>NC_139168.1:80983367-82314700 GCF_965202585.1 Thalia democratica
TGTCTCGGATGCTGTTGTTGTTGATCTTGTGGTAAAGTTCATTGTTTATTATCGATGGCATAAAACATCTCAACATTGTTGATGATGGCCGAAATAAATATTGGCTAAAACTGATCAAACGAGCGCAGACTACAATCTCACAACAAGCTGACAATGTCTGAGACGTTGAGCTGTATCATTTTTTCAACTTTACCCACAAACGGGCGCTTCAGTACTTAGTACTTAAGCCCGCTTGTTTAAGATCACAATAGCGGTTTCTCGCGACTATTCCTGCCTGATGAGTCCTAATAAGGACGAAACCGGTCGTAGGATTGTCTCGGATGCTGTTGTTGTTGATCTTGCAGTAAAGTTCATTGTTTATTATTTCTTATGTTTAGTAATGAAAATCAAGTTTTAGTCCTTTTTTTTTTTTGAATAAAAACCATTACGTAGTAATTAAATAAAACTTAAAAAGTTATTTTTTGATAAAGGCTAATATTAAGTCAAAAACCAATTAAAGTAAAACTTTTATCAAGAAAGCTTGTTTTCTAGTAAAGTTTATTACCTAAAACTCACTGTAAAGCTTACAAGTAATTTCTTTACACTTGAAGTTGTTTAATACCCTTTAATCTTTTAATCAACGGCTCAAGTACAAAATAAACAATTTAAAATTCCTTAGTGTAACAATAAATTCACTTCAAATGTAACAAGTTTAACACTTTTGAAGTACATTTTAACAAAGAAGACAGCCTAAGTCAGTTAAGTTTGTTTGCCTTTTTTTTCTAAGCAGTTTATTGTTTATTGTTTTAAAAATTGTTCAGTTTTGTGTTATAACTTTAAACTTAATAGGGTCGTTTAACAATTGCTTAAAAGTATCTCAAGTTTGATTTAATTTTATGAAATTAAGATCTCGATTTATAAATAAGACAATAAATGTACAATTATGTACATTATATATAAAAAAGACTATAAATATTAACTTAACCTTTATATTTTACATACAATCTTTGCTTATGTATCATCTGAAATTTTTATAAATCATACTGAGGAGTAAAGATATTTTTGTTTTCTATGAAAGTAAAATTTTTGTGTTTGTTCTGTTTCAGCTAACCATTTAAGCAGCTTTAAGTACTATTAAATTTATTAAAAAATTGAAAATGTATATATTTATATTCAAGTTTGTGATAAGAAAAAAGTTTGAAAATCAAAAACAGTTGCCTAATTTAATACAGTTTGACTTTTGATGAAATAAAAGATTTGATAGTAAAAACGCAAAAAAAAACTGCTTAAACCATCACTTTATGAGTATTCATGAGTCATGGTTTATTTGATTGTATTTCAAAGAAAACAGTAAAAAACATCAAGTTTAGTTTCAAAGATTTTATTGCTAATTTCAATCAAAACTAATTAAAAATTAACAATTGCTAAGACGTTATTTTATCAGTAAAAAAATTAGGTAACCACATTTTATTGTAAACTTTTAATGAATAAATTTCACTAAACGTGCTACTTTATGCTTATTACACCACCTACTGCAATTATTTTGTTCTAACTATGAAATTTTAAAGTAAAATTATTATTGTTTACTTTAAATATAATATCGCTTTTTTATAGTTTCCAGTTTAAACATTTTTAAGTGGTTTATTTACAGTACAATGTTAACATGACTTTAATTTTTTTATTTTTTTATCTATCAATAAAATTTAAGCGTTCAATTACAATATATATAAACTGATTAGCAACGTTAAAACACTATTTGTTAAATTTTTCAGTGTTTATACAGTTATGAGTTATAACGACAAAAATGTTAAGTATTGCAGTTTATGTATAAACATGTTGCCCCGAACAAATATTACAGATCAAGTAGCTTGATTTAAAACTTCGATTGAGACAAATGCTAGTTTCCAGGAAACAATTCGTTATTTTTGTTACCAATTTGTCAAGTTTATAAGTTCCCTTAATTTTTATTATAAACTTAAAAGAGTTTTCTTTTCTTTTGCTTTTAACACAACCAAAATAAAGATTGAACTTTTTCAATTTTGATAAACCAGAAACATAAATTTTAGGTAAATAATTTAGATACGTTTATAAACTCAAGAAACAATTTATTACAGTTAAGCATTTTACAGGCTTACTTTTATTGCTAAAAATATATTATCTAGTCAACAAAGTTTAAACTGTTAGCATAGTTTATAAAACACTAAATAGCAAATAGTGAATTTTTTATGTTATAAAGCTTTTGAAAAACTTTTATCTTTTATACATTTTATCAATCTATTTCCCTTTTTAAAACTTTTTTTTTAAAGAAATCTAAAATTAAAAGAGTAAAAGCTAAACTCTCAAAATTATAAAATTTAGTTAAGTTCATGCTTGTTTTTAATTAGTAGAGTTGTGCTTATCTAATTGTATTGCTAAACAAACAAGTAGTTGTTTTATCTATAACAATAAACTGTTCAAATATTTATCAAGATTTTAAAACTCTAGTTTCGATCAAACTAGCTGTTTAAACAGCTTGATAAGTTTTACCTTGTATTTTTATTAACTTTTAATATCATAACAAATTTCAGTTTAATAATTTTGATGCCGTCCTTAATAACAATCGAAAAAGTTTTACTTTTACGAAAAATTTTTTATAACTCTAATTTTTATTAAACTGTTAATTAAATTTTCGACTAAAAAACAGCTTTATATTTCGTTTAAGCATAATGATGTGATGCATTAAATAAAGCGATATTAAAGCTATAAATTAACGCTTTAGGGTAGCCGTATTTGACTTGACTAATTAAAACTAATGTTTCCTGTCATTAGATAAGAGATTAAAATGTAATATATTGTAAATAATAAACTAATTTATTTGGTAATTATCATTTAATATATAGTTAGATATTATTTATGTAATAAATAGTTATGTTTATTTGGTTTTATATAATAAAAATTCAATTTAGAATGTCGGAAAATTTAATAATTTTACATGATTTAACTATTTATAGTTTTCATAAAAATCATGATGCTAGAAAGCTTAGGAAGTGATATTTTATGTAAAATAAGGATTAATTATATATCAAATGAAAAAAAACTAAAAGTCAAACTAGTTGTTTAATCCTAATATACTACATTTAAATCTATTTAAAACATTATACAATTAAAAAAATATTGAAATCATATGTAAAGTAAATATAAGATTTTTAGACTATGAAAACGTTCCAAACTAATAATTTACAATAGAAAAAAAAATTTATTGAGTTTATTATTTGAAAGAAATGTATTAATTCTCATAAAGTCGATTCAAAAAAAAACATGTATATAATATTGTAAATTAATTTTATTAGTTATAATATTACTTACTTTTTGTTCAATAAAACGTATCTAAGCTTAAAAAACCTTTACTAGATAAACGAGTTACCGAGAGATTAAAACATTTGTCTAAAATCAATGTTTATTTAATTAACACTTTAACATATTTAGTTTTTAAATGGTTTTTTATTTTAGTAACTACAAAAATTGCAGTAGATGTAGTATCACAAAATAAGGAAAAAAGTGAAACATTAAAAACAATATAGTAGTTTAAAAAACTAAAAATTAATGTAAATTTGTAACTTCACTGTTATAATATTTAAATTGTGTACCTGATTTTAAAAATAGTTAAAAGTAAAAAATATGATTTAATGGTTAAAAATTGACCAAATGAATAAAATTAATGTTAGCATAAAAAAAAGTAATAAAATGTCTTCAAAAACAAAATAGAACTGATAATTTTGACATTGTTATAACAAAAAAAAAACTTTAACTGAGCTGTTTTGTTTATAAAACTTATGAAGTTTGGATAAAAATTTCTATGTACAAGATCTTTTTTTTGTTTTTTAAATTCTAAATTTCTGAAGCAAATTTTTGTAGTTTGGCAGTAAACAAAAACAAATTACAAAACATTCATAAAAACATTAATACAAAAAGTGAGTAATGTTTAATTATTCCAAAGTACTAAACTTTTTGTTTGTTGAATATAACACAGTTAAATATAAAGTGCGTTATAAATTAAGTTACAAATGAGAACATGAAACTTTTTATTATGTTTTTGATTCCTATCATAAGTTTTTAAAGTGTTTAAATCACAATTTTCAGGCTAAGCAACTTTTAATCTGAAAATATGTTTTTCAAAAAGTTTCAGTTTTTATAGCTTGTTTAATCACTGTACTATTTGAACCCAACAAAATCAAAAACCAAAATTTATTCTCTGAATCAGTTGATCCCTTCGTCATTTGTAAACTTTCGAAAATCACCTTTTCGTCACGTATTGAAGGCAATTGTGACGTAATAAGTCAGCAGTGACATCATAACAACTAAGATACTTGATGACGTCATAGTTGAGCTACTACCTGGGTGGTCACGACCTGAAAAAAAACATTTTGTTAAACACAAAAATTATATATTCTTTCAAAATAATACAATTGGTATTTATTTTAACTTGGAAAATATCAAATAAATAGTAAGCAGTATAAATATTTTCATTTGATATACATTTTTCAAACAACGTTATTTCAGTTGTCATTTTAAGCTTTATTTTGATAGAAAACAGCTATTAAGGCTATAAATTTCAACTTTGATGTAACACATGCATATAAAAACTGTTAAAATATGATTCATTGTTTTTACAATGTTCTTTCATGTTATAGCTTTTATATTAAAACATTACTTTCCTCTTGTGGAGTGGTGTCTATAATAAACTGTAATTTGTTATCAACGTTTTACAATTCAGTTTGTATTTTATAAACAAAAAAAAAATAAAAGTTTGTAAAATACTTATAAATTTTACTTTAAGCCTAGCATAGCTAGATATGAAATGACACTTCCTTTTACCTAGTGTTCAGTTTAAAATTTATAAACAAGCAGAACTAAACAACAATAAATCCAAAGTGAACAAAATTTTATCAAGAGCACTTAAACTTGGCTTAGAAAATCCTTATTTTATTTTGTTGTATAACCCTTATCATAAGCAAATTAAATACTTAAAACTTAATAAATATTGGTTTTTAATGAATTAAATGTCTGATCGAGTCTTTCCATAACTATAAGATAGGTGTATCAATGTTTTAGCTAACCTTTAAACACTCCAGCTTGGTTCGATATGACTTTTTCATTAATTGAATTTTCACTATCAACTGGTTTAGTGACTGAAAATTTTGGTGATTTTCTAACAACAGTGGTAATAGCATTTGTCTTCTTTTGATAGTTGTGATGTTGCTTTTTCGGGTAAACTTTTATTTCCATTCGCATTTTATCGTTGCAGTCTCGGTGGGAATAAATTGCTTCATTTTGGTTTGTATAAGCTGTAAAAATGCAATAAATAATAAATTAAATACTTATTTTAGATTATTATAGATTGTAGTATTCATTATAAAACATGAAAGTTAGAAATTTTTTAAGATGTATTTTTACTTCAACTAACTTGAGGAATATTAAAAAACAAGTTAAAAAAAAAATTACCAGCTTTTTGGTAAAGTAATTTATGAAATTAATACTTTTCAAAAACATTTTTATTTTTTTGTACATTATATTTTTACTTTGTGTTTTAATTGTAAAAAAATAAAGCACTACATTTTTTAAGCTTCTATTTATAAGGCAATTTTAAGAGTTAACGTAAAAACTAGCTTTTAAAAATAAAAAAGTAGAAAAGTAAAACAACAAATGAGCGATAAAAATAGTGTTACGGAAAAAGATGTTTTTTTACATATTTGGTTAAACTTAGTATATATTGAAATACTTACACATAAGGTAGTAAGACTCTCCAGGGTAGAAAACCAAGCCTTTGGGATTTGGACTGAATGTTTGAAATTTCAATGTAAGTTTTGCTGTTTTTCTTGGTTTGTTACAAGTTAATAGTAGTTTTGCGCCTAAAATATTATTTTCAACATGCTCTAACAAAATGCTTTTATTTATTTTTTTACAACTGTAATCACGAATATATAAATAAATAAAAAAAAACACTAATATTTGTATAAAAAAAAAAACAAAAGCTTTTATAAAAAGTTGCATAAGTTACACAAACCTTCATTAATTTTGCCACATGAATCAAAAACTTGTTTAGTGACGTTGTAAATAACAAACGTCATAACTTTTGTTTCATCCACGTCATACTGAGGACAAATTATATCCATATACTCACCAATTCTCACATCGTGGTGAAATATGTTTCCATTGGACAATCTGTTTAAAATATTAATTTAAAAATGTAAACACATAAAATATTTTAACACTAATATTATCTAAATAGTTTTCATCATTAATACTTATATGGCATCATTCATATTCAAGTTTAACTTTATAGATGACTCTTATACATCTATTTACAATGGTGTAAGACTTAATAACCAAAACATTTTTTCGTACACAATTTCTTAAAACCAATTATTTTGAGTACTTTTTTGTCGTTCAATAAACAAGTTACTACTTACAAACAAAATTTTATAAGTTTTTACGAACTTTAACATTTTTAGTTTTTATTACCAAAGTTACTTTTAATAGGAAAATATTGAATTATAATTAAACGTCATACTTTCATTCATTTTTTATTAATTATTTATTAAGACAGTTAGCTGTATAAAAGTTTAATATCATAATTATATCATTATTTTTTAAAATTTCTAATTATTATGAACAAATTTTGTTTTTTACTGGCTTTAATTAAACATTTTGAATGTGTAATTAAAAAGCATATTTAAAACGTAATTAACGTAATTGAAACATATGTAAAAGTTAACGTGCTAAAATAGTTAGCGAAAAAAAAAACATACATTGCAGTCAAAAAAGGATAGCAATTTAAATTATCAGAATAATATTCTGAATCATAGTAACATTACACTTTACAAAAATTTAAAAAAAAAATTATTAAAAATAAAAGTCTTAACATACTAACATATAAATATGCAATTGTTGATAAATAATCGAGCACCAAAAATAAACTAAATAGTTTGAAAACTTTATAACCAACTTTAACAAAGATAAGTTTTCTAAACAAATAATTTTTTACTGAAAGTCTAACAATCTGTAAAACTTTTGATAACTTTTTTTGAAAAACTTTCAAAAATCAGTTATTTTTATAAACTTTATTTAAACTTTCCAGACTTTTGTGTTTTTCTCTTTTAACCAAATAATTGATTAAAACAAATTGCACACATTGCAGTATCAGGAAAAAAATATATGCTACTTTGACATAAAAATAGCTTTAATGTTTTGTACCATACTCAATAAATTTATTGAAAAATTGAAATAATGTTTATGCTTAATGTCATGACCAAACTTAAATAATTTTTAAAAATCTTCAGAAAACGAATTTTACAAATAATGTTTATGAAAGCAAAATACAAAGAATTTTTCAACTTATCTTTTATTTTATTTTTACAACAGGCTATAATCTATGTGTTTTAAATATTTCAAACACAAAAAAAATTGTGAACTATCTACTTTAAAATTGTTTAAAAAAAGTGCTTTACATAAATATTTATGATAAAGTGTCATTTTTAATGTAACATTTTTTAAAAAGCTCAATTTGTTTACATAGCAGTAGAAAACTGCTTACTGTCTAACTTTTGTCGTTAAAAATTACTGGTACAGCTGTTTAGAATTGTTACGTTTCGCGCTAATCATTAAAATTTGATCTATAAAGAAGTTAAGAACAGCTACAAACTTTTTTTCTCAAAAACAAAAACGACATATAAAAGCCTTTTTTGACAAAAATATTATTGCAATAAGTTTTACTATGTTTTTAGCAAAAGTTTATCAAGTTTGGTAAAAACCTGAAACTTATATAAAAAAAAAATTATACTAATTTTGAAAGAAAACTAAAATAGTAAAAAATTTACGATTTACTCAAGGATTAAGTGCTAGCTACTGAAAATATTTGTGCCAAAAAGTTTGATATGTTTATTTAAGTATGAAAGCTTTCATTTTAGCTGCCAACTTTTTTATGGTAAACAACGTTCGTAAAAGTAACAAGTTTACGATTTTTACTGAAGCTTGTAAAAATAAATCGAAATAAGTGCAAATTACGATTTTTGTAAATTTTTATTATGTCATAAAAAATATCGTGAATTAATATGCAATTACTTTTACAACTTATCTATTTTTGAACTTATACAAAATAAATTATTTAAATTTTAGCTTATAAACGTATTTTTAAAAAGCTATTTGATTTTACCAGATTTAAGTTTGCTGATCTAATGCTTTTATTTTAATTTTTTTAATCGCACTAAGAAATTAATTTTAATAACTTATTTGATCATTAACAATTGTTTATGCACAAAAATAATGTTAATATTATTTTTCTGTTTAATTAAGGTATAATGCTTTAAACTTAAATGAAGCATTTGACAGTTATTCTAATCTTTGAGTAACAACAATTTTTCAAAACAAAAACCATGTTACCTGTTCGAATAAAATGCATACAGAAATCTTTATTATACTTATTCATAAGTTATTAAATTAAATTAGACGACGCCCTTAATTAGTTTAGCATTTTCTACTTGATTTACAACAATACACCATTAAGTATAATGTTTTATAAAAAATTCATGAAATTAACTACATACTTTATACCTTAATGAGACACAATGAAATTGCATGTTAGTTATGCATTAAAAAAATGTCTGGAAGTACTTGCTAAATTGAACAAGATATTACTTTTTGAGGTAAATTATACAATTTATTGTAGCAAATTTTAATAAAAAACGTTATAAAATAATAGAATAATCAAATAACTTCAAAAATACTTACTTTTCTATAACTTTTGGGTTCCAAGTAATATCATATTTGATTTTATCACCTTTTACTGTGACCAATGATGTAAAAAGAAAATAAGATAAAAACAAAAATCTGATTTTTATAGTTTGAAACATAGCTTTTGAGTCCTTCTTAAATTTTGATTTCTCGTAGTTAGTTATCATAAGATTAGATAAATTTTGAATTAACACTGTTAAAATTGTACATTTAACAAAAATTAATAATAATAGTTCTGAAAATAAAATAATCATAAAGTTAAGATTAAACTTAAAAAGCAGAAAAACAACTACTAATTAGAATACTAACTTGATTAAGAACTATGTTCTAATAGTTTTAAAAAACAAAAATAAAGAAAAAATCAAGCAAAATAAAGTTAAAGCTAAAATATAGAAAACAAACATTTTACTACGATAAACTAATCTAAAAAAACTGTGCACTTAATATGCTTCATTACAACTTAAGTACAATTGAACTTTACAGTTGTATTTGAACGAGAGAATTCAAAAAAAAAAGAAAAGCATGTCAACTTTTTCTTTTACTATACTCTTGTGAGAACTTTTGCTAAAAAAAAGTTAAAAAAATACTTTTCGACATAAAAAATGTAAATTTTAATTTGTTATTACTTACCATAACAAAATTAAAACATTTTTTGCATACAATTATATGCAATAGTTTTAAGTTCAAAGATGTTATATAAAAAAAAATTAGTAAAGTACTCCTTTAGAAAATTTGGTGCTCACACTTTCATTCCAAAGTGTAAAACTTTTTTTAAATGTTTTTTTTGACACATATAACAGAACAAACATACTTAAAACTTGATAACGTGTTTTCTAGCAGTAAAAACTTTCATTGTGTTCTATTACGTATATGAGTCAAGAATGCAGAAAAAAACTGAGAATAAATAATAGCACAACTATAGATACAAAAGATTAAACAAATTTAAGTGTGACAAATCTGTTTATTAAAGTGACATTCAAAGTAAGAGCATGAGATCATTTGTGCATTTCATTTGTCCCTATAAGTTTTTTTTTCAGGGTTTATTTTTACGGTAAGATTTAAAAGTAGTATGAAATTTACTTAAAAACAATTAAAGTAGCTGTAAATAAAATAAAGATCTACTACGTTTTACTTGAAAGCTTTATTTAGTTAAAAGTTATAAGAGTTTTGAATCTCTTAATATTAACAATAAACTTATAAACAAACTTTAATATACACATCAACATAATTTGTTTATTTAAAAGAAGTTTTAATTTACAAAACTAAAATATTAACAAAATATTAAAATAAAACAAACTTTGTTTAGAAAAACATGTTTTTGAAAACAATTAAATGTTTAACAGCAACAGACAGACAATGTATAATACTTTTGACCTTTTCAACTAAAAACAAACAATTTGCCATATTACAATATACATATTACTTAACTTTTCAAAACTCACAGTGACTTTACGGTGCTCTAAATTAACAAGTTTGTAAGGATTTTTTACTTTGAAAAGTAGAAATAAATACCATAAGACTATAATTATTAGTTATATAATTATACGACAGAGCTTAAAAACAGTATTTTCTTGTATCAGTTTTTCATACTGGTCTTTAAACAAATTCAAAAAAATATTAAACAACCAAGCCATAGTTATCATCATCACAATCTTTTGTGTCTAACCTAAGTTTAAAACAATGGCAAATAAAGCTTTTTAAAGTGTATAATATGTTTGACTAAAAACAATTAGTTTTAATCTAATAACTGGCATTTTGTAAACTAAATTAGTTAAAATGTTAACATTTAATTCTAAATCAGTATACATTAACATGAGTATAAAGTTCAAATGTGAAAGTTTTTATTGCTATAACAATTTTTTAGGGTAGGAAAAATTTATAATTCTTAAATAGCTGATAAAATTATGAAGTTTGCGTTTATTTATTTTGTAATTGCGTCTTTTTAGTTTTGAAAAAACAAGAATGAATAATGAAGTTATGATTTTTTGTAACTTTTTTTTGCCCTTTTTTATTCTAAAAATTATTGATAAAATAGTTTAAACGTTTTGTTTACAAAGTTAATTAATTTCCCTAGAGTTTAAATTGACTCGTCATCATTGTATTTTTCCTGTCTTTTATGACTAAAAACAAATTACCAGAACTAATTTATTAACACCTGTCTAAATAATTTTGAAATTGGGAACTTAAAAAAAAACTGTAAACATTAAGTTTGTTTCTGTGTGCAAAAAGATTTAGATAAGTATTAATTTTTATAATTCGAAAATTATTACTTAGCAAGACGTTTTCAAACAAATAATTAATTTATTTTCTTAAACAGAAAAAACGAATGAATTTTTTTATAGTGATCTTTGTTTAGAACACTGATTACTTTATTGCAAGAATTTAAAGCTTTGAAACTTTAAAGTTAGAGTTACTCAATCGAAGCCATATTTTAATCATTTACAAAGTTTAGATAGTTTAAAATATTAAAAAAACAACTAGATAAGTATAACTAGTTAAAAACATGGTTCTGGTAGTCTGTTTAAATTGTATCGGTTTCAATAACAAATGTTTTAAAAATCTAGCTAAAATTTTTTAAATAAATTGATTATGCAACTGAAAGTTCTCAGCTAAATTGTTAAAAATTGTTAACAATTCCTAGTTTTATTTTTTAAGTAGCAAAAGCTAAATACAACTACTTTAGTTTTAAGTTTATATTTTCTTAAAAAAATTTTAACTACCCTCTTCATAAACTACTACAAAATTAGTTAATTATTTCTTTGTAAGTTTATATTCTAAATAAAATTCCAATTTGATTTGTTGTGATTAAATATTAAACTTTGGTTTAAGTAAGTTAAACTTTATTGTTATACTTTACAAAGAAGTATTTAATTTATTCTAAAATGTTTTACCTAAATTAATTAAATTTACCAATTTTTTTCAATATATTTTTATATAATAAGTTCAGAGTTTTTAGTATGGGAATATTCATTCATAGAAAATCATAAAAATTATTTTTCAATAGCTACGAAACTTTGTTTGACCATAAAAATCTGGCAGCCTTATTAAAAGCTTTCAGACTTAAACAGTCATAACATAAACTTGGCAGAAAACTTAAACAGGTTTTGCTGAATACATTTAAAAGCTTTATGCTAAGCCCCTTTTTTGTTTTGATTTCAAAACAACATCCTAAAGTTTTAATAATATCATTGTCTGAATTTCAAAAGTACTTTTAAAACACATGCTTGGTCTACCTCTAAAAAGTTAAACTACAAACACAACAATAATTGATGCCAACAGGTTTCTTCTAATTAAACATTCAGTAAAATGTTTGTGTTTTGCAGAAATATATTTAGTTATATTAAGTTTCTACAGCTGTTGTGTGTTTATTTTTAGACAATGTTTATATTAAAAATGCTAGACTAAACGTTGTTGAATTTTTAAAGGAGTAACTTTCAAAACCAGACAATAATCATTTGTGCAAACAAAATGTAATTTCAAAACATACCAATTTGCATAAACTTCAATTTAATAATATTTGTATGTAAAGAGGCGTAAAATATACAAATTATTCTGCAAGTATTTTTACATACAAAATAAATTTTTATATTTTGAAATTGCGTTAAAGACTGCTGAAGATAACAGCAAACCTAAAAACACTCAAAACTTGAAGCTGCTTTAGATTATTTTTAATTTTAGACTTTTACTGTTCTTATCTTATTAGAGCTGTTCAAACAGTTTAGAATTTTAAGTGCGATAGCTAATACCTCAAGTATTTACTAAGCTTTTAATACTTCAGTTTCGTACAAAGTTATTGTTTGACTAGCTTGATTTGTTTTTAAATATTTTTTGAATATGTAGTTTTAGTTTGAAAATGAAATACAATTTTTTGGATTTAAAAATTTAGTCAAAATTAAAAAAAAAAAACTTTTTAGATAACGATGATCACAATAGTTAAATAGAAATTATCTCTAAGTCTGGTATGATTTATTAAAATTTAATTTATTTTTGTAAGATATCTTATTTTCTTCATTTAAAATCTACTTATAAATAGAATTAAAGGTGCAAGGACAAAATTTTGAAGTTTATGTTCTATATAAATTGAAAATGTTTACTACATAAAGTTAAAAGTATTAACTTGTTTTCAATTTAGTTTTAATGAAAATACTCATTCATTATAATTTGTTTTTCTATAGGATGTTTAAGATTTGCTTTTTTTAAATAAGATATTTTGAAACAGTCTAACAAATTTAAGTTTATTGTCTCAGTTTCAGACAATTCTAATTCAACTTTTGTTAAGACAATTGTTTAGTAAAATGAGATTTTTTTCTATAAACTTGGTTGATAGCAATCTCATTACGACTCCGATTTTGTTAATTATTCCAAAATAAGCTTGAATTAATTAACGTTGACATATTATGATATGAACTTTAAATATAAATGTTTTTTTGCTTTAAGTTGTAATAAATTAAGTTTTCATATTAAGCTTAAAAGTTACATTTTTAGTATATTATGATATTGTATCAAGAATTAAATCTTACAACTGGTATTAACTCTTTTCATAAAACTGACGTTTTAATATAAACAAATTTATGCATATATTGCTTTACTACTTACTTAGGTAAACCTATTTTTATTACTACTGTTGGTTTTTAGAAAATAATCAATAATTTTTTTTCAATGAAACTTCTTATTTATCATAATTTTTGTTTCTAGTTGATGATTTATGTGTTCTTAAATAAGAAATTGTAAAACTGTCTGATAAAATTAAGTTTATAGTCTCAGTTTAAGACAATTCAAACTTGTTTTTGATACGATACTGGTATTTGTTTATAAAAAGTTTTTTATATTTAACTCTGTGATAAAGTTTTAATTGCAACTTCTTCAAGTAAAACAGATTAAATATTTTATGAAATGAACTTGAAAGGTTATATATTTTAGTTGTTTTTTTTTTAGTTTTTAGCTACAGGAAAATATTTTAGTATAGTGTATCTAGAACTAAATCTTACAGTTTTTATTAGCTTTTATCAGTGTATTGACGTTTCAATATAAACTAAATATTAAGCTGATTTGTCAAATATTATTTTAAAAGGTGCATTTATCTTTATTGCTATATTTTATAACAAATTTACATTGAATAAGTAAACATATAAATGTTATAGTTTCAAGTTTTTGATTATTTAGTATGTGTTTATGCTTTGACTTTATTATTACTTGATTTGTTTTATGTTAAAGCATACTAAACTAGTATTTAAGTTTATTAGTTTAAATCTCGAACGCTAGAAAACATCAAAAAAAATTAAATAATCAAAAATTTAAAACTTACAGCCTGTTTAGTTTTATTTTAAATTTTATTTTCAATTTAAGCTTTTTCTTAAAATAAATTTCTAACTATGTTTATTTGTAACTTAATTCAAATTAACAATAAATAAACAATTATACTGGTATAAAAGATCTGTCGCATTACATTTTATAGCAATATGATTAATTCAATACTTAACACTAAAAAAAATATTAGAACTTATCACAAAATTTTTTTTAATGCTGTTTACTATTGAAAAATAATTATCATATTTTTTTTTCATAAGAAAAGCTTTTTTGTTCTTCTAAAACTAAAAAGTCTCTATATTTAAATTTTTTATCCAAGTTGTTTTTATCATTTAAAACTTTAACAAAAATAAATAAAATTATATAAGTGTATCGGCAATTCAAAAGTAAAAGAGTTAATTGTATACATAATCAAAATGAACAAGACTAGGTGTAAAATTTATTGTTTGTAGTCAAAAAAAATTAAATTATTTTCCTGCAAAATCTAACACAAGTTATGCACCTAAGTAAGACAAATATACTAAAAAAGAATTTCACAAAGTAAAACTTTTACGTAACTGTAATGTTTGTTCTGCTTGATTATAAATTGTTAACCCGATTAAATATTTCTCTAAATATTTGGTTAGTAACAGATGTGATATATAAATAACTTCGTTAACTAAATTTGTTTGTTTATTTATGTACAGCGTTAATTTTATTTTTAAAGAAAGAAAAACTAAAAGTTTTTTACGTAGAGTAAACTAAAATTCACAAATTTCACTGGTGTTAACGAAATAATTGTTTTGCAAGAAGCCGTACATCGATTAAAAATTTAAAGTAAATAAATGTTATAGTTTTAAGTTAATAGAAGCGAATAGTTTCAAGCGAGTTGTTCAAACTAGGAATGTTTAATAATCCGTAAACACCTTTATTTTAATTAAAGTAATTTTAATTATATGCATGAATTTAGATAGCTGTTCAAAATTAGTCTACTATATTGACACGAATAATTTTTTAGACCGAAATAGTATAAGTTAAAATACATAAAATAGTTGAACTTTAAGCTTTTAAAAGTTTACAACTAACTATTGAGTTGAAACTTAAATATAGCTATAAATATATAGTTTTCTACGTAAAAAGCAATCTTAAGATTTTATTGCTATGGAAAAAAACAGTAATAGTAATACTTCAACTTAAAAAATTAACTAAAAAATTATCCCAGTTCTAAGATATACAACTCCATAAAAGTTCAGTATAATAATTTTGATAACCCGTAAATACTTTAAACTCAAAATGATTTAAATATATGCATGAATTTGAACAGCTGTTTAGAAGTAATTTACTATATTGACCACAAATATAAAAATAAAAATGAAGACAACTGAACATAAGTAGTATTTAACTATAATTAATCAATAATTGCTAATAGTACTTAATTACAAAAAACATCTTACTAAAGTAATATTTTGCGCTAAGTTTTATAGCTTTAAGGAGTACTTCCAATTATGACGTATTTTTTATTATTTTTTGTTTAAATTTTCTGATAGTTTTTGACGGTAAGTCAGTGGTCGGCAAACTGCAGCCCGCGGGCCAAATGAAGACTTTTTAGAAAAACTCTCGACAGCAACATGCATTTTAGCTCAAAAGCAACTAATATAGTAGAAGTATATTCGAGCCAAATTATAAATTTATAAACATGCTCTTGTGAGTAATCTGCAAGCTATTTTATGTTTTTTTTATTACATAATTGCTCTTATGTACGGCTTTCAATTATTTTAGTGTAACACTTTAAAAATACTGGATGCACGACTATTCAAATTCGGACAATTCAAATTCCGACAAATCAAATTCTTAATAAAAATTTGAAACGGCTAAAACAAAAAAAGTAATGTATATTTGTCTCAAATAAAAAATGCATATGTTAATCATATTAATATCTACAGGCCATTTTTTGCTTTTTGCATAAAACTAAATATTTTTTGAGATATGGCTTTATTAAAGTAAAACACATAGTTATTTTTAGTAATTTCAAAATATCTTAAAAAAACATTTTAGATTTTGCAAAAAAGAAAAAAGTCGCTTGTAGATTTTAACAAGGTCTACGTATACATTTTTTATTTTTCTCAAATTTATATTACTTTTTGAGAAATAGTCTTTTAGATATTTTTTTAAGAATTTGAATTGTCGGAATTTGAGTTGTCCGAATTTGAATTGTCATGTAACCAAAAATACTTGCAGTCCGCAAACGAACATTTTTCTTATCTTGTTCATATTTATAAGGAGAAATAAATCTGGTCCGTTCCTCATCAAAACAATTCCTGCGCCGAAGTTGAAGCTTTTTTAGCACCTCTATTTGATTTTTTTCTATTTCAGTACACTTAAACAAAAAATTGTTATAGAGATAAAAGAAAGCTACATTAAAAAAATAACAAACTTTTAAACTTAATTAAAAAAATTGTTGAATTTTTTTTTCTTGAAAGATATTCATAAGTAATTGTTTCATTGAAAAAAAATGTTAAAACAGTACTAGTTTCAGCTTCTAACAGCAAACTGAAAAAAAAGCTAGTTGAAAATTTACAAATGACATAACTCAAACTTTTGTCACAATAGATTCGTTTATTTGTTTTAAAGTTGTTCAACTAAAACATCAACAGTTTCCAAATAATTCAAAGAAAAATAAACATGAATTATAAGCAACTTTATACCTTAAGAACTTTACAAACTTCCAAGAGTTTGTTTAAAAGTTTAAAAAGCCTATTTATCTTACAAAAAGTTTTATTTTACTAGTAAATTGCTTTTGCTCCTTTATCTTTTTATCTCCTGCTTTCGTTTAGCGTATTTCTAGTATTTTTTGTATGAAGTTAAACAACAAAATTGTTTTTTTAGCTTTAATGATTTTTTATTATTTTAGATGTATATGATGCTTGTTTCTTCTTAAAACATTTTGTAGGTATCTATTCAAACTCAACTTACTTTTGAGTACTACAAGCAACTTTTAAAAGTAATAAGCCAAAACATTCGTTTAGTTTGTGTAAACTAGTTTGCAGCTAAATTGTCTCACGCTAAAAGCAAATAAACTTTGTTTAAGCATTACAACTAGGTAACTTTAAATTCATACTATGAGATGCTATCCAGTGAAATAAAAACATAATCCTTTTTTGAAATAATTGTATAAATTTGTACTTAAGCGCTCAAAAGTAAAACTTTTATGGAAGCAGAACACAAATCAAAAGTAACTTTAATCTTTAAAATGCTTATAAAAATTTTTGACTTTGTTCAAGCAAGATAATAGCTTGTTTATAAAACGATAAACACAAATGAACTTATATTTAAAATATTATTTAAAAGCAACTCTATCAACTGTCAGTTTTGAATGGGTTTTAAACATCTAACACGATCTATTTTATGTTGTAGCAAACATAAAACTTTTATTAATTGAAAAGCAAAATATACTTCTAATTTGTCTCTGTGAGCGATATATTTTATATTGAAGAACCTCATACTTTGATTTACTGAAAGTTTTTTAGTTTCAAGGCTACACATATTTTTTTTTTCTTCTTTTATTTGTTTTATCGTTTATGCTTTATCAGTAGTACAACTTCTTACTTGAAGTTTTTTATCATTATGATATCTTTTATTTACTTAGAAAGCAGTTTGACTTAAATGGTATACTAACAATTCCCACCCGTGCACAATTCAAACCCAGTTTTTTTTTCCTTATTTTTTTTTTATATTAAAAATGTTCTGCTTTTTATTTTATATAAAATTTTTTTTATATACTTTTAACTTTCACTTTTACCCTTAACTCTTACCCTTTATAAAATTACCCCATTATAAAATAATTTGCACTTAATATGCTTCATTACAACTTAAGTAAAACCGAACTTTACAGTCGTACTTTGAAGAAAATACAAAAAAAAAAATCTTTTTTTCTGAAAAGTCACTTTTATAGTTTTATTTATCACAAAAATACAAATTATAGTTTTGTGTACTTTGTTGTACTTTGTTTTATTATATTTCATTTATTCAGCTATGTTTTCCCCATTAAAACCTTTTTTGAAAGTCTAAAAACTTTAAACGTAAACTTTAACGATGTTTTCCACAAACTAAAAAGTAATGTTTAAAACAGTACAAAAACAACTAACTATGACAGTTGTGCATTTTTTATAAAATTTTATTTATCAAGAATTTTTTTTGATGCTTTTTTTTATAAAACATTAGTAAAAAAAAAACATACTTGAAGTTTGAACAATATTAAAAAATAAGAAAAACAAAATTGTCTGTTCCTACGTACATGAGTCAACAATTTGGAAAAAACCAACAACAAATAATAACACAACATTCAGTTACAATAGACTTAATAAAATAAGATGACAAATAGTTTTCTTTATGTGAAATTCAAAACTAACAGATTAAGATTAAGTAAGTATTTGTAAAACTATTTGTGAATTTTTATTATTTCTCTAATAAACTTGTTTTTGTTTATTTAAATTTTATTCTGACGTTAAGCATAAAAAGTAGTGAAAATTTTACAATTTAAATCGCTTTGAGTAAGTATAGCCCTATAACAAAATATTTGTAAAATTAAATCATGTTAATGACAGTTTAATAAAAATATTTAAAAATGTAAGACTTTCAAACTTTGAAAGGTAAACAATAAAACGATAAACTGTAGTAATATTACCAACGCAAATTAATAGTTAAAAACAATCTAAAACTTACAAAACAAAAGCTTAAATAATCATACCGTATAGAAAAATATGTTTACGAAAGCAATTAAACGTTTAACTATAACAGACGAACAATGTATAATACTTTTGACCTTTTTAACTTTAAACCAACAGTTTGTCAAATAAAAATAAGCAAATATTTTAAACAATATTTTAAATTCATAGTAGCTATAGGATTTTTTTATTAAACAGTACTTTAAAAGTTTATAAGTATGATGTTTTAATGATTATGTCTATTTTGTTTTAAATAAACAAGACTGACTACTGAAGTTAAAAAGAAATGTAATTGTAAGAATGATTGAACATTTGTTTTGAAGATATTTCTATTTTAAAAACTTGCTCGAAATTTTGTTTAAACTTTAGTTTACAAAGTTAATTAATTTCCCTGGAGTATAAATTAATTTGTTACCGTTGTATTTTTTCACTTTTTTATGACTAAAAACAAATTACCAGAACTAATTTTTTAACACCTGTCAAAAATTTACGAAGTTGGGAATTTTATAAAATTACAAGCAGGTTGTAAACAAATAATTTAGTCTTTTGTGCAAAAATAAAAACATCTAAGTACTATATTAGAATCACCAACTATGATGTATAAATTTAAAGTAGTATGTAAAGTCAATTCGAAAAAGAAAGATATATGATTATTAATAGTTACATTGATTTTATAAGCAGAAAAGTACAATATAGTATTTTCACAGTAAAATATTTTAGTTTTACTAGTATAGACCTAAATCTAAAACTTTTCTTAAATAATGATAACACATTAAGTTAATATTTGAACCGTTTTTAAGTTTTGGTGGTAAAAACAGTAGTAGTTAGTTAGTATTAGAATTTGTTATTTTCATTTGTATACATCATAGATTCAATATGTAACTAAAACTGTTTGATTAGCATGGATTACTTGTAATAAATCGATATTTTTTTAACTAAATAAAATTACTCCTGTTAATGAAAGTTTTTTTTTTCTAGTTAATTACCTAAAGCAATATTTATTGTTTGAATTTTCAATTACTTCTATTAAAATTTATATTTTAAGCTTTCTATATACAAAGTGGTATTTTATTATAATTTATAAAGGTCATAATTGTTTTGCTACCAAAACCTGGTAGTAAATTAAACATTTATTTTGCTCACTTTCATTTAAAGTTTGTACCCAAAATTGTATTTAAAATTGGTGAGTTGTAATAAATTGTTAAACTTTGGTTTATGTAAATAACTATAATAGTTATACCCTAAATTGGTGAGTTGTAATAAATTGTTAAACTTTGGTTTATGTAAATAACTATAATAGTTATACCCTAAAAACAAGCATAAATTTATTCTAAAATGTTAATTTTATAAAGAAACAAATAACTTTAAAATCTATTTTTTAAATGATTTTTTATAATAAAGTAGTTCACAGTTTTTAGTATGAAAATACTTGTTTAGTAGGATGTCATAAAAAACGATTATTTCCAAAGCTACAAAACTTTTTCAACCATAAAAATCTGGCAACGTTTCTAAGAGTTCTCATACTTAAACAGTCATAACATTAATTTGGCAGAAAACTCAAGCTGGTTTTGTTGAGTATACTTGAAATCTTTTTCTAATTGTTTTGATTTATAAAACAACTTCTTATAGGTTTAAAACTATCATTGTCTGTTTGTTAAGTATTTCTAGAATAAATGCATGGTCAATCTTTGAAATAATTAAACAACATACACACACTAATTGGTGCCAACGTTTTTCAAAAAAAAATATGTTAATTAAACTTTTAGAAAATTATTATGTTTTTTTGTAGACAAAAATATAGTTTTTTTTTAATTTCTACACCTGTAGTTGTTTTTATTTTTAGACAATATGTAAATTAGAAATGCTAGACTAAAACATTGAAGTGATAATTGAAATGATAATAAAATGCTAGACATAAAAATTGTTGAATTTTCAAAAGGAGTAAACTTTACTCGTAATCTCAGACACTAAGCTTTTGAAAAAACACATGTAATATAGAAACGTACTTATTGCATTAACTTTAATTAGATAATAGTTGTGTGCAAAAGGTGTAAAGTATACAATTTATTGTGCAAAATATTTTTATAAGCAAAGTATTTTTTACTTTTAGAATACTTAAAAGGTTGCTTGACATAACAATAAACCTTTAGTCAAACATTTAAAATTTTGAAGCTACTTTAGATGATTTTTAATGTTTTAATCTTGTGAACTTTATAGCTGTTTAAACAGTTTAGAATTTTAAGTACGATAACTAATACCTCGAGTATTTACTAAGCTTTTAATACTTCAGTTTCGTACAAAATTGTTGTTTTATCAGCTTGAATTGTTTTCTTTCATTTGCTAAACATGTAGTTTTACTTGCAAAATAAAAACGCAAATTTTTTGGCTTGATTCACATTTAGCTAAAATTTTTATTAAGTTGTTGTTAACAATGAAAACAATAGTTTAAAAAACTTACTTTGAGAGTTTTTATAATTAATATTTAAGAATTAGTATAAAATAGTTATTGTTTGTTGAACAACAAGAAAAATAATAATACTTGGTTCTAGGACCTTGCGTAGAACAACTAATTCTGACTTATTTTTGATACGGTTCTGACAAATGTTTTTAAAATAGTATATGTATATTTTGTTATTAAACTTTGTTGATAAAGATATTTTTACAACTTAAAGTTTGTTTAAATAGCCAAAATAAGCTTCTTTAAGTAAACAAAGTTCAATATATGTATATTATTATACAATTGTTTAGAAGTTTATTTTCTATATAAGTTTAATCGTTTAAAAAGAAGCAAGTTAAAATCTGTTTATTGTTTTATTGAAACTACTTATTAGTTATTTATCAAAGTTTGTGTGAATTTTAAAGTTTTTATTTTAAACAAGAAATTTTACATGAACATAATATGCTATCGTTTTAAACAGTTCTAACTTATTTTTGATACGATACTTACAATTGTTTATTGAATTTTTTTTTTTTTGCTTATACTTTGTTGATAAAGTTTTTATTACAACTAAAATTTTGTTTACTAAACTAAGGTAAATTTTTTTAAGTAAACAAGATTCAATATATACATATACTGATATGATCTTGTAATATCATGTATTGTTGTTTATTTTAATTTCTAACAACTTAGTTTTCACTTACAGCTTAAAATTGTATTTTTTGTATTATGATAGTGTATCTAGAAAAAATCTTACAATTTTTATTAACTCTTATCATAAAGTTGACGTTTTAATATAAACTTAATATTGAACTTATTTATGCAAATATTACTTCACTAAGTAAACTTCTATTTATTACTATTTTTCTAAACAAATTGACATTGAATGAGTAAAAATATAAATGTTTTAGTTTCAAATATTTGATTATTCAGCTTGTGTTTTTGATTTAAATTAATTGATATTTTATTTGTTTATTGTGGAAAAAATAAAGCCTAAAAGTAGTATTTGAGTAAACTATTTTAAACAGTAAACGTAAGGAGACATAATACAAAAATAATTCATTAAATTATACAAAAAAAATTATTCATAAAATTAAAATATACATTTCAGTTTTGTTTCAAACTTTACTTTAAATCAATTACTTTTCAATGTTATTTCGAACTCTGTTTATTTTTATCTTAATTGGAACAAATAAAAAACAAACAGATATTCTTTATAAGAGTTTTGTCGTGTTATAGCTTATAACAATATAGTTTTCATTGATATTTTTTCAAATAAAAAAGGTTTGAAACATAACCACAGCTCTATTTTTTTTAAGGCTGTTTAGAATATTTGAAAAGAGTTTATTATATATTTACAAACTTGTTATATATTTATTGTAACAAAAACTGTTTTTTACTTCAAAACTAAAATTTTTTATATTTAAAAACGCTTATCTAAGTTACATTTATCATTTAAAACTACAGCAAAAATGAACTTAAATTGTATAACTGTATAGGCGATTTAAGCGTAAAAACTTTATTAACTTCTATACTCAATAAAATTTATTAAGATTTAATATAAACAAGTGACGTTATTTGTAGTCAAAATAGTATGTAAGTGGTTTCGAAATTATTTTGGTTCAAAAACTAACACAATATATACACCTGTGCAAAGCAAATAAAAAATAAACTTATAAAGTAAAATTATAATGAAACTGTAATGTTTGTTATGCTTGATTATAATTTGTAAACCCGATTTATTTATTTCTAAACATTTAGCTTGTAACAGATGTGGTATAAAAATAAGTTTACTAGTTTACTAATGTTGTTTGTTTATTTATATGTGATTTCAGTTTTATTTTCTAAAGTGAAAATTAAAAACTGTTTTCTACGTAAAGTTAACTAAAATTCTACAATTTCACTGCTATCACCAAAAAAAAATAAGCCATAATTCAATTAAAAAACATAAACTAAAACAAATAATTCAGTTTTGAGATAATACATACTTTTTTAGCTCAAACTAGGAGTTCTAGTAATCTGTAAATACTTTTGACTTAGCTTTACATTTTATCCTTCTTACAATAATTCGTAGCGTAAAATTATACCATATGTGTACTTTCGATTATGACTTATATTTTTTAGCAAATTTTGATGAACTTTTCTGATACTTTTTGGCGTCAAGTCAGGGGTCGGCAAACTGGACAGGCGGGCTGAATAAGACTATTAATAAAATTTGCTAAAGAATAAAATAAAATTCTTAAAAGTACTGCAAAATACAGTATAGATTAAAAAAACTAATGCAGTAAAAGAATGTTCAAGGTTTTTTATGATGTAGTTTTGCAATTTTGCTCCTATTTGTTGCTTGTTTGTAAACTGCTGCTATTTCACGGTTACTTGATTAAACAGTTGCTATTTTGTAAAGCTTTCAATTATTTTATTAAGTTTTACCTCAACCTGTTAAAGACATTTTCTTTCTAATGTTGCCCGTAACAACGAAACAAATCTGACCCGTCACTTAAGTAGTCTGCCGATCCCTGAGCTGAGTAAAAATTAATAGAACGTTTTTTTTTTGTAAATCTTCATATAGTTACTAAGATAATTTCTAAATAAAGTTCTAGAAAGATAATTTCGTATATTTTTTGGTATATTGGTACAATTTCAAAAGTAAGATCAACTTGTTAAAACGATAAAAAGTACGATGCAGCAAGAATTGTTTGTTAAAATAGAATACTCTAAATAATTTATTTGATAAAATAAAACATAAAGTTTAAGAAATAAGTAGCTTTGTTCACTCCTTATACTAGTTCATTTTATTCATTAAAATAAATTCAATAGTTTTGGACCCTGACAACAAACCAATTAAAAACTTTTTGTTGAAAACTTAATTTTGATCAATTGCTAAAAAGTTGACATAATTTAAAAACAAATGAATTTTCGTTTAAATAAGACTAGCTTATTTGAAAAACAATTAGCTTTGTTCATTCCTTGTATAAGTTTTTACTGTTAAAAAAGTTGTAGTAGTTTTCGATCCTAACAGCAAATCAAATGAAAAAATGTTTGTTATAAGCTTAGTTTTGCTCTATTGTTAAAAAATTCACGTAAATTAAACTTTTGACAAAGATGATTCGTTTGAATTATTTAATCAAAACAACAATTTTTTGAACAAATATAGAGAAAATTAATAAATGTTAAAAGAAAAACATCAGTTATAAGTAATTTTAAAATTTATTACGAATTTTCGATGATTTGTTTGAAAACTTTGTAAAATCTATCTTATTCATTTTCAACCTATTTATCTTAACATCAATATTTTTTTATGAGCATCAGTTGGCCGTATGACGTTAGGGTCCTAATGACGGCTCTAAAAAATCTATAAGTTGCAAGATGAAAATCATGGTAGACACATATCAAAAAAAAATAAACTCTTCTTTAAACTTATTGTTTTTATAAAGCACTGTATTCCAACAAACCGTTTTTTGGTCCTAAAAACAGACTATGAGTTAAACAAATGTAAATAATAATTACATCAACACAAACTGTAAACTGTTTGAAAATAGTTTAACCCAAACTTAAAGAAATTTTAGTTATCATTAAAAGACATTAGTATAAGTAGTTTTAAATTATAACAAGTTTAAAAACTTCTCAAAAACATTTTTAAAACGCTTAAGTTTATTTACTTCTATTTTACCCTATTTATCTTACATATTATTATTATTTTTGTTTAGTTAATTATGTTTGTTTTTTTTTATTGATAGTTTTAACTTTAAGTTTAAGTTTAAACTCTAGCTCATTTATATTACAATAAACAATATTTGTGCTAGAATGTGTTTAATTTGTGTTGGATAATAATCCATTGCTTTTGTTTAGCTTATTTTAGTGTTGTATATTAAAGTTCAATACAAATTATTCAAAGTTTTAAAGTTTTTTTTTGCGATAACAAAACAAGACTTAAAACCACAAATAAAACTCTGACAAATGTAATTTTATATTCTGATAACTTTAAACGGTCCTACAAAAATGTGTAAACAAGTTTATAGTTAAATTATTTCACAGTAGATATAAATAAATATTTGTTTAAACATTAAAAGTTATTTTGCTTTACAAAGAGATACTATCTTAATGTTATATCAAATTCATAAAACCATGCACTTTAAAAGACATGTTTGAACTTTTATAAAACGCTGATAAATAAAATTTTGTAAACATAAATCAAAAGTAATCTTATACTTTAAAAGCTTATAAGAGTCGTTGATTTTGTTCATACAAGATAATAGCTTGGTATAAACACAAACGAACTTATTTTCAAAACATTACTGAGCGTAATTCTGCACTAAGACAAAGTTTTGAAAATATTTTTTCCAAATAGAGTTAGTGTGGCAAACTTATTCTAGTTGACTTCAAGCTTGTACTTTTTCGGTGTAAGCACATAATTTTAAGTATTTTCTTTTATAAACTAAAAGTTAAAACTTTGAAAATCCCGCTTGAATTTTTATCGGTAATAATAGCTGTAAGTTGTTTTGCATATAATTTCGACCGTTGCAGATAACTTTTTTACACTTATTTCAAAGGTAATTTATATCAAACTATTTTTAAATACTTAATTAAATAAACAAGTAGTAAAAAAAGAACTATAAATTCTTAGAATACATGTAAAAATGTATAAAGAAAAACTATGTTCTAGTTTTGTACAAATTGAATGAAGCTGAAAAATACATAGCGGATCTAATAGTTTATTACCTCTGCTTTAAGCATTTTCCTGAACGTTTTCCAAGTTAAAAGAAATATTGCTCTTCATTTAAGCTGTAAACTATGTTTTAGTATCTTTTATTTGTAGTTTAGGTAAAACATTTATAAGTTTTAGATTACTCATTAGTAACACCAAGCGGTTGTTTATATACTATTCAAACTTTTTCGTTCAGGTTTGAGAAGTGCTATAATTAATGATTAATATGACTAAAATGATAAGCAACAACCATATTCTACTAAAATAAAACTTTGTAAGCTTTTTACGCATTAAATGTTAAAACTTTTCAAAACATAGTCTAAGTACAACAATTGATAGAATGCTTTTTTTTTGTTACCATTTTCTTTATAAACTAAAACGTCAAGTATTTGTGCTATTGAGTTTATATAAATATAAAACTTAGGTTTAATGAGCACAAAAAATTTACAGAAAAGTATTTAGTTTCCTTTAGAATGTTTAGTTTTATAAAAACTAATTAATTTAACAATAATCTTTTTAAAACCTTTTGTTCTTAATTAAAATAAAACAGCTCGCAGTTTAGAGTATGGGAAAATTGTTAACAGTATTTCAATAAAAACGATTTTTTTAAAAGCTACAAAATTTTGTTTAACCATAAAGTTTGGCAGCCTTATTAAAAGCTTTCAAACTTGAACAATCGTAATATAAATTTGGCAGAAAACTTAAACAGATTTTGTTAATTAATTTAAAAGCTTTAAGTTATTCTTCATTTATTATTTTGATTAAAAAAAAATTTCCCAAAGTTTTGTTAGTATAATTGTTAACTTTAATTAAGTATTTCATGAATACATGCATGGTTTATTTCTAGAAAAATTGAATTAAAAACACAACACTAATTTATGCCAATATTATACTTTAACAATTTGCTAATAAATCATAAAACTATTGTGTTTTGTAGGCAAACTTCTAACTTTATTAAAATTATACACCTGTTGTTTGTTTATTATTAGAGATTTTGTAGATTAGAAATACTAGACGTAAATATTTTTGAATTTTCAAAAGGATTAAACTTTTATCTTAATTTTAGACACTGAGCCTTTGTACAAACATAATTATTGCATAAACTCTCATTGAAAAACTCTTGTATGTGAAAACGTTTAAACTATGGAGCTTACCAGTAAATATTTTTATTGCAGAAGAAAAAATTAAAGTTTATAAAGAATTTTTATAATAGTCTTTCGCATTGAAACACCTTTTATAACATGTCATAAAGTACGACTTATATAAAATCCTCTAAATTTAGCTCAACTGTAAATATTAGGCAACTTAAAGTAAAGCTTTCGTACAAGCACGACAAAATCTTGGCAAAGAACATTTAGTACTTGAGTTGAATTCGTTAAAAGTTTTTTCTAGCCTATCATTTTTGTTTTGATTCTTAAAATAACCTCTTAAAGTTTTAATAACATCACAGTCTGCTTTGAACAAGTATTTCTAAAATACTTGCATGGCTTAAAGTTTAACCTATAAACACAACATTAAATGATGCAAACAAACTTTCGTTAAAAGATTCTGCTTATAAAACAGTTAAGAAAAAAATCGTTTTTTAGAAAAAAATTCTAGTTTCATTAAATTTTTACACCTGTTTATTCCTAGTTAGTATGTAAATTAAACATGCTAGACTAGGGGTGGGCAACATTTTTCAATCAACGGGCCGGATCCAGAAATATTTAGTCTTTTGCAGGCCGGAGCATTTGAATTAGTTATTTACCGGATCCAGTCTAATAATGACTTTTTAGATCCGAATCCGACTAGATACTAGTTTTAAGTCGAGATCCGGTCGGATTCTAATTAAAATATAAGCTTTGAAGCCGGCCGGAATTTAATTATATTGATACAGTGAATCACCTTTTTGAATCCTTAAAATTCAAAAATCTTTCTCAAGTCTAACAACTTAAGATGTATATTGAGACATGTCAGATGTTAAAACAATGTCTATGAATATAATTGACAAAGGTACGTATGTAAAACATCGTACTTAAAAAGTACTTTGCTTGGGGCAATTTGACAAAACGATATTCCAACTAAGTTAGAACAACACAAAGTATTAGGACGAAATGGTATATTTGTTAGAACACATTAATTTACAATGAGATTTTTTAGCATGTTTTTGAAGTCAAATTCTTACAGTTTTGATTTGTAAAAATATGCTTTGTAATCTTGACCCTTCGCGTGTCTGTTATTCGCTAGCGGGCCGAATCCCATTAAAGTTTAAAAAACGATTGGGGGCCGGTCATTTTCACTCTGCGGGCCCGCATGCCGTACGTTGCCCACCCCTACCTCATAATTTTGCCAATTTGTTTACTATATGTGGATAACTTTTTAAATCAGCATGAATAAACTCTTTAAGTAATTTGACAAATTTAATACTTTTTTAAGCCACTTAAATTCAATTTAAAAGAATAGTTTTTGTTTTAACAAATCATGTTTAGCTATGAATTATTAATAGTTTGATACTTCTTAGTTTTCGTTTTTTCATTTGTCTACATTTACTCTACAATTTCTCACCAAGTTATAATGTAGACTATTTTTAACACATTTAAATACCCTACTATTTATATGACTCTGTATTTTGATCGAGTGTAATACGTTAAAATTAGTATCTTAAAGAATATTTATTAACCAAATTGTTATTTATAGGGGTTAGTAGCTTTTCGCCCGGCCATGGTATGCAATTAAATATAAAAACTGCTTAACATTAAGTGTTACTGCTAAGGTAACAGGTTTATCATAGACCAAAAAAACCTTGTTAAAGTTATTTATGACAATTTAAGTTTTGAAACACCTATTTTTATTTTGTACCTACTCGAACAACTATATTTTTCAAACTTGAACATAGGTCGGCAAACTGTACCAGTTATACATATAGCTCAAAACTTTCAGAGTTAGTAATAATTTTTGATAAAAAGCGTGTAAATAAGTTCTTAATATCCCTTTTATACATTATGTGCACTAATATTGCGTATTTAACTACATTTTTGGTTAAAATTAACAAAAATGTAGTTAAATTTTATTCTATTATAAATATATTCTATTATAATAAACTTTTTTTATATTACAATCATTACGAAGTAGCTGCGGCTTGTAGAAAATTTATTTTTAACATGCGGCCCGCGACTATTTTTTCATTTAAATTGGCTCGCGACTTTAAAAGGCTGCCGACCCTGATCTAAGCCTTGCCTTCACAAAAACATTAAGTTGACCATGATAAGTTTCACTTTGGAGGTTTTGTTAGCTTAATTAACTAAAATTTTTTTGCATAGTAAAATTCTCATATTGTTTGTTGTTTTGTTGGCAACTATCATTTTTTAGATAAACTTTATTAAGTTAAATTAAAATTTTAACAACACATTAACATTGTCATTAACAAGATAAGCTAATGCTTACAAAGAAAGTATTAAATTGCTGACTATGCACTTGTGAATTGAAACGATAATTAGTAAATTAATATTTAGTGAAAAATTTCATAAAGAGATTTGTAGATACTTGAAAAATTTATGTACTGTGAGTTAAGAATGAAACTTTTTAGTGAGTGTAAATTTTGTTATGTAAGTGTGTCACTTGCGATACAAACACCTGCGCTAGACATATAAGAGCACCATATCAAGTAAAAACCAGTGGTGAAGTATAAGCTAGTTCACAGATGCCGGAGTTAGGAAAAGTGTCATTTCGCGTTAATAAACGGAAGAAAATGCACCGGGGTCAGAGCCATTCAGCTTAAAGAAGCAATAGAAATGACGGGGTTAGTGAAAGCCGCGTTGATAAACGCAGCATTCATGTGACGTAGGATTGGGGTAAAAATGATTAGGGTTTTTAAAAACTTTATATTAAGCAGTTGAAAGTAGAATTTAAGTTTGGGAGTAGGTAAATTTAAAAGTGTAACATGTGGTAACAAGTTAATGATAAAAATTAAGAAAAATTCAAAAGTAACATAGTCAACATTCACCCAGAAAAAATTGTTTTTGTAAAAATGGATTTTCTTGAAAAACCTAAGTACAATGCTTTACATAGTAAGTTTCGTTTGTTAAGTAATTTTTTAAACAAAACAACATAATGAGATGCTGATAGAGTATACTGCACAAAAGCATAAAAGTAGCTTGTCGCTAGATGCTAGTTTCGATTGCCTTAAATTTATCTAGATGATTTGTATACACAAACCAGTTTTAACAACAACTTGTATAGTGTTATAAAGTGGACATATTAACTTAATACAGGGTTGCCACTTTTAGAAGCAAAAAAGTCAGACTGAGTTGATTATTTTCATAGCAAACAAAGTTTTTAACAAAAAATGTTTAACTTAAGTCAGTAAAACTATATTTTAACTTAAGTCCTGATATTTATAGAAACTTTCAAAACTAGAATTTGTATTGCAAAAACTTAAAACAAGCATAAACTTGTTATATAACTTTAAAAAGTTATTTATGTGCATGCTTCTTTAAAACCAAATCAAAGTAGCATGGAAGTTTAAAACTAGCTAATGCAAGTGGCAACCCTGTTTATTATTAAACATCCTACTACTAATCATTAACTTATTATTAGCAAGTATCAAAGTTGTCACTCATTTAATAAAAAAAGACTAAGAAGAAACTGTAAACTGAACAAACATATTGGAACAAGAAAAAAATTAACTTAATCAACTCATTTTTTGACCCAATTTTTAAACACACCTTTTACCGATAAATTTCAATAAACCCTTAATAATTATGTAAGTTATAAAGGCCAATGTCAAGTTTTTTTAAAACTATCCTTTAAATTTCTAAATAAAATATTTCAACATGGCAACTTATACTGACCAAATGTGAAAAAAGAGTAACAGGAAAAAATATATACTTTACTTTTATTTTTGTACTTGATCATTGTTTATTTTAAAAAACAACAATGAAGTATTTCAATATAGCTTTAACTGAACTTGAGTTTAACTAAAGTTTTACAAACTTTACTACTTTAGTTAAACAAATCTGTATTTAGTGGAAGTTGCAAAAGTTTCCAAAATAAAAGAGTGACAACCTTGATGTACATTGCAACCAAAACTTAAATAAGTTAGTTAATAGTATAATATAACTGATAAAAAAAACTCAAGCGGGAAAAACACAACAAAAATGAACGTATAAAAATCAGTAAACCAAGAAAAGTTAAAAGATAGATAAAAACCAAGTGTAGGCTAAAAAAAAAACATTGTAATCACGAACTATTTTAAATGAATATAAAAATAAGTAAATGCTTTTAAAAATCAAAAATTCAATTATTTTAAGAAGTGTTTTGATATGTCGTTAGTTAAAAAAAATCAAAAAATATATATATCTTTCAAAATATAAAATATCAAAACAATACAAAACCATTTTAGCAGAGTTAATATGATCTGTAGTTCTTTAGAGTTTGCTCAAACGTTGAAAAATCAAATTTGAAACCTTATCAAATAATCTGAATTTTTTTTAACATATTTTGACAAGGTTGTGTATCTAGTACAGTCAATATCGAAACTAAACATGTATTTTTTTTTCTGGAAATAGGATGATACTTAATTTACTATATACACAACTTTGTTTAAATAAATTATTAAACTTGATATAAAACTTAATGTAGCTTGATTTTTTCAATTTCAAAATCATAGTTTATAGGATCATTGTTTTTAAAGAATCACAAAAAAACTCAGTGGTTCATAAATGGCTAAAGCACTAGCTGCAATTAGAATAAGAACTTGGAATTTATTTAATTAATAAATATGTTCAAATGAAATGAGCTATGTAACTAACTTAAGCTAAGTTTTAAAAATTAAACTTATTAAGTTTTTCTTAGATGATAAGCTTTTACTTAAAAACTATTAAACTTGAAGCTTTTCAAATTATACGATCATTTTTTAAGTTAATGCTGACCAAAAAATTTTAACAAATTATTACAAAATTAATTAACAGGTTGTATTTTACAATAACACTACCAATTTATTAATTTTTAAAACGAAGACTATTTTAAAACTGCATAACAAACTTCTATAGTTGGCATGTATACTTAAAAGAATTAAAAACATCGACCGAAAAAAAAAAGCTTTTTGTTGCACAGACGTCTTTTAACATGCAACAGAGGTAATGCAGACGTTTTTGTGTCTTTAAAAGCTTGTTTATAAAACACGGTTTTAACCTTTGGCGTGGTAAAACGACTTTTGGCCAAAATAGTTTTGGTTACTAAGTGTACCCGGTAGCATGTACAATGTAAAAGCTACTGCCTTCGCTACAAAAGTTTGTACCTTAGTGTATCTTATAAACATAGATATTTTAAAACATTATTGAAAATAAAAACCATAATATAGAGATTTTAATGCAGTTTTATAATAACTTTAATGAAATAAACGTATGTATAGTAGTTAAATTATGTTTGTAATAAAAATTCATGGTCAGCGAAAAACCTTAGTGTTGTATAATAGTATTTTATAAAATAAAAAAATACTTTTATAATACAGCTAAATGGTAAAAGGACGTAGAAAAAAATGCAACTTAATAAACTACTTTTACTCAGTGTATTTAAATTGGTGTTGCAATTTACCTAATTAACAAATAAACAGATTACTGTGGTAAATTTAGTTGTACAAAAATTAAAATGAATAGTTATTATAAATGACTAAACAGTATAAGCAAACTCTAAATACTCGTTTTAAATTATCACAAGTGAAGATTTTTTAATTATAGAAAAATATTAATTTTCACGATTAATACTTAGTAATTTCTCTTCCAGGTGGACCTCTCCCCCTTCTTCTTTCCCAATCCAGGACCACTATAAGCTTGCCGAAACCTCCCGAGCCTCAAACACGTTAGAAGTTGAGTTCAAGCTCCTGAACGTCTTTTTCAATGTTTCCCTGTTGTGGTACAAAATGGTTGTTTGGTTAAACTTGTGTGTTCTGCTCTAATTACAACAGATATAATATAGACAATTTAAACATAACAATATTTTAATTACGTAAATTTGTATAAGTAAAAACATTTAAAGTAAAGAAGTACAATTGATGTTTATTTTTGAACAAACAAAAACTATTTAATACAAAAATGTGAGATTTATGACTTGTTGGGGACAATAGTATTTTTTAAATGTCAAACTTAAAATAAAGACTATGGGTTAAATATCAAATGTGTAAAGCAAACACATAATAGGCACCACAGTTTACTCACAAAATACTAATAACATAATTAAAAACATTTATTGTAAAAATTGTAAACTTTCTTTTGGTGCATTAGATTTTAGCTAAAAATAGTACCCAATCCAAAACTTTTGTTAGAAAACACACCTGGCCCGCGGCTTTTCGATCTCTCTTTTAAAGTATTAACGATATGGTAGCTTTATATGGATTATAAAAAGTTAAATTAACTTTTAAGACATAGCCAATTTTTCAAAACGCATTTTTCATACAACCATACGGACTCAAATACTTTCTACGTTAGTTTTCTCAAAAACTGCTTTAAACCGCGATTTATTGTTAAAGCTAGAGATTCCATCTTTTGAAGAACATCAAATTAAAGAGTTTAAAATAAATAAATGCTGTCATTTTTTCAATATAAAACTCATTGAAAAATTTATTTTTCTTCGAAGTAGAAGGGTATTTTTGAAAAGTGCAGTTAAAATATAAAAAAATTGAAAATTAAATAAACGAGAACACTACTACGAAATCAATTAAAAAGTGAAGAAGGTATACTTTTGTGAAATATTCATTTTGTTTGCCTTAGCCCACTGAACTAATTGATTTAGATACCCTATATTTCAAATAGTTTGAACTTGAAGAGTTAAAAAGCAGATAAATAAGTCTGATAAAACTCTATAAACTTGGCAACTTTTCAATATTTTGCTAAGATCAACTTGTTAAAGCAAGGTGGGCTGCCAGTAATCTTATATTGATGCCTTAAAACTAGTAATCAGGGCACATTACAAAAGCAAAGATTTTTCTCAACACGTTTTTAAACCTAAGAAATAATTCACACTAAATAATAATATTTTTCAAACATATTGCTCAAACTTAAAAAAGTTTATGCTTGAGAGTAGTTTTTCCAAAACTAAATCCTTACACTGGGCCAGGGTTTCCTAAAGCGGCTTATATGTCCCTCCCTTAAAAAAGTATGCCGTGCGTAGTGTAGGGGCCATAACTTGAAACTTACACTAGATATTCTGTAGTTGGAGATGTAGAAAAAAACGTCTTAGGCGTATCAATGAAATTTATATTAAACATTAGGGGAAAATTTTCAAAAATTCAGGGGGCGACTGTAAAAGGGGAGGAGGCAAGAGGCCATAAATTGAAAGTTACACTAGATATTCTGGAGTTAATAATGAAGAGCAGAAAATGTTTTAGACGTATTTACGAGTAGTATTTTGAGAAATCTTGTTGGTGGGGGCTATGAGCTTTTTAATTTCTTTGAAGAAAGCCTTATGAAAAGTTTGGAAAGCCCTGCAGTTTAAATTTAATTTTTTCAAAGAAGAATTAACTTTCAATAAGTTAACAACTACGGCAATTTTAGTAGGTTAGACGCAAAATTTGGTAAATAAGTAAAGGAGCATTCTTAAATTTTAGGCAGTATTTAGGTAAAATTTAAACCAGGTTTTAAAAAGAGGGCAGGGTCAAATGTAACTTAGTATTTAAAGGGCAATATCTATAAAACATAAGCAATTAACATTTTAAATTTCCGCTAATTAAATTTCGGGCAATAAAAATAAAGTTTAAATGTCATCATGTAAATGCTATGAAGGTTATGATTTGAAAAATCTTTATACAAAATAAATAAAAATAATGCTAAGTACAAAAGTGTTGCAGTATTTATAGAAACAAAGAATTCAAATCATACATAAACTGAATTAGTTAACCTGTATCTTATTAATTTTAACTTTGTTAAAAAGTTTTTGTTAGCTCATTTGCATAAACAAACGATATTTTGGAAGTGAATTAATTTTTACTTTTAAAATACATTTTCAACCAAACAAGTTCTCAACTTTTGTCAGTTCAATTCGGTTGATCAAGAAAACTAAACCATCTTGTGTAAATGGGGGGTCCACCTTAATTTTTACAAGTTGATCTTATTTTATAGTTTTATCTGAGCTATCAGCATGGTTGCCACTCATCAAGCTGAGAAAAATTTCCTGACTTTTCCTGACTTTTTCCTGACTTTTTACCAAAATTTTCCTGACTTTTCTAAGTCAGTTTTACTTATATAAGTGTTCACTTAGTTTAATAAAATACTACCCAAACTATTTAATGTTAAATCCTTAAATTAAAAATCAATTAAAAAAGAATATACTTAAGCATCTGTAAAAAAAGACATAAAAAAGTAAACTATATATTTTGGGTAGTATTTTATTAAACTAAGTGAACAATTTATTTAAGTAAAACTGATTTAGAAAATACTGATTTAGAATTTATTGATTTAGAAAAATTTATTTTACTTTGACATAAAAAGTCTATACACATGTGTTCTATTAGAGGAAACGATAAACATGGTAGCAAACGATGTATACTCAAAAGAAAATCTTTCAGTATTCACAAAATCAAAAATAAGAAAAAAGGTATTCAAGAACATACTGAAAACTTTCTCACAGAGCATCTTCTGTTTTAATAATCAAGTATTCAAACAAATAGATGGACTATCTATAGGATCGCCATTAGTCCCGCTTTTGGTCAATTGACTCGTTAGCAAATTAGAAACAGGTCTTCTAAATGAAATTCAACCTAAAATGTACACGAGATATGTGGACGACATTTTTACTATCTTCTCAAATGAAGAAATGGCAAATGAATTAAATCAAAAATTAAGTACTCTACATCAAGATCTTGTTTTTACAATGGAAACAAGTACATCAAATAAACTTCCTTATTTTGACATAAGTGTTAAGCTGGAAGAGAACAGATATATTGCCTCAGTTTACAAGAAACCATCAAACACAGATGTTCTATTAAATTTTCACTCTAGTACCCTGCAATCATGGAAGAAAAACTTGATTATACAATTGTTCATCAGAAACAAAAGATTAGTGTCAGAAGAACTACAGAACCTAGAAACAAATAGAATAAAAATCTTCTTTTGAGAAACGGTTATCCGATTAATTTCATAAACAATGAAATAGAAAAACTTTAAAAATTAGAAGATAAGCCACAAATTCCTAAACAACAGTATTTAACAGTTCCTTATATAAAAAAGGTGTCAGAAAAATTGAGCAGAAATATAACAAAAAATTTGGAAACAATTGGAATTAATATCAAAGTAGCTTTCAGAACATCTAAAATTGGAAACTATTTTTCATTTAAAGAAAAGATAAACAAACTCTACAGAAATTGCATCGTTTATAAGTTTCAATGTCCAGGTGACCTGGACACCCAATATATTGGAGAAATGGAGCGACAACTGTTCGTCAGAATTAAAGAACATACAAAACCTACAAATAGTGCAGTTTTTTCACATATAGAACAATGTAGAATCTGTAAAAATCATAATGATATTTTTAATTGTTTTGAGGTAATTAAATTTTGTAAAAATGGAAATGTTTAACTTGCAGTAAAGGCTATTATGATTAAAAAAATTAAACCTAAACTTAACCACCAACTAGGTACTGATAAAGGATCTAGAATTACACTTAACATTTTTAAATAATCCATTTTTGTTCTAATTATCTATTTTAGTTTTTATGATTAGTCTGATTAGTTTTATATTGATTGCTTCTTTAGTTTACTCGTATTTTGTTTGATTAATTAATTTTTGTGAGTATTTATATTGTTTTGACAAGGAAATTAGTTAAATTTTGAAAGCATTGCTCAATAAACCGTTTAAATGAAAAAAAAATTGTTATTAGCAATTAATTGGTAGATAAAATTATGTAAACACCTTTCGCTATAAACTATATATCTGTTGTATAAAATATTTCCTCTTATCATTTAGTATAAAATTTGTAACAAATAAATATACTCTTATTTACTTTAAAAACTTAAGTTACTCTACAAAAAATACACATAATAAGTAAATTTAATCTTGGCATATACCTCTCTTATAACTTAATTTATAAATTTAAATAACTTTGAAAAAATTATAAAGAGGTCAAGTATACACATTAACTTGTTACATAAAATATTAAACTAACTGCTTAGTTATAAAGAACTCAATTATTTAAACAAAAAACACTTTGATTTTAAAATTATGCTTGATAAACTTTTGTGTATATATCACTGTTTCACTATGGAAGTGTCCTTGCTACAGATCATAAAAACTAAAAAGCTTACAAAATCTGCTTGTTCAAGTAGGGTACTTGTTCAATAAGTTAACAGAAAATGTTTGCAGTTTTATAAAGGATATTTTACTAATTTATACCAAGTGAAGGCATTGGAAATAAAAATAAATATTTTTGTAAATTTCTAGGAAAATTTTGTAATTTTTTCTGACTTTAAAGGACTTTTAACTAATTTTTACCATTTGAAGGCTTTGGAAAACAAGGAATTTTGTAAATTTAAACTGACATTTTTTTAATTTTATCAAATTTCCTGACTTTTCCTGACTTTTTTTCAAAACCCCCTATTTTTTCCTGACTTTTGTCATTTTTTAAATTTTTTCCTGACTTTTCCTGATTTCCTGACCAAGTGGCAACCCTGTATCAGACATTTTTAACCGCTCGAAAAAATTCAAATTATTTTTTGAGATATGAGCGATCTAAGTCCATGACCTCAATAGGTTCCTAATAGAAGCCGGGTTGCCACTCGTTTTTTTCAAAAATTTTTCCAGGTTTCTAAAAGTACACATTTTTGGGTCTGTTTTTAATTTTAAATATATTTCTTTATAATAAACTGTGTTAAATAGCATAAAAACATTAAAAAGGTATTTAGAGTTACTTAAAATGTGTTGTTTTTTTTGTATTTTGATGATGACAAAAAATCTCATCTATATAATAGATTTCTTGTGTCAATTTAAAACTTCACTACTGAAAATGTTTATATTATAAAATATTCCAGGTTTTTAGATCAAAGTTCCAGGTTTTTTAAAAATTTCTAAAATTCCAAGTTATTTTTGACTAAATTGTGGAATTCCAGGTGGCAACCCTGTAGAAGGCGCAAACTAAAAACGTGAAAAAGGCCATTTCACTAAAAATGTATCTCCTCCTTCATTTTCAAAGCAATCTTCTTCAAACTTTCACAGAAAGTGTATTATTAAAAAGACTGAATGCAGGATTTTTTTAATTTTGAAAATAAAACTTCTAATAAAAAAAAACCACCCATCCTTTTGTTTTTTTTTATTTAAACTTTTAATACTTCTACATTCTAAGTCTTTTAAACTATAAAAGGAACATTTCCTGAAAGTTTGAGGTCTCTAGCTCAAAAAACGAATGAGAAGATAGGTTTTAAGTGATTTTTAAAATTCCGGGAAAACTGACCAAGAAAAATTTGCGGTCCATACGTTTGTATCAGAAACTTTTTTTAAAAATTACATTATCTCAAAGTTAAATAAGATTTTAAATTCCATAAAAACTGACTAGTAGTTTGTACTTGAGGCTTTCATATAAGATCCAATGTTAATTTTAGTAATAAATGTTTTAACCCCCCTAATTCTTATAAAAAAAACCTATTTGATTATTTAAGGCCTAAGTGGATTCACCTTTTTTACAAATGAACTTTTAGCAGAAAGGGTTGCCAAACGTTAAAATTTTTTTGTTTATCTTTAGTAGAAAATTAATTATAAGGTAAAGTCTTAAAACGGTTACATGACAATTCAAATTAAAAAGTAAATTAAAAAGAAAACAAGATTAAAAGATTTTATCTCAAAAGTAATATAAGTTTGAAAATAATAAAAAATACATATGTAGATCTTATTAAAATCTATAAGCTACTTTTTTTTTTTTTGGAAAATCAAAATAATTCTTTTAAATAGTCTAAAATTACCAAAAATAACTAGTTTTTTACTTTATTTAAGCTTTATCTCAAAAAATTTTTAATGAAAAAAGGGCTTTTAGATATTGTTAGGAACTACATATGTATTTTTATAAATAACAAATTTACATTATTTTTTTAGTCGTGACCTTTTTTATTTATGTAGAATTTTAATTGTTCGAATTTGAATAGTCGTGCAACCTTTAAAAACAGGGTTGCAAAACACTTATCAAATTTTATCTAGGCTTTTTTTTCCAGGATTTTATAAAATATACGTTTTGGGGTCTACTATTATTTGAAAGTCAATTTTAAGGTTAAACTGTGTTAGGTAGTATAGCAAAAAGATACGTTAAATGTTTCACTTTTTCCAGGATTCCATCTTTTTTGGCAACCCTGTATAAACAAGATAAAAATATTGAAAAGATCCTGTAATGCAATTTTAAATTTGCTTTATAAAAAATATAATTAACACAACGAAATTGTTGTATATGATAGATTTTTGGCATGTAGTCTAAATTTGATCGTTGTTTATGTAAATATGTGTAAGGTTTTTTATAGATTTTTTCAAAATTTATTCAAGGTTTTTCGGCAACCCTGCTAAATATAAACACACAATAAAATAAAAGACTCTAAATCTTCTCATCAAGTAGAAAAACATTCGACAACAAAAAACAGAACCTAAAAAGTACAAATACTGTCATTAACACCTTACAACATAAATACACATTAAAAAATTTGTAAACCTGTTGGCCTTGTCGAGTACAAAATATTTTATATGACTTATTATTTTCATTTACTAACAAGTTACAAATACTTTATGAAGTTACAAAATAAACAAGAACACACAAACATTTGCGAACAATGACAAAACACTTACGAACTGCACATACAATAAAAAATTAAAATAAAAACAAAATAACATTTATAAAAACACACATAAAAAAACCATAAATCTATCAGCCTCGTCAATCACGAGATATTCCACGCACTTGGACGGGTTGTGATCGTTATCCAACAACAACGAACTCTAATCTCCACGGTGTAGCCGTGGAGATGTAATGTATGTTGTTCACGGTTTCCTCGAACTGCTGCTGTGCATTCTCGCCTCCTACGCCATCTGCAAGTTCATTTGTCATCTGTTATGTGAGTGTATGTTTGTTGAAAAAAATATTGGAAGAAATTACAAAAAAAAATAGTGGGCAGGTTAAATTTTTCATCTTTATGTGAGAACTAGTTAAAAACCTTGCACAAAAAAACAAGAATTTTCGATCAACTGTGTGTATTCTTTAAAAGCTGGATTTTATTCTATTAATACTTAATACTTCATTTTAGATAAAAAATGGTTTTTTTAAACTTAGAAAATTTAAAGTTATATTCAAATTATTAGCAACTAAATGTATAAAACTATGTAATACTGCTTTACGATCTACAATTTCAACTTATATAAATATAGATTTTTTAGAAGATTATAATATAACATGCAAAGAAATAAATGTTATGCTTTTTTTTTATTTTTAATGTTATGTAATTTTAACATCAACTTTGATTTTAACAAAATAAGAAAACATGTTTAAATATTAAATTTGAGTTTACAGAGTCTAAATAAATACTCTAACAAAATGTATCTGGCATATCAGACCAACTAGTTTAATTTGGTATAGCAAAAGTAATGCCAGCCTTTCATTTTAATTAAGGAAGATTTCGTGTCTTATTTACAATATTTGATGTAAATAACAGTATCAATTTTCAAAGCATATATTGAAATTATAAGACAATAATCATTGTAAGAGAATTCTTAAAACTACTAAACTGACTATATTTTAAAATATATTTTAGCCATATCTCAAAAACTACTAATACATTTGGTAAAATAAAAAATAAATGTTTGTATTAATTAAACCTACAAGAATTTTTTTTAATATGTAAGATTTGTTGAGTTGTGTGTCTTAAAATATTTTTTTTTAAGAAATTCAATTGTCCGAATTTGACAGTCATGCGCACAATTAAGCCAAGTTCACTATGCTATTTAAGGTAATAAAATCAGTTATACATTTTTTAATTATACTATAATTCCAGTGCAATGTTTTAACTTAAATTTATTTTGAAAGAAAACCGTTTTCCAGTTATAATGTAATTTTATCAAGATTTTAATCAAGTTACGTAAAGTAATTGATTTTTAGAAAGTAATGCAACTTTTATAAATTCAAAATGTACAGTGTATTGATAGCCCACTTATCTATTTAAAGGAAGTCAAAATAACTGAAAGTAAGTATGTTTAAGAATAAGTATAAACAACATAAAATGTTCTTTTTAAACTTAATAAATTAAATAAATAAAAAAAGATTTGCTCAAAAACTATTACTGAATATTACACTAAGCATTAAAAATTATTAACACAACATAAATAAAAGTTCTAGTAACAAGTCAGTCAGTTTAGAACCAAAACACTTTAGCACAAAGAGTCAATTTTTCACGAGTGACAATTTAACACAAGAGCAAAAATAATAATAAATTAAGTAAAAATATTACCTACCAAGGCTAAGGGTACTTAAACCTAAGTATTCTAAAATTGTCAAGTAATACGGCCATTTTTCAACAAATAAAAACTTGAAATCATACCAACCTGAGCAATTTCAGTGTGGTCATGCTGTTCTAGCACATTATGTTGTTCATCATTCCAATTCATAGAAGCAACAACAATCTAGGTGATGAGTGTTGGGTCACTTTGCTGTTGATTGCTGCTGAGAAGTATGTTTTTACATTCTCATGTTCCTCATGTGTTTTTTGAGAACTGTCAATAACCCCCACAGTGTACTTCCTGATACCTGTGTGAGTATTTAAATTTATAACAATTTGAATGTTAGTCAAACAAATATCATGGCCACAGGGGATACATTTATTACAAGCGTTAACTTAGCCCAATCAGCATTTTTTTATTTCCAAACTATAGATCAAATTATTTTGCTTATCTTTAAAGCTAACTAAGATTTTTTCTAGAAAACCCATTTTTGCATTTAATTACAAAAATCTATTGGATTAAGGATTGTATTTTTGAGTGGGGCCCCTTAGAAAAAAAATTTGTTGGAACTTTTACTACATATAATGGATGTTTTAGCATGAAAATATGTATACATATTTTTTTTAATATTCTTACTTTGCTGTGTTCTCAAGGGTTTTTTTTTTTCAAATTTTTAATATTTAATAATATCGGGGTTGCCACTCTTTGAGTCAAAATATCTTCCCTGAGTTACCAAAAACTTCCTTGAGTTTCCCTGAGTTTTTTTCATATCTAAAATTAAAGTCAAAAAAATTACCATGTTAATTCTAAAAATACAGAAGAACTTGCCGCAAGGCTAAAAAATTTCAAAATAAGCACTTAAAAAAGAATAAATTTGACTTATTTAACTTTTTTGAACAAAATATTGAAACTGGATCTAAATCAAATTCCAGATCTAGAAAAAAATCTCACTGAGATTTTTAAAAAAATCTTATGAAATTTTTAGAAAAAACCAAAACTGCCCGAGTTTACCTGAAATTTAAAAAAAAAATCAAAACTGTCCTGATTTTCCCTGAGTTAAAAAAATAGAATCAAAATTCACTGAGTTTCCCTGAGATTTTCTACAACTTGAAAATTCTCTGAGTTTCCCTGAGTGTGTGGCAACCCTGTAATATATACAATATGCCCAATTGTAAATTTCAAAGACCCCAATTTTTTAACAGTCACTGCAGCAAAAATATAATAATTTATCTTAATACATTTAATTATGGCTATTTTAAATGGTCCACACTTTTTTTATCTAAACTAATTTAATCAATACATGACCCATGCAAGTTTTACTAAATTATCATTATTTGAACATGAAATCCCTCATAAAAGAAATATGAAACTATAGGTTTGCTGTAATTTTTTTTTAATTCATCAAAAATTACTTTGAAGTTTTTTTTTAACAATTCTTAAGAACTTAAATATGAGATAAATTTTTCATAAAACCGTCTATTTTTGCTGTTTCAGTTTGCAGCTCCCATAAAAAGCCTATTCAACTTAGACTGCTTCTTATGACTAAAAAATAACTTCAGAATTTGAACAAGCAGTTATGAACTGGTAGATTGATTAATTATGTAAAAAATAAGATTTTATAAAAAAATATGTTTAACCCACACTATATAATTTGAGAAAACCTTGTTTTACATTCCGATATCATTATCTAAAATTTTGAACAATTTTTAAAAAAAATTTCTTGTACTTTTATTTAATTTTTTAAGGAGTATTTGCTGAAAATTTTTGGTCTTAATCTCAAAAAAGATAAAAAATACATAAACAACCAGTGCTAAACAATATAAACATTATAATATAAGATACAATCAGGATTGCCACTTGTTCTTTCAAAAAAATTACAGGTTTTCAAAATTTCCTCCAGGTTTTTAGAAGTAGACAATTTTGAGTCTAATTTTAGTTAAGTTAAAGGAAAAAAAAAACTGTGTTTAATAGTTTAAAAATATTGAAAAGATACTGTAAAGCTAGTTAGAATTTCTTTTTTATTGAAAAAACTTTAATAACGACAAAAAATGTTTATCTATTTGGTAGATTTTTTGCAACAAATCAAAATTTTTCTACTTAACAAGTAAAAGTTGCTTGAAATTCCAGGTTTTTTATGATTTTTGTTCAAAATTCCAGGTCTTTCCAGGTTTCCAGATAAAGTGGCAACTCTGTACAATTGAAACTGAATTTTATGCTGTTATTTTATGGAACTTTGTTGATAAGTTATTACAAGTTGAAAGTTTATCATGCTTGTAGCATTAAAAATGAGCCAATTTTAAGTTAGTTAAGTTTGTACAATTTACACTGATCCCTTTTGACCTATGGCCTGAATTTAAGCCAATAGTTTTTCATACAATGAAATCAAGTCTTAACAAATATAGTTTTATATTATTTTCTTTAGATGGAAACAATTATTATGATTATTATGTGTAAACCTTAGTTAAAAATCTAATTGAAAAAGAGAGAAAGAAAAATGTGAACGCTGACAACCAAAGTAAAAGGATTAGTTTGGAGAAAGAGCTTTTAGTCATAAAGCTGCAAACCATTTGTTTTAATTAATACTTTGAGATAATTTAAAAACAATTATAAAAAACTAATAAGGTCAAATAATAAAAACTTTTTAAGTATTTATATATACACTAATAAACTATGTAAGAAAAAAAAGTAAGTTTAAGGGCATAGGGGGGAGGTAATTTTATTGAAATTTGATTTTATTTAATTTAGTTTTTACTCAGCTACAAATTACTTTTTACAGATTTAAAAAAATTTTGAGATATAGCCAATCAAAGTCAGAGGCAACAATAGATTTCTTATGGGAGGCGCAAACTAAAACAGCAAAAATAGACTTTTTCACTAAAAATCTATCTCCTCCTACATTTTTTGAGATAACTACCTCAAATTTTCAGGAAATGTTCCTTGCAATATTTAGAAATTTCTGTCGGAACAAAATTTAAAGAATAAAGATTTTATAACAAAAAACAAAACAAAAACTGTTTTTTATTATTTAATATTTAATTAATTATGTAATAATTAATTATGTTTTAATACTGTAAATGCACCATGTATTTAGGTAGGTGAAAACATAAAACTATTAAATATTTGCTTATTGTTCTTATTGATTTGTATACAATTCAGTTTTAGAATGCTTATTGTAAGTAACTTAATAAGTATGAGATTAACAGAACATTTATACAGGTGAATGTAAATCTATTTGTATTAGTTTAGATTTTATTTTTAATGTTTTATCTCAATTAAATTGTAATTAATTTAATAATTATTTATTAGCAGACCATGACATGACATAAAACTAATTACTTATTAATGTTTAACAAAACTATAAGCTATGAAATTCTACGTTAAATATATTGAAACATGGTAAATAGAATTAAAATTAATTATTACTTCAAACATTACAGCTAAATTATAATTAGTTACAACTAACCAGTTGTGAATGATAACATCCTGTATATTTCAATATGAAAACTATAACCATCTCTAATGCTTACTATGTTTTGTTGCTATGACTTGTAAAATTATTTTATGGTAAACGCACAGTTTAAAAGTTTCTGAAATTAGTATTTTTGTACAAAGACTTTGATGTATCAGGTCCGCATAAATGACTTGAGTGTTTGATAAGTTTGATATTTAACTATATTTCTAAAGAAGACAAACTTTTGAAATTACTTATTTAATTTAAATACTTTTTGATAAAAAAAAAGAATTAGAGTAACAAATTAATGCTAACGATTAATTGAAGGCCCGTTAAGTGTAGTAAAAAACTTTGATTACCAAATTACTTTTTAATATTAGTTAAGAAATTTTTTTTTAATTGTATTTAAAATTTTGATTTAATCGTTATCATTAAAAAATGTTTTAAAATATCATAAAAAAAATTACTACAACATTTTACCGTAAAATACTTTTTTGAAAAATCTGGCTTGCTACTTATTAAAGGCTACCTACTTAAAAACTTAATACTAACATTTTAGCACTTCTTAATTTTTTTTTTGCTACATTAACTAATTTTCTAGTATGTTAAACTAATAATTTGTTAGACATTAATTGATAAAAATTCAAATAAAAAAAACAATAAACAGATTCATTTTCTCATCAGTTGTGGTTTTAAGCATCAAAACTTTTCGGTTTTCGTGTTCTTTCAATACTTTGTATGTGTCCATTGTGGACTTCTCCTCCATGCTGTTTGGTATAAGCCCTGTTCATGAAGCAATATTGCTTATAAATACTATAAGCTTAATATTCGAAAAAACTATTATTAGTGTTTAAGTTGTAAAAATAGAAGTATATATAGTTTTTAATGTTTTTTTTTTTGGGTTTAGGTTGCCAAATAACTGTTTGAAATATAAAAAGTATTGTTTCATATATCAAAAGCATACATTTTGTTGATCTTAGTTTAGTTAATAACAGTCTCGATAAGTTAGTCATGTTCGTAACTATTGTTTTTATAAATGCCTGCTATCGTTTTTGAAATTATTGTAGCAAAGGAAAGTTAAACAAAAATTTAATTGTCATTTGCATTAAAAATGCCTAACATGTTATATACTAGGGGTGCACAACGTAAATATTTGACGGGCCGGATCCAGATAAATATAGTCCTCAGCGGGCCGGATCATTTCAAGTTAGTGATCTTTTAGATTTAGCTGGATCCATTTTTTAGATCCAGATCCCATTTTAAGCATATTATCCGGATCCGACTAAATACTAACTTTAGACAAAGATCTAGATCCGAATGGAAGCTAATTTCAAAAAGATTTGGATCCGGTTAGATGCTTATTGAATTTTATGTTAAATTTAGTTAAGTATTCATAATTCTATATATATTATAACTCTGGACCGAATTAATACTAGTTAGTCCTAAAAAAATTATAATTTGTTTACAAAAAGTTACTTGAGCCGAACGTTTTAAAGGTAAAACAAAAAAAAATTGCTAACTATCCGAAATTAATTAATTTTAGAAATCCTTATCTGGAGTTTATATTGATAATATTTGTTCACAAATTAACAAACAACACAATATTAAACTACTATTATTTAATTTAATTAAGCTAAAGAAGATTCTTTACATTTTTTGCATGTATAAAAGAAACAAAAAATAATAATTCTGATATAATAAAAGTTTTACCATAATGGCAAAAAAAAAAAATAGATCTCGATGAAACACTTAAAGTTGATCATGTATTAGAGTTGATTAAATCTAGTTGCATGAAAGTTTTGAAAAATCTGCAAGTGCACTAAAATACCGATTAGGTTTGAACTTAGCTTATCCTTGTTAATGTTTATGCTCGGAAATGTTTGTTTTCAAATGTATGAAGTATCGAAGAACACAACTAGTTCCATGGTCATCTTTAGAAATTGACAAACTTTGGCTTGATCAATTATACATAAAATGTATCTGAAAATCTTATAAAAGCAACAAAAATTATATGTTTGATTTCAAATTTTCTTATTAATTTATTTAAAATACAGTTAAGCTTACATAACAAATTACTTTGGCTTGAAATTTTAACACTTTTACTTTCAAAATATAAAATAGTTATAATTAAATTACGAAGTAAAACTAAGTTTTGTACTTTAAAAATATCATTATCAAATAGTGCACCTAAAATACTTTAATAAGAGTACTAACATAAAATAACGAAATATTGAAACAAAAAAAGAAATTAATATGTATTTTTAGCATAACAAACATTTTAGTCTAATAGACATTTAGATTAAGATCGATTACACTAGTGAAAATATTACTAAACGAAAAACTAATACATAAAATTGTCACATTATACTTTAAATGTTAAGTTTAAAGAACTTAGCAAGAATAATTACACTAAAAAGAAGTCAAAGAGACATTTTTGGATCATAAAAGTTTTTAACAAGTTGTTTAAAATCTGGAAGTTTATTTGAAGTAGATATTCTTAGTAATGACTGCAAATTGGTATCAGTAAGATTTGAACGCAGCTTACTTTTGTTTATATACATGGTTAAGAATGTTTGTTTGCAAAAACATGTAGACCAAAACAGAACAAATAACTTCATTGTCATCTTTTTTAAATTAACAAACTTTGACTTGTTAAGTAAGTCATAAAATCTGTCGATTTTTCAGTTTTGAACTTTTCTTTTTGTGCACTGCCATATTGAAGTTCAACAGTTCTAACAAAATCACTAAGTACATTTTCGGTGTCAAACGTCTACGGTGATGAAATAATGTCAAATTCTTCACTTAATTGTTAAAAGTCTGCAAAACGACGACGACCAAACTTATTATCAAGTGAAACTATTGTCATCAATTGGTCATCACTAAACTTAACCCTATATTTAATCAAAAAGTCCTTAATGAAAAAACAATAGCAGAAAAAGTGAAAATTGTAGTCTAAACTTAAAACATTTGACAAAAATTTAAATTTGAGCAGTTTGACTTAAAAAATTTGTCGATGTTTAAAAAGATTTTTTTTTTACTTTTTTAAACATTTAAAAAACAACTAAATACTTAACTAGAAAAGACAGCAATTTTTTACACGTCTATATTTTATGAAAACATTATGGTAGGTAAGATCATCAAAGTTACTTTAGCAAACAACTGCTTTTGGATAATTTGAGAAAGGATTACTTCAACTAACTTGAAACAGAACAAGATAATATAACAAAATAGTGTTTTATCACCATAAATAATAAGCCATTTTAACAAACGCTTTCAGGGTCAAAGTCTTACAGTTTTGTTTAATGAAATAGTTCAAAAGAGGTTTTGTACAAGTTTTGTAATAATTAAATTGGCTGGCCGGATTTTATATAAATTTCGAAAATGCTTAGCGGGCCGGATCAATGTTGTCCGCGGGCTGGATTCTATTTAAAAACAAAAAAAGGTTTGGGGCCGGTCATTTACACTCTGCGTGCCGGATCCGCCCCGCGGGCCGTACGTTGCCCACCCCTCTATAAGTATCATACCAGGACAATGAGTTAAAGTTTAAATATCATAGGAGTTTTTAAAATGTTTCAATAATGAGTTTTTAATCCAGTACGAGATTTCAATATTAAATTAAAATAAATTAATGTAATAAAAAATTTATAATTAAGCAAACAGTCACATATCATGCCTTTTATTAAAACAAAGACAGCGATTTAAACAAACAAATAAAAAAGAATAAAAATGATGTAAATTGAAAAAGGCATTATTTACACATAAATAATACTTAACTGAAAAATATTTATCTTTTTATTTAAAAAGCACCTAGCATAATATAAAGAAATATAACAAACTCTGTTTTATTGAAAGAAAGTATTCAACATTAAAAGTGATTGTTTTTATTTAACTTGAAGAAAGTACAATAAAATATTTAAGTCGAATCGCATTAAATATTGTTATGTACTTAAAGTTTTTGCAATAACTTAAGGTAAACATATAACAAGTTTAAACACTTGCGAAAGAAAACCTTTGGTATATTTAAAAGTGGAAAGCTACAAAATACAAGTAAAAATAGAGGTTTTAACAAAATTAAGAAAATAAATACTTTAATATAGGCAAGAAATTTGGCAGGTTTATTTAAAACATTAAAAAAACTTAAGTTTAATAAAGAAATACTTGTACTTAATATACGTACTTTATTAAATTTTTTCTATTCTAACATACATTTGTCTTCATAGAAAAACATTGTCTTAAATACTTGATTCGATGTTATTTTAATTTAATCATTAATCTATGGCTATATTTGATAGTACAATTATTTTTGTACAGTCACATAATTTGAGATTATACTATTTAAAAGAGATAAATTATTCAATCATGATTTAGATTAACTAAATCTGTTCGTAGAAATACTTGAAGTTTAAAAAAAATAAAAAGCTATTTTTGTTGATAGTTTAACATATCAATTGCCATCTAATAGCTTTTTACTAATTCTAACTTATTTAGAATCATTGCTGTTCGTAGAAGAAATTGAATTATTCGAGACTTCCTTATCTGCGGCCTGTAAAATATTAAAATGAGTAAAAAAATACTATACAAAACTAACTAAAGTATACTTTATGACTTAACAAAAGAGAGTAAAAATAAAGTTAAATATGTATATTTAACAACTTTTTAAAAAATATATATTTAATCAAAACTAAAGTAACAAACACATCAAATTAACATTTAAAAAGACTTTAAAACTTAGTTTTTTGCTAGATATTTTTACAGTGATGTTAGTTGTCTGTAGAAATCTACAAGGAAAAACGAAACTTATTCAATAATTTAATAAAATTTACAAAATTATTCTGACCTGACTGAAAATTATGTAAATAAAAAAAAGTTATTTATACCTGAATATTTTGAACAGTGGTATTTACTGTCTGAGTATTTCTTATATATAATATACAAAAATAAAACAAAACTAATAAAATTTCAATACCTGAATATTTTGAACAGTGGTATTGACTGTTTGTGTGTTTCTTCCCTTTCTCGGTTTAATTTTAAGCGACAATTTGTACTGATCATCCTCAGTTAGATCATTGCGGAATCCGTCGAAGAAATTTATTATCGAGTCATCTGGATCTATCGTGTATTGACTGTTGAAAAGTTTTAATTAAAGAACAAAGTATGACAAACTAAACTAAATTTTAAGGTTTCAACAACAATAAAAGGCTATAACTTTATATATATATATATATATTACTTTTAGTTGTAACAAACTTTGATGTATTTGTACAATAAAAAATTTGTATATGATCTAGAGGAGTTTTACTAAAATAAGTTTGCAAAAAATTTTGAATTAACGAAAATTGATCTAAAAACATCATAATTAGTTTAAAATTAACTAAGAAAAAAATTGACTAACTAATAAATACTAACTAAATTCTTATTAGTATAAGTTAACTAACTATAAAAAATAAACAAAACCATGAATACTAACTTTTGTTTGAACCTTCTGACGATGTCCAGCACTGAAAACTGGATCCACCTTTTCCTGAAATTCACGATTCCAGGTTTCAAGTTGTCAGGATTTCCGAGTCCAGTGAACGTCAGATCTGATAAGCTGAGTCCTCTGTTTTGGAAAATCAGATTTATTTTATTATTATGTACCAAAGTTACGTTTACATTAAGAGTTTTCAGTAGGGTGATTTTATAAAACTGTAAAAACAGTACAAAAATTTAAATTAAATATTTTTACTAAACTATGAATTTCAAAAAAAAGTTTAATTAATTATTTTCAAAACCATATAAAGGAACTAAATTCTAACAAGTGTAAGCTAGTTTTTTGATAAAAAACTAACTAAATAAAAAAAAAAAAACTAACATATAAGGAACGCAGGATCCTTCAACTCTCATGGTTTCTTTTCTCAAATTTGCGAAAGCTGAGGTCGAATCAAAAAGATACCTGCGACAAATTTAAATTTTAGTATATTCTTATAATTTTTTAAATAATTTTAATTGTTTAACTGAATCGAACAGATATCTGTGACAAATTTAAATTTTAAAAGGTTTTAATAATATTTTAAATTATTTAACTATATAACTGAATTAAAAAGATATCTGTAACGATTTCAAACTATAGAAGGTTTCAATTATATATTTTGATAATTTAATTATACAACTGAATCGAAAACATACCTGTGACTCTCCAGTGTCTCAGTGGTGCTTGTGTGCCATTCTGAAGATAATCTTCTAACTGATGCGCTGTCGAGTGCAGACAAGATTGAGATGTAAGAATTGAAATTGTTCAACTTTTTCAGGTGCTGTAATAATGAGAAAACTTTATTAGATATACTCAATAATAAATATTTATATACGCATAATTATATGTTATTTTATTGATGACAAGATTGAGATGTACGAGTTGAAATTGTTCAGTTTCTTCAGGTGCTGTCGAAATTTATTGTTGTCTAATTTAAGCGCTGGTAAGATTTTCAGTTAGAAGTTTAAGTTGATAAGTTTTATAAGGCGTTGTGGAAATTTTAGACAATATGTATGTAGAAATGAAGTGTATAAATTACACATTCTATCTATAACAATTGCTTCAGTAATTCTTACATTTAATCTACAAAACAGTAGTTTCACAAAATATATTCTCTTATACCACATGTATATACATGTATTAATAAACTTCAAGCATAGTGTGGTAAAAAATTATTAAAAACATAACATAAGTTTAAAATATGTTTGAAACATTTTCAAACACAACTTTATTAACTTAATTTTACTAAATATGAACGAAGTTTAAAAATTTGATCCCGTTAAAACAACACAAAAGTCAAAGCAAGTTGAAATGAGTCATATGGCGTAGCAATCAAAGTTTTTACAAAAAAACATAAGTTTGCTTTCTTTTGTTAAAAAGTTAGTGATTGTAATTACAACTCGAAAAGAGGTCAGTAAAAGTTCAAAATTATAGGTTCACTACTAAAAGACTAAAATTATTATTGTAACTTAACAATTGGAACTTAAAGTTTAATTGGTTTTGGAAGTAGTATTTGGTCATTGTGAAATCAGTTACTAAAAAAAATATCACTTGAAGTCTTTCACCTCTTAAAAGCATCAAAATATTCACCAAAGTAACAACACGCTATAAATAACTAAATATGAGATATCTATCAATAGCTTAAGAATCGTAGTGTATAGAGCAAAAAAAAAACTGATTTTCAAGTATGGGTCAACAATAGTTTAAATATAATCATCAAAAAGAGCTGGGTAAACTTGTTGGATTAAATAAACACAAAGACAGCTAAGTGACTCAAATACTAGTTTAAATGATTCAAAGTTATAAAGAAACAAGTTATTTCGATTGTACTTGAAAAAAGGTCAATTGTAGGACAATGCGAATCATCGAAACTCGAGTAGCTTGTTTTATAATAAATATCAAGAAGGGGGTTTAAATATTATTTAGGTCAAATTTTATGTGGGTGAACAATTTTGATGAGTTTGATTATTTGGGTGGCCATGTTTATGACTCAATTGTTTTTCATTTGTAATCTTGTTGTTAAGCCTCTTAAAAGTTTATGTTCTCACAAATAATTGCTTTGGTCAGAAAGTATTAAGTACTTTGAAGGGTTTAGTGTCCGTACATTTATACTCACGTTTTTTAAGTGCTTAAACGATTATAATACGATTACTATGCAGAGAATGTCCAACTTGTATAATCTCAAGCGAAACAAATCTATACGGGTCATTTAATATGCCGATTTACATTGAATTATTTGCTTATTCATATAGTTTTGACGAATCAAACTAGTTTTAACAATGATTTACTGCTGAACTTGTTTCAATTAAGTGATTAAGCTAAACTAGTTTTCATTCTTCTAAAATACACCATTTAAAACTTAAAAAAAATAGATTTTAAACTAAGTTATGATAAAAGCCCTTAATACTTTACTTTTTATTAATTTAAATATAATGTTAATAAATATAAATTTTCAGAAATAACGTTTAAAAAAATTTCCAATTACAAAAACTCCTTTTTACCTTCATAATCCGCATCAGTTTGCACACGACTTTAAGATTTTCAAGTGATATTAATACATAATTATATAATACTTTAACTGAATTTTACCTTCATAATCCGCATCAGTTTACACACAACTTTTTTCCTTTACACTAATAAATATATAATATGTACTTTAATTAAAGTTTACCTTCATAATCCTCATCAATTTGTACACAACTTTTTTTTTAGTTATGTTAATAAATTAACAAAAAAAAAATAAATATATATATATATACATGTTAGTTTATTTTAATTACAAAAACTCCCATTTACCTTCATAATCCGCATCAATTTGCACACGACTTTTTTTCTTAGTTATGTTAATAAATAAATTAATAAAAATATGTATATATATATATGTTAATTTATTTTAATTACAAAAACTCCTGTTTACCTTCATAATCCGCATCAATTTGCACACGACTTTCTCCCTTTCCTGTTTACTCGATTGCGTAAGTATCAGTGTCCTGCACCACATGCTGATGTCGTTGAAGCTGTCGATGAAGTGGACCATGTGGGGGTATTTCTCCTCATCTTTCGTCTCATCCATGACGTATTGCAGCATCTCCGGGATCTGTGACGTAATAAAAGAGTTTACACGACGTAATATAATTGTTTTATGGTGCAATGGTAATCAAGTTTGAAATGTCTGACTGTCATGTACCGAAGCGCTTTTTAAGAATCCGTTAAAGCGATGATTATGACGTAATAGTTATTTTTTATTTGGGTGTATTAGTACTAACGTTTTAGGCTCGGTAAAAAATTATTATTGATTCATATTTTACGATATAATTCCATTCTTGAATAGTTTTTCTAATGTCAACTATGTTGTTATGAAACTTATCTAGCATTTAAAAACTTTATATATACTTTTTGTTGTTATATTTTTAATAAACAAACCTCAACTTTATGGAAAGCCTGTGAATCGATATAAGTCATTTGATCTGCTATTTTTTCACTGGCAAAATCGAATATTGTTGTTTCTCTGCTGAAAATCGTATTTTTATTAACAAATATTCATTTATTGCATGTGTAGTTACAAGTATTTAGTTTTTATGAGTTAATAAATTTACTTTAAGTAAATAAAATCTGGTTTTAAAAACTTTTTAAATTAGATTAGTTTTCTTTGTTGTACAAAGTTTAACCTACAAACTACTTATCTAGTTACTTTTATCATTGTATACTAATATGTGTCATACAAATTTTAATACAAGTTCATTCTAAATAAGTCGTTTGAATGTAATATCTAATATGACGTAATAAAATCATGACTTTAGTGTGCAAATTATGTTTCAATATTTCGCGTGATCTATTGAAATAATCTCTATTTTTATTGACTTATACGCTATTAAAATAAAATAGTACTAATATAACTTGGTAATGTTTAAATATGTAAGTATAATAAATTTAGACCGTGTTGAAACTTTTAACATTGCAACAATTTTGGTTATCTTAGACACAGTTTCTATAGTGTGGTTATCAATAAATAAAAAATAGTAAACTTTTCAATATTTTAATATAAAAAGCTATGTAACTAGATTGCATCATTTAAAAAGTCTTGTGCTTAAATAACTTAATTTCCAAATTTAGTTGTATACTGGAAAATAATTTACAAGTTTTTTTTTGCGTTAATATTACCCAAGTATTATTTTTTACAATAGCATAAGGTAGCAATTGTATGATAAAGTTCAAGGTTATTTATAATTACTCAACTAATAAGATTAAGCTTACTAATGATATTCTAGGTTATTTTAATTTGAACTCTTGAAACAATGTGCCTTTGTAAAAAAATAATAATTGCTATGACTACATGTCTAATAAGATCTATTTTGTAAAATTAAATTAAATTAAATAAGAACTCTTAAAACAATGTGTCTTTGTAAAAAATAATAATTACTACGACTACATGTCTAACTAAGATCTATTTTGTAAGATTTAATTAAATCAAACAAGAAAAACATCTCTTTAAGTTTAATTTAGTATCAGTTAATCTTAGTTACTAACTTTCTTTAGTAAAAACGGTTTCATTTGATTATTATTTTGTTTTTCAACTGTATAAATAGAAACAAATAAGAAATATAGAAATAAGATATAGAAGACTTTAAAGATTTTAAGTACAATTGTCGAAATTAAATACTTTAACAAACTTAGTAATACAGATTTAAACAGTGGAATGTTTACAACTAGTTGAAGAAAAATACTGAATTTTGGTTAATTAGGTGGATTTAAAACATGTATATTTGCAGTAATTAGATTATATTGCTAGCCATAAACACTTAAGTGGTCTAAATTATTATAAAAATATTACAGTGGTTTATTAAAAGTACGATAAAATAAAAAAAAACTGAGTTTATCTTAGAGTTTTATGTATAAAATGCATAAATATTTTAATTTACACCAAGTTTTTTATAAACTGTAAGAAAAATAAGGTGGGAAATACTTTAAAGGTCTGACAATTGGTAATTAAATTTATCATTTTTTAATCATTGAAGATTTATATTTACTATTTTAATAACTAAAACATTAGTTTAAGCTTTAAACATTATAAAAAAATACTTAAACTAATTTGTTTAAAAAGACTAAGTTGTTGATTTTAAATATAGTAAGTAACTTGTACAAAAATGTGTGAAAGTAAATATAGATCAATACTGTTGTTATAGTTTAAAAATTTAAACTTTTATTTAACTTACTTATTATTTTCTTGATTGTTGTTTTGGTCACTCTTAGCTTTTTCGTGATGAGTTTTTCTTTTGTGTTCGTGCTTTCCGATTATTTTTTCTCTCAAAAGTTTCGCAAAATGCAACTCTTTTTTAACCATCATATTTTTAACGAGGTCGATTAACTTGCCTAATATTTCATCTGTTATTTCCATTAGACTGTAGCAAAATTAAGATGTTAATTTTTTATGTTAAAACACATTAAAAACATATTAAATTGTTTTCTCGCAAAATTTTTAAAGTACTTTTTTTAGAAAAACATAAATTCAAATTTTTTTAAGTAAAGTTAACTACACTGAAATAAATTATCCTTTAAAAGCTATTAGCTTATACATAACATATAAATAATATTTTTTTATACAATTATAATAATAACCTCAAATCATCCACAAGTCTAAGTATTACAAAGAAAGCGTTATGTGCAATTTTCTTGTTACTATCCACTGAATTGTCTTCACTGAATGTTTTGTGTCTGTACAAAAGTTTGTCTAATAGTTCCATCGGTGATATGAATGTTCTGTAAGTAGTCAGAAAGCATTCGTGATATCTGAAATCTGTTGAAAAGGATTCATTTTAAAACAACAAAAACTAAACTATTTATGAATAACAATAGTTACATATGTTTTTAAAGTTAAAGTAATAAATTATGCTTTTGGCTTATCTTCAAAAATCATAACTAGTTAAATCAAGATGTCAAAATTTTGAATTTTATTTTTTGGTAATAAATTATACTAGAAAATTAAAATTAACAAGAAAAGAGGATCTAAGATAAACACGCATTTTTACTTAGAAAATGAAACTACTAATTTTGCTTATTTGTACATAATAATTGGCCAAAATTAAAAAAAAAAAAAACTGTTTTCCTATCTTTCCATGTTTAATCTTAAACATCCGGACCATTTATAGAAAGAACTAAAATATTTTTAAAATAATTTTTTTATTTAAAGTCTATAATAGGTTTTATGCCATTATAGTCGTATTGGTAACTAAATTTAATGTTTTTGTATTAATCAATGACAATAATGATAAGTATATATTTTATACCTTGAAAATTTAGAAAAATGTAATTTTTAAGCAATCATTAAGTTTTAAGTACCGAAGATAAACATGTATAATTTTAGGTAATTTATGTGTAAACTAATACTTTTAATTTAATTTTTAATGAGTTACACCTTTTTATATGTTTTCAAACTTTTTAGTACCATTCACAAACAAATTGAGTTATACTTTTAAAATAATAAAGATTTTAATAAAACTATTTTATAAACATTAAAATAATGATTAGAAATTAATACTTAAAGAATAATATTTCAGCTATTTGTATCTACCAGTTACAGTTATATTAAGTTTAAATGTTTTTCTTAGAATTTTCAAAATATATGTGTTAGCAAACACTAAAAACAAAAAAGCTGAGTTCATAATACTTTAAAGTTAATTATAAAATAAAAACATTTTTACATGAAAAAAAAATTGTATCTAACATGTAACTAATAAAAATTATTTGTATAAACATATTTTATCTTGCATTTATATATTCTTTAATTAAATTGTAGTCATCAATCAAAATTTAATAAATTTAAACTCAACAAAAATCATGTCAAAAAGTTTTATTGGGTATGTTTGTGTTAAATTTAATTTAATTATAAATTTTGAGGAGATGAATTTAATACAAACATGAAAATTAAAATATTAGTTGATCACGATTGACAAGGGTTGTATTTAATATAGTCGTGTAACAAAGTTATTAAATATTTTTTTTTGGGTATTTCGTTTATAAGTTAGTTTAAACTCAAAATTTTCTCAAGGAATAATATTTTTCAGGGATCATAAGTCAGGTTTAAGAATTACAATTGGGGATTAACATGGACTTTGTAATTAATATAAAATATTTTTTTGTTAACATTTTGCTAGATGAAAAGTTATGTTTAAAAAAAATAGTTATCTAAAGAGATTGGTACATAAAAATTGTAAACTATAATTTTTTTTTTGTGCCTGGGTAGAAAAGTAGTATTAAAGCGTCTACACATCTGAATATGATCTCATAGTTTTTAATAAATAAAAAAACATATGTAAATATAAAAATTTAATTTAACTTTTTTTTCTGGTTGTAAAAACACATATGTAAATAAAACAAATTTAAGTTTTTTTTTCTTTTAGCCTGGATTGCAAATATTATTAGCGCATCCAAAGATCTAGCAATTATTTCATATATAAAAAATGTTTTCAAAAAATAATTAAATATTAACTTTTTTTCTTCTGAGCCTGGGTAGCAAACACAATCAACGCATCAACACATCCAGCAATTACTTCGTCATTTTTCTCGTCGCCAATTGCGCCCCTAGTGAGGAACTTTTGCACGTCTTTCTTGTTCATAAGATCGCCAGGATCATCTGGGGGTAGTTTGACTCCTGAGAATTGAAAATGTTATTTGAAATTGTTTAGAACTTGAAAATTTTTAACAGGTAAAAATATACTCTTATGGAATGGAAAAAAAGTCTTTGTAAAATGTCTAGAAACCGAATGTGTTTGATTGTTCAAAATATAAACTAAAATGGTACAAACATTTTGTACTTCTATTTTATTTCATTTTTAGTATTGCAATTTAGATACACTTATATTATGCTTTTTCCAGAAGTTAAACTAACAATTTTTGTAGATCTTTCGTCAGCTCTTAACTTTAACACTAAATAAAATTTATTTAAAAATGTCAATTAATAAATTTTAACTTACCAAGTTTAGTTTCTGTTTCATCATCAGTAATTTCGTCACTAATTTTCTTCGCTTCAATAATTTTGTCTGAAGAATTCGATTTTTCACTATTATTACCTAAACAAATTACAAAGTTAATTAATACTTATCAAAAATATTAATCTAAATAAAAGTATTTTAATAAATAATTGACTTATGAAACATAAATTATAAAAAAAATTAACTAATACATGATCAAAGTTTTGTTTCCAACCTAAATAGAATCATTTTAAACTTAAAAAATAAAATTGAAAGATGATAGTAAGTACATAACTTACAAAATGTACGATTGTTTAAATATTTTTTAATATTTTCCGTTAAGTTTAATAGGTCAATAAATTTTTCTCCTTGACTAAATTAAATATTATTTAGTTGTGTATATTTATTTACTTCCATAGTAAACAAACTTTTACGAGTTTTTTATTAACAATTTTACTAAAAACATTTGTACAATATGCATAAAAATTTCAAGATATATATTAGATATTATGGTTTATTAATTTAAATGCTGGTTAAATTGGTTTTAATTTGTACCGTCCTTAAAAAAAAGTTTTAAAAACTAGTAAAGGATTAAATTGAAAGCCCTATAACTCTATTCAGGATAAAGTAGTAAAACTAATTTACTAACTCAGCATAAAAATTAAATTAAACTACAATTTTCTGAATGGGTTAATCAATTACTTTATCAACTGAACAGAAAAAGTAATTTAAATTAAATTAAGTTGGAAGACATAGTAAATAAAAGTAGTTGCAGCTTTTACCAAAGGGGAGTCGAAATAGTAAATAATTTAATGGAAATTTTCAGCGAACGTTAGCGAATTTTAAATATTTATGAAAATAAAATAGAAAAAAACTTACTATACTTACTAAAATTACTGAGTCTGTTTTAGTTTAAAAGAAGTTTTTTTTTTGTAAAGAGTTTCAAGTTTGTTTTCTAAATTAACTGTTTTGGACTTGGAAAGTTTTAAGAACAAGTTGCATATTTTTTTCAAACCTTAATACTTTATATAAAAATTAACAAACTGTACCCTTTGTCAATTGATGATATTTAATCTATATTTTCTACCTAAATATCGTTCCAAATAAAGTTTGAATATTTGAACTAGTTTAAAACTAATTTGATTTTTTTCGTTTTTAAAACGTTTCAATTAAATAAACTTTCTACACGTAAACAAATGTATAAAATTGTTAAAACATTTATTTATACACGTTCGGGTTTTAAATATTAATAACAAAATAAGACACTGTTTACAAACAGAAAAATAAATGAATAATTTATCATGGTTAAGAAAAGCAACAAAATAAGTGAGTGAAATGTCAGTAAAATTATTTTTATTTCGAACGTTGAAATAGTTTCTTATTTATTTTTTTTTCGTCTATATTGGAAGTAGATTTATTTTTTTAGTTTTAATTTTGTTTGATGTACTGTAAAAAACTAATTTTACTGCTTTAATAAAAAAAAATAATCAGGTACTTATTAAGGGCATAGGGGGGGGGGTAAACACCCTTTTTTGGTTTTCGATCTTATTTTATATAGTTTTTACTAAGCTACAAGATGCTTTTTACAGATTTAAAAAATTTAAAATAATTTTTGAGATATATCCGGTCAAAGTCGGAGTCAACAATAGGTTCCTTATGGGAGGCGCAAACTAAAACGGCAAAAATAGACTATTTTACTAAAAATCTATCTTCTCCTACGTTTTTTGAGATAACTACCTCAAACTTTCAGGAAATGTTTCTTGATATATTTAGAAAATTCTGTCAGAAGGAATTTTGAAAAAATTAAAAAATAAAAATTTTATATAAAAAATAAACAAAAAAAAAACAGTTTTTTTTTTGTTTTTTTGTTATAATTTTTTTTTTTTTAATTTTTTTAAATTCTGTTGCGACAGAATTTTCTAAATACTGCAAGGAACATTTCCTGAAAATTTGAGGTAGTTATCTCAAAAAAAGTAGGAGGAGATAGATTTTTAGTAATTTCTAGTTATTTGCCGTTTTAGTTTGCGCCTCCCATAAGGATCCTATTGTTGCCTCCGACTTTGACCGGCTATATCTCAAAAATTATTTTGAATTTTTTAAATTTGTAAAAAGCATCTTGTAGCTTAGTAAAAACTATATAAAATAAGATCGAAAACCAAAAAAGGGTGTTTACCCCCCCTATGCCCACCTTAATACAAAAAGAATGGTGTCAAAATTGCTCAAAATAATAATTCAGACAAGTAAAAATATATATGTTTTTGCTGAAGTTTTTAAATTTGACTTTAATATTTTTTCATATAAATTCATAAACAAATTTTCTGGTAAACATCACAAAAAACTCGTAAAACTTGTTTACTATAGAATTCCAATAAACTTGAAATTTTTCGAGGAGAAAAATTTTATTGACCTAATAAACTTTATAATAAACATTGCAAAACACATTCAAAAATATGTCTGCAATTGGCTTTATATTTCTAAATATAATGACTTTTTCTCAGAAAACTAGAAAAAATATATACGTTACTTTATAATAAATTAAATGACAGAACTATTATGTTTTTTAAATAAAAAGTAAATTATAAATAAATAGGAAACCAATAACAAGAATAAAAACTTGACTTTCTACTAAATTTTGTAAAAGTAATAATGTATTTTTAAACAACTACATAAGTTGTTCATAATAAATAAATTGATGTATAAAAAGTTGAGTATCTACCAAAATGTAACCCTATCTAAAACAAGTTTTATAAATAAGACCATTGTTATTGAAACATTACAAATTTACAAACGTTTTTTTATGTTTTAGTTTTTACATAACTATTCCTAGAAAAATAAAGTTAGACATAAAGACTTGACTCTCTATTGCAAATGAGCACTTTAAAATAAGTTTAGACCAGTTTAAATAATGTGTTTATGAATAAAACTGTAGTCAATGAAATATATTACAGTACAGTTATCTTTTTTGATGTAATACATGATTATTTTTAAAGAATTAATACCCGACATAAAGACTAAACTTTTTACTACATAATATGCCCTCCAAAACAAGTTTAGACCAGTTTAAATACTATTTTTATGAATAAAGCTATTGTTAGTGAAATTACCTAATACTTTAATCTTGTACACCACTTAAATCTATTGATAAATTAAAATTTACAAAATTTAAAGTGTTTTTCGTTCTTTTATATATATACAAGAAATTAGGTTTAGTAAAAGTTATTAATATTTTAGTATTATACAGTCAATAAAAAAATATATATTGAAAAAACTAACTTTTTATAGATACAGCATTTTGTCTTGTAAGCATATTAAGGCTTCCATCCTAAATAAATAAAATAGTCTAAAAAAAATTGTTAAACTAAATATTTAAATACTGTTATTTATTTAAGTTCTATTTTTACTTTATGTATGAATAAATTGCTTTATACAAGACTAATTTCAAAAAGATTTAAAGTAAGATCATTAAAAACTTTAAAGTTTCAAATCACCATTTTCTAAAACAAACTAGTGTTTTGTTTTACTTTACATTTATTGTTCAACCAAAATCAAAATAATAAAATTGTAAATAATGATTTTGTGAAACAAAATGTGAAAACAAAAAACATAAACTTTTTACAACACTTAACAAACATGCTAATAAAATAAAAATGCATGAAATGATAGTGACTTTGAACTATTTTGTGTTTGAAAACTAAATAATATTTATAAAACTACTGCACCAGGATTGAGCTAACTAAAAATTTTACTGAATAAGTAAACATTTTTAACTAAGTTTTTCTTTATAAGTACACAAGTTAAATTTCAGTTTAACTCGTTTTTTAAACAACTTTTCAGTCAAATCTTATCTGAGTTAAGTTTGACAACGTCTTTTTACTACATTTTTTAAGCTATTTGTTAAGAATTAATTTTTTTTTTGATTCAATTTTAAACACCACAATTTGTGAGTATTTATTTTAATCTTAACTTCCAGCTTTATTCTTTTACAATCCTACGGTGCAGTAATTTCACGTAAAACCCTGAAAACTCACTTTTTTCCCATTCGTCGCAACTCCGCCGTTTTCCTTCAAATTTTCGCAACTTTTCGGGGCTTCCCCGTTTTTTTCGACTTTCTCAAAACTCTCCTCGCTTTTCAAACTGGAGCTGCGTCCGCTTTTCACAGGCAACGGGGGAGGGCTGCACAGGGGCGATATCGAGCTGGGGGAGTTCCCAGAGTAGTGACGAACCCTGATTACGGGCACCGACGCGTGGTGGCGGTAGAGAGCCGGCGGGGAGAAGCTCCGGTGCTTCGATTGGTTCATCGCGTAGTTGCTTGGCAACGTTCGTCTCTTGGGGACAATTTGAGGTTTTATTTGGGGGGTTTTTTCTTCGTAGTTTTCGGGGATTTCCGCAACCGGCGGGAACTGGAAGAAGTTGCCGTGGTAACCGTGGTGATGCATTGAAGGGGAGTTTGTTGCCATGGGTGAGTGGTTTTGGAGGGTTTTTGGGGGGAGGAGTGGCGAAAGCAGCGGCGTCTCTCCGGACTGTGTGTGACGTCATAATGATAAAAATGATTGTGACGTAATAAATGAAAATAACAAAAAAAAAAGTGTTGTAATGATAGTGACGTAACAGAAGCTATTTTTGCAGCAAAGCAAATTGGTGACGCCATTTCCGCTTTGAAAGCAGAAAAAATTTATGTAAGCTCAAGCAAGTGATGTTTTGTAGTTTTATAAAAATATATTTATTTATATTTTTAGTTAACTTGTGTAAGTTTATATATTTTTTGGTAAATAATTTAATTAAAAAAAATTATAAACTGTTTACTACTTTATACTTTTTTACTTATCATTTTGTAACTATTGTGTAACTTTTAAAGTAGTTTTAACAGTTGAAAGTATGATATTTTTTTCTTATAATTACAAATGTTTTCATTTTAAACGTTTCAGTTTTGACCGATCACAATAACTTTTCAAGGCCAAATAAAAACTTTTATTTTTCATAGATTTTGTCTCAACATAAGCGCTCAAAGTTTCAAAATTTTATCTTTGGTGCATGAAATTTTTAAACTTTGTTGTAATCCCGTTAAAATTTTTATCTTAATTAAGATCTAAAAGCAGATAACATTATTTGTTTCATCAAAAACAAATATTTTTATCTCCTTTCTAACTATCTTTGAAGTTTATCTTGTAAAAGGTCGAGTAAGTTTGTTTTTCAAACAAGATAAAAAAAGAAAACAGGAAAAAACAAATTTGTTTTGAAGTAATTGATTATTAATCTTTGTTAAAAAAGCTGTTTGTTTCTTATTTATTGTTACAGTAATCAAATATGAAACAGTTTAAAGCTATATCAAAAAGGGGTATTAATTGTAACCGGTAAAGGATTACATGTTGATTTGTATTTTATTATCTTATTTTGGTTTTGATGGCTTAATGGTTTAAAATGACAATAATTCAAATATGAAAAATGTATTTGAACAAAACTAATTTCTTTTCTACTTATTTTTATAAGTGAAGTTAGTAAAGTAACCTAGGGTATATCCTAACTAATGAGTTCAAGAAAAAAACTTATATGATATTTTTGTCGATGTCTTAATTTTTACAAACATAAATTCACAAAAACAAAACCGTACAAAATTCATGCCAAAAAACTACATACATTTTTTTTATACAATTTCAACAAAAAAAAAACATTTTTTTACAAATTTTCCGCCAAAAACTCACCAGCTTCTTCTGCTTCGGAGGCAGCTTCGGAGGAGGGATGTTTTGCGGCGACAACTGCGGAGTCAGTATGTGCGGAGGATGGTCTTGGGTGCGATCTATGGACTCGGAACTCCTCATTAAATGGAGTGAGGGTTTGAGCGCCTGCATGTCATGCAAGATTAGTAAAAAGCAGGTTAAAGGGTAATTACCAAGAGTGAAAAAATTCACAAAACTCCGGAAATTTATTTCTTCATTTAAGAGTTTATTGATATTGAAATTAAATATGGTTAAAAAAAAACTAAATATTTGTAAGTTTAATATATAAGTGTTTTAAGACTTTACTTAAATTTTTCATAAACAAATTAGTAAGAAGCTCTTTTTATTAGAGGGTAATTATTGTGTGCAAAATTTTTAATTACTGTTTAACTTTGAATAATTTTATTAAAGCACATTTAAGCCTGCACTTAATTTGGTTTGTGAATTTTTAAAGAACTAAATAAGTTAACGTATATTTTAAAGAAATCTTTTTGAAAAAAAAATAATAAGCGTGTTTGAATACCGGATGTATTAAAAAAAGCGTAAATACTTAAACTTAGCTTAAGAAGGTTAAAAAGCTGAACTTATCTTAAAAATGGAGAAGGTTAACAGAGTTTAATTTTTAAACTTTAGATATAAGCAAACATTAAATTAAACATTTCCCTAGATTTATAGCAATATAAATTTTTAAATTATTTAAAAATTCAAGTTAAAAGTTTGTAGTTCAAAGTTATTTTAAATACACACATTTTTAAAACTGAGGTCAAACTAAAAGTCTGGCTTTTGTCACTAATAAACTTTTAAAACTTGTTTTTTCTTGAAATACACAAACAAAAAAGTTTTTTATCAAAGCAAGCTAAAAGTAATTTTCAATTATAAAAATTAACTTTACAAAGCAAAAGCTTTAAAGCAAATTAAAAAGTGCATAAGTTTAAGTTGTTTAAATAAAAAAACAAAACAACTTCAATTAGTTTCTAAACTAGATTATAAATAAAAAACATCCCTAATAAATACTATCTTAACTACGGTTGAGAAAAAAAATCAAGTTATATAAACTACTAAAAAACTAAAAACCATTTATACCAAACATTGCAAATAAACCATTTAGATGGGGGTACTCTACACCAAATACAATATTTATCTAAACCATTTACAAAACATATAAACAAACCATTGAAAAAAACTCAAGTAAACTATAAAAAATCCAAAACCATTTATTCCAATCATTTCAAATAAACCATTTATTCCAAACGTTTCAAATAAACCATTTTACCTTGGGCGGGGGTGGGGGAGGGACTCTGTTCATCGGTGTGTGGCAACCATCGACCATTTGCACATTGACCATTTGATTGTCCATCATTTGGTTGTAACCGTTCTGGTACCGTTTGCTGGTCTCCCTCAGAATCGCTTCTATCGGTGGAGGTTGGTTGTTGTAGTGGAATAATCCCATGTAGGCGTCGACTAAAAAGAAAATAATAATTTAGCAATATTAATTATGTATAATTACTTATTTTTATATATTAATTTTACGTTGATCTTGTAGTGGAATAAATTAATGTTTGTATCGACTCGTTAAGGAAACTAATGTTTGCAAAATAAATGTTGAATACGTTTCTATGTACCGGAACAAAGTAACCCCTTTCAAAGTTGTAACCAATTGTTAGGAAGAAACTTTTTTGTATTTAGAACTTTTTTTTATGCTTGGATAATTAAATCATTGCCGAAAGAATTATGTATGTTGATGCAGTACTTAATCTTAATAGTTGTAAAAGATAGACTTTTGTATATTTATAGGACTGCTAATGTTTGAAAATTTACATATTTTGTAGAGATTTAAAGTAATTATATTAGTGTTAAATACAGCGAAGTAAAATAAATTAGCAGGTAATAAAATTTTTGAAAAAAAATCAACTGAAAATGGAATGAAATCAACAGTAAATTTAAAGGAACTACCAAAGAAACTTTTACTTTGATCAATCATCCACTTAATTATACAAAAAAGTTTTATTATGCAATAAAAAATTGATATATGTATTCTGCTACCAAAAAAGGAATAAATTTCAACAGTTTCCGAGAAAAACGAAACAGAAATAACATCTTTATTTATAGTTAGCTCATACATTTGAATAATAGATGAGGCAATTAAAAACACATGTTGCTACTAGAGGCAGACAATAAAAAACCGTTTTATTTTCGGCTAATATGACATTTGTTTAATGAAAAACCGATAAATCAAATTATTTAGCGCCAATAAGACACACGACTTGATTTAGCTGTCTGAAAAAAATTATTTAAAGTATTTAAAGCTTCTATTGCCTTTAAATATGTTGTTTTCTTTTCAAGGAGCTTAATTTTAATATGTTTAACTAAAACTAAAACATAATAATTTCAAAATAATATTCTTACGTTTACATATGTACAAATTTGTTCACTTTTTATCTTATGAGTAATATTATATAACAAAAAATTTACCAAATTGTAGGTTTTTAAATTTTGCTTTTTTTTTTGAACTAAAATATTTTTTAGTAACACAATGTTAAGAAAGTAATTTAAAATTAAGATAAATATATGCCTAAATTTAATAAAACATTCAAGTAAGCTAGAGAAATATATACTTTTTACTAAACACGTCATGTTATATGAGCAACTGAAAAACTGTATCAAGGAAGTTTTGTAATCTTTCTTAAAATAAAATAGTCAACTTTTTTACTTCATTTTTCAAAATTTACGTTTTGATTCAAAAATTCAGTGGTTAATACACAACAAGTTTGTAAGGATTATGGGATTTGAAGATGTATAAAAGCTTTGATATATGAATAAAACACTTATGGAAGTTTTATCTACTTAAATAAAATGCGTCATAAAGTTATCCTTTAGTCCAATATATTAAAGCACACAACAGCTGCTGTGTACAATAGAATAAAAAAGAAAATTATAAGTTGTGGATTGCTTAGTACAAAAAATGTATTTAGTTTAAGAGATATTTATTTACTACGGCCGAATGTGTCATAAAGAATAAATTTGTTTTAGGTTCTAGTGACTAAGTATACACTCGGAGAAATTGTCATTAAATAAGCCAATAAAAGAATAAAAAAATATGAATAAATTATGTAGTTATTGACAATTTCTTTTTAGAGTTAAAAAGTACTAAAGTTGGTTTTTAAAAAGAGTTTTAATATATTTTAAGGATTCCTACTTGCATACTACACATGAAAATATAATAATATAATTTTATAATAAACCTATATGTATTTAAAAAAGTTATTTATCACATATTTATGAATAAACTGATTTAAGGACAATAACTGGACTACTATTGAATGGAGTTCATCTGTATTATTTTTATTAAGTCACGCAGAAATATAACCCTACACAATTACTCAAAAATATTTCAAGTTTTCGTATTTAAAAAATATTTATGGAAGTACTATAGTAAAATAATTTAACATCAATTAAAGATTTACTTATATAAGCTATTTACCAAGTATGTTTAAATAATCTGTTTCTAAATATAATAATTGAACTGTTACTGAATGGAGTTTATCCCTTTTATTTTACTAAGCCACACAGAGATATAACCCAACATAATTACTCACTCTATTCAACAGGTAGTTATAATGAAACATCTGGTCTACTTCAGTATTTTGACATTTGTATTCAATACAATGGCATATGAAAACTGTGGGCGTATTTGTTCAAGTATTATTTTAACATATGCTATCATACATGTGTTTGTAAAATAAATGCTGCAATTAAGCGATTGCAGAATATTGCAGGTATATTTTTTGAGTTATTATGTGTTTCAGTTATTCATTAAACTTAAATTTTTATTATCATATTTAAGTTTATTTTACCATATGGCTTATTATTTTTGCTTTTATATGTGTAAATTTACCATTGAAACTACAGGTTTCACTACTTTTATATTGTAACTTTTTTTACACTTTTTAGAGTAACATTTAATAAAATAAGTGCAATAGAAAACTTCTAAAGTCTATCTAAAGTACGAATGATTTAAATAAGAAATACTTTTTAGATATATATGTGCTGCATTTAAATATTGCAGAGTTTTTGCAGGTTAATTATGATTGGCAATTATTATGTCTTTTTTGACCCTTAATTTAGTTGTAAGTTATTGATGAGGTATACTATTAAAAGTAATTAAATTAACGACCACCTATAGTTTGTTTTCTATTTTTAGCTTTATTAAACGAAATGATAATAGAAATTGACCACTTAACTTTGTTTGTTAGAACTCCGTTTAATTAGAATTAAGTAAAAACAACTTTTGTGAACTTTTTATCAATGATAAGGAACACCTTCTGTAATGTAACTTAAACTTTTATAACCTTAATATAATTAACTTGATGTTTTCTACTTGTTGAAAATAAATAACCTTGAATGGTTAACATTTACCTTTATTGTGAAATATTCTAAACAAAGTTTTCAAATATAACTAGTAGGAGGTAACCAGACAAAATCTTAAGTTAACTAAAGTTTATTAAACTCATCACAAAACTTAATTAGCTTGAAAAGGTAGACCTCTGACTGTTAGGCTATATTAGATTAAAACTTAAGTTTAGTAAAACTAATTTTAAATATATATAGAGTAATTAAATTGACTTTTAAATTAGTATAACCTTTAGAGTCAGGTAGTTGAAGGTATTTTCTGGAAGGATTTGTATTCAATTAAAACTTAATTAAATAAAGTAGGAAAACTTTAATTCATACAATAGACCACCTGTATGAAACACTTAATTAGATTAAATAGGAATAAATCTTAATATAATAAATTTCAAGTATTTTATTTTAAAGTTTTTTACTTAAATATAATAAATCACTCTAAAAAGTATATGCAGTAATAATGCAATGTCATAAATTGGCAATTATAAACTTGGAGAGTTTTATATCTCAGTTGACCTCTATTTATATATTTTAATAAGTGCGTCGCTTTGATGATAGATGCCTAAACTATAAAAACTTTTCATCTCTTCACAGTTAATAATAATGAAGGCTCATTAAAACTAAACTATTAAAGTAATTTCATTTTTAAAAAAAATTATGAAAAAAAAAATACAGAAAAATTATGTTTTACAGAATTGTTTTTTTTTTTACTTTTATTTAAATACATTTTATTTCAAATTAAACATGGATTTTGAATGAAATTTCTTTAATTGAAGCTTTAAAAGACTAAGCTACGAGTTTACATGGTTTTAAAATACTTACAAGATATATTTAAAACTTTAACACATATTATTCAAAGTGAGTGTAATTTTCAAACGAAGTTAAATTTTAACTGACACATTTTAAATTATTCATCTTAGTTAACCTTTTTTAGTTATTTATTTTCATGTTTAAATCAAAAGAATAGTGTAACAGTATAAATTAAAAAAAATGAACAACATTTGTACTTATTTTACTAAGCATAGCGTTTGAAAATGATTTTTTTTACAAATAAGTGCTTTTTTAAACTAATTTTATGACCAATTGTTCTTTTTGAGTGACATCAAGCAAACTTTTAATCCTATCTGACCCTTTGTTTTAATCTTACAAGTTCAAAGAAGTTTGTTTTTGTGCTTGTAAGTAAGTAGGATTACAAACAATAGAACTTACAGGCTTTTAATTGACATGGATATATGTTCTTTTGAAAATAATTGGTAGAAAACAAAAATTATCTTATTTTCACAAAATAAGGTATAAAACAAAATGTGTTTAATTTTGATTAAACTTATTTTATTTATTTAATTTGTTATTTTGTAGGTACTACTTTTTAATTTGATATTTTGTTACCTTATTGAAAATTTATTTATAATCTTAAGTTTCATAAGTTTACAAACTACCATAGTAATTTGTATCTAAACTGTATTACCTTTTTTTTTTAAACTTAGCAATTATACGAACTTAAATTTTCACAAAAACATTATGTTTAGCACCTTAAATAATATTATTAAGAAAAAGCTTACCTTACAAATGTTGTAAGTTAAGTTAAAATACAGAAAAACTGTAACTTAATGTGAAAAACCGCATACAGTAAACTTGATATTGATACAACATTATTAAGTTAAAAACTCAAAAAAAAACACAAAACTTTAAGAGGAAGTATAAACACAAAGGCACAATAAAAAAGTTTTAAATAAAGGAAGATGATTTCTGGCCAAAAATAACAAAACAACAAGAAATGATAACAAAAAATTTTGTGTTTGTATAGCTTCTATCAATCAGAACTTTAGCTATGATGATTTTGAATAAGTAGTTGATAAATATACTGTTTGTCAGATTTGATTTTATATTTTAATCAATATTTAGTTGTGATTAAACAGATTTAAATAGCTATACTTGTCTAGTAATTATCAATCAAAAAAAATGTTTATATATCCACTAATTACATATATTGTTTAATTTCAGTCAAGCTATTTCTACTTTATTGCTATCTATAATTCTAAAGTTTTAGCGTGATTTGTTTAAATTTTAAATTAATAAATTTAATCCAGTAAAAAAAACAGACTTAAATTTTGAGTTGGTTACTAAAATGAACTTTTTGAGTTTAAAAAAACACTCATGACAATGCAATACAAATACTTCTGCTTTTTATTATTTTCTTTCACAAACGGTCAAAACTTAATAAAAACAAACTTTTTTTCAAATACAAACACTTTTCACCTATAGTGTGTAATTGACTACAATGAAATATTAATTTTGTTTGACACTTATTACACTACTCATTTTTTTATTATTTTCGTACTTTCCACATGTTTAAATGAATATTTTATATTTTAATGAACTTTTCATGTGTTGTGTGGGAAAGTTTAATTGTGTAATTGAGACATTTGAAATTGAAATTTGATTTTGGTTTGATTTGAAAAGTGAATAAAGACAATTTAATTAAGGTGGTGTTCACACAAAAAAGAGCAAAATTTTATATATGATTTCAGTTTTTATTGTAAAAAACTAAAGCTTAATTATGTTTTAACCTATATACTTTTATAAAAAAATTAGTATATTTTTGAACAAAGTCTTTTTAACTATTACTAAAAGTGTTAATAGTTATGATGAAGTAAATTGAAAAAAAAAAGTTTTTTAAAGATAAACAAACAAGAAATTTCATTAGGGTTTTAATTTTTTTTTTTAATGTAATTATTTAAAGATTTTTTTTATTATAAATTCACAAACAAACTTTTATTTTTCTTGGTAGGTAATGGCGGGGGCTGATCTAAAAATTCAGCGCTTGCAGCCAAACTAGAAGTTGAAGATGGGGTACCATTCAGGTCTCTGCGGAGTCTGTAAAATATATACATATAGGAATAAATAACATGTATTGAGTTTTATTTAATACTAGAAGTAGAAGATGGAATCCCATTCAGGTCTCTACGGAGTCTGTAAAGTATATAAGTAAATAAATGAGTAAATAAATACCGAGTAATCATATTATCCTCATATAATGCTAATAACTTATCAAAATTTAAAATGCTAAAAGTGGTTTTTGTGTTGTTGACAGATTCTTTAATAATTATATAACTAAATCGTTTATTAGTTTGAGTTGAAAAATATTCAAACTATTAAAACGCTCTTAAATCAACTGAAATATCAAACGTCTTTAAAGATTGAGCTATGTTAAAACTCTAATATAAATTATTTAAAATAATCAATTTTTTTATAATGTATAAATCACAAGATTTATGAAGTATTTAAAACTATATTGTACACTTAAGTTTAATTGAAACGTATAAAAATCTTTCAGCGTATACTAATTGATCATAAGATTTAATTTAGAGTAAATTGTTTATTCAAAACTTGATCAAGTGTCAAATATTCCAAGAAATTCTGTTTTATTGTGCCAAAGTTAATTTTTAATGTTACATAAAAACATATTTAATTTCAAATTAATTAATATTCAATCATAAAGCAATTTATAACATCTTTATTAATCATGAGTTTTTTAAATTTGTTTATTCAAAATATAATTAATATTCATGTGGTACCAGTATTTTGTGTGGGTCAAAGATTGTTTTTAAAAGTTACGTAAATAAAACTTTTCAATTTTACAGAACAACTTTACGTTTTTTAAACACAAGATCAAAACTGTTCATAAAAATACTAAGAAGAACCTTGTTAAATGTATTTGTTCAAACTTTCCTTGAAACACATTCTAGTTTTAATAGACCAGTCATCTATTTAATATTTTACTTAAGTTATTTTTAGATTATTAAGTTGAACAGAAAAATAATTAATATTTAAAACAATGTTGTGCTTAAAAACAAAGTTAATATCTATTTTACAACAATAAAAAAATTAATCAAAAACTGTCAAATTAATTAATTATAACATGTTTTTACCTTGTAGTTTTAACAGGCAAGGCAGGCGGGTTTTCATCGGAATAATTCGAATAATTTGACCACACAGCCGAACCCTCGTTGCTATGCAGTAACCTGTCGTTGCTAGACAACAGTCTATCGTTGCTATGCGCTAACATCGAGTCGTTGCTATGCACCAGGTTGCTACCCACCGTGGCCGAGTACCTCTGGTGGTGTGGACTGCTGTTTGGATTGGTGAATTTGTTTTATATTAGGGGATTTTAAAAGTTATTAAAGTGAATTTGTAAACAAAAATAATCAAACTCATGCTTAAGTAATAATTTTTAAAATAATTAGTTGAGTATTTTTTACATTTAGTTTTAAATAGCTAGATACAATAGCGATATAGAAAATAAAGGCGAGTATAATAAATAGTTATTTAAGTAGTGTATAGTTTTTATTTTTTATATTTGTATGCTCTTGATAAATTTTACAACAAAAGTCAATAAAATAGCTTAGAATTAATTTAGAAACAGTTTATCACTAGTGTAGAACAAAATGGTTATAATAAAAGGCTATAATACAAAAATTTATTAAAAAATTGAATTAAAATATGTATTTGAATTACGTGATAAATTGTTTTTAAACTGTTTGGCTTCAAGGACTTGGTTAGTAAACAAATGATTAACACATAATAACCAAAAATTTACTATTATTTTGGTCAAAAAATATTACAAAAATGATTGATTAATGTTTGTAGAAATTGAAATATAGATATTTTCAAACTATCTATGAACAAAAATACTAAAAATAATCAAACTTAATTACTTTTTAATAAAAAAAAATTAAAACATTTTCATAGATATTGCAAACCCATCTAAAACAAATTATCACAGTTTCAAAAACAAACATAAAAATCAAAATATGATTAACTATTTTTCATTAAAAACAGGTTTGGTTTTACAAATTTTGTAGAAGTATAATTTCTGGAAAGATAGCACTTATAAACCAAATTCATGACTAAACGTTGTAACGTACCCGAATATTTAAAATAAATTATCAAGCTTTAAAAGCAAACATTATAACCATAGTATGATTTATTACTTCGGATTAAAAACAGGTTTTGTTTTACAAACTTTGGATAAAATCTCGGCAATATTTGCAGCATTTTAAATTCATGACTTATTTTTGTTGTGTAAATAAACAAAAAGAGTAAAATGATCTGAGATCACGTTTTTTTGATAAACAAACATTTTGGTGAAAGCTAAAATCTTAAAAACAAATTTTAAAATGTTAGTATTCTTTTTTGGTTTAAAATGTCTATGTTTAAAAATGTTTAAGTAAACTAAAATGTTATACATATCAAAACTTACAATTTATCGTATAATATAAGCAAACTAAAAATTATAAAACTAACTCGTTTAAAAACAAAACTGTACTAATAAATTTAAATGTTTAATTAAACAATCTAATTTTTGGAAAACAAGTATTCAACTAAGACAATTTAAAAAAAGAAATTAAGAGAAAAATCGGAGGAGATAAAATAAAATAAAATATATAATACTAATATAAAAGACTAAGAACAATCTGAAAAGTTATTATTCCATTATAATTCTAAGTAACATTTTTTAAAAGTTAAAACAAGAACTAGTTTATCATTCCAAAGAACTAAAATAATTATTAAGAGAAGTCAAAATACATTCAACTAAATCAGTAAAATAATTTTAAGCATTCAATTATTTCATTACCATACTTTTACTTGAATACATTTTAATCATAGAAAAAACTAAATGTATAACTTGAACAAGTTCAAGTCTTTCATTCGCTTTTATATATTTTTTTACCAATCAAAAAGATAAAAAGACATAAAAGAATTCATAGGTTTTTCATTCCATTTAAACTAAAAATTGAATCAGTAAAATTATTCAAATCAATCTACTCATTCATTTTATTTTTATATTTTACCTATCAACAGACAGCGTTGCAAACTGAAAATGTTCCAAACTTTTTCTCCTATTGCAGTACTTCATCGGGTTTGGCACTTTTAATCTAGTTAAATAGTGACGTCACAACGCTATTAATTATGACGTCATAATATAGAGTTGTCGAAAACGTTAGAGAGATTAAGAAATGTTAGTCGGATTTAAAGTGACACGCTTTAGTAGGTAAAGACGTAAGGTGATTTAATTATGTTAATGTTGAAAATTTAACATTATTTAAAAAAATTTAACTTTCTTTTAAATTTGTCACCAAAAAATTATTGTTTTTTTTAAATTATTTTAAATTTTAAATTAAGGCCTAACGGGATTTTTTTATATATGCCTTTATTAAAATGTAAATTTTCTCTTTAATTCTTTTGGTTTAGTTTAGTGATTAAGCATTTTTTGGTGAACAAACTTAATAATGCTGTTTTAAAAATTCAGTTTATTTTATTGAAATAACTAAACAAACAAACCTACTAAATAAACAAAGTGACTGTGTATTAAAAAAACTTGTAATGAAGTCTTTAATAAACTACCAACTCTAATTTTGTCATGAATGTTTTATAAAAATGTAATTTAATAAAAATGTAATTTAATAAAAATGCATATTATGAAATGTTTGTCAACCTAGAACTTTTTTGTATGTTAAGCAAGTTTTTAATTTACGTTTTAATAAAACAGCAGCAATAGTATACTAATATGTAAAATATATAAAAATTAAAAACTCTAACACTATTATAAAAATAGTATATTCAAAAATACCTTTATTAAACATAAAAAGTAAATTAATATTTATTAACCACCAAATTATACCACCCAAGCATATTTGCAAACTTTTATAAAAGTTATTGCTTACTATCAAATTTAAAGGTCTAAGCTAAGCAGAAATTAAAATATATTTCGAAAGTTAAGCAATTTATTAGCCATGATGTATTTTAACTTAACTGATTTAATGTAAACTATTTCCTTTAAGTAAAAAAAACTTTAGCAATAGATAAAAAACAACCATTAAAAACTTATAAAAACTTTAAAGAGTAAATTAACTGTTATTTTGATACAAATTCAAAGTGTACAGTTATTAATTCAACCAACTTACATCCTAGCAAACTGTTTGATTGTAAACAGTTAATTAATAACCAATTAAAGTTTGTTAAGTTGTTTGTTAGATTGGGCCAAGTTATTTAATTGTACACAAGTTTTTAATTACTTTAGCAAATACCAAACTTAATTGCCATATGATAGTGAAGTATTGTAAACAAGTTTTATTACATTAGGCACGAGCTCAATTTAATATTTAACTAGTCAAACCTAACAAAAACAACATAGTAGATGTAAAACAAAAATCAATTATAAGTTTACCAGTATTTAAGCAGATGAATAAATTGTTATTATAATAACTTAGTGGGAAAAAAAGAATAAAATGGTCATATAAGTAGTCAATAAATAAACATTTTTAACTTTAATTAGACTTAGTTAAAAATAAGTTTAATCTTATTAATTTTATGTAAAAACTTTTGAAAGTGGCCCTAAGTTTTTATATCCCTACCTAACGTATACATTAAACGTAAATAATGTTTTTGTAGTAGTTATAATAAGTTGTTTATAAAGATAAATTTTTCAACCTGTGCATCGCGTTATGCATGAGTGAGTTTGTGTCCGGCATCGAAACAGGTCTCCCTGTGATTGGTCCAACTTCCAACACTTGGTGGCGTCTCACCAGGTGAGTGTTGCTTGGCAACCCCGGTCTGTCAATGGACTCTTGTGACGTCATAATGAAGTTTTGCATCTCGTATTGCAGCTGCTGCATGTTGTGGTGTTGAAATTGTTGTATGTTGTTTCTATTATCTTGGAACTGTTGTATGTTGTTTCTACTGAGGATTTGGTGGGCCATTTCAGAGGCTTCGCCGTTGACGAAAAGTTCAGAAGAATCTGAAGTTTAAAAAAAATCACATTTTTTTAAAAAATCTATTTAAGTAGTTTTTAAGCAAGTTGCCACAATGCCCTAAGTGTTAAGCCAAAAAGTACTTGTTATGATTAATTTAATTTAAAATATAAGAAATAAGAACATTTTAAATCTATAAAATATATACTTGAGAGCGTATCATTAAAATATCCAAATAAAGTATAAACAATTTGAGTTCCTTTATCTTTAAACTGTTTTGAACTCAGTGTCAAAACTTCAAAGTAGTATAATAAAATATCACTTCAAACTAGATCTTTATCAGAGCTTAAAAGCGCCGCGATATTCAAACAAATTTGAATTTACACTAGAAAATATAATTGTACAAATTACTGAGTTTTTAACCCTGATAAAATCTATTTTATTTGAAGTTTTCTTAAAAACTAGATAATTTTTTGCTACCTTTTGATACTTCAAAGCTTCAAATTTTAAAAAGTCAATTTTCACTAAGTGCTCATATCAATATTTATTTGTTGTGAACTTTTAACCGGAGAACAAATAATTGATTATTAATAAGACTTGGTTAAATGATTGACATTTATGATAGGAGAATATTAAATCAACAAAACAGATTTGAACAGTTTTATTTAACCAGGTACTGTGTATAATCACGTGCTCTTATCAAAAAGTAAGATCTATCCGTAACTTTTCTTACAACTGATAAATAAAAGTGCGTAGTTTAAATTTAAGGTGACCTTTTAGGATACAAAATACGTAAGTGTACCTTTTACGTAAAGTTAGTTGTCCCTAAAGACATTTAAGCTTCAATTTTAGAAGGCTTTAGAATTATGCAATTTTTGAAGTCTTATAAAAGGTTATGTTATTTTAGATAAATTGTATCATTAGAATATTTAAATAAGAAATAAACTATTGACATAATTGTATAATTAAAAATATTCATGAATATATAAAACATTTTACTATTCCGAAAAATACACTTGTACTATTGATTGGCATCCTTTAAGGAGAAAACTATAATAAACAACTAAATAAATTTGTTTAGGAAATTTTCTTTGTACAAAGTTCTATTTACGCACCTAAATTTATTTCGGTCTTATCGATATCACGATCTAAAATATTTTGTTAAAATTTAAACTAATAAGTAAAAGTGCGTACTTCAGAAATCTAAATGACCTTTTATTTTCAAAACACTTGCGTCAGAAGAACTTTAAATTTATAAAATTTATCCCTAAAGATTATACTTTGTTAAAAAATTACTTCACTTAACAATATCTAAATTGCTAACGCTTTTGTAACATTTTAAAATTAGTAAAAGTGCGTATCTATAAAATTAAAATGACCTTTTATTTTCGAAAACTTGCGTCAAATAAGCTTTTAACTAATACAAGTTATCCCTAAAGATTAAATTTTGTTGAAACATTGATTTTATTTTAACGCAAAATGCGTAAGTAGTTAAATAAACAACATTTAAAAACTTTTCTTTACATTAAATTAAATAAGTTTTATCTAAGGTTTAAAACAATTTTTCATTAAGTGCTAAAAATTACAGTTTGTAAAGAGTTTAGCAAAGAAGTTTATCTTAGATACAAAGAAAAATTAAAGTCTAGGTAAAAGTTAATTACAAAAGTCATTAAACTCTTCTATAAAAAATTATTTAACAATTTTGTAACATAACGACCTCTGGGACTCAAAATAAGGTAGCTAATTTACTAATATCAAAATTTTCTCATAACATTAGTGAGAAAGTAAATTATATTTTGAAGCAAATTTATTTTTACGTGAAAATTTTAGCACCAAAGTTTAATTTAATTTAGTTTATTGGTGTTTGAATCGATTTAATGATCTCAAATAAAATTTCAGTTTAATTAAAATAGTTTTTTATTTGTAATAAAACCTTTGTAAGTGTGTTATCCTAAATTATTGCAAAAATACTATTAAGCTTTAGGAATTAATTTATAAGTATTTACGCACCTAAATTTATTTTGGTCTTATCAAAATCACGATCTAAACTGCTAACGTTTTCGTAAATATTCTAAATTGATGAGCAAAACTACGTATTTATAAAATTAAAATGACCTTTTTTTTTCAAAATCTTGCGTCAAATAAGCTTTTAACTAATATAAGTTATCCCTAAAGACTAAACTTTGTTGAAAGATTGATTTTATTTTAAACTTAAAAACGTAGATAGTTAGAAAACCAACACTGAAAAGCTTTCCTTTAACTTAAACGAATAAGTTTTATTTTATTGTTTTAAACTACTTACTAATAAAATACTATTAAAAAATGCTATTTAGTACAAAATTACTTAATAATTTTGTAACATAACGACCTCTGGGATTCAAAATAAGGTAGCTAATTTACTAATATCAAAATTTTCTCATAACATTAGTGAGAAAGTAAATTATAATTTGACGCAAATTTATTTTTTCGTGGAAACTTTTAGCGCCAAAAATCAATTTAGTTTTTTTGGCGGTTGAATCGATTTAATTTGATCTAAAATAAAATATTTTTATATCAATTTTATATTTATTTATGAATTTTCTGATAAACATTTTTACAAATATTTTAAGCTTTAATAAAATTTATAAGTGTTGACATCTTATATTTAAATCATAAAATTACATATATTAAGTTAAACTTCATGTATATCGCTTCACACAAAAATATATTTAAATTAAAATTTAAATTTCCTTCAACTAAACCAATTTTCTATACAAAAGAAAAACAAAACTCATAAATCCGGTGCATATTTAAACCAGGATATATTTTTTCCGGGTCAAGAGTTGAAACTTGATGGTAACAAATCCAGAAAGGATAAAATTACTACAAAATATATAGTATTACCAGGAAATTTAATAATTTGTTTCACGGTTATTTTCCTTGTCAATCAAATCTCAACTATAATTATTTCCACAGAGTTCATATGTATAATTTTTACTTAAATATTACCTTTTTTATGGCTTGTCACTCAAAACTTAATTAAAGTTATTACTGAGTCAACTGATATAATTTAAAGGTTTTTTTTTTTTAAATACGAAACTGTTACTACTATAGTTCTTTAATAGTAGTAGTTATTAGAACATATGCTGTTAAAAAGCTTATCTTCTTAATCAATATAATCATATACAAGTAAATTTATTTTAGTCTTTTTAATACCTATCAAACACGGCTTACTAGAATAGTTTGTAAAAATATTCAACTTAATTTAATTTGGCAATAAAAAAGTTTTATTTTTTTTTGTATCTGTTTTTACATGTTTTCGTTATGTAAAACATTTTAGTAAAGTTAGTTTACATTTATTTTCAATTAAATGTGTTTTTTTTTACCTTGTGATTTTTGTTTGTTAAACATTTTACGAGATTTGTCAATAAACACTTCTTTTAGGTGTGTCTTGTTTTAAATGTCAAAAATTTGACATTAAATATTTAATTTTGTGTCTTTGATATTTACGAAACAGATGACATAAAATAATAAATAAAAAGTAGGTCACCAACAAAATATTAAGATATCTAAACTAACTTAAAAGCTTATATACACTAATAAACAAACTAGGAAACCTGGAAAAATGAAAATAAAAGTAAATTTTTAAAGGTTGAAATATAAATAAAACAAATTATGATTGTTAAATAATGCTAAGAAAATAAACTATTTAGGAAGATTAGTATTAAAAATACAATTTAAATTCAAATAATTCAAGCTGTCAGTATAATTAAGTTGTAAAAATAATTAGTGTAATTACGAAGACACTATTCAAACTAATTATGACGTCATAACTCACCGGAAGTCCCGTTGCTAATGGAGCTGAACCCGTCTGAGGCCCTGTGGTCGCGCTTGAACGAGTTTTGGTTGCTTGGCAACGAGTCTTCGTGGCCACCGATGCGGAAATCCACCTGTTGTTATGACAACAGTTAACTTAACTGATGACAACATAAAGTTGTTAATGAAGGGGTTTAATTATCAGTGTTGAGATAGTAAATATTTTTTATGTCTTTTTAACTAAAATATCTTAGTTTTCTATTTATATGTAAACAATTTATTTCTAATTATACTGTTTGTCTAAGCTATCAGCTAAACAAGTTAAAGCTTTTATTAGTACTGGTCAGCTGAGTTCTTAATTTTAATAAAAACGGGGGTTTATTTGTGATTTTTGTAAGTACTATAAAAAAGTGACTTTAATTTATTATGAGGTATAAATGATTATAAGGACATTTAAAATAAGCACTAGTAAATACAACTTTTCCAATGTACAAAAAATAAACAAATTATTATGTTTTTGTTTTTGTATAAGAAGTGAGGTACTTAAAGTATGTTAGTTTTGTTTTGTTTAATTTTAGTTTCGCATTCAGATATATATATTTTTTTTAAGATTTCTTGGCCATCTGATGTTTGACACTTAAATTATTTGGTTGTCAGTTGCAATTAAAAAGAGGTTACCATACTACAAAGTTTTCTATTAAAAACTATTATTATACATAAATTACTGCATGCCTAAAATACCATTTAAGACTACTATATATGTAAATAACAGTTAAAATGCATCGGTGTATTATAATAACACAATATTAAATATTTTTGCATGTAACACATTTTAACAAATCACGTCTTAATCTAAATATAACTATTACATGACACTAAGTTGATGAAAATTCCAGGAACTGAATTAAAATAAACGTGAAAATAATTTTAACACAATGGTACCATTATAATGACATTACACGATTGTAAGTACGCATTTAACTAAAATATTTGTATTAAAGTTTAATAAAAAATGTTTAAACACATAATGGTTTTACAACTACATTTTTTGACAAGTCTTGAAGTCTCCTGATGTATATTAAGATATAAAAATACTATTTAAATTGTTTTTTTTTTTTGAAAAAGTTTCCACTAACAATTTTTGAAAAGTTTGGAAGTCTCGTAATTTATATTTGAAGAAAAAAATGAATAAATTGTTGTTTTTCTCAATTAAACATTGTTGAATTCAAAACTGAAGTACTTTCATTGATTCAAAGTAAGCAATTTAAAATTTATCAAGTTTAAAATTACAAAAAGACCACCCAAAACTTAAACAAAGTCATTACAAATTCAATAAAAAACATTAAACGTGTTTATTGTAACATAAACTACCATAATGTATGTATTGTCCGAAAATTTCACATTATACTAAATTTATTGTCCGAAAATTATTACAGTATTTGAGTACACTGTCTAAATGAAATTTTGTAACACTGTATACACTGTCAAAATGAATACTTTTGTCAGACTGTTTAGATTTTATCACAATATTGAATGTGAATTACTTGCTAAATTAAGTAGAATACATTGTGTAAAACTAAGCCTATTGTCCAAAAAATTCTCCAATATTTTTTCAGTATGGTTACTTTAGCCAGAATACATTTTAGTAGAAACTTTATACTAAATCCATTGTGATTTATATATGATTGTATCTTTTTGGGTTTGAATGCTTTATGTATTAAGAAGAAAACCGTTGTACATTAAAACCATGTAAAGTTTATAAAGTATTGTGTCGAAATTTATATGTGTAAAGGACTTAAGTACATGATAACATCTTTAAAATGCTGCAATAACGAATTTTAAGTTGCAAAAATATATAATAATGAAGATTTAAATTTGAACAATGAAATTTATTGTATGTTTAAATGGAAATGTATTAAAATTGTTTTAAAAACAGCCTTGTCATTTTTGTACTTGGTTTAACTTATCACAAATGACAGTTTGATAATCTTGATCAATAGAAAAGTTATTTTAGTGTCTTTTTTAAATAAAGTACACCTTTTTTTTCTTTTCTGTACAACTTTGTAATAACGACTACAGAATGTTTAAAGTTTGAAAAATTTAAAGATTAAGTTTCAAAAACTTAATATTTGTTTGATAATGTAAATTAAATTCAATACTTATAACCATTACATTTTTTAATAACGCAATATAGTTTATTTTTAAACTTTTTAATGGAGAACTAAATATTAAACTTAAAATGATAATAGATTTTTTTTGCTCAGTTTTTCAACTAGTAACTTTAGAATAAGGTAAACTTAAATATCCCTTAAAGTGAATTGTTCCCAACTAAGACTATTTAATCTTTTTATCTAATCCTGAACATTTGTTGTTATTTTTTCAAATTATTTTTTTTTCCAATTCTCCTTAAACTGTGCTAAGTTTTTATTTAATCTAACTTTGTCCAATCAAAAGAAAAAAAACTGAAAAATAATGAAATATTTGTAAAAACAGTATTTAACAAGTCCATTAATTTCGAATTGAATAAGACAATATTGTTTTTATAAGACCAATTTAAATACGTCACAAAGTTATGAACTTGTTTGATTTATTTTAATTTAATGAATTAATTTGAATAAACGTTATTCCAAATGATTAATGTAATGATATAGTTTGAATAAATGTTGTTTTTTACATTTCTTACTTTGTTTAAGGAGTATTAAGTATTTATGAAAGAAAATAAAACAACATGATTAAAACAAGTTTATTTAGTAATTTTGATAACAATAAATGTTGTTTCATGTTTTTTGTGTTTGTTTGGGGAGTAATTAGTAATCATTTATACAAAAAAATTGTTTGATTTTATGTATAGTAGTATTTTTGTGTATTGCAATACTTTTAATATATTTAAACTTACTTGCGAGTTATAAAGGATCATTATTCCAACAGATTTTATTGAAGAGGTTATAAATAGTAAATAAAATATTACAATTGTTTTAATATACCACTCACTTGAGAATTGTACGGGTTTATTATTCCAACTGGTTTCTGTTTAGGGGGCAATAATGGGGGTTGCTGATAAATTGCTGCGTTTTCTTCATGAACTCTTGTCCTGCATAAATATTTTAAATACTAAAAAAATTCAAACGTTTTTTTATTTCACTATTCAAAAATATGCAATATTTTTTACTTATTTGCACTAATATTGCTTGTGTAGCTTTAAGCTAATATACCAAATGTTTATTTTGCTTTGTACTCTATTTAGTTTCCTATAGAATGTAAGAAGTTTCGTTTAAACAGTTTTATTACAAAATGTTGACCCAAAAAAAGTTATATAACTTTTGGAGAAAATTTTTAAACTTCTTTTAATTTTATTTAAGGATAAATAAGTAGTTTTGTTTAAACAGTTTTGTTACAAAATGTTAACCAAGAAACTGTTATATAACTTTTGGAGAAAAGTTTTAATATTCTTTTATGTTTGTTTGCTTTGTTGCATTGGAACTGTTATACAACTTTAAGAATTAATTTAAAAAATTTTCTCAAAAAATCTGCTGAGTAATTAAATAAAAGTAAATAAACTTTTCAATTGATTTACTACAATTCATATACCCAAAAAAACCACAATAATTATAAAATTACATTACGTTAAAATTTATAACAAAAAGCTACTAACTAAAAAGTGTATCAATTTACTTTACAGTTTGCAAGAAAACAAAAGTTCAAATTTATTCAAAAAGTGCAGCGATTGAAACATGACTGAAGAAACAGTTTGAAAACTTGAATATTGCGGAAATTTTAGTGGCTAACCTTTTTTTGCGGTAAATACTTTCAGCATAAAGATTTAAAAGATGCTGCGTTTAAAAAGAAAACAAGGCTGAAGTGTATTTGTTTTAAGAAAATTCACATGCAGATAAAATGCAACTTTAATATATATACTTATTTTAAATGTAGACAAAACTTGGAGGTCTAACCTTTGGTGAGACTAAAGTCAACAAAATAAACTTTAATGCAAACTTTTAAAAAAATCAATTTTAATTCAAAATGTACAGACATTTAAAACGTTTCAAGTTAAAATTTAAACCTTAAGAAAATTTTAGTGATCAACTTTTTTTGCGGGAAAAACAACTTTAAATAGCTGCATTTTAAATAAGACATACACTGAAGTTTATTTGTTTTAAGAAAGGTCACAACTATGTATATAAAATGCAACACTTTATTTAAAATTCAGACAAAACTTAGATATCTAACCTTTGGTAAGAGTAAAAAATAAAAAAGTGAATTTAAATATAAGTTTTATTTTAAAAAGTTTCGTTATAAAACAAAGCTTGCGCACAGACTTTGTGTGTCAACATTTTTAAAGGTTAAGTTGCATCAAAGTGAAAGATTTTGAAATCCTAAAGTTCAAGCTTAAAAGATTAAAATGTTATCTTTTTAACATGATTTTTATTTATATTTTAAGTAACTTTGACCTGGTAAATGTTTATTTATACTTGTATATTTATCTTAGCTTAAAGTTTAATGTTCACTGTATATTTAGTTTGCTGAAGTTATTATAAAATTTGATCAAAATTGTTTGCTGATAAATATTAAGTTAAATTTTGAATTGAGCCAGCACATAAAATTATTTTTGAAAGTGTTAAAACAGTATTTAATATTAGTAAAACTTAAGATAAAACTTGAATATTATAATATTACTACTATAAAAACAGAAAGTTCTGCAGACAGGATAATAATTTTTTATAAGTTTTACAGATAACCTTAAACATTAAATAAAAACAAGAAAACAGTTTTCTAAAAATTTCTTTAGATATTTTATGCATTATGGTGAAAAACAAGAAAACAAATTTCAAACAATTTATAAATGACCTAAGCACTAAAACAAAACAAGAAAATAAATTTCAAAGTAAATTATAGATAACCCATGCATTATAATGAAAAACAAGAAAACAAATTTCAATAAAGATATAAAAGACCTAAGCACTAAAATAAAACAAGAAAATAAACTTCAAGAGATTTAATAGATAATTTATGCGTTATGGTAACACTTGAAACTTCAAAAGCGATTCACACTTAATAATCTCTTAGTCACTTCAAAGAGCTTTAGTATTTATTTTTATCACAAAAAAAACCCTTGAAAAATAATCCCACTTGAGTAAAGTTATCAGTAAGTATTCTAACTAATACTGGGCTTAAAAGTGGACACTTAAATTCAAGTTAAAAACTTTGAAGAATTAGCTTTTTTTTTTAATTTTTAGTAAGGGGCGAATAAAGGTGACTAAAGTGCTGACTAATAAAACTTTTTTTTTTAATATTTATGTATAACCGGGGTATTACTGGTATTAGTATGAATGATATAGGCACTTGAAAATTTTGTTCCCACATGAATTCAACGTAAATATATTAAAAAAAAGTTATCGGTTTAAAGAGATAGTACAGATTGTTTTAAAATAATACGAAACATAATTTTAGTTGAAGTTTTTTTGTAAAATAGTCTGTAAAATATATTTTAAGTTGTAAAGGGGTTTATAGCTTGAAATGATAACCTAAAAATACCAAACAAAAGCATTAGTCTTAAACAAATTATTGAGGAATAATCACGAATGATTTTATCACTATAAATATCGCATTGGTATTACAGGATAGATTTGAGTTATGAAATAACACCACTTGAAGTTATCGCCTCAAATAAATAATAAAGGTATTACTAGCTCATTATTAGAGACAAAAGCCCCTTTTACAGGATATATTTAAGTGCTAAAAACTCTTTTTAAATAAAAGTTGAGATAATAACCCCAAAAATACCAACAAAAAGTATTACCAGCTCATTATCAGAGACAAAACCCCTATTTTACGACAAAAGCACTCTAAAATACGACAAAAGTATTAAAAAGATTATTGAGAGTGACAAAAACTAAACACCGCTGTTTAAACTACTTGTGTATGATAATACGGCGACACATAATATTTATTAAACACGAAACGGCCAATTAAACTGGCCGTAATGCAGTAATTGGTACTTTTGTAAATCCACTGTGACAATTTTTTGTGTGAGAACTCAAAGTTTGACGGTGAATTTAGAGCTTAGCGTTGTTCGGTTTAATATTTCGAAATGGGTGAGTTTCTACCATGAGAATATTTTGTAGCTGATTTTTGTTTGGGAATTATTTACAATGGATGGATAAACTTATCTTTTGTGTATATTTTTAACTAGCAGTTAATATGGACTTGTGTAAACTTCTATATTCTGCATGGTTAAACAGAACTTATAAAAACTATATTTATATTTAAGTTTTTTGAGAAAACCAATCTAGTTTTTGTTAAACTTTTTTTTCAATCAAAGTTTTAACAAAATACAAGTGAACTCTAAATCTATCACAAATTTTTTTAAAATAATTTAAATTCAACACTTAAAACTTATCACTATAACCATATGATAGCACATCATAATTATAATCTATACCTCAATTACATCTTATTAATTTAATAAAGTCTGCTAAATTGTCGTAACGTGCGAACGTACGTGAAACAATAGGAGAAATTATGACAAACAAGATTATGACGTAATAATTGATAAGTGTTGCTAATTTGCTAACAAACTTGATATTTACATGTGTACAATGAAAATGTCACTAGATATAATACAAAAGGTCAATTGTGTAAAATTTTAAGTACTTTCTTATTATATTTTTTGTACTAATTACAAATGTAAAACATTCTTCGAAAAAGACAAAACATTCACAAATAAGCATGAATATTTTTCATCATTTAAAAATATTTGTATATACTATATATTGTTTACTTTGCTAGAATTATTTTTTAAGGAAACTGCGAATTATCTAACTAAAATGTTTAGAGTAAATAAGAAACTTTTTTTAACACTTCAAAATTAGCATTTTTAATTATTTTTATACCGAATAAAACTGTAATCTAACATAGTAGAAATTTTACTATATAATAAAAATTAAACACAATTTAATTCTACAACTGTTAAATGCAGTATTGTATGTTATATTTATCAAGGGCACAACACTTTAAAATTCAATATTTACATACAATTACTCTTTCTATTTACTTTTATCAAGTTTTGAATAAATTTGAAGGTTATTGTAGAATAAAAGTTCTTATTTGTCAATGGATATACATAAACTTGTTTTTTATCAATATATTTTCTGTTCAACAAATATAACTTTTCAAACAGATTAATTTTGTCAATTTCAGATAAGATTAAACAAATACAAAGTTTTTGTTGAAAAAATTTAATATTTACTTTACCACCAATGACAAGGTTGAATGCTTTCAAAATTATTTGTATTGTAAATAGTTAGAGCTATTTTTAATATTTAATTAAACAAAAGAGCTGATAACAGCTGTTAAAATTAGATAAGACAATTAAATTAACAAAAGTATCTTTTTTACAAATAAAATTTTATCTGGAACTTAATAATTTTATTGTAAATACAGGTTAATCACCCAAACAAATATAAACATTGCAAAACTTATGAATTGTCTAATTGATAAAACAAAGTATTTTAATGCTTTATTTTTTATTTTGTTAATAAATTTACATTTAGCTTTTAAAATTAATTGAATTATTACAAACATTTTAGGATACAACTTAACATTAAATATTAGACCAAATACTAACCAATAAAATTAATAACTTAATTTTTCAAAAAAGTTTTATTTTTTAAATACATATATATTTTTATTCTTAAACAGATTATTGTTTTTGCAATTAAATTTAACTGAACGAAATCACAGCATTTAAATATTTCTGAACAAAAAAATAGGCAATCAAGCATAAATAGACTGCCCAGTGAAACTATTCAAATTCAAAAGTTATGAATATAAAAAGAAAAATTTTTGAATGGCTTGAAGTATTTTCAACTTAATCTGACGTTTTTTGAGAGAGCATTTAAAATTTGTTAAATATTTTACTTGGTAAAGTAATAGTAATTTTAAGAGTTTAAAACTAAAATTTAATACAACTTTAAATGTATTTAGTAAAAATTTTAAGAATTTTATTACTTACTAAAAAGCTAAAAGTAAAACTTAAATAAGGTCAAGAACTTATATTTCAATTTAACTTGAGATTTTTGAGAGCTATAAAATTTGTTGAATATTTTACTTGGTAATTTAATAGTAATTTTAGGAGTTTACAATAAAAATTTAATACAACTTTACATGTATTTAGTACAAACTTTAAGATTTTTCTAGCTAACAATTTTTACATAAAAACTTAAAAACGAAACTTAAATATTTAAAGTACTTGTATTAACTTGAAATTTTTTGAGGCCATTAAAAAGTTGTTGAATATTTACCTGGTAAGTAAATGGTAATAAGTAATAGATAAAACAATTTTATTGGGTAATTTACAAAGATATCTCAACTTAATCTCACTTTTCAAACAGCTTAGTTGAAGATTTTTTGATAAAATTTAGCTTGACATTTATAGTCATACTAATAGTTTACTTAGTATAAAATTGTAAATTTAAAGATGGTAATAACTACATATTAAAATAACTTTAGATATTTAGTTGATATCTTGATTTAATCTTGACTATTTATTCGACAATCTGAACTTTTACTAGTTTATAACATTTGTATGCTATAAATAAATTTTTGACTTGACCGCATTAGACATAACCAGGATAAGTTGACGGATAGGAAACAGTTTAAAACTTTCGTTTAAACAACTAGAAATAGCTAAATTTTTCTAGCGGGTTTGTGTTTTATTTGGTTAAAATTTGGTATTGTACTACAAATAATTTTTTGTTTGACAAAAAAAATTATTTTAAATAAAAAAGTTTGTTTGACAGTTTTAAACCATTTTAGGATTATCTAACCGTTGAATTGTTTTATGTGTTGTGATATTGGTTGAACAAATGATTTTATTTGAAATTTTATTTGGTATATTTCTGAGGATTAATTGACCATTTAAGCGTTTTATATGTCTACCAAAGCAGTTTCTAAAAATTTAAAAAGCAAATTTAAACGTGAAATTAATTGAATTTGAACGTAAATTTTCAAAAGATTATTCGGCCATCTAAGCGTTTTAAATGTCAGATTAAAACTAAAAGTAAATTAGAAATCAAACTAGATTAAGTTTTTAAAAAACTGTGTCTTAAAAGTTTTTGTAATATACTATAAATAGAAAACTTATTCAATATTTATTGATTTAACTAAATGTCAAAACTCGCTTTTAATCCAAGCTAGCTTTTGATGTTCAAATTACTGAATTTGTCAGATTAAAATTTTATTTCCAATTAAAAATTAAATTAGCTTAAACATTATATGGAATTATACTTTATCATTGATTATCATATGTTTAATTGAGTTATTGATTTTATACTTACTTAGTTATTGATTTATACTAACTGTATGAACTTATTTAGACAGTTTAAAAATTACGTCAATAAAAGTCAGAATGAGTTAATTTATAATACAATCTAACATAAATGTTTACTTTTTTTATTTTATTTATAATTAAACTATGTTATCGTTATTACTTTGAGAGATAAACAATTGTTAAATATATATAAGGTGTACATGTTGTACTGAAGAGTTTTTAAAGTTTAAAAATGTTAATTTAAAACTTATTTTAAAAACCCATTATGAATATTTACATGGTAAAAAACTAATAAATTACCAAAAAAACAACACAATTTTAAACAAAAATGTTAAAATAATAATCTAAAGTTAATATTTAGTTTACAATTTAACACCTGCGAATTTGACTAACCGTGCAATTATTTTAATTCGAAAATGGACAAAAATGTGTAAAAAGTAAACAAAAACATTGTTTGCACAGATAAAAAGTTTTAAAAGTTTAAAGATTTTTTTTTTATATTCATACGTACATGTTTAACCTTTTTATAATTAAAATTAGTTAAGTACACTGAATAATTGTTACAAACAGTTATAAATCTGTGTGCAACAAAACTAAAGTGTTTACATTCAAAAAAAAAAGTTTTAATGTAACTTTTTCGTTTTTTTTAATTAACTAAACTTTAAACCATCAAGTAAACTATTTGATTTTTAAATTTGGGTACAAAATTAAAGACTATTAAGTACTTATATACAAAGTAACCTAGGTAGTAAGAAACAAATTAAAAAAACTCACAAAGATTTCAGCAAAAAAAATTAAAAGGTTTAAAAAATTAAATTTTAATTGTACACGGTTGACCTTTGTAAATGCAAATCGAAAATGCCATTAAAAAGTGAAATAAATTTATAAATTTTAAATAATTCAATAAATTACGTCAAGGTATTAGCAGACAAATTACACGAGTTTCAACTCAAATTATTTGAATTAATTTGTGAGAAATTTTATTTTTATTGTTCAAATTCGGTCAGGCTTTGAAAAGTTTAATTCGTTGAATTTTTATGAATAGTTTCCTTATTTGTTACCGAATTTACATTAAGTAATATTCCTAAATAGTTTAAATGTAGTTGTGTAATTTTTAAATCAACTTTTTGTTGCTTTAAATAAATGTTTAATAGTAACAAAGCTATATTACCTTTTTATAACTATTTTTGTAACTTAACCTTGTGGATTTTTTATTTTTACAGTGTTTACAATTTATTCAAATTATATATATAATTTTTTTCAAGCTAAAAATAATGAGATTATGTAAACTTAAAAGTTATAATTTTTATTTTTGTGAGTTATATATATATATCTATTTCCTTATTTAAAAAACCCATTTTATATATAAATAAAAGTGTTTACGTTTTATAGATTTTTTGTTAAAACAAGGAACTAGTTTAAAATCATTTACAATTTTTTTAAGTTGAAAATAAATTTACTCTTTTTTTAAACCAATATGTTTAAGTTTATTTTGCTAGCTCAATTTGTGACTTGATATGTCTTGCTCTTAAGGAAGTAAGCACTTAAATTTTGTTGAGTGTTATTACTGCTAATAAGCAAAGTTTAACGAAAGTTAACTATAATAATTTATTTTCTTAGTACAAGATAAAAAGTTTAATACGCATTTTAATCGAATATAATTTCCTTTATTTAGTCCGCGTAGAAGTTAAACCTAAAGTAACCCTTATATTTTGGCATTTATGAGCCGTTTGTGCGTACTTAGTTTATAAATAAACTTGTTTTAGTTGGGTTATTTCCATTCCAAATCAAATTTATTTCGAAATCTTAAACTTTGTCCCTAATTAAAATTTAGGCTTAATATCAAAGTAAATTTTAGGTTAGGCTTTTTCCTATAGAAACTAAAGTATGCTTTTAGTGTGGTAATGTCTTTTTTTTACTTAAACTTTAAGACTCAAGTTAATGTTTCAAAAGATAACTAACTTAAAAAGTACTTTAAATATTTTTGTCAACAACATTTTGTTTTTAAGGACTTTAACCAGACATTTTTAAAATAAACACTTTTACTAGACACTTGTTTATTTAAGCAGAGAAAATTTAGTAGCTTGTACTTTAAAAAAATAAAATATTTCATACACTATTAATAATGGCTGTAAACTAGACAGTAGATATACTAAAACTATTTCTTAAATATACAGCACTTGTTGAAATGTTGTTAAAAGTCATATCTACAATTGAAACTCTAAACGATTTGTAAATATAATTATATAATTCCTATTTTTTGTAGAAAGTAGTTGGTAAATTAGACCCTAACATATATTTGAAACGTAAATTAAAAAAAAATTAAAGTTTTATATTCACAAAATTAAAGATAAAAATAATTGTGAATATACAATTTCTTTGAAATTTTTCATTTTAGAAAGTAGTTTGTAAAATACAGTCTAATGTTTAATATTGTAAATTAACAAAAATAATAACTAACGGTTCAATATCTTCATTGTTAGGAGGTTGATTTTCAATTAAAAGTTTATTCTGTTCTTCATACTCTATTCTTTTTATTGAAAGGTTTATTAATTCTGTCAGGCCACTGTTAACTGTATCTGTGAAAATAATTAACAAATAAAAATTAAATTTAAAATAAATTGTTTTAATTTATTGTTAAAACTTTTTTTGTACAGTTTAAAGCATAAATATTATTTTTTGGATTTGTATTAATTATATAAAAACAGCTAAAAGTTAAAAGATAGAAAACTTAAACGTACTAATAAAATACATTTAGAATACTAACATTTAAAAAATCAACTTTTTTTCATAACTATTAACACTAAATATTTACAATAAATATTTACATTTTACTGATTTTTACATAATTAAACAGTAAACTGATTATAAAAAAATTACAATTAAACAGGAAATATTAATAACTTAACCATCTATTTTGTACACAATTTTGCTGTTTTTTATACAAGTAAACAACGTATTTATCAAACAACAATTAAATCAGGAAACTCAAACGCAAAACCAATTTAAAGGCGTTTTAAATCCTTCTCAAAATTATCAACGCCTGTTTTAAACAACCACATCAAAAATATTTCAATTATTCTCAACTGAAGGCTTAATTGACCTTGAATTTCAGTAATCTAATTAAAATGTTTCAGTGAAGTCTTTTTTCAGAGAATGCCCAAAGTATTAACAAAAAAATAATTAAAGGAGTAAACTGTTATTAATTGAAAGCTACTATAGTAAATCAAAAAACAAACAAATATTAAATAATATTGATAATTGAGATAAAAAATGTTAATTTTGATCTTTTTTTTGTAAAAACTGTTTGCTTTCAAACACACTAAAGATAAAATATGTAACATAATAATTAATAGATAATGCAAATTATAGCAAAAACAACCAAGAAAAACATAACAACCTTTAACCCTAGCTATTAATGTTCAGAGATTTTTTTTTCAATTCGCCGGTTTTAAGAAGCAATGCCAAGTTTTAAGTATGATTAATATTTATTTAAAATACACAACATATAACTTGAACGTGAAATTTTGCACCCAAATTATTATTTTTTAATCAAATTAAAATGTTTTGTGTTGAAGTGTTTTAATTGAACAAACGCCAATAATTGTAAGGTAAAAAAAATTAAACTTGAAAGATAAGAAGTATGCTATTTTTTAGAAAAAGAGAAGTTTTCGAAGTCTTTTTCAAAGACTAAACTTAATATATTAAGTGCAAAAATATGTCTAAAAATAAAAATATTTAAAAACAATAGTTTGATATAACATTAACATTCAAGTTTTTTTCTTTTGAATATAAGTAAAAAACTAAGATGAGTATTCAAATTCAAATACACAAAAACTTAAACTTGAATTTTCTTATTTGACCAAGTTGCCGCCTAAACTTTTTGTGCAAACAAAACTTGTAATACGTCAAAAATGTTGTCATAAAACGCCCAAATAGCATGTCAAAAATGTGAACAATGAAAAATAATTTACTACTATTGAATAAAATTGAGTGATTTATGATTAAGACTTAAGGTAAGAAATGAAAATTAAAAGAGAAAATCTCAAAGCTTCATTGTTGAAATATTCAAGGCATTTTCTGTCACTTCTGAGTAAATATTTTGCTACTTTATAACATTTACACTTGGACAAACAAATTTATCTTAAAATACTTTTTTTGTAAAATTAAATAAATATTATGTTACATTTGAGACATCAATAGAAAACAAACAAATTTATCTTAAAATTTCTTATTTTTAACATTTCTACTCTTAACTTTTGTTTGTTTTTGCTTTTTTTTAACAAAATGGATTTTTTTAAACTTGTTAAAGTTTAAAACTGACATAAACCTATTTGTCATATTAAATATAACAGTTTTCTTACTTTTAATAAGAATATGTTTGCTAATGAAGATAAATTTAGGTATTTATTTCAAAACTTTTATTGTTAGCTTTTACAACTGTAACACTCATTGTACTAAATGTCATTGTTTTAAAACTTATAAAAAGCAATAAAATATTTTATCTGAAATTTTATAAGATTTTTACACACTACTAAAACCTATATACAATTTACATATTCACTATTCGAATTTTTATGTTAAATTAATGGTTTTTCAGTAAACGAACAAATCTATCTCAACTAAAAGAGTTTTTTTCAAGTATACTCCAATTTAAATTTTTGTGGATTAAACGACAAAACACATTTATTTATCAAGATTAACATTAATCCCAGCATCAAAGAAGTTTTCCAAAAAAATCAAAAGTTTCCCATGTAAAGTCTGGTGTGAAAATTGAACATTTTGTTAAAAAGATTGATGAGTTTTGAAGATAATTTTGTTTTTTGTGTAAACAATTCACTCAAGTGTCCCCTTTTAAAACAAGAAGTTGTAAATTACAAGTCTTTCAAGTATCTATTCTGTTGAGTTTTGTTATGTAAGCTTTCTTTTACATAAACTAATGACCCTCAAAAACAAAGAACAAAGTATTTTGTAAGGATTGCAAAGTATTTTTTAATGAAGTTTTGTGAAAATTGGCATTTTTGGGAATTTAAAAAGGTTGGTATTGCAAAAACATTATTACTCACCAACCATAAAATATATGTTAAAATAATTAGTTTAAATAAAAACTTAAAATTAAATAGGTAAAAATGTATGGAAACAAAACTTGAAATAGTTTTACAACGATGTTTTAGAAGTTTTGTAAACTTTTGTATTTTATTATGTTTTTTGAAAGTATACCACGAAATACAACCAAGTTAAACTTCAAACAAATAATTTCAACGAATGTTAAAACTTTTCAAAGAATTTGTAGTTAAAATTTAAAAAGACGCGCTACAAAACATTTGGAAAACATCCAAACTCGAAAGGAAACATTTCAATAAAACGTTAAATGTTGTTCTTTCCAAAAATATTACAAGCTTTCCAAATAAAGACGATTTAGCGTAACCAACCGACGCTACAAAAAATCTATTTTTGTAACTAAAGAATAAAACCCTTGTTACTACGAAGCGTTGTTATAAGAAATCCAATTACAAACAAAAGACGTTTTATTACAACTTAATTTGCTGCTACGTAATTTTCAAGTTCAGATATAACGTAACATATTAATATTTGACGTAATATTAAAACGTTTGTGCTTAGAAATTTGTGTAGTTTTAAATTTTACAATAACTTAGCATGTGTCTTTTAGTCATTAGTTTAATTAGGTCTTTAAATAGTAGAATTTGTACAAAAAAGTTATTTTGTAGTTTTATTAAAATAGAATATCGATAAGTTTTATCAAATTTTGATCAACAATAATTAAGGAGTTGTAATATTGGAATATTTTAAACTAAAGTTTATTTTTTGCACACTTAAAAATTGTTAAAATTCGCAAAATACTTTTGTTTAATTAGTAAACAGAGAGGTCATTATAAACTCAAAACAAAAAACATATTGGAAATAGCTTGATTCTCATGATTATTCAGATGATTATGATGTAGTATTCAACAATGTTTGTTGTTGTTTATGACGTAATACTCAAGAATGTTTGTTATTGTTTATACTTGACCTTTTTTCTCACATAAATAAATATATTAATATTTACTTCATAACTGATAATAATAAGCTAAAAATTTAAATTGAACAAACAAAAAAGAATAACTTAAAAATGATGGTTTTATAAGGCATAATATTATTAGTATTTTTGATCTTTTATTAGTAAATTATATTTTTAAAAAGCTATAAAGCTTAAAACAACAAACTTTTTTTTGTATGGTAAATTAAAAAAAAATGATTTTTTTTTATTAATAGTAAAAAAAACAAAAAAATATACAGTTAAATACCACACACAAACCTAAATTGAACATACCCTTAGTTTGCAAATTTTAAACTTTGTTTCAATATGAAAGCTATACAGACGTTATGTATGATTTGACCTTGTTTTCTTGTGTATTATAACATGTTTCTTGTTTAGCATTGAAGTATTGAGCTTGAATATACTACTTATGTAAGTTACTATAACTTGTTTACTACAGCTATAAGTTAATGCAATAAGCTTATCTATATATTTATTGCAATCGTTATTGTACAATGCTCTCATACAATTTACCATGTTTATGTAATTTAATAAGTTTTTATATTAGTATAAGTTTTATATATGTATATTAAAACTAACTGTTGTTTAGTTTTATCTAACATACAAATCATAACTTTTTTTTCAACCCTTTTTTATCATTAAATTTTCACTTTTATTTCTAAAAAGAGTTCTTATTTTTTCAGTACTATAAAAAGTGCAAAAACTTACTTAATTTCAATGACTGGAATATGTTTTTATAATACGTTACATAACATTCTGGAAACCATAAAATCAAAACCAAATGTGACCAGTATTAATTTATTATTACGTCACAATACAACCATTGTCAAAAGCGTGTAGTAAGTCAATATTTTTCACTAGCATGTGACGAATATCTCACAACACTAAAGTTTTTTGACTTCTGCATTCAATTCCTAGTAAAATATTAGGTTAAAACAAATTTTAAATCAATGAATGTATTGTTTAATTAATCAAGTGTTTAGTGGTTAAAATATTTTATAGGATTATGAGATCATATATACCAATATTTTATTTTGTATACCATGTATAGCTTTGTGAATGTTAAAACACATAGAATTTTTGTTATTAGAAACACATATTTTAATCAATGGTTAATTTTTTTGTATTAACTAAGCTTTTACTAGTAGTTAAAAAACGTTTGATAGGTTTACAAAACCACAAAGTGTTTTTATTCTTCATAAAAATTAAAATAGTTGAATAAATATTTGAAAAGATTTAAGACATTCTTAAATAGAAAACATATGTCAATAAATATATTTTAACTGCTAATACTTTGAGCTGTAAAAAACAGGTTTTTAAACAATTAACAAATCATCATATTTTATAGTATTCAACTTTTCTCTAAATAAATTGCTAGAAGCATTTAGATTAATTAAGCTTTTTTTTTTTGATTTATTTGTTATATTTTATTACTACCTATTAATCTCAATAAAAAATTCTGACAGTTAACAGGTTTATGAGATTATAATTTATTACTTTTTTTTAACAAATACTATATTTAATAAAATAAAATTAAAAATACTATGATTAATTTCAACTTTAAGGATTGAACTTGATCTGTTTTGTATTTGTAATTGATAACTAACCAAAAACAAAAAATAATCTATTTTTAAAAGTTTTAAGCTTTTTATAATGTTAAAACATCGTTAAAAAGTGCTTTTATTCAAATTAAAAAGTAAAGTCTATAAAAGTTTATTTTTAAAACTTTTAAATGCTTATTTATTTTAAGTAAAATACCTTTTAATTGTTTCATAAACAAAAAGTAATCTATATACATATAGTGTTTCGTCCTTTTTTTAATTAATTAGTGTTTCATGACATAAAAAGTACATTAACTTAATATGAAAAGTTTTTAACAAAATTTGTACTTTATAGCTAGTTTATCAACTTAATAGCTAGTTTTTAAAATACGGGCATAACTGTAATTTATTTTTGGTAATATTATTCTTGTTATTTTTTGTAATTATTAGATTACAACAAAAAAATATATATCACAAGTTATTAAATAGTTAAATAAAGTATAAGCTTTATGAACAATAAACACAACTCAATAACGTTAACAGTATAAACTAAATACAAAAATATAAGATTCACCCACATACAAATAACATAAAAATAAGTATTGTTGTAATAAAATAACACTCAAAAAATTATCAAAAAATAACTTGAACTTTAAACACATATTAGCAATAAATAAAATACATATATATCTTAGTATGAAACATGTGGGTCACTTGACAACATATTATTGTTTATTTTCTAATAAAACAGGAAGTTATTTGGTATCAACAGCTTTGTTTTTAATCCACCCTATTAATATAACTATTTATTATTAACTATGTTTTTTATCCACCCGTTTAAAAGCATAATTTGATATTTTTTGCGCTTAATTGCTTATAATCTTTTATTTAAATTTTTTAAACCCCTAAAATATTTTAGGTAAAAAAACTAACTTGTATTTTAAGAAAATAGTTTAGTGTTTGAAACATTATATCTTAAAAGATTCTTAGTTTACATATTTCAGTTTTAGTTGAAGTTAGTTATTGCAAAAATATTCTCAAAACTTTTATAGTTTAATTATGTTTCGTGGCTAAGCAAAGCTTTTATATTCAAATTACTGCAATGAAAATAGTTTGAGAAACAAAAAATAACTTTAAATGTTTTTTCATGGCTTTATTGCTTTAAAAGATATGTCTAAGATAAAAAATTTAATAAATCATCGCATAACAGATAATTGTATGGCTGTAAAAAGTTTAAAATTACTTTCAAAAGCGTTCTCATATATATAATTGCTAATAAGCAAAATTAAAGAAAATTTACTTTTTGCTTTAAAAATGTCATATAATAAGATTAATGAACAACAATATAAATTGTGGTACTAAACAAACATACTTATGAGAAAAAAATTTAATTCATGGTTCGATTTTACCATTATTTATGATTTATAATAAATTTTTAGTCATACATAGTTTTATAAATCATTACATGAAAGATAATTTACAATCTCTAATTAAGTTTAATAGCTTTTTGAAAATAATTTATATGGTTATATATATACTTAAAAATGTATATATTACTTAAATTTGTTATTATCATTACAAACGTAAGAAAAAAAATATTTATTTTATAGTTCAATAATAAAAGTTTTTTCTGTTAGTAGATAAAAACTGTTACCAAATGATTTAAACTACTTTTTTTAATTACACATAATTTAGCTTTTTTATATTTTATTGTTTTTTTAAGCCTTAAAATAGCTAAAATAACTTTATGAATCTAAAACAAATAAACAAGATTTAAAACAATTTGAATAACAAGGGCTTTGATACAATCTTAGATTAGTTAACATGTAATGTTTTTACAAAACAAACACAACAATATTACATGTTTCAAATAAAGAGTATCATATATATACCAAAACAGACTTTAAAACTATGAAAACTAAATCGTTTTTTAAGTTTTCTATTTAAATTTTGTAGTTCCTCATTCTGAAGTTTAGAATCTGTCTATATTAAAATTACGAACTTTTTACCTTTCAGAAGGTAAAATAAAACGTACATAGATAAAAAATCACACCATACTATATATAATACGTAAATAAATCATGTGTTGAATTATTATCACTCAAAAACTGAGTTTCGATCTAAAACACCAAAAATAGTGTGTTTTGTTTATTTTCTGTTTGTTCAAACAATTTACAAAAAGTTCATGACACTTAGAAGCAAACATAAAGTCGAAATTTTCTGTAGAAGGTAAATATGCACTGAGTATATAAAAAAGTGTCTCTTTAAATTAATTACTTACCCTTTGAGGAAAAAAAGTGGTAAAAAAGTGGAAAATCACTGTTTAGTTGTTTAAACAAGTATTATGTATTCAAGGCTATTGAAAATGGCTAAATACAAGTTTTTTAATCAGGGAAATCTTTGAATATTGAAAAACTTTTAAAAAAGCACGTTTTATACCTGCTATAAGCTAAAACAAATGTTGAACAACTTTGGACAGTTTAAGATTTATCAGAAAACTTGTAATTTTTGTTAATATATCAAATACAAGTATCCTGTGTAGCTAGCTACCCACACATAGATTAGTAACTGGTGAAAATATACGAAGCCTCACGTACAATACACAGTTTTTAAGGTAATTTTGTGAGAAAACTTCTACTCGGTTAAATGTGTGTGTTTGCCTACTGGCTTAAAAGATTCATTTTTTGTGTCATTTCAACTTATTTGACTTGATTTACTATTGTTGGCATATTTAGACAGCTTATAAAAAAAGGACTTTTTTCTAATTTTAGTTTTAAAAAAATTTCAAAAAAAGATGTTATAAAATAACAAAAAATATATTATAATTTTAGTTAATAATGACAAGTTGTTTTAAATGTCAAATTAAATTAATATTAGCTAGTGTACATTACTAATTTCAAACTTTTGTCCTTTTAATCTATTCCCTTGATGATTACCTTATTATTAAAAATGTGAATAATAATACACTTGTAGTTGTGTAATATTACAAATTATTTAACTAAAACTTTCTCATCATTTTGTTTATTTATCAGCATTAAATTAAACTATTAATTATATTTTTTACTTAAAAGCTAAACTAAAGTTTTAAATTAACCACAATAGATTTTCCCACCAACTATTATTTATCTAATTCAACAAACTTAACTTTGGTGGTCTGTTCACTCATAAGCCAGAAAGGATTATCAAAAGTGTTGTATTACGTTATGTGAAGCTTGAATTTTGCCCTTTATTTAATCCCCTATTGATAGATATACGTATTACAAACATATATGTGTTGATTGCATGTGTATATTTTCACATGTATTTTAATACTGGTCAAAAAGTTTACTATTTTATTACAGTTTAAAAATTAACAGTTTTAATTGAAAGTATTGTAGTTTTATACAACTTAAGTAAACGAAAATAAATTTATTGAATAGTTTTTCAGTATTAAAGAACTATCGTATGTACAAAATTAATTAAAGTATAATATAATTAACTCAAAAATACTAATATTTTAAACTTTAGCGTGTGTCAGGATAAAGTTGCAAAAGTTTAGCAAAAATAATTTATTTTTGTGAGTTCAAACTCTTGTCGTTTAATCGATTTGCTCAAAGTTGCGTCTCGTGTATATTACTGACAGCAAGTTAGAGTTCAAATTTTTACAACCAATTATTTTTCAAACTTCTGTCTCGTTTATATTATTGAATGTAAGTTAAAGTTCAAATGTTTATAACAATTAGTTTTCAAACTCATGTCTAGTATTTATTGACTTTTTTCCCATTACCAGTTTGTAGCTGTTTACTTGTTTAATCGTTTATTTTGAGACGGAGAAAATCTTTTAGAAGCGTTTGTCTCAAAAACCATAAAACTAGTTTAGCTGATTTTTTAAATTTTATTAAGAATATACTGAACCACTCTTTTTTCAAACTTAAAGTATATTTTGAAAAGTCAACCATAAAAATATCAGCATCTAACAAAATATCATTTCACTTAACAGAACTCAACAAACTTTGAATACTAATCAACCATCAATAATATACTAATATAAGTAATTAAAATTTTATATATTTTTTAGATACATATATACCAACAAATAAACAAACCAATAAGTCCCAATTTCTTGATTTGCCTCATTTTATATACAAATAAACAAATAATCAACTCATTTATGACTGCTTATAAAAAATTTAATAAACGTATAAATTTATACAAATATGTACAAAAAAATATATATAATAATTAAAATAAACAAACAAACCGATTAATCCTAATTTCTTCAGTACCCTTATATTAATTTTTTTAATACTTATTACAAATAAACAAACAAACTGATTAGTCCCAATTTCTTCAGTTCTCTCATATTAATTTTTTTAATTATTTATTATAAACAAACAAACCAATTAATCCCAATTTCTTCAGTTCCGTCATTTTATATATTATTTTTTAATACAAATAAAACAAATTAACCAATTAATCCCAATTTCTTCAGTCCCTCACTATGTATACAAATAAATAAACAAATAAATACTTCATTTTTATACGCTTATAAACCTACATACATATAAATACTATAGTTTTAATACAAATAAAACAAACAAACCAATTAATCCTAAATTCTTCAGTTCCCTCATATTAAATTTTTAATATATATTATAAACAAACAAACCAATCAATCCCAATTTCTTCAGTTCCCTCATCCTGCAACTTTCCACTGTCACGTTGCCGACCGCTTGTCCTGATTGCTGGGTCTGCGTCTCCGGGGCCTTCATCCGTTCCTCCAACATCAATCTGTCCACCCAGTGAACCATGTTGGCCAGGTTGGAGGTGACCAGGTCTCTTTGTAAGGATATTGAAGTGCTGTGACAGATAAGGTGAATTTGTATAAAAGAACTTACATTGTAATAAGATTGAGACTATATATATAAATATAATATAGATATCTACACAGTAAACTACTATTGAGGGGTATTGAGTTGCTGTAAAGATAAATAAAGATTTTTAAAATAGATGTCTCTAGCATAAATTGTAGCATATATTATTTGCTGGAAAGTTTATATAAATGTTTAAAGTTTTTTAGCGTAGCTAAACTAAAAGCTCTTTTTAAACGGTATGAAACTGTTGCAATGATCGTTTTCATTAACAATCTAACTTTTACATGTTTATAGTCACTAACGACTTTTTTTAGGCTAGACGTGATTTTTAAATAACAAAAAACATTTTAAGGGTGTGAAGAGTTATGCTATAAACATTCGTGACTAGAAATAAATTTAAAAAATAGATTTTGTACAAACGTAGACATTTTCTAAGAAAAACTGTCGTAAACTGTAGCCGTTTTTAAAATTCCAGACAAAAAATATTCGTTTAATCTTTAATTTTAGGTCGTCAAAAATTTTTCCAGACTTGATTTTTTTTTATAAAATTATTTTTAGTAAAAGCGTGGAAGTTTTTTGAATATATTTGCATAATTAAATTCCATAAAAAAATTTAACTTATAATTTGGAAAAACCTTTATTAGCCAAAAAACGAATACAATTAGCTTATTTTCAATATGTTTAAGACTAAGTTTAAATATAAGTAATTTCGAATTTAAACCTGTTAAGGAATAAAAACAGAAAACTATTACATTTTTTGAGTTTCTTCGTCAAATAAAAAAGAAAAAAGTTGTAACTATAAGCTAAAAAATACGTACTCGTAACAAAGCTTACATCTGGAAAATGTAATAAGACCTATAAACTTCGAAACAATTTCTACTATTTTAAAAATATAAAAACATAATATTTTTTTTTTTTAATAATTTAACTTACACATTACACAGTTTATATCTGGAGAATGTAATCAAATGGATGCACTTCATTACAAGTTCTATCAGTTTAGTGCTTAAAATACTAATATAAATATTCAAAAAATTAAACTTACTCATTACAGAGTTTGTATCTTGAGAATGTAATCAAGTCAATACACTTCATTACAAGCTCTATCAATTTAGTAGATGCACTTCTGAATTGCGAGTATATGTTCTTGTCTACCAATGCGTTAAGGTATATGTAAGATATCGTGAATTCCTTCTTGAGATTTTCTAATTTGTCTTTGTCTGTGTCCTAGAAAAGAATTGTTAGTTATTGTTTAAAGAATATTCAATCTGTTATAGCATATTTGTATGCTGTTGTAAACAAAACTATAAAGAGTATAAATAGTTTATTTATACGAATAAATCTTTACAAAAAGTTCTAACCAATCTTTGTTAGTTTTAGAAAAAACTAATTAAATTAAATTAAAAGATTTTTCTAAGTCAAAAAGAGTATAGATGTATTAGATGTCCAGTTATTTGATACAAAATAAACATACAAATAAAACTTTACAAAAAATTCTAATCAAGCTTTGTTAATTTTAAAAAATAACAAAATAAAATTTCAAAGATATATTGTTTTTATTTGAAAATAGATAGAGAGAGTATAGATGCACTTTAAATAGTGATACTTGACACAAAATAAACGTTTATGTTTATATTTATATCAGATTGTTTATAAACAATAGGGTATGAGGTTTACAACTTCAAAGCTGTTTTTTATTTTAAACAGACTAATCTTTTTATAAACAAATAAAATTTAAAATATTTCACGGTATTAGATGAAAGAAACATAAACGCGTTAATCAACATAAATAAACATTGCAGGAAAAACAATACAGTGTAGAAAAGCATAAAGATTTTGTTTATTTATAGTACCAAAAATTAGACTTCCAAGTAATAAACAAAACTTTTCCTTTATTTCTCTAATAAAAAGTATGATGTTTTTTTAAGTTTATTAAGGCTATTTTAGGCATCAATTTTTGTTTTTTTTTTTTTGAAGCAGTCAACGTTTTTTTTTATTTTGTCAACAAAACTATAAAAAACAAACCTCAAAAGATTATTAGCACAATATTGTCGTTTTTTATTCTAATACACGGATATGTGTTTTTTGTGTCAGGCTTAAACTTGAATAGACAGATTTAATTCTATATTTAGAAATAAAATAACGGAAATCAAATTAAATCTGTGTATTTATAAGGCAATACGTATAACACAAAAACAACAAAGTTAGATTTTTTTTCAAATATACAGATATTAATACAGTTTTATCAACTTCAAAAAAACTTTAGTTTAAGGAAATAGTTTAATAAATTTTATTTAGTGCTTTTCATATAAAAAAATAAATTAATGTCCTGGTTATTAAAATAATTTACAATAAACTTAAAACGCAAATGTTGTTTTAATCACTATTTAAAGCTTTTGTTGTATTTGTATTAACTTAAGTATGAAACAAAACGGTTTAGTTTTATTTATAGCACCAAAGCGGAAATAAAATCAACCCAATGTTTTCACAAGTTGAATACAATAATACTAGTTGAAAGTTAAGGAGAAAATAAACAATATGCTTTTTAACCTGGCCATGTAGTGCTAGTATTGAGAAATAGATAAAATGCTTTTTTAATTGAAACAAATAACGAAATCTCAATGGTTTTGGGATTCAAGTGCTCTTAAGTGGACAATAAAAACAATTAATATTTTTCAAGCAAACACTAAAAGGAAGTTTAAAAATTGTTCCTGGTGATAGAATTTTAAAAAACTTTATTGATATTTACCAATAGAAGAAAAAATTATTTTATTATATCAAATACGGAAAAAGTCAATAAATATGTAAGTATTTTTTTGATTTCTTAAATAAAGAATAACGTACCAAGAAAATACTTAATAAACCTTTATTAAACAAAATGAGAAACATACACCAAAGTGTGAAAATAGTTGAATTAAATAATAACGCAAAACGTCTTCAAAGGAATATTTAATTTTTTAACAACAGGTCCATTAAAATGGGTTGGTCAAAACGAGCATGATTTTCGAATTAAGTGGTAAGAAAATAAACGCAGACGTTATGTAGAAACAAGTTAATTTATTATGCCATAGGTCAGTGACTTAAACACGTGAAAGTCTGATACGTATTAAAATGAGGTCAGAAAAAAATCCATTAAAAACCATAAAAGTCCTGGTTTGCATTATTCATTTATTTTCTTTAATATTAGGAATAAAACTGTAAGTCAAAAATTCAGATTTATATATAAACAGCATTATAACTTTTTAAATTTACTTTTCCTTTTTTTATAGATACTAAAATTAAAGCCGGTTAACAAAATATCCTTGAAAAAATGTTCAAACAACATACGTTTTCTTAAAGATTAACCCTCACAAACCAGATCTAACAGCTTAAAAGAGTAAAAATAAATTTTCTCTGAAGCCCGCTTAGAGGTCACTGTTGAAATTTAACGTAATGACACTTTTATTTTGTCACGCTTCTAAAAGGGGTCGCAGGTCAAACCTCGAAGTTTGTCAATAAAGTTTGTTAAACTTCAAATAGTTGCTTTAAATCATGATTACGATTTAAATGGTTGAAATTATGATTAATTTTACATATTTGTAGACATAATTTAACTTGGGAAATTGTAATATTGTTCATATATGTATGTTATTTAGTACATTATATTTAATGTCAAGTTTTAAAAGGGGTTAGAGGTCAAAACTTTAAGTTTGCCGCCTGTCGCTTGATAAATTTTCTTCATTGATTTTCCAGTATATTAGCCAGCATATTAGAGTTCAAACTGTCTTTATTGATATTTTTAAAGTTTAATATTTTAGCTTACAGGAAATTTTGTCACTTTTCTTTGAGTTAGATATTTTTTTTCATTTTCTATGCTGGCAATACAGTTCTTATTGAGTTCTGGTTTAAAACTTGTGTGCTTTTTTTTGAATAAAGCTTAATAGTTGTGACTTAATAATAGCTTTTACAGCATTTTAACATTAACTTGAAACAACACTGAATAAAATTTAAATTAGTCTTTTTTATTTAAGAATTGACTGACATTAGTTGATGTGGTTCTTTTAAAACCCATAAAATTTGTTTTCACTTTTTTTCTTGATCTAACATAAACTTCGATGCATACTTCTCTATGACGCACTTGCAAATTGCTTATTAAGTTTTCAATTGACTTTTGCATGAGCTTTGATTCTATTATGGCTCTTACAATAATTAAGAAGTTTCAAGTATAGAACACAAACAACTTTTAAGATTTTTTAAAAACTTTTAAGTTTTTACATGATAGTTACTTGATAAGTTTAGGAAGTGAGTAATGCTTTAACCAGGATTGACTTGAAAGTTGATTATGATTAGTTACTAAGTGTAGTTGAAATGAACCTTAAACTATTTTTTAAACAGTGGTTTTACCTTAAAACTTTTTTATGGCTTTAAAATATTTATATTTAACCAAAGTACAAAGTTATATATACTATATGATTTATGCTAGCCTAACTTGAAAAAAAAAACTATTGTTAGTAAATTAACATAAAACTAATGATTACTTCATAACTAGATTAGGTAATTTAGATTATTTTCTCAAAACTGTTTTTATCATTAAACTTATCAGATAACCAGTGGAAATGACTCACTTATATTTTACTTTAAAATGTTTTTTTAACACTAATGATGCATTAGTTTATCTAGAAACTTGTGATAAGCATTTTAGCATTACAAATTAGTGTGTTTATACAGCAAATAAGCAACGTTTAAACCTGAATAATATGTTTCAATTAGTATTAATACTTTATTTCTTTCACTATAACTCTTTTAATGTCAAAAATTTTAATAGATTTTAAAAAGTCAAAGCAGTTGTTAATTTAAGTTAACATTTCTTTTTACTATACCAAATTATTAAAAAATATATCTTTTATAGCTAACTTATAAAATTTGTTTGCAAAAACCCGCAAAACAATACTGTTTGATTTTTCTATTTAAGCTACAAAATTTCAAATAAACTGTTTTACAGAATTCTAATTTAGCTCCTAAATTCAAAACTAGTTCATAATTCTTTTTATAGACTATTACTTCTACAATCACATAAGAATACATTTCAAAACATGAAGTTTAAATCCGAGGAATTAAACTTCAAACACAATGAATTAGGCCAGCAGTAACAACAAAATGAATGTAGAAGCACTTAGCGATTGAACAAACAAGATTGTAGTAACAATGTATAAAAACAGCTGTTACTTTGAATAAAATACATTGCTGCTAAATAACAGATTGCTACAATTGATTACAACCCTTTGCAGAATATTGTGTATTTTAACAACAGTAAATTTCATACTTTCTTGGCTGTATTTAAACATTGAACAAACAAGAAAGTTGAAATTAAAAAATACAGCTTGAATAGATTGCGACAGCTTATTAAAGTGAAGTTCCTTACAAAAGTGGGTACTTTTCAAAAGCAATAAAAGATTTTCTTACAAGTTTTCAGCTGTATTAAGAGATCAAACAAAAATTTAGAAACAATAAAGAAATAACAGCTGTTTGATGTTTAAACACATGTGTACTAGGTACTTCAATAAAAAGAATATCATAAAAACTACAAGTACAAAATTTTAAAAATAATCACAGTTGTTTAATACAATGCTGGCAGATAACTATATAGATATACAAGTAATAAAGATACAAGTGATTTTAAACAACCTGTTTAAACGGATGCAAATTTTGTAAAAAGAATACAATACAAATGAGTCTTTGAGTTTCATTCAACACAGAATGCCTAAACAAACAATAAAAGTGTGAAAACAGCTGCTAAAAAAACACTCGTCAAGATTGTAATAAAATAATTTGAAAAAATATAAAAATCATTATTCACCTGGCTTTTGTAATTAGGGTAAAATCTTTACACCACTGTGCAAGTTTATAAAAAAACAGAAACAATTTAAAAAATACACTTTTAGCTGCACCTTTTTGTGAACCTAAATGAGTTATAAACTTTGAAATTAAAACAATGACAACTACTTATCACCACATGAAATAGCATTAATTTAGTAGCTGACCTTGACTGATTCTTCAACAGGAAAAAATCATTTATCTATTTTTTTACAATATAACTAGAAACATTGCTACAAAAACCGTTATAATCAAGTTACAGAAGCTTTTACGATGTAATTTTTAAAAAAATTAGGTCGTTTAGGTCACATGTTTAAGTAATTAGGAGTTGTTCAACCATGACTAAAAGATGTTTATGCACGAATTTCGTAACCCTGAGAAAAAATGTTAAAAAAATGTAATTTTTTGTTTTTTTTACACTTTTAAAAGGTATAAATAAAATCTCTTTAATGTAATTAGTTTATAAAATTAAAGCTAAATAATGCATTGATAGAAATTAAAAATTACGATAATTTATCTTAACTCAGTTGAAAAGGTTTACATCTTAAAGTGATGAACTTTTTTCAAGCAAGACTAATAGTGTTTCTTTTACAGAATTTTGAACGCTGAGAATAAAAGCCATATTAATAAGAATAGAAGTTAAAAATTCTGATGTAAGAACTTCAAATATTTTAAACCCTGTGAAAATATGCTTTACAGGTAATAAAAAAGTTATTATAACATTTGTAGTTAATTTGTAATATTTTTAAAAGACTAGAAAAACTATTTTAATAACTTTCAGCAAAATTAATAAAACTAACATGTTAAAAACAATTTTTAAAACCAATCCATTTTGCTATTTTCTTTTGTTTTAAAATAAATTAAACTAGTTAGAAGTTTCCACATGTGTTAACTGAGTAAATGTATTGGATATTTTTACAAAAAAGTTTACCAGAATATAGTAAAACAAACAAATATTTTTTAAGTATTACAAAAAAAAAGTCACTTAGATAATGATAAAACAAACAACTAAGTGACAATAATGACAAAATGAACACACCTGCGCAAAAGAAGTCATTACAATTTTTATCTAATTTGTGTTTTTATAGCTGTAAAGTAATTGAAAAATAAAGGGTTCGGTTTTGTACTAAAAATTTAAGAAAATCTTTTAGAGTTAAATTATAAAGAGTTTACGAGAATAACATTTTTAAGTAAGAGAAAACGAGTGTTTTTTTTTAAACTTTTATGAGAATAATTTACATGTTAAATTTGTATCAGAGTTTACTAGGACAAAGTTTATAACTAATATACTTTTCAACAATTATTTTTCAACAACAAACTTTTTACACGTTAAAAAATAAACTTCCGCCGAAACTTTCAAGTGCTTAAAGTTTTTCATTTAACTATTTCAAGTGAAAACTTTATAAGTGAAATTTTTTATTTGAAAATATTGTTGTGCAGGTGAAAAAGAATATGAAATAAGTTGTCGAAAATATTTAATCATGTTCAAAATATTGATGTTAAACTGAGAAAAAAATATACATATATATCAAACAAAACTAATATCAAAATTGTTTTAAACTTCCAGCGGTATAAGTTTGTAAAAAAGTTAAACTGTTTCCATTATTTCAACAACTTATCACAAATTTTAAATTCAAACAAAGATTATCACAGCTTTAATGAATCATAATCTTAAACCTAGAATGTGACGTATTTTATAACAACTGTTTAGAACTAATATGAATCATAATAATTGTTAGTATATATACTTGTTTTATTTTCTTTAAAATATACTTTATGAAAGATTTAAACAGAAGAAGAAATACTTTGAAAAAGTTAAATTCCATGTTTTTAGTATTTATTTCATTATTTCTTTTAAATTAGAAAGCACCAAACAAATTAAATTAATTTAGTTTTGATTTTAGACTTAATACTGTAATCATTATTTTAAAACTTTAAGCTTATTTTAAAAGTGAATGTTTGAAAAAAATAACTGTTTAAATAAGACTTAAATTTTTTTTTTAAATACTTAGTCTATTTCTGTTTACAACTGTTAAATTTTGTTGGTGTCTTTGTTTTGCAGACCTTTTGTATAATAAAACTTTTAAATATTGTTTTAAAATTAATAAACAACTAACTTAAAAAAAACAGCAATTAATTGGTAATAACAGCTTAAAGTAAAATTATAATTCAAAGTTTTAAAAATGATAAATTAAGTAAAAATTGTTTTTATGTAAAAGGTAAACAATCTTTATAAGATGATGATAAATTAGCTGTTTTATTTGAACAGAAAATTAAGATTTGTACGGCTTAATTAATTGATTTGTTGTGTAAAAATGATTAAAAGATTTGTTGAAAACTAACCATTTAAACTGTTAAGGAAGTAGCAATAATCAGATTTAAATAAACTTTTGTCAGTTAAGAAGCAAAAATAAAAACAAGTTGAAAGAGAAAAAACTAACAAAAGGATTTACTACGATGACATTTAAAAACTTGATATATAAATCAAAGTATAAATTTAGATAAAAAAGTCTTAAGATGGCATACAGAGAAAGCAGTACTAGAAAAAAAATAAATAAATTCAATAAAAATTTTACAGTTAAATTTGTAGTATAACTAAAAAAAGAAACTAAGGTTTAGAACACTACATTATAAAGTGTATATGAAAACTTTTTTTTATACCAAGCACAAATATCACCTTTTAAAAGATGTAATTAAAACTTTTAAAAAAGCAGCAACAACTTTATTACAACTTAAACATTTTATGATTTTTAATTTTTTCATAAAACTTTATAGTCACATTAAACTGTGTGAGCAATTTAAATGTGAACTTAAGTTGAAACGTAGCCTAAGGGCTAAAATTACTTTTGTGTTTTGTTTAAAGTTTTCTCAAACTTTTTGTATAAAATTCACACAAAACACTATGACCTAGTTATAACACAATAGAAAACAATTTTTATTGTTTAAAACCAATGACTTTTGTACATAAATTGACTTTTTAACCTAGTTTAAACACTTAAACGTTTAAAAGCTCAAACTTTACTGAATTTACTGATAATGAAGTTGACTTATGTACAATTTTATTATTATAACTTATATTAAGCTTTTAAAAATAATGTGTAAATTTCACTTTAACTATTTTTAGGTTTAAAAAAATGTATAGTATAAACTTCAAAACTTGATTACAGACAATATAATAAATTAAAGCATTTAAGTGTCTACATTAACAAAAGAAAAACTAACAAAACACAAAGGTAGTTTTGATATTATCTAATTTTAAGAACAAAAAACTATACATAATTTTGCTGAAGGTCTTAAAAGAAAACAAACTATGACAATGTAAAAAATAAATGAGAGAAATATCACTTAATTTATTCATTATTTTAATAAAATTTTAGGGAAAAATACTTAAAAACCATATGTCAATAGAGTATAACTTGATAAAAACTGTTTATAATTGTAAAGATATTTTAATAACTAACTTTTTTAGGTTGGGAGTCATTGTTGGAGACTTTGTTCAAATCTTCTATGCTAGACGAGTTTGAATTGTTTTTGTAACCCTTGTCTTTACTCCTGACACCTATTAATAAAATATTTACTTAAAAATTACTTCTTATTGTCTTATATTTATAAACATATTCTAAAATATTAAACCAAAAAATAGTTGAAGACAAATTTGTAGATGTATTTATTTTTTAACTTTTTCAAAATATACTTGGTAACATAAATAGAAAAAAATAACATGCATTACTACATTTACCATTCAAATTTTCATCGCTTATAAAAACATAAATGAAAATAAATTTTAGTTGCATACATGGATTTAAGTTAATTTATCAACAAAAAAATTTTGCGTAAATCAAAATACATACACTTACATTTGTAAGTAGCATATAATTACAACATTAAACCTAGGAAGAAAAAAGAATCAAGAGAATTCATGTTTAACAAAATTTTAATAAAAGCGATAAAAAAAAAATTAAATAAAAGCATTTGTTTAAAGTTTAAAAATAAAGTTTTTAATAAGTAAGTTAGCAAGGTTAAAAAAAGATATTGTACTCATATTTTATATAAAAGTTATAGGTAGCTCAAACTCTGATAAGGTATTGTTAAAAATTAAAGTTTTAATAAGACTTTGGAAACTAAGCTAAAAGGACCATCTGTACAAATGGAAGGATAAAACTTTAATGAAACCACAGGATAATAATTTAAAAGATGGTATATTCAAATTTTATAAAGAATTTCTTTATACATATTTAATTTTCATAAAATATTCAAAATTTGTCTATAATTGGCTCTAAAGTCGAAACTTATACAGACTAACCAGATTAAAAGTTACACTGTATTCAAATTTTTCTTTAATTTTTTTTTTATAGATTTTTATTTGGAGTTTTATTGAAAAAAGATTTGGCTTTGAACTCAAAACTTAAGATAAAAATATCGACCCGAAAAGTCAAGCCTTTAAAAAGCTTTCAGACTTGAAAAAAACCACAAATTGCTAGTTGTGGCTTAATTTTTCGAGTTTCCAGCAATTTTGATAGACAGGTTTATTAGTGATATAATTTACATAAGTACATTTTAATAATTTCATAAGTTCGTAACTGAACAAATTTAAAATGAATAATTTTTTGTAAAAGTAAAGCTTTCAAAGTATTGAAGCAATAAACTTGTTGCATAAAATTTACAAAAAATAAGAATTGGAAAGATATAAAAACACTGTTATATATTGTACTAACTTACATAACATTATACGAATAGTTTATTAGTCACGCAATTTGTGACCACGAAAAATTAACTTCAGCAATTTAAAACCCAACTAATGGTGGGTATTTGACCAGAAATTACACGAAAATTTGAGAAAATTTTCAACGTAATTTGTAGTTGACAAAGTTGGCTAACTATTTTTTGAGGTTTTGAACTGATCTAAGAAACAAATTTGTATCAAACTAGCTTACATGAGTTTAATGTAATAATCTAAAGCCACAAATTGAGACTAAATTTAACAATCTTAGCAATTTATGATCAAATAAATGAGATGTATGTGACCATAACTTAAATTTACGAAATTTATAAAGAAATTGTCCAACAAATGAGTTTTTGTTAACAAACATTATTTGTAATATAATTTAACAACTGCTTAGTAATAAATAATAACCAACATACTTTGTCAGTTTTGGAATAATTTTTCAAATATACTAATGAAAATAATAACAATAACTGTTTGATTTTGGCATTTAAAACAATGAATAATGTAGTGTGTACAGATTTGGTACAGATAGTCATAGAAAACATTTTCATGCAAAATTCACACTCAAAACTTTAAAAACTTTGACATTTAGTCTTAAACAAATTTCGCTGAAAGTCCGCAGACAGTGAAAAATTTAATTTGTTCCAATAAAACAAGCCAAGTAAGACAAAGTTTGAATTTTACAGAAGGGTTTGAATGCAGCAGACTTGTAGGTGAATTTAATTCGTTTTATAAATTTTTGCATGATAATAAGGCTGAAAGCAGTGGAAAACTTTGCAAAATTAAATTAAAACAAATATTATAACATTTTTACAGGTTTAAGAAGATGCTTTTAGGGACAAGTTTTTATCAAAAAACATATAAAAGTATGTGGCAATCAGTTTAGATAGTTTTTTAACAAATAGCTAAAAACTTTATGATGAGTACTTTTTTTAAACTTTGCATTTAGTTTACTTTAGCAAGAAAACAAAATAAAATCACGATGAAATGTATAAGAAGTTCACAGGAAAAACGTCATATCAATCTTAATTCGTCCGCTAAGCTAATTATGACGCAATAAGGGTTTGATAATGACGTCACAACAAAGCTTTAAAGTCAAGATTGAGTATAGTAAGTAGTAATTATTAATGAACATTTTAAGAAACTTGAAATACTAAAAAATTATAAACAATTTACAATTAACAATGTATATACTATATATAAACGAAATTCAAATAAATATTTTTTTTAAGTATTTGTACAAGTATAACACAAAACCTGAATAAAGTTTTATTTATGAGGATCACACGTTATATGTTGACAATTTTAAAACTTAAAAAGGAAACAAGAGTTTATTTAAACAAACATAAACTAGTTGTATTAAAAATAAACATAGGAGCTACTACTCACAAACTTAGTTACTAATTATAATTTTTATTTATGTGAAGGCTTGCTAGATTAAGTTATTAGAAGAACGTTTTTAAACTTTGAACTTAATATCACCATAAATCATGACTTACTAAACATAAATATAAACTTAATGAGGTAGTTACAAATATTTTGTATATACAACTTAGTTTCATGTGCTTCTTATTTATAATTATAGAGTTTTAAAGGTTAAAACACTTACGCTAGAATAAATACAATTGAGCAACAAGATAATAACAGCTCATCTTATAACAAAAAGAAAATAACTTTATCAACAATAGGTTCAAAAATTAAAAATTTTGAGAAATTTAGTTATAATGTAATAATTGTTTGCTTTCTCTTACTAAAAGATTACCCAGTATTTATAACATAAAAAAAACTATTAACCTGCTATACAGGTATTTCTTCTTTTATGCTTGTTCTCATTTAAAGCAGCAATAGGCCTTTGAAGTCTGATAACTTTATTTACTATTTTTTTAAACATCTCACAATATTATACAAGCATTAAATATTTAGACTAAAGTGATTCTGTAAAACGTACTAAGCATATATCTAACAAATAATAAAGTTCTACATACTCTATAAATTAACACACTAAAAAATTTAGCCAGTACTTTTTTACTTGTAAAAGTAAATTTAAAATAAAGTTAATCTTGTAGTCTTGTTCAGCTAACTTTTTCTTCTTTTTTTGGAACATTTACTTAATTTTTAATTGAAAATGACAGGAAAATTTGAATGCTGCCGATGGCATTTTACTTTAAGCTCAAAGTGGATCATTAAATATTAAAACTTTTCACTCAAAAGTATGCTGCAAATGTATTTTTTCATTTGTGTATTACTTTGAGAAAGTTTTTTTCTAGACTTTAAGCTAAAGAAAACAAATATTTGAGAAAAATAAGTTTGTGCATCTTACTTTTGACTGTTTTAAAGTTGTAACAAAAATTAATTACTCTGCTTTGTTGGGCAGTAAACAAACAATTAGGCTTATTTTCAACTAAAAACTTTACTTTTAAAATTTTGAACTCAGTAACACTTTATGAAAAGTTTTAAGATTAAAAACTCTCTTTTATACTTTACTTTCTATCTAAGTAGAACTAAAAAAAATCTTGCATGAGATTTATTTTCAATATCTTTTCGCTCGAACAAACTTTATAGACACTTTTTCGCTATTTTTACTTTAAAAGTCAATTTGAAGACATTTAACTCAGAGAAAGCATATAATAATTAAAGTAAAACTTTTTTACTACCAAATAAAATACATATAGTTGGAAACTTAAGATTTTCATTTTAATACAGCTATCTCAACAAGATTCAAGTATACTGCAACTCTTCCTTGTTTAGTAACTAAAAACTTTTACCTTTTTTTATTTGAATTAAAAAACTCATTTTAAACATGACCTTTAACTTTAAATGTTTTTTGGCATCTTGGCATGAAATCCATCCTAATTTTCAATTAAATTTAGTCAGTCAAATCAAGCAAAACTGAGTGAAATCTATGTTGCCAAAACCTTTGCGCTAAATTAAACTTTTAGCACTAAAATTACAAACTAATTAACACTTTCCACTTAAATTGCAAAAAAAAACTTTAGTTTTCTTCAATCCTGACCACATTTTTCCTTAAAAACTTATTTAAAGAACAAAACCTACTCTTTCACTTAAAAATTACTGTAAATCACTTAACACCTTAACACTTTTTTCCTTCTGTAAAAACATAAAAAACAAACAAGATCTTTCTCAAAGCCAAAACACTTTTTTGCATGAGCTAACTTACAAATTTCACACTTTATCTGCGAAATCACTTAACACTTTTTCTACAGTCTAAAAGCTTGTTAAAACAAACAAGAAGTAAATAAAACAAACAAAGCGCACAGGTGAAGTCAGTGCACCTAGGAAACAGATCAATTAACATGCAGAAGAAAAAATCTCTCTTTCGCTCCGATGCAAAAGTTTGTGAATTTTTTATTAGTTCCTATTTCGTTTGTTTAAAGCGTTCAGATTAGAAAGCTTTCTAAGTGTTGAGTTCTAAGTTGCTGTACTTGTTTAAAGCTTATTGTTTTGTTTGGGATTAGAATGGCTAAAAAATTATTAGTACTGCAATAAAAAAGCTACCTTAGTTTTTAAAATAAACTGTTTTTGTTTATTCTTTTTCTCAAATGCAAAACAGAAAAATTTTTGAATTTTTTATTAGTTCCTATTTCGTTTGTTTAAAGCATTCAGATTAAAAAGCTTACTTATTTTTTTGTTCTACTACAATGTTTATCTGACTTTGAAACAAATTGTATTGAAAAATAGCAAAAAGTTTGTTTAAGAGCTTTTTTAATAACTGCAAAAAATATGCAATAAATTAACTATCTTACTTTTTAGCAATAAACTAATTTTGTTTAGAGACGCTTTTGACAAAATTTGTGTAATTAGAAATCAATAGAGTTTGTTGATAGCTTCTTGTTTAAACAACTGAAAATAAAAACATTTTTGCAAAGATTTAATTAGTTCTTTTCTACGTTTGTTTAAATTTTGAGATTTTTTCATTATACTGAGCTGAACTGAATTAACTATCTTTGATTTAAACAGACTGTTTTTGTTTAGTGAACACAAGTTTGCAAAAATTAGTATTATAAAACCTAATAAACTTTCCAAGTACTTCTTGCTCAAACAAACAATACAACTTTACTTCCTCGTCTAGAATTTCACAAAATTATGTTGTAAACTCACATTAAGTGTTTACTATTTTGCAGCTAGTAACTACAAAGAGCTTGTGCTATTTATTTAATTTGTTTTTCTTTATTTATAGCAGTTTTGATTTACTTCAATTTTATTTGAACAGTACTCATTCAGGTGGTTTTTATTTCTTACAAAATTAGATTTTATGACATTTATTGCCTGTGTATTGTTTATTACATAACAAAAAAAGCAATAAATTTTGATTGCAAAAATTTCCTCTTTTTGTGTTTACACTTTTTTTTTACATTTTTGAGACCAGTTACTAAAGTTTATATATATTTTATTACTATAGTTTATTTACATTTTACAATTTTAGTTTGTTTTACTTTTACACCAAAAGTTATTTTTGTTCATTCAACTAGCTTGTTTTATCTTTTTTTTTTGCTTTTTAGTGCCAGCTATGTATTGCAACCTTAAATGAATTTGTCTTATGTTATATTTTAGTTTATTTAAGTTAAACAAGTGTTGTTATCTAATACATCATATGATAGTTCTTTATTGTAACTTGCATTTATAAAACACTTGTTGCTATAGACTAAAATACTAAACAAATTAGTTACATTTCGTTATTGTCATACTAAACTGATTTGTTTTTAATTATATTTAGAAATTTTTTAAACTCATTAAAATATTAGTAATGTAACACTTTAAATGTACTTACTAAGAGTTATAAAAGGCTTAAAATTAAAAAATAAAATAAAATAAAAAAATTAATTGTTTCAAAACATGCTTAATCAAGTAACTAACTTAAGCATTACAACATAATTAAAACCCATAATAATGATCCTCTTTTAAAAACATTTCCAACAACATAAAAAACAACACTAATATATGATAAAAAATAAACAAAAAAGACAAATGTAGTAAATTCAAAGAACTGTTAAAGGTTTCTTAAAAACACATTTAAAACAAGTATTCATATGAAAAACAAGTATTAATATTATAAATCACGAATTTCAACTCAATAAACTCAACAGTTTAGAATTATATGGCAGTTACAAAGTAATATAAGTTTAATTAGTTACATTTGCTATCAACTACCAACGGAATTAAAATGCTCAAAGTCCACTTTAAAAACATTTTATATATAAACTTTTAATTCCCAGGTGGTTTTTTGTATGCACTTGTTTCAATAGCAGCAATTAAAATTCTATTTATAATCTCAATTTGTTATTTACAGTTTAAAAATTTTACATGAAAAACATAAAAATAACAATTTCTTACAACAATTCATTTTACCAACTGGTAATGTTTTTTTTATTTAATTTTAAGTTTATAACAAAAAAAATTCTAAACTGTATTATTTATGTTTGGCTTTACTTTTAAACAAACAATTTGAACAAAATACATCATAAATACAGTTAACAACACTTGAATTAATTATTAAAACAAGATTAATTATCGTTCAGGGAAAAACAAATTCAGTTGTACAAAACAAATGCTTCCTGTTTCCACAGGTTAACTTTAAACATTTTCAAATGAAAAGCATGCAGAAGTAATTAAAAAGTTCATTCTCAATCATGTTAAACTAAAATTTATCATGGCATAGGTTGCTACAATTTAATTTATTTGCTTGACTTAAACTTACTACAACTTAATTGATTTTAATTAGCTCAACTTAGAGTTGAACATTTCATTGAAATTCATAGTTCTCGAAAAAAATACGCACTTGTATTTAATAGTTTTATGTTGAACTTTAAGTAATATTTAATTCTCAGCTAGCTTTATGATTTTAACCAATACTAAACAGTCTAAGAACTTTTTTAACCAATTTTTTGGAACTAAATAGTTTTCTACATTAAGAATCTTATAATTTTATACTAAAGACCAGTTAAAGTTTCATTGATCACATTTAAAAAATATTTTTTATTTTAAATCAAAATATAATATATACTACTTTTAAAAGTTTTTTTTTAATTCCCAACACTTTCATATAAAATATAATTTTTTTGCAAAAAGTCCTACATATATATTTTTTCCAGTTAACAAAACAATATGCATAACACTGAAATGAAAAATGTTAACCAAATAAATGATAAGAAACAAAAAATAAATGCAAATATGACACAATTATTAATTTACCCTGTTTAGCTTTGAATTTCATCATTTTAATTGTCCTAGACTGCAATTTGAAGAAATAAAATATGATTGTTACATGAAAAATCATAAAAGCATTATTTTAATAAGTAATCTTAAAATAACTCAGTTATTTTGATAGTGATAATTATCAAAATTCTAATAAAACTAATAAGACATGATTGATTAATCAGTATTGTTCTACTTAGTTTTAAACAATTTGTTTTGAAAAACATCATATATCAAGTTTATTCCTACATATTGAAGTTCATTCAAACTAAAAAATAAAAATTTTGCTTTTCAATTAATTTTAAAATAAAATTTTTTAATTGCACTTGAAATATTAAAATATATTTGATAAATTTATGTACATAATTATGCATCTATATTTTGATAAGCCTTAAGAAGTATAATGTAAATAACTATATATTTTTTTTTTCTGACTATTAACTTCAAAAAGTATCATAAATATCTGAACAGTCTCATTAAGCTTACCTAAACTATATTTTAAGTTTCAAAAATAAATTGGAAGGTTACTTTTACAAGTACTTATACAGTTAGTAGTTTGTTATACCTTATGGGACCAAAAAATACATTGAACATATTTTATACAACAGACCAAATTCTAACAATTCATTTAATTTAAAACAGTTTCAGCATTTACCAACAACTAAAAAGTACATTTATTTTCAGCAGCTGTTTGAGTCTTGTTTCAGACAAACTGTTATTTGTAAATGCATACTATTGTTTTCTATACTATGTAAAAAATATGTCATGTCATATGTACTTAAAAGCATTAAAAAATATAATTTTAAAAATTTAAGTTAGATCTTTCTAGATTAAAATTGTGATTACTTAAAAAGTTTAATTATTGTAAGATTTATATACAATTTTGGCTACTTTTTAAGTAGTTACAATTTTAATCTAAAAGTATCTAACTTTAATTTTTGTAAATTATATTTTTGATGCTTTTAAGTACATATGACATGACACAACTATCAATACTTTATCTACCTATTAAACAACTGAGGATTTTTATTTTACTTATATTACACGCTTAAAGTAGTCAAAATTGTATGTATATCTTGTAGTAATTAAACTTATCAACTATTAATACTTTAGATTACTTCATAGTCGATTATTCATTTTATTTCTTTTGACTTTAACCTACATATTATACAAGTCAGCACTTTTATTTTACTTATATTACACGCTTACCTTTAACTTTCCTTAAGTACTTGTTTCTTTTCAAATAGCTGATTGTGTCACTACCACTGAATGAGTGTTTTATCGCTGCTTTGCTCTTTTTCACTTTCCTCGCTACTTCTTGGCCAAGAGAGAATTCTGATAAGTTTTTTTTTTACTTTATTTATATCTGTTTCTTTTAGAAACTGTAACAAGCTAATGGCAAGAAATTTGTAAGTTTGTATACTCTTATACAAAAATAAGTTAAAAACTTTGAACATTGAAAAATTATGTAACATTAAGTTTTTGAAGTTTTATTAAGTATATACTTTGTTTACTACTTACATAAAAAGGTAAAAATTATATTTTATGCTTTTAAATTACTTAATTTCACTTGTCAGAAATATTTTAGAAACTTTATCGAATAATGAAAAGCTTATTAATTTATTGGGTATTTCTTTATAGCTCTTTTATACCAACTTGGTTAATTTTAAATTTTAAATAAATTAATTGCAAGGAGTAGTTTTCTAAAATCTGTGAAATATAAAAACTATTAAATGATATTCTAAAATGGCCTAAAATAAACAAAATTTATATAAGCATTTACATTCATATTGTATAGTAGAACAGTAATTTTTTTAACCAAAATTAGCAAGTATATTTATTTAAATTATAAAAACATCTTCATAGTTTTTATTCTACTCAGTGAAGTGCTTAACTGAATCATTTTTTATAAATAAAGTAAAAATATTTGTAGTTTATCAAACCTACAGAGTACCTTAACATGTTGGCACATATTACAAATGCACGTTTTAAACTTAATAATTAGAGAAAATATTAATTTAAAAAACAAACCTTTTTTAATAGTAGTGGTATCTGCCATAAGTATCTTATTAACAACTTTTTTTTCTTTTGCTTTCAAAGAGCTAGTTCCATTAAAAATACTAATGAACTTAATTCTGTTATTACTTTAAAATTAAGATAAAATTTTATAATTTTCATTCATTTAGAAAGTAAATATTTCTCCAGTTTGTTTGCCTAAGTTAATTTGTATAAGATGCATAAGCTATTGTTTATAGAAACATTAATTAATTGAATTTTTACAAATCAAATAAATTTCTAACTGCCCAGTAACTTTTTACAAAAATTTTAACATAATTAACTTAAAGTAACAAAAATTTAATTAACTAATATTCAAAAGCTATAATGCAAGATAAAAAAATTATAGAACTTAAGTAGGTGCTTATTTTAAGATAAACTTTAAGAGAAACTGTAAAATCTAAACAAAATTTTAAAATATAAATGTAGTTAAGTGCAAATAATGGATTTTCATTTGGTAACAGGAGATTATTTTAACTAGGTTGTAAAATATATTTTGTTATTATTTATAGTAAAAAATACTTTAAAAATGTATTTTTTTTAGTTTTTTTATAAGTTTATATTAAGATTATATTAAGTGTGTTTTAGTTTTATTTACTCTTATTAAGAGTGTTTGATGAAATATGATAGAATAGAATTTATACTTTATAAAAATCTTCACATAGTAATTCAGGTATATAAATCAATTTAATGTAATTATTTAATTTTTATCAAATTCTAGCATAATAATTAAATCAACACTTTTTTGTTATAAATAAATTATTATTTTAAATATTATAAATATGCTTTTTATTTGAACCATGAAACACAAATGATGACATTACAGTGTTTTGCTTAAGTAATATAGCTTCTATTTATTATGACTAATTACTTTTTTTATCACTAAATATCTTAATAAAAACACTATTTTCAACTTGTTTTTGTAATTAGTAATCATGTCATACATAAAATTTGCTTTCAAAACTTAACAATTGAAAACTCAGTTATATAATAAATGCTATTTTTTGCTTAAACATTAGTTGTAAAACTAAATTTTGTTTATCTTTAAGCTAGCTTTTCAACTATCAAAATTTATTCTATGATTTCAATGATTTGTTGTTTTCAAAAATTAATGATTTGTTTATAATTGTTTACACCAAGCTAGCACCTCAATGAAAAAGAAATAAAAAAAAAAGAATTGATTCAAACAAAGACAAGTATACTAACAATGTTTATAATTTAAAATAACTCATGTCAGAAATATTTTTTTTCAAACTGTTATGATCAGAGCACATTAGCAAACGAATGCTTTATACAAATATTTATGTTTGTTATGTTTCCACCTTAACTAAGCTTACATGGTGCTTGATACTTTTATGGCTTTTTCGGTTTTGTGCTTTATTACTTAGTCTCGGCAGCGGCTCAAAATATTATTTTTGTTGCTAATTTGTTTGTGTTTATTTTTGTAAATTATATCCTTTATTGCATTACCAAAGCTTTTTTATAAAGTAGTTCCTAGAATAATTATCAAACTTTTTTAAAATCAACTTTTCAATCTTTTTGATTATAAAAGGCAACAACTGTTTTGCCATTTTTAATTAAACAAACTTAAACAAAGCGTAAAAAAAAAACTTGTTTAAGTATTGTAAAAAAACCATAGATTACAAAATCTTAAAAAAAGACTAAAAACTAAATTAAAAAATTCAAAAGCTGTATTTTTTTCTTGAAAACTGACTTAAAAAATTATTTTTTTTTGTATTAGTTTATTTTTATATAAGTTACACCTTAAATATTGTAATATAGCAAGAAACTGGTTATTTATTCTATATGTTAGTATAGTACCATGACAAATGTTATGTGAAAGTTAACTCAAAAAAAAGTTCTAACTACAAAACTCTTGTTAAAAATTTAAGTATATATTTTTAAAAATAAATAATAAATAAAAGAATGTATAAACAAAACTTATAAATTATATATTTACATAGTATTATTAAAACTGTGTTCTAAATAATAAGATAAATTTAAAGTATAAATAAAAGAATACAGCAAATATCAAAAGTAAAAGCTAACAGTGGCAAATAGGTACTTTAAGCCTCAAAGTCAAAATCTGTGACCCATATGGTGCTTTTTATCTGAAAACACGTCTTTGGAAAAACAGTAATAAGATATTTTTAGTAAAAGCAGGCAATTAATTTAGCAACATCTCACTACTACTGCTTATTTTATAACATTTTTGATTTAAAGTAGTATTTTTACGCTAATTATTATTTTATGGTACAGTAATTATTTTATTACAATTATACATTTAAAAACAAAACTGTCCAAAACTAGACGTTAAAAGATACCCAAAAATAAGTAACCAAAAATATTTTGAGCGCTTTTTTTACTTTAACAATCAATATATAAGCATAGTTATAGGTAATTGAACAAAAAAAAAAGACGCTCAAAACATTTGGTCCTAGGACACTAAGTGCACTAAGTACCTTTCGATTATCAAATAGCACACCATGGATAGGTTAACGTCTTGTCCAAGAGTAGACTTTATATAAACTAATTTTACAAAGAAAAAGTTTTCGAATTATTAAAGTGCAAAAATTATAGAACTGAATTTCTAGCCAGATGTCTTATTAAGAGAATTATGATACTAGGGGTTAAGTGAATAAATACAGTAAAATATTTATTATATTCGGAGTATAATTACTAAAAAACAAGGTTCTTAACTAATTTTACACAGTTAAAATTATAGATAACATATTTAAGTGATTTTCTTACTTTGACAGAAAACTAGTTTTGAATATTTTTGCTGTTTAAATACTAATAAGTATAAAAGTTTTAGTAATTGATTATGAAAGACTTTTAACTTGTAGTAAATAAAGGTTCTATTTTACTAATTTTAGTAATTCTAGTATGTTAAAATACTTATACAATTTTTAGATTGAAAAAAGATATTTTTTAATTTTTAACTTAAAACTTAGATAAAATTAAAACATTTTTATACTTACAATAATTTTCTTCGTTTAAAAGATAAAATTAAACTAGTATAACTTATTTTTAACTTGTAGGTTATAATAAAAGTTAAAGAAAGCTAACATTCAAAAAATTTTTAGTTAGTTAGTATTTTTGTTTTTGTCTATTTTTTAATTCTGCGGCCTGTTTCAGAATCTAAGCATAATAAACAGTAACATAAAAGAGTGGTTTTCAGATTAACATGCCAGAATTTCTAAACTGCTAAAAGTCATATTTTTTTCTTACGGATATATATGTATAAGTTTTAAAATATTCGTAAGTAAAATTATTACTAATTTAAAATAAATCACAATAAGTAGTTTCATAGTTTATTCCCGAAAACAAAGAGAAAAATAAATCAATTATCGCAATAACTTATAAACTAAAATACAATAAAACAAAAACTTACAATTTAACTCTATATCAAAACATATTAGAGACCTAAATACGAGACACTAATAAATTTGTATTCATGCTAATACCAAAAAAAAACGTAAAACATCTTTACTTTCATCTCATACCAAAACATTTTAAACAAGTAAACTACACAAGAAAGGTTTTGAATTATTCAGATTAAAGATATAAATGCTTTAAATTAATACAAATAAGAAAAACTTTGTAATGAGCATTTTTCGTAAAAGAGCTTGCCACACAATACTATTCAGAATTAATCGGAACCTTAAAATCAGATCCCCTTAGATTCCATGAATGTCGGATACATCTGTTTTTGTTAATTTTCTATTATTATTACTATATATTTTATATTCTGTTTTAGTATATTTTTGTTTTGTTAATAGTTATTGGATTTTTTTTTAATTTATGATTATCGAATCATAATCATATTTTCCTTCTAAAAAACTCAATTATAAATTTGACACATCACGGTGCACAAAAGTCACTGCGCACTTTTTAAAGCTTAATTTATTTCAAGTTTTAAACTAAAGAAAAAAAATCTTTATAGAAATTCTTCATCAAAGCCTTCATTAACTAACATGTTCACACACCAGTTGTGTATATTAGGTAATAAAAAAGTGGGTAAATTTATCGAACATTACATGTACACAGTTAAAAAAAAAAGCAATGAAACTTAATGTTCAAATAAAGATAACATTTCCATACTTTGGGCTTTTTTTCTTCTTTTTTTAATGGGGCATGCGTCGAGGACAAAGTCTCTGTCCCTCCTCACGCCACGCCCCTGTCTGCCCGAGGAACTCTGCCCATCTTTCTTCTTTATACTTTTGTTCGGACTGCTATGTTAGTTAAGAGAAATTTTTTCATTATTGTAAAAAAACAGTTTATTATATATGAGCATGCGCAAAAGTGTTGTTGTAGTATAAATTTATTTCTGTTTAAAAAAAATTCAAAACTTAGTATTTTTTATTTTCGCGCAATATTCTTATAACATCAACTATCAAATAAGAAAACTTAGAATTCATTCTATTATATAATCCGTTTAAAACCTGAAAATAAACTACTAATTTTTTAATAACCTACTCTTTAGCTTCGAACTTTTTGCCACAGCCATTGAACGCGCACATTCCGTCGTGCTTTTCACCCCATTTCGTGATGCAGTGGTCGTGGAAAACGTGGTCGCATTTTCCGAACGATGCGGGGCATTCCCCGGTCTTTCTGGCGGACAGGCACGAGATGCAATCGTCCTGGAGGTGGTGCTGGCAGATGGCGCAATTTTCGGTCTCGGTGTCGTACGACCACGTGGCCACGGCGTAGATCCTCTTCACTTTGAAGATCTTCTTCGGCTGGTCTTGTCGAGTTGCCTCGGTAATCGAGATTGTTGCGGTTTTTTCCTCGGAAGATGAACGTTTAGTTGGCTCAGTCATTTTTACAAATTTGTAGCTTATTTCTTATTAATATATTATTTTTAATTGAGAATGGTATCAATTCAAATTATACAAAACTAGCCAAAGTTTGTAGAACATTTCAAAGTTATCAAAAGTTGTTGATATATATACAACGTTTTGAAAAAAAAAAATATGTTAATTAAATTGAACTTGTTATTTATTATCCTAACATAAAGTATACAAATCTTAATCAATAAACTTCTTTAATGAATAAAGTAAAAATTTTAGCTGGTAAAATAGAACGTAATTTGTCAATTAATTTTAATATCTTTAACTTTGATCTTTGTTTAAGAAAAAGAAAATAAAAATTTCATTTGAAATTGAATATCAATACTGTAAGGTAATAACTAAACTTAGCAATAACATGTACAGCTGAAATTAACTGTACTGTCGAGTTAACTTACCCTAACATTACTATTTCTTTCATTACAAAAACTTGTCTAGAACCAACAACTATACTTTATTAAATAAAACACTTTTTTGCACCAAAAGCTGTTATTGTCAGCTCTGTTAGCTATAAATGATTTATTGAGTACCTTCTCTTATGATAGGGTTTAAATGTCATAACATTAATGATAAAATTCCTTAATTAATTCCAATTTTTTAAGATTTAAAACACTAAATAATTTTCAAGTATTTTTGTCTCTTTTGTCATAATTTACTATTTAATAAAAATTAACCAACGTTAAAAGACAGTAATTTATTAAGAAAGTCCAAAAAATGTCTGAGAACCAGGTAAAAACGTTGGCTGGCGAATAAGAATGTAAAACTGTTTATGTAAATGACAATGAATTTTTTATAATTTTAAGTTTAAAGAATTAAAATAGTAAATTAAATTGTAAACGTAAATTAACTGCAACGAATATTAATGACTTAAATTACTTACAAACTGATAACAATATTGTTCGAAATCAATTTATAAACTTTTTATAACCTTCCACTAAACTTGTTTGAAACAAATTAGCTTTATTTATTCTCTAAGCCTTTACTGATAGCTCTTTTAGCTTCAAATGGTTTAGTATTGAGCTTTCTGCTATTATATAGTTTCAATTTAGTTATATTTCTGATTTTAAAGTTTCTAGTTACTTTAAATTACAGAATAGCTAAAAGCACTCAAACTAAATATTTTTAAGCTTTTTTAATCTTATTTTTGAAGTTACTACTCTTTGAATGAAAGTTATTAGCCTGATATTTTTAAAAAAATATAAAAGTTCCTAAAAGTTAATAAACTAATGTTAGTTAATCTCAATTAATAAAAATTATCATTAACAACAGAAAACAACTTTACATATAATGAACAAAAATATAAAGTGAACTATACTTAACGTGAGATTAAGAAAAGGTCTAAACTGTCTGAATTAAAAAGAAATAAATGCTAGTTTTTTTTCAGGCTTTAGTCCTAAAGTTCTATCATTTGGTTTGTTTTCAATATTCAAGCACGATTTAAAGTATTTCATTCAGTTTTTAGTACATAGTACATTATCTAAACAAAGGTAGGTGCCAGATATGCACGAGGGGACTAAATTTCGGGAAGATACTTTAGCACGAAGACAATTTTACTTGAAAATATTTTTGATCGGGTTAAATTTTTATTTATTTTGATCCTTTAATTTTTTATTAATTTTATTTTATTTTTTTTAACTTAGTTTCTTTATTTTTTATTTATTTTACTATCACTGTTATCCCTAAACCTTACCCACGGTCGGTAAGTTATTTATTATTATTTTTTTTTTTCTATCACTGTTACCCCTAAGTCTTATTCAATTTAATTCTTATGTTAACTATCACTATTATCCTTAACCCTTACCCTCGGTCGGTAGCATTTTTAAAATCAATTTTATTTATATATTTTTTTAATACTAATTTTTATTAGTTATTTTCTATTTTTATTTTTACTATAACTGTTATCCCTATTCCCTAACCCTTACCCTCGGTCAGTAACTTTTTTTTTTTAAACTTTTTTTAATGTTTTTCGTATATATTTTTTTTTGTTATTTTACTTTCGTGCAAAGATTACCCTCCGTGCAAATTTGTCTTTGTGCAAAAGTATCTTCGCCCAAAACTGACCCTTCGTTCAATTTTGTCTTTGTCCAATTTTGTCCCCTCGTGCAATTTTGACCTGTTCCCCTAAACAAAGTTTTATAGAATTTTGTTAATCAAAAAACCAATAAAGCAAATAAAAGATTTAAAGAATGCCCTTATTTTAGTTGCTAATAAAAAATACCTTTTAAATATAAAAGTAAGAAACTAAACTATCGTCTTTTAGTATAGTATTCTCACAAAAACTTTTACTTAATAAGTCTGACCCATTATTTGTATACAAATACCACTGACAATTTTATTGGTAAATAAAAAAGCTAGATCTAAGTTATTTTGTGATAAATAGTTGTGATTTAACTATTGAGTTCAAAACAAATAAATAAGACACAATAATCTATTTGCAAGGGAGATTAACAATTAATAATTTATTACTTTTGGAAAAACAATTACAAAGTTTCACCGCAGAGCGGATTTTAAAATTTGAAATTGTAGTAAATTGTAAAAAAAAATAACTCTAACCAATTTTTAATTATTTGTCATTTGTACCGTTGTTATTTTACCTAATATTTATTTTAACAGTTAATTCCTATTACAGATCTTCAATTTGAAAATCCGCTCTGCAGTGAAACTTAGTAATTGTTTTGAAAACTAACAAATTATTAAATAGTTGTAATGTCTACCTTCAATTATGACGTATGTTTCAAACTTATTTTTGTTTGATCCATTGCAAGTTTTTGGCGGAAAAAGTTGCTCGCGGGCCGCACTGTATAAAAAAAGTTTCCGCGGGCTGCAGTCAATTTAAAATTAGTGTATTATTAAACATAAAAACACTGTTTCAAACTAAAAACGAGATAAAAAAGCACTGGTAGAGCACAAGTAATGAGTGAATACTAAACTAAAGCCCAAGCTTTAACTACAGAAACTTTTATTATTGCTGTTTATAATAAGGCATGTTTTCAGCTGGAAAGTACCTCGCGGGCCACATATTTTAAATTTGAGAGCCGCATTTGGCCTGCGGGCCGCAGTTTGCCGACCCCTGCACTAAAACACGGCTTGTATTATTGCGTCGTACTCTATAGCTGAATGCTAACTGATAAAAAGCATAACTAAGGTTTTGTTTTATGAAAATTTACAACTGTGCTTTTTATTTTTTAATTATATATTTTTGAAATTACAACTAAAAGTCTAATTAGAATTAACTTATTAGGTTTCTTAGTATGATGATCTTGTTAGTTTTATTTTTGTGGTTATTTTATACAATTGAAAATAGTGGAAAACTTATTAAAATGCAGAATGAACTATTTTATTCTATTAAAACTTTATTTATTTTATTTTTACTTTTTAATATAAACAACTATCCTATTTGCGTAATTAATTATGTAGATTTTTTTTTAATTAATTGTTACAATACTATTTTATTATTCTATATCATTCAAATATGTTTGTTTAATTCCACACTGACATCAATTTTTATATCAGGACTGCCAGAAATGTGTTTGCATTTTTGAATTCGATGTACTCGAAACTTCCACCCAATTTGTTAAAAATATTGTTACCACATACCCTTGTTCGGATGGGAATTGAGCGCAGGTTTGAATTGAAGTTTCCTGAATAGATAAATGTTTAATGTTAAACTAACGTCAAGATGTATTAACGTTTAGAAGTTCAGCTTATAATTCATTTGTTTAAGGATAAGTTGTTTATGCCGATAATTAATTTAATGTATAAAACAAAGGACATATGGCTGAAGTAACTAATCATATTTCATTATTTTTATTACATCAATATATTTTATAGATTTACTTGGGACTAGTAAGCAAAATGTGTTTAAACTATTTAACTTTACTGGTTTCTAGGAGATTTATAACTTTGAACTAGAGAAGTGTTGGAGATTTCGGCTTTGAAAAGAGAAGTTTCTTATTTTTTAAGGGGTCTTAATATTTCAGTATGTTCAAAATATTTATGACTACTATATTATTATTACCTAAAAAAATAAAAAACAGACAGTTTTGTGTACTGTTTCATTATTTATTCACCATATAAAAACAATGCACCAATAACTTATATGTATCACATTAAACAGCAAAAACTATATTTATAGCATTAACTTATACAATAAAAATGCATTAAAACAAAAACTCGTAGTTCACATCATAACATATTTACTACCTAACATACAAAACACTTATAACTTATAAACATGCTTATACTAGAAACTGTGCACTACATTCCTACTACTTAGCTTCGAACTTTTTGCCACAGCCATTGAACGCGCACATTCCGTCGTGCTTTTCAACCCATTTCGTGATGCAGTGGTCGTGGAAAACGTGATCGCATTTTCCGAACGATGCGGGGCATTCCCCGGTCTTTCTGGCGGACAGGCACGAGATGCAGTCATCCTGGAGGTGGAATCGGCAGATGGCGCAATTTTCGGTCTCGGTGTCGTACGACCACGTGGCCACGGCGTAGATCCTCTTCACTTGGAAGATCTTCTTCGGCCGGACTTGTCGAGTCGCCTCGGTAATCGAGATTGTTGCGGTTTTTTCCTCGGAAGATGAACGTTTAGTTGGCTCAGTCATTTTTACAAACTTGTAGCTTGCTAGAAAATGTCTTTCATTATAATTTTTTTTGTTGTTTTTTTGTTAATTAATAATCTTAACTTTTAAAATCTTTATATATTTATAAAATCATAAAACTAATCTAGAGAATAACTCGACAACTTTATTAATTTAATTTAGAAAACATTTTGTTATCTTAAATGAATCTTAGCTTCTTAAACTAATAACTGTTTCAACAGGATGCCCTTTTACTATGATGTGGATTCATTTTTTAGATAATCCTGATTTAAGTATATAATTAGTTCCAAATAAGGATTAGTTGACAATCCTACTATTTTACCTTGAATTGAAAAAAATAAATTATTTAAGTAGCTTGAGACTAATAAAGTAAACAATTAGAAGGAATTATAAATAAAATTCAAAATAAATTCGGTTTTTAAAATTGCCTGAAAAACTAAACAGGATTGAGTTTTTAATTATGTTCAACACTAAGCTCTTACTCTTAGATATATTAGCTACAACTAAATTGATAAACTTTATTTTTTTATAAAAAAATTTCATTTCAAAAAATACTCCAGGTTAAAGATAGATAATAAGCTGGGTTAAAAGAACAATTAAGAGCATTTGATACTTAATAATAATATATCACTTCTATCTCAGTTCAGCAAGATTGAGAATTTCTGAAATAGTTTGAGGTTTTTATTTTCATGAAAAAATATCAAAAAAAAAGAACAAAGTACTGGTAATTAAGCTTTGAGGTCTCTATCCAAAATTTAAAAAAATCATCAAAAAAAAAGGATTTATAAAGTGTTTGATATAGGATGTACTTAGTAGTAAACAATACATAATTTAAATTATATCCCACACATGTTATACCAAATTAATAATTCACTAGAAATTAAATTAAAGATAAATACCATTAACCCTTTAAAGTTAACCTTTTGACTTTGGTTTTATATTATAAAAGTGTTTCATGAAAAGATTATAAATAGCAAATTATTACTTAGCAAGTTAATACAGAATTACTGTTCACTTCACTATTATTGACATGAACTCAGCTTTAGTAGCTAAATTCATCAGAACAACTTGATAAAAATTTAGCTATTTATTTTATTTAATATAATGTTTTAATTCTTAACCTATATCTCTTAGCTTATTAAGCTACAACTGATTTAAAATACTGTCCTTGTTATATATACAGTTAGATTTTAAAATATTTGTGATTAAAGTTATTGACTAATATTCCAAAATTCTCTAATTAGTTCTTGCAAAACATTTAAAGTACTTCGCACTGTAATCAAAATTGATAATGTTTTTTATTTAATTAATCCAAACTATCACCACTTATTGAACATAAGAGCAGGGTTTATTGAATTACCAAAGCCGGTCTGACAACTTTGTTTAGTTGATTTACCAGGGGCGTAGCGTGGGGAGGGACACTTGCGCATACAAGCCTCCTAAAAAAAGAAAAGAAAAAAAAAGAATGTAATATCTTTATTCTTTAATAATTTAGTTTCCCTGCTTTATTTTTTTCTAATTATAAAATACGGTAATAGTTTGAGTTTGTTAAGTAAAAAAATCTTAAAGAGGGCGGTTTTATTTAAGTGTAATTATAGTTTTGTTTTAAAATTTCACAGTTTTCAAATTCTAATATTACAATCAAGTAATGTTTGTTTAAGTCTAAAAATGATTTAAAAGTTTAAGTAATTATGAAGGTAGGCGCTTTCTTTTCGTGATATCTTGTATCTAATGTTCATACCTTACTTATTAAATATTCGAAAACTAATAAAAAGGACAAGCAAAATTTCAAAACTCTGACTAAAAACTAGTTTTAGCAAATAATCTATCTGAAATGCAGCGCACAAAAAAATAACTTGAAAAATTCTAGGTTGCAAAATCATAAATTACTTTTTTGTGGCCTGTTTCATAGTGTCTTATAATTACATTAACGTGACAAGAATTAGTAATAAGTGTAACAAGTAACTTTTTTAGTCAATAAAATAAAGAGAAAACTATTTAATTTCTACTATATTTGGTGAACAGAACAGATCAAACCAATTCTTTTTTCTTTTTTTTGTAAAAGAGTTCACATTCACAGGTTTTTCAATACCAATACAAACTCACCCTGTTTTTACTTGAAAAAAAATTACACAATAAATTTACAAAGTAATAATTTGTTGAGTTTATATATAATCGTGATTTTATCTCATAAATTTAAATAAATAAATATTAGTTTAGTTAATTAATATTAAAGGTTAGTAAAGAAAAGTTAAAAAAGAACAACATTAAAAAAAAAATTGTATTAACAAAAGTAAAATCATTCATTGAAAGTGTTGATTATAATTGGTTTCTACCAATTAGAAAAGTCTGAAAATCTTATTTAAAGTAAACACAGAGATCATTCGACATTATATAAACTGTCAGGCTTACTTGTGATTATTTAAATTTTAGAACTTTTTTGATACTCAAGCTTTGATTTGAGTTTTGTACAAAGTATAAGTTTAAAAGAAAATTTTCTTAATCGTAAACTAGTTAAAAGACTTGTGTACAAAAAATATTTTTTTGAAGTACAAATGTCTTTTGTTTACTTTTTATTCATTTTTAGTGTTTAAGCTTAATTGACATTTTTTTGGTATTGTTGCACTTACTACACACATTAAATAAAATAAGACTGATAAGTTTCTTTATAAATTTTGCCAAATTTGACGATATTACTAAATAAGAGTTACTTCTTGGAAGTTTCTTTAAGTCACAAAGCTAAGCATTTTGTAATTTATGTGTGGGGTGTAAACCAAATTTGTCTGTCATGTAGAGCACTATTAATCAACTGTAAAGCAGATAAAGACTTGTTTGTTTCTAAAAATGTACATGTTCATAGTTTCATCTTTTTAATTCAAATTAACAAATAGCTGTTAAGTCATTTAAGTTTAAAATTTTAATGAGTTTTCGGAATTTAATAATTATATTTTTTATTTTTTTGTGTTAAGGGTTTAGAATAATAAGAAGGAAAAAAAGTTCTTTATGTTAGGTTCCTACTAAATTTAAGAATTCTAAAAGAAATCGTAAGGAATCTGGATATAACTTGTACATTATCATGATTGTTAAGTTAGAATTTTAATAGCTCTGCTTGTAATGAATATTTTATAAATCTTGTGCTTATTTTTAAAGATTTTTTATTCACTTAAATGTTTTTACTAAAAATGAAATCTACAGTTATACCAGTAGTTTGAGTTTTTTAAATACATATCATCCAAATTTAACAAAATAGTTAGACGTTTTCTTAATTTCAAGTTACTTTTAGTTTAAAACTTCTTCTTTAGATGTTAAGTTCTTTTTTGTTGTTAATAATAATCTTTATTAATTAAGGTAAACTGTTATTTTAACTTGCTATAAAAAATAAATCTCTCGGTTGAAAATTTTCATTCAAAGAATAATAACTTTCATGTTTATGTTGAAAAAAGTTTAAAAATTACTTAGTTTTTGTGATTTAACTATTCTATAATTTGAACTAATTAGAAATTTTATCAGAAATAATTCTAACTTAAAGCTATATAATAGCTGATGCATAACACTAAATCATTTGTAGCTTAAACAGCAATAAGTAACTGCTTAAGGAATAAAACTGAAACAGTTATTATTTAAAGTATAGTGAATTTCATAATTATTACTAAATAGGTTTGAAAATTACTTGAATTAAGTGATTTAAACTAATCTCTAGTTTGAACAAATTAAAACGTTTGACATAAATATAACTAAATTGAAAGTCTTTAATAGCAGTGATAACAGTACTATATCATATGTGGCTACAATAGTTTTGAGTAACTTCTTAGAGAATAAAGTTAATTTCAAACAAGTTGAAAAGGCACTAAAAAATTTTCACAATGATTTTGAGTATTATTGTTAAGAGTTTGTAAGTTAAGTTAATAATCTTTCGTTGCAGTTTATTTGCAGCTACAATTTTACTTAATAATTTTATTTTTTTACTTATTTCTCTTTAAAAAAGACCAAAAGTTAAGACAAAAAAAATTAATGACAATTTATATTAACAGTTTTACATTCTTTTTTTTACCAGTTAAAATGTTTACCTAGTCTTAGACATTTTTGGGACATCCGAATTAAATTATTAATTTTTTAGGTTTGCCTTATTTTCTTTAATTTCTAAATTATGACAAAATATATTAAAAAATACTTAATTTATTGTTTTTAACTAATCATTAACTCGAACTAAATAGGGATTTTTATCATTAATATCATGACATTTAAAACTCTATCATAAGTAAAGGTGTTCAACTAAATCATTTCTAGCTAACAGAGCTAAGAGTAATAGCTTATGGTGTAAAAAAGTGATTTTTAAAGTAATGCATAGTTGTTGGTCCTAAACAAGTTTTTGTAATGAAAAAAAATAGTAATGTTAAGATAAGTTTACTCTACATAACAGTTATTTTCAGTTGTACATTTTATTGCTAAATTTAGCTATTACCTTACTATATTCAATGCATTGGTTCAACTGTAATTTTTCCTTTCATCTTAAAAAAGGATAACACTTTAAGATACAAAAGTTGATTGACAAATTACGTTCTATTTTACCAGCCAATATTTTTACTTAATTTATAACAGATTTATATTTGAAAAATAAGTAACTTTTGTAAATCTTTTTCACTTTTTAGTTAATTTATTAGATATTATTATATTTGTGTATTTGTATATCTTACAAACTTTGGTTCAGATTTGTATAATTTGAGCTGTTATTATTTTCAAATTAATAAAATTTAGAATTTTATCACATTCCAGAAAGCTACAACTTTGTAAAAATGACTGAGCCAACTAAACGTTCATATTCCGAGGAAAAAACCGCAACAATCTCGATCACCGAGGCGACTCCACAAGACAAGAAGATCTTCAAAGTGAAGAGGATCTACGCCGTGGCCACGTGGTCGTACGACACCGAGACCGAAAATTGCGCCATCTGCCAGCACCACCTCCAGGACGATTGCATCTCGTGCCTGTCCGCCAGAAAGACCGGGGAATGCCCCGCATCGTTCGGAAAATGCGACCACGTTTTCCACGACCACTGCATCACGAAATGGGGTGAAAAGCACGATGGAATGTGCGCGTTCAATGGCTGTGGCAAAAAGTTCGAACCGAAGTAGTAGGAATGTAGTGCACAGTTTCTAGTATAAGCATGTTTATAAGTTATTAGCGTTTTCTATGTTAGGTAGTAAATATGTTATGGTGTGGAACTTAACTACAATTTTGTTGTGTTTTATTTGTATAAGTTAATGCTATAAAACATAGTTTTTGCTGTTTAATGTGATATATATAAGTTATTGGTGTTATGTTTTTTTATATCGTAAATAAATTGTGAAATAGCACAAAACTGTCTGTTTTTTGTTTGGTTAACTCTTTAGTTAAAAGCAATATGGTAATTGTAAATCTTTAGAACAGAAGCCCTTTTTTTCTTAAGGCCTCCTATTAAAATAAAAAAGCTAATTTTCTTAAAACTTTCATTAATTCTTTTTTTGATTTTAAATATCGCTCCAGAATATCTAATTTGATAACCCCTTTGGACATTTTTCTGCTTATGGCTTTCAAGGATGCCAAATGGCTCACTTTTTTTACACCCTGTTTCAGAATGAAATTTAACTATTTTAAGATCCAGATACATTAAATGTTTTTGTTGTAGTTCTTGGCTAAAATTTATCAAAGCTGAATTTAAATTTTTGACTACATTATAAAATTATAAATCTCCTGGAAAACCAGTAAAGTTGAATAGTTTAAACACATTTTGCTAACTAGTCTAAGTAAATCTAGAAAATATGATTATGTAAAAAAAATTACGAAATATGATTAGCTACTTCAGCCAAATGTCCTCTGTTATATACATTTTATTAATTATCAGCATAAATAACTTATCCTTGATCAAATGAATTATGTGCTGAACTTCTAAACGTTAATACATCTAAATGTCAGTTAAATATTAAACATTTATCTTTAACAGGGTTCGTGCGCGTCAGGCTAAGTCAGGCTAAATCAGTTTTTTGAAAAAAATTGAAAAACGTCAGGCTAAATCAGTTTTTTTATTTAAAAATTTGAGAATCTCAGTTTTTCTCAGTTCAAATACTTGAAATTTTTTTTTTAATAGTTGAGAAATCTTTTTAAGATCAAGTTGAGATGTAAATTTATTTCTAAATAAATATTTAGTTATTTGTAAAAATAAACGCTTAACACCTTTTGTTAAATCTCTAAAAACAATTTAAGAATCTTCATTATTTTGTTTAAAGTAGATTATATACGTCATAATTATAAAAATTCATAAAAAAATACAGTTTAAACATTACAGTTTAGTTCAACAACTTAGCTGTTTGTTTGAATTTGTTTACATCAGCTATGTATTTCAGAGCTAAGTTGGTTGAACTGTTTTAATTTCTAATTGAAGGCTTTCTACCAAATACTTTTTAGATTAAAACTCTTAGCAGTTTATTCATATATTTAACTGTATGTTTAAAGTTATTAGAGATATTCACAACACTAAAATTTAGCTTAAATATATAAGTACTAAGTGTTGTGGGAGTACAAATTTTAGGTACAATTAATTTTTCTTTACAAGAACAAAACATTACAGGTTTTTTATTAATTTTAGTGTAAGCTTTTTAAATCTGATATGACATCAACAATCACTGTATTTATTTAGAGTTTAGAGGGTTTATAATTATGTATCAATTTTAAGATTAGTCAAAATACTTCAATAATTTTTTTTTTACTTATTACTGGCTTACTCGTGTAAGCGTTTCATTTTAAATTTTAATAAAACACAACAATGCACGTTGTTTTATTATAAATCTTCTGGTTGTAATGTTTTTACTTAGTGCTTAATTAAATTTAACAATTGTGTTTAGTAATATATATTAAATTTTTAAACTAGTAATAGATTAGATATAACTTTTATTTTAAAACTTATCACTGAATTTGTTATCTTAAGGGCATAGGGAGTCAATCACCTTTTTCACAATTTAGTTTAATTTATTGAGTTGTAACTAAGCTATGAGTTGCTTTTTGCAGACTATTAAAGCTCAAAATATTTTTGAGATAAAGCTGGTTGAAGTCGGAGACTACAATAGTACTAATCAAGACCCCCCCCCCCCCCAATACCAAAAATGACTTCTAAAGGGGATTTTCCTTACTTTGAAAAATGTCAGGCTAAATTGGTCTCAGTCAGGCTAAATGAAAATAAATTCGCGCACGAACCCTGCTTTAACTAACTGCAGCCCGCGGAAGACTTTTCTTTATACAGTGCGGCCCGCGAGCTTGTAAAAGGCCGCCGAAAACTTTCAATGGAATTAAACAAAAATAAGCTTGAAACATACGTCATAATTGAAGATAGACACTATCGCAAAATAACTTTGATCTAATTTTTATCTACCGATAACAACTATTTATCACAAAATAACTTTCATCTAGCTTTTATCTACCGATTTATGTAAGTGGTAGTTGTATATAAATAATGGGCCAGTCGTACCAAGAAAGTCTCCATGGGCCTCCTTAGAAAATTAAATTAAAAAACAGTTTAATTTCTCACTTTTATTAAAAGGTATATTTATTCACAACAAAAATAAGGGCACTCTTTAAATCTTTTATATATTTTTTTTTATCGATCCCTGCTCTACAGCAAAAGTAATAAAAAATTTTATTGATACGTTTTAATGATTTTAAACATAAACTTTTCTACCAATCATGCAAATTTAGTTTATTAAACTTTGAAAAAAAATCAAATATCTCTAAAAAAATTTGTTTGTAAAAAAGTGCTAAAGATAAAGCTTATTTTTGTTTTATAACGTATTTTCATAAATAACTATGAAGCTTTTTACTTAATGTATATGTTGCCTCTAAAGTTCATAATAGGCTTTATATAAAAGTTCTTAAAGGCTGTGTTTCACATATACTGATATATAAACTAATACTTTATATGTACTAATAAAAGTTTTAAAACATTAACTCTTTGGAGCTATAACTTAGCGAACTGTGTGTAATATTACCGAATATTTTAGTTTTTAACAGATAGTCTGAAATACTAGCTACAAGTTAGTTTTCTAAGAGCTGTAGCGTTCACTACCTAAAATTTATTAAATAGTTTTGTGTTACAGTTAATTATTTGAAGTAGTTATTAGGTTTTATATTACCTTGGCAATCAATTGAGATAACACAATTTAAAATAGTTTTAAAAACAAGACTACAATATTTAATGTAGAAATTTTATTATTATGCATTCACCATAAGTTAATAAAAACAAATAATAATTTGTAAACAATTTGTTAGTTTACAAATGAAATACAAAATTTTCACCGCTTTTTATTTTAAAAATGTAAGAAATAAGTTAGTAAAAGAATCAAATTGCATTTAATAAATAAAACATAAACTTACGTATGGAAGCGTTTAATTTACTAACTTTTAATTTAATACATATAGAAATATTCATTACTTATTGCAACAATTTAAACAGTTTAAATGCAATGTTAAAAGCAAGTAAGGCTCTTTAGAAATTTTAAACCTATAGTTAAGTTTAGTTTTATTAAGTTTTGAAGTCTACATTTCTGAAATTTTAAAATCTACATTTTATTAGAAAGAGAGCTTCAAATGAAATAAAACACTTAAAGTTTTAATAAACTTTATAAGTTTAACAACCAAAGAACGCACTTGATAAGATGAAAAAATGAATATTAAAGAAAAACCTCGTATAATTATAAATAATCAAGCTAGTTGCTTTTAAAGCATAAGCTCACTAGTAATTTTGTTGAAAAATTTTAAGCTAAGCAATATATAATCTATTTAATTCAATAAGTTTTGATCATAAAAAACGGAAATTATCATTTCATAATACATTTGAACATACAAACTCTGAAATATACAAAATTATGTCGGTGTTAGAAAAAAAAAACACTAAAACACAAGTGCAACAATTATGCAAGGGTTCGAAAACAACAAATTTTGTGTTGGTTTATTTTGAAAAGCAGCTGTAATTTTGTACGAACTACCAATTATATATTCTTTGAGGATTGAAATTGTTTGATTCCCTTTGCAAGTTTTTAAACAAGCTGTTTTATCTTAGATTGATACTTGTTATTAGGTAACCCTGAAACTGTTTAAGCTCTTAGTTAACAAAATAAAACAGAAATATACAGAGTAATGTTTACATAGTTGTTTCAAATTAATAATAAAAATAATTTTAAAAGTAAAACCTGCAATTAATTACTTCTGATGTATTCTATATTGTAAAACTTTTACACCAAGAAACGTACCATAAATCTGAAATAAGGCTCTAATCTTTTTATTTTTAAATTGATTTTTAAGTTGGAAAAAAGGCCATTCGTTGTTTTATCAAATAACTGGTTAAAAAATAAAACGTAATATAAATAATCCCCGATAAACAAAACTTTTTTTTGTATTTTTAGAGATAAAATCCACTTATTTTCAGATGTACTTATGCTGTTTTTATAAACCAGTAAAAATTCTATATAAGAATATTTAAAAAAAGTTTTTTATATTCTTTTATATATAAAGTTTAAAAAAAGTTTTTTAACATTTTAAGCATTTAAAACATTTAACATATTTTTTAAAATAAATAAGAACAGCATTTAGACACCATGTTAATATAAGCCACTAAAATGTTAAATCACTTAAAGTAAGTTAAAAAAAAAGCAGAAATAATCTTAAAAAAAAATTTTAAAAGCAGGTATTAAAATTTGTAACTTCAGATGGGTGAACAATTATACTAATATTTGTAAAGGAAAATTATTAGAAAAACAGTAATTCTTACTTAGAAAGAGCAGTATTTTAATCAGAAGGTTTTATTCAGGAAAGCAGGTAAAAAAATGTTTTGTTGTTAGGTTGGAAGAAAAATTACACTAAATTGGAAATAACCTCAGAACATTTATTTTTATGAAGGAAGCCCAGATCTCAAGAAGTCGAGAAGTTAGTTTTGTCTAAAAATACTACATAAAAATTACATTTAATATATTTAAGGTAAAACTTTTAGTTTGTTAAGACGTTAACGGAAGAGAAAAGTAAATTAGAAGAGATGTTTAACAAAATTGGAAAAAATTGAAAAAAATTATGGAAGAGCAATATTTTTGTATTAATTTTAATTTAATTTCTCTCTTTAAGATCAGAAGATTCAGGTCTTAGGAAGATGAGAAATTGGGAACGGAGTTCTTGAACATTGTAGCCGGGCTCATTTGATTCCTTGCATCTGATTGGTCCTCACCAAACTGGGTCGCACTCTTGCAGGGGTCGTCGCAACCGATGGTAACGCATAGCAACGAAGGCTGTCCGTTCTCGCAACAACCCGAAGAAGTAGGGGTTTCGATAGTTGAGGTCTGCATCCCTGAAAAAGGCCCTAAGTTGAGAGTGTCGGCCATTGATGTTTCTACTTGATTGTTATCACCGAAATTCAAGTTAATGGAGCTTGAAACGGTGGGGCTTTGGTTGGAATAATTTTGGTTTCCCTGAGAGGGTACTCCTTGGTTACCAAATACAAGGTTGCTTGATGTTACTGGGTTTTGGGTACCAAAGTTTAGGTCATCTGGTTTACTTGTAGTTGTTGGGTTTTGGTTGTCAAAACTAAAGGTTCCTGAGCTAGTAGTTATGGGGGCTTGGTTACCAAAGTTTGCTGCGTTTGACGTCATTGGGTTATCAAAGTTGAAATTTGAAGTACCAGCGACTTTGGGGCTGTTGTTTGAGAATCCTGATTTTTGTGGGCTTGAAACAGCAGTGTTTCCAAAATCGAAGTCCAAATTTGTCGAAACGTTGGGGGTGCGAAACCCGGAATTACCCACGGAATCAAAAATAAGGTTTCCAGGGCTTTTAGTTGGCGTCTGAAACCCAACAGTGGTAGTTTTTGGACTGTTTTGGTTCGCAAAACCGGCGTTTCTAGGACTGTTGTTGCCAAAAGCTTGGTTGTTAGGGCTGTGACCACCGAAACCTAAGTGGGCAGGTCTCGGGCTCTGGTTGTTGAAATTAACGTTGGAAGAGTTGGGAACCCTTGGGCTCGCGTTTCCAAATCCTGAACTTTCAGAAGCTGTTCTGTTCCTGCCCCCGAAATTTATGTTCCTGGCTGGAGTGTTGTTTCTGGGCGATCGTGCCAAGGGGCTTTTTCTGACCCCGTTGAAACTGTTCACCCTCTGCCTTCCGGCTTGGGGGCTCTGAGGAACCTGCAAGAAGTTTCCACCAGAGGTACTGACGTTAGAGGGCGTCCTTTGGTGGAAATTCTGAACCTGCTGCAAGTCGTTCATGTTGACGGTTGACACTTGTCCTCGATTAGGGGATTTACTGTGGCTGAAACCCATGAACTGACGGGTGTTGTGCTCGCCAAAATAATGAGGGGGTGGGGTAAGGTTTGATGATGACGTCACTACGTTGTTGGGCGTATTGTTGGGCGGCGCGTAGTAACCGGCTTCGTTGCTATGTGACGTCACCGGCTGTTCCGGTCGACCGCCCACCATGGGGTTTCCGCGCAAAAGGGGAGACGGAGACCGTTGGGTGTTTGTGACGTCATCGTAGAACAACTGGTTGCTGTTGGCAACGGCCTGCCGCCTCGGTGAAATGCTGGTCCGCGGTCGCATCGATGACGTCACGACGTTCGGGGTCACCACTGGAGGTCTCCCTGGAGATAACCTGCCGAGAAATATAAACTTAGTTTTTGCTAATTTTTGGTTTATTACAAAAACTATTTCTATTATTTAATAGTTATATACAACAGGTTTGTATTTATTTTAATAAGTTTTTATAAGAAATGGTGATCCGAAAAAAAAGACCTTTGAGGGAGGGAGCTATGCTGGGGTGCCAAACTGTTCGGGGAAGTCCCAAAACCCCGACCACTAGGTGACCTCATCGGGGTGAAACGGGTGTTGGGAGAAATTGACCTGAACAAATTTTCAACATAATAAAATAAAATAGAAACTTTTAAATAATTCAACTATAATAAAAAACAGGTTTGAATAAAAATTCTAATAAATTGAAATAATCATACTTAAATATTTTAATAGAAATTAGATCATTAAATAAATGCTATAAAATATTGTTCAATAAATAATAAAATATAAAATTATTCAAACCGACCTCCTCATCATCCTACTCCTGGTTGAGGGGATTTTTTTGCTGGGGGTTTTATGTTGAGGTTTGTCGGGGATGTAGTCAAGGACGATCATCTGGTTGCTCTCCAATGTCTCTGGTGGTGGGTGTTGGGGTCCTGCACAGATAACACAAATATTTACATAAGATAAGTAGAAACGTAATGAGGTTAAGGAGATGTGTGTCAAACTATACCTTTTTAAAACTTATGGTCTTTGAGGATAAGTCTTGCATTGTAAAATAATGAAAACTGTTACTTTATCTAAAATAAAACACAAAAAAGTAACTCATTATTTTACCTATCCCTAAAGTTTATTTTGATGGCCTTGCTATAGATATTAATTCATTTAAAAATTTATAAAATAAAATAGAAAAAAGTGTAATTGGAATCTTGATAATAAATAAGTTGATTCTTACCTGGACCAGGACACTTATCAGGTTTACTAGGGTGTGCCTTGCACGGACAAGCGCATTTCTCCTGTTTGTCATTTTGTATTATGACGATTGGAGTTCCCGTGAATGGACCTTGCTCTTCCTGGAGACCTGATTGAGAAATAATTTGTTTACTAAAAAGTAGTTTTAAATCGAACAAGTTTTTTATACGATAATAAAACGGAAATAAACGTTTTTGAAAGAAATTATTAGATAATAAATAGTTTTTAATCATTAAAGTTTTATGTGAAACTAACCCGAAGTAATTGTAGGAAACAATACCTTGTTAATGTGGTAGCAAGAAAAAAATTTGAACGTTCAAAAAAGGTTTTGTTACTTGAAAATTATTTCAAAACATTTTAGGTTAGTTTATGTATGTAAGACCACATAAACGCTAGAAATTTTTTAAATATACATTTCAAAAGCCTTCATAGATAACGGTACTGATTTAATTATTTTAGTTTTACCTTCAAGAGCTTTCAAAGCCTGTTCGGTAATCGATGTGTAATCATCTCCATTGTTGGGAAGACTGAACAAGTCTATGTTAGGTGATCTACCTGTAGATATGATAGTTGATGTAAACACAGATGTATGTTTAGATTAAAAAGTATATAGTAACTAAACATATAGAACAGGTATATGTTAGGAGATCTGCCTATAAAGTAAAACATTAAATAAAACTATTATTGTATATAGAATTTTCAATAAGTTAATACTTAATATTCTCAATGTTGTTATTGGTTAATAAAACACTAATTATATATTCTTCTCTACAATTTTTATTAACAAAATGCATATAAAAAAGTACCAACTGGTAAATTTGTAATAATGTATATTTACAATTTTTGTGTCTTCGTACTACTAAAATATTATTTCGAACTATAAATTTGCTTGTTTTTAAAGATAATTATAAGAGACCTACAAGAGTTGTTAAATTACTTTGGGTTAGGAATTATACATAAGCTGTTGAAATAGTTAATTTTTAGGAGTTTCAACTTAAAAGTTTACAATTTAGAGATAAAGCATAGCCGAAAACTATAAAAGTATACTTTTTTAATAGATAAATTCAACTAAAAGTTAGACGGAATTAAACTTAAAAAAATTCTTTTTTGAGAATTTCTCTCAAAACTACTACTTTAAAGACTTACAACAAAAAACGATAGTAATTTCTGCTTTCAAAAAAGTCCGTTTTTATAAAACTTTATTAAAAACATAACACAAGCTTAGTTCTATTTTAATAACGTTCAGTTACAATGGTTTACTACATTATCATTAGTTATACATATTTTTTAATTTATCAGAATTCTTTCTTATTTCTTTAAAAGCTTACAACAAACAAATACAATTAGTAGTAGTAGTAGTCAATGTTTGTGGTAAGTTTTATTTTTTTAAATTTATACTAAAATTTGGTTTTTATAACAAGTTAAACCGTAGGAGAAAAATACATAATGTTTTAAGTTAAAAATATGTTAAAGCAAATAAAGCCACTTTTTTAAGTCCTGTTGTTTGTTATGTACACTTTAAATTAATAAGTTAGAACAAAATAAATGCTACAAGTTAATAAAAAACCTCTCTGCTGTTGTACAGTTTGATTTTGTTGTTGTTGCTGGCCGTATACTGGTTGAGGCACTTGTAATAACTGTATAGATTAAAAAAATTTAAACAAAGAAAGATTTATAAAAAAAAATGAAAGTTTAAATGTATATGTTATTTTAGAAATATTTCGTTAGGTAATACATAATATTTATAAAATCTGCAGTGAAATAATAGATGTGATGAAACTAAAATGTGTATCTTGCGGTACTTCTTATAAGTAGATACAACTTTGTGTTTTTACAAACTATTATTTATTAAACTATATTATTTAAGAAAACTTAAGTAATATAGAAATATAATCTTAAAAACGGTTAAACTTTTCAAACAGCAATAATATAAGCTAACTCACATTACTGCTGTGTATTCTGGGTTGGTTTCTAACTTGGTTCTGGTTTTGCAATACCTGATTTTGCAACCGTTGGTTCTGAAGAACCTGATTTTGGTTGCCTAGGTTGTGCAGGTTGTGGTTCTCATTGTAAACCTGCTGTTGGGGACTGCCTTGGTGCTCCAATACCATTTCGTTTGTCTTTAAAAATATATATAGTTAAAATAAAAGTAAAAAGGAAGATTGTGTAAAATTCAAACTAGTGTGATTCAAATGTTTTAAATTTTATGTTCACTATACAAATGATATCTAATAGTTGTAAGATGTTTTTAAAAGACTTAATAAACGAAATTAATATGTTTAGTAATTTTAGAAACTAACCAGTGTTTTTATTTCTATTGTATGAAACGTAACTTTTGCAATTTAAAACTAAAAATATAAGTAACTGTGTTAGAAACAAGAGTATGATATGTTTAATTACACAGTATTGCAGTATTATAAAAAAAATATTTAAGTTTGTTCTCGGTCTTCAAATATAAAAAACTAAGTTTTCATTCTTGTCAAATCTTCAAAGTTAAGTAAATTTTATTTGTATGCTTGTCTTGTTTAAATAATTTTTATTGTCAAGAATTTAGTTTTGCTATCTAAAGCGGTTTCGTAGTAAGCTAATGAGAAAATATACAAACTCAAAAGACGAGTTCATTTACAAGTTTTTTTTTCAACATTCATAATGGAATACTTAGCAATTGTTTTCGAAAGATCTTATAGAGTTTTATAAGTTTTTAGTACAAACATAGAAATAGCTGCTAATCGTAAAAAAAAATTAACTTTTGTTAGCAATATATAGAACAAACACTAATTGAACTACTTTATTTTTGAAATATTTTTTTGTATTAACAAATATCCATATTAAAAAAAGTGTTTTGTTTAATCATTAAAAAAGAAGTTTTATATATTTTTATATTAACATTATTTGTTTCTGCCTTTAAAATAAAGTGTAACCCCTTGAAAAGTTTCAAGAAACCAAAGAAAAAAATAATTTTTTAAAGTAAATTTTGAAAACTTTTAAAATATTTTTAGATACAATTGGATTATAAAAAATATTTAAGGTTATCTTCTAACAAATTGCACTAATATTTTAATTTCAAGTTTTAATATGATAAACGATGTATTTTATTTTATTCAATCATTTTAGTCTCCAATTACTTATTTATAATTTCAAAACAATTTCAATAAGTTATAACCAGTGTGATGTTTCTTACATATGTATAATACTCCTATGCTTTAAAATTAAATAAATATTAGTTTGTGTAAAAACCACAATTTTGATTACGATTTATGTCTTTTTAAGTAATTCAGAAAAGCATAAACATTTTTTTTTAAAACTATAGCAAACAATTTAAAGTTGAGTGGTACTTTATTGTTATATTAAAAAGCTTGACATTGCTTAAAACATGCTAGAGAGCATTTATAATATGCATTGCTTATATAAAACCAATATTTTTTTATGTAATAAGCACTTTTTTATTATGATTAAAGACTGTGTATACAAAATATATTTTATAAATAATACCAACAATTTTTTTTAAATAAATATTTAAATATATAATACTTACGTAAGTTATTTTAATACAGCGAATTAACCATATGAGCATTGTAATATAACAAAAGTAAAACAAAAATTCTAAAGTACATAAAATCACAAGAAATAGTTAAACACACTTTGAAGAACATTTTTTAAAATATCAGCTGATATAAACGAATTCACGACTATTTAAAACGAAAACTCTTGAAATAAACAGTCTAGTTACAAAATATAGCTATTGTGTGAAAATGAAATTTTAAGTATTGAGATGTTAAAATATACATTTTTAAAACAGAAATCTGGAACAGAAAATAATATTTTGATAAAAACTAGGTAACTGAGTTTTATTTTTGATAATATGAAAAATATCTGTATAGCTAGTTTATTTTACCTTTGATTTTTATGTAAAAAAATATGTTTTTATAACAAAAAGTGTTATTTTTCAATTTCAAACCGAATAGTTCTAATTTAAAGACAGATAATAAACTTCACGACATAAAACTTACAAACTAAATCTTAACATATCTTGTTTCTGTAAAATTTATGATGCTTCAATTACTTTAAAACTACTATTGTAACTAATAGGAAGCTAAATAAATACCTGTGAAATTTTTACTCAATGTTGACAACAAAAGTAAACGTAGTAAGTATTCTAGCTTCAGAAATAAAATTAATCTGAACTATAATAATTGTAGCATAATTTCTACTACTAAACTTACTAAACAAACAACGTGTACACACATATAAAAGAAAAAATAGCATTATTAACAAATTAACAAACACAACAATTTTAGTTTCGATTACACAAATTGATTAAGTCTACGAGATTTTCTTACAGATTAAAAAATCTTTATGCAGCATAGATAAAAGTAATTGGTTTTTGCATCTAACTAACGCTATTACAAACAACATTTGAGTGATTTAAAAATAAAATTGTTTAGTTGGCACAAAGCTAAAGTGTAATACGTAAAATATCATTAAGCTTATTAGAATTTTCGAAACTAAAAATGTTTAACTTCTTTAGGAAAAATAAATAAAAACTAACTGTTTTTGATTAAACAAAAAACTGTTTCAGTACTTGCTCTTCAAAGTCTAAACAAAAAAACTTACTAGAAAAAAGTTACTACTAACAGCGACATAGCTAACTTAAAAAAAGCAAAAGTTAAAAAAAACAACAAAACAACAAATTTTAACAAACAAATACTTTTACCACTTGTAAACCAAACACTAAACAACAGCAACATTTTAACTGAACAAAAAAGAGCCTCAAGCCTGGCAACAAGTTGTTTGTTACCACCAATTGCAGCAACTTATAAAAGTAAAAAGAAGAAACAAATATCAACCAACGCCTATCTTTTCATGCTCAGGTAACTTTGTTATTGATGTTTATTGCGATCTTATACCTGGTAGGCAAGGTACGCACGAAACCGCAGTACTGCCGCAGAAAAATAACTAGCAAGTCAAAACAACTCTGGTGAAAAATTTAGTGAAAGTGGTTTTTCGACTTCCTGTGTTTACTGAAGATTTATCCTGTCTATAGTCTGAAGTTTACGGATTTTTTTATCTCTTTCTTTGTAGTTTATTTTTACTGACACAATATAAGGGTTTTATTGACCTGGCTAAAAAGATTAGTTTGCCTTAATTTTTTGGGTCGTACTTATAATATGAGATATTTGATGGAAACTTTAGTTTACGAATTTCTCTGATTTTTAATGTTCCTGAACTTATTTGTTTGCCTTTTTGTTTTTTGATGTTTTTATCTAGAGACATTAGTTTGCCTTAAACTCAATATGCGTCTAGTATTTTACTTTTTAATGTTTATTTGAAATGGTAGATTGGCTGTATTTAAAATAAAATAAGTAGTTAATAAAACATAACTATTTTTTTTAATTTTCATCCAAATGCTGGAATATCTTATGTGCGTATATAAAAACAGCTTCAGCAAGACTATTCAAAAAAAGGACTACAAAAGACTAAAACTTTTATTACATGTTGTGTAAAGAAAATAAACACTATCTCTGTAACTAATTTAACTGTTTTTCATCTTTTGAAATGACTAATACTTTGTAACAAAAAAATTAATATAATTTTTATATAGCTTAGTAAAAGTTCTGTACCGTGGGACTATAAAACCATAAAAATTTTTTGGTATTAGATTTATAATCTGCATTAAGTGTTTACAATACTCCTTGGTAAAAAATACTTCATTTTTATGTATGTTAATCAAATATAAAATTTTTTAAACTTCTGTTAATTTCGAAAAAACGAAATAGAGCGAAGTAAGTTTCTTCTAATCAAAACTCTATTAAAAAACACTTGAATTATTGGGTTTTAATATGGTTTAAAATGTGTTATGTTTTTTTAAATACGACAAATAAAACCTATCAGTAATTTTTAATTAGTAAACTTTTGTTTTGTCATTTCAAACGCGAAAATAAAGTTTTTCAATTTTGAAAGATTTGTAAGAAGTGTTTGTTGTTGTCTAATCTTAGTATTTTATATAACAAACATAACCATGATTTGTATATTTAACAACTTTTTACAAACTTACAAGCAAAACAAATTAAACTTGAAGATTTATTAAATTAAGCTGTAGAAAATTAATAAAGTCAACTTTAATCTTTGTGTAGGTAATTGCTACTTAACGATTTAGTTTAAACTGGAATTACTTATCAAGCTATCTTTATATGATGTGGTTTGAAATGCTAATTTACTTATTTTATCACATAGATATTAGTTGAAAAGTAAATATGTTTTATCTAGGAGTTCACACATAAACTTTTTCCAAATGTTATTTTAAAGTTAATTACGGTTTCTAATGGTGGGAAAACTTTTTAAAAAATTGTTTTGAAATATTTATTTTGTTTATCGTTTAAGTTTAATGTATGCTAAAATAGCTAAAAATATCTTAATATTTTTTCATCTTTGAAAATTTTTTTAGGCAAGTTATTAAAAAAGGAATTTACTTAAAAGTTTCTAAAGCACAGATTATAAATTAACAGCTTTTATATTTAAAAGAAGTATTTTACGTGTTCTGTTGTTTAAATTACAACTTATTCTATTTTAAATTTCTTTATAAAACACATTTTATAGTGTCTAAAATGATGATTAGATATTTTAAGAATTTTATACTAGTATGTATGATTCATATTAATATGAACTAAAAATGACTTACTTGTCATAAATGAATTTTTTTATGTATACTCAAAAAGTTTTTTTTATACTACGTTAGGTAAGTTTTATATTGTAGTTTATATTGTATTCTATATTAAAGCATAACTAAGTTTATTAAACGAACATTTATTAATTTAAACAAATGTCGTATACTTTATTAACTATTTCTAAAATAGTTCTGCTAGTATAATTTATTATTTCTACTCTTAAGATACTTTTATCTAGTAATCCTGTTAATTTCACCAAGTGTAAAATTTATTTTTGTTAAATTTACGTAGATTTCTGTCAACAATAATAAGTTTAATCTGCTTATATTTATTTCAAATCTAATTTAGCGTCTTTAAATTGAAGTTCATCGAACTAAACTGGTTTTTTCGACAGCACTAATATAAAACTATTAAGTTAATAAAATGATACGATTAAACAAATAAAGATCTGTCAAAATGAATACACTCCAAAATAAAATAAGTTAAAAATCAAATTTATTAATGCTTTTAAAGTATTAATAATGTAAGACTTAAATTTATACAAAAAAACACTTTAAAATAAATTAAGTCAGTTTTATGATTTTTAAGGAATGTGAACTACATTAAATTTAGAAAAAATAAATAAAAAGCTATTTTACTTAAAAACTTATGTTAAACAGAAACATTATTCTAAACATTCTGCAATTAAAACACAGTCAAGTAATATCGCTTTTACTATTAATTATTTCATTAAATTCCAACTAACATATCACTAAACTTGTTCAGCTTCTTAATTTTAGAAGTTTATAGACAATATTAACTTAACAAAATTTCTACTTAAATATGATGAGTTATGAACGTAGCTTAGTATAATGCTGATCGATAGAAGTCATTTTTAATAATTTTTTACTACAAAAAGCTACACTTTGAAGTAGTCTTGAAAACAACTTCGAACTAGAACAATAAAAGTGTTTATGGATCAAATAAATACTTAAAAACTACGTAACAATGCTCAAATCCAGTTTAATCTTACATATTAGTTTAACTAAAAAAGACAACTCTTGACTTAATGTAGAAATACATTTTGAAAAAAATCAGTTATTAGTCAATTACGCAAACAATTTAATAAACTTATTCAGGTGTCAAAATTTATTACATTGAAATTTATAGTTTCATTTTCCTATACTAATTTAGTTTACTTTTCTACATTTTACTTTAAACAAATCGTATTAAAAGTAGACAAGCAGTTTAAGTTGTTATAAAAGTTAAAACTTGTAAATTAAATCGTTTGATTTTATTTAAATAGATAAAACCATCATAACAATAGAAATTAAACCACGGATTTTGCATTTAATTGCGTATGCAATCTTGCACATACGTACTTAAAACATTAACATTTTTCTTTTACATTAAAAAGTTGTATTGAAGTCAATTTATGCATACTAAATATGCACCTGATTACATAAAATGTTATCAACTAAAACAATAATCTTTTCATGGTTAACTCAATAAAGTTCAACTTTAATAAGATTATAAATTAAAACCAACAAGCTCTTTAAATCGAACATATAAAACAATAATTGAAATATGTAGAATATACTATAATATGATTAGTAAAAACTAATTGGTCCTTAAAAAACCATATACGTTTAATAACATTTCTTGTTCATCTAAAGTCGGTAACTAAAGTTATAGTTGTATAAAAACAATATTAAACAAATAAAGAAAAAAAAACATTGTAAATTTTATATTTATTTACATTTGATTTTCTAGCTAGACCCTTTTTTTAAAAAAGTTTAACTTTAGGATTTTTTGAAGTTTAAGAACTATTTGAGGTTCATATGGTTTTTAAATGTTTTTATAATCAATATTATGGCGTAAGAGATCGAAAAAAAATTCTGTATTTATATATAAGGAAAAAAAATCAGTTAAAAGGTTCAGATGTATTACGGTATATACAAACTAGTAGTTTAGTAAATTTGAAAAAAACTCGCTAAATAAAGTTTATCGCTTAGCTGTTGAAGGGCTAAGTTTTATACCTACACTGTTTATGAAATATACGTTTTTTCTTTGTGATTTATATTTTTACGAGTAGAAATTTTGTCATTAGATATAAAGTTCAAACTTAACCCTAAATGTGACAAAACACATACGAAAGTTTTGCAAAGGATTAAAAGCGTACCAATGAAAGTTAAGCAGAGTTCATTTTGGTTTAGTATAAACAACAATACTTGAACTTGACGCATTTTTAATGCTACTAATCAAACTTAAAACTTGCATTTAAATTTTAATACGCGTTTTGTGGATTAGCATTTAAGTTTTGACGTTAATAAGTCTATAAAAACAAACATTTTTAAATGTACTATACATCTTAAGTTCACACTTGGGTAATTTGCAAGTTATTAAGTCTTAATAATAATCCCTTCATGGTCAAAATGATAAAGTTCAAAGTTAATTGGATTAACTAGAGAAAAGTAAAAATAAGTTGATTGAATTACTGCCTTCAATAAACCTTTTCAAGAAATTTAATTTTGCGAGAAATTTGAGTAACAATGGGTTATTTGTTGTTTTAGATTTTTTGAAGTCTAGGTTTTTTGATTAAAATCAATTAAATTTTGTAAAAAATTTTTAACTTTAATAGTAGCATACCTAAATTAAAGTTGCAACTTAAAAACCATGCTTCAATATTTAAGGATCGATATATTTTTTAAACAAAAACTACAATTTAAGTTCTGTGTCATTTTATTTTTGGTTAGTTAGCCAAAGACTTGTTTTTCTTCTTGAGAAATCCAAATAAACAGTTTAAAACAAATTTATTTTCTTATATAAACTGAAACTTAAATTGGCTGCAACATAAGAAGTAGCAAAATTCGACTGATAATGTATTTAAAATGCAACTTGTTGAGAAATGAAACTAAATTACCGTTTTAAATTCAATTTATTCATTTCTACAATGTATTTAACACCGGTAATTTAAAATGCAGAATATTTTTGCAACAAAAAAAAGTTTCAAACTAATGTTTGGAATACTTAGAATACAACTTGAAAAAATTAAAAAAAAACTTTGCTTACTTTTTCAGTTCTAACTAGCATAGCATTTGTTTTATTTTTTATGGCGATTTTGTATACATTTTAGTTTTTAGGTTTTTATGCATTAATTGCATATAATTTAATGTAAATGTTATGTCAAAAAACGTTTAGTTAAGGTCCTTATTTAAAACTCATTCAATAAAGATTTGACCTTAATGAATTAATTAGAGCTTATATGCTAAACTACACTTTAATTATTCATAAATCGTAAAATTTTATGCATTTTGTTAAAATATCTAAACTTAGTAAAATTAATTATATAAATAGTTGTTTTTAATTTTATTAAAAATAAATCCATTGTTGGTGTAAATTAACAAAAAATAAGAGTTGGTTTATTAAAAAAATATTGGAGTTTGTAGTAAATGACAGTACATTTATTAGTTTGCTTATAGAAAAAAGCCATATAAAATGTCTAAGATAACAATTAATTTATGTATTACCAAGTTTATCTAACTGGTGGTAAAGTTAAAAAAAAAAAAAACGTTATAGTGATGGTTACGAAGAGTTAAATAATAAAAAAAAACTTGGTTTACATTAAAAAAATGTGGTCCTTGACCATATTTGTAAAAACAAACAACAAAGCCATTATTGACTAATAAGGATTAGAAGGTGTAACATTTAACTTTATGCAGATGGAGAGTAGTGTAAATTGGAAACGATAGTAAAAACTTTATTTGAATTTGTTGAAACCTAATAATATACATTTAAAGATAGCTGATAGTTCATTTCAACTGTAATAATTTGTACAAGACAGATAAATTACCAGTTTAAATTCGCATTATTCACTACAATTTAGTCCTAAAGCCGGTTATTCGGATTGCAGAATGTATTTTACTAAAATAATTTCACAAAATGTTGTCTGCAAAAACACTAAAGTAATACAAAGTATATTCAAAAATGATACCACATTCTCAAAGAAATATTTACTCCAAATAAAAACTGTTACTTTCAAGTAAAATAAAATAGTTTTTGCATATTTGAAAATTGTTTATCTCGATTTAAGTTTGTTAAGTTTTTTTTTTGTAGATGACTTAGTTGCAAAATTATTACTAAAACTAAAGTTTTTATATATTTTCTTGCTTTTATTTTTATTTATTGAATAAGTTTTTTTTTTATAAAAAATATTAGTTGAGAACTTGGTTTTCATAGTTTTGTTGCATTTTTCTGTGTTTCGTATATTAAGATTTATTTTAATATAAACGAGTTCGCACGACACAACTTTGTGACTAATTATTTATTCATTTTAACTTACTATAAAGTTTCTAATGATTTGTGCAATACTTTTTATGAATCACATCATGATTACTATATTACAAAAATCTGCTGCAATTAGTTAAAAAAATACGTCATAATACGTTTCCGAATATCCTTATAAGTCACTACAAAGAAACAAAAAATTAACAGACTTTTTCTTGAAAAAATAAACTCAAAAAAAAAGCAATATATAAGCTAACTATTTGAATCAACAATTAATTGCTAAAAAAACAGTTTTATACGGATGTAAGACTTTATATCATAAACTTAACAAATTATTGCTTTTAAGTAAAACATGAACCAACTAATTAGTAGTTATTTTTAAAGTGCTAAAAAGAAGTTTGATTAAAAGAACTTTTGTACCTGTGATTAAGTTATTTTGGCCATTAAAGTTTTATTAAGTTTTGACAACTGGTCTTGATAAGTTTGTAGATATTAAAAAAAACATTATCTTAAAACTTGTTTAATTTAGACCGGTTGATACGTGGTTTAAATTAACAGAAAAATGTCTTTTTGTAAGCCGGGGACATTGAACTTATTTTTTTGTCAACTTAAAGTAAAATATTTAGAAATCAAAAAGACTTCTTAAATTGTAAAGAAAAACTTTTTGATTTGTCAAACCAAACTTGTATTCTATTCTACTAGCTAACTAGTTAAAATTGCATTTAAAATACCTAATAATATATCATCGTGTTCAAAAAAAAACTATTATGTAAAGCACAATTTTTCTAAAAATTTTAACCAATACCCCCGAAAACACAAAAGAGTATATTAAAGTTCAAAATGGCCAAATTATCTTATTCGATTTCAAAACAAATACTTTTACGTAACACTTGCAATACACTTAAGCACAAATAGCACTTTGTATGGTCGAATGCAAAAATACAATAAAACTTATGTTTTTTTATTATGTATATTGAAAGAAAATTAAATTAACTAGTTATTTACTATTGTTACTTTGCATTTTTAAAGAAATAAGGCTTAACCACAGAAATATTTTCAAAGTCGATTAACTTTTTATAGTAGACTTTTTCTTCTTTGTTATTTTTGCAAAAATAAGTGTCTGTTTTTTTTATACCTTATCAAACTGTCTGATATACTTGGGATTAGCTTCAGAATTTTAAAGATTTAAACCTAACTTTACTGATAACAAAAACTTACTTTCTATATTATTTATAACTTATATTATAATAAAATCACATGAGAATTTTTTATTTTCGACAAAATAATTAGCAACACATTTATTAAAAACTACCTTTTTTTATATGATGAACGAAAGATTGTTAAATACAATAGACTTAAGCTAGAAAAAGTCACAGTTTATCTTGCTAGTCTTACCTTACATAACTGTGTTTTGTATTTATAACTTAGATAAGCAACATACTTACTGGAGATTAGCTTTGGTTTTTATGTTTTGAAGCAAGTATAACATACTTAAACTTAAAAATTGCAGTAGTACTAGTCTAACATGCTTGGACTGTCAAGTACAATAACAATTATATATTTTAACAAAAAAATTGATAGGTAAATAAGGAATAAAAAAAGTTGGCAACTTTTTTATCCGGTGGGCTAGATCTACCAGAAATAATCTAAACTTGAGCTGCGTAACTTTGAACAATTAATCTATTAAAAACAATTATCATAAAACAAAACTGTAAACAAATGCTTGTTTAATAAACAAAATGCTTTTTCTGATAATCAAAATAGGAGCACATGTAAAAAATATTTACTTTAAAAAGACGCAAAATTGTTTAGCCAAGTTGTTTTTGAACTAAAAAGTACGTTGCTAGAGATTTCTGTTTCCGGATTTTTCAAAGACTTCAAATTCCTTCAAAGACTTTGTTAAGATAAGTCAATTTTCATACATGACTACATACATAAAACACTGTTCAGACTAATACTTTACATAAACATGTGTATTACTTTTGATAACTGTTTTATCCTTGTAGTTTATACATTTAGACAATAAACTGTTTACAAATGTACAATTATGATGCATCATTTCAAATTCAATAGTATATTTTAAGTAAACATGTTTAAATCATCAAATCTATTTATACATTTAAAACAATTGACTACTTTTAGCCCCATATAAACCATAATCATCCAAGACTATGTAGTACGTTTGGTATTTTTGTTAAAGTATTTTAACTTAATTATAGACTTAACTTTTGTCATTTAAGGTTGAATCTAAATATTTTGAGATTAGTTATCAGATTATCTATTTAAAGAGTAAAGTTCTTAAAAATTTACAAAAACTTTATGTATCAAGTTTTTTTTAAAGTTACTCAAATTTTATGTTGAGTTTAACTCATAATGTAGTTTGTTCATTAATAAAAATACACTTATAGAAATTCAAAGTTCATTTAAACCATAATTAATCATTGACATTTAGGATAAGCAATCAAATTATGTTGTCTGGCAAAAAATAACTTATACTTTCAAATCCCTTTTTTGTGTTTCAATCTAATTCGAAACTAAACCCTAAAAATAAAACCGGATATTTTGGTTGAAGTTAAATTCTAGATCCACGTATGACTTGTCTTTGAAACAAACATGTATATTTTACTACTTATCTCCAGTATAAAAAACTTGAAAAAAAATTCTTATGTTATAATGTTTATTTGGTGCCTCTTAAATTTTAGATGAAAACACTTTAAGATTACTTTCTAATTTTATGGAACTATAATCGCTCTACAAAAAATTATAAGCGGGTTTAAAACTTTTATTAATACTTTTGTAAATAAGTAACACAACTTATATTCATTGCAAGGTTGAATTGTTCAACTAAAATACATTTCATTATTAGATTTGATATAAACTTTAACGCAAAATTATACTGAAATAACCTCAGACTTTTATTATATGTATATTAAACTAATTATTTATTGCTAACTGTATTTATTAATTTTTAAGAATACTTAAGATCATGACACAAGTAAATAATAAAATACTTTTCTTTGTAATTAATATCATTTTTGTTTTAAGTAAAAACTTATCTTAAAGAACAAACTGTATTTTGTTAAAATACTACTTAAAGAATTTGAACTAACAATTTTTTTTAGACATTTTTGTCTTAAGTTTTGTTTAAAGCTTTTTATACATTATGGATTAAGAATTAAAAATTTTCATATATATTTTAAAGAATTACTTTTTAAACATGCAAAAATTAAAGGCTTTCATATAAATGATAATTTTTTTACCAACTTTGAAAAAATCAAAGTTTTACTACTTTATTTGACAAAACTCATATTTTTTGTACTTATAGATAATAAACAAAATACTACTATTAACATCACGTTTTAATATATTGCAAGCCATGAATTAAAATCATGTGTTGTTTTATATTTTGTATATTAACTCATGGTTTTCCATGAAATATAATAATTTACTTGGAACTAATTTTTTAATTGAAAACAATTATACTTAATGTGACGCTCTTTTGTCTAGTTTTATGGATATCAATTTACGTAAATTTATTTTTAGAACAACTTTGGTCCGACGTATAAACGTATGAAAACATCATATGAGAAGAAATGTTAAAAATATACACATATTTCAGTTTATTGAGAAAAAATTAAAGTTTAACACAAAATACTTGATTTGTTATGAATTAGTAAAAAAACAATTTTAAAGAGTTGTAGTTTAAAAATTTTTCCCATGATCTAATTCAAAAAAAAATTTACCAAAATTGACTATTAGTTTTATTAGAGATCGTGTACAGTTATTTGTAAAAATATAGTAAAAACTGTAGTTAATTTCAAAAGTTGAACTAAAGTCTTACAGTTATACAAAAATTAAGACTCAAATTTCAAACCTGAACTAACAGAACTAAACTAAATTTTTAATGTAAACTAAAGTCTGATATGTTAAGAAAAAAAAAACAAGCTTTATAATTCATAGTTTATTCTTAAAAAACTGAAAAATAACAATATTAAATCTCTTAGTTACATTAAAAAATAACAAAATTTTTATCATACTTTATATTAAAAAAACTGTTATAATGCGCCACTAATTCTTTTAATCTACATTTATAAAACTGAAAGAAAAGTTTTATTTTTACTATAATAACTAGCACTTAGTTCTATATCTGTCTAATAATAAATCTGATCTATAGAAATTGAATAAAAGATTTTTTTTAAATAAGTTAAGTTAGTTAGTTAAGTTTTAAAATTAAGTCTGTAAAACATTGTAAAATAAAAACACCAAAAAAAAAAAGAAAATAAATCAACAAGTGATTGTAATGTGAAATATATGCTAAATTAAAAAAACATTTGTTTAATAAACTTAACAAACTTAAACATCAAATTTTTATATATAAAACAAACTGTTTTGCCAATCTTAAAACATAAAGATAACTTTAAAACACAACTTCTTTATTATTTACAAGAACATTTACAATTTATTTATATTACAAGAACTTTACATGGTTAAATAGTTAAAAAAAACTTAAACATGATTAAAACTTGAACAAAATTTTCTTCATGATTTTGATTTTTAAATAAATTTTCATCAAATTTTATGAGTATTTTGTTAAAGTCAACATTTTAGTTGAAACTTTTGTATTATTGTCATACCTTATGAAGTTTAAAAAAACACATAACAAAAATACTTACAGTTTTAAACAGTTTGTGATTTACATTTTGTTTAATAACTTAAAATAAATATTTTATTAAATAACTAACATTTTCGTTGTGATTCTTATGTTCACACTTTATTTTATGAAGTTTCAATGAATGTTGAGTCGCATATTTCTTCTCACAGCCAGATTCAACACAAACGAATGGTTTCTCTCCTGTAAAATTATTATAAATGTTATTTAATAAAAGTTTATAACAAAAATTAGTAAAATAAACAAACAGTTTCATTCCTGTAAAGTATTAACAAACTATTAATAATACGTTTATTTAGTTTTTACTTTACAGAAATAGATAATGTTTTTTTTATTGTTTACACTTTTTTGAACCAAGAATAATGTTTAAAAGTATATTCTCAAACTTATGGTTACTTTAAATAGTTCAACCTGTTTCGTCTTTATCAGTGCAAATGAAATTACATTTAAATTGAAAAAATAAAACTACGGCTTGCTAATGTACTACTTGATAAAGCAAAAATTAAATTCAATTTATTCAGTACTTTTATAATTTTTTTTAGACTTTACCTTACTAAAAGAATGTCCAAAAACAGATAATTTTTTTTTTATTAGTTATACCTTGGTCTGTTTGGAACCTTAAATAAAAAGTTTAAAAAATATATTCTAATATATGGTTACTTTTTTTAATGGTTCCAGTATTGTATTTATTTATTGAAATTAAATTTTTATTAAATAAAAAGCTATACCTTCTTAATACCTTTCTTAATTATGATAAATTTAAGAGTAAAATTTATTTTAGTATTATTTAAAAAAAGTTGTTACCATACAAAAACAAATTTTATAACGTATAAAAAGTTTGATTAAAAACTTGTTGAAAGTTTGTTTAAAGACTTTATGTAAACTTAAACTATTCAAAATACTTTTTTAGTTTTTTATTGTAAAAAACAACCTCAGGCGATTATCTAAAATGAGTTTGAATAAACTAAGTGTACAACTTATTGAACTCAAAACTAAAGTTTGTAGTTTTATACTCTCTGATGATAGAAACTTAATTAACATTTTAGTTTCATGAGATAGAATATTAAGTTCCAAAAAAGAAATATATGCATATAAGTTGCAAACTTTAGTTACCGATATCAACTAAGTTTAATGAAGTAAACTTGATAATTAACATGAAAAATTTTAATAGTTTAAGTCTGAAACGCTATCTTAGGTGTTAAAATGAATGCCTTTAGTTCCTACCCATGTGTGTGAACAAACTTAAAAAGTTAGTTAAAAATAGATTAAAAATATTTTGTTCAGTTATTTTGTATAAACTAAATAGTAATAACTTCTAACAAACCACTCTAATCATATTATATTTAATAAATATGTTCAAAGTATTTGAAATACATAAAACCATAGATTTACAGAACAAAAGAAACTTTCGTATATAACTATTAACTGAATAGTTTCTTTAGAAAAAATGAGGCAAGACATAGTTTGAAATGTTAATTTACATGTAAATTTGCACTAAAATTGAAAATTTTATAGTTTAATAAAGTACAGTATGATTTTTTAACTGTATCCAAGAACAGTATATATAAAAAACTAGAATTTCAAGCATTTTTGGAGGTGTATAATTAAGACTTGGCTAACCTTTTTTTCAAGTATCAAACTTATTAATATACAGATACTTTATTTAACAGTTAGAGATAACTTATTGTAAGTTTCAAAATTAATTCCTAACACTATATGTTACGAATCTACAAGGTACTTAATTTTTTTAAATGAAATTTAATGTCTCAATCTTGATATGAAAAATATTTATGTAATAAGAGTTTTGTAATATTTTTTTTGCAAATTCAAAGTACAAGTTATGAATTCGATACAAACAACTTTATTTTTATTGCTTCTTACACCCTACGGGCAAGTTAATAAATTTTAACTTGTTTATTGCGAATTCACATAAATTTCAATGTTATATTTTTGACGGATTTATCTTTAATCCTCTGTCTAAGTTGTTAACCAAAGTTAATTGCAAAATAAAAAAGTTGGTTGATAATCTTGTCAAAATTATAAAGCGTTACTTTGTTTAATTTGTCATCAAAAATAAACTTACTGAAAAGTAATCTAAATTTAATACTGAGCTCTACTTTATATTTAATTATTAAGAGCTAAAACCACAAACCTAATGTGCTATAATCAACTGAAATTCAATAAATTTATATGTCTCTTTTAATAAAAAAGTTATTAAGGGATACTTAATATTTGACAGAAGTTTATGAAGCTGTCATAAATTTAAATCATTTAAGTAAACCTACTATTATTATTAAATCGCCGTTACAAATTCGCTTCAAGTTATTTATTAGTGTTTAATAAATGATGACAAAGTTTGGTTAATAATATTTTGAAAAAAAATACAAAGAATACCTTTGTTTAAACTGACATTGAAATATTTTACTTAAAAGCTTATACTAATTACAATCTAGAAATTAACTGTTATATATATTTTTTTGACAAACAATTATTGATATTGAAATGAATTATTACTTGCTTTTAAAAAATGGTTTTAAAAAAGATAAACAGTTCTATTGTTAAGTTTGACAGACATTTGTGGTTTTAAGTAATTTACAAATGTTTTACAAAATAATGAAATATAACAACCATCTAACAACTTCTAACGCCTACTATAGTTAGTGAGCTTTTAATTACTTAATTATGTTTTAAAACATTAAAAAATGTTTTTAAACTTTTTTAATATAACAAAAGTAATTTTATTCATATGTTAAAATTTTTTCATCAGTATACCAAATATTAGTTAAACATTAGTTCTATATTTTTTTAAATAAGTTAATATACTTGAACTGATCCAAAACACCATAAGTTATGTTAAAAGTCTTCTACAATGATAAAAAGTAAAGATTAATAGAAATTAATGGGGTTCTTATTAATTTACGCTTTATATTTAATCATACCAACTTTTATACAAACTCTAACACCTGTTGTTACGAATTTATTCAATCATATCTTATTTTAAATACAATTAAAATTTGGCTAAAAATATTACTTTGTCAATGCACTTTTTGTTCAAACGTCTATATGTAGTTTAAATTGACACATATGTATTGTAACCAGGAGCTAATTTTAAATCAATTTTTAAAATATGGTTCTCAGAAAAATAAAAGGTTCTTTTCTTAAGTAAGGCAGGCAAGTTTGGTTTCCAGTAATTTTCTAAAGAATATTGATGCTTAACTTAAACATTTAGCAATCATATAAGAATTATTGAAAATTACTATTAAGCTTTAAATCATGAAAAACATAAAGGTTGATAAAAATGTAGCTTGAAAAGCTTCTTATTTTTGTAATTTTTTTATAAATCTTTATAAGTTATGTAATTTGAATAAGTTTTAAAAACCTTGAAGTTTTTTTGGTAGAGCTTTCTTTTAAATTAATTGAATTGATCTAATAAATTATAAGTTATGTTAAAAGCTTTTTACAATGATAAGAAGGTTCTTTGTAAAGATTAAGTAAAATAATGAGATTTTAATTAATTTACGCGTTTGAACACACTAATTTTATTTAAGCTCCTACACCTATAAAAAGGAAATAAATGAAGTTTAATTAATCATATCTTATTAAATTTCTATAGAAGCTATTTTTTCTTAAAAGGTCAAATAAAATGTTCAAATCATTAGTTAAGCTCAATAGTTGATTTTAACTCAAAAAGTTTACACTTTCTTTATAAAGTGCTTAAAATTAATAGAAACTATTGGAACAAAAAAAGTTTTGGTAAAATGGATAACAAGTTTTAGAACAAGTCTTTTAACTATTGAAAAAAAAAGATATTTAAAGGATTTTATGCTAAACTATGGACAGTTACTTTTTTTGAAAATAAAAAATAAATAAGATGATAGAACTGAAAAAATTATAGAAACAGAGAATTAATTTTGTATATGTATTTCAAGTACTTTTGTTTATAAAAAATTAAAATACATCTATTTCAAATTTTAGTTTTTAAGATTTACTAAAAAAATATATAATAACAAATTCAAAGATACTCTTTTTAAAAGCTTTATGAAGCTGAATTGTATTTCAACAAAATATACTGTTTTTTAATGAATTTATAATATAATTAGATATGTGTTTTGCTTATCGAAAAATGTTTTCAAGTTTATTTAACTTAACTAAAAAAGTTTAGCTACTAATTTTTGAAGTCTATACTTAAAATAAAATAATATGTTTTTTTAGAAAAATACCTTAATTTTTAATATTTTTGTTTCAAACCATTTAACATATAAAGAATGTTTTTATAAAATAATTATAAACGATTTACCGTAAATGACTAAAACATACAGAAAAATAATATTTTCAAAACTGTAAGAAGTTCAATTAAAAAGAAATCAGAAATTTTAAATTAAACAGTTCCTATAGTATTTATATGTATAAACTAGTAACTTGCATACTATAAAAAATAAAGGTAAAAAAAAATTAGCAGTATTTAAATTTAACTAAAATAATTAGTTTATATTACAAAAGATGAAATTAGCGATGAATGTTACTTATCCATATCTGGCAGTACTTTTAGAACAAGTATTTAGTATAATCTTAAATTATATGATTATGTAACAAACACACACAGAATAAAAACACTCTTTAAGTTTTAATCTTTCAGTATATTTTATGTAATAAAATTAATAAAAAACTATATAACAATACTTTAAAACTAAATAAAAATGCCTGAACAAGCAAACAAGTAATTTTATTAAACAAACTAAATAAGGAGCACAAATTGAAAATAACAAACATAACATATATAACATACTAGGTAAATAACACAAGGCAATTTCTACATAAATAATTAATGCTATGGCAACCTTAATATAGTTATAAATTATTAGCATTTCATTACATTGTTGAGCTATTAGTTATTAAGTTTAAAAATTAGGCTACATAAGTAATTTACTGGAAAAGTACATTTTGAAAGAGAAATACACAAATGTTTTTATGTAAAATTAATCTGCAGTAAATATAACAATTTCTTAAAATAAACAAATGTAGTTGAAAAACTCTACTAACAAAAGTTAAAGACCAAAAAACTTAAATTAATAACAAAATTAAATTACAGACCATTAAATGTTGAAACTATGGTAATAATTTGAAACAAAAACACCAATTACAAAAAGTAATAAACTCTTTGACAATTAAAATTAAAATAGACAAAATACTACAAATAAAACATAGTAAAAAACCACAAATTGATACCATTTATCAGCAAAACTTGTAATTAATGACAAGCAACTCATGTGTAGTAAATGCGACCCAACTTAAACCAATTAAAAGCGAGCAAATCGATATCACGTGACCAATGTACGCTTCAGTGCGCAAATTACTTTCAATTTAATCACGTGACTGTGAAACAGGTCACGCTTGAATGAGCAATTTCATGGTTTTTGCAGCAATTTTAAACTGAAATGAACTTTTTTTGGTTTCAATTTTTACCGTGAAGGATAACCATGCAACCATAATTACGGTGTTCAATTCAGTTTCATAAGCATGAGGTTTTGTTTTATTAATGTTTTAAAACTTTTAATTCTCTTTAAACGCATATATTATGTAATTAGTTTAGACTTTTCAGAATTTCATGGTTTTTGTTAATTGTATAGTTAGTACAATAAGCTTGTTTTAAAACATTTTTTGATAAATCAAACTTATAGAAAAAATTAACTAACTTCTTTTTTATTTATATCGTATGAAAATTGTAATTTTAAAAACTATTAATTTTTAATGTTAATTACCCTTTCGAGAGACAATAAAATATAAGGGACCTTTTTATTTTAATTTTTACATTAATGTCAATGCTTAGTTCGAATAATTTAATGTGGTATTTACTTTAAACTTTTAAACATACTAGTCTAACTGTTCTTAGTTTGTTGATATGCATATAAATCTGAAACTCAATATTTCACTTGTAGTTTCACGAACGTGTTTGTAAGATAAAAAATTGGTGTAAACTTATATCATAATAAATTATATGATAGTCGTAATGCAAAATTAACATTGGTACAATATTTATTTTCTATATTCGTTTGTATTCAATACTATATTGCTTATATTTAACACCAGAAATATAAATCAGATTTTTCTCTATAAAAAATCTTATTTTTATCAGCAATTTTTTTGTAATGTAGTACAACTAAAACATGATTATTTATTTAAGAAAACAAACAGAAACATAATAAAGTAACATCTTTTAAAACAAATTATAATGTACTGTACAGGGAAATACTTATACTATACCGAATGTAAGCTAATAATCTATTTTGGAAAGAATTTATAACCTAATTGAACTTAGATACTACTTTAAATCATTTCAGTAGATATTTGTAACTTACATTGAATTTTGAAACTAATGTTATATAAAGTATAACATAAACTATTTTTTTTGCTATCTATTTTTATACTATACCATTACTTAATGTGTTCACTTACTGAAACGTAAAGTTTTTGGAAGTTTAAAAACAATCTTTAAGTATTTGATTTAGTTTTAAACAAATTTCTCGAAACTAAAGTTTTATGTGATGCCATTAAGCAGAAAATAAAATCTGCTTTAAAACCACATGAAAAGAACATCTGTTCTATAAAACATTAACATAAAAGTGAAATACTGAATTATTAATTTAGAGTTGAATTATTAATAAGCAATTTGTCCGGAAGATTAAAACTATACCGATACGGTCTATTTATATAGACCTGTTAAAAATAATTGTTGTCCTATTTATATATAAAACTTTTTCTAATAGAGTGCATTTTATTTACTCTAATTACACAATTTGTTATTAAAAATTTTTCTTATTAGCTCAATAAATTTAATATTTCAATTTCATGATCTTAATTGTGTGATTTTAGAGGATGGCTAACAAGTGTTTCTAAAATCACGAAACTTTTAACTGTTAAAATTATTTTTATACCAAACATTTACGATATTTAATTAAAATAGTTTTTATTACTGTATTTATTACATATTAACTATTTATTTCAAATAAGTACATAGTTACAAATACTTTATAAAATTAAACAACTTACAACTACTTCTGATATAAAACTTTTAGATGACGACTAACTAAAACAAATTTATTTTAGTCATTACTTTTTGTGTCTAAGTTTAATGACTTTTTATATGTGATTTAAGATGATGGCTTGCTTAAATTATTTACACATATTAAAACTAATCTAAGCTTTATGATTTCTAACATGAGATTTCAAATGATGGCTTATTTATGTTACTTTATAAAAAATATTGTAATAATATAACCTTAAATAATGATTTACTTATATTAATTATTTAAAGTTCTAATCTTTATGAGATCTAATATGAGATTTCAAATGATGGTTTATTATATTAATTATTAAAAATTTTAACCTTTATGAGGTCTAATACAATTTTTAAAAATGATGGTTTATTATATTAACTATTTATAGTTATTTAAAATTCTAACCTTTATGAGATCTAATATGAGATTTCAAATGATGGCTCACAGCAAATTTCTTATTACAATCTGGTTCTGTACATCTGTTTTAAATTATTTTTAATTTTTTTTATAATAAATTTATTTTTTCTTTAAACTACTTTAAATTTATAACTGTTACACCTGTTTTAAATTATTTTTATTAGTTTTTATTGATAAAATAAATTTATTACCTCTTTAAACTACTTTAAATTTATAACTTCTACACCTGTTTAAAATAGTTTTATTAGTTTTTATTTATAATTAAATAATAGTAGTTATGTTACTTGAAAATAATAATTTATCAACCTATATACAACAAGGTTATAAATTATCAATTGCTACATTAAACACTTTTTACTACTTTCCAATAAAAACTTTATTCTGTTTATGCACTTAATGTAAAATGTATGAAAACCTTTTATAGTTTTTTACATTTATTACCAAAAATCTATTTTATACTGCTTAATTTTAAGTAAAAAGTTTTTGTTTTAAGTAAAAATTTTGCAAATAAAAATAACATCTGATGTTAGAGTAAGTAATTACAAAATGTTGTTGTATTTATTATTTTGAAGCAAAAAATATTTTGAAAATATACCAAACTAATTTTGTTACTATAATACTTGAAAATGATGTTTTTTACAAAGTTTAAAACAAAAGTACTCAGTGCACTAAAAATTCAAAGAAATTTATATGATATTTTTCAATTGGATTTTTCATGAATGATGTTATTCATAAATTCAATCAAAATACTTTACAATGACATATATATGTAGAGAAATGACTTATGGTTGCAAGGTTATTTTATTATATAAGCTTTAAACAAACTTATAAAATAAAAAAACATTCAAAGTAATTTAAAAAACTTACTTATAAACGTTTTAATTTTTACAAAGTTTTTATTTATATACTTTATATGCAATAAAGTTCATGTAGTAACCCTTATAAAAGATTAATCAGCATTTTACTATGAGTATCAAAGAGAAATAAAACTCATGTTAATATATAACTAATGCAAACAAGAAAAAGCAGACTCGTTAAACAAACATTAATTATAACCAACCATATTTAAATTGAAGTTTTATATTTCAACAGGTTCAACTTGTTTATTATATTAAAAATGAGTACAACTTTTTATTTTTATTTATACTTGATTAAGTTTTTTACCTAAGAACATTTAATGTTTAGTTGATAGATAACCGAAGCAAACAAAAGTGTCAGACTAACTAAACAAACTTTAAATATAACCAACTAAGTTTTTAAGAGCAAGTTTTCTTCAATAAATCAACTTATTTATCAAATAAATAACTTATACTAGTTTCTTAAATTATCTTTGCTACTAAATAAAGTTTTTTATACTTAAAAAAATTTAATGTTTAGTTAATATATACCCAAAGCAAACATTATATAGCAGACTAATTAAACAAACTTTAAATTTAGTGAACTAACTGAGTTTGAAAATTTATGATATGATTAAATAATATGATTTTACTTCGTTATACAATATGTGTAAAATGTTTTTATTAAATGATATAATAACTATATTGTTACAAATTGATTAAAATATTTGTAACATAAAAAAATATTGGGTTAAAAGGTTTTACAATGTGTTAATAACTAAGTAGAATAAAAACGTTTTTTTATTATAAATACAAATCAATTTTTCTAGACAAATATAACAAAAATAAATATGATATAACAAACTTTTATATTAATAATATGCTACCAGTTTTTTAAAAATTAAGTAAATGTTTGTTTTGGATTATGAAACAAAAGAAGCATATAAAGCTACATGTAAACGAAATGCATTAAACTTAATGGAAAGTTTTATAATTGAAAACTGGTGCTTTAATTATGCTCACTTTTAAAACTTTTTTATGTTAATCCTTCAAAATTTAATAAATTGATTTATTCTAGAATACTCTCCTTTTTTAATTGTAGATATATAGGAATTATAGAAAAAACCTTGAACAATATTTTTTTTTTTCATCAATGACAATATGTAAACAAAAAGTTGTAACTGAATAGTCACTAGTATGCAAATTTTTAGAACAACAAACGATCATTGCATTTATAAACACATCTATCTACCTATCTATTATTAAATTTATTTATATACTTCTATTTGTATTATTCTTTAAATATAAAACTTTAACTGAAAAGTCACTAGTATGAAAATTATTAGAATAACAAACGATCATTGCACATATAAGTATACGCGAAATCTTCTACCTATCTATTATTGATTATTTATTTTATTTTTATAGGTCAGCAGAAATTTACTCTATAATTTTATTTCTCTGTATTCATGTTTATTGAATTATAATATTTTTAGCATTATTAGCTAAATAATAAAATTATAATAGTTTAAATTTTTCCATGTTATAATAATATATAGAACAAAGTAGTTATTACAGATGCTTAGCAAATTATATCAAAAAATTATATTTTTTACAGCAGAGTTTTAACATATTAATCTAACTAACAACATATAATTATATATATATGTTAAAGTACACTAAATTTTAAGTAAAAATACAAACTTAAATGGTTTCTCCACAGTGTGATTTTATTTTATACACGTTGAATTAAACTAACTGCAGTACAAGTTCTATGAAATTTTATTACATCTTGTACACTTAAACTAACAAATTAATTTATTATACAAACTTGAAAGGTTTCTCCCCAGTATGAGTCCTCAGATGCTTTCTGAGATCGGATCTCGTTGTAAAGAATCTGGTGCATCCTTCGGCGTCACAATTGAAAGTTTGACCGGTGTGGAGTCTTTGGTGCGCTTTCAGTCTAAAAATAAAATCTATATTTAAATTGAAAGTTTGACTATTTGTAAATCTTTTGATGAGCTTTTAACTATAAAACATCTAAATTTTTTTAAAAACCACAACTGAACGTCTGACCAGAATTAAATCTTTGATGCGCTTTTAATCTGCAAAACAAAAAGATACACATATATGTAAAAACTTAAATATCTGCGTTTTTAATTTTTATGGGTATTATTATTTAAATTATTTGATCGGTCTATAATACGCTTAAAATCTATAAAAAAATCAAAAATATTAATAAATATTAGCATCAAATGTTTCGTCTATTAACTGTGACTATATAAATATTAATAAAACTTAAAAACAGTTAAAATTGAATGCATGCAGTCTTAAATACTCTTTTTATATGTTAGTGTAATACATATACTAATTAAGTTTTTAAACAGTGTTAACTTTATCAACTTGTAAACTTTTTTGGGATCTATTTATATTGAAATATCAAAAACACTTTTTGAAAATAATACGTTTATACAAGAAACTTAACTGATATTACATGTGTATAAAAGTTAATACAATTTTAATCTGGAATAATTATTCATACAACTTAAGTAAGGTGTCCCATTTAAATAACTTTTAAAGAACATGAAAAAATGGTTTTAGAAATTCCAACTAAACCACCAGTAAAACTGTCTTAAAACCAACTTAGAAGTTTTTCAGTTTAAGTAATTGAAACTAATACCAGATATTCAACTGTTGGCTAACTTAAACGTTGGCAGGTTTTCAGTTAATTCCAAAGTGTCAATAACTAAAGTTGTGTTGCTAATTGTAGTAATTGTTTATAATTTGTGTTGTGTAAAATTAAAATAACTGAAACTAATACCATGTTGCTTAACTATAATCAGCTTAAATATTGGCAAGTTATTAGACAGTATAGTGTTAATAACTTAAGTACCATGTTAATTATTGTAATTGTAGTACACACACTTTTTCAAATTGGTTATGAACACTGTATACTCAATTAGAGAATAATTTTCAAAAGATGTATTATAATTATATCTTATGTTGTCAAATTTTACACTCAAGTGGTAAACTTATTATTTTAAATAAATAAATTCCATAAAGTTAGTTTTAAAACGACTTTATTTATATCATTTAACTTCTTTTTCTAATTTTTTACATCTTGCTCATTGGTAAATCTTTTACTCAAAGATAAGTTACTTTTTGAAACAAAACTTGTTTATTTCTGTAAAAACACAAAGAAATGCCTGAAGATTAACTTATAAAAAAAATCAAATTTATATCATTCAACAATACTTTTTAATTTTCAATCAAACACCAACTTAAAAATAAGCTGGTTAACATCTTAATGGCTTTATCTTAAGTAAGACAAAAACTAATATGCTAATTTTCTTAAAACGTTTTTTGTTTGAACTAACAACATTACTTAACAAAATAATCACAATCAATTAGGCATGCTTTGCAACATAAATTTAATTTGATATTTCTGAGCATCTAAATCCCTTAATCCAATAATCTTATTATATTATTATGAATAACTTGGTTAAAAATAAGAAATTAATCCTAGTATAGTTATTTGACTTCTAAATGTTTATAAAAATCATTTTAAACCGAAATCATTATCATAACTTAAAAAAAAGTATTTCAAACTTATTTTTTCCAAGTTTACAACGTTGTAAAACAAAAAAAAACTTGAATAGAAAAATTTTTCAGAACATATAACGTTCAAATAGCATTACGATAAAACATTCAAATATAATCAATAACTATTGCATAAATTGATCAGAAAAATCAAAAATCAGGTCTGTAATAAATAGGGTCTGTAAAGTCTGGTTAAAACATGTTAATAAAATAATTATACATTTTTTAATATCAAGAAAATTACTTAACAACTTTTATGAGTATTTAATTGTTTACTAACCTCAAACACAGTAATACTTTTAACGTATAACAAAACAATAATTGAAAACATGTACTCAATCACAGAAGTTGCTAAGTTAAATCACAAATGAAAAAACTATTACTTTTTAACCAAACATTTAAACATTTAATTAAAACTAGATTTTATCAGGTGGAATTTAATTTAGGCCATAGGGGGGGGGTAGACCATGTTTTTTACAAGTTGAACTTATTTTATAGAGTTTTTACTAAGCTTCAAGATGCTTTTTACCGTTTTTAAAAATTCGAATTAGTTTTTGAGATATGACCGGCCAAAGTCGGGCCGCATAACAGGTTCCTTATGGGGAAGGAAAACTAAAACGGCGAAAAAAGACTAATGCATTCAAAATCTATCTCCTCCTTCATTTTTTAAGCAATCTTCTTCAAACTTTCACAGTCTATTCTTTATACAATAACAAAAAAACGTTATTTGTGACTTTAAAAAATTTCAAGTAAAAATACCTTTTTTTTGTAAAAAAAATTTTTTTTTGATGAAAATTCACTTTTTTTTTTAATTTTTGTCATATAATTACAAAAAAAAGGTATTTTTACTTGAAATTTTTTAAAGTCACAAATAACGTTTTTTTGTTATTGTATAAAGAATAGACTGTGAAAGCTTGAAGAAGATTGATTAAAAAATGAAGGAGGAGATAGATTTTGAATGCATTAGTCTTTTTTCGCCGTTTTAGTTTTCCTTCCCCATAAGGAACCTGTTATGCGGCTCGACTTTGGCCGGTCATATCTCAAAAACTAATTCGAATTTTTAAAAACGGTAAAAAGCATCTTGAAGCTTAGTAAAAACTCTATAAAACAAGATCAACTTGTAAAAAACATGGTCTACCCCCCCCTATGGCCTTAACTTATACATAAAAAAACATAAAAATTAATAATCTCTTAACGTGCTGTTAACATTTATGATTTAGTTACTTTAATTATAATCAATTATTTTATCACAAAATCTTCACTAAAAAACCTACTTTATGATAGCTTCATAATACTTAAAATCAACTTAAGACATTACTTCAAAAAATATTTTATTTGACAAAATACTTACTTTTTTTTCAAATTTATAATATAAGTATATACTTAATTTAAAAAATTACACCAAATGTAAAACATTGTTTAAATATTTAAAAACAGAATTTACAATTAGTTTTATAACGAGTTTAGACAACAAAATTGCATTTAATAAGGTTTAAAAACCACATTTTAAATGTTCTTTGTTTGAGAAAGTTATACAAGTACTGTAATTTCAAAACAAACATTTAAAACATGCATGATGTTAAAATTAAAGTATATTCATTGATTGCATGTAAATCCATTCAACATTTTTATCGATATAAATACACATGTAATAAAAAACACAAATTAACACTTTTTAAAATATATTTTTAAGCCGAAAAGCTACAAATAGTTTTAGCCGACATAAAAACTACAGCACCTTTTAAATAGTTTTTATGTAATTTACAATATTTACTACTGCATTTATATATACTACTTGCAATAAAAAAACATACATTAAAACATACTGTATGTAAATTCATTTAAAACTTTATTAAAGTATACTATGTAATTGTAATCATAACAACATATATAAAGTCTTTTAGAAGTATTTTTAGCCAAAAAAAACTACAAATATTTTGAGCCCACCAAAAATAACACCTTTTAAATAGTGTTTATGTAATTGACAACTTTTAATCCAGATTGAACAACTTTAAGATAGCGTGTAGCAGACGTTTTAAATATGTCATTGTAAAACTTTAAAACTTTCAAAGATTTCATTTGAACAAAGGATTTATATCATTCAATCTATTTTAAATATTTTTCATTTTACTAAAGTATTAATTTATAGTAACACTTTACACTTTGAAGTAAAAGGTTTCCATTAGTCTTATTAAAACTGATTAAGAAAAAAATATATATACATTGAGCACATATTAACAATTTTTGAGGTTGATTACTTAAATTTTCATTCAAACGACAGTTTACAAGCTATCAATCAAATTTTAAGTGGTATAAATAATCAAATGTGAACGTACAAACTATTAAATTTGTATTACAACATAAGAGACCACAACTAAAAGCATCAATCAAAAAAGTAATATTTTAAGCCATCTCAACTAATTTTTAAATAGTGTCTTGTTATCAGAGATACACTTTAACCACTATACTTTAAACCGTGTAATTTTGTAGACTAAGTTTACGTGGTTCAAGCACACCTAAGCACTTAAAGTCTGTATAAAGCATGCAAAAACACTTAACAAACAACAATAACAAAATGTAAAAACTTAATTGTAAAAAAAAATAAAAAAATAGTTGTGAGTTTTTTTTTTAAATCATACAACACTTACACTGAAAAAATCATACGTATGTAAACTTATAAGCTATATAATTTTATCAAATCAAAAAAAAATAACGGTATAAATGCGATAATTCAAATTAGTTTATAATACTTGTGTTTGATTAATAATAAAAACAGATTTAAACTATTTCATAGAAACAAAAATTTAACCAATCCCTTATTCACAGTAAAACTTAGAAGTTTATTTCTATTCAAAACATCTCAAAATTATTTTAACTCATATAAATTCTACACAGTACAAGAAAACAGAAGTTCTAACATAAATTATACTCATATAAAAGCAAATTGGTGTACAGTTTAGAAAAAGAAAGCTGTAAGCCATCAAATCACTTTTAAAGCTGAAAAGTGAAAAAAAAAATTATCAAAAAAACTAAAAAAGTTGCATCTATATAGTTTTTTATTACTGGTTTACATCAATACTGTTACACTTTACAAATAGATTCAATAAAAAGACTTAAAAAAAGATAAAAAAAATTACCACAAACACCTGTACAAAGCGTACGAAATAATTGCCATGATAGTCTTTTCTAACTTTGAAAAATAGTATTGAATGCTTTAAAACTATCTTTACTTTGATAGTAATACAAAGTTTTATAAAGTATAATGATAAATAACATTAAAATAAATGTTTTTAAAACAAACTAATCAAACTGTTGAGGGCTTTTAAGCAGGGTTTTTACAGTTGGCAACATCCCTGTGTAGGGGATTTTTTGAGGTAAATAATAAGCAAGGGGGAAAATGTAAATGGGTGATTAACTAGGCAATTACTTTTTAACACTCTGTTGTCAAGAGGGCGATTATGAATATGAGTTGGAAAACCCTGCTTTTGTAAGGGTTTTCTAACTGTAGTATTTTCAATATTGCAGTTAATAAAGGTTTTCCAATATTGCAGTATGTGTCTTAGCAATGATAAGGGTAGTATGTATTTCAATCTAGTAAAGTGCATTTGTTAAAAGAAATAAGCATACAACATATATTGATTCTTTATAGCGCATCTTTTTTTGGAAATATTTATGATACATGATAAAAAACTGTTTATTAAATTATAATAATAACCTGTACAAAGTGTTGAAAGCTTTAGAGCAGTCTTTCACAGAGCAATGGTAAGGTTTTTCCTTGGTATGGACTCTTACGTGCACTTTTAAACTGTAACTTGTTAGAAATGCCTTTCCACAGCCTTCCTGTTAATTTATAATAATGTATTAACAATAATTTAACGATTCATAATAACAAATATTTGGTCATGATGTTTGGTAATGGAGACCTTAACTAAACAAGTATGTTGGTGTATACAATGATTTGCTAAGTACTCATTTTTGTTAAAACTAACGCATGTTTCTCTGTCTTATTAGTTTAACACAGAGAAACGTGCCTCTCATCTGCATAAACTGAGTACTTTGCAAATTGTTGTTTGCAACTATTTTGTTAACGTTCCAAGATAGTTTGCACATATACAATGTGGACCTTTTAGCATAGAATTACACACCATTTCTACATAAAAACCTTATAGTTATCTATTAACAGAGGCTAATAAACACTTAAACAAATATTCCCAACTGTCTTAGAATGTAAAGGTATTTTAACAAACAATGAGAAACTGTCTTAGAATGTAAAGGTATTGCTGAAAATTTACTTATTAATTAACTATTTTTTAAATAAATATAACTGATCATTATTTTTTCAAAGCTAATTCAACCTTGATTTTAAACTTAAAAAAAGTTTTTTGTGATTAATTATTTAATTAATTTCTTAGAAACAGTCTCATGGCTATATTTTAATCAAACTAACAAACCTGGGTACAAACAAATGAGTATTCTCCTCTGTGTGTTTTCTGATGAGATTTCAAATTCCCAGCGGTTGTGTATTCTCTATTACATCCAGTGTAGTCACATCTGAAAACAATATAAAAATGATATATTTATATACACATTAGCTGTGTATTCTCTATTACATCCAGTGTAATCACATCTGTAAAATAAAATAGCTTAAAACTTTATCTGTGTAAATAAATTGTGTATTTTCTATTACATCCAGTGTAGTCACATCTGTAAAAAATAAATATGATATATATATTTACATACACATAAATTGTGTATTCTCTATTACATCCAGTGTAATCACATCTGTAGATTATTTTTTATAGTTTTTTATATGATAAAAAAATACATAAATTGTAGATTCTCTATTACAACCAGTGCAGTCACATCTGAAAACAATATAAATATGATATATGTATTTACATACACATAAATTGTGTATTATCTATCACATCTAGTGTAATCACATTTGTAGATTATTTTTTATAACTTATTATATGAAAACAAAATACATAAATTGTAGATTCTCTATTACAACTAATGTAATCACATCTATAAATTTAATTTATTATATAATACCATTATACTATATACAGTATTTTCATATCTATTATAAATTTAAATTGTATTAAAAAAATTTTTTATTTTAATTTAAATAAGACAAATAAACTTAAGCTAGCAATAGTTTATGCACAATCATATGTATATAAAATAGTAAACTTTAAATGAGTTTTTTAGTGTATTGTAACATATCAAGTTTTCATTTTATAATTTAAAATAACTGCTATAAAAAAACACAAAATAAAAAGCTTTATAAGCATACTTGGGCAAGTACAATTTTTTTTTAATTTACTATGGGTCTTCTATAAAAGTTTAAGGTACAAACTATGAGTCATTTGGTATAAAAAACAAAAACTTTAACAAATGTTGATGTATAATTATTATGGTAGTAGAAGTTCTAGTAAAAAGTTTCAAATAGATACATACGGACAATAACTTTTGTTTTCATTTTCTCATAAATTAAAAAATCACTAAAACTCCATTTAAATTTCAATCTTTTAAGCTAGTGATCTTACATTTTCAACAGAAATTTCATATATAATTCAAAGAATTAAAAAAAAAATAAAAACAAATTTAAATTTAAAATTTATAAAAATAAAAAAAAGAAACTTAAAAAATTATGAAAAAATATTTTTAAAATCAACACCTATAAAATTAAATATTAGCAACGGATTCACTCTAAAAATTAAAAGAAAACTTGTTAAAAAGTGAAAGAGAAAATAGTAAAACAGTCTTTTTTCACTTCATTAGTTTCAGCCTTCCATCAGCAATTCACCCACCCAAAATCTCAAAAATTGCTTTGGACTTTGTTAAGCAGCAAAAAAGTTCTAATAGTTAAAATTAATTTTTAAAAATAAAATAGTACAAAAAATAAGTTAGACCTTTTATGCCCTTAATAACAAATTGTTTTAAAGCATTTGTACTTTTTTTCTGAGATAAAACATTATTGACACATTTGATTAAACATTTCAACCACATATAATCTTTTGTAATAACAAAGAAACACCTTAAATATTAACCAGATGTTCTATTTTTAGCTTTTTTTTACACAGTGGTCTTATAAATATATTTATTTAGGAAAACTATGGTATGCCCTCAATTATAAAAGGAAGCTTTTGTGGGATAAAAGTCAGATTAAAGTCATCACAAATAAACCACCTAAATAGTTATATAACATTTTTAATTACATTTAAATCATTAGCTTCCAATGCAAATTATGCAATGTCAACCTTGCCTTATTAAAGAACCTACTTGAAGTTCTTCACAATCTTTATACTATCAACATCAGTACATTTACATCAAAAATACTTGTAAAGCATAGAGTATTTTAAATATGTTAATAAACCTGAATTTTCCCACTGTTTTTAAAGTATTATAACCAGTACCTTAGTAATAATTTTTATTCAATATATGGTATTATTTGTATATAATAAAATAACTTGAACTTTTTAGGAAAACTATGATATCCCCTCAATTATAAAAGGAAGCTTTTGTCAAATAAAAGTCAGATAAAAGTCATCACAAGTTAATCACCTAAATAGTTATATAATATTTTTAACTAGATTTAAATCATCAGTTTTCAAAGCAATATATGCAAAGTCACCTTGCCTTATTAAACAACCTACTTGAAGTTTTTCACAATCTATTAACATCAGTAATTTTATATCAAAAATATTTGTAAAATATAGTGTATTTTAAATAAGTTTTAAATAATAGACTTCAAATTTCCCACTGTTTTTTAAGTATTAAATGCAGTACCTTAGTAATAACTTTTAAATAAAATATTGTATGTTTACATATATTACAAATAATTCTTCCAGGTGTAAACATAAGTTACCTCCCTATTTATAATATTTTAAGAACATAATTTATATTTATTATATACAAAACAAACTACTTGGTTTTTTTTTTTCAGTTTTCTTGCACTTTCATCAGTAGCTTCAATAGTAATTGTAGCAGTATTCAAAATAATTTTACATATATAAAAAAAAATCATACAAAACCAACTTGAATTTCTTAAGAGTTTTCCTGGTATTAACATCGGTAGCTTCCATGGTAATTGTTGCTCCACCAATGTTACCCTCAGTTGGCATCTGAACCGTATTTCCAGGCGAAAATTGTATCATCACCTGAGAGGACAACTTCAGTGGTAAAATTACAAAAATATTTAGTTAGTTGTTTATATCCACAGCATATTACTTAATTATTGTGTTATTTGTTTGTATTAAAAAATATTTCCAGGTGAAAATTGTATCATCACTTAAGAGGACAACTTCAGTGATAAAATTACAAAATACTTTGTTAGTTGATTGTATGATAAAAATATTAAATATTTTTGTTTATGTCTAAGATATTTAAAATTTATATGCAAGTTTAAAAGTTTTTTTTGTTTAAAAATTTACAAAACCTTAAAGGTTATTTGTTTGATTATAAGTGTAAAAACTAACACAAACAGTAATAAGTGTTTATATAAATATTTTAGCATTAACTTAGTTATAAGTTTATGTTTATAAAGTAAGTTTTAAAATTGATATAATTGTATCAAAAAAAGTTCAAAGTTTTAATTAAATATTTTAAAACAGACCAATTAGTAAAGTTGTATGTGCAAACTAAACTATATAACTTTGTATGAATTTCAAATAATTATTATTTATTTGAAATATAAAACTTATATTTTCTTAAACCCACATTTATAAAATTAATTAAACAATAAATGTTTGATAGATATAACAAAAACATACTCTATCGTCTTCTGGCATGATTGTATGTCTTATATAACCATCATCTGTGGCATAGTTTGAACTGTAAAAATAAATCAATTTAAATAATAAAAATGGTAGAAAGTTTAAGTATCTTAGTTCTATCTCTTATAAAACCATCTTCTGTAGATGCACATTTCGAACAGTAAAAAAAGCAGGTAATTTTTTTATTATTAATAATAATATAGTGTGCCTTATATAACCATCATATGTAGATTGAACTGCCAAAAATATATACAAGTAAAATATCAATATTATTTTTAAACCATCTTTCATGGATGTATAGTTTGAACTATAGTAATATATATAAACCATAAAAAGTAGTTTTTGTAAATTAATTAATTGTAATATTAGTTAATTGCAATACTATAAAGTTTCTTATATAACCATATTCAGTTGGTAATAGTTTGAACAGCAAAAATCAAAACTTAAATACCAAAAATAATTTAAAAAACTTAATACTAAATATCATTTATAATTTGTTGGTAAAAACCATAACTCAATGTTAGTTCTAAAAATATCATATCTACTTTATATAATTTATCAATTACTTAAAATTCAATAAAACTATATTTTAACTCTAGTAAAAATAGGACACAACTTGATTTCTAAAACTTGCTAACACATTACTTATTTATACTTTTATTTATTGGTGCCTTAAGTTTATAGAAAATGTTCCTTGCATTTATAAAAAAAGTCCTATTATAACAAAAAATAAAATTTGAATTCTATGACAAAAAAATAAATCTTTATTCTTATGATTACTATTTTTTACACAACATGTCAAATACGTTTAGAATAGGATTGTATAACATTAATTTAAGATTAATCTGAGAAAATTTAGGAATAACTGCTTTAAAATTGTAGTAAAAACCTACTTTTAAAAAAATAGTTTTTGGCCTTTTAACTTTGGTCCTTCCATATGGAACCTATTGAACTCCCTGACTTTGTACCTTCATATCTCAAAAACTAATTTAAACTTGTAAAAATGGTAAAATGCAAAGTCAAAAAACTTTCAAATAAAATTTCTATGTGAAAAACAGCATAAACCCCCAATGGCCATAATAAATAACAGACTACAACAACTTTCAAACATACAACAAATTGTCGTATATAATGAAAGATATTATTATTTTTTAAATATTAACCTATCAACAGGGATCAGCAGCCATGAGATAAAGTAATTTTTATTAAGAATTTTTTATTGTTAGGAGTAGATATCAAAAAAATAAAAGCTACACTTAACAAATTACAGAACGTAATCATTTTAAAAGAAACCTGTCAACAGGAATCTTGTCACCAGCCATGAGATAAAGTAATTTTTATTAACTGTTTTTTATTGTTTAGAGTAGGTATCAAAAAAAAAAAGCTACATTTAACAAATTACAGAACGTAATCATTTTAAAAGAAACCTGTCAACAGGAATTTTGTCACCAGCCATAAGATCTTTAGCTTGGGTTGTGGTCACCACATTTTGATCGCTGCTCTGCTCAACCGTGACTTGAGTCTGATCAAAATCGTGGATGTTGAAGCCACCCAGATCTACTGTCGGTTCCACCATTTCAAATGGTCTTTTGTGACTGGCATATATCTACTTAAGATTCTGAAAAACTATTCTATTACTAGTTGAACTATTTTAAATGGTACTTTATGACTGGAAAGTTTTATAATTACTTAACTTAAATGAAATGCAATTTTCTTAATTCATTGGTTTTACCATTTTAAATGGTGTTCAGTGACTTGCATAAATTCAATAAAACAATTATATAGTGAACATTTTTCAAACATACCTTTATGTCTACAGTTTAATTAAAACTTTTTGATTATATAACTTCATTCATAAGTTTTTCAAGATTTAAATAATTTGTGCTAATAAGCAACAATCTTAAATTAAGAACAAAGTAAGTGATGTTCACAAAAGCTAAAATTTATAAAATAGTTTATAATCTTATACTGCATTTTATTACTTGAAAAGTTAAAACAAAAATGATTTTTATTACAATCAAGATAATGTTTCATTGTGCAATTAATCTTTGTTAAATTTAAATTTAACTGATCTTTGGACTTAACTAAATTTTAGTAATATATGACAGTTTAAAACTTTTTCTAATAAAAATTAGTTTCAATAAAAACTAGATCAACATGAAAATATTAAAAAAAAACCTTGAACTAAAGAAATATAAAAAAAATTAAAACACTCTTTTTGTAAGATTACATACACACATTAATTTAACTAATATTTAAGTTTTGTATTATATTAAACTACAATAACATTAAAAATTTAGTATACAACTAAACATAACAAACTTGGTCTTGTTTTAATAAATTTAATTTTATAAAAACATATAAGTTACACAAATAAAGTTAACAATAAAATCCAACTTTAATAAAACAATGTTATTTATAAAAGAAAATAAACAATTAAACTAGGAAAAATCAGACTAGTAATAACTAATTAAACTATTTTTGTACAGATTAATTTCATTCTTAAGTTTAATATAAAATTTGAGCAATAGAATAAGTTTTTACTTATAATTTTTACCTTATTTTATTTTGTGCAATGTATAAAAATTATTCCTGATAATAATACAAAATAAATAATTTAAGTTCAGTAAAAAAACAGTATAAAATTAAAAAAATTTTAACATTTTGGAGGCTAAACTATTTTTTTAAATTTTGTACTTTGTATATTATGTCGCTTATTTTTAATACTAAACTTTAATCAAATACTGTATAAAACAAATTTGTACAGTTGCAAAATATTGTTGAACTTAGTTTTATTAAATATAAATAAGTTGTAATTTCATACCACAGTGATTGTATTGAATTTACAAAACTGTATTTGATGTTATGTACCAAACAAATAAGCCATGTATTTTTTTTGCATATTTTAATTTAATATCATTATTATTTATATCTATTCGAAATAGCAGAAGCCTTATATACAAAAGAGCCAAAAACTAGTTATTTTTAATAAATTTAACGTTTAAAGTTTATTTTTTGTTTGTTATAATTTCAAAGAATACTGATAAAGATTCCTAATGAACTTAATCACAAAATGATCCATAGTCTTTAACTTTTAGGTTTTAACATTAGCTATTTATTTCAGACACAGCAAGATACAAAAACTCATTGATTTTGTTAACTTCAGTTTTGTACTGATCAAAAAAGACTAAAATTTAGATAAATATGCAAAAAAGTTATTTTAGTTAAGTTGCACACAACTGGCTAACACTAGATATAATTTTTTGAAACATATTTTATTTTCTCAAATATTTTAACAGCAAATAAAGCTTCAAACATGTAGAACTGTTAAGGCCATAGGGGGGTTCAACATGTTTTTTTACAAAAATTAACTTTGTCTTTTATATGAAAGCTTTAAATACAAACTACAAACATGTTTTTATAGAATTCAAAAAAATCATTTAACTTTTAAGATATTTTATTTTTTATAAAAAGTTTCCGATACAAACGTATGGAACAAAAATTTTTTGGGGTCAATTTTCTCAGAAATTTAAAAATTCACTAAAAATCTATCTCCTCCTTCATTTTTCAAGCAATCTTCTTCAAATTTTCAGGATATGTTACTAATAATAAAAGGAAAACTGTTACTTTAGAATTTTAATAATGCTTTTAACTGTTATTTTAAATATTCATTAACTTATTTTTTTGTAGCAATGTGTCAGCTCACTTTAACTGATATAAACATTAAATTTTAAACAAAATGAAGAACATTATCTTATTTATAGTTTGTTTGTAAGTTTTAATACAATAAGGTTTTTAAACTACATTGACTACATTTGTGCTTAAATTTGTATTGCTTGTCTTGAGTTTAACTCCAGTAGACAAAATATGATAACCTAAACCAATAAATTTTTAACAAAACACTATTTATTATAATATTATATTTAATTCTACTAATTCTACTAAAATATTCATGTATTATTTAATTTTATTTTGTATGTCATAGATCAAAAATAAGTTAAAATAGCTTATAATTTAGTTAATAGTATATTAGGAAAAATAATAATAGCATTATTATTATCAAAGTTGGACAATAGACTATTTTGGTTGTTTCATTACAGGAACCCATGTCAGTCAGGGGTTGTCTAGACACCATTAAATGGTGAACTTGAATTATTATAAACTTTGACACACTGTTATGAGCAAATTTTTAACCATTCAACCATTTAACTGGTTTATAACTACATCAGCTGTGTTGTTCTAACTAAAATGGTCGTAATTGAAATGGTTGTTTTGAAAGCAAACAAAGTCATGGCATAAACACAACACTTAACTGGCATTAAAGTATAATTTTGAGTTTTATAAAAATGCTTGCCATTAAAATATTATCGAGGAACCTTTAAATAATTGTTTTTTTTAAGCAAAATACTTTTTAAAAATATATGATTATAAAACTTACTAAAAATTTTATTAATAAATGTATTATTTGTTATACAAAGTCTAAAATACCTTTAATTTACAAAACCTAACGTAAAAGTCTAAAAATTAAAAAACAATTATATCTATTTATAACTATATAACCTGAAAACTGAACAATTTTTTTATGTATTTATTTGCCCTTAAAACTTTTAGATTACTTAATACCTTATCTAAAGGTTAACAAAAAGTAAAACTTTAGTTTAGAAGACTTTTAAAGCTTTAATTTTTTATTGATTATAACAAATATATCAAAGGTTATATAAAAAAGCCATTAAAATTGAATTTAAAATCAAAGGTAAGTTAATCAATTGTCATTTGTCGCTGCTTGTGTTTTTGTTTTCAGTTTTTCTAACCGATTAGTATCGATTCAAAGCTAGATAATTCACCAAATTACACCTTTAAGAACTTTGAAGCTTTATTTGATGTTTAAGTTTTGACACAATAAACATTCATACAGGTGATCGTAAATAGATTTACGCATGTTGTTTACGACCAGCGACTCTCCGAAACATTTGACGCTATATTATTTCTTTTTAAGAGATATTTTGATCAGGGGGTGCGCAAATTTTTTTCTCAAAAAATCCCCTAAATTAAGACTTTTGTAATTAGCTATAAGAAGATCTTTTTATAGATATTATAATTGAACTAAACTCATTGAGTAAAATAAGTTCAAAGTAACTGTTTAAAAAAATACTTATATATTACAAAATTTAACAAATAAAAAAAAGTATAAATTTCATTAAAATTACTTATACTTGCACAAATGTAAACTTACTAAATAAAAAATGTTTTTACTACCTACAGTAAATTTTATATCTTTAAAAATTAATATACAATAAAACAAAAGTATCTATTTTATTTACGAAAAAAATATCAATCTCTTTAATATACAGTACAACAGTAATTACAACACCTCATTGCACATAACTTAAATAAAGTTACACAGAAGGTAAAGTAGACTAACTTTATAACTGTTATTACAACTTGTTACAACTTTGTAAAATATTTAAAAGTATACTTTTTAACTTTAATTCATCTGATTGTATTTGCTTAAAAAAAATCACAAACAAAGTTTATTTCTCATAGGCCGACACGCTCTTTCTTGTATGTTCACAAAAATAAAGATCAGAAAACTAGCAGTAGTCTTGGCATTTATTTAGCATAAAAAGCAGAAAAAGTAAACAATAAACGATATAGATATTACATTCCTTTTTTTTTACTTCTTTTCTTTTTTTGGGTGGCACGCATGCGCCAGTGTCACTTCCCACGCTACGCCCCTGGTCTGAATTTAAAAGCATTCTTTATAAAACTTGCGTCAAATATTTTTGAATACTTGATTTTAATACTAGTATTTTATGCAAATTTAATTTTCATAAACACATGCTTTCTAAACCAAAAGAACTAATTCTTAATTTTAAATTAAGTTATGTAATTAAAGATACTTTTTATTGCTATCTGCTATCTCTGTTTATAGTTTTCTAAAACTTATACTGACTTTTTTACTTTAAAGTTTTAAAAATATTTTAGAATTTATAAAACAATTGAGAACTTTGTTAAGATACTCTTGTCTTTTAAGAATAACTATATTAATACAGGCAGAAGAATGTAATTTTAAATTGATTTTGGTAACTTCAGAGTTTCTATTTATGAATAAAAGTGATGAGATATTTTTTGTAAAATTAATTATTTGTTTGACAATTTCATGAAAAAAGCAGTTTTTAGCTTATATAAATGTTAGGATCAATTAGTCCATTTATATTCTAATCATTATTTTTTACAACAAGAGTTGCATACAAAATATAGTAGCAAGACCAAAAACTATCCACAAACAGTAGAGTTTAAATGTTTTTTGCTATCGTTTAAAAACGCAATTAAAAAAAATTATATAGTAGAGCAATAAGTTTGTTTAAATTATATTTTGAAAATCTTGTAAAGTTAAGTTATCATTGACAAGTAGAGCTGAAAAAAAATACAGTTAACTACAATAAAACTTATCAGTATAAAGTTAAAGTAAATTTAACTGAATTCATATAAATTAATAATATGGCATGCTCAAGTTTTTTTACTAAAAGAGCTTGGAAGGTATAAGCATTTTTCTTTTCTTCAAAATTGTGTTTTCGATAATTATACTAAAGTTAATATTTAATCGAGGGTATCCAAAAATATTTGAGTTACTATTGAAAAACTTACGAAGTTAAACTTGTAGTTTCGTTTCTTTATAATAAAAATACATTGCCAAAATTTTTTTATTGCATTTTGAATAAATTTATATTATTGGAAAATACAACAAAAAACTCAAAGTTTAAGTTTATTAACTTTTTGAAAATCCACTATAAAATTACTAAAACTAAAAGTCTTTAAAATCCGAACTTAAAAAAAAAGCCATCATTGGTACCTTGTTTACTAATAAAGATTTAATTTGTCACTTAGTTTTAAAATATTTCTAGAAATATAACTTATTTGTTTTTTTATTTGCTTTTGTTTTCAATTTAATGCAATTGCGAGTTGTTTTTATTATTTACTTAGAAAATAATTTTTAGTGAAGTAGTAATTTGATTAAAAAAATAAACAGTTTTATAAAACAAAACAAAAAATCTTGAACTTTTGTTTTTTAAGCAATTAAATTTAAAAACTTATAAACTCTACTACTCTATTACGAAATAATAAACAGAATGAACATAGCACAAATATTTAGTTTATATACATTTTTTAATATTATATGTTTTGGTTTTAAGAAAACAAATAAAGAGATTTCAAAAACTAAAGAAAAAATAATGAATTTATTCTTTCAAGAATTTATTTTACAAACTAAGTTTCGGTCATATTTTGTTTATGTACTGACAAGTTTATTTTTTAGCACTTTGACCAAAATTTAGTTTGTAAAATAAATACTTAAAAGAATAAACTCATATTTTATTAATTTAAAACTTATCTTAATTTTTCTGCAGAGGTTCATTTACAACTTTTACAATGTTTCTAATATGCTTGTTCTATAAGTATTATAATTTTTGGAAATAATTGTTGAGTAATTGTGGCATAGTTTTGTCAAGTTGCTCAATATTAAAATCTATAAAATATAAAACAAATCAAAATATTAAAATAATTATAAAGTTTTTGTTTTAAAGAAATTCATCTATATCTTAAACTTTCTAGATTTAAAGATATGTTGACAAAATCGTTTTTAATGCTATATTTGTTTTGATAAGTAAATATGATTTTTCAAGTATTTAATAATTGATAAGGGTTTTTTTGATACTCTTAAAATTAGCAGTTTAAATAATTAAAAATTTAAAAGTATTTCTTTATGGAGTTAGTAACTTTAAGTGGATTGAAAAAAACTAGTTTACATTAGTTTAAAGAAAACTATAAAAAAGTTATGAAAAGAGAAATTGAGATTTTTTTTAATTTACTTTGTGCATAAAAAATAGCTCATGAGAATCAAATATGTTAACTAGAATTATCAACTAAAAGTTAATTGTTAATTTTTAATTTTCAAATTTTTAAGTTTTATAAATCTAGTTATTTAAAACATGACATATGCTTCTCTTTAATTGTTTACATAATGTGACGTAAATTTTTAACTAAATTTTCATAACTAACACTTTATATTCTAAGCAGTAACAATTGCTTTAAAGAAAAATTCCAATAGTGGGTATAGTTTCATTTATGTTAACTAACGTTCATAACTATTAAACTAATAAGCTACTTGTGACAAACTACTCTTACCTTTAGAAGCACACCAAAAACTTTAAGTTAGTTATAAAAGAACAATTTTTTTTGAGTTTGAAATGTTTATTAAGACACATAAAAAACATTGAGGCTTTAGTAAAAAACAGGTTAGGAAGTATTGTATAGAATAAGCAGTTCTAAAACTAAGACGTTAGAGCCATAGCTGTTTAAGCGTTAGACTGGTTACATATTAATAGTGCTTTATCTATAATTCAAAGCAAAATATTCTTTATCATTTTTACGAAAATAATTTGAGTAAAAGATTTTGTAAAAGTAAATTAATATTTTTTTGAAATAGAATTTGTTTGAAACAACAATAAAAAACGTTTTTATAATACATTATTGACAGTTTTGAAAATATTTCTAAAGAAATTAATATTTGCATAAAAAGTATACTAATAAAGTATTTTTTTTAATAAGATAAAACAGCCAAGTTCAATAATTTGTTAGATTACAATAAAATAGAAAAAATAAAGCTTGCACACTTTTTATCCAAAAAGGTAGTAAGAAGTAAAAATATGTCAAAACCATAAAATATAGTAATTTTTTTTTTTTGTTTTTCTCAAAAAATCTTTAACAACTTATAAATTAAAAAAAAAAAGTATAAAAAGAAAAAAATAATTAGTAATGTTGTTTTCAACGTACATATATTGGTAATATATTGGTAATATAATAATTAAACTTTTTTTTTTCCTTGGTTTTGTTTTAACTGTATCTAAAAAGACTCATAAAAACAAAATATTATTATGCCAAACTATCGATCTGCTGCTTTCTCTTGCTCACTCCGGCGTGCGCCAATCCTCCTCCGATGTTGAGGAGTCCAACGTTCGCCCATCCGAACGCGAACGGGTACCCCCAAGCAACATTATTGTCGTCATAAGTGACTGTGAATATTATCATGCCCACCGTCCAACAAATCGCTGTAATAGAATAATAACATAAGTTTAATTAAATGATTATATATTTATTTTTAATAGTTATGTGTTTAATGCCAACGGATCCCCCCAAGCTACATTTGTGTCGTCATAAGTGACTGTGAATATTATCATGCCAATCGTCCAACAAATAGCTGTAATATATTACGTACTAATTAACAGTATATTAATACCCCCAAGCTACACTAGTGTCGTCATAAGTTACCGTGAACAATACCATACCCACCGTCCAACAAATCGCTGAAAGCTTGTATTAAAAATATTATTAAACTAATATTAAATATATTGTTTTTCAACTGTTACTGTGAACAAAATTACTCCAACAGTTCAACAAATTTCTGTAAAAATAATCAATTAAATAACTGGTTGTAAAATTAGGTACTTATAGGTAGTTGTTATATTTTTAATGTGTAAAATAACAAACATTAATTAAATATTGAAAACTACATTTTACAAACTAAGTCAAAATTATTTAAGCATAATGAAAAACCCTAATTAATCCGTTTTCGTAACAACAAATTATTAATGAATAATATCATTTCAAGCGTCTAAGAAACGGCTGTAAAATTGTTAAAATACAAGTTGAACTATGATTTTTTGTATTTTAAGTGTGTTACATTTTCAAATTTTACTATATTACAATGAAAATTAACATTCTCACAGCCCAACAGTTGTAGAAAATGACTAATAAATGTAATAAATATATATACTTTATTTATAAAAATAAAAAGGTATATAATAACATTATATACATGGTTTGTCAACTTTGAAAAATACGCCTTTGAAGTTCTAACACAATACTGTAAAAAACTGATGAATACTTAAGTTTTACTTTATGAATAGTTTATTTAGGTTAAAGTTTAATAAGTTGGCAAAAACTATTTGTAAAATGTTTTATTGACTAAACTCTTATCATCATTATTTAATTAACTTAACAATTTTTACATCACATAAAACTACGTACAACTAAATTAAGTCTTACACAACTTATTATTGACAACTATATTCTTTCTTTAAAAGCTATTGTTAGCACATAGGGTTATTTATAAAGAGAAGAATTCCAACAAAAGCGACAAATTTTGTTTGATGAAATGACTTAGCTTTTATCACTTTTTATCTTATTTGACAATCTGTCACGCACTATTTTCCGCCAAGTTGAATTTAGATACTTGAGATTTAGTAAACTCAAGTTCAAAGCTAACTTTAAGTTTTTAGTAAAACTGTTACTACAGTTTTGAAAAGTATCTTTAAGAATACTCGTTTCTTATATAGTAGTTATCTTACTTGGCAATCTAAGTTAATGACTTTAGTTGTTTTATCTAAACAATTTTATGTGATGTAAAAATTGTTAAGTTAATTAAATAATGATGATAAGAGTTTAGTCAATAAAACATATTACAAATAGTTTTTGCCAACTTATTAAACTTTAACCTAAATAAACAATCAGGTATTGGTTTGTTATACAAACAAAAGCTTGACCAAAAACCTTTTTATAAGTTAACCAATCGTCAACAAACAAGTTTGTTAGCTTATATTTTACAGTATAGTAAGCAAATATAAGCTTATATTGAACAAAATAACCGGTTGCGTAAAACTTTAACCTCGAATAAACAAAATACCGAACTTCTTCTGAAGTTTGATACTGAAGCCTTCTTCAATTAATCAACAACACCTTCAAACAGGTTGTATAAATATGATTATATTTGTGACGATTTTTAATACTTTTTATAACGTAACAAAGTTACATAACTATTTTAGATGAAATATTTGTTAAGAATAAATCATAAATTTTACTTTATATTTGTGTACATACTTAGTTGACAAACTAACTAGAAAACTATTTATAACTTGGTATGAAGTTTAAAATTTCACATTTTTATTATGTACGTAATATAAAAATTGTTGTGAAGCAAAAATAACTTATTATGACGTCACAAGAAATCGTTCCCGCTTGTTATGCTTTGACTTTAAAAAATAAAAAAGTCAGTTATAAAGTAAAATACTGTACACGCTACAGGTTACTTCCGGGAATGAATAAATGTACAATATAAAGTAAGTAAAACAGCTCCAAAATAAATGAAACCGATTTCAGCTTTAGCAGCTTTTATTACTACATAGTTAATTATGACGTGACAACAAATCTACAATGCGAATGAAACTTATTATGACGTTTCATGTAGTAAATTGTGACGTAACAACAAACCTCCGAGGTGAATGAAACCGATTCCTGCCTGTGCGGCTTTTATGGCTCCCTTCCTCCAATATCCGGTTGAGAACAGGTTTGTTCCGATAAACGCGAAACTGATTCCCATGATTACCATCGCTCTGATGGCGTTGAGAGTGGCGTTGGCGTCTGTTTAGTTGTAATTTTTAATTAATATTTGTTTATGAAATTATTTTGTAACTTTAATTTATACCATCACCCTTTAAATTTATTATTTTTAATTACTATTTGTTTATAAAGATACACTTAATATTTTTACTTAAATAACATTATCACCATCGCTTTTATTGCGTTGATGGCTTGCAGCTATAATTTATAGTTTGTTAAACTTTATTACCTTTTTATTAAAATAAATAATTATATTATTATTTTTCACTCGCTAGCATAATTTTTACGCTCTTATTGCATTGTGTGTGCAATGAAGAATGATTTTGTTTATTATAAAATTGATTATGGTTATATAAGCATTTTAAAAATGATAATTGAAAAAATAAATTGTTGTCTTTAAGTTACTACAGTTGCTATAAATGCGTTGAATGTAACGCTAGCGTTTTTATATTATTTTAAAATAAATAAATTTCTTATTACGATCGTTACAAAATAATAAAGCTATGTTTTATAAAAAAGTCAATATTATAAAAAACGTTATAAAGTGTAAATTTTAACAAAATAACGTACATACTAAACATACATAATTTCAAAACTATTAAGTTTGTAGTAACTTTTAATTTAAAGATATTGTTAGTCCCTTAAAGGTTATATAAACTTTAGTTACTATTGTACAGCATTCATTTGTTTTAAGTTTTTTAAGTAAACAGCTTTTCTTTTGATATATTAAATATAAATAGCAAATGTAACATAAAATTAGGAGTGTTTTGTTTAACTTCGCGTTTCGTAAAATTTTGAAAAGATATTTGTAAGACAAAAGTAAGTTTACAAAAACTTATTGATCTAAATGTGCGAAAACAATTATGAAAAGGTTAATTTTGTTTGAATTCTAAATGTTATGTAAAAGCAAAATATTACCTTCATGTTATATATTTTTTGGATCAGCTGTTTAATAAAATACTTTAACAACTAAATAGTAAAACTTGAAATTTTTATAAACTTTGTAATAATCAATTTTGCTGTGTTGGTTTTGAAATTATTCTATTTACTATAATTAAAACCAAAACTTAAAATGATAAAAATTTGCGTGTGAATAGATGTTATTTTTATGCTAAATATCGAAAGTAATGATTGATAAGTCTACCTTGCCCTAAATTAATTGCTATAAAAATATTTTAAAATTTATCTTTCAAGTGAGATTTTGCCTAGTCATCGTTATAAAGTAGAAAATATTTAAATCAAGTTGATTAAATTACATAAAGAATAATAACACAAGTTCATTTAGAATTTCGTTAAGTCTTAAATTTGATTAATAGCACCAGGTTCTATTTTTACGTTTAAAACAACTAACGTTTTTAATTAAAAAGTATATCTATAAACTTATATGGCTAGTCATGTAAGACCAGTTAAAAATAGTTTTTAAAAATTCAAACAGCTTTAGCAAGTTTTTATATTTTAAACAGAGCAATAATTATATGTTTTTAACAATCATTAAACTTAATGTTTTCGGATGCTTTTACAAGGTAGTTACATACGCTATTGCATGGTACTTACTATTAGTTATTTCATCGTGTACACCAAAATAACTTTGTTTAATAATTTAAACAAATTTCAATAAAATAGTGCTTTTTTGAAATATTCTTTAGTACTCGATTGAAATTATTTAGCACATATAAACTTAAAACAAATGATTTCAAGTCTAGTTTATTATTAGAGTTAAATTACAAATAAGAACAACCTACTTTTACACAACAAACAAACTCATTTAAAACATCGAGAGTGATAACAGCTTTAAAGAGAATATTAAGCATTCTTATACTTTTTGTGGAATAAAGTAAACAATTAAAACACTTAATTGCCTTAAGAATGATTTATGTACCAAATGTTTCACTTTTTTACTAGTTTAAGTAGTTGAATGTTTTTCATAGATACTAGTATATTAATACTTTTATATATTCTAAAGAGAACAATTCAGTTTTAATGTATTAAAAAACAAGTAAATGCTATATGAAAAAGTTTAGTATCTTTATATACTTTTGTCACAATTAATTATGTTAAACTAGTAAAGTTTCAACCTCTAATGTATACGAATATATTTCTACCTATTCTTTCGCAGTCTTTACTAGTAGCTGTGGATGTACAAGTTTTCCATAAACCTAAATGTTGAGTGTCGCTTGTGTAAGTCCACAAGTTGCTCAGACAAGCTTTCAGTCCCAGGGCGAAAGCGCCCCATATAATGAACTTGACCATGACAAATAAGACTATTGGACTGTTACGCGTCATAGTTTAAATAAGTAGTTAGATAAATGTTAATTGTTTAAAATTAAAATATCTGTATATGTATTAAAAAATTAGTAAAAAAATTATAAAACACCTAAACTTCTAAAACCACAAAATAACGCTTTTTAGCTAGGTGTATTGTAAACCTTATTGGAAACTTAATTGTAAACTTAGTTGTTTTAAAAAAATAAAACATAACTAAAGTAAAACTTAATATCTGCTATGTGACTAAAACACAAAAAATTCTTTTTAAACTTTCTAACTTTATAACTACTAAAACATTGTTTTTAGATATATTCTTATATTTATCTTATGTTTACCTTGATAAAAAAGCACAATGTAAAGTTTTATACCTAGAAATTTTTCATTCTATATAAAACCAAAAACTAAACTCAAATAAAGCAAACGAAAAGTTTTAAATAAATTTAATAAAATTTTTTCATTTAATATAAAACATGCATAAAGTTTGAAACAACTTTTTTTAATGTATACTATTTTGATTCACTTCGTTGGCTATTCTTACACTTTTGTTAAAGTTTATAATTGGTATTTATATTACCAAAATACTGAAAACTAATAATCTCAACCGTTGATTTTTTATCAGAGTAAAACATAAATAAAAAAAAATTTTCAATGTACAAATCAAAAAACTAAGAAGGAAAGTTATATGTGTTTAGATTATCTTTCAAATACTATTAATATTGTACATTACTTTTGATATCGTAGTAAGGTTTATGATGTAAAACAATTAAATAAAACGAAACAGTATTTTTAGTCAAATTTGCTTATAAAACCACAACCTCCAAAACGAACAATAAGTATAAAAAAGCAATAGATTTTGTTTTATATTTGCTCTATAACTTAACGTTACAATAAAAAGAGTTTTCTGTTTTATTTATTAAAAAAAAATTGAAATAATGAAACTTTTTTTTTTAGTAAACTAAATCATTAAACATATTAGTGCAGAAATTTGAATACTTTAACTTAAACAACAAAACAACTTTTTATTTCTGTAAAACAATATTTACATAACCTTAACTGTTGTATATATACAATACACAACAAAACTATTTACATTCAAAACATAATTTTCAAAGAAAACTCTAAAAATATAAAGCTGAATAAAAGCAAGCTGCTTCTTACAGGAACATAAATCATTTTGGTTCCGTGAAATAAAGCTCGCTATAAACGACAAAAGGTTTTGTAGTCACTGTGTTTACTTTCTTAGGGTCGAACAATGCATACTAACCCATTGTTGCCAACTTGAGCCTGTCGACAGCTCGACCCTGGTTAAGCCGTTTCCATGGCAACCGAGATATCGTTATCGGGGTTTAAAGAAATAAAAACAGTCCCCGTTTTAAAATAACATTAACGTTGCGTTAATTCATGTCTAAACTTCTTTAATTTCAGCTAAATTTTAAAGGATTAAAGTAAACTTTAAACTGAGTTTTACTGACAAACAGTTGTATAAACTATTTGGGTAGTTTAAACACTTCTTGAGATTTTAAACTTTATTTTTTAACAATTAAGCTTAACATTATCTATCTCCTGTTTTATTAAGTACTTAGCCTTTGTTAAGTTTTCGCAGATATAACAACTTTCTTTTAAATGTAAAAAATTATTGTAAGACTGAACAAAATATAATAAAACAAACCAAATAAAATTACATAAACTTGTTTTAACTTAAGCTTTGCTAGACCTACTTCGAAATTTAGTTTGTATTTTTTTTATGCTAAATATTTATCTGGATAAAAACTATGTAATGTTTTTACAAGTACTAGGAAATTTTTTTGCTTAACCAAGTAATAACAAACCATGTTCAAACATGAACTTTTCCGAAATATTATTTTGAGACACGTAAAATTTTCGTTGTTTAAAAATAAAACGTTTTGTTTTGTTTCACCGTAACTTTGCTTAAACTATTTTATACTCGTTTTACAACAACAATTTTCCGATAGCGTAAACAGTTTAAGAACGCTTCCAATTTCAAGTATTTTTAAAACTTATGTATTATATATATGTATATAAGTATTTACAATTCTTAATAAATATCAACTTAACTATTCGGGAACTGGAAACTAGTTCATGTATGATATATCTTTAATATAGTTAGTTTTATAATAATAAAATAATAATTTACTTAGTATTTAACACTAGATAAAAAATAAATTAACCAAGTACCAATAGTAGATAGGTATAAAACATTAAATACAATTTATAATAACTAATACTTGTGGTATGTAAGTTTTACGAACTCATACTAACTCATACAAAAGTAACCAAAATTTGAAAAACTCAAGTACATACCACTCTGACAATACACATAAATATATGTTTGCAGTGTATTTATGGTATCTAAATAAATAAATTTATTTTACAAGTTCGTATTTAAAGAAAAATACCAAATTAACCGATTGCCGAAAACTTGTTAGCATTTCATCAAGTGATTAAGAATCCGAAGAACTCTACCACCAATAGTTTTTTATATAATTGTTTCAAACATTTCTTTCAGCCCAGGTTATACATTTATACTAATGTTATATAAAAATATAGAAATATCTTATTCATAACTAACAACAACTGAAAAATAGATTTAAATAGATAAAAAGTAACTAATAGATGCCTATCTCTTACATTTATGTTAATGATATATAGAAATAACTTACTTATATCTAACAAAAACTAAAAAAATATATTAAATACGAAACTAACTTATTGACACGCAGTTGTCATTGCTCACACAAGCGACCCACAGTCCTTGTTTAGAGGTACCACCTATGTAGGACCAGTTCTTGGCCCCCACCGAACTCACTCCCAACCCGAAAGCTCCCCAGCAACAGATTATTGTGAGCGCGTAGAAAACACCTGCTGCGTTGCCCATTGCTTTTTTGTTTGTTAATTAAAATCTGTGAAATTTAGTAATACTTATAAAATGAACATTAGAGAATATAATATACTGCCAACATTTACCACTATATGTTTGTTTTGTTAATGAACTGTTCTGATTAGTACAAAGTTAGAAAATCGTTTATTAAAACTGTAATATGTTTAATATTATTATATATTTATGTTTCCATACTTACGTTGAAAAAAAAGTTCTCAGAAAAAAAAAAAACTGATTAGAAGTTGTAGTTGTAAACTAGTAATTTGCTAACTTATATCTGTACTTATTCTATTGTAGCTTAGCAATATAGCGTTTTCAACCAAACAAATAAAACTAGTACTTAATATTTTTTAATTATTTTAAATTAAATAAGTACTTCATAGTGGTTTGTCTTAATTTTTTAAAGCAATTTTTTATAAAAAATGCTTGAGTTTATTTTCTAAATCGACCTATATTATAATGCTAATATACTAATGTTTAATTAGAAAAGTGCGTTAAAAACTCACTTTATTAGATAATTAATTTTTTAATAAAGAAAACAAACTTATTTAATGCTTATTATATATTGATAAACATCTTTCTTTAAAGTATACTACTTTAAAATGATATGATTTTATTTATATTTTCACGCTACTAAATACAAACTAAATACAAAATAAAAATTATACCTAATTATTCTAAAAACTACTTATACATTTAATTTTAAGCTAAAAACTAACCTATTGACTGTACAAACTTCTATCACTAAGCACTTAAAACACTTAATGAAATGATACCAGTTCACACCTTTTATATGCACACAAATTAGTATTTGGAGAAACACTACAGTAGGTATTGTAATAATGAAAAAACGTCATTATTTGCTTTTTCTCTTTAATGACTTTGCAAATAAAGAAGAAAACAATCAAATTGCCTCATTGGCCAACAATAGAAGTGTTAAGTTTCTGGTAAAAAGTATTTCGTAGCGGAAAGTTTTTTGTGCAATTTCAACTGATAGTGTTTATATAAATGAAATAATGCGTTATTAATAAACTTGTTAAACTTATATTAATGTTGCTTCAACCAAAAATGGTATAAAAGTTAGAGTAAAAAATTTTTCTATGCTGGCTAAAAAGGTTTAAGTTAGCGAATTACAAAAATATTAGAATAATTGAAATGTTTTTGTAATAGGTTTGGATGGTGTTGCTTTATTAGTTACGAATACAAATGCTAAAACTTTTGTAAAATGTTCACTTAACACATAAAAACTTAAAGTTAAAGTTTTTATAACAACTTAAACATTTAAAATAATTTTAAAATTGTAGACTTTTATAGTTTTTTAACTTAAATTGCTAAAATTGATACTGCTTGTAATGTAAAATTGCAAAGTTGTATACATTTCTTCTACAAATAAATATAAAGCTTCTATAACAAACTATTTTGTTAATTAAAATAATTCTTGCTAACTAAAATGTTTGAGGCATTACTATATGCTTTAAAAATTATAGTTGATCATTTTCAAAATTTATAAGTACGTGCCAAACTAAAAAAGTATTATTAGCTTCGAATGAAAGAGCTAGATTTCTTGTAAAATGTTTGCTTAACACGTAATAACGTGTTTGAAAATAAGGAGAATTTTAGTTTAACAACAACAAAAATTAATAGTGCTGTATTCATCTATTAATAAATTAATTAGCTGAATATGATGTTAATAAACAAGTCTGTTTAGATTATAAAACGTATTGTTTTCTAAAAAGGCAGTAAAGTAGATTACGATTTTTAAAGTTTAAAATTCTAGTTTGTAGCAAAGAACAACTAACTCGTATTACTAAATTAAAATTCCATAAAATCAATTAGACTAGATAAGGCAGTTTTGTTTTTTCTTTCTTTTGTTACACTTATACTTATTTTCACTCAATTTTAAATAAAGTTACAATTAGTAAACATTTCAATGCCTAAAATTTTGTTTTTGCATAAATACGTATGCTAGATAAATCATGATTAGTTTTCGAATCATAAATAGCGTTGAGATTTACTAAACATAGTTAGTTTACAATTTAGCAATTTTATTTTCAATAATTTTGTTTTATCTTTTTAGGAATAATTAAAAACTGGTACTTAAAAATAATTACTTTTTATGCCAGATATATATAACTAGGTTAAATATTGAGGACCAAAGTAACTTTCGTAAATAAAAAGAAACAAAAACAAAACAAATAAAATCGACAGTTTCACCAATGCAAAACTTAAACCCATAAACAGTAATTGTTCTTGTATTTAATCTGTTTTTATTTATGATTTTTTAAAAAAAAACGTTACAGTACATAAATTGTTGCTTTAAATAATCTTTATATCTTTTATTTTAAGAACCTAATGGTAGGTTACACTTACAATAAAAAACTGACTTTGGTTGGAACAAAACTCTTTTAAGTAGATATAATCTTATGGTTATCATTTTTACTGGCAAAATTCAATATAAATTTACAAACGTATAACTTGATAAATCAAAATTTAACGCACTAGTAAGTAAAGGGCGTAGCTTAAAATTCTATACTAGCTTAAAAAGCTAGATACTATCTTTATTTGAAATTAAAATCATACTTCTTGTTTCTTTACCACTTAAGCTATTTTTTAAATGTTAACTTTTTGATTTAACCGCCCTACAATGGTGATACAAAAAGTTAAAAATTCGACATTTTGGTCACAATTATAGTCAATAGCAAAACAATATGCTTTAAATAACAAACACTAACTATTACTGAAAACACATATACTGGCAAAAAACTGTCTTAAATGTTTTGAAACACATACTCAATATGATTTATAGCGGAGACTTACTTTGTTTTGCATTATCTAAAGTTCAACTTGTTTCATACGCAAAGTTTTAAGAACCTGTATTATTTGTGTAAAGTTTTTTTTTAGTGTAGTGTTTGTGTTATGAAGTACAGTGATCTGCCAACTAGGTACGCAATTTGAACTCAGTACTAAAGTGCGTACCTAACTGGTAGTGCGTACCTAAGTGGCAGTGCGTACCTAGGAAATGTTGGGTTTTAATCATCTACATTAAGCCTTAATTAAACATGATAAAACCACTAAAATTTAAAAAATAATTTTAAAGCAAATCCCCCAATAGAAAAATTCACTATAGCATAGTAAGATGTTGTTATAAAATATATTGAAGTTTTGAGTATTTAATCAATATATGCATTTACATGTATGTATGTATGTTTATGTTCAACCCACAAAGTTTTTTAATTGTGTTGTACAATTTCCTTGTACCTTTAAACTTTATTTAGTACTTATAATTAATAACTTATTTCTATTTTTTTGATAATTTATATTATATTAATTGAAAACAATTATTGCAATATTTATTAAACTATTTTATCATTGGATATGTGATAGATAATTGCACTATTTAAACTTTTGTTTTTCTAAATTTTGTATAAGTTTTAAATATTTTCTTCTTATGTTTTAATCATTGGGTATGTACATTTGATATGACTACTTCGTTATAATTCTTAAATAATTAAGCTACAATACGTAAAATATTAATTTGATATTTGATTTACAAGTTTGTAACTTAGTTTCTGGTTTTAGTTTAATTTAATAAAGTATTATTATTTGGCAAAGTACAACTGTACTATTTTTAAATAAAAAAAACTAAAAGCTAGAGATTTGAAAAACATGCTGTTTTTACTAAAAAAATTTTATACTAGAACTACGTTTCATAAACAATAAAATTACTTTTGAAACTATTGTTCAAAAGTTCGTTTTCACTAGAAAACAAGGTATTTAATTTCGAAAATAAAAATAAAAAGTGAATTTTTTCTTAATAAGATAAATTAAGATGCTTAAAGCCCATTGAAAAATTACTTCAAATATACTACAATAGCAATGTTATACTTTTTCTAAAACTTTTACGGCGAATTATTTATATTTTAATATTTCTATTTCCACCAAAATAGCTATAATATTAAAATAAGTTAGTTTTAGTTACATCGTAAATATTTGACTGATTGACTAATACTAGATAGTGTAGAATTATTAATAGAAAGTATGATATTCATTTTTAAGAATTAAGTTATTTACATAACAAAATAAAGAAAGTTAAACTACTAAACAAATCTTAATTTAACCTTAAATTTAAATTGTGAAATAAAAAATTACTGCGTAATATAAAACCTTTATTTACTTTGTTTATCATGTGTTTGTTTTTTTTTATGGTTTTTATTTGCCTACCATAAATAGCCATTAGAAAATTTGTAGTAAGCTTTGGTAACATTTACATACCGTTATTGTTATAACGCACTGAAAATTTAAAGTTTTTACTTGTTATTTAATATTAACTTTTACGCACTTGGAAAACAAATATTTGTTGTATATATCGTTTCATTTTTTGTGACCAAAAAACGTTAAACATTTCTCCCTTAGTAAAATATAGCAATTACTTAAAAACCTAAAAAATTAAAAAACATCATTAACAATGTTTAAATGAATATATAGTATTAAATCTTGTCAGTTTAAATTATTTATAGAAAAAGCATTATAAAGTCTTTTAAAACCTACTTAAACCTTAATTTTTAAGTAATAATTTGAAACAACAGATATATCAATTACCGGGGAAAATATTTAAATAGTTCTCTCATTCATTTTTACTGCTTAATCTGATTCTTTTCTACGCTTTATTGCGGTTAAAATAAACTTTGTTATATGAATAAGAATTTTGAATAGCTTAGCAAAATTTACAAACAGTTGTTCAAAAACTTGGAAATGTACATTTAAACTGCAAATAGATTGATTATTGATGTTTAAAACTCTAAAGGTTTTGATTGTATACAAAAAAGTAATTATTTTAAGTTTTATACAATTCGGAATTCTTTAAGATTTTGGTTTGCTTGGTGCAAGTAGCAATGGTACCATTTAAAACAAGTTTTGGTAAATTTAAGTACATTTTGTATTTGAATAATACTTCATTGCAATCGTAAAGCAAATGGATAATAACATTTTATTTCAATCTTTATTTCAAAAAACTTTAAGTAAATTTCCCCTTGAAACTATAAGAATTAAAAGGAAAAATAAATAGAATTTAAACAAATTTACACTACTAAGTTGCGTAAAGGAACATAACCAACTTTTGTAAAATTACATAAAAGTTGTTTTGTTACATATATGTACTGTAAACGTTTTTTATACAAAAACACTTAGTAGAAAATAACTTGGGGAATTCCGCTTACTTATAACTTTTCAAATATACTTCAAAAACATTTAAAATGTCATCTTATAAATAAAAAGTCGTTTGAAAATTACATTAGTCATTTTATTGCTTAATTTAATATTTATACATTAATAAGGGTGTTGTTAAATATTTACGATTTCAAAAAAAAATTTTCAAAAATTTTGCTAATTTTCACCAAGAACTACAAAAAACTTTTTTATCACATTTTAATTGCTGTAACAGTTTAAATTAATGCTAGATAACAGCACACTATAGTATTTGTAACTTAACTTATTTAACGGACATTGATATTTTTGTTATTACTAAGTAATATAAAACGGGAGAAAAAATGTTTTCAATTCAGTCCAATAAGTTTAACTTTGTTTCAAAATTTTTATAAACACAGTAAACTTTATTTGAAGTCAAAAAGAACTGTTATTGAAATAACTTTTGAAACATCTACTTTCAAACAGCTTTGTTAGAGATGAACTTTAAAAAACTTATTTGGCGTTTAAAGTTTAGCCAAATTAATTTATTTCCGAAAAATAAAAACAAACTTTTTTAAGGGAGATATCAAAAATACTTTGTTGTTTCCGAGTTTTAAAATAAGTCTGTGTTCTATGCATACTTAATTTGATCTCATTTAAAGTGATTGCGCTCCTAACCGTTGGTAGCAAAGTAACTGCAATGCAACTCTAGTCGATTGAAAATATTTCAAAATTAAATTTAAAAACTGATGAAAACACAAACAAACTGTTTTTGTTTATGAGGCTTAGGTATGTGTTTTGTTCGTATTTTAATGCATAGTAAATTGACTTGATTAAAATTAAAGGTTTTATGAATTATTAATTGCTTATGACTGGTTGAAAAGATACGCTTAAATTATATTGTTGGGTTTGAATTATTTTAATAACGTGTTTAACTTCTTTGTCGTTGTTTTAAAGTTTTTTCGAAAAACACTAAACTTAGTTAATAAAGTTTTAATATATTTCAATATTATTAAATAAATTTAAAACTTTTTTAACTAATAACTGTTATTAGTTTTTAAACTTGTCGGTGAAAAACAGAATTTCTTTTTTTAATACAATTATAACTTGATATAAAATTTTTATCTAAATTTGATTGAACAAAACATGTGTTTTATTTATTTTTTAAACTCAGAATTTATTAATTATATAATTATTTGTTTAAAAGTTAAGGTGTTTACCAGCAAACATAGAAACTTAATTAAATAAGTCGACGTTTCACAATATAAAGAAAAAACAAACAAAAAAGGTTCATAGTAAAACACAAGTAAAAATTAAAACGTGTTCGGAAATAATTTTACAAGTTATTATACTTTTGGTTAATAATTTTGGTTCATAATTAAAAGGAATTGTGTTTGTTAAAAGTTTTTCATAAAAACAATGCTACTATTTACAACAAAACTTTTATCAGCTAGAGGGTGCTAAAGCTTTATACATGACGTATCTGATAGACTTTAAGTCAAATGCTTTAATAATTAAATAAACAAACAATCTTAATAAAAGTTTATTTAGAAATCAAAACTAGCAAACTTTAAAAGAATTTCAGTTATGACAAACCTCACAATGTACATTTAATGTTTATTATCATTGTTACCTTTTAGCATATTTACTTTGTAAGTTGTAAGTGTAAAAACAGTATAAAATGCAACTAACAATAAAAAACAATGAAACCTTTAAGTTTGGGTGAACTAAAAACTTTAAATTAAAAACTTTGATCGACGTTTACCTCTCATTAATGTCAAACTTGAATAAATATTTTTTTCGTAATAATAAATTTCATACACACACTTTATTATAATACTTGTTGTTGCTTAATGTAGAAAATAAATTTTACCTACAAAGTAAAGGTTTTATGTATTTTAATCTTACAAAGATCATTCTTTATATAATTATATATCTTTAGTTTTATACAGAATTTAGCAAATTTTGTTAAAATTATACAAAAGTTACAATTAATTTAAAATGTTTTATTAAGCCTATATGTATTAATAGATTTTTGTGTTAATGGTACTTTACATTTAAAATTGTTGTAAATTCATGAAAATGTAGAATATTAATTATTTAATTTATTCATAATTTTATAAAATATTACCAATAAAGTTTAACCCAAAATTTAAATTTTGAGTTTTTGAAATGAAATACCATTCTTTAAAGAACCGTAAAACCGAACTAACAATATTAACAGACTAAAAGTACTTTAGTACTTTGAACCAGTGGCGTCGCGTGGTATTTTTTTTAGGTGGTGCAGAATTTAAAAAAAATCAATTATTTTAATAAAAATATATTTTTACTGTCAAGTTTGAAAACAACTGAACTTTTGCTACACCTGAAGATAAGCTTTGCTTTTAAGGGCATAGGGGGGATAAAACACTTTTTTCACAATTTGATCTTATTTTATGTAGTTTTTACTAAGCTACAAGATGCTTTTTACAGATTTTAAAAAATCAGTACATGTTTTAAGATATAGCCGGTCAAAGTCAAAGGCAACAAAAGGTTCATAATGGGAGCCACAAACTAAAACAGTGTTTAAAAAAATGTTTGCTCCTTGTATAATAAATCATTGTACTCTCTGGCTTTGACTGGTTGTAACTAAAAATTTAATTGGAAATTTCAAGTTTATTAAAGAGTAACTATTAGCTTTCTGAAAAAGTTAAAATAAGAACAACATGTAAAAAAGTGTCTATACACCCTCCCCCCTTACCCCTCACTAATTTGCACACTTTTTTTACAAACATTAAAATTTTTATAAACTTTTTTTCTAATTTTAATGTTTTTTGTTGGAGTTTTAAATTCAATAGTTTTTTAAGGGTATCTTTTCTTTACATAATTTTAATTTGTTTTTCATTTTGATGACAGTATTTTTGTCAGGAGCTCAATTTTTTAGGTTTAGTTGTGAGGCTGTTGAACTTTTCATGAATTTTAAAGGTAACTTATAAATGTGTAACCATTATAGAAGTAAAAATTTGGTTAGTTAGTTTTCATGTGGTCATAGGAGTAAAACACTTATTTTTTAATTTTAAATAAGCTTGTTATTTTCAGAGTAAAAATTAAAACTGCTTTAGTCAGCCTGAATATTTTCCTAATTTGGTCTGTTTTAATTTATCTTGGGTCATCTAGAGTTTTTAACATTTCTAAGTTATCCTGATTATGAGGCAAGGCAACCATGTTTCAACAATTTTTTTCTAAATTTTTTGTTTTGTTTATGAAAAAATTAAACCAAAAGTCATATATAGTAGAGGTAGACTAAATTTTCCTAAAATGTTAAACTACTCTAAGTAATCAAAGTTTCTAAGTTAAGGCTATTTACTTTATTTAAATATGTGTTTGTTTAAATAATACTATTTTTTATTTAATATAAACCTAAACTATTTTTCTGTAAGAGTGAACTAGAAGTTTATAATAAACTTCTAATTCTTTTTTTCAGAACTTAAATTTTATTATTTATTTTATTAACTTTATGACAACAATAATCAGTTATAGTTAAGTTTATGTATGCAGATTAAAATAAAAAATCAAATTTTTAAGACTTTGGTGATTTAGGGTTTTTATCTTTTTTTCAAAATATGCAATTTATGACAAATCTTTTAATAGAAGTGATCTGTTAAATTTAAAAAATCATGTGGGTACATAAACTGAAGTTTAATCCTTTGCAGTAGCTTAGCTTTGTTTTTATTTTATGTTTACAATAGCTTGTAGATGATACTTAAGCAGTCCTGTTTTAGGGAATTTTCAACTTAGCTTAATTACCGCAAGATATTGATTTTGCGGTAATTCTTGAAAAATTTTTGCTTTTTTGAGTTCATTTGCGGCAGTCAGCTAAGAGTTTGCGGCAGTGAAGAGGGCAAAATGGTCGTTTTCAAAATTGAAGTTTTAAAAGAGATTTCGTTCAAAAAAATACCGAAAACGTTATAGATACTTTTTTTTTTCTTACAAAATTTCAAGGTGGTGCAGTTGCGGCAGTGCAACACCCCACGCGACGCCCCTGCTTTGAACTGAAATACTTTTTGATCGATAAAATTAAAGTGAGACAATTTAAATGTTTAAACTGAAAACTTGGGAATTATAGTTTTAAACTTACACAAAGTGATTTTTCTGTAACATATTGCTTGTATTTTAAACTAATTATATATTGAATCAGACATATATATAAAAAAGAAATCATATCAGATTTAAAAATTCAAGCTTAAAAGTAGCTTTAAGTGAAACTATAAGTTTGATATAAATATATGAAAAACTTTAATATTTTTACCAAAAATTGTTTTTAGAATTTGCTTTTAGGTTAATTTTGTTCGCAAAGTTCAAAATTTATTTAAAAATATTTTTACAGGTTTTCGTAACAAGCTGACACTGTTACTTTACTAAAAACCACAACTTTTTAAAGTTTTATGGTTTAAAAAATATTCTAAAATCAACTAAGTACAATTTCCTATAAATACTTTACTAATAATAATTACTTATAAAAACAAAGCGTGATTTGATGTACAATTTCGTTCCATGATGTTTTATAAGGCAGGGTTGTTATATATTGGGCTTAATTATGTATAGCAAAGCTAAACATTATACACCTTTTTTTGTATAATTTTATTGTGTACTGCTAAACTATATGAAGATCAAAAGTTAAAACACGTAGTATCTACATTCATAACTCTGTTGTAACTCTGTTGTAGTGCACTTTAAAAGTTTTATCTTGTCGTACAAAGCTTATACTGTTTGGATATGTTATAATGTTTTAGAAATCTAAGTATAAAATAATTATAATAACTTTTTGAAATTATTTGTGAAATAAGTATAATTGTTTTAAAACATATTCGGTTATATATTACATAATTAAACGTATTATATATTATAATTGTGTTTATTGAAAACATATTTTTAGTCCATTTAGTTAACTGTAAGTTTGTTTTATAATTTATATTATTTACTTCAGGTCAAAAATAGCTGTTATTTTAATAAAGTTTCAAACAATCTTTTGAAAAGAAATTTATTAAAAATTAACTCAAGAATATTTATAAAGCGGTTAAAGTTTAGTCGAACAGGTTTGTTTGCAAATTATGAAAACAAACTTTTCAAGCAAGATTTCAAAAATATTTTTTGTTTTCAAGATTCAAAGTAAGTCTGTCTACTTAATTTGATCAAACGTTTTAAGCAAGACTTCGAAAACATTTTCTTGTTTTCCAGATTCAAAGTAAGTCTGTATACTAAATTTGATCTTATATATAATGATCACTCTGCCAACCGTTGGCAGTTAAGTAACTGCAACTCATGTCAACGAAAAAAATTTAAAATTAAACTTAAATAAGATAACTTAAATTACCAAAAAAGTTTGTTTTTTATTTTCGTGTTTTTTATTTAAATCGTAGTGATTTCAAGATTTCATTTTAAATTATTTCATTTTAAATGATTTCATTTAAAATGAAAGTGTTTATACATTATTTATTGCTTATGAATGATGAAGAGATAAACTTTTATTATATTGAGTAAAAGTTTTAAGAAATACTTAAACACGCTTTTAGACACACTTATCGATATATATTAATTTTAATTTGAATGAGTCTTTTTAGTTAACAAGTTTCATAAAAAAATGTGCTTGTACCTACAATGAGACTTTTATCAGCTAGAGGGTGGTAAAGCTTTATACATTAAATGTTTAAAAGACTTTAACTAAAATGATCTACTACTTAGCAAAGAAGAATACTTAAAAAAAAAATAAGATCATTTAGAAACCTGAATCAAAAAGTTAAAACTTACTTTAATTATAAAATTTTTATGTAAGAAATACCTTGTGTTATTAATTTATTTATTGTCACTTTACATCCTTTAAAGTTTTAAAGATTAAAGAAAAATGTTTTATAAATCGATGAAACCTTTAAGTTTGTGTGAACTTAAAATAAATTAATTTCAAAACTCTTATAGACATTTATCTCTCATTACTGTCAAACTTGAATAAATAATTTAAACAATAATCAACATCTTTCAAACTTCATTAAAATTTTTGTGGCTTAACGTACAATATGTCTTAAAATATGTACAACCAAAGTAAAATTTCTATATATTTTTTAATTATACAAACTTTATTCTTTATATAAATATGTATTAAGTTGAAACATTTAATTAAAAGTATATTAGAGATGACATTGCCTTTAAGTTTTTTTTTTTTAATCCTATATATTCACTTATATAAAAAAATTCATTTTGATGTTAATGATACATAACATTTAAAGATTTTGTAAGTTTAAAAAAAATGTTTATAAATTATTTACTTTAGTCATAATTTTCCAAAATATTATCAATAAAGTTTAACCCAAATTTTAGTTTTAAGTTTTAAGACGTATATTATATATATTTACAGAGCAGTAAACGAAATTATGTCAGTCTAAGTAATATCAAAAACTAAAATTTATATTATAATGTTATTTTTGTACTTTGTCATTAATAAGATCAAATAAAAGTTAGAATTTTTAAATATTTGATCTAAAAGTTAGAGAAATAAAGTTTCAAAACTTAAAGTAACACAAAGTAAGTTTTTTTATGACATATTGCTTGTTTTGTTAAACAGGTTATGTTTTTAAACAAAAATATGAAGTATTAAAACAGTTTTGAAAATTGTATCCCTTATAAAAAGCTTTAAACAAAAAGTAGTTTACGAGTTGAACTATAAGTTTTAAACTTAGAATTGGATTTTTTTAAATTTTTTATTAAAAAGTATTTCAAGAGTTTGTTTTTTGGTTAATTATTTTCGCAAAATGTGTTCAAAGTTTATTAAAGAATTAAATTTAGAGGTTTCGCAACAAGCTGACAATCTTATTTTACTAAACACCAGAAATATTTAAAATTTTATTGGCTAAAAATTCTTAAAAAATAAATAAACACAATTTCCTAAAAATTTTTCAGTAATTAGTTATATAAACATAGCGTGAACTGTAGTACAATTTGATTTCCAAGTGTATATTTGTTTTTTAAGGCAGGGTTTTATAAATTTAATTACGTATAGCGATTCTTACTGTCATATACTGTTGTGTTAATTTATCAAAACTATAAGAATCACTATCAAGTTTTCGTAAACACTTTTGTAAACTAAATACTAAATTACATAATTTGTTTCACGAAATATTCAAACATGTTTATCATATGTATGTTTAGTAATAAAATTGGTATTTACAACTAATTAACATTTGATATAAAATCAAAGTTTAAAAATTTTTTAAAATCAAATCAATTTTTTTTACATACGTTTCAGTTTTCCAATAAATAAATATGTTAATACATTTTGTTTAAATTTACATATCGTAAAATTTATACTTTAGTGTTTATATTAAACAAAATTTTTCATACAAAAGTCAAGTAATAATGATTGAGGACAAAATAACCTGTCAAAAAAGTTAAATTAAGTTTGCTTTTGCGTATTAACTAATTTATCTTTTGTATTTTTTTGTTTAAAACTTCAATATACTTATCGGTGTTTTCTCAAAACACAACAATTTTAAATTCTAAGACGTCAAGAAAAAAAAAAAGAATTAATTAAAATAGGACAGATAACTTGTTTTTTTAGGGAGAATCGTAGTTTACATATAAAATGAACAAATAATTCATCATATAAATGTCAACTAATAATGCTAATGGTTTTAGTTGACACAAAGAAATTACAAACAAATAAAATTTGCATACACGTACTTACTTGAGTTTCATGCCTTTTCATATTTTTAACTTTATGCTAGAGTAACATACGCAAAACTAATTGACTGTGTGAACATTTGTTGTATGTTGTGAATAACAACATTGTTTTTCATAAAATCAATGTTATTTTTTACAAAAGAAAAACTTTTATCAGCTAGAGGGTGCTAAATCTCTATACATTATATGTCTAACTTCATGGTCTACAAGACTTTAGATCAAGTGCTTTAGATGAAGATATTTACTTTGTAAATTAAAGTAAAATATTAAACAACTTAAAATGCAACTATTATTACAAAAAATGAAACCTTTTAATTTAAGTGAATTAAAATCTAAAAAAACTTTAAAACTTTGATAGACGATTATCTCCCCTTAATGTCGAGCTTGAATAACTTTTTTTGGTAATAATAAACTTCATTAAAATTTTTGTGGTTTAATGTATAATATGTTATAAAATAAATTCAACTAACAAAGTAAAAATTAAAATAATCTATTTTTAAATTGTACGAATGTTATTCTTTATATGATTATTTAATTGTATATTCAACTCAAAAAGTTTTATTAAAAGTATATAAAAAATGACAATAACTTTAAAATTTTTTATTACGCCTGTATGTATTCATAAGTTTTGGTGCTAATAATGCTTTATATTTGAAATTTTTGTAATTGTAGAAAAAATGTTGCATACAAATCATTTACTTTAGTCATAATTTTCCGAACAACTATCAATGAAGTTTAACCAAAAGTTTTAGTTTAGAGTTTTTGGACAAACAAATGTATACAAAACGGTAAAACTAAACTAAATGAACCTAAATAGTACTAATAATGATTTATTCATTAAGATGTTACTTTCGTACTTTGTGATTTATAAAATCGAATTAAAGAAAAACCCTTTGGATGTTTAATTTGAGACTTTGAGAAATGTAGTTTGAGACTTAGAGTAATACAAAAAGAAATTTCTATAACATTTCGCTTGTGTTTTAAATTACTAATGTACAGGCATTTAACATACTAAACAATTTTTAAAAAGTAAAGGGATTTAAAAAATTTAAGCTTAAAACTGTTTTCGAGTTAAACTAAAAAAAGTTTTAAACTTAATATTGGAAATAACTTTAATTTTTTACAAAAAATATTTCAAGAGTTTGCAATTAGTTAATTATGTTCGCAAACTTTGCAAACATTTGTTCATTTTGTTCAAAGTTTGTTTAAGAATATTTTTACAGGTTTTCTTAATAAGCTGACAAGGATATTTTGCTTAAAATTACAATTACTAAAAAAATTAGGGGTAACAAAATATTCTAAAAACAACTAAAAATAATTTAACAATTAGTTATAAAAACAAATCGTGCACTGTAGTACATTTTTGTTCTTAAATGTTTATTTGTTTTATGTCAGGGTCTTTACAAATTAGCTTTTATCATGTATAGCGGTTCTTACTGTTATACTCTAATTTGTTAACATATCAAAATTATAAGTATGATGATCAAAAGTAAAAACACGTAATATTTATAACCACTAGTAAAAAACTCAAGTAACTCTAAATAAAAGTTACTTCGGGGCCTACAAAGTTAAACATATTTTGATATTGCTTTAAATACTTAGAAAGATTAAAAAATAAAGTGAGCTATAATAAACGTTTGCAAGTAATAATAGCACAATTAGGTTAAGAAATTTAAGTATTCAAAATACATTTTCGACTCAATGATAATTTATATATTTTTTCAACTAAGAACAAAACAAACTAAACTACCAAAAATTTTAAAAATTAAAAAAACTCACTTCAATTAAAATACTTATCTTAGGAAAATATCTTATACTTTTTATTAAGAAAAAAAAAATTTCTTTTACTTTGTAATAATTAGTCTTTTTAAAAGTTGTAGTATGGTTAACTATTTAAATTTACAGGAATAGTTTATATCAACAGTTAGGGTTTCAGCTAATTAAACTTCAAAAAACTGCAGTAACAAAGTAGTGTTTAATAGTATTGCAGTAAAAAACCGCAATACTATTAAATTATAATCTTATTCTAAACAACTTTGTTTAAAGTAGATGTTTTTTTAAATATTCTATTTAAAGTAAGTTTGTATGCAGAATTATTTTGTTTGACTCTTAATATTTTTCACATACTACTAATTTGCTTATTGTTTAAAAGCAATCTATCACTGATATGTCATAACTATATTTAGAATAGTAAAGTCGCGAGACAAAATTTTGACAAAAGCAAAAATTTGTATGTAACCATTTTAACAATTTAATATTTATTATTTTTTGTGTTAATGTAACGGGTTGAAAATTAAAATGGGAATTTGTAATTTACATTTAAGGTATCTTATACAGTTTTTAGTCGGTTATATGCAGACTAAATTTGATTAAATAGTCAAAAAAGTTAATGAATACTTATAAAAACAAAGTTTGTGAAGGTTTTTTTTTTTTTAGTAAAAACTTATAAATATAGTCTCATAAAGTTTTATAAGAATGTATACAGTTATTTTTGTCGACTTTTTCCAACACAGTAAATTACTTTAGAAAATTAATATTGGTCATACATACACATTTAATATATATTTAATTATAGTAAATCTTAGTTTAAAAAAGAATTACTTTTAAATGGTCCAATAAATTAAACTAACAAAGACTAACCTGAACATCAAAAAAAAAAAACGTTTTTTTGTGAGTAATAATATTTCATTTAGTATTTTATATATCTTTAAAGTAAAAGCTTGCAAACACTGTAAAACAACATTGAAAATAATTGCAGTTCTTCGTGAAAAAATAAATTAAATAAAATTGTTAGGATTGTCGTATGCTCTAATAGAAAATACTGTTAAATTGGTTGCATTGTATTTTATAACTTTATTTTAATAGTTTATTGTAAAAATGCAACAAAAAATGCAACAACTTGACAGTGTCTACCTGTAAATTTCTGACAAAATAAAGAATAGATACTTAATACGTTTATTAAATATAATGTAAATGTTTACATATTTATGCAAGTTTGAACCTACACAATAAAAAACTTTCTAAAGTTAATAAGATTTTGCGTGACCTTTAACTTTTGACGCTGTAAACACTTAGTTTAGGTAAGTGAAATATTTATTAAAACTTTATTAATTTTGATAAGCATAAGGATAATTTTATTTATATAGACTTAAGATAGTTTAGTTTTATAATATTTTTTGTTGTTTTGTAGTTTAAATAAATAGCTATATCTTTTAACAAAGTTTAAAGGGCAAATTATTATCGATAAAATTTAAAACCACTACAAAGTTCTTTGTGATCACTGATTAAAATGCTCATTTTAATTTAATTTTTTTGATACTAAAAGTGTTTCATCAAACTGTTCGATTAAGATGCTAATATTAATTTAGGTATCAAAGTAAATAGTTTGGAAGATACTTTAAAACTAAATTTAACCATTATATGTTTTTTAGTGTCAAGTGTTGTTATAGTTGTTAAGTACATAATCGTAATAATTGTTATTGTAAACTAAAAACTAACAAACAAAAACTATTTACTCAGTAAACAAAACAACTTTTACATATTTTTAACACTAGTTTAATTACTAAATTAGTATTTTTAACTAATCACATGTTTAAACAAAATTGAGGTTTAAGTTTCAATTAAAAGGTTAAAGATATAGTTTTAAAACGAATTTAAAGTGTTTAAATTAATTACTTTCTTATACATTAATTTTTCAAATAGTAAATAAATACATATATTTATTCATAAAAAAGATTCTTAAGATGAGTTGTAGATAAATGCTAAATAAAAAAAAGCATGTACTTTTCAAAGTTTCAAAACTTTTATCTGTAGCTGACATATTCCAATTACTGCCCTCAAAACATTGTCACGGTTAATTATATCCGATCAAAGTTCTAATTACAATATTAACAGTAATGTATTTTGGGAACTGTAATAAATTGTTGTACTGGTTTTCGTATACGTTTTTTATTTACTATATTAAAACCATAATCCGCCAATACAACTTTGAATAAACCACGTATGTTAAAAAATTAACAATAAGAAATTGTCCTAAAAATGTCTAGTTTAACAATTTTATTGAAATTCAGTTTTAAACATCAATACTATTAGCTAAAACGTTTTTTTTGCATTTAAAACAGCGAAACGTTAATACTTTTCGTATTTTTTTTGCAGCAAAATATAAAAGTTATATGTGTATAGCATTTAATTTTATTCTCAAATTATTTTTAAGCCTAACTTAAAATTAACAACAATTTTTGAACATTTTGAAGTTTCAAAATAAATTATTACGCAAAAGTTTAGTCCATTTAGAATTACATATTGGAAGTATTGTAGTTAAAATTTTATTCTACACGAAATTTCTCATACAAGTGTCTACTAATAATGATTAAGGACAAGACAAAATAACATGTCAAACAAGTTTACTTAAGTTTGCATCTTCGTATTAACTAGTTTGTCACTTTTTTTCTTGTTTACTAGTTCAATATAGTTAATTGGTTTTTTCCTAATACACATCAATTTTAAATTCTAAGACGTCAGGAAAAATAAGAGTTTTATAAAATAAGACAACTAACTTGTTTTTTTTATTGGGGAAAATCGTAGTTTACATATAAAATGAACAAATCATTTATCACCTAAATGTCAGCTATTAATGCTTATAGTTTTAGATGACAAAAAAATTATTAACTAATTCATCACTCTTTTTGTTTACCACTTCAATATTAATTAAAGTCACTTAAAGTTAATTGGTGTTTTTCACAAAACGCATCAATTTCAAGTTTCAAGCCTTTAAAAAAATGAGAATTTTTAAAAATGAGATAAACAATTTGTTTTATTGGGGAAAATCGTAGTTTACATACAAAATGAACAAATAATTTATCACCTAAATGTCAACTAATGATGCTTATAGTTTTAGATGACAAAAAAGTTTACAAACTAATAAAATTTGCATACATGTATGAACTTAAGTTTGTTGCCTTTTTATGTTATCATTTTTATGGTAATGGTAATATACGTAAAACTTATTGAATGTGTTAATATATACAGTACTACTTAATACTTTAAAGTTTATGATGTAAAATTTTTTGAGTAAAATTATATTTATTGTTATGATTGTTCCGTCTATCTATTTACTTATTATAAAACAAACGCCATAAAAATATGTAAACAACAAAATTACTACAATTACAACAGTAAGTTTATTGCAATTATGAAGCTAGTATTAATTGAAACTATTATGCTAAAATTCTACTACAATTAGTAGGCTAACATACGGTACAGTTTTTATTCAAAAAGTTATTACATTCATTATGCTTACGTTTTACTACCATATTTACTAGCTACTACAAAAATACACATCTATATGTTACTAAATTATACTTTTATATTTTACCTAGTTATGGCGATTTTGTTTATCAGACTGAAATAACTGGAGTATTTGCTAACTCAATTTGTTAACTACTCATTTACTTTTTGCCTTTTAACTAGTTATGTAGGTGTCAAATATGCACGAAGGAACACTTTTCACAAAGGGTAAATTTTGCAAGAAGACATTTTTGCACGAAAGTAAAACAGAAATATACATATAAAAAGAAAAAAAAAACAATAAAAAAAAAGAATAATAATATAGAAAAGAAGAAAAAAATTTACGGACCGAGGGTAAGGGTTGGAGTAACAGTGATAGTAAAAATAAAATATAAAAAGGAAGATAATCAAATTAAAATAATTAATAAAACTTAAAAAATAAAAAATAAAAAAAAAGAAAAAAAAAATTACCGACCAAGGTTAAAAGCTAAGGGCAACAATGATAGTAAATAAAAAGATAAGTTAAAGTGAAAATAAAACTTAAAAATTAAAAAAATTCAACCTGTGTAAAAAAGTCTTTGAGCAAAAGTGACTCCTTACTAAAATGTATATTTTTGCAAAATCTACCCTTTGTGCAAAAGTGTCCCTTCATGCTTATTTGACACCATCCCGAAATAACTAGTTAGAAGGCGAAAAGTAAATGACTAGTAAACAAATTAAGGGCACATGTTTAATATCAGGGCAGTCATTGTTTTTAGTTCCTGCCATGTTGGCGGTTATGTAAATAAATTGAGAAGCCCTGACCTACTGTTATCTATAATCTTGTAGAATGATAACATCTTTAACTTGAAATTTACACTTTGATGTTAGGATTTAAATAGTTTAGAAAAATAGTTCTTTTTAAGAACTTATAATGCTGCACATTAAATAAAAATTCACTTGAAAAAAAAACTTCGTTTTTTGATTGATTAGACTGGAAAATTTTCTTTTATATTTGTTACTTTTAAATTTACATTTAATGGCTTGTATAAGAAATATCATTTTCTATTTAAATTTAGTTTTTACACGTTTCTTTGGTTAAGTACAAACGATTACAAACTTGAAAACGTTTGTCGGTTTCTTGTTTGATAATTTTGACAAATTGACAAGTCAGTGTTGTAGTTTTAAATATTATTACTAGTATTATCTAGTTTAAAAAAAAATATAACTCTTGGTCAGTAATGGACAAGTTGTCACTATCTATCTGTTAATGGTATTATCTACAAGTTTTAACGCAAAAGGTTTGGACTTGATGTTTTAAAATTTGAAATTGAAACGCTTTTTAGTAGGATATAAGTGTTTATAACTTTACACATTTAAAATAGAACGATACAATTTTTTTTTCGAACGTTAAAGGTCGCAAGAACTTGAAAAAGTAATACTAAAAGAATTAAAAATGTTTTATTTTTGTTTCTAACTTGGTTTTGTTGTGAAAAAATAAAATTCATCTAAAAACATATAATGAGTGAAAAATTGTTAAAGATTTCAATTTAACGAATTTTTTGAATACTAAATGAGTAATGCTTTAGTAAGTTATAAAACATATCATGTATGGCATACTTGGACAACACAACTTGGAGAATAAATATTTGTCTTACAAAGTTCAATTTCAGTTTAAAATGAAAACAAACTTCAAATAACAAATAAAACAACTTCAAATTTTGTGAAGTTATGTTATTGTATTAAAAAACATGCATTTAACATTTATTTGATTAAAAAGTTCGGAGAAAACAGATGTTTTGTCTGGCAAAAAAGCATGTAAAATTTTTCAAAACTAAAAGTAAACCTAGCTTTAAACTCTGTTGACCCTTTATCAGAAATAAAAATAATTTATGCGAAGTGTTTTTCACTTGTTTATGTGAAAGATTAGTATTTTTTACTGTTCAAATGTATTTTTAAACTAATTAATACATGTGTATTTGAATTTTATGACATGTTTAATAAAATGTTTTAAATGACCAATTAGGGTAAAAATTCAGATAACGTTTTAAAACATTAGTTTTTTAAATAAAAACTCAACTAAAACAAAAACTAGCCATTTTTTTGACTGAGCTTTATTAAGTTTTTGAAACAAAATAGTTAAAAATTATTAATTAACACTGAGTTTCAAAACTTTATAGACTGTTTTATCTACCAAAAAGACAATTTTGTAATTATTTTGTTGTTTATTAAATAACTGATAATAGTAACGTTTTATAATGACTTTAGACTCACATTATAGTGTGAAATTAAAGTTTACAGGTTTAAAAGTAATACGATTTAAATAATTGAAATTAACGTATAAAAATATTATCACGTTTATGTGGTCTGTAAAATAATATTCTTAAAATATTTTTTTAATACTTCATTATAAATAATCTTTACATAGAAGAAATTTTACTTGACGACAAAAACGTATGCCTGTTAAATTAAAAAAGGAATTTAACAGTTTTGGTTCTTTAAAATCATCGTTTAACTTTATTTAAACTTTAATGAGTTACAAAACAAAAAATACTAATACTTTCGTTTTGTTCATATAAAAATGTAAAGTAACCTAATTACGTTAAATGTAATAAATAGTAGGTTAAAAGTAAATATTTATACATAGACAATTCAACTGTCTGAGGTTATTCAGTTTAAGTCTGTTTATTTTTTTTCACATCTACTAGTTCTGTAAGTTACTTTAAAAGTATATTTCAAACACTAATGTCTATAATACTTTTTACCTTATAATGATTTGTAAGAAATTGGAATTGAAAAAAATATTAAAGTTCCTACTTCTAAATATTCATTCTATGTATTTATTCTAAAGTATTACATAAAAATAAATAAAACAGTAAAACACAGAAAATATTTAAAAAGCCTTTGAATGTTAACTCTTTTAAGTAAAAAAAAATAAACGCTAGACTGCATCACGGAAACATTAAATGCTTTAGAATAGCTTTTCCGTTTTTAAAAGCATGTTGAAAATAATTTTTAGTGACACATTTTTATTTAAATTTTTAATTTTACATAAAAATTTAATATTAGCTATTAACATGCTAATGAATATGAATATTTATTAATAAAATACAAATATAAATAACAAAATTTATATTTTTTCAATAAACACTAAGACAAACTTAAAATACTTTTTGTTGAAAGTATTTGACTTTTTGTTAAAATGAAATCTTATTTTACTGAAAATATAACAATTTTGATAGAAACTTGCAGAAAAGATAAATTAAATAAAATTATTCAAACAAATAATATTTTTATAATTTGTTTGCTTGACTTAGTAACTATTTGGGTATAATGTTTTAAACAACCTTTACATTACTATATGTTTGACGTTTACCTCACAATTTGTCAAAATTGACAGTTTTCAAACAAACATTTACAAAATACTACACTATTTATTGTTTAAATTGAAAATGTTTTTATCTGTAATTTGCTTTTTTAATATACTTTTAAACCTTGTTATTTAACCCTTAGACAACTTCATAAGAACTTCAATTCTTACAAAGTTATTTTACACTAGATACGACTAAAAACATTGTAAACTAGTAAACACTAGTAAACTAATAAAAAGTTATTTAAATTTTAAGCAATAAATTTGCATGATTTATTATTTTCTGTCTTGTTTACGGTTTCAACCTTGTATTTTAGTGTATGTGAAATACGTGTAAGTGTTTTTTGTAGAAGAAATTACAGTAATTTCATTTTATGTAGTGTTTGGATAATGTTTTTCTTTAAATGACGATAGTTTTATGCAAACATGGATTTCTAAGAACTCAACGCACATTGATTACAGTTTATAAAAATTGAGCATTGAAAATTTCACAGTAGAATAAATTCTTTTATTAAAGTCAAATTTAATATTCAAGGTTTTTCGTATAATAATAAATGTTTTTCACTAACAGTTTAATGTAGAATTAAAATAAAAACTTTATTTTAATAAAAAAAATACTCAAAATTTTTCAGGTATATTAAATTTATGTTTGAAAATTTTTAAATTAATTTTTGTATAAAACGTATAAAAAACTATAACTTTAATGAACCAAATCAGCGTACTTTTCATAAAAATTATAATAAAAAGGATGTGTTTATTACAACAAACACAAATTTATCCTAATATGTGAATTTATAAGCTTGTCAACTTCTATAAAACTTAACAACTGTGTTAGTGTAACAAGTAGACAAGTATGACATTTAGTTTGATAATTTGATGGGTAATAGTTTGAAAAATGTAGAAAAGCGCATTAAAAAAAAATTAATACAGGAACTATGCTGTTTTAGTCCTGTTTAAAGAAAACCCTTTTTCTTTTAAACTTTTACTTTTAAAATTGCTTGCTTTTTATAAAAAAAACTCAATTTAAATCGTTAAAAAATATATTTAATTTTTTATAATGACAATACTTATTTTAACAAAACTAAAAATTATAAATATATTTACTACATATCTTTCAGACATAGTAACAGTTATATAGTTAATAATTTTTACTAAAAATTATAAATATATTTACTACATATCTTTCAGACATAGTAACAGTTATATAGTTAATAATTTTTAGTTCAACATTCAAATGTTTTTTCCAACTAATCAACCACAGGTAAAGTTTCGACTGGTAGTTTAATTTAACTTGTTTTCGTTGTAAAGTAAACTTTATTTAATAAGTGACTGCTATAAATTCTTAATTTTATCATACTACTTCATTCATTTCATTTGGAAGAAAATCGAATTAAAAAAATAGATCAAGAAACACTTATATCTAAAAACATTTTATCTTTTTATTTGTGGTTCAAACACACTTAAATACTACAATCGCTTTTTTATTCATTTTTTCATTACTTTTAACTTCCAGTAGGAATTCTTTACTTTCGTGACTTTAACGTACAATGATATAGCATTTGTTCAAAAATTTAGATTAATTTATGACAAAGATATACCAAGATTAACCATAATGAATATTTAAAAGGATTTTTTGGGAAATGTAGTTCAAGTGTCGGGAAAAGTGACATTAAGATTTTCAAAAATATTATACTTAGTTTTTTTCCAAATATAGTAATAAAGTAGAATACTCGTGGGCCGCAGTTGTAGTTCAGTATTTACTCTTTATAACAGACCTTAAATATCTAGGGAAATTTTGAAATAACCGTGAAGTACCTAAAACTTATTTATTTTGTTTTGAAAAGCTTTTAAATTTGCGGTATTAAATTAATTCTTAGCAAATGCATTTTAACATTTTTCATCTTTTTATTTGTGCAATTATAGTTTTAACGTTTAAATAGTTTCTAAAAAGATCACTTAAATCGTTTGTATTGTTTTGTAATTGATAAAACTTGAAAAAATTTCTTTGATTTTTACCAACTAAGCGGAACTGCCCTACGCTTGTGTTTTTTGCATAATTAAAAGGTTATTAAATTACGTAAAAAATTCCAACATGTTCAAGATGTTATGTTCAAAAATGTTATTATCTTTGTTTGTTTTAACTTTAGTTTTGAAACGTTGCTGTAAAAAGATCAAAGCATTTACTTACATACTAAGTTAATTAATGAAAAAAGTATTAGTTTCATTTTTATGTTGGAATTTTATGCGTGTGGCATTTTGACACGTATTTAACTGTTGTTTTTAAATAAAAAAAAATTATTAAAATATTTATGTCATGTTTTAAATATAATCAAAACAGGTTAAACCGATACAACCTTGTTTTAGTTTACATCTTATTTTTCAAATCTTAGATAGTTTTAAACGTTTAAATTAGGCAACTATAGTGTTACGATAAAATGCTGTTTTTATGACGACTAAAAAAAATAGCAAAAAAAAGCAACTTTCTATAACTGTAACCACAAAACTAAATGTAATCGATGGCAAAAGTTTTTTTTTTAGTATTAAAAAATGTTCAAAATCTAGTTTAGTTTTTAAGCTATGTTAAATAATAACACTTTTTGAAACCCAATCATATTTTACTTTTAAATTCTTTGATTGATGATTATTCGTGAACTGCTTAAAGTCATTTTACATTTAACAAGTGAAAATTAAAGATCATAACGGTTTTAAAAGTATTAAAAATTTACGGTTTATTATATCACTTAAACACGCTTTAAAGCGTTTAAACTTAAAAGTAATAATCGAAAAAGAAAGAGTTGTATTAATTATATATGTAATTATTAGTCGTCAATGCTTTTTCATAAACCGAGTTTACACTTTTTCACGGACCAATATTATGTTTTACTAAATATTTGAGTATATCGGTTAATTTTGTGGTTTGTTATTTGTTTCTGGTTAGAACTTAAATTACTAAACAATACAAAAGCTTAAAAAAATGAATTAAAAAGTTTAATATTTAAAAATGTATTGCTGTTTAAAAAAATTTAAAGATTTTTAAGAATTCAGTTTTTAAACTTGTTTTAGTTTTGTCTAAATTTGTAATTAACATTTAGAAAATTTCGATAAAAGTTTCATATAATTTAAAAAGTTATTTGCAATTTGTAAAAGATTTAATTCATACAAATTCTAATCCATATTTAGTAGTTTACTAAACGCTGAAGACATAGACAGTATTGATAATTGAAAGTTGTAGTTAAATAAAAATACACTAATTCAAAACTAATTTTATTTAGCTTTACTGTAGAATAAATTTTGAAAAAACTAATAAAACTACAAATTTTATTTAAGTAGACTTAAAATGTTTTCAAAAACTTGAAAATTAGAGGTTAACTTCTTAAAGATAAAAAATAAACAAATAAATAAATTATATATCAAAAAGATAATTTATAAAGACATCTATTTCGCAAATATATAATTTTTATTTTTAATGTTCTCAACAAACATTTTATCTTCAAAAATTTAGTTAATGGTTTATAACTAGTAAATAATTGTTTATACTTTACCGTGAGAAATTTTAAGAATTTAAATTTATCAAAAATACATCTGTAAATAAGTGTATTTTATAGCGTAATTTAGTAACTTAACTGTTTAAGTTGTTTTTCAAATTAAAGAAATTTATTAAATAAAAAAGTGTAAAAGTATAACTAAATTATAGATAGATATGAATTATAACTAAATAGATGATAAATAAAGTAATGTTGATTAATTTCATATTTCTATTGGCTTTCTTAGATATTTTATTAAGAAGTAAACTGTTGATTTTAAGGTTTAAAAGTTTTTATTTATACTATATTTAGGCTTTTAACAACAAAAAATTTTTTACCCTGTATATAGTTGTCTTAGTTTTAATGATATTTTTTTTCTACTTTTGCTGCATTTTTTCGGTCGAAAAAAGAAAATGTTAAAACTAATAACTTACGTCTCACCTTAATATTAAAGTTAGAATATAACACTTTTATTTATTTTGGAAAACTAATTGTACTGTAAAAGTAGCACGTTTAGCGGTTTTATAATTAAAAGCTACAACGTATAATAACTTTTTATTACGTTTAACTTTTAATAATATAGAATTTAAAAATTAATAAATTGTGAAACTTAGAAATATTAAGTTAATTATGTCTTTTTATTTTGGTTTTACAAAAAAATACTTGACAAAAAGAAAAATTAAAAATAAGTTTAGAAAAAAAAATTGCTAACAACTAAATTCAATGAAACAAAACACAAGAATTTTGTTTTTTAAACTTTTCTATAACTATAGTTTGCTTAAAAAATCTTTAGAAATTTTAAAACAACTCATAGGTATCTAAAAGAATAGGTGTCAAATATGCACAAAGGAAAAGTTTTGCATGAATAAATTTTACTGTCACCCCTATCCCATACCTTAGTCGGTAACTTTGTATTTATATTAATATTTTACTTATTTATTTTGTTTGTAGGTATGTTTTTTCCACTGTCACTGTTACCCCTAACCCTTACCTTTGGTTGATATTTTTTATATTTATTTTACTCTTTATAATCTGGTGCAACATTGATCCTCTGTGCATATTTGTCCACTCCCTATCTAAAAAAGTTCAAAACAAGGCCAATCAAAAGTTTTGTACTTCTATTAAACTTAAGACATAAACAGTTGTGTTCGCCCTATGAAACAAGATAAAGCCCTAATATTAAATTGTTTTACATCAAAATAAAATTTTAAGAAAATTAAGAGAAATATAGTTTAATGTGTAACTTCATAACTTTACAAATACTTCATGACATAATTGAGTGTTTGAAGTTTCATGTTACTTATAATTTTATGACCTTATTGTTATCTTACTGCAATAAAACAAAAGCGAATAGTTTTTAGTTCAAATAAAAATACTGAAATTTAGAATGTAATGAAAATATCCAATAACATTAGTTTTAGCTGGTTTTTACTTAAAATATGTTATTTACTTGAAATTGTAGAGTAGAAATCTTAAATTTTAACATCATTATATAAATACAGCTATTATTTGCGAACATATTCAAAAACTTTTGTTTTTAGTGACATTCACAAGTATCCACAAGTAAGTAGTTTTAAATCATTATGAGGTGTTATCTCAAATTAGACAGTAAATAATTCTTTTCCTAATAAAATACAAGCACATTAAACATATTGTTTATGAAGAAAATCTTCAACACATGGTATTTTGGTAATCTTTAAAATTCTTACAATTATTTCTGACACAATAAACCATGAATTTTAAAAACAAAAAAAAAAAAAAGTTTTCAAAAAGTCTCAAGTTATATTAATGAAAAGAAATTTAAAGCATTTCATCTAACTTTGACCCGAATAAGTTTTCACCTAAAATTAATTAGTTTCAGTGGTTACTAGGTGTATCCATTTGGTACTAACACGTTTAATTGTTTTTTAAGTTAATAAACGTTGTCACGTATTAAGTTTATAAAATACACCACAAAGAATAATTTAACTGAACTTTTTCCTATCTGCATGAAATGAGGTATAAAAACTTTTTTATATCACAAATACCATTGTATAAAGTTAAATTGTGATATTTATGTCTACTTTGATGAGTTACCAAAAGTAGCACAATAACGATTTAGAAAATAAATTACTCTTGTTTTATATATATTTAGCAAATTCTAATACGTTACTAAGAAACAAAAATCTTTAATTTAAATAATTTCATATAAAAAAAAAACATCAATTTTGCTTAAGTTTATTTTAAGTCATAATTATACTTTTTCATAAAGTTCTGACCAAGCATTCAACCAAGGTAAACTTGTTAGAAAACAAAAAGTATTTGCAAATGTGTTTAGTCTTAGGTATCTGATTTTAATTATTCAAGACTGTATGTAACTTTTGTTTAGCGAACTTAAAATACTTTAAATTTGACACAATAAATATTTTTCAGTTAATACTTTATGAGTACAAAAGGGTTATGATGTAGCAATTTTAAACATAATTAAAAAAATTTATTATTGTCACAAAAAAAAAAAATATCAAATACATTGTTATATTCTATTATGAAATATATATATATATATATATAATATAATATATATATATAATATATATATATGAAATAATAATATGAAATAATATATATGAAATATATATATAATATATTCTATTATATTATATGATTAACGTATTTATGAACTTGAAAAAAAAAACTTTTTTTCGGAAAAATACTTAAGTGTTTAAATGTCAATGTTTTGATTCAAATTTATTGAAGTTCTTGTGAAAGTTGCTTTACTTGAACTACATGATAATAGCCTTTGTGTTTACACAATTGGTTCAAGCTAAAATCTTCATCTTGACAGTTTAAACAAAGTATTTTATGATATTTTTAAAACAGTTACAAATACATAATTAATAATTGTTTGCAACTAAACTAAAAATCAAAAAATTAACAAACAAAGTGCTTGCTTTTTTTTTGTCCTACTCTAATCTACTACAAAGTTTATTGGTTATAACTTAACAAAAAATAAATTTTTTTATCATTGTTATCGTAACTACGCTGATAACTTAATAAAACTCATTAATTTTCTTTTTAATTTTTGATACAGCTAAAACATTAAAACACAGTTATTGGTTAGGCTTGTTTTATTTCAATTCAAAAATACTTTTTATAAAAACCTTGTAATATACAAACCACAGTAAAACTAATACAACTTCCTAGTTGCCTTAAGTATTGAAAATTAAGCTAGTAAAATTTTAATGCAGTTTTTAATCTATTATCAATACCAAGCACTTTACACACGAACAAAATAGATTAAAATCTAATCGATTAGTTATCATAAGTTCTCCTAATCGTATAAGCGTGTGTTGCGGTTAGAAATACTCTGAAACATTATCAGTCGTTCATCGAAAATACTAGTCAACATTTGTCTGCTAACTTATACCTATGTGACTTGTTTTACGGTTAAAATAAATTATAATGCAGGTATCCATCTGTACACCAAACTGTTCTTAAAAACTTACTTTTCACAATTTACAAAACAGGAAGTATACAAAAATAAAAACTAAAAACCTGAAAAAAAATTATATTTCATTTAAGTTTATACTTTTAAATAATTTTATTTTTTGATAATTAATTTCAAGTGTTCAACTAGTTAGCTAATGATAATTTTAATAGTTTTACTTTCAAGTACTTTAAAAAAATTAATTCTATATTGTTGTTAGTATAAAATTTTAAATAAGGTATGAATGAAACTATAAGATTTAGAAAACAAATAAGACAGAGCTAGTTTCTTTTTTCTGCTCTAAAAATTATAAAAATACTTTATTAATTGTTAAGAAAGTTAAGCTTTTATAAAACCAAAATGAACTCTTCACAAAAGAGAAGATGTATTAAGTACAAACTTATTTATATAACTGATAGTGATATGTCGCTATTAAAGCAGTTTACATACTTTTTTACTAAAATTAGGTCAAAGTTCTTAATTAACCTAATGTACAGAAGTTTAGTGATCAAACTGTAATACTAAATACGTTTTTACTGTAATAAAAAGTCTAAAAATTTTAGGTGTTTGCAGAGTTTAGTGTATACAAAGGCTGATAGATGTGTTAGTTCTACAAAAAAGCTTGAATTGTTTTGTTATTTTTTAAATAGTTATAAAACAGCAAACTGAATTTCAATCGGTAATGACATAGCTAATATCATTGAAAAAAATTTAAGAGAGCATTACAGCTTATTCAAAACCCATCAATAGTTTGCTTTGTGACGCTTTAGGTTTTTGAAAATTCTGCATAAAATAAGTAAAACAGTAATATCCTATGTTCTAAACATTTTTTTTTATTGTTTACCTAGCTCAAAAGTTTTGGTCGAAGGACCTGGTGTACGAAATACTTTTTGGTTATCGAGTCATACATAAGGATACAGTTTGATTTTAAATTTAGATTTTGCCAAATTTTTATCAAGCAAATAAAGTTTTTTTAACAATAAAATCATTTTTAATATGCAATATGGTTAATAATGGTCTATCAGCGTCAAAATTAGTTTAAAATCGGAACTTATAATTATATAAATTTAAAAAAAAATCAGATAAACAATAAGTAATAACTTGTAGCAAAAAGTGATAAAATCTGTATATAGCAGCATAGCAGCAATTGTGGTTTGTTTCAATTTAAAGTAGATTCAAAAAAAACTTTAAAACTAACTTATATCAGATAAAATTATTTTTATTTCAAATTAACTGTTTCAGATTGTTAGCATAAACTTGGTTAGTTTTTTTCTTTTGATATGTAAAAATTTGTGAAAAAAAGGTAAACTTGAATACGCTTATTGATAATTTAGAATGTTAATTAATAAGCTTTTCACTAGCTAAAATTTAAAGGTTAATCATAGTTCTATTATGCCTTTAAAAGTGTTTGATATTAACTTTTGACTAAAATTTTACAAAACAATTTTGTTTTTGAATCAAAATTTTAGACTTTTAAAACTTCTCATAACCCATTTTGACAGATCTTTGTTAAGATTAGGCAATTTATAAACAATCATCCAATTTTCTAATTTTTCACTTAAACCAAATTAAAAACACTTTATTATTTAACAAATTGTCGTTTATATATTTTAATGTTATTTCAGTATGATTCTAGCAGGTGTAGTACACACCTGCGGTTTACAGCTTCTTAGTAAAAAATAATACAAAAATAGATTTTATAATAAACGTTGCTAATGTTTTTTTTCAATATCATTACAGATTATAACAGCCAGTGCTAGTTTAAGTTTATATCAGAATATAAATCGTTAAATAAATTGTGATCAAGTTTAATTTAATGGTGCATTAAAAGCAAATAAGTAAACAATATCATTTTGATAACACTCTGTTTTTTATTTCTTAGAAAAAAATGTTTAAATTCGAAAAACTTTTTAATGAATGTTTCAAATTAGTTTAACATGTAATTTAGTACTTAACAATTTTATGGTGTGTTAAACTAAGAGCTTTTGAATTCTTTTTACAAAAATAAAAAAGCATTTGCAACTGAATAAACTTTGTACAAATGTAACCTAGTTTTCAACATTCAAGGTTTGATCAATATTAACTATTAGCATACTTTATGATGTTAAACAGAAACTTAACGGAACTGTTACTTTGTACAAGTTCAGTTTCAGTTTAACATGTGTATACTTAGCTTACTACATGTAAAACATGTGTTCAACATTATGCGATTATGTATAATTTACTTGTGTTTTCTAACAGTGTGTACAGCTATTTTGTCTAGCCTTAATTCATGTAATTTAAGTTTAAAAAACACTAGGCTTTAAATTGGTTTTTGAAAGAACTTTCCTGTAGTATGCCGCAGTTTGTACATTTTATAATAAAAAACAAGGGCTGCATTTTTATATAACAGAAATAACTGAAATATTGTTATAAATTTGTATTAAAAATCTTTCTTATGATAAGTATTTGACGTTTACGTCAGAATTTGTCAAGTTTGATACTTTATATATAAATATTTAAAAAACTTAGTGGATTTTATTGTTTGAATTAAGTATACTTGTATTAAAAAACATTTCGAATTTAAATGTGGTTGAAAGGACTTATAACTTTTATACTAGTTTTATATTTAGATAAATAAAATAAGGCTTATTTTTATAATTTTACTAATTTTACGTATCATAAAAATAGTTTAAACAAATTTTAGTTATATCTAAAATACAACAAACTCAAAAAACAGAAAGTCTGTCAATATCGAAATTGAATTATGTTTCTAAAAACTTTAATTTTTGATTAAAAAAAATAAGTTTGAGTTTATAAAGTCTTGTTTGCTAAAAAGGAAACTTTTTTGAGTGAAAATAATTTAAACCAACTGAAAAATAAATTTTATTTGTATGTTTTTTAACCTTGGTTCTTTTATACATTGTTTCAACCTTGGTTGACAATACTAAGAAACTTACTATGTTACAAGATTATTTTTAGTATGTTAAGTCTAAAAATTACTTAAAACTTTATTAACATATACTGTAACTAAGTTTATTTTTTTAGAAATAAAAAATAGTTTATTTCGAATTAGAATTAAAAAGCACTGCTTTTTTTGTAAATATAAATTCTAGCCATGTAAACAGTTAGGATTTATTTTAAGCTGTTAAAGTTGCTTTTATCAGAAAACGAATGTTTCAAAAACGACTAAAAGCTTAAGGTGAAAAATTTAGAAAGTTTATTTTATTCACAATTAGTATATATATATGTATATTTTTTATTTAAGCTGTTTATATAAAAAAATTATTAAAGAATTAGCTTCATTTTCGAAAAATCAAATTCATTAACATTATAAGTTATTATAAAGTATTTTAAATAAAATATTAAATCTAAAAGAAAACAAAAAAAAATTAACATTTTGTAATATTTATTTGACAATAAGAAAAATTGAAAAATTTTATAAGTTCCTTTATTGATAAGTTTACAAATAATTGCTTTGATGCAACGCTTACATTTTATTTATTTTGTAAACAAAAATATCAATAATTCCATCACGTTCCATTGGTCTGATGCTTTTATAAATTTACACTTTGATAAGGGTTATGTGTGAGCATTATTTTTGTTTGAAAGCTTATTCTAGTTATTTAAAAAAATCTAAAATGGGTAGACTTTGAGGCGCTTTGTAAATAACCATAAAAATCAATTTAAGTTAGTATAATTGTATAATAATCGTTTCGATTTTACTGTGAGACTTAATATGAGTATTCTTATTTATTAATAAGATATACACATTTTCAAGTCTTTTTTAACTGTTTTTTTATAAGTTTGATTAATAAGAAATATCTAAATATGTGATACATCGACAATATAGCAAATCAACTCTTTTTAAAATTCAAAAACGTTTAAACTTATATTTAAATATTACTTTTAATAAACATAATCACTGAGCTACTTTTACATAAGATTGTTTTAAACACAACTTATATTTTTTATCATTTAGTCTATTGCAAACGAAATATATGTACACCAGTTATACAATACACCTATTATGTGTACTCTTCAAAACAATAATATTCACATCTTACAATGAAATTTCACTACTTTTCTTCGCTCAACTCGAAACATGTATATAAAACTAACTGTTTCCACACATTATTTACTAACCACCCATCTTAGTACAACTTTCCTGTAATACATACTGTTCGTATACACTTTTATAACAAAAAAATACTGTTCACACTTATTCTAAACTCCGCAATAACATTTTAGCATACAGATATGTATCAACTCACTATTTGCTAACATAACAATAATTCTCCTCCTCTCTTAACTCCGCATTCCTCCTGTTTCCATCTCGCTCCCTCCATGTCTTTGTTGATTGCAATTCTCTCAATGGGGACGTCCCCTCTGATGAAACTAAGAAATTTTAATCGTTGTTGTACTTTATTTGATATTCTATTGATGATTATTGTTATTTTTATTTTAGATCTCAATTTATTTAACTCTCTCAATGCGGACGTCCCCTCTGATGAAACTAAGAGCATTCAATAATTTAACTTGTTATAATTCGTTTTACTAGATATATTTTCAACGAAATTGCGAATTGATTTTGATTATAGTGTTTGTGAAATGAATTTCAAAAAATCCATGAAATATTTTGAATGAGCTTGTAAGTGAAAGTTTTTCACAGACCAAAACTTTTGAAGATGAAGCATTATAAAGGCAAACTGCATAAGTGCTGAAAACAAGGTCAAACAAGTTTTATTTAAATTTTTTTTTAAGAACATGTCAAAAAAAAATTTTTTATGCATTTTCAAGGGCTCGTTTAGCTACGGTACAAATTAATTAGTCACACATAAATTTCTAACATAAAACTGAAACTTATATTTTAATAAACTTAGTAATGTTTTGGTAGTTCGTTAATGTTTTTATTTTTTCCATAAATGTCTACATCAGAGATAAAAAAAATATTTTTACAAAACTACGAGCTTGTTGGTATTTTGTTATTGACAACTTAATACGGTTTTAATATTGTCACCGAAAGATAAAACATATAATGTATAATTATTTAGTTCCAAAACGACTCTATCACGAAATGAAACTTTCCAACGTATTTGATTTAAACCAAGTTTCATAACTTAAATCTGAGTTATTTGAATTTCTAAGCTTTAGACATAAGCACAAAAAAACTGTCTAAAATCCTAAATTTGTTCTGTTTTAAATATTACTGTCATTTAGAATATTTAGACCAAATCTTACATTTTCTACTACTCATATCGGTCCTTTTAAACAAGTTATGTCATATCGAATGTCAGATTAGTTTCTTTAATTTGAGTTATGTTTGAAATTGAAATAAAAATCAATAAATATGTTCTGTAAAATTAATTTTGTCCATTTATTAACGTCTAAAAAACTTTTAGGTCTATTTAAGGCCATATAAAGAGAAATATTTTTAGAATTAAAAAGAGTACTTTGTGTTAACCAAAACAACACAAAAGTTTTGTAACATATTTTAGTTCTAAAAACAAATAACGAACTTAAATATTTTCATTGATAACGTATGTTTTAGTTCTATTAGATGTACCAGGTTTATTTATTTTGTAAACTAATTGTATTGTTAAATAGCTCGTATAGCGGTTTTCTAATTAACATCTACAGTGTTTTAAAGCTTCCTGTAGGTTTCGCTTTTCAATACTATCATCCTAAAATTAATTAAAAACGAAATTTAAAGTATTGAAAAGCACACATTTTTGTTACTTTATTAGTTAAATAATACTTTGTAGACTATAAGTCTACAAACCTTAAAGTTAATTCTTAACTATAGTTTTTCATAATGTTTATGAGATTGTAAATAGCTTTATTAGGTTTAATAATATTAGTAGCGGTTACAACAATCTAAAGGATACAAAAAAAAAAGTTCACTAATTTTTGATATAAAAAGGTCAACAAGACAAAATATTAATAAACTCTCCTAAAAGTACTTTTTTTACATCAAAAAATTGTAAAATATAATAATGAAAGAAGTAAAACTAAATGTAACTTGATACTTTTACAAAGAGTTTATGACATAACTGTAATGTTCGAAGTATCACGTTACTTATAGTTCAATGACCTTATACTTATGTAAAACAAGCAAATAACGTACTGTTTAACAAAAACAACAATTTTTAGCACGTAAAAAATTCCTAAAGCGTTAGTTTAAATTTAAAATATGATGAACAAAAAAAATAGTTCAAAAGAAAACAATAAAAAAAATTGTGTTTGATTTGTTTTTTAAAAGCTGTTTTGTTATTAAAATTATTTCTAAGGACATGAAATTTTATGCAAGGGTTATAAGTTAATTTTTTATAGTATTACTCATGTGTTATCTCTATTTAAACGACAATATAATTGAATTACTGCTCGAAATAACAGTAAATTAAATATATTAACTTTTATATTAACAAATCATCAGGAAGTTTAAGTTATTTTTCCCGCTGTATAAAATTGATAAATTTAATGTAAGTAGTAACTTAAAACAATTTATAAAATAAAACAAATTTTTATTAAATATTAAGTAGCTAAACAAAAACCTAAAAAGTAAACTTTTGCCTTTTAATAAACTGTACTGTATAAAAACTTATAATTAGTTATTTACAATTACCAATTAAATAGTAGATGTACGTTTTAAAAACTTTCAATTTTTTTAGTTAAAAAAAAATTATCGAATGCTAGTGCTTCCACTAACTTATATCCCAAAAATTTATACGCAAGTTTAATTATTATACTGGTTAATTAGCATTTGACGTTTACATTTGAAACGTTTAATTTGTTTAATAAATTAACAAAATTTTTCACGTTCCACTTTAAAAATACCTAGTAGTACAGAGTTTGGTAGTTTAAGTTTTAAAATGGAATTTTTTTATGGTTTTTTTCAATTTTTAATTATTGAAAGTCAATGTAAAAAAATTTATTAAAATATTCACTGTTTTAGTGTTGATAGAAATTTTTAAATAATTTTACCTTAGATTCAAACCTTATCATCTAAATGCTAGTAACAACTATTCATTTAGAAATTTTAATATGCTATACACAAACGCTATATAATTCTTTTAAATAGTTTTAAGTTATCTTTATAGGTATTCTGTGAGACTGATATACATAACTATAACAAAATTAATTACGTAATACACAACAGTAGCCTGTACAGAAAGAAAATAAATTAAAAATTTTTCTTTAGAAGTATAGTGACAGTAAATTCATAGAAGCAAATAATTGAGATTTTTTTGGTAAGGGCTTTTAACTTAACCACAATTATGCTTACTATAGATTTAATAACGTTTTAAATAATCTGCATAATGAAAAGGTATGCAAAAACTGACGGTCTAGCTCAAATTATAGCCACCTTATCTTAAGTGTTCTAGTTTTTAAAAGAAAAAAAAAAGTTTTAATAAAAGATGACTTTAACTAAATATAACTTTTGATTTAAAACTAAAATGTTATACAATTGCTTTTATATAAAACAGTTAAGTATATGATACTTTCTACAAAATTTTAGGAATAAAAACCAGTTAAAATTTGTAAAAAATGGTTAAACGAACTTAATAAATAGCAGACATGTATAAAGAAAAAAATTAAACACTAACTTCAATAGGCTCTTCTTAACACTTGCTGGTTTACTGTCTAGTTCTTTGGTTACTTCGTATTTAGCTTTAATTCCGTCAGACCATTTCCAAACTGGCGAATTACCAATAGTTGTGTTGTATGAGAGTCCTGTAAACATTTATGACAAACTTTTAACGTTTAAAAGATTTATATTTTTCCAAACTGGTAAATTACTAATATCTGTCTTGTGTAGGACCTGTTAAATGTGCAAGCATTTATAAAATATAAAAATAATACCATGCTTCAATGTATAAATGTACTACTTATTTTTAAATCGGTAAATTACCAATTGAGGTAACGAAAGAAAGACTAATATGTTCCATTATATTGTTAACAACAAACTTGCGCAAAGTATACAGTATCCAAGTTTGTGTAATGATATTAATATGTAGAAACTATTTATATAGTATGGTTTATAAGTAATACTCTATTGATTGTTTGAAATATGTTGTATAAATGAGTTGTGTAGAAGACTTGAAATATAAAAAAATAACATTTGTTAGCAGGGTATAGTACTTGTGAGCTACAAACTTTAGTGTTAGAAAATAGACCTAAACAATTTGTTATAAGTTATCAATTATAAAGTATAGTTTTATATTTAAAAAATTCTTTAAAAATAAGTATAAAGAATCTAAAGTTTTATTGTTGTTTATGAATTTAAAACTAGACAGATACGTACTATAAATTGATTTGACCTATTGCGTAACTCCATTATTTTCAGATTTATAAAGCCACAATATTTGCTTAAGCAATCTGAAATGTCAATTTACAAAGTTCAAAGTTACTTCAATATTTAACAAAGGTACTTAAAGTTTTGAAAAAAAGTATTAAGTCTAAAGAATTTAAATCTACACTTTTAAACTAAAAATAAAATAAAACTTAAATATTTTTCTTGAGTTAAAAATACAAACAAAACAGAATTAAAACAAAAACATTAACTTTATTATTGTATTTTAATAGAAAAACATGTTTATTTATAAACTAAAGCTTGTTCTCAGGAATAATACTTATCTGTTTATATACGATATTTTGGTTTATTTTATCTAAGATTTTTGTGAGAATTACTTGTACTCGTATTACAGGTATCAAAAGAAAAATTTAACACATTTTGAGGTTTAAGCTTAAGTTTATATATGTATAGTAATCAAAGTAAAAATTTCATGGCTATTTGCTTTAGGTTCATACTTCAAAAGTCTAAAGAACTCAAACTATTTTCAACAAGAAAATAAAATTAGATCTGATTTGAAAAGAATGCTATTGATTTGTTTTTTTAATCTGTAAATAGTTTAAAAGTTCTAAATTTCAAAAAATGTTTTAACATTTTTAAACGTACCGATCCGGTAAAATTCCCCATCATTTTTATCGTTATCACTATTAAACTGAGCCAAACTAATCAATGATTTTCACTTTTCGCAACAGCTAATTGCCCTTCAATTCTCCACTTGACAGCTGTTAAAATGATTAGTATAAAAAAAAATCTACCATGTTTTTTAGTTTGTTATTTATTATATCAAATGTTATAGCTTAAATACCTCATTATTCATTTTATCGTTATTATAGTTAAAATGATTCAAAGTACTTAAACAGTAATATCTTTGAAAACTTACTATGACTACTAATAATGATAAATGATATAATTTATCCAATTTTTCAAAATAAGTCAAAAAAATGTTGTAAAGTAACTTAAAATAACTTAAAAACTTTTATTTAAAATCCTAAACTTTTAAACTATCACAAAATAAAGCTGGTCATATGACCTGAGTTATCATATCAATTTATACACCTAGTTAAAAGTTGTTTATATAAACTGAGCCTTCCTACAAATCTTTTAACCTATTCAATAAAATACAGCTAAAAAATGATTAATCTAAATAAAATCACTACAATTTTCAGTAGTAGTCAACTAGTGTTTTATATTAACTTATTGTAATTAACTAGTTTGAATAATTATGCTATCCAAATAAGCGTGCTATGCGGTTAACAAAACTTTCAAGTATTAGCATTTGTTAATCAGTTTTAATTGTTAGTACTTGTTAATTAGTTTCAACTATTAGCATATGCGATTTACACTAAAAGCGTTTAGCTTCTCTTAATGTTAAAACAAATTGATAATGCGTATTTCTACATATATATATATATAAATTTGTTCTTGATAAAATTTTATTTATCAAGCTTACTTATAAGTTTATACTTTTTACGACTTTTAAAACTAAGTCGTTCAAAAACGTATTATTGCTAAAAAACTTTTGATATAGTTCACTAGATTAAACTTTAAAGTCGATTTTAGTTTGTTCTAAGTAATTTAAAAGATTTACTTTTTTATTGTTCAGTTTAGTAAATAGCAATACTTGTATCGAAGTTATTACTAAAAAAGTTTTCTGATTTCGAACTATTTTAAATTTTAAAACTCTAAAAGAATATTATGTAACAACAAATAAATATATAATTCTATACATTATAACTTCAGTAATAGTGTAAACAAACTAAGATTTTTTAATTTTTGAAAAAACCTTAACCAGCGTAATTTAGTCTTATTTTAAAGATTTTTGATTATAAAGAAATAACCTGTAAAGATGTAATAGGTACGAACTTATATACTTTGTAGGATGATTTTTGTAGGTACTTAAGCAATTTTGAATTTTTTTTCAAAAAGTAAGACAAATTACCAATCAATCTATCTTGCAGGAGTTTTGTGATTAAAATTAGTTTCTAAACTAATTCCATCCACAATAAGAATAATAATATTGATAGTGTTCGCAGATTTTACTGCGTACAAAAGCTTTCTTATTCTTGTAATAATAACAAAGTCATTATCAACTAAAACACCACAAAAGTAATTTAGATTAATTGTACAGGAAATTAAGTAAATTACTTAAAAATAGGTATAGTTTATAAGTTCTTATAACTTTAAAATCAAAAGTTCGAAGTTTAAATAAATAGCTTGGCTAAGTTTATTTTTTACAAACTATGGTTTCAGAACATTTGACCTATTTACGTTAATTGGTTTAATAAAAAATTAGAAATTTTACAAAAATAAATTATTTTTGAAAAACTTAAGAAAAAAGAATGATAAAGCATCTACAGACAATTTTTTTTAAACTTTCTAACAAATTTGTCAACAGATCATTAAAAATGTCATCAAGTTTCAACAAATCTGCAAATAGAAATTTGAGTGACAAGTTTTCTGTTTTGTATCAAAATAGATTTTGTGATCAGAAAGACTTCAGTATTGCTGTGTTTAGTGGAAGTGCACGATTCGATGAACCTTTCTTACTGAGCGACTTTGACTCTAAAAAGTATCTACCTAAAGTCCAAGGAAAATCTTTTGAAGAAACCAGTTGCAATCCTGGAACATTCATGAAAGAAAGTAAGTTTAAATCGGTAGGCAGTGGTACTGACATTTATGTTTACAACCAGCAGATTATGGAAGACATCAAACATTTCAACAGAAAGTATCTGACTTCAATTAGCTTGTATTCATCTGCAAATAAAAGTTAGAAAAACTTACCGGCAATCGTTGATGATCAATCGACTTATTGTGTTTGTTGTTTTATGCATAAACTGTTTATTCTTTGTGAAAATGACACCCAAACAGTGAATGGTAGTAGATGTATGTTTTACGACAAAAAGACCAACAAATGGACTTCTATTGCATCTATGATGGAAAGTAGGGAAAAAGCTGCCTGTACAGTTTATGAAGGCAGGATCGTTTTATCTGGGGGTTATAGGATGGTTGAAACGGAAATAACGCTATTAAGCTACCCACCTCAATACTGCACAGATTTTGTAAAAAAAGATACAAATTCGGTAGAAGCTTATGATCATCATGAAAACAAACGGTGTTCTTTTCCTGACATGTTATCACCAAGGTACAACCATTCCGCAGTTAGTATCAGTAACAAGATGTTTATCATCGGAGGTAGTATTGAATATTCTGAAGTGTTTGATAGCGTCACAAGAAAGTTCACGTATATCAAAACTCTTCCAGAATGGGTGAGAACATCAATGGCAGACATTACCCAGATAGTCAGCTTTAGTCATGAGATTTATTTCTTGCGAAAAGAAGACAGTAAATTAAATTTACACTGTTATGATATTGGGAACAATTCTTTTAGCTTTAAAACTTCGATGGAGATAGAAAACTTTAAGAAAGTTAGTTGCACAAAGGTCCCAATGATTTAACGATATTCTAGTTAAATTACTCGTGTGTCGAGAACAATTTCAGTCAATGTTTTCGTCTACGTAGGCGTATTTAGCTTTTATAAGTTTATGCTATTTTTATATGTTTTTACTTTGTTTTTATGTGAAATTTCTCTAGGTTTAAATGAAAATAAAAACATTTTTGTTCACTGCTTCTCCGTATAAAAACCTACAACTAATCGTTTTAAATGTTTTAAAAATATTATATATAATTTCTGATAATAAAAAAAAAAATGAGTACAAGATGCTTAAATTTGATTAAGGGCTTTACTATTTAGAAGTAAAACTGGTAAATAAATTAAAGTACATACTTGAAGTGAATAGTTCAATGAAAGGTGTTATAATAATTTTTAAAAATAATAACCTTTACATCAGTAACTATTCTATTGATAAAAACTAAGATTTTTACATCATCAACAAAAATTGAATATAAAAAAGTATTACTAAGAAAAAATTAATTTTTCTTTGTAATAAATTAAACCAAAGTATTAGATAACTATTTTCAAAATTTATGTAATTTTAACTACTGTTAGATACAACTTTAAAGATGAATAGTAAACATGATTATTTGCAAAGTACAAAACAGTAAATTAAAAAGGCTTTTGAGTGATAGGTTTTAGAAAAATCTAATTCTAATTTTGTTTAAATTTATGTTTAAAACATAAGATTTAGTTATATATCAAGCTAAACTAACTTGTATTAAAAATCTTGGATATTACATAAAGTTTAAGTATAGTTAGTAACTTTTTAGTTAAGATGTATAAAACATATTAAAATACATTTAGTAAGGTTTTAGAACAAAATTAAAAAAACTCATAGAAAAAAAAAATATTTACAATTATCTAAGTATACATGCAAAGTTCGTGAACACTTTAATTTAAATTTAATAACTTTCTTCATAATTTATTTATCACATAAGTATTTTTCAATTATCTAACAGACCGATACAAATTTATAATGGCTAATAAATTTAAAATTACAAAAAACATTTGAATTATAAAAAGACATATTAAAAGCGGGTAATTAGGTGTTGTAGCAATTTATTAAATTGAAACCAAATTAAAATGTTTTTTTTGAAATTATAATGATACAGTAATTTCTTTAATTTAAATTGAAAAAAAACCAGGTGGCATCAAATTATATTTTGATGAATTATTGAAGTTTAATATTAAATAAATTTATAAAAATACAGTTCATTTAAGCCTCCCATAATTAAAAATGTTTATTTTTCGATTTCGATTTTATATTTCTACTTAATAAATAAAATATTAATATCAATTTGTAATTGATTTTAAAACCAAAAATTAAATTAGCTATGATCAAAAAACGTTATTGTTTTTAGAAGTTACTTTTTTTTTGTAAAATGTATAAATCGTTTCATTATGACGTAACAAAAAACTTACATAATTTTAGCTTCAGCGCAAGGAACTCTTTCTTCTGGAATCAGGTATCAGCTTAAATCATCAGGAATGTTTTGGACATTTACAATCCCTCTGTTTCTGCAATCTGTTAAATAAGTTTTATTAAGTTACATTCAGTTAAAAATAAATTAAAAACAGCTTCTCAAATTGTTATATATATTTACAATCACTACGATCTGTACAATTTGTTTTATTTACATTATATATTAAAATATTTCAAGGACTTCGTTGAATTTTTAATTACTAAAACCTTCAAAAATTTATTTTTGATATAAAAAAAAAGAACTAACAATCTGATTATAGCATGAAATATGTACAACTATTTAGTGGTTTAGTATCACTTCGTAATTTATTATGACTAAAACCATTGAGAAACTGTTTAACTTAGACACTGTGCAGATTACTTAATAAAACCATGTTTCTGGTTAACACTCTTGTAATAAAATTCATACAATATATTAGCTGCTAAAGAACTGCTTTTTAAAACAATTAAAATAAGCTTTGTTTAGTTTTTCATTGCAAATACAATAACAACAATGCGGAATAAAGATGTTTTATATTTGAAACTTTACCCAAAAAATCTAAATACCTGCTGACATAAATAGAAAAACTATTTTAGTTTAATGTAGTGCCTTATACAATAAAAGTAAATTTCTAAATTTCAAGTAGGTTTTAATCACTATATGTATAGTTTTACAAAAAGTTATCAAAATCAACACTACCTTCAAACAGATAAAATTAATTACAACATTTTAACTTGCATTATTTAATCTTATTTAAATTTTAAGAAATGGTAACGTAGATAGTATAATATTTTCAAAATTCTGAGTGTTACTTTTCCTAAAAGTTGAATTACATTAAAAAAAATCCTTTCAATTTTATATAATGTTCAATCTTAGTATACCTCTGTCAAAGTTTATGTAAATTTTTGAACTTAACTCTACCAGTTTTAATTAAAAGAAAGACACAAAGTTAAAGTATTCTTACTGAAAATTAAAAGTTATAAAAACATGAATAAAAATGCAATTGTAGTATTTACAAGTGTTTCAGCCACAAATAAAAAATAAAAAATGCTTTTAGCTAAAAGTATTTATCGGTTCGCCTTTTTGAACTTGAATTTCTTCAAATTAAAATTTCTGATGCAAAGTAAAAAGTTTGCAACAGTCAAAATTAAATTAGAATACTCATTACAACAAAACAAAACTAAGAAAATTAAGAGTTGAATCTTTAGCCATGGTAGATTATTTAATAAGAAATGTATTTGATTTAGACGTTGTACTATAAATTATTTATCATACAAATAATACTATAGTTTTGTTTTTTAAAGATATGTGGTAGTTATTGTTGTAAAAAAACTATTTATAACATGAATTTTATCATTTAAAAAGTTATAACTTTATATTTTAACAGTTTAAATAAATACCAAGTACTTTTAAAGGTATTTAAATTTTTTAACTAACCACAAAGCGTGTAACTTATTTTGCAATTAAAACAATTCATTATGCAAAAAACTGTGTTTATTTCTTATGATAATGTTAACAAAAACTTACTTTGTTCATTTAAAAAATTAGGTGCAAAAATGTAAAAAAATATTTTAAAAAGCCTTTAACTAAAACAAAAATATACTTATGAGTAGTTTATTTTATACTAACTAATTTGAGATGTATGATCACTGTGACATAAGTTACTAATAGTATTTTCAAGTTTTCTGTTTTCAAATGTTTTGTGAACTTTATTACTGTGTTAACCTTATGTAAACAACTTTATCTTAATAAAGTTAAAAAAAATGTTTATGAAACTTTAAAAAATAAATAAAAATGTGCACAAACTTTTTTCTTACTCTTTTGAAAGCTATACAAAACTCACATTTATGTTGGAAAATATCGATTTTAATTATTCAAACATAAAAAGAAAATAAACTGTACATAAGATTAAGATGTACATAAGATAAAGATGTACATACTAATTTATTCATGTCATTGGTCATTTTATGTAGGATTAAAACAATTTAAAACACTTTTTCTTCGTTAAGTAAGACAAATTTGTACATCAATCTAGCTTTCAAGTATTAAGAGGTCAAGCTGTTTTATTTATTTAATCTTATACTGTGAAAACATAATCTAAAAACTATTAATTTTTGTTGTGTTTAGTGTATACCAAAAATTAAATAGACTAAAGAATAAAGCTTAAAGTTATATATTTTTTTAAAATAACATTATTAAGTTAGTGTAACATTTTATAAATAATCAACAAATTACTAATTTTAATTGTTTTTACTAATTTTTTTAGCAATAAGCATTACTTCATATAAAAAAATAAGTAGTTTTTTACGAACTTTGAAAGTGTTTTGTGTACGTAATTATAGAATAAAAACTGAACATTATATACAATCAACTTTAATTCTTTAGAAAAATTAAGTATGTTTTCCGAAAAAAAAAAATCAAATTTAGTTAATAGTTTTTTGTTTTCATCTCAATTATTTTAAACATTTATAAGATAAGTGTATCTTAAAAATATAAAAATCACGGATAAAACTAACTAAGTACATGTAAAATACAATAGAAACATAAATAAAGTAATTACTTTTTTAAAGGCAAGTGTTTAGATTGCGAAAAAAAAAACAATTTAAAGGGCTTTTTAATTTAGTTTTTAAATTTCGTCCAGTAAAAGACATTGAGATATTACAGACTGCACAAATCAACAAAAACGTTTAGTTTTTTTTATAAAGTCTGTTAGATTGTTAACAATAACTTTTACTACTTCTGTTTTCAGTAAGTATATATTTATAAACATTTTTTGTAAACTTAAACACGCTATTCACATATTTTAGATATTAGTTTACAATATTTCCCTTAGTAAACATATTTTATGTTACTTAAAAGCAGTCAACAGTTCAATCAGAACATATATTGATAGAACAATTGTGCTAAAGATTAATTCAATGGTGCAATTGCATTATAATAAATCATATAAACAGTACTTTTTTAAAAACGCTAATAAAAACGTAAAAAAATTTAAACAATATTTTTTGAGTAACAACACAAAAATCAAAATTAATTTAACACACATACACAATTATAATATACAACATAAAATTATGATGTAAAACCAAAATATTTTAAGTAGCAATGTTTATTGTTAGGAAATTTTTATATGCAATAAAAAGAACTTTGTACAATTATAACTTATTTATTTCAACGTTTGATGTTTGATCACCACTAACTTTATGAATTTTGTTAGATTTTAACTTAAACTGAATGTAATTGTTGCTTTTAATAAGTTCGGTTTCAGTTAATCATGTGTATATTTATGTAAATGCAGAGAAAAAATGCGTTCAACATTATTTACTTATGTTTAATCTACTTGTGTTTTCTAACAATGTATACATATATTTCGTCTAGCCTTAATGCATGTAAGATTATAAAATATTAGAATTTATATTTTTTTTGTAAAGATTGATTTTTGCTAATTTGAGGTGTACTACATATAGCACAATAAACTAGAGCTATATTTCGATATAACTGAAATAAGTGAAATATTGTTTTTAGATTAATTTCACGAATAAGTTTTTGCCTTAATAAGTATTTGACAATTACGTCAGAATTTGTCACGTTTAATATTTGAAGCATAAATATTTGTAAAATTTAATCATTTTATTGTTTGAATTGAGTATATGTATTATAAATATACAAATGTATTTCGAAATTTGTCATACTTAGATTTGGTTGAAAGTAGAATTATATTTCTTTATTTTTATTACAATAAAGTGAAGCTTATGTTGAAATTTTGAAAAAAAAATAAAAAGTTTACATACCATTACTCTGGTTTAAATAAACTTTAATTACATCCCTTTTCTTTTGTATTTTAGTTAAAAATTAATTAAAATAGTCTGCTAACTAAAAATTTATAATACATTTTAGAACCTTAAGTTTTAAATAAAACTAACTAAGTTTGCTTTAATACGGTTTTATCTACTAAATATAAAACTTAAATAACTTTTGAGTTTAAACATTTTATACGATATTACTTTCTTTAAATATATTTCAACCTTGATTGTGTTATACATTAAAAATTTATAAAAATTGTTATTTTACAAGGTTGACATAGTTATATAACAAAGTATTATTTTTTTATATTGATGCTAACTTAATGTAACTTTATTTACTTGAAAATTGCATTATTGATTATTTGAGAAACTATTCAAAACCGTTGTTTGTTATAAATCCACATTAAAAGCCAACTATATATCAAAGCTTTTTACATTTTTTTACAATAATTTCATTTAATAGAAAATACTGTTCAACTTACAGCAAAGAGCTTAAAGATAACTAGTCAAAAATATAAAAATATGTCTGAATATTTCCTAACTATTTTGCTAATAGTTTTCAAACTTCAAAAATAAATAAAGTTGAATATGTTTTTAAACTTTGATTGTTTTCATTTAAGTAGTGTTTATTATAAATATTTATTTATACAACAAAACACGGTAAAATTATAAACTATTTGTTTTAGTTTCTATTTGAGAATTTGACAATGATTGGTAAAAAAGTAAAAATGCTTATCTTAACTAATGAAATATTTATTTTATAGTAAGCTTGACCGCAAACTATACTTTTATAATCATCCATAGACTTTTAATTGCAGCTTTATTTAAAAATGACTGAGTATATTTACTCCATAGTTTAAAATGTCTTTCATTAAAAACATAGAAATTATTTTTAGCTCAATTAATGTAAGCTTAAGATGTAAAAAGCTTGTAAGCATTAAAAAAAAATTAAGAAACAAAAAATAATAAAATGTATCGTAATTTACATTAACAGCTTAGTATATTAACAACAGGGTCTATTTTTCAGTAACTATTCAATAGTTTAATTTATTCCTATTGTTTTTATTTTTACAATAAAAAAGAATACCAGTGTATATAATTTTTTTACTGATAACTTTACAAGCAATTGCTAACATTTGTAAGTAACACGTTCATTTATTTTGTAAACAAAAATGTTGAAAGTCACATCACGTTTTAGCGGTCTGGTGCTTGTTTTATTAAGCTTAAAGTGTTAACATTTTTATTATGGTTATATAGGATTTCTTACAATTTAAAAGTTTTTAATCATTCATTTGAATACTTGTTTTAGTTATTTTTAGAAAAAAGTTCTGAAATGGGTAGACTTAAAGACGCTTTAAAATAAATATATAATAACTATATTTGCACTACTATAATTATTTGATAATCGTTTGGATTTCACCATGTGACTATTTTGAGTATACTTATTAACCAATATCTTATCTTTAATTTTTAAGTATTTTCTAACTGTGTTTTTTGTAAGTTTGATTAGTGGAAAAGTCTTAAATAGTCTAGAAATAGAGAAAATGCTAGAGCAACTCTATTCAAACTCTTAAAAAATATAAAATGTTTATTTTTCAGAAATGAAAGTTGTAAACTAATTTTCAAAGTTGATTTAGTTTTCTGAGCAATTAATTTGCAAATCCCTTAAAAAAATTACAGTTCATATTTATTCAAAAATTAACATACTAATTTAGAATAAGAGATAATTTATGCAGTTTGTAATTAAAAATAATTTTTTACTTATAAATAAACTTTTTGTGTTTATTTGTAAGGTATACTTAAAATTCCTATCTTATTCAGCTATTTTTATTGTAAAATATAAATAAACTTGAATAATTTATAATTACTTTAAAACCAAGAATAATACTTTAGTTTTTAATTACATTAAACCTATCTATGCATGAACGAAATTTTCACTATGGATTAGGTACTCTTACGTATGATAAAATTAGAGAAAAACCAAAACAAAAAATATAAAAGAAATATAGTTTAACATACATAAAAAAAACTTTTAATAAAGTGTTATTTTCATACTTAAGCTACTTAATAATGATAATAAAAAATTGTTAAAAATACAGTTTAATAATTAAATCACACGTGAAGCTAATAAAATAAGAATTTTTTTTTATCAATTATTTATTTTCTAGCAAGCAATAACTTATTTACAGTACAATAAACAAAAATAATTGTACGAGTTATAAAAAGTGATAAAAAATATCGTTTGTACGAAAATCATCGTATCAAAACGGTTTGGCAATTCTAAAAAGTAACCCCAAAAATAAATAAAAAACATAGTACAAACTGACAGTAATTTTTTTCTTGATTTATATAATTTTATGCTTAAATAAAACAAAGTCTAAAAAGTTTTTTTTTTTTAATTGAGATTTCAAGGTTTAAAATAAATTTATTTACATTAAGCTTAAGAAAAAAAAACTAAATTCATTAAAGCACAAAAGCCATAAAAATAAAACTATATTTAAAATGTCTTTTTTTATCACATAATAACTGCATAAGGACACTTTTATTTGTCGATGAGTATTTACAGAAGCAAAATTAACTAAAACTTTAAAGTTTAAACGTCTAATAAAACTGGAACCAACAAAAAATATTTTGTAGAACATTTTGTAGATTTTCATTCTGGTATCATTATTCTTCGCTCAGAATTTCAACTTTGAACATAGTGCTGTGTTAAAATAAATTTTATTTTTAATACTTATGTTATAGCAGTTAACTTATTTATGAGGTAAAATATTTTACTAATATTTTTATTCTCTTCTATTAATATTATAAATATTATTTAAACTAAGCTACAACTAAGTTACCGAGTATCTGCATTGGTTTTATGACTTAAAAAAATACTAAACAATATTTTTAGTATAGTTTCATATGTTCCAACAGTATATAATTAATGCTAGTAGCAATAAATTTAAAAAAATCAAAAACTTTTAAAATCATATATGTCTTTGTAATCACATGATTTATGGCATTTTTGTAAACATTGGTACTTGGTATTTACAATTATTTATTGACCTAGTTCGGTGATTGATTAAGATGTTTTTATTTAACATTTAACGAGTAATAATTTATTCAATGACTTACAAAGTGTAAATTGTAAGATAGATAAGTATGTATGTTTGAATAGTTTTATAGTCTTAGCATTTTAGTTGTTTTATATAGCTGTTAAGTTCTCAAAAACTGTTTTCACAAAACTGTTAATTTAATTCTCTTTTTGATAGTATACAAAGTGTATATAATAACTATCATTAAAAAAACACTTCTTTCATGAAAAATAATTACAAGAACACATTGTATCATAGTTTTAAAAACAGTCATCACAAACCAATTTATTATCTGAGTCAAGCAAACAGTCTATCCATTTCATATATTACCTTAAATCATCTTTTATTTATTTAACAACTAACAAAAAACAAAGTAGCTTCAATAGAAACTATCATTTAATATTTATAATCCAAAAACGCGATGCAGAGTTTTTTCGCTACTACTCTTAACTCTACAATAATTAATACATATATATATATATATATATATATATATATATATATAATGTTTTTAACATATTTAACAACTAACAAACTAATTAGCTATCAGTTCATAGTCCAAAAACACGATACATAATAGTTTCAGTACTACTCTTAACATTTCATTAATCACTTACTTATAAACATGTACAATACAGATATGTATATATATATATATATATATATATACACATTGTTTTTGTACTCACTATTCACAAACGTAATGATGCGTAGACACTTCCCCACTCCTCTTAACTCCGCATTCCTCCTGTTTCCATCTTGCTCCCTCCATGTCTTTGCTGATCGCAACTCTCTCAATCGGGACGTCCCCACCAACGAAACTGTGAAATTTTAATGTTTTATATAGTTTAATACTTTATTGAGGATTATTGTTATTTTTATTCTACATCTTAATTTAATAAAACTGTTATTGAAATATAATTAGTTCAATGAAAATGTAAAATGAGGTTTGGTATAGCATTTGTAAAAATAACGTTTTTACATAAGATATTTCTAATCTGCCTGTTAATGAAATTTTTCCTAAAATTGAAAATTAAGAAGTTATAATTTAAAAACCAAAACTGTGAAACAAGGTTAAGCAAGTTTAATTTTGAATAGTTTAAATCAAAACATGACATAAAAATTTTGTCGGACGTTTTCTAAGAGCTCGTCTAACTGCTGTATAAATTAATAAGTCACACACAAATTTCCAACATAAAACTGAAACTAATATTTAATTAACCTTAAAAACCTAAAAGCATAATTTGTTTTAATATTTTACATCGATGTCTACATCGAACGTAAAAAAAAACATTTTTTTTTACATAACTATGAACTTGTTGGTATTTTGTTATTGACGATATAATAGGGTTTTAATTTTGTCACTGCAGTATATACAAGTATATACAAGTATGTTGTTTTTTTTAGTCTTAAAACGACTTTATCACAAAATCAAACTTTCCAAAGTATTTGATTTAATATAAGTTTTAAAATTTTCTTCTAAGTATGTACAAAAAAACTATCTAAAATCCTAAACTTTTTTTAATACTGTTTTTATTTAAAAATATCAAAATATATGGACTGAATCTTGTGTTTTATATTAATCATATTGGTTATTTAAAAAAAGTTATATCATATTGAATGTCAGGTTAGTTTTTTTAAATTAAGTTATGTTCAAAGCTAAAAATTAAAAAAAAAAAAAAATTTGTATAATAAATTATTAGTTTTACCAATTTAATGTGGTCTTAAGTATTAAATAATGATAATTTTAAAGCCGTATTAAATAACACTATTTTTAGGTTTCTTTGTATCAAAAAACCACCCAAAGGTTTTGCAACCTATTTTAATTGTGAAAAAAAATAATTCAAATATTTACACAGATAAGGTATGTCTTAATTCTATTAGATGTAACACGTTTTTTTATTTATTTATTTTGTAAACTAATTGTATTGTTAATATTGTACATAACTTCTACAGGTTTAAATTTTAAGTATTATTATCTTTAAAATAGTCTTAAATTATTAATTTTTGTATAATGAAGAACTTGCTTGTGATTTTTTTTTAGTAAAATAAAACTTTTTAGTCTATAAGTCTACAAACCTTAAAGTTAGTTTTTACTCTAGTTTCTCATAATGTTTTTGAGATTGCAAGTAGCTTTATTAAGTTTGTTAACATTATTAGAAGCAGTTAAAACACAATTAAGATTAGAAATAAAGATTACAAGTTCAATGAATCTTTGTGAAAAAGCGTCATCAAGACAAAAACATCTTTAGCTATTAAATAACAAAACTGTCTCGAAACTAACTTGTTTTACCAACAAAAGAAAAAAATAAAATATACAAATGAAAGAAGTATAACTATATGTAACTTGATACTTTTACAAATACTTTACGACATAATTGTAATGTTCGAAGTGTCACGTTACTTAAAGTTTAATGACCTTGTAATTTTGTTACTGCGTAAAAACAAGTGAATAACGTACTGTCTAAACGAAAACAACAATTATTTAGCACGTAAAAAATTCCATAAAACGTTAGTCTAAGTTTTGGATAAAAAAAATTAAAAAAAATATATTTTGAAATAAAAAATAGGAATAAACTTATGTTAACGTTGTTTTTGAAAAACTATTTTGTTAATCAATTCAAAGAGCATGAAATTTCGTATTAGTATGCCAGGATTGTAAGTAAAACTCTTATAGCGTTGCACTTATTCTATCTTGAACTATATGACAATGCAATTAAATAACTGCAAAAAATACGAATATATTAAATGTATTAACTTTTATATTAACAAATCATCAAGAAGTTTAAGCTATATTTCTGGCTGTATAAAATTTTGAATCTAATGTAAATATTAATTTAGAATAAAGTAGAAAAACAAAACAACTAGGCACTAAAAACAATTCTAAAAACTAAATGCTTCTAAGGTTTCAAATAAATTGTACTGCATAGAAAAACTTACAATTAATTATTTACACTGGTTTAATTATTAGTAGATATACGTTTAAAAAACTTGCAGTTTTTTTATTTCAGAATAAAATTATAAATATGTTAGCGTTTCCACGAATTTAACAAAACTACACGTAAGTTTAATTATTAGCATTGGCTAATTAGTATTTGAAACTTCCATTTGGAACTAACATATTTAATCTTTTTGTAAGTTAACAAACTTTTTCGCGTACCACGCAAAAAAAACCTAATATAACTGAATTTGGTAGTTTTAAACTTAAATTGATATTTTCCTAAAAATTTATCTATATCTTTGAGTTGTTAAAAGTCAAAAACAATTTTGTTGAAATTTTTACTGTTTTAATGATGATAGAATATATATATATAAATTTTACCATATAAATGTTAATTACAACTATTCGTTTATATCTTTTACTATGTTATATACATACCAGCAATGTAACTATTTAAAAAAAATTTAACTAATATTTATAATCTTTTTTTAAGACTGATATGTATAACTATATTAATTTTCATTACGTAATACACAGTAGTAGCTTTTACAGAAGTAAAAAAATAAATAGAAGTAAAGTGTTAGTAAAGTTATTGAAGAAAATAATTGAGGTATGTTTGGTTTTAAAGCTTAACCAAATTCATGCTAACTATAACTTTAATAACCTTTTACAAGGTCGGTAAAAAATATAGACGTATTTAAAAATTGTCTGTCTAGCTAGAGTTGTAGCTACCTTAATTAAATTATTTTATTGACAAAACATTTAACTTAAAAAATTATTATCTTTAATTAAAAACTAAAAAAGTAGTTAAGTACACGATCGATAATGTATGAACTATTTAAGTACTTTAGGACTTGCTACAAAACCTTAGAAATAAAAATAAATTTTGCTAAAGTAAAAGCTACTTTAACGAACTTAATAGACTAGTTACCGAATTAAAGAATAAAAACCAATGCTTCCTTCAGACTACTGTTTTTTATGATATACTAATTGTACAGCGTTAGCTGAAACAATAAAAATATAAGTAAACAACAATACGTACTTCAATAGGCTTTTCTTAACACTTGCTGGTTTACTATCTAGTTCTTTGGTTACTTCGTATTTACCTTTACTACCGTCAGACCATTTCCAAACTGGTGAATTACCAATAGTTGTGTTGTAAGAAAGACCTGTTGTGTTTCTGTTTAATTGTTGTTTATTTACAAAGTCTTATTAAAGTCATATTATTTTTACTTGATTTAAAGGACTAAACTTGAAAAACTTGAATAACTGTTAAAAGGGTAAATATAGGCGAGATACAAACATAATTTTTTTAAATATACCTACATAACATGTAATTTTCAAATCAGAGTTTTATGTTTGAAAACAAATTAAGTAATTTTACAGAATCTATAGCTTTCATTGTTGTTAGAAATGTTAAACTACGCAAATATGTTTTAATAATTTATTTGACCTATTTCGTAAATCCATTATTTTCAGACTTATAAAACCATAATTTTTGCTTATGTAGTCTGAAATCTCAATTTCAAAAGTTCAAAATTTTTATGATCTTAACAAAAGTACTTTCAGTTTTAAATAAGTATTAAGTCTAAAGAATTTACTCTAAACTTTAATTTATTGTATATTTTGTCATCGCGTTACTTGAAAAGTTACGAGAAAGTTGAGGCAAAGTAATAATATTTTTTTTTAAATATGCTTTAATGTAATAAATTTTTACAAAGGTACAGTTTGTTTGAAAAAAGTATTAATTCTAAAGAATTTAATCTAAACTTTTTTTCATTGTATATTTTGTCATCGCGTTACTTGAAAAGTTACGAGTAAAGTTAAGGTAAAGTTATGAGTAAAAGTTTTTATAAATACGCTTTAATGTTTTCGGTATTTTACTTCGTTTTTAAATTATAATATAAAACGCAAAATTTTATAATTTCAGTTCTGTAAAAATTGTAAACAAAACATTCTTGTCTACAAAAAACAATAACAAAACAATTCTTTGTTTTTCATTGTAAAAGGGCTTTTGTTTACAAACTAAAGCTTATTCCCAGGAATAATTCTTTTTATTTATATGTAAATGTTTTCTTTTTAGATAATCTCTTAGATTTGTTTAACAACTATCTTTACTAGAGTAGTAGGTATCGAAAGACAAATTTATGTTTTTTAGAGATTAAGATTAATTTTTGAAGTATCAAATTAACAATAAACAATATATAATTTTCTAAATGGATATTATAAGCATCAAACGAGTAAAACGGCTAATTGCTTTTTTAAACTTAAAAAGAAACATATTTATTGAAATTACAAAGTATACTATAAACGTAACTTAAAATTAAAATAATCACAAAAATTTAAATTTTTTTTTATATATAAATACATGACATTTTCTCTAATTAATCTCCAACAGTAAAATTCCCTATCATTTTTATCATTATCACTAATAAATTGAGCCAAACTCATAAAAGTTTTTTCACTTTTTGCAACAGCTAACTGTCCCTCGAACTCCATTTGACATTTGTTTGTAGAATTAATGTGTTATAACATATATTTTTTATATCTAGCCATTGAATTATATTTTTTTACACTTTAACATATAGTAAAAACTTGCATAATTTTTACATAACAGCTAAAATAGTTTAAAGTACATACTTTAATAACGTTATTAAGAAATTAATTAGTATTTTTTGATAAACAATTTCTGTAGATTGTGCTAAGTGTAGAAAGATTTTTAAAACTAACATATTATACTTAAAATAAGCTCTTAAGTTTTTGTTTATAAATCAATTAAATACTTAATTTTTACATCATTCTTCTTTATCAAACATTTATTGTCAAATAAGGCCAGTATATGAACCGAGTTAACTTATAAAATTCCAAACCTAGTCAATAGATTACGGCTTAAAGTGATTATTGTAAGTAAAATCAAAAAAACCCTCCTAGAAGTCAGCTAGTTATTTTATATTAGCTTATTTTACTTCAACTAGTTTGATTATGCTAATCAAATAAACGTGCTTTGCGGTTAATAAAATTTTATTTGTTAGTATTTACGATTTAAACTAGAAACGTATAAATTGTCTTGTGGTTGACATAAATTAAAATAGCGTACTCGTTAATCTATATAGCAAACTTAAAAAAAATCTTTAGGCGCTTCACAAAAGTTTTGAAATATTATTACTTATTAATCAGCTTCAACTATCACAATTTGATATTTAAACTAAAAACGTGTAACTTATCTTGTGGTCGAAATGAAATTATAAAAATGATAATGCGTAATTCAAAATATATATACACAATTTCTTACTTTTAAACCTAAATTGTTTACTTTTAACAAAAAGTAAGTAAATCGATGAAAGTATATTTTGATTTAAAAGTTTAAGTTTTTAAGTTTAAGTTTAATTACCGGATAAAATCTTTAGATAATTTTTTTATTTATACCGACTAGTTCTAAAACCATAACTTGTGTATTGTTAAGTTTGGTACGTAGGAATAGTTGTGTCCGCGTTTTTAATAAAAAAACTGTCTTGTCTGATACTAATATTTTTTCAGTTATATTCCTACTTCATCGTATTTAAAAAAATAAATTGTTAAGATTAGGAAAAAAGAAGTAAAAAAGTTTACAATTACCTAAGTATGCATGCGAAACTCGTTTAATTTAAATTTAATAAATTTCTTTTTAATTTAATTATAACAAATGGCTTTTAAATTATCTAACCGACCGATACAAATTTATAATGACAAATAAATTTAAAATTATAAAAACAATTCAAACTTTAGAGCAGGATATTATGTGTGGTAGCAATCTATTAAATTGAAAACACAAATTTTTATTGTTTTTTTTTAATAACACCACATCATTTTAGATTTCAAACATCATAACCAGGTGGTATCGAATTACGACTTATTGGAATGTTTCTTTTTCAATAAAAATTTTTTTAAATATGTTCCAAATCAATTTTGACATAAATTTAAATGTTTATGAAGTTTTTTGATTGTATTATTTCACATGAAGAAGTTTTAAAATATTTCTACTTGAAACATTGAATCATAATATTAATTTTGGTTGACTTTTTTGGTAGAAAATAAACTAGTTATCATATGAAAATCAGAACTTCACTGTTTTAAGACGTTATCTATATATTTCTTTAATGGCCTAGAAAGTTTGATTCGTTTTATGATGACGTCACAATAAACTTACACTGTGTGAGCTTTAGCACGAAGAAATCTTAAATAAAAATCAAAACAAAAAATTATCATTATGACGTCATAAGACTTACATGGTTTTAGCATCAGCGCAGGGGACTTTTTTCTCTGAAATCAGGTAGCAACTGAAACCGTCAGGAGTCTTATGGTATCCTACAGGACATTTGCAATTAGATAGTTTTTTACAGTCTGAAAAAAATATTTTTTAATTTTCTTTATTATAAAATAAGAAATAGCTAATTAAAGGTTATAAATTTAATTTAATTTTTTAATATCCATTGGGAAATTTCCAACCAGACTGTTTTGTGCAATCTTTAAAGTTATTTATTTAACTGGTATTCTAATAAAATTGAGTAAAAACAGCGTATATATACAATGTATACCACTCCGTTTTGTACAATCTGTAAAAATATAGAATTATTTGATAGAATCATTGATTTTTTTTACATTTCGACCCATTAGATTTTATATGACAATTACAGTATACCTTTTTTAAAGAACGATTATAAAATTTTGTAAAGTTCTAAAACTTATAGACGAAAACGAAAATTTGCTTAAAAATATAAAAGTTTATTGTCAAATTTCTAGACAATTGTGCTATTTTTCCACATGAAGCCCTTTTAAAATCATGGTTGATAAAGGTATATGAACTTTAAAATTAATCTGAATTTTATGACGATACGTATATCAATCGTTGATAAAAGTCACGAAATTAATGATTTCTACTGAAAGTAAAAAGTAATAAAACTGTGAATAAAGGTGCGATTGTTGTATACGCGTATGTTTAACCACTAAAATATATGTTAAAATGCTTTTTTGCAAAAACGTTTTTTAGTTACATTAGCAGCGCTTCTTTTTTACTTAAAGATAAAGTTCGGCTAATTTATTACAAAACACATCAAGATTTTTTAAATATTGGCAATAAAATTCAAGTTTACAGTTTCCAAATAAAGCATGTTGAAGTAAATTAATAAGATTTAATATAAAGTTCACCTTAGGCACATTAGTTAATAAAACATGTTTTCGGCTAACATTGTTGTAATGAAAGTTTTTAAAATATATTAGCTACTACAGAACTGTTTATTAACTTACATAATTTGTTTTTCAATTATTGAAACAAATAAAATTAATTAACAATAAGCATTGTATAGTTTTTCATTAACTACAGGTGCGACCAAATATGTTTTTTGTTTGAAACTTTACTCTTAAAAACTAATTACTTGCTGACACCTTTTTTAATGTACTATATTCTAATATAAAATTTTAGTTGAGTAAGCTAAAAAATTACTTACTAGTTTTATAATCAACTACAAAGTAGGAAGCATATGTTGTTACATAGGTCATTGTACTATTGTTTTTTTACATATAGTAGAATTTAAAATATTTTTAAATTTTTATTATAAATATTAATATGTACATTATAACTATTATAGTTTATTATAATTATTTTTAGTAAATAAGCTGTCATAAAGTTGTTACAACACAAAATTAGTTTAGATACGTTTTGGTTTGTACAAGAAAAGTTATATAATTTAACGTAGTTCTTTGTAGTTTAAAAATAAATGATAAGTAGGTTTTAATCACCATATGTATAGTTTTACAAAAAGTTATCAAAATCAACACTACCTTTAAACAGATAAAAACTAATTACAACATTTTAACTTGCATTATTTAATGTGATTTAAGTTTGAAGAAATGGTGCGGTAGATAGTATCATATTTTCTAAAATCTAAAGTTGAATTACAATAAAAATAAAATCCTTTCAATTTTATATAATATTCAATCTTAGTATACCTCTGTCAAAGTTTTTGTAAATTACTGAAGTTAACTCTACCAGTTTTAATTAAAAGACACAAAGTTAAAGTATTCTTACTGAAAATAAAAGTTATAAAAACATGAATAAAAATGCAATTGTTGTATTTACAAGTGTTTAAGCAACAAATAAAAATTTTAAAATGCTTTTAGCTACAAGTGTTTCTCGATTTGCCTTTTTGAACTTGTATGTCTTAAAATTAATATTTCTGATGCAAAGTTAAAATTTTTCAACTGTCAAAAATTAAATTAGAATGTTTATTAGAACAAAATAAAACTAAAAAAATTAAGAGCCGAATCTATACCCATAGTAAAATAGTTAACAAAAAATGTTTTTGATTTAGACGTTGTGTTATAAATTATTTATCATACAAATGATACTACAGTATTGTATTTTAATGATATGTAGTAGTTATTTTTGTAGGAGATTTATTCATAACATGAATTTTATAATTTAAAAAATTAGAATTTAATATTTTAACTGTTTAAATAAATACCAAGTTATTTTGAAATAATTTAAATTTTAAACTAACCACAAAGCGTGTAACTTATTTTACGGTTAAAGCAATCCATTATGCAAAAAATGGTGCTTATTTCTAATGGTAATGTTCACAAAAACTTACTTTGTACACTTAATAAAGTTAAGTCCAAAAATGCGTAAATAAAAAAGTATTTCAAGTAGCCTTAAAATAAAACTAAATTCTACTTATGAGTAGTTTATTTTATACTAACTAATTTGAAATGTATGATCAGTGTGACATAAGTTACTACAGTATTTTCAAGTTTTCTTTTTTCGAATATTTTGTGAACTTTTTTATTGTATTTACCTTATGTAAACAACTTTATCTAAATTAAGTTAAAAAAAATAAATTTTTTTGAAACTTAAAAAAAAAATTAAAATGTGCACAAACTTTTTTATTACTCTTTTGAAAGCTATACAAAACTCACATTTATGGTTAGAAAATATCAATTTTAATTATTCAAACATAAAAAACGTAAACTCATAGCTGTAAAGATGTACATACTAATTTATGTCATTGGTCATTTTATGTAGGATTAAAACAATTTAAAACACTTTTTCTTCGTTAAGTAAGACAAATTTGTACATTAATCTAGCTTTCAAGTATTAAGAGGTCAAGCTGTTTTATTTATTTAATCTTATACTGTGAAAACATAGTCTAAAAACTATTAATTTTTGCAGTGTCTAGTGTATACCAAAATTTAAATAGACTAAATAATAAAGCTTGAAGTTATTTATTTTTTCAAAATAACAGTATTAAGTTAGTGTAACATTTTATAAATAATCAAAAGTAGTTTGTACTAATTTTATTAGCAATAAGCATTATTTTATATAAAAAATAAAAAGTTTTTTTACGAACTTTGAAAGTGTTTTGTGTACGTGATTAATAAATAAAAACTGAATATTATATACAATCAACTTTAATTCTTCAGAAAAATTAAGTATGTTTTCCGAAGAAAAAAAAATCTTATTTAGTTAATAGTTTTTTGTTTTCGTCTCAAATATTTTAAACATTTAAAAGATAAGTGTATCTTAAAAATAAAAAATTCACGGATAAAACTAACTTAGTACATATAAATTCAATAAAAACATAAATAAAGTAATTACTTTTTTAAAGGCAGTTGTTTAGATTGCGAAAAAAAAATTAAAAGGGTTTTTAATTTAGTCTTGGAATTTCGTCCAGTAAAAGACATTAAGATATTACAGACTGCACAAATCAACAAAAACGTTTAGTTTTTTTTTATAAATTCTGGTAGATTGATAACAAGAACTTTTATTACTTCTGTTTTCAGTAAGTATGTATTTATAAAAAAAATTTTGTTAACTTGAACACGCTATTAACATATTTTAGATATTAATTTACAATATTTCTCTTAGTAAACATATTTTATGTTACTTAAAAGCAGTCAACAGTTCAATCAGAACATGTATTAATAGAATAATTGTTCTAAAGTTTAATTCAATGGTGCAATTGCGATACAAAAAATCATACTAATAGTACTTTTTAAAAAATGCTAATAAAAACGTTAAAAAATTTAAACAATATTTTTTGAGTAACAACAGAAAAATAAAAATTAATTTAACACACATACAACTTTATGATATACAACATAACATTATGATGTTAAAACAAAATGTTTTAGGTAGCAATGTTTATTGTTAGGAAATTTTTATATGCAATAAAAAGAACTTTGTACAATTATAACTTATTTATTTCAACGTTTGATGTTTGATCAACATTATTAATAAGCATTTCGTTAAAATTTTAACAAAGGTTGGGCAAAATTGTTTCTGTTATAAGGTTCAATTTTAGTTTAACTTGTGGGTTTTTTTCGTTACTGTAGATAAAACATGCATTTAACATTATATACAACTTACTTGTGTTTCCTAGCAATGTAAATAGTTGTTTCGTCTAGCCTTAATGTATGTAAGCTTATAAAACAAAACATTAGGTTTTATATAGTTTTTGTAAAAACTTTTTTCGCTAATTTGTGGTGTACTGTATATAATGCAATAAACTATAATTCGATATTACAGAAATAACTGAAACACTGTTTTTAATTCAATTTTAAGAAAAATTTTTTGCCTTGATAAGTATTTGACAATTACGTCAGAATTTGTCACGTTTAATATTTTAAGCATAAATGTTTGTAAAATTTAAACATTTTATTGTTTGAATTAAATGTATGTGTTATGAAAATAAAATGTATTTCGAAATTTGTCATATTTAGATTTGGTTGAAAGTAAAATTATATTTCTTTCTTTGTATTACAATAAAGTGAAGCTTATGATAAAATTTTGAAAGAAATTTAAAAAATTTTACATACCATTACTCTGGTTTAAAAAAACTTTAATTATATCCATTTTCTTTTGTATTTTAGTTATTAAAAATATATAATTTGTTAAGGAAAAAGTTAACCTTAAGTTTTGAATTAAACTAACTAAAATTTTTTAATAGGGTTTTATCTACTAAATATAAAACTTAAATAATTTTTTAGTTTAAACATTTTATACAATATTACTTTCTTCAAATATGTTTCAACCTTGATTGTGTTATACATTAAAAATTTATAAAAAATGATATTTTACGAGGTTAACATAGTTATATAACATAGTATTATTTAATTTTATTGGTGCTAACTTAATAATACTTTATTTTTTTGAAAATTGGATTATTGATTATTTGAGAAATTATTAAAAACCGCTGTTTGTTATAAATCCACATTAAAAGCCAACTATATATCAAAGTTTTTTACACTTTTTATAATAATTTCATTTAATAGAAAATACTGTTCAACTTACAGCTAAGAGCTTAAAGATAACTAGTCAAAAACATAAAAATATATCTGAATATTTCCTAACTATTTAGCTAATAGTTTTCAAACTTCAAAAATAAATAAAATTGAATATGTTTTTAAAGTTTAAATGTTATCGTTTAAATTTTGTTTATAATAAATTTTTATTGATAAAATAAAATACGGTATAAACTATTTGTTTTAGTTTTTGTTTGAGAATTTTACAATGATTGGTAAAAAAGTAAAAAATGTTTATCTTAAATAATGAAATATTTTTTTTATATTAAACTTTACTTTAAACTATTTTTTATAGTTATCCATAAACTTTTAAATGCAGCTTTATTTAAAAAATCTGTGTTTATTTACCCCATAGTTTAAAATATCTTTCATTAAAAACATAGAAATTAGTTTTAGCTAAATTAATGTAAGTTTAAGTTGTAAGCTATAAAAAAAAATTAAAAAACAAAAAATAATAAAATGTACCATAATTTACATTTACAGCGTAGTATATTAATTGCTGCGTCAATATTTCAGTAAAATTTCAAGAATTTAATTTATATCCAATGTTTTAATTTGACAATAAAAAATGAATACCACTGTTTATATTTTTTTTACTGATAACTTTACATGTAATTGCTAAAATGTGTGAGTAACACGTTCAATTATTTTGTAAACAAAAATGTTGAAAGTCACATCACGTTTTAGCGGTCTGGTGCTTGTTTTATTAAGCTTAAAGTGTTAACATTTTTATTATGGTTATATAGGATTTCTTACAATTTAAAAGTTTTTAATCATTCATTTGAATACTTGTTTTAGTTATTTTTAGAAAAAAGTTCTGAAATGGGTAGACTTAAAGACGCTTTAAAATAAATATATAATAACTATATTTGCACTACTATAATTATTTGATAATCGTTTGGATTTCACCATGTGACTATTTTGAGTATACTTATTAACCAATATCTTATCTTTACTTTTTAAGTATTTTCTAACTGTGTTTTTTGTAAGTTTGATTAGTGGAAAAGCCTTAAATAGTCTATAAATAGAGAAAACGCTAGAGCAACTTGATTCAAACTCTTAAAGAAAATATAAAATGTTTATTTTTCAGAAACGAAAATTGTAAACTAATTTTCAAAGTTGATTTAGTTTTCTGAGCAATTAATTTGCAAATCCCTTAAAAAAATTACAGTTCATATTTATTTAAAAATTTACATACTAATATAGAATAAGAGATAATTCATGCAGTTTGTAATTAAAAATATTTTTTTACTTATAAATAAACTATTTGTGTTTATTTGTAAGGTATACTTAAAATTCCTATCTTATTTAACTATTTTTATTGTAAAATATAAATTAACTTGAATAATTTATAATTACTTTAAAACCAAGAATAATACTTTAGTTTTTAATTACATTAAACCTATCTATGCATGAACGAAATTTTTACTATGGATTAGGTACTCTTACGTATGATAAAATTAGAGAAAAACCAAAACAAAAAATATTAAAAAAATATAGTTTAACATACATAAAAAAAAACTTTTATTAAAGTTTTATTTTCAAACTTAAGCTACTTAATAATGATAATAAAGAATTGTTAAAAATACAGTTTAATAATTAAATCACAAGTGAAGCTAATAAAATAAGACTTTTTGTATTATTAATCATTTATTTTCTAGCAAGCAATAACTTATTTACAGTACAATAAACAAAAATAATCGTACGAATTTTATTAAGTGATAAAAAATATCGTTTGTACAATGAATATCGTATCAAAACGGTTTGACAATTTTAAAAAGTAACCCCAAAAATAAATAAAAAAATGTAGTACAAACTGAAAGTAAATTTTTTCTTGAATAATATAATTTTATGCTTAAGTAAAACAAAATCGAAAAAGTTTTTTTTTAAATTGAGATTTCAAGGTTTAAAATAAGTTTATTTACATCAAGCTTAAGAAAAAAACTAAATTCATAAAAGCACACAAAGCCATAAAAATAAAAACATATTTGAAATCTGTTTTTTTATCACATAATAACTGCATAAGGACACTTTTATTTGTCGTTGAGTATTTACAGAAGCAAAATTAACTAAAAACTATAAAGTTTAAACGTCTAATAAAACTGGAACCAATAAAAAAAAAAACTTTGTAGATCATTTTGTAGATCATTTTGTTGATTTTTATTCTGGTATCATTATTCTTCGCTCAGAATTTCAACTTTGAACATAGTGCTGTGTTAAAATAAATTTTATTTTTAATTTTTATGTTATAGCAGTTAACTCATTTATGAGCTACTCTTTATTACTAGTATATTTAGTCTCTTATATTAATATTATAAATATTATTTTAACTTAGCTACAACTGAGTTACTGAGTATCTGCATTGGAAGTGTTTTATGACTTAAAATTACTTAGCAATATTTTTAGTTAAAGACACGTTTCATATGTTCCAACAGTATATAATTACTGCTAGTAGCAATATATTTAAAAAAAATGTTTTTTTAAATTATATTTGTCTATATAATCACATGATTTATGACATTTTTGTAAGCATTGGTACTTGGTGTTTACAATTATTTCTATTCATTGACCTAGTTCGGTGATTGATTAAGATGTTTTTATTAAACATTTATTGAGCAATAATTTATTCAATGGCTTACAAAGTGTAAATTGTAAGTATAAAAGTATGTATGTTTGAATAGTTTTATAGTTTTTAGTATTCTAGTTGCTTTATAAAGCTGTTAAGTTCTCAAAAACCATTTTCATTTTAATTATATTGATTCTCTGTTTGATAGCATACAGAATGTAAGTAACAATCATCATTAAAAAACACTTGTTTTGTATATAATTATTACAAGAACACAATGTACCAAAACTTTACAAACATTCATCACAAATAAATGTATTATCTGAATTAAATAAACAGTCTATCCATTTTATACATTACATTTAAGTAATCTTTTACATATATAACAACAAACAAACCAAGTAGCTTCAATAGAAATTTTATATTTTTAATCCAAAAACGCGAGGCAGAGTTTTTTCACTACTACTCTTAACTCTACATTAACTTATACATATATATATATATATATATATATATATATATATATATATTGTTTTTGTACTCACTATTCACAAACGTAGTGGTGCATAGACACTTCACCTCCTCTCTTAACTCCGCACTCCTCCTGTTTCCATCTCGCTCCCTCCATGTCTTTGCTGATCGCAACTCTCTCAATCGGGACATCCCCTCCAACGAAACTGTGAAATTTTCATTTTATTTACTGTACTTTTATTAATACTTTATTGAGCATAAGTGTTATTTTGATTTTAGATCTCAATTTAATAAAATTGTTATTAAAATATAATTAGTTAAATAAACTGTAAAATGGGGTTTGGTATAGCATTTGAAAAAGTATTAAAATAATGTTTTTACATAAAGTATTTTTAATCTGCTTGTTAATGAAATTTTTCTTGAGACTAAATGTTTTGAAGTTGAAATTTAAAAACCTAAACTGTGAAACAAGGTTAGGCAAGTTTAATTTTGAATAGTTTAATTCAAAACATGATATAAAAACTTTTCGAACGTTATCTAAGAAATCGTCTAACTACGGTACAAATTAATAAGTCACACATAAATTTCCAACATAAAACTGAAACTAATATTTAATTAACCTTAACAACCTAAAAACGTAATTTGGTAGTGGTTAAATTTTTTCACATCGATGTCTAGATCAAACATAAAAAAAACATACTTTTCAAAAACTATGAGCTGACGTTGGTATTTTGTTATTGACAACTTTATAGGGTTTTTATTTTTTCCCCGAAATTAAATATAATCATAATATGTTTAGGTTTTTAGTTTTAAAACGACTTTATCACGTATAGAAGTTTTCCGACGTATTTGATTTAAATTAAGTTTTAAAACTTTATTCTAAGTTTGTTTTAAGTTCAAAGCTATAGATGTAAGTAGAAAAAATTCCTTAAATTCTAAAACTTGTTTTGTTTTAAATACTGTTGTACTTACTTATACTTATACTTTCTACTACTAATTTTGGTTATTTTAAACAAGTATTGTTATATTAAATGTCAAAATAGTTTTTTTAAATGGAGTTATGTTATAACTAATAATTGGAAATAGAAAACAATATATTTTTATAAATCAATAATACTTTTATCATTTTATTGTTGACTAAAATATTTTTAATCGTATTTTAAGGCCATATAAAAAAACATTATTTATAGGATTAAAAAGATTGTTTTGTGTTAAGAAAGACAAGCCAAAAAACTTTAAAACATACTTAATTTTAGAAAAATAAAGAAATTAAATATCTACACTGATAAGGTATATCTTAGTTATATTAGATGTAACACGTTTATTTACTTCGTAAACTAATTGTATTGTTAAATAACACGTTTGGTGGTTTTATTATTAATATCTACATTGTTTCATAACTTCTAATAAGTTTAAATTTTAAAAACTTTTATCTCTAAAACAATTTTAAATAGTGAAACTTAAAGTATTGAAAAACACATATTTTGATCAAAAACACACATTTTGAATGGTAAAATTAAACTTTGTAGACCATAAGTCTACAAACCTTAAGGTTAGTTCTTACTCTAGTTTTCCATAATGTTTATGAGATTGCAAGTAGCTTTATTAAGTTCAAAAACATCATTAAAAGCAGTTAAAAGAGTTTAAAGTATACAAAATAGTTTATATTAGCTTATCGTAGCTTAACTAGTTTGAATAACTATGATATATTTGAATTTATATGAATATTATGATATATATGAATAACCAAGTAAGCGTGCTATTGTAGTTAACAAAAGTTTTTAAGTACATACTTTTACTTTTTTATAAATTTTAACTAATATCGCTTGTTTTTCAAATTTAACTATTGGCATTTGATAATCAGTTTTAACTAATATCACTTATTATTCAAACTAGAAGCGTGTAGTTTGTTCAAACAAATTGATAACGCGTATATATTGACTTAATTATTAAACCTTTTTTTAAATATACTTTGAATTAATTTTAGTATAATACCATACTAAACATTAAAGTCAATTTTAGTTTTTATTGACTAGTTTTAAACCCATGATTGTGTCTTGTTCAGATAGTAAATAGTAATAGTTGTGTTCAAGTTTTTAATCAAAAAACTTGTGTACTTTTAAGCTGTGTTCAGTTTTAACGTCTAAAAATATTAATTAACAAAAAATAAGCATACAATTTCTTAAATTATAACTTGTAAACTAATGTAAACAAACTAACTTTTCTTTTTGTCTTTTTTAAAGTTAAACCAGAAAATTTTTCTTCGTTTAAAAGATAACTCTTTATCTGATTTAAATAAAACCAACTGTAAAGATGTAATAGGTACGATCTTATATACCTTATTAATTGTTTTATGTTGGTACTAAAGCATGTTTAAATACATTGTTAAAAAGGTAAGACAAACTACTAATCAATCTTATGTGCAGTAATTTAGTGGTAAAAAATTATTGTAAATGCATCTGTAGCCATAATAAAAACAATAATAATCGAACAATTAGCAGAATTTAGTGCGTACAGAGGATTTCTTATTGTTGTAGTAACATAGTCCTTATCAAGTAAAACACTATAAAACCTTAGATTACTTTTAAAATAAATTTATAAAGTCACTTTAAGATAGCTTTTGTTTATTAGTTATTAAAACTTACAGACTAAAAGTAAGAATACATACGTTGGTATAGTTTGCATTTCTATATATATTTTTTCTGACCATTTGATTTTATAAATTTAGTAATTTAAAAGATAAAAATGAAGTAAGTAGAACTATTTTTTTGCAAATATTGAAATAAAAAGATAAACAAACGGTAACAACCAAGTTCCATTTTTTCGTAGTTTCAATCAAAGTAACAATAATTAAAATAACAAGTTTCGACTTTATTTCTTTTTCTAAAATTAAAGTTAGTTAGTTTAAAATAAAAAAAACTTGATTTAACATGAACAAATAATGAATAAGCAAAAACAAACTAAAAAATAATCAATTTTTCAATAACTAAGTAAACCAGAGTATTAAACATTAATTTCTAAAGTTAATGCAATTTTAAATTATGTTAGGTATAACTTTAAAGTTTTATATGCCAACATGATTATTTGTAAAACACAAAACAGTATTTAGAAAAAAAAAATTAAGTAACAGGTCTTGGGAAATACTAATCTCTTTTTATTGTTTAAATAAGTAAATATTTGATTTAGCTGTATATCAAGTTAAACTAACTTTTTTTTTAAATTTTAGATGATACGTATAGCTTAAGTATAATTTCGAGCAAAAAAATCATTTTATTAATACTAACTTTCAGTTTTTAGTATTAAACGTAACAAATGCATTAAGTAAGTTTTAACAATAAATTTAATAAAACTCAGCAAAAAAAGAAGTAACAAAGTTTACGATTACCTATGTATACATGCAAAATTTGTGCACACTTAAATTTAAATTTATTAACTATCTGTTTAATTTAAATATATCAAATACATTTTTCATTTATCTAACCGACCGATTCAAATTTATAATGACTAATAAATTTAAAATTATAAAAACGGTTTAAATTACAACAAAACATTTTAAACGAAGGACATTAGGCGTGGTAACAATTTGTTAAATTGACAACACAAGCTTGAAACGTTTTCTTGGAAATAAAAATTATGCCACATCTTTTAAATTTCAAATAAAGAAATCCAGATGGCATCGAATTAATTTTTGATGAGCTGTTTATGTTTTATTATAAAACAAATTTAAAAAATGCCGCAGTTTGGTTAAAGTAGCACAAATTTAAAAAAGATTTCTTAAATTTTTGATAGTTTATTTTGACTTAATATATCAAATGCTTGTATCAATTTGTAGTTGATTATAAAAGTAGGAAATAAATACGTTAGATAAAATAAAACTTCATTGATTTTAGAAGTTACATGTTATTTTATTGTGTATAATGTATGAATCGTTTTATTATGACGTAACAAAAACCTTACATAGTGTTAGCATCAGCGCAAGGAACTTTTTCCTCTGAAATCAGGTAGAAACTGAAACCATCAAGAGTTTTTTGGTATCCTTCAGGACATTTGCAATCAGACTGTTTTGTGCAGTCTGTGAAAAATATGTTTTATTGAATAATATTAAAGTAAAAATAAAAATAAAACAGCTTCTAAAGTTGTTATTTGTATTTGCAATCACTTTGATCTGTAAATTTCGTTTTAAAATATTTCATAAACTTCGTTCAGCTTTTAATTACTAAAATCTTTAAAAAAAAATTTTTGACATAAAAAAAAAATAGCAATTAGGTTATTTCATGGAATATGTACAACTATTTAGTGATTTGATATCACTTCGCAATCTATTTTGACTAAAGCCATTGAAAAACTGTTTAACATTCGACGGTATACTTATTTTATCAAAAAAAAATTATCAAATATTTTTAACTTTTTAAATAACTAAAACTTGTAGTAAAAACAAAAGTTTTTTCAAATAAATTAAAACATTACTATCAAATTTTCAGACAATTGTGCTACTTTTCTCTTTTACAACCCTTTTAAATATATATCATGGTTAATAAAGGTATATTAATGTCGAAACTAATCTAAGTTTCATGACAATGCGTATCTCAATCGTAGATAAAAGTCACGAGATAGATAAATTCCTACTAAAAGTAAAAAAATTATAAAACCCCGAATAAAGGTGCGATTGTAATATATACTGTGTTTAAACAACGAAGTTAAAGTAAAGATGTTTTTCGCTAAAATGTTTTTTAGTTTACATTAGGATTTTATTTCATGTAGTACAAAACACATTAAGATTTTTCTAACATTTTAAAATAAAGTTAAAGTTCATAGTTTCCAAATAAAGCAAGTAAAAATTAATTAGCGAAATTAACCATAAACTTCACCTAAGGCAGATTAGTTAATAAAACATTTTTTTCGTTAACATTCTTGTAGTGAAAGTTTATACAATATGTAAACAACTACAGAATTGTTTATTAACATACAAAGTTTTATTTTTAGGTTATTGAAACAAATAAATATAATTAACAACAAGGTTTGTTTAGTTTTTTATTGCAAAATTTATAACTACAAATGCAGCAAAAATATATCTTATGTTGGAAACTTTACCCTTTAAAACTAAATACTTGCTGACACCTGGTTGTATGAAGCAGGTATTTTAATATATATATATATATATTCTAATATAAAAGTTTAGTTGAGTAAGCTTAAAAATTATGCACTAATTTTAAAATCAATCAAAAAGTACAAAGCATATGTTGTAAATAGGTCATTGTATATTAGTTTTTTTACATGTAGTAAAATTTCTAAAATTTTTCAGTTTAAAAAGTTATAATTTTATGTTTTAAATGTTTAAATAAATACCAAGTCTTTTTTAAGGTATTTAAATTTTGGACTAACCACAAAGCGTGTAACTTATTTTGCGGTTAAAACAATCCATTTTGCAATAATTAAATGTTTATTTCTAATGGTAGTGTTCACAAAAATTTACTTTCTACATTTTTTAAAGTTAAGTGCAAAAATGCATAGAAAACTATTTCAAATAGCCTTAAACTAAAACCAAAATATACTTATAAGTAGTTTGTTTAATGCTAACTAATTTGAAATAAATAATCAGTTTGACAGTTTAAGTTACTAAAAGTATTTTCAAGTTTTATATTTTCGAAAATTTTGTGAACTTTATTATTGTATTTACCTTATGTAAACAACTTTATCTAAATAAAGTTCGAAAAAATATTAATAAAACTTTAAAAAATAAAAAAAGTTTGCAGAAACTATTTATATTACACTTTTGAAAGCTATACAAAACTCACCTTTATTGTTGAAAATCAAACAAAAAACAACTTATAGCTGTAAAGATGTACATACTAATTTATTTATCTTATTGGTCATTTTAAGTAGGTATTAAAACAGCTTAAAATACTTTTTTTTCGCTAGGTAAGACAAATACGCACATCAATCTAGCTTTCAGATATTAATCGGTCAAGCTGTTTTATTTTTAAAATCTTTTACTGTAAAAAAAGTCAAAAATTTAATTATTTTGCCATGTTTAGTGTATAACGAGATTTAAATAGACTAAAGAATATAGCTGAAGTTTTTTTTTTTTTTTAAACAACATTATTAAGTTTGTGTAGCTTTTTAAAAATAGTCAAAATTACTTTTTGCTAATTTTATTAGCAATAAGCATCATTTTATTAAAAAAAAATAATTAGTTTTTCTACGAACTTCTAAAGTGTCTTGAGTAAATTATAAAATTAAAGTTGAACATTATATGTTACTTTCGTCAATTTTTTGGAAAAATAAAGAATGTTAAGTTAAGTGTATCTAAAATAGATAAAAGTCACGGATAAAACTAACTTAGTATATGTAGAATTCAATAAAAACATATATAAAGTGGCAAATTTTCAAAGGCTTGTGTTTTGATTGCGAAATAAAAATAATTTTAAAAGGCTTTTTAGTTTAGTTTTGAAATTTCCTTCAGTAAAGGCATTGAAATATTGCATACTGCACAAATTAAAAAATAAACATTTAGTTATTTTTATAAGGTCTCTTAGATAATTAACAACAACTTTTATTACTTCTTTTTTTCAGTAAGTATCTTTTTATAAAGAATTTTATATATTACGCTGTTAATATATTTTAAGTAAACAATATTTTCTTTAGTAAAACTATTAATAATTTAAATGTTTCTGTAAAGCTTTTCAAAATGTTTGATTTGAATTACTGATAAAACTTTACAAAACTATTTTGTTTTTGCATGTTATTTTTCCACTTGAAAAACCTCTCGTAACCCACTCTGATAGATATTTGTCAGATTTGAGTTTATTAACTAACCAATAAACCGTAATCCAATTTTGCACCAATACCAAATTTTGAAGTTAGATATATCATTATTAAATGGTTTGAGTTATGTAATGTATAATACTGTTGTTGCTAGATTTCATCATTTAATAAAGTATGCTTGTGGTTTTTGATCAACATTTTTTAATAACTTCTTATTTAAAAATGATAACAAACTTTATGAAACAAACTACTTTAGATATTATTATAAATTATAAAAAGGAGTATTTCATAATACTTAATACAAGTTAACAGTTCAATCAGAACATAAATTGATAAAACAATTGAGCTGAAGTTTAATTTAATGGTGCAATTGCATTATATCATATTAATATTACTTTTTTTGTAATACTAATAAAATTTTTTGAGTAATAGAAAAAATCAAAATTAATTTATTACACATACAGCATTATGGTGTGTTAAACCAAATTCTAAAAGAAGCATTGTTTATTGTTATATTTAAAAAATTGCCATGCAATAAAACAAAACTTTGTAAATAATTTAGTTTTTCTTTAATTCTAATGTTGTATCAACACTAAATATGTACAACTCTATATGTATTTGTCAGATGTTAAACAGAAACTGAACGTAATTGTTGCTGTTTTAAAGTTTAGTTTCAGTTAAACATGTGTATACTTTTGTTACTGCAAATAAAACATGCGTTCAACATTATGCACTTAGGTACGATTTACTTGTGTTTTCTAACAGTGTATACAGCTATTTCGTCTAGCCTTTATGTATGTAGCGTAAGTTTATGAAACACAAGGTTTTATATTGTTTTTATAAACAACTATCTTGTGTTCTTCTGTAGTGCATACATAATACAATACACATGAGCTATACTTCGATAAACTCAAATAACTGTAATATTGTTTTAAATTAAAGCTGAACGAAATGTTATATTGATAAGTGTTTTACGTTTACGTCAGAATTTGTCAAGTTTGATATTTTTAATATAAATATTTATAACACTTAGAACGTTTTATTGTTTGAATTTAATATACTTAGTTTTTGTAATTTACCGAATTAAAACCGGTGGAAAGCAGACTTATAACTCTTTTAAGAATGTTGTATATAAACAACTAAAATATAAGGTTATTATTAAAACTTTAACAAGTTAAAATATTATAACAATGTTTAAGTAAAAACTTAATTGTACCTATGATAATAAAAATAAATTAAAAAAACAGAAAAGTCTGTTAAAAGTTAAGATATATTGTATTAGAAAAACTTGAACTTTTAATTCAAATTACTAACTTTGAGTTTACAGCGTCTTATTTTCTAGAAAGGATACTTTATTGAGTAAAAACATTTTATTTTTTCATAATTGTTTTGACCTTGGTTCTTTTATACGTGGACATTTTTTAGAAACATCTTTGGTACAAGGTTAATTTCAGTATGTTAAATCAATAGATTTCTTAAAAATTTAATTAAATTAGCGGAAACGTTACCTAACTTTATTTTTATAGAAATCATAAAATATATTATTTGGAATTAACATTAAAAAAGCACAGTTTTTTGTATATCTAAATTCAAAGCCGATTAAACAATGAGGATTCATAGAAAGCTGTTAAAGTTGCTTTTGTCAGAAAACGAATATTTCATAAATTACTAAAAGCTTAAAGGGGGAAAATTACATTTACTTTTGTTAGCTGTTTTTAATGTTCAAGGATAAATAAAATTGTAAACAACTTTAATTTTATATTATTAATCTTCTAAAAACAATTCTTAAAGCTTTAATCGTTCATGATAAAAGATTGCTAAAAAAATATTAACATACTTGTATTATGTATGTATTAGAGAATTAAACAAAAATTGCTAAAATCGTAAAAATTTTTATCTACAGTAACAAAAAAATCCCTTTTAGAAGTTAATAGTTTTTAAAAATAAATTTACTTAAAATTGGTTTGTTTATATAAAAAAAATATTAAGTTATTTTTAACTCTTTTCAGTTAAGAATCATCTATAGTAAATGTAAAAATACAATTTTTTAAATCTAAAATTAAATATCACAAAGTTAAGACTTAAAAGAAATAGAAAAAAAAAAACACGGAAAGTGTTAAATATTTCATGGACCTTTATATCTGGTTAATACATCTGAAAAGTTTACAATAATTTATTGTTAAAACTGTAAGAAATTCTACAATTAAAAACTAATGCAACTTCATAGCTTTTTTATTAAATTAAATAAACAAAGTTTAAATAACTAGTTTATCATATGAACACTAAAATTTATAGCGCAAAATTTTGATAGTTTATTTATTTAACAAACAACAGTTTTATTTTTTTCCACATATAAGATATTTTGTATTTTGTGTTAATAAAAAGTTTTTAGTGTTGGTAATTTTTAAAACAATTGCAACTAAATCTTTGATTAACAACCTTTAATATGTATTTGACAGTAAGAAAGAATGAAAATTTCGTAAAGATTCCTTTATTGATAGTCTTGGAGTAATTGATTAAATTAGGCGCTTATATTTGGATGTAACACGTTTATTTATTTTGATACGAAAAATGTTAAAAATCACATCACGTCTGAGTGATCTGATACTTGTTTTATTAGGCTCAAAGTGTTGAAGGTTTCAAAGGTTTATATGTGATTTTTATAGAAAATTTATTAAAATGGATATACTTGAAAATGTTTTGTAATAAAAAAAAATGTTTTTATAATTATTTAATGATTGTTTGAGTTTCACCGTGTGACTTTATATAATTATTTATCAACATATTTTTTATACATTTTAAGTTTTTTTTTTAATTTTTTTTGTTAGTTTGATTAATAGAAAATGGTTCAATAGTTTAAAAATAGAAATTATTATAGCAACAAAATTCTAATTCTGTACAAATTTATAAAAAGTTTATTTTTTTTAGAATTGAAAATTGTTATTTTATTTTTAAAGTTGTATTTAGTTTTCTAAGCAACTAGTTTGCAAATACTTTGAAAAAATTATAATTCATGTTTATTTAGAAATTTTCATATTGAAATAAAATAAGAAATGGTCAATTATATTTAGAAAAAAAAACTTATAAACAAAATATGTTTGTTTATTTGTAACGTTTACCTACAAATCCCATCTTATTCAATTATTTTTAAAGTAAAATATAACTTAATTTAAACTATATATAACTACTTTAAAACAAAATATTTACTTTAGATATTAGTTACATTTAAGCTATTTACACATGAATAAAAACTTTTTTATTGATTAAGTTCTCTTACGTATAAAAAAACTAGAAAAAAATCAAAAGATAACAATTTAACCTACATAAAAAAAACCTTTAATGAAGTGTTATTTTCATACATAAGCTACTTTATAAGGTTTACGAAAAGTTGTTAACAAGACAGTTTGATAATTAAAATACACGTGAAGCTAATAAAATAAGAATTTTTTTTATCAATTATTTATTTTCTAGCAAGCAATAACTTATTTACAGCACAATAAACAAAATAATCGTACGAAATTTATAAAGTTATGAAAGTATCGTTGTACGATGAGTATCGTATCAAAACGGTTTGGCAATTCTAAAAAGTAACCCCAAAAATAAATAAAAAACATAGTACAAACTGAAAGTAATTTTTTTCTTGATTAATACATTTTTATGCTTAAACAAAACAGATTCGAAAAAGTTTATTTTTAAATTGAGATTTCAAGGTTTAAAATAGATTTATTTACGAAAAGCTTTAGAAAAAAAAACTAAACTAATAAAAGCACACAAAGCCATAAACATATAAAATAGTATAAAACACGGTTTTTATGACAAAGTAACTGCATAACGACATTTTATTTGTCGATGAGTATTTAAAAAAGCAAGTTTACTAAAAACTTTAAAGTTTAAACGTCTAAATAAAACTGAAACCAACAGAAAATAAACTTTGTAGAATATTTTGTAGATTTTCATTCTGGTATCATCATTCTTCGCTCAGAATTTCAACTTTGAACATAGTGCTGTGTTAAAATAAATTTAATTTCAATACTTAAGTAGTTAACTTATTTATGAGGTAATATTTATTAATAATTTTTTTAGTCTTCTATATTAAAATTATAAATATTATTTTAACTTAGCTAAAACTTAGTTACTGAGTATCTGCATTGGAAGTGTTTTATGACTTACAAAAATACTAGGCAATAATTTTAGTATAGTTAAAGACACGTTTCATATGTTCCAACAGTACATAGTTAATGCTAGTAGCAATAAATAAAAAAAAATTAAAAACTTTTAAAATCATATATGTCTTTATAATAACTTGATTTATGACATTTTTGTAAACATTGGTACTTGGTGTTTACAACTTTTTTATTCATTGACCTAGTTCGGTAATTGATTAAGATGTTTTTATTAAACATTTAATGAGCAATAATTTATTCAATGGCTTTCAAAGTGTAAATTGTAAGGTATATTTGTATGTATGTTTGAATAGTTTTATAGTTTTTAGCATTCTAGTTGCTTTATATAGCTGTTAAGTTCTCAAAAACAATTTTCATTTTAACTGTATTAATTCTCTATTTGATAGCATAAAAAGTGTAAATAACAATCATCATAAAAGATACCGTTGTTTTATATAAAATTATTACAAGAACACATTGTACCATAACTATACAAACATTTATCACAAACAAATGTATTATCTGAATTAAATAAACAGTCTATATATTTTATATATTACATTTAAATCATCTTTTAATCGTTTAACAACTAACAAAAAAAAACAAAGTAACTACAATAGAAATTATAAGTTATATATTTTAAATCCGAAAGAGCGATGCAGAGTTTTTTAACTGCTGCTCTTAACTGTACAATAATTAATATATATATATATATATGCATTATTTTAGTACTCACTAGTCACAAACGTAATGATGCATAGACACTTCTCCTCCCCTCTTAACTCCGCATTCCTCCTGTTTCCATCTCGCTCCCTCCATGTCTTTGCTGATCGCAACTCTCTCAATCGGGACGTCCCCTCCAACGAAACTGTGAAATTTTTATTTAGTTGTTGTACTTTTTTTAATACTTTTATGAGGATTATTGTTATTTAGAGTTTAGATCTCAATTTAATAAAATTGCTGTTGAAATATAATTAGTTAAAAAAACTGTGAAATTTTCATTTAAATAAGTTATTGTACTTTATATTATACTATGTTGAGGATTATTGTTATTTAAATTTTATATCTCAATTTAATAAAATTGTTATTAAAATTTAATAGTGCAATGAAACTGTGAAATGGGGTTTGTTATAGCATTTGTAAAAATATTAAAATAATGTTTTTAAATAAAATATTTTTAAATCTGCTTGTTAATGAAACTTTTCCTAAAACTAAATATTAAGTAATTCAAATTTAAAAACCCAAACTGTGAAACAAGATCAAGCAAGTTTAATTTTAAATAGTTTAAATCAAAACATGACATATATTTTTTTTCGAACGTTTTCTAAGAGCTCGTCTAACTACGGTACAAATTAATAAGTCACACATAAATTTCCAACATAAAACTGAAATCATTATTTAATTAATCTTAACAACCTAAATACGTAGTTTGTTTAATTTTTTACATCGATGTATACATCAAACGTAAAAAAACATACTTTTTGAACTTGTTGGTATTTTGTTATGAACAATTTAATGACCTTTTTAATGTGACACTGCGGTATATACAAGCATGTTATGTTGAGTTTTTTAGTTTCAAAACGACTTTACTACGAAAATAAATTTTTCAGCGTAACTAGTTGATGTATTAAATCGTGTAAATTAAGTTTATTTATTTTCTTCTAAGTTTGTTTGAAATCTACAGCAAAAAGGAAATATAAACACTCTAAAATCCTGGTAACTTTTGTTATTTAAAAAAGCTCAAAATATTTAGACTAAATCTTGTGTTCAATTGTTACTTTTATCAAACTACTGTTTCTAAAAAAAAACTAAATTATATCTTAAGATCACATACAAAAACATTATTTTTAGGATTAAAAAGAGTTACTTGTTTTAAGAAAGACAAGCCAAAAGATTTGCAACACTTTTTAGCTCTAAAATGAAATTACTTAAATATTAAAGCTGATATGGTGAGCCTTTGTTCTATTACACGTTTATTTATTTTGCAAACTAATTGTATTGTTAGTATAGCACGTTTAGTGGTTTTTTATCATTTTCTACAGTGTTTCATAACTACTTCATAACTTCTAATAGTTTTAATTTTTTACATTATTGTTCTTGAAAGTAATTTTAATTAATTAAATTTAAAGTATTGAAAAACACACAATTTCGAATCTTCAATGGTAAAATAAAGTTTTGTAGACAATAATTTAATTAACCTTTAAGTTAATTATAACTCTAATTTCTCATAATGTTTATGAAATTGTAATTAATTTTAGTAGGTTTAAAATTATTAGTAGCAGTTAAATCTGAAGACTATAGAAATAAAACTAAGTTCATTTAATTTCTTATAAAAACAAGTAAACAAGACAAAAACACCAGATAATATTCAGCTATTAAATTACAAAACTGCCTTGAAACTAACTTGTTTTACCCACAAAAAAAAAATTAAAAATAAACAAATGAAAGAAAAATAACTATATGTAACTTGATACTTTTACGTATAATTTACGACATGATTGCAATGTTCGAAAGGTCATGTTACTTATGACCTTGTAATTTTGTTACTGCGTAAAAACAAGTAAAAAACGTACTGTTTAAACGAAACAGCAATTTTTGGCACGTAAAAAAGTTCCGAAAACGTTAGTTTCAGTTTTGGATATGAAAATGATTGAAGTATGTTTGGTAAGGGTTTTAAAGCTTAACCAAATTTATGCTAACTATAATTTTAATAACCTTTTACAAAATCGGTAAAAAATCCAGACGTATTTATAAATTGTCTGAATAGCTAAAGTTGTAGCTACCTTAATTAAATTGTTTAATTAACAAAACAACTAACTTAAAAAATTATTATCTTTAAATTAAAACCTAAAAAGTAGTTAAGTACACGTTCGTTTGTATATAAACTATTTAATTATTTCAGTACTTACTACAAATACTTAGAAATAAAAATAAATTTTGCAAAAGTAAAAGCTACTTTAACGAACTTTATAGATTAGTTACCGGTATAAAGAATAAAAACCAATACTTCCTTCAGAATACTGTACTTACTAATATTTTAAATGTGCAGCGTTTAAACAACAAAAACATATATAATAACAACACTTACTTCAATAGGCTCTTCTTAACACTTGCTGGTTTACTGTCTAGTTCTTTGGTTACTTCGTATTTAGCTTTACTACCGTCAGACCATTTCCAAACTGGTGAATTACCAATAGTTGTGTTGTAAGAAAGACCTGTTTTACAAATTCTTATTAAAGTTATAATATTTTTATTTGTGTCAAAGGAATAAACTTGAAAAACTATAATAACTGTTAAAAAGGTAAATATAGGCGAGATACAAACTTTAATTTTTTTAAATAGACCTACATAATATGTAATTTTTTAATTAGAGTTTAATGTTTGAGAAATAATTAAGTAATTTACAGAATCTATAGCTTTCATTGTTGTTTAGAAATGTAAAACTAAGCAATTATGTTTTAATAATTTATTTGAAATAGTTCGTAAATCCATTAGTTTCAGATTTATAAAACTATAATTTTTGCTTAAGTAGTCTGAAATTTTAGTTTAAAAAGTTCAAAATTTTTATGATTGTTAATAAAGGTACTTTCAGTTTTAAAACAGTTTCAAGTCTAAGACATTAATGTACACTTTAACTTATTATTTCATATTTCTTTATTACGAATTTTGTAAAAACTATGAGTAAATACAAGATAAAGTTATAAATTAAGTGCCATAAGGATTTAAAGGTCTTTTTTGAAGTTAAAAAAAATAAATTTAAATGGTTTTTATTAAGCTCAAAATAAAAACTAAAACTAACACTTTAATATTATATTTAAGTAAAAAAATATGTGTTGTGTGGGAGACCTGTATAATATATAAAGTATTAGTAATAAAATAAAATTTTATTTTTAATGGTTTCCAAAGTTTTATAATGAACAATTATGAAAAGTACTATATGAAAAATAAATATACGAACTTTGTAAAAGACCAAAACTAATTAACATTTAAGTTTTTTAAATAATGAATAAAGGTAAACTACGAACTTTAGTGTTGTAAAATAGACCTATAAAGTTAGTAAAAAGGTTATTGTTATAAAAAAAAATATTTTTGAGAAATTTATATAAAAAGTAAATTAAAAGAATCTAAAGTTTTCATTGTTGTCTAGAATCGAAATATTAAGTATGTATGTTTTAAAAATGATTTGTCCTTTTTCTTAACTCGATCTTTATCAGATTTACAAAACCATAATATTGGCTTAAGTAGTCTAAAAAGGTCACTTATACTTTTAGAAAAAAATCAAAAATGTTCAAAATTTTAACGAAGGCACATTTTGTTTTAAATATACATTAAGTCTAAAAAATTTAATCTAAACTTTAATTCATTATATATTTTGTCATCGCGTTATTTGAAAAGCTCGAGTAAATTTAAGGTAAAGTTATAAGTAAAAGTTTTTCTAAATACGCTTTAATGTTTTTGGTATTTTACTTCGTTTTTAAATTATAATAATAAATCGCAAAGTTATATAATTTTAGTTCTGTTTAAATTGTAAAAAAACAGTCTTAAAAACAAAAAACAATAACAAAACTGTTTTTTGTTTTTCATTGTAAAAGGGCGTTTATTTACAAACTAAAGCTTATTTCCAGGAATATTTCTTTTTTGTTTATATGTAAATGTTTTCTTTTTAGATTATCTCTTAGATTTGTTCAAGAGCTATCTTTACTAGAGTTGTAGGTATTGAAAGATAAATTTATGTTTTTTAGAGGTTAAAACCAATTTTTAAAGTATCAAATACGTAATAAACAATATATAATTTTCTAACTGGGTATTAGAAGCATCTAAGGAGTAAAACGGCTAATTGCCTTTCAAACTTTAAAAGAAACATACTTATTAAACTTAAAAATTATACTATTAACTTGGTTATAAACTAAAAAAATCATATATATTTCAAATTTTGTTTTATTTATAAATACATAATATTTTTTATACTAACCGATCCAGTAAAACTCTCCGTCATTTTTATCGTTATCACTAATAAATTGAGCCAAACTCATTAAAGCTTTTTCACTTTTTGCAACAGCTAATTGTCCCTCGAACTCCATTTGACAACTGTTTGTAGTATTAATATGTCATAACAGATATTTTTTATACCTTGCCAATGAGTTTGTTTTATATACTATAATTTTTTATCACTTTAATATATAGTAAAAACTTGCATAAGTACATACTTTAATAACATTATTAAAATATTTATTTGTATTTTTGATAAACAATTTCTTTATTTGTGTAGAGCTAAGTGTAGAAAGATTTATAAAACTAACGGTTTTCACTTAAACTGAGCTCCTAAGTTTTTATTTATAAATCAATTATATAATTAACTTTTACGCCAGACTTCTTTATTAAACAATTATTTTCAAATAAGTCTGGTATATAAACTGAGTTAACCTTTAATTTTTTAAACCCAGTCAATGATTACGGCTTAAAGTGATTATTCTAAGTAAAATAACAAAAACCATCCTAGAAGTCAACTAGTTCGTTTATATTAGCTTATTGTAACATAACTAGTTTGATTAACTATGCTTACCAACTAAGCGTGCTATGCGGTTAACAAAATGTTTCAAGTTATCGCTTGTTTATCAAATTTTAAATGTTAGTATTTACGATTTAAACTAGAAGCGTGTAGCTTCTCTTGTGGTTAGAATAAATTAATATAGCGTATTTGTTAATCTATATAGCAAACTTTATAAAAAATTTTTTTTTACGCTCTTAACAAAAGTTTTGAAATATTATCACTTCTAATTTAGCTTCAAATATTACCATTTTTTATTCAAACTAAAAACAATAACTTGTCTTATGGTCGAAATAAAACAATAATGCCTATTTCTAAATATATATATATATACACCACATACGTTTTTTATCAAAACTTTATTCCGATTAACGGTGTTTCACTGCACTAAAATAAATTTGAGAATAGATCTACGGAGTCTCAAAAAAGCTCTAAGTATTGTATATGTATATATATATATATATATATATATAAACATATACAATTTCTTACTTTTAAACCTAAGATGTTTACTTTTAACAAAAAGTAAGTAAATCAGTAAAAGTATATTTTGATTTAAAAGTATAAGTTTTAAAGTTTAAGTTTAATACCAGACTACACTTTTAAGTTAATTTTTAATTTATACCAACTAGTTTTATAACCATAACTTTGTATTGTTAAGTTTGATAAATAGTAATAGTTGTGTCTGAATTTTTATAAAAAAAAATTGTCTGATATTAACTTTTTCAGTTTTATTCATATTTCATCGTATTTAGAAAATAATAATTGTTAAAATTAGGAAAAAAGAAGTAACAAAATTTACAACTACTTAAGTATACATGCGAAATTCGTTTAATTTAAATTTAATAACTTTCTTTTTAATTTTATTAGAAAAAATGGCTTTTAAATTATCTAACCGACTGTAACAAATTTATAATGACTAATAAATTAAAAATTATAAAAAAAAAACTATTTAAACCATAAAAGCAGGACATTAGGTGTGGTAGCAATTTATTAAATTGAAAACACAAATTTTAAATGTTTTCTTAAAAATTAAAATGACACCACATCATTTTAGATTTCAAACATCATATCCAGGTGGTATCGAATTACGAATTGAGGGATTGTTTCTTTTTTAATAAAAAACAAATAAAATTATGTTCCAAATCAATTAAGCTTGCCATAAATTTAAATGTTTATAAAATTTTTTGATTGTATGTTTTCACATGATAAAGTTTTAAAATATTTCTACTTCATACATTGAATCCTAATGATAAATTTTGGTTGACTTTTTTAGGTATAAAGTAGACTAGTTATGATATGTAAAACATAACTTCATTGTTTTAAGACGCTATTTACATCTTTCTTTAATGGCTTAGAAAGTTTGATTTGTTTTATCATGACGTCACAATAAACTTACACAGTGTAATCTTAAATAAAAATAAAAACAAAAGATTACCATTATGACGTCATAAAACTTACATTGTGTTAGCATCAGCACAGGGTACTTTTTCCTCTGAAATCAGGTAGCAACTGAAACCATCGGGAGTTTTTTGGTATCCTTCAGGACATTTGCAATCATATTGTTTTGTACAGTCTGTAAAAAAAGAAGTTTTAATTTTTTTGTTATAAAATAAGATATAGCTAACTAAAAGTTATAAATTTAATCTAATTTATTGATATCCAGTGGGAAATTTGCATTCAGATTGCTTTGAGCAATCTGTAAATTTATATTATTTAACTGATAATCTTATAAAACTGAGAAAAACCAGCATATATATACAGTGTATACCACTACAAACATACAATACCACATGTTTTGTACAGTATGTAAAAAAAAACGGATTATTTGATAGACTCATCGATTTTATTACATCACGAGCCATTAAATTTTGTATGAAAGTTACAGTGTACTTTTTTTAAACAACGATAATAAAACTTTGTAAAGTTTTGTAACTCTGTGACTTATAGACGAAAACGAAAATTTTCTTAAAAATAAAAAAATTTATTGTCGAATTTCCAGACATTTGTGCTATTTTTCCATATGAAACCCTTTTAAAATCATGGTTAATAAAGGTATATCAACGTCGAAATTAATCTGACTATTATGACAATACGTATTTTAATCCTAGATAAAAGTCACGAAACTAATAAATTTCTTTTGAATTGCAATTAGTTATGAAACCCCGAATAAAAGGTACGATTGTATTACATGCGTGTATTTTTACTATAAAATAAAATGTTAAAACTTTAAAATGCTTTTGCTATGCTATTAGGTTGTTTTAGTTTAAATTAGGACTATATTAAATGTAGTACAAAACACATTAAGATTTTTTGAACATTCGCAAATAAAATTCAAGTTTACAGTTTCCAAATAAAGCAAGTTGAAGTTAATTAATGAAATTAACCATAAACTTCACCTGAGGCAGATTAGTTAATAAAAACATCTTTTATGCTTACATTGTTATAATGAAGATTTATACTATACTTTAATAACAATTAATATTATATAATAAGCTACTATAAAACTGTTTATTAACTTACAATTTTTTTTTTAATATTGAAACAAAAAATTTGATTAACAATTAACTATGTTTAGTTTATTGCAAATACTATAACTACAAGTGCCTTCAAAATATATTTAAGTTCGAAACTTTACCTTTAAAGTTTAAATACTTGCTGACACGTAGTTGAATGTATCATGAGCTGGTTTAAAATATTACTTGAGTTAGCTTAAAAAAAAATTATTAGTTTCAAAATCAACTAAAAAGTAGAAAGCATATGTTATAACATAGGTCATTGTATATTAGATTTTTCACATTAAAATTTATAAAGTTTTTTAGCTTTTTTATTGTTATTAACATGTAAATTACAATTATTTTGGTTTATTATTATTATTTTTAGTAAATAAGCTGTCATAAAGTTGTTACAACACAAAATTAGTTTATACACGTTTAGGTTTGTAAGAGAAAAAATATTTTAGGTTAACTTAGTGCTTTGTACAATAAAAAAAATGATAAGTATGTTTTAATCTCTTTATGTATAGTTTTACAAAAATCTGTCAAAATCAATACTACTTTCAAAACTGTTATAAACTATAATATTTAAACTTGGTTCAAAATTTAAGAAATGATAAGGTAGATAGTATCATGTTTTCTAAAAGCTGAATATTACTTTTCTAGAAAGTTTAATTACATTTAGAAAATCCTTTTGATTTTATATAAAGTTCAATCTTGGTATACCTCTGTCAAAGTTTGTGTAAATTTTCGAACTAAACTATACAAGTTTTAATTAAAAGACACAAAGTTAATGTATTCATACTGAAAATTTAAAGTTATAAAACATGATTAAAAATGCAATTGTAGTATTTACAAGTGTTTCAACCAAAAAAAAAAAGACTAAAATGTTTTTAGCTAAAAGTGTTTCTCGGTTTGCTTTTTTGAACTTCAATTTCTTAAAATTAAATTTTCTGAATAAAATTAAAAGTTTGCAACAGTCAAAAGTTAAATTAGAATATTCATTAGAACAAAACAAAACTAAGAAAATTAAGAGCCAAATGTTTACCCATGGTATAATAGTTAATAAAAAATGTTTTTGATTTAGACGTTATATTATAAATGATGCTTTAGTATTGTATCAAAAAGATATGAAGTAGTTATTTTTGTTATAAATTTATTTATTACATAAATTCTATCATTTAAAAAGTTAGAGCTTTATATTTTAATTTTCTAAATAAATAACAAGTCTTTTTAAAAGTTATTTAAATTTTTTAACTAACCACAAAGCTTGTAAATTATTTTGCGGTTAAAACAATCCATTATGCAAAATTCCATTTTTTCTCATGGTAATGTTCTCAAAAACTTACTTTATATATTTAATAAATTTAAATGTAGAAATGCATAAAAATTCATTTCAAATAACCTTAAACTAAAAGCAGAATATACTTATGAGTAGTTTATTTTATACTATTTAATTTGAAATGTATGATCAGATTTAATTTACTAAAAATATTTTCAAGTTTTCTTTTTTCGAATATTTTGTAAACTTTGTTATTGTATCAACCCTATGTAAACAACTCTATCTATTTAAAGTTCAAAAAATTATTTATAGAACTCTAAAAAATAAACAAAATTTGCACAAACTGTTTTCTTACTCCTTTGAAAGCTATACAAAACTCATATTTATCGTTGAAAAATATCGATTTTAATTACTCAAAAAAAAAAAAAAAAACTCATAGCTGTAAAGATGTACATACTAATTTATTTATCTTATTGGTCATTTTACGTAGGTATTAAGACAATTTAAAATACTTTTTTTCGCTAGGTAAGACAAATTTGTACATCAATCTAGCTTTTAAATATCAATCGGTCAAGCTAATTTATTTATTCAATCTTTAAAAAACAAAGTCGAACAGTTATTAATTTTTGCAGTGTTTAGTGTACATCGAGATTGGAATAGATTAAAGAATAAAGCTCAAAGTTATTTAATTTATTTTAAATAAATTATTAAATTTGAGCATAGTTGCCAGAATTTTTCTGCTATTTTTGCCCTCATTCAACTTCTATAGGAAAATTGACATATACAAATTTTTAACCGTTAAGTATCGCCCAAGAGCTAAGTTTAACTTTCTTTGAATTTCAGTAAATGAATTAGTCTCCAAATAAAACACTATACTATAGTCCTATTCTTATTAACTTTCAGTTTACTGAAATTAACTTCTTTAGACTAAAATACTAAAAGAATAATTCTTGCAAACTAAAAGTACAAATTCCGGTATTTAAAAGTTGCTTACAGTTATTTGCTCATACTTAAAATTATTTTCAAATGCAGAAGTCTATAAGTTAGGTTCGAGTTTTTTGAGTTCGCACAGTCGGTTAAATTTGCAAATATTGAGTTCGCACTGCTGTTTAATTTTGGATTTAGAATTAAAAAAAAATTGCTTAGTATATAACTTTTTCAATTTTAAGTTAAGTGAATTTAAGTTTAATATATGCTTCAAAATATTATTATTAATGAGTTTTTTTTTCTAATTTATTTAAATAAATGTATAAAAACATTATAAAATTAAAGAAAAACAAAACAAAAAAATTTTTAAATGTACTAAATGTTCTAATCAAAGAAATCATTTCTTGATTAAGAACTTTAATTATATATTTCTGTAAATTCAGTCTCAAAATAGCAGTAATAAACACTTTTTTTTGAAAAAAAGCAAATTATAAGATTGTTTTTATATTTTTATTAAAAAACGATTCTTTTAAAAATATGTAAATGAAATGGTACTTAATGTTTAGACAATGATTTTTTTATAATTTACAGTAACTTAAAAATATGTAACCTTTTTGTAATAAATTTTGGTTTTAATTTTAACGATAATAGTGGATAAAAGCTTTTTTTTCTTATTATTAGTAGAGTATTTTAAAAAATACATTAATTTATTATCGAACTGTAATATTTATATAGTTTTAGACTTTTATTTTGAATACAAAGTTAAATTTAGCAAGTGTACTTAATGAAAAGGTTATTTATCAGTTTTATAATAAATTTTATTAACAAAAAAATCTTTATTTATTTAGTTTGTATATATTCCTACAGTGAACAGAATTTTTGGATAAACTTAAAAAAAAAAGATAGCTTTTCTAACAATTGGACGTATACAAATTCAGTACATATACCTTTAGGATACAGAAAACTTTTAGATGTAAAAAATTCATTAGCTTAAAGTAGCTAGTATAATTTTTGTAGCTAATTTAAGTATTTTTTCCAATACTTGAAATGTATTAAGTAACTTGTTGAAAAAATTTGCAATAAACTAGCTAAAAAAAAATATATTAAAAACTAAAGCTCTATCATAGTTAACATATAAAAAAAACAAATATTAAAAATATCAAAGTAATTGCAGATATATTAATTGCAGAAATTTTAATAGTTCACTGTCTAAAATCCTGCAAAACTATTTACATAACTAAAAATCACATCTTATAAACAGTAAAACTTATTTTACAATATAAAACACCTAAAAGAATTTATTTTAAATTTTAAGCTGGTCTTTTAATCTTTTTTGTTCATCATAATAATGAAAAACAAATGGATTAAAGCTATTAGAATTTATTTGCTTCTATAGGTACTCCTTAAAACTAAACCATAAAAATAATAGGTAATACTATTTAAGCTTCATAACTAAATGTTTTATGTCATTATTTTAGGTATTTATTTGAAAAATTAATAAGAAAAAGGTCAAAAAACATCAAATAATCTACTGTGAAATTAAAAAGACTAATCAACTAGATTTAAAAAAATTTCTACACTATTTTTTCTAAAAGGTAGTTTTCACATAAAAAGTAGAGCTTACATTTGTAGTTTCAAAATTTCATTTCTATAAAAGCTTTTATGATAAAAAAATTATGAATAACTTTAAATTTAGTATGAAGAAAATTAATAGAAAGATACAGCTTAAAAGCATTTTAAGATCAAAACTACTAAATATCAAAATATTCTATTAAAAACAAAACTTCCAAGGTACGAGGTAAAAATTTAACTTAGTTTTAAACATTCAATTATTTTAAACATCTGAACGAAAATAGAGGTTTAATAAAAATACAATATGAATTTAAAAATATTTTAAAATATTACATAAGCTTGGTTTATACAACTGATTTGTTTAAGCATTTCTAAAAAACTAGTAAATCAGAAATCAACAAGACAAATAAGTTTTAACAAAACCAACAATTCATAAGTTGAAACACTGAATAAAAAACTGTTTACTATTTCTAAAATTTAAAAAAAAGTTTGTATACTAAGTTAGTAAAATTTTACATTTAATGTAAAAAATAGTTTAAATAGACTAAAACTAAATAAACTCTTAACTAATAAAAAATAAGTAGAAAAAACATCAGTAATAACATTGTAGATTGTAAAGTTGGCTTAAAACATAAAGAAACTCCAAAGCAATTAAAACAAATTGCTTTAAACAGTAACTGTTTTTTATTTTTAAGCCACTTAATTAATTTTTCTGTCTAAAAAATAACACCAAAATGTAAAAAAAACCATACAAGGAGGAATTTTTTATTGAAACTTTCAATCTTTTAACATACATCACTTTAAAAAGTTAACTGCAACAGTATATAATTTTTAAAATGTTTGATCTTTTAATAAACATGACTATAAATAATAACCAAAAATTTATTTTTTTGTTCAAAACTAAATAAATTTAAAAGATCTAATAATACAAAAAAATATTTTTTTGAACACACTTTAATTAAAAAAGAAGTAGTTTATATAATTACTTAAGTTGTTTTGAAACTATTAGTTCTATATCTTCAAAAAACACAAGAACAACATTTTGTGAACAATTAGAACACAACTAAATTTAATTAAGTGCAAAATTTGTTACATAAAACTGTTGGTAATAAAATAATAAATATGTACTGAACTAATTAAAAATTAAAAAGGTTAAAAAAAAATATTTTTTTAAAGTTTACCTGAAAAAACATTTAGAACAAATTACTTCAAGTTACCCTAGGAGTGAAGTATGTTATTTTCAATGTATTATAATTAAAATTGCAAACAATTAGGAAATGAAATACTTAGTATATAACAAAAATTCATATATTTATAGTTACAAAACATATATAAAACCAATTTAATTTTTTTTCTTTTAGTTCAAACAATTATCTAAGTCATTTTATTGTCTATCATTGTAAATTTAACATTTGTTAAATATTTTTAAAATTAAATGTGCTCTTAACTTTAAACAGCTATATTTAAAATTAGTTAAATTATTTAAATAAACAACATATAATTTATTTAAAAATCTACAAAGTAAGATCAAGCTATACATTTTTTCAAAATTCTTTAGCATCTATTAAACTTTAATTCAACCGATACAGTATTCATGAAGTAATATTAAAGTTAACTAAAAATAAAAATTACAGTTCTTTTGATCAGAAAGTTGTATTACATGCCACAAAACAAGAGCAAATTATAACAGAAAATAAAGCATTTTGAGTATTTTCAATCTCTAATGTTTACTTAAACTTGGATTAGCATTCTAATAAAAATAAAAAATTTTATACAAAAGTTTTAAAATTTGTTGATTTTTTTTTGCATTTTAGTAAATTTATATCTAAGTTTAATTGATATGTTTTATGTTTTTCTTAATTGCAAAAAAAAAACAATAAAACAAATTCAAGGTTTTTTGCTTATTATTTGTTAAGAACATATAAAAGGTTGTGTAAATTAGTTAAAACTTTTAAAATATTACTACAAAAGCTTTGTTTTACATATGTTTGTATTTGAAACTTTTTACAGAAATTAGAATTTCAAAAACTTGTTTATCACTCAAAAAAAAATTTTTAAATATTTGAAAATTCATTGTAGTTAAATATAATATTATTATACATTTTAAAACGAAGAGTTAGAAAAACAATATAAGTATTATGAAGTGGAAAAATTGGAATCATACTTTTATTAAGTTGAAAAAAAAAATTTGAAAGGTAAAAGCTTTTTTTTTAACTAACTTAAAGACCAAAGTATCTTTTTAATTAAGGAAGATGGTCTAAAAATAATAAATAGATAAATTACAAACACTGATGAGTTATTTAGAATAAATGAAATATTAAAAAAAAACTAACTTAAAGAGATGAGTGCTCCTGGAACAACTATCAAATTGGAACAGTCTCTCGAAATCTTAACCAACTTTTTGCGATTGGCTTTACTAAAATGTGCTTCAAGTGATATGAATTCCTGTTAAGTCAAAAAAGTTTTTTTTTAAATAGGTTGAACTAGAATAAATACATTAATACTAAACAAAAAATATCATTAAAAATAGAAAGCTATAAAATTTATTCAAGTATAAAACATTAAAAATTAATCAATTTGTACAAATATTTTAATAAAAAAGTTAAATAAAAAATAAAAAACAACTTTGATACAAATACAAAATACACTTTATCAAACTTAATAGATTACTAGAAATAATTGGATGTTTACTGATAATACTTTTAATGTTTATAAAATGTTCGAATAGAATTTAGTTAGATTTAAATTGCTTTCATATGCAAAACATGTACGTGTAGTATAGTATTCTTCAATATTAAACATTTTTATTAAATGAAAACTGTGGACTTTAACATACTTTGGAAGAAACAATCTCTCAGTAAAAAAAATTATAAAAGTATTGTTATATAAATATCTCACTAGTGGCCAGTGAATAAAATTAAATTATGTAAGCTGAAATGTAGCAAATTTTTACTTTTTAAATAGAGAAAAATAAGTTGAAAAAACCTAAAGTTTATGTCAAAATTAAGGCCAACATCAACTGCTAAAAAATACCTTAGAAACTTTTATATAAAAACTTTTTTTAGGTTTTTTGTTTTCTTTGGTTTAGTGTTAAAAAATGTCAGAATTCTTTGAAAAGTTGAAAAAAAGTGTATATTTTCTCAATTTAAAACTTATAATCTTTTGAAAATTTCATTGATGTATTTATGGTAATTACAAAGTATTTCTAAAAGAGAATAAGTATTTCAACTGCTTGGTGCTAAAATATCTTCATTTTTTATGTTTTAGCAAATATGATAAAAATTCTATATACAATTTTACAAAATAAATTATCATTAGGAAATTACTAATTTTAGGTTTATACAAGCAACATCCTGATGCCTATTTGCACTTTTTTCTTGAAAAAATATCAAATAAAAAAAATTAAGTTAAAAATTTTAAGTTTTTAAATAACTTATTGTGTTTACCAATACTATTTCAACAAAGTTTAAGAAAAATGCTAAAAAAGTTTCTCTAAATTAGTCTTACAGAAATTTTTCTCTAACATTCTGCAAAAAAAATTTGTCAAAACTATGAAGAATTCGGAGTAGTTTTCAAACTGTATAGTCAAAAAATAGTTGGATTTAAACTTACATAACTTCTTAAATACTTTAAGCAGAAAAACAACAAAACCAATTTTAAAACAAAGAAATCAAACTATGTTTAACACTTTGCACAATTTTTTTTTTCAGCAAAATTATTTTATTATAACCAATGGCCGCTTTAATCCGTTTTCAGCTTACTGTGTTCAGGTAAAGTTTATACAAAATGATAATATTTTAGAAAACAAGCATGCATAGTCTAGTCCATTTATGAAAAAAATAATGAATAAAACCTGTTACTGAAGTTTTAATCATGAATATCTATAAAAACTACATGCTAATAGTAGATCAGTAGGAAAATTAACTTAGTTATTTTTAAAATCAAGCAGTACTAACAAAATTGTAATAAAAGTATTAAGGGCATAGGGGAGTTAAACACTTTTTCACATTTTGATCTATTATATTGAGTTTTTAAGCTACAAGATGATTTTTACTGATTTTAATAATAAAAAACAATTTTTGAGATATATCAGGTCAAAGTGGGAGGCAACAATAGGTTCCTTTTGGGAGGGGCAAACTAAAATAGCAAAAAAAGACTGTTTCACTAAAAATCTATATTCTCTTACGTTTTTTGAGATAAATACCTCAAACCTTCAGGATATGTTGTTTAAAGTACTTTAAAACTTTTTCAGAAAGAATGTTTTTTAAATTAAAAAAATAAAATTATAAAAAAATAAACAAAAAACAAACAGTTTTTTTTTGTTTTTTTGTCACAAATTATTTATTTTTTTTTTGTTTAAATTTTCTTCCTACACAATTTTTTAAAAATTGCAAGGAGCATATTCTGTAAGTTTGTGGCATTCATCTGAAAAACGTAGAAGAAGATGGATTTTTAGTGAAGTAGTCTTTTTTTTGCTGTTTTAGTTTTCCCCTCCCAAAAGGAACCTATTGTTTTTGTCCAATTTGACCTGCTATATCTCAAAAAGTAATTTGATTTTTTTTAATTTGTAAAAAGCAACTTGTAACTTGTAGTACTTAAAATTCAATATTATAAGACTAAATTGTAAAAATGGTGATCTACATCCCTAAGCCCTTAACATGTTTTTAATTGTTATTCAAAATTTTTGGTAGGATGATTAATTAAAATTAACTTTTTTCAAATGTTGGCTAGTATTAGCATGGTATTTAAGACTTGAGCATTTCGCTTGTAATCACTTTACAATATCTACATCTTACGTGGTATGAACTAGAAACATCAGGCATAATCCAGTCTATTAGTAAAATCATATTCTGTATTTGATAGATAAGTCTTATTTATGTAAAGCAATAATCAACTACTTTACCTTTAAACTCAGGAACAGATTTCCATTTAGAAGTGTATTTTTGTTTATTGTTCCTAGTAGGTGCTTCCATTTCGACTACTATCATTTTTAACCAGCTGTGACAAATAAATGTTTTAGTGCTTTATATTAAATAGGCTGTTATAAAGTTAACTATCATAAAATAACAAATAATATTTTTTTAGTATTTTGGATTAAATAAATCTTGGGAATCATAATTGTACATATTTTTTACTAATATTGTTACTTTTTTTAAATTAATCAATTTAAAGTTCTTGACTTAAATGCCTATTTCAATATTTTGTTTTTAATTTTATTTTACTTCCATTTATTTGTTCAATTTTTTTTTTCAGATTTGTTAACAACAACTGAGGATCTCCTATATGCAAATATAGGAGTAAAACATTGTTTTGTTAGTAATAAGGTATTGAAATATATATTAAATATTTTTTTTTACTTAATATTTAATAAAAAATCATTAGTTAGTTAGATAGATGTTTTTCCTACTTTTTAAACAACTTACAAATGTATACTTTGCTTTTAACTATTCTAACTACTAAGTTGAAGTAGTTATAATTTAGCTGAGTTAATAATAATCAGAATTGCCACTCTTAGAGGCAAAATAGTCAGCCTGTGTTACCTGAGACTAGTTAGAGTTTATAATAAAATAGAAACAAAACGTTTTGGTTAGCAAATTTTCGAATAAAAATAATACTAGTTAAGTTTAAATACAAAAAGATACCTAAATAATTACAAAAGAACTTTAAAAATCAATAATTGTAAGAAATAAAAACTGGTATGAGATACTTAAAAATCAACACTAGCATGAGATTTCAAAAAAAGTTCATACTAGCCTAAGAGTGCCACACACAGTATGTATCTGAAACATTTTTAAACTGAATATATCTTAAAAGTTAATTGAAACTGTTTTTGGTTGTATAAAAAATCTTACTATAGACTTTATGGATGATATTATAAAAAAACTAATCTACTGATGTGAAATTTCTACATGATACAAACAAATTTTAAAACTGAAACATTAATTTTTAGCACAATCATTTTATCTAAAGTCCACCACAATAATTAATGTACATTTTCATTGACTATTTAAATGCTTTAAAAGACATAATTTTATTTTTTGCTCATATATTGTAGGATATGGGAAATGTGAGCTGAAAATTTTTTTAATGAAGCAAATCCATCAAATTTTTTAATGAATATTTTATTAAAACTGTTCTTAATGATTCCTTTTTGTAACAATTAGATGATTAAGATCAATTATTTTAATACCATTTTAATACACTTATTACACAAAACTTATTTTTAAATTTTTTAGGATTATTTTACATAATACTTTGTTAATTTTTGTTAATTTGTGAATAAAAGACATTGTTTAGATTTTGATTTAAACACAGCTGTTTTTAGAAAAATTTGTACACTTCTAAACTTAAGCTATAAAATCATAACTTCTAGAATTCTTGAAAAACATGATTTATCAAAACCAAAATTTAAACAAAAACATTTATCAAATAACAGAAGAACTTACTTAAGAAATCAAAGAAGAGCTAAATAGAGTAAATAAAGTGTTAAAAATTAAAAAGAAAACATTATATAACTGTTAAGTTCTAAAATAATACTTGAAATGTTTTTTACTAGTCTAAAGTCATATAGCTAACTCTTGAATAATTAATAAGTATACAGTTAAAATATTTTGTTGTTACAAAAGGAGAGTCTTTAAAGATATTTTTAATAAGAGTTAGCTTATAAAACTGGACTAACTTAATAAATAACACATGTTAACCAATTTTATTATTTTAATGGTTAACACAGTTATGCACATTTGTAGGCTACTTTGTATATGGCTACTATACAAACAGTCCTAGACTTTAAAAATGTGTGGAATTATTAAATTAAATTTTGCAGATAGGTTGTTTCAAGAAATCTTATTTACCCATTTCATTAATACTCAATCTGTTGTTTTTTTTTGAGTAAATAGTGACCAGCAAAAATGTGCAAAAATTAAGTCATAGAGGCAATTAAGAAAAAAAATTTAAACTTTATTTTTGTTTTTGAAAAAATGATAAACTTATGTTTGAATAAATAGTAATTTGAAACTTAATCAAGTCATTTAAAAATTCATTATAACATTCAAATATATGACATAGATTACAAAAATTAAACTAAAAAGAAAACTTTTTGATAAAAATCTTTAAGTATTTTATGACTTTAATTACAATTTATTTTTTATTTCTAGGATATTTTAATTTTTTATGGTAGACAACCATCAGATTTACTTCACCCTCTATTTTGCTTCTTAACATTAAATTGAACACTTTGTAAATTTAAAAATTTGTATTATCAGTGTAATTAAGAATTTGGAAATGTTTCATAGACAACTTACTAAGCTTAATATTTTGCTGAAAGTCTTATTTGTCTTATTTTCGTTAAACAATATAAAAAGTTTATATAAGTTTAAATTAACATTTAAATAATTAATTTTCTACCTAAAATAATGAAAAATATATATAACTAACTGAAATTTACTGAATATACTGAATATACTTTTTAATACTGATGATTTTTTTTATAAAAGTTATGAGCATGAGCATTTTTTAAATATTTCCAAATTTAATTTATTTGAAGAGCAGTGTTCCTTTAAAACCTTTTATAACGTTTTAACTTGTCACAGTTTAAATTTATTATTTTAAGCCTTACAACTTGTAGTTACAAGCATTGTTACTACAGTTTATAAACTTTGATAAATTATTTTTCAAAATGTTTAGTACAACGAGAATCCCCTTTACGTTTACGTGACGCCCCTCAAGGCCGTTCTGCTATAAAAATCAAAATTTAGGTTAAAAGAGGTTTATGCTAAGCTAACAGCTATGTGGAAAATAGCTCATTTTTTAACTAATTTTTCGCGTTTCAGCTACATTTGGCTTCTATGAATTTGAGTAACGTTTTTTTAAAGTAATCTAAAGTTTTTCTACTAATTTTATTAGCAACAAGCAGTATTTTATTAAAATATATAAACAGCTTTCTACGAACTTTTAAAATGTCTTGCGTACATAGTTATAAAATTAAAATTGAACATTATATAAAATCAACGTCAATTCTTTAGAAAAATAAAGTAAGTTTTACAAAAAAAAAAAAACAAATCATACTTGGTTAATAATTTTCTGTTTCCGTCTCAATTATTTTAATTTTGATAATTGTAGCTAAAAAAGATAAAAGTCACGGATAAAACTAACTTATAACATGTAAGATTCAATAAAACCTAAATAAAGTAACTAATTTTCTAAAGGCGTGTGTTTATATTGAAAAAAAAAATAAAATAAAATGTTTTTTAGTTTAGTCTTGAAATTTCGTTCAGTACAAGACAAAATATATTACAGACTGCACAAATTAAAAAAAAACATTTATTTTTTTTTATAGAGTCTGTTAGATTATTTACAATAATTTTTATTACTTCTAGTAAGTATGTATTTATAAACATTTGTTTGTAAACTTGAACACGCTATTCACATATTTTAAATATTCAATAAAACTATTTTCTTCAGTAAACCTATTAACATTTTAAATATTTCTGTAAAGACTTTTTAGAATGTTTGATTTGAACTAATGATAAAATTTTACAAATCTATTTTGTTTTCGCATGTTATTTTTCCACTTATTAAACCTTTTATAACCTGAACAACTTTGTCAGTTTTGAGTTTATTAACCAACCAATAAACCGTAATCCAATTTTGCACCAATGCCAAATCTTGAAGTTAGATATTAAATTATTTAATTAATAGACTTATAAAATGTATAATACTATTGTTGCTTGGTTTTATCAGTTAGTAAAATATGTTTGTGGTTTTTGATCAATATTTATTAAATAACTTTTTACTTGAATTTGATAACAAACTTTATAAAACAAACTACTTTAGATATTATTATAAATTATAAAAGTCAATATTTCTTTAGTTGACTCAATAGCAGTCAACAGTTCAATCAGAACATAAATTGGTAAAATAGTTGTGCTAAAGTTAAATTTAATGGTGCAATTGCATTATAATAAATCATATTAATATTACTTTTTTTTAAATAGTAACAAAAAAGTAAAAAGATCTAAACAATATTTTTGACTAACAAAAAAAAACAAAAAAAAAACTTTTACAATTGTAACTTAGTCTAATTAACGTTTAAGATTTGATCAACACTAACTATTTGCATTTTGTCAGATGTTAAACAAAAACTGAACATAACTGTTGGTGTTATAAAGTTCAGTTTAACGTGTGTATATTTATGTTACTGCATATAAAACATGCGTTCAACATTATTTTATTACGTACAATTTACTTGTGTTTTCTAATTACGTATACAACTATTTCGTCTAGCCTTAACGCATGTAACTTAAGCTTGAACAAATTTAGATTTGAATTGTTTTTTTTTTAACTTTTCTGCAGTATACCAAAGTGTGTGCATAATACAATAAACAAAAGCTATTTTTTGATATAACAGAAATAACTGAAATATTGTTACAAGTTGAACTAAAAATTATTTCTTATGATAAGTATTTGACGTTTACGTCAGAATTTGTCAAGTTTGATATTTTATGTATAAATATTTACAAAACTTAGGGGATTTTATTGTTTGAATTAAATATACTTATATTAAGAAATTTTTTGAATTTAAGTTTGGTTGAAGTCAGACATTTAAATTTTTTAACTAATTTTGTATTTAGATAAATAAAAAAAAAGCTTACTTTTATAGTTTTAGATATTTAACTTATCATGAAAATGCTTAAAACAAACTTTAACTATACCCAAAACATAAATGAAATGGTTTCAAAAAACAGAAAGTCTCTTAAAATTAAAGTTGTATTATGTTTGAAAACTTAAGTATTTATTTAAAAGAAATAAATTTAAGTTTATAAAGTCTTATTTGCTAAAAAATATGAATTTATTGTATCAAAATAATTTAAAAACACTAAAAAATAAATTTTATATGTATGTTTTTAACTTTGGTACATTTATACTTTGTTTTAACCTTGGTTGACAATTCTAAGAAACTTACTTTGTTCTAAGGTTAATTTCATTACGTTAAATCTATAAATTAATTAACGTAAACTGTAACTAAGTTTATTATTTTAGAAATAAGAAAACAAACTATTACGAAATAAAATTAAAAAGCACTGCATTTTTCGTAAATCTAAATTCAAAGCCAATTAAACAGTTAGAACTTATTTCAAGCTGTTAAAGTTGCTCTTATCAGAAAACGAATGTTTTAAAAACGATTAAAAGCTTAAGGTGAAAATAAAATTTATTTAATTTTGCTAACTGTTTTTAAATGTTCAAGGATAAATAGAATTGTGAGTGATTTTAATTTTACTTCATTATTAACCAAATAACATTTATTTAAACATATTGAAATTCTTATTAAAATAGTCTTAAAAGATTTTATAAATAGTTTAATCAAGTATGTATTGATAATTTGACAAAAATTGCTATGTAGTCGTTAAAATTTTTATTCATTATAACAAAAACTTTGATTCTTAGTGAATTTTATTAACAATTTCACTTTAACAACCTTCCTAGTTTTTAGAACATAATTTATTCCAAATTTGTTTATTTATAAAATAAAATCATAGAACTTACCTTAGTGTTAGTTTATTTTGCTAAAAACTACATATAGTACATATAAATGTATATTTTTAAAAATCAAAGATAAAACTCACGTACTTTAGATTTAAAAGATTAAAATAAAAAATAAAATAAAAATATAATATTCGTCATGAATTTTATATCTTGTTGGTACATCTGACAATTTTACGATATTAACATTTTTATTTAAACTCTAAAAAACACTAACACTTAAAGTTGATGTAGTTTCATATCTTTTTTCTAGTTTAGGATTAAAAATTTAAACAACTAGTTACATAAACACTAAATTTTGTATAGCAAAACTTAGAAAGTCTATTTAATTAACAATTAGTGTATGTATATTTCTTTTATTCAAGCTGTTTATATAAAAATCTTATAAAAGATTTAGCTTAATTTTTAAAAATCTAATTTATTTACATTATAAGTTTTAATTCAGTATTTTAAATGCTGGTAACACTTTAAATCTGATAAATAAAAAAATAATTACAAATTTGTAAAAATTTTTTGACAATTAGAAAAAGTTGAAACATGGTATAAATTCATTTATTGATAAGTTTGCAAGTAATTGCTTAAATGCAATGCTTACAATTTATTTATTTTCTCAACAAAAACATCAATAATTCCATCACGTTTCATTGGTCTGATGCTTTTATAAATTTACGCTTTTATAAGGGTTATGTGTGAACATTTATTTTTTAAAAGTTTTCAATTATTTTTTCTTGAAAGCTTATTCTAGTTATTAAAAAAAATCTAAAATGGGTAGAAATTAGGACGCTTTGTAAACAAACATAAAAATCAATTTAAGTTAATACAATTGTTTAATAATCATTTGGATTTTACCGTGAGACTTTATATGAGTATACTTAATTATCAATATATTATCTTTACATTAAAAATTTTTTTTTAACTGTGTTTGTGAAAGTTTGATTAATTAGAAATATCTAAATATGTAATACATCGACAATATATCAGAGCAACTCTTTAGAAAATTTAAAAAACGTTTAAACTTATACTTCAATATTACTTTTAATAAACATAATCACGGAGCTACTTTTACATAAGATTTTTTTGAATACTTATATTTTATATCTTTTAGCTTATTACGAACGAAATATATGTACACCAGTTATACTATACACCTATCATGTGTACTCCTAAAATAATACTACTCACATCTTACAATGAAATTTATCTACTTTTCTTTGCTCAACTCGAAACATGTATATAAAACTAACTGTTTCCACGCATAATTTACTAATCAACCCATCTTAACACAACATTCCTCTAATACATACTGATCGTATATACTTTTATAACAAAAATTACTACATACTTAACTCCACAATAACATTTTAGCATATATATATCTATTAACTACTAATAACTCACTAATTGCTAAATATATTAACAGTTCCCCTAATTTCTTTACTCCGAATTCCTCACTTTATTACTACTGAAACTACATGTAAATAAACAATTGTACTCACAATTCACAAACGCGATGGTGCATAGATACTTCACCACTCCTCTTAACTCCGCATTAGTTGTCTACTTATACACATGTACAATACAGATGTATATATATATATACATTGTTTTTTTACTCAATATTCACAAACGTAATGGTGCATAGACACCTCCCCTCCTCTCTTAACTCCGCACTCCTCCTGTTTCCATCTAGCTCCCTCCTTGTTTTTGCTGATCGCAACTCTCTCAATCGGGACGTCCCCTATGATGAAACTGTTTAAACAAGGGATTGATATATTTAGCACGTTTAAAAAAAAAATTAGTATGTGACAAAACCTCTAAAAACTAAAAACTGAAATTTTTCTCATAGAATATGTGAGAAAAAAGTTTAGTAGTTTAAAGATAGTTTTTTAAATTAAGATAAATTAAATCTGTTGTAGATGAAATTGCCTAAAGACTAAAAATTTTAAAATTAAAACTTTGAAAAGCAAAACTGGCTAACTATAAAGAAAGAAGGTTAAACGAGTTTAATGTTTAATGATTATAGTCTAAACATGTCATAAAAAGTTGTTTTTAAGGGCTCGTTTAGCTACGGTACAAACTAATTAGTCACATTCAAGTTTCCAACATAAAACTGAAACTAATATTTTGTTAAACTTAATAACGTTTTGTTAGTTCGTGAATGTTTTCAAAATTTACATCTATGTCTACATCAAAGGTAGAAAATAAAACATTTTTTTTACAAAAATATGAGCTTCTTGGTATTTTGTTATTGACAATTTAATAGGGTTTTAGTATTATCACCGTAGTTAAATACAATCATACAAGGTTTAGGTTTTTACTTTTAAAACGACTTTATTACGAAAAAAACTTTCCAAAGTTTTTGATTTAAATTAAGCTTTAGAATTTTATCTTAAGTTAGCTTAAGTTTCAAAAAGACTGTCTAAAATCTTAAAATTTTATATGTTTTAATTGTTGTTTTTATTTAAAAAACCTTAAAATATTTTAACTGAATCTTTTATTTTCACTACTCACACTGATTATTTTAAACTACTTATGTCATTAGGTTAAATGTCAGGTTAATTTCTCAAAATTGAGCTATGCTTAAAACTAAAAATTAAAACAAAAACAATTTGCTTTGCAAAATTAAGTATTTCTTTACTACTTTACTCGTGTCTATAACAAGTTCACTCATATCTTTAAGGATATATACAAAAATAATAATTTAATGACCTAAAAGATTTCTTTGCCTTAAGAAAAACAACCCAAAGTTTTGCAACACGTTTAATTCTAAATGTTTTTTTTTTTTAATATTTACACTAATAATGTTTTCCTTAATTCTATTAGATGTAACACGTTTATTTATTTATTTTGTAAACTAATTGTATTGTTAAGCACGTTTAGCGGTTTTATAATTAAAATCTACAACGTTCTATAACTTCTGCAGCTTTAATTTTTTAATACTATTATATTTAAAATAGTTCAAATTATTAATTTTAAAACATTGAAAAATATATTTGCTTTTTTTACGGTAAAATAAACATTTGTAGTCTATATGTTTACAAACTTAAAAGTTAATTCTTACTTTCATTTTTTATAATGTTTATTATGTTGGAAGTAGCTTTATTAGGTTTAAAAATATTATTAGAAGCAGTTACAACAATCTAAAGGTTAAAAAAATAAAACTAAGTTCATTCAATTAAAAAAAACAAGTCAATATGACAAAATGCACCTGTATTCAGATATTAAATTACGAAAACATCGTATAATTTAATTGTTTAACATCAAAAAATTTTAAAAATATAGAAACGAAAGAAATATAACTATATGTAACTTGATATTTTTACAAACATTTTGTGACATAGTTGTAGTGTTCGTAGCATCATGTTACTTTTAATTTAATGAACTTATAAGCATGTTACTGCATAAAAACAAGTTAATAACGTACTATTTAAAAAAATAACAAAAAAAAAATTTAAGCACGGAAAAAAATTCCAGAAATGTTAATTTAAATTTCAAATATGATAAAAAAAAACGTAGTTTAAAAGAAAAAAAATAAAAATAAAACTATGTTTTTTTTTAACAGCTGTTTTTGTAACAAAATTATTTCTTAGAACGTTAAATTTTGTATAATTATGCAAGGGTTATAAGTAACTAAATACTCATGTGTTACCTCTATTTAAACGACAATATAATTACATTACTGCACGAAATACGAGTAAATAAAATATACTAACTTTTATATTAACAAATCATCAATAAGTTTAAAAGAGTTTTTTGGCTGTAAAAAATTAATTAAACTTAATGTAAATAGTAATTTAAAGCAAATTTTAAAATTAAACAAATGTTTTTTAAAGTCGCTAAATACAATTCTAAAAAGTAAACGTTTGTAAGCCTTTAAATAAAATGTATTGAATAAAAATGACTTATAATTAGTTATTTACTTTACTTAGTTAAATAGCTCAGGTACGGTTTAAAAACTTTCATTCATTGTAGTTAAAAAGTACATTAAAAGTGTGTTTGTATGTTTGGGCTTCGTATAATATGTATCTCAAAAAACTAACACGTAAATTTAATTATTTACTTTAACCTATTAAAAAATAAACCTATTAAAGTATTTACTGCTTTAGTGTTGATGCAACTTTTATAATAATTGTACTTATTTAGATTTAAACTTTATCACTTAAGTACTAATAACAACTATTTCATTTATTAGTTTAGTATGTTATACACAAAAGCTACATAATAATTTTAAATATTTTTAATAATATATATAGGTATTTTGTAAGACTAATATATATAACCAATAAAACATTCATTACGTAATACACAACAGTAGCCTGTACAGAAATAAAATAAATTAAAACTTTTTAAACAGAAGTAAAGTGTTGATAAATTTATAGAAGCAAATAATTGAAGTATTTTTGGTAAGGATTTTTAACTTAACCACAATTATGCTTACTACAAAATTAATAATGTTTTAAATAATCTTCATAATGTAGAGGCATGCAAAAACTTACTGTCTAGCTCAAATTATAGCCACCTTAACTTAAGTGTTCTAGTTTCTAAAAGAAAAAAAAAGTTCGAATAAAAGATGACTTTAACTAAATATAATTTTTGATTTAAAACTAAAATGTTATACAATTGCTTTTATATAAAACAGTTAAGTATATGATACTTTCTACAAAATTTTAGGAAAAAAAACCAGTTAAAATTTGTAAAAAATGGTTAAACGAACTTAATAAATAGCAGACATGTATAAAGAAAAAAATTAAACACTAACTTCTTAACACTTGCAGGTTTACTATCTAGTTCTTTGGTTACTTCGTATTTAGCTTTACTACCGTCAGACCATTTCCAAACTGGTGAATTAGTCGTGTTGTATTAGAGTCCTGTAAAATTATACATTTATAAAAAAATTTTAACGTTTAAAAGGTTTATATTTTTCAAACTGGTAAATTATTAATATCTGTTTTATGTAAGACATGTAAAATGTGAAAGCACTTATAAAAAGATTAATAATACCATGCTTAATGTACAAATGTACTATTTATTTTTATATCGGTAAATTACCAATAAAGGTATTGAAAGAAAGACTAATATTTTCCATTATGTTGTTAATAACAAGCTTGTGCTAAGTATACAGTATCCAAGTTTGTTTAATGATATTGACATGTAAAAACTATTTATATAGTATAAGTTATAAGTAATACTTTATTAACTGTTTGAAATATGTTGTATAAATGAGTTGTGTAGAAGAATTGAAACAAATAAATTAAAAATTTGTTAGCAAGGTGTAGTACTTGTGAGCTACAAAATTTAGTGTTAGAAAATAGACCTTTTAAATTTTGATAAGTTATCAATTGTAAAGTATAGTTTTCTATTTAAAAAATTCTTTTAAAGTAAGTATAAAGAATCTAAAATTTCATTGTTGTTTATAAATTTGAAACTTAGCAGATACGTATTATAAATTTATTTGACCTATTGCATAACTACATTATTTTCAGATTTTAAAAACCATAATCTTTGCTTAAGTAGTCTTAAATGTCAATTTAAAAGGTCAAAGTTACTCCAATATTTAATAAAGGTCCTTACAGTTTTAGAAAAATGTGTTAAGTCTAACGAATTTTTTCTCCACTTTAACTTTTTATTAGAACTTATGTTATTACAAAACTTTTAAGAACTATGAGTAAATACAAAACAAAGTTATAAGTTAAGTGTCCTACACATGCTATAAAGCTTGAGGAATTTTATTTTAAAATAAAACTAGTAAGTAACTAAGTAATTTTTGCTGAGTGCAAAACAGTCTTAAAAAAAACCTTTATCATTGTATTTGAGTACAAAAATATGTTCATTTATAAACTAAAGATAGTTCTCAGGAATAATACTTATTTGTTCATATAAAATAATTTGGTTTAATTATCTAAGATTTTTGTGAGAGTTACTTGTACTCATATTACAGGTATTAAAAAATAAATTTAAACTATTTTGAGTTTAAGCTTAAGTTTATATATATATAGTAAAAAAAGTAAAAATTTTTTGTTTACTTGCTTAAATTTCATACTACAAAAATCTAAAGAATTCAAACTATTTTTCAACAAAAAAATAAAATTAGATCTGTTTTGAAAACTATGCTATTAATTTTTCGATGTAACAGTGTTTTTAATCTGTAGAGAGTTAAAAAATTCTAAATTTCAATAATTGTTTAAAATTTCTTTTAACGTACCAATCTAATATAATTCCTCATCATTTATATCATTATCACTAACAAACTTTACAAACTGAGCTAAACTCATTAAAGCCTTTTCACTTTTTTGAACAGCTAACTGTTTTTCAAACTCCACATGATAATTACTAAAATGATTAGTATAAAAAAAATTTACTATGTTTTTTAGTTTGTTATTCATTATATCAAATGTTAAAGCTTCAAGACATGATTATTCCTATTATAGTTATTGTAGTTAAAATGATTCAAAGTATTTTAAACAATAATATCTTTAAAAAATGTTACTTGTTAAACTGTTACTTGTTAAACATATAATTTATCCAATTTTTCAAATTAAGTCTAAAAAAATGCTGTAAAATAAGTTAACTTAGATTAGTTTTAAAATTTTACTTACAAACCTAAACATTTAAACTATTACAAAATAAAGCTGGTCATGTTACATGAGTTACCCTATCAATTTATACACTTAGCGAAAAGTCGTTTATATAAACTGAGTTACCCTATTAATCTTTTAACCTATTCAATAAAATATGGCTAAAGAATGATTAATCTAACTAAAACCACCACAATTTTCAGTAGTAGTCAACTAGTGTTTTATATCAACTTATTGTAGTTTGAAAAGTTTGAATAATTATGCTAACCAAATAAGCGTGCTATGCGGTTAACAAAACTTTCAAGTATTAGCATTTGTTAATCAATTTTAGTTGTTAGTATTTGTTAATTAGTTTTAACTATTAGCATATGCGATTTAAACTAAAAGCGTTTAGCTTGTCTTAATGTTAAAATAAATTGATAATGCGTATTTCTACATATATATATAAATTTGTTCTTGATAAAATTTTATTTATCTAGCTTACTTATAAATTTATACTTTTTACGACTTCTAAAACTAAGTCGTTCAAAAACGTATTATTGCTAAAAAACTTTTGATATAGTTCACCAGATTAAACTTTAAAGTCGATTTTAGTTTGTTTAAAAGATGATTTTGTATTGTTCAGTTTAGTAAATAGCAATACTTGTATCGAAGTTATTACTAAAATAGTTTTCTGATTTAAAGATGTTTTAAATTTTTAAACTCTAAAAGAATATTATGTAACAACAAATAAATATATAATTCTATACATTATAACTTCAGTAATAGTGTAAACAAACTAAGTTTTTTTAATTTTTGAAAAAACCTTTACCAGCGTAACTTAGTCTTATTTTAGAGATTTTTTGATTATAAAGAAATAACCTGTAAAGATGTAATAGGTACGAACTTATATATTTTATTGGTCAATTTTTGTAGGTACCAAAGCAATTTTTAATCCTTTTTTTTTCAAAATAGATAAAAAAAAATAATAATTCTCAAGTGCAGGAATTTAGTCATTAATATTTATTTCTAACTAATTCAATCCATAATACAAACAATAATGTTGGTAGTATTAGCTAATTTTACTGCGTACAAAAGCTTTCCTATTGTTGTAATAATGACGAAGTCGTTCTCAAGTAAAACACCATAAAAGTAATTTAGATTAATTGTACAGGAAATAAAGTAAATTACTTAAAAGTAGATACAGTTTATTAGTTCTTATAACTTTAAAATCAAAGATTCGAAGTTTAAATAAATACCTCGGCTAAGTTTATTTTTTACAAACTATGGTTTCAAAACATTTGACCTATTTACGTTATATGGTTTAATAAAAAATAAGAAATAAAAAAGAAAATAAATTATTTTCGAACAATTTAAGAAAAAAGAATGATAAAGCTTCTATATACAATTTTTTAAAACTATTTAACATTTTTGTCCACAGATCATTAAAAATGTCATCAAGTTGTAATAAATCTGCAAACAAAAGTTTGAGTGACCAGTTTCCTGTTTTGTATCAAAATAGATTTTGTGATCAGAAAGAATTCAGTATTGCTGTGTTTAGTGGAAGTGCACGATTCGATGAACCTTTCTTACTGAGCAACTTTGATACTAAAGAGTATCTACCTAATGTCCCAGGAAAATCTTTTGAAGAAACCAGTTGCAATCCTGGAACGTTCAAAAAAGAAGGTAAGTTTAAATCGGTGGGCAGTGGTACTGACATTTATGTTTACAACCAGCACATTATAGAAGACATCAAACATTTCAACAGAAAGCATCTGACTTCAGTTAGTATGTATTCATCTGCAAATAAAAGTTGGAAAAACTTACCGGAAATTGTTGATGATCAATCGACTTATTGTGTTTGTTGTTTTATGCAAAAACTGTTTATTTTTTGTGAAAATGACACCCGATCGGTGAATGGTAGTAGATGTGTGTTTTACGACAAAAAGATGAACAAATGGAATTCTATTGCACCTATGATGGAAAGTAGAAAAGAAGCTGCCTGTACAGTTTACGAAGGCAAAATCGTCCTATCTGGAGGTTACAGGATGGTTGAAGTGGTTGAAACGCTATTAAGCGACCCACCCCAATACTGTACAGATTTTTTTCCAGAAGACACGAATTTAGTAGAAGCATATGATCATCATGAAAACAAATGGCATCCTTTTCCTGACATGTTATCACCAAGATACAACCATTCTGCAGTTAGTATCGGTAACAAGATGTTTATGATCGGAGGTAGTATTGAATATTCTGAAGTGTTTGATAGCGTCACAAGAAAGTTCACGTATATTAAAACTTTTCCAGAATGGGTGAGAACATCAATGGCAGACATTACCCAGATAGTCAGCATTGGTCATGAGATTTATTTCTTGCGGAATAAAGACAATAAGTTCAATGTACACTGTTATGATGTGAGGAACAATTCTTTTAGCTTCAAAACCTCGATGGAGATAGAAAACTTTAAGAAAGTTAGTTGTACAAAAGTCCCAATGAATTAACGATATTTTAGTTAATATACTCGTGTGTCGAGAATAATTTCAGTTGATGTTTTCGTCTACGTAGACGTATTTAGTTTATATAAGTTTATTTTTTTATATTTTTTTTACTTTGCTTTTGTGTTAAATTAGTACAGGTTTAAATGATAGCAATAAAAACATTTTGTTTCATGCTTCTCCGTATAAAATACTTACAACTAATCGTTTTAAATGTTTTAAAGATAATGTATTTACTTGATGATAATAAGAAAAAAACAAATTAATAATTAGTACAAGATGCTTAAATTTGATTTAGTGCTTTACTATTTGATAGTATAGTACAGGTACTAACTAGTAAATAAATTAAAGTACATATTCGAAGTGAATATTTCAATGAAAGGTGTTATCATAATCATAACATAAAAACCTTTACATCTGTAACTATTTTATTGAAAAAAATAAGGTCTTTTACATCATCAACTAAAAATTAATATAAGCATGTTTATTAAAAAATATATTTTTTCCTTGTAATAAATTAAACCAAAGTATTAAATAATTATTTTTAAAATTGAGGCAATTTCAAATACTGTTAGATACAGCTTTAAAAATTTGAATAGTCAACATGATAAGTACAAAATAGTATATTAAAAAGGTTTCTTAGTGACAGGTTTTAGGAAAAACTAAAATTTTCTTTTTGTCTAAATAAAAAAAAAGATTTCATTGTATATCAAGATAAAGTAACTTGTATTAAAAATCTTAGATGTTATGTAAAGTTTAAGTATAGTTAGTATCTTTTTAGTTAAAAAGTAGAAAACATTATAATACATTTAGTAAGTTTTAAGAACAAAATTGATAAAACTCAGGAAAAAAAGAAAGAAAAAAAAAATTACAATTATCTAAGTATACATATAAAATTCGTGAACACTTTAATTGAAATTTAATAACTTTTTCTATAATTTATTTATAACATAAGTGTTTTTCAATTATCTAACATACCGATACAAATTTATAATGGCTATTAAATTAAAAATTAAAAAAAAAAAAACATATTAAAAGCAGGAAATTAGGTGTGATAGCAATTTATTAAATTGAAAACACATTTGAATATTTTCTTTGAAATTATAATGGTACAACAATTCTTTAATTTAAATTGACAAAAATCTAGGTGGCATCAAATTATATTTTAATGAATTATTAAAGTTTAATATAAAATAAATAAACAAAAATTTAGTTTATTTAAGCCTGCCATTATTAAAAAATGTTTATTTTTTCGATTTCGATTTTATATTTTTACTTAATATATAAATTCCTAATATCAATTTGTAGTTGATTTTAAAATCAGAAATTATATTAGCTATGAAACAAAAAAAACATCATTGTTTTTATAAATCGTTTTATTATGACGTAACAAGAAACTTACATAGTGTTAGCATCAGCGCAAGGAACTTTTTCCTCTAAATTCAAGTAGAAACTGAAACCATCAGGAGTTTTTTGGTAACTTCTGGATATTTCAATTCAGACTGTTTTATGCAATCTGTTAAAATAAGTTTTATAAAATATATTCAGACAGAAATAAAAGTGAAAACAGCTTCTCAAACTATTATTCATATTTACAATCACTTTGATCTGTACATTTTGTTTTACGTACACTAAATATTATAATATTTCATGGACTTCGTTGAACTTAAATTACTAAAACCTTTTAAACAAATATTTTTGATCAAAAAACAAAATTAACAATCAGATTATGGCATGGAATATGTACAACTATTTAGTAATTTGATATCACTTCGTAATTTATTTTGACTAAAACCATTGAAAAACTGTTTAACATTTGACGGTATACTTGTTTTATCAGAAACAGCGATTAGATACTGTGTAATATTTTAAAGTATCTAAAACTTGTAGAGAAATAAAAGTTTTTTTAGATAAGCTAAAATATTACTGTCAAATTTTCAGACGATTGATTTTCTCTTTTAAAAACCTTTTAAATGTATATCATGGTTAATAAAGGTATATTAACGTCGAAATTAATCTAATTTTTATGATAATGCGTATCTCAATCGTAAATGAAAGTCACGAAATTAATGAATTCCTACTAAAAGTAAAAAGTTATAAAACCTTGAATAAAGGTTCGATTGTGCTGTATACGTGTGTTTAAACTACGAAGATAAAGGGAAAGATGATTTTTGCTAAAAGGTTTTTTTTACATTAGGAGTTTATTTTATGTAGTACAAAATACATTAAGATCTTTTAAACATTCTATTTAAAACTCAAATTTACAATTTCCAAATATAGCATGTTAAAGTTAATTAACAAAATAACTATAAATTTTACCTAAGGCAGATTAGTTAATTAAACAACTTTTTCGTTAACACTGTTTTAATGAAAGTTTATATAGTATACAACATACTACAGAACTGTTTATTAACTTACTAAGATTTAATTTATTTATTGACAGAAATAAAATTGATTAACAATAAGCTTTGTTTATTTTTTCATTTCAAATACTATAACTACAAGTGCGGCCAAAAGATGTTCGATGTTTGAAACTTTAACCTTAAAAACTAAGCATTAAATTTTAGTTGAGTAACCTGAAAAATTACTTACTAGTTTTAAAACCAATTAAAAAGTACAAGGCATATATTATAACATAGGTCATTGTATATTAGTTTTTTTACATTAAAATTTATAAAGTTTATTAATTTTTCAATAGGTATTAATGTTTACACTATAATTATTTTGGTTTATTGTTATTATTTTAGTAAATAAGCTGTCATAAAATTGTAACAACACAAAATTAGTTTAGATGCGTTTTGGTTTGCATAAGAAAATTTTTTTACGTAAAACGTAGTGCTTTGTACAATGAAAATAAATGATAAGTAGGTTTTAATCACTTTATGTATAGTTTTACAAAATGTTTTCAACATTAACACTACTTTCAAAATGATAAAAGCTAATAATAAAATTTTAACTTGCATTATTTAACCTGGTTCAAATTTTAAGAAATGGTAAGGTAGATAGTATCATACTTTCTGAAATCTGAGTATTACTTTTCCTAAAAGTTGAATTACATTAAAAATAAAATCCTTTCAATTTTATATAATATTAAATCTTAGTATACATCGGTCAAAGTTTGTGTAAATTTTTGAATTTAACTCTACCAGTTTTAATTAAAAGACACAAAGTTAAAGTATTCTTATTGAAAATTAAAAGTTATAAAAACATGAATAAAAATGCATTTGTAGTATTTACTAGTGTTTAAGCTACAAATATAAATTTTAAATTGCTTTTAGCTAAAAGTGTTTTTCGGTTTGCCTTTTTGAACTTGAATTTTTTCAAATTAAATTTCTGATGCAAAGTTAAAAGTTTGCAACGGTCGAAAATTAAATTAGAATACTCATTACAACAAAACAAAACTAAGAAAATTAAGAGTTGAGTCTTTACCCACAGTAGAATAGTTAATAATAAAAGTGTTTGATTTAGACGTTGTATTATAAATTATTTATCATATAAATGATACTATAGTATTGTATCTTGAAGATATGTAGTAGTTATTTTGGTAGTAGATTTATTCATAACATGAATTTTATCATTTAAAAAGTTAGAACTTTATATTTTAACTGTTTAAATAAATAACAAGTTTTGAAAGTATTTAAACTTTTTAATTAACCACAAAGCGTGTAACTTATTCTGGGTTTAAACAGTTCATTATGCAATAAACTGTGTTTATTTCTAATGGTAATGTTTACAAGAACGTACTATGCAAAGTTTAAATAGCTTTGTACATTTAATAAGTTTAAATGCAAAAATGCATAAAAACAAATCAAATAGCTATAATTTAAAACCAAAATATACTTATAAGTAGTTTATCTTATACTAACTAATTTGAAATGTATGATCAGTGTAACAGTTTAAGTTACCAAAAGTATTTTCAAGTTTTCTGTTTTTGAATATTTTGTTAACTTTATTACTGTATTAACCTTATGTAAACAATTTTATCTAAATAAAGTTAAAAAAAAAGTTTATAAAACTTTAAAAAATAAATAAAAATGTGCACAAACCTTTTTCTTACTCTTTTGAAAGCTATACAAAACTCACATTTATCGTTGGAAAATATCGATTTTAATTGTTCAAACTAAAAAAAAAACTCACAGCTTTAAAGATGTACATACTAATTCATTTATGTCATTGGTCATTTTATGTAGGATTAAATTAGTTTAAAAAACTTTTTTTTCGTTAAGTAAGACAAATTTGTACATCAATCTAGCTTTCAAGTATTAAGAGGTCAAGCTGTTTTATATACTTAATCTTATACTGTGAAAACATAGTCTAAAAACTACTATTTTTTGCAGTGTCTAGTGTATACCAAAAATTAAATAGACTAAAGAATAAAGCTTGAAGTTATTTATTTTTTCAAAATAACATATTAAGTTAGTGTAACATTTTATAAATAATCAACAGTAGTTTTTACTAATTTTATTAGCATAAGCATTATTTTTTATTAAAAAATAAATAGTTTTTTTACGAACTTTAAAAGTGTTTTGTGTACGTAATTATAAAATAAAAACTGAACATTATATACAATCAACTTTAATTCTTTAGGAAAATTAAGTATATTTTCCAAAAATAAAAACCATATTTAGTTTAGTTAATAGTTTTTTGTTTTGTTCTCAATTATTTTAAACATTTAAAAGATAAGTGTATCTTAAAAATTCAAAATTCACGGATAAAACTAACTTAGTACATGTAAAACTCAATAAAAACATAAATAAAGTAATTACTTTTTTAAAGGCAGTTGTTTAGATTGCGAAGAAAATAATTTAAAAGGCTTTTTAGTTTAGTTTTGAAATTTCGTCCAGTAAAAGACATTAATATACTACAGACTGCACAAATCAACAAAAACGTTTAGTTTATTTTATAAAGTCTGTTAGATTATTAGCAATAACTTTTATTACTTCTGTTTTCAGTCAGTATTATTTATAAACATTTTTTGTAAACTTGAACACGCTATTCACATATTTTAGATATTAGTTTACAATATTTCCCTTAGTAAACATATTTTATGTTACTTAAAAGCAGTCAACAGTTCAATCAGAACATATGTTGATAAAATAATTGTACTAAAGCTTAATTTAATGGTGCAATTGCATTATGACAAATCATATTAATAGTACTTTGTTTTAAATGCTGATAAAAACGTTAAAATATTTAAACAATAATTTTTGAGTAACAACACAAAAATCAAAATTAATTTAATACACATACAACATTAATATGTGTTAAACCAAAATATTTTAAGTATCAATTTTTATTGTTATGAAATTTTTATATGCAGTAAAAAGAACTTTGTACAATTATAACTTATTTATTTTAACGTTTGATGTTTGATCAACATTATTAATATGCATTTCGTTAGAATTTTAACAAAGGTTGGGCAAAATTGTTTCAGTTATAAGGTTCAATTTCAGTTTAACTTGTGGATATTTATGTTACTGTAGATAAAACATGCACTTAACATTATGTACAATTTACTTGTGTTTCCTAGCAATGTATATAGTTGTTTCGTCTAGCCATAATGCACGAAGCTTATAAAACAAAACATTAGATTTTATATTGTTCTTGTAGAAAACTTTTTTCGCTAATTTGTGGTGTACTGTATATAATACAATAAACTATATTTCGATATTAAAAAAAATAACAAAACATTGTTTTTAATTCAATTTCAAGAATAAATTGCTGCCTTGATAAGTATTTGACAATTACGTCAGAATTTGTCAGGTTTAATATTTTAAGTATTAATATTTGTAAAATTTTAAGATTTTATTGTTTGAATTAAATGTATGTTATATAAATATATAAATGTATTTCGAAATTTGTCATACTTAGATTTGGTTGAAAGTAGAATTATATTTTTTAATTTTGTATTACAATAGAGTGAAGCTTATGTTGAAATTTTGAACGAACTTTTAAAAATTTTACATACCATTACTCTGGTTTAAATAAACTTTAATTATATCCATTTTCTTTTGTGTTTTAGTTATTAAATTAATTAAAATAATCTGTTAAAGAAAAATTAATAATGCATTTTAGAACCTTAAGTTTTAAATAAAACTAACTAAATTTGCTTAAATAGGGTTTTATCTACTAAGTATACAACTTAAATAATTTTTTAATTTTAACATTTTATACAACATTACTTACTTCAAATGTTTATCAACCTTGGTTGTGTTATACATTAAAAAATTATGAAAATTTATATCTTACAAGGTAAACATAGTTATATAACATAGTATAGTTTAATAATATTGATGTTAACTTAATGTAACTTTATTTTCTTGAAAATTGGATTATTGATTATTTGAGAAACTATTGAAAACCGTTGTTTGTTGTGAATCCACACTAAAAGCCAACTATATATCAAAGCTTTTTACATTTATTTTACAATAATTTCATTCAACAGAAAATAATGTTCAACTTTCAGCTAAGAGCTTAAAGATAACTAGTCAAAAATGTAAAAATGTGTCCGAATATTTCCTAACTATTTTGCTAATAGCTTTCAAACTTCAAAAACAAATAAAGTTGAATATGTTTTTATACTTTAAATGTTGTCATTTAAGTTCTGCTTATTATAAATATTTATTGATACAACAAAAAACTGTATAAAAAATTTGTTTTAGTGTCTGTTTGAGAATTTAACAATGTATAGTAAAAAAGTAAAAATGTTTATCTTAAATAATAAAACATTTCTTTAATAGTAAGCTTTACTGTAAACTATATTTTTATAGTTATCCATTGATTTTTAAATGCAGCTTTAAATAAAAAACTGTGTATATTTACCTCATAGTTTAAAATGTCTTACATTAGAAAAACATAGGAATTATTTTAAGCTCAATTAACGTAAGCTTAAGTTGTTAAATGCTTGTAAGCTACAAAAAGAAATTAAAAAACAAAAAATAATAAAACGTATCATAATTATATTAACAGCTAACTATATTAACAACAGCGTCTATATTTCAAGATTTTAATTTATTCCTTTTATTTTAATTTGACAATAAAAAATGAATACTACGGTTTAAATTTTGTTACTGATAAGTTTACAAGTAATTGCTAACATATGTAAGTAACACGTTTATTTATTTTGTAAATAAAAATATTGAAAGTTACATCACGTTTTAGCGGTCTAATGCTTGTTTTATTTGGCTTAAAGTGTTAACATTTTAATATGGGTTATGTGTGACTGTTTATACTCTGAAAGTTTTTAATCATATATTTGAAAGCCTATTTTAATTATTTTTAGAAAAATTTTCTGAAATGGGAGATTTAAAGACGCTTTGAAATAAATATATAATATTTATATTTACATTACTATAATTATTTGCTAATCGTAATGGATTTCACCGTGTGACTTTTTATGAGTATGTTTATTTATCAACATATTATATTTACTTTTTATGTATTTTCTAACTCTGTTTTTTGTAGATTTGATTAATGGAAAATGCTTAAATAGTCTAAAAATAAAAAAAAATACTAAAGCAAATCGATTCAAATTCTGTAAAAGTTTGTAAAGTGTTCATTTTTTTAGAAAGGAAAGTTGTAAACTGATTTTTAAAGCTGTATCTAGTTTTCTGACTAATTAATTTGCAAATCCCTTAAGAAATTACAGTTCATATTTATTTAAAATTTTTTATACTAGAAATAAAAAAGACATTATTAATGCTGTTTTGTAAAAAAAAAAAAATGTAAAAAAAATGTATAAAATTATTTTTATTATAAATACACTACCTGTGTTTATTTGTAATGTATACTTAAAATTCCCATCTTATATAGTTATTTTATTGTAAAGTATAACTTAATTTTATATTTCTATAATTGCTTTACAAGAAAAAAATTTACTTTAGGTTTTAGTTTCATTTAACCTATCTGTGCATGAACCTTTTTCTTATTATGGATTAGATTTTCTTACAATAAAATAAGATAAAAACCAAAACAAAAAATTTAAAAAGGTTACTATCAAACACGGATAAAAAAAAAACCATTAATGAAGTAATATTTTCATACTGAAGCTACTTTATAAGGTTTACGAAAAACTGATAACTATACAGTTTGATAATTAAAGAACAAATGAAGCTAATAAAATAAGACTTTTTGTTTTGTTAACCATTTATTTTCTAGCAAGCAATAACTTATTTACAGTACAATAAACAAAAATAAACGTACGAATCTTATAAAGTGATCAAAAATATCGTCTGTACGATGAATATCGTATCAAAACGGTTTGGCAATTCTAAAAAGTAACCCCAAAAATAAATAAAAAACAAAGTACAAACTTAAAGTTTTTATTTTTTGATTATTATAAATTTGTGCTTAAATTAAATAGATTCGAAAAAGTTTTATTATCAAATTGAGATTTCAAGGTTTGAAAAAATATATTTACAAAAAGATTTAGAAAAAGAAAACTAAATTGTTAAAAGCACACAAAGCCATTAACATTAAAAATAGAATAAACACATGTTTATCACATAATAACTGCATAAGGACACTTTTATTTGTCGTTGAGTATTTACAGAAGCAAAATTAACTAAAAACTTTAAAGTTTAAGCGTCTAAAAAAACTGGAACCAACAAAAACAAATTTTGTAGACATTTTGTATATTTTTTTTCTGGTATCATCATTCTTCGCTCAAAATTTTAACTTTGAACATAGTGCTGTGTTTAAATAAATTTTATTTCTAAAACTTATGTTATAGCACTTAACTCATTTATGAGGTAATATTTGTTAATAATATTTTTAGTCTCTTATATTAATGTTATAAATATTGTAAGATGTAACATTAAAAGACCTTAAATCTTAGAAATCCTGGTAAGCTAAGCTTATCGTAATATATACCACTGATGTTTTTGTGCTCTTAAAGCTTTTATGAGACTACGTAGATCTGTTCTTAAGTTTATTTGAAAGCAGTGAAACGCCGTAAGTCGGAATAAAGTTTTAATACAAATACATCTTTGGTACTATAAATGTTATTTTAACTCAGCTACAACGAGTTACTAAGTATCTGCTTTAGAAGTCTTTCATGATTTAGAAAACACAAAGCATAATATTTAGTATAAGTAAAGACACGTTTCAATATACCAATAATATAAAACTATTGCTAGTAGCATTGATTTAAAGTAGTTTTAAAACTTTAATCATATACGTCTTTACAAGATCACAAGATTTATAGCATTTATGTAAACATTAGTGCTTGGTGTTTACAATTGTTTTTATTCAATTACCTAACTAGGTGATTGATTAGAATTTTTATTAAACATTCATGAGCATTTTTTTTCTAAAATTCTAAAAATTTATAAAGTGTAAGATTTTAGATATATTAGTATATATTTTTAATTTTTTAAAGTTTTTTGCATTTTAGTTATTTTATATAGCTATTAAGTTCTCAAAAAAATATTTTCATTTTAACTATATCAATATTCTAATTGATAATATAAAAAGTTTAAATAATAGTTATTATTGTGAACAAATGATGAAAAACAAAGACTTTTGTTTTATATAAAATAATTATTGCAAGAACAAATTGTATCATAACTATACAAATACTCATCACAAACAAATGTATTATCTGAGTCAAGCAAACAGTCTATCCATTTCGTACACTACATTTAAATCATCTTTTACTTATTTAACAAATAACAAAAAACAAAGTAGCTATAATAGAAATTATAAGTTAATACTTATAATCCAAAAACGCGATGCAGAATTTTTTCACTACTAATCTTGACTCTACAATAATAAATAAATAAATTGTTAAAGTACTCACTATTCACAAACGTAGTGGTGCAAAAACACTTAACCACTCCTCTTAACTCCGCACTCCTCCTGTTTCCATCTTGCTCCCTCCATGTCTTTGCTGATTGCAACTCTCTCAATCGGGACGTCCCCTCCAACGAAACTATTAAATTTACATTTTAGTTTATATTTAATTTTCTGTTGAGGACTATTGTTTTTTTTGTATTAGATCTCAATTTAATGAATTTGTTATTAAAATATAATTAGTTCAATGAAAGAGTAAAATTGGGTTTGGTGTAGCATTTGTAAAAATATTAAAATATTGTTTTTACATAAAATATTTTCAATCTGCTTGTTAACGAAATTTTTCATAAAACTAAGTATTAAGAAGTTCAAATTTAAAAACCCGAACTGTGGAACAAGGTTAGGCAAGTTTAACTTTAAATAGTTTAAATCAAAACATGACATATAAATTTTGTCGAACGTTTTCTAAGAGCTCGTCTAACTGCGGTACAAATTAATTAGTCACACATAAATTTCCAACATAAAACTGAAACTAATATCTTGAAAAACAAATAACGTTTTAAGTAGTTTCATAATGTTTTCAATTTTTTACATTAATGTCTACATCAATAAAAAAATATTTTACATAACTATGAACTTGTTGGTATTTTGTTATTTACGATTTAATAGGTTTTTAATTTTGTCACTGAAAGTACAATCAGTTAATGTTTAAGGTTTTATTTTAAAAATGACTTTATGACGAAATGAAACTTTCCAAAGTATTTGATTTAAATTAAGTTTTAAAACTTTATTGTAAGTTTGTTTGAAGTTTTAAGTTTAGGTACAAAAAAACTATCTAATATCCTAAACGTTTTTTAATGCTGTTATTACTTAGAAAATCTTAAAAAATGTAGACTGAGTCTTGTATTTTATTTTACACATATTGGTTATTTTAAATAAGTTATATCATATTGAATGTCAGGTTAGTTTCTTTAAATTAAGTTATGTTTAAAGCTAAAAATTAAATAAATAAAAAATTCTAAAATAAATTATTAGTCTTACCAATTTATTTTGGTCTTAAGTATTTACAAAATAATTTTAAAGCCATATTAAATAACATTATTTTTAGGTTTAAAATGAGTTCTTTGTATCAAAAAACCACCTAAAACTTTTGCAACATACTTTAATTAAAAAAAAAAAAATTCAAATATTTACATTGATAAGGTTGTATGTCTTAATTCTGTTAGATGTAACACGTTTATTTTTTTATTTTGTAAACTAATTGTATTGTTAATATAGCACGTTTAGCGGTTTTATAACTAATATTTACAACGTTCCATAACTTCTACAGGTTTAATTTTTTAATACTGTTATCTTTAAAACAGTCTTAAGTTATTAATTGTAAAATATTGAAAAATATGTTTGCTTTTTTTACGGTAAAATAAACATTTTGTTGTCTATAAGTTTACAAACTTAAAATTAATTCTTACTTTCATTTTTTATAATGTTTATGATGTTGCAAGTAGCTTTTATAGGTTTAAAAATATTATTAGAAGCAGTTAAAACAGTCTAAAGATTACAGAAATAAATTTAAGTCCATTCAAGTTTTAATAAAAACAAGTTAACGAGGCAAAATACACCTGTATTTAGATATTAAATTACGAACATTTCGTATAATTTAATTGTTTTTCTTCAAAAAATTGGAAAATATATAAATGAAAGAAGTGTAACTATATCTAACTTTATATTTTTACAAACAACTTCGGACATAGTTGTAATGTTCGTAGTATCATGTTACTTAAAATTCAATGACTTTTAATTTTGTTACTGCGTAAAAACAAATGAACAACGTACTGTTTAAACGAAACAAAATATTTTAGCACGTAAAAATTCCAATACGTTAGTTTAAATCTCAAATATGATGAACAAAAAAAAAGTTTGAAAGTAAAAAAACAAAAAAAAACTATGTTTAATTTGTTTTTCAAAAGCTGTTTAATGTTAAAATTATTTCTCAGAACATGAAATTTTGTATAGTTATGCAAGGATTATAAGTAAATTTCTTATAGCATTACTCATATGTTATCTCAATCTAAACGATAATATAATTGAATTACTGCACGAAATAAGAGTAGCTTAAATATATTTACTTTTATATTAGAAATCATTAAGAAGTTTAAAAAAATTTGTGGCTGTATATAATTAATTAAACTTAATGTAAACAGTACTTTAAAACAAATTATAGAATAATACAAATGTATTTTAAACATTAAGTCGCTAAATAAAAACCTAAAAAGTAAACGTTTGTAAGTCTTTTAAAAAATAAATTATACTGTGTATAACAGCTTATAACTAGTTATTTACATTAATTAAATAGTAGATGTGCGTTTTAAAAACCTTAAATTTTTTTAGTTAAAAAGAAAACTATTGAATGCTAGTGCTTATATCCCAAAAGTTAACACGTAAGTTTAATTATTCTATTGGCTAATAGTATTTGACGTTTACATTTGAAACTAACACGTTTAATTTGTTATGTAAATTAACAAATCTGTTCACGTACCACCTTTAAAAAAACCTAGTTACATAGTTTGGTATTTTAAAATTTAAAGTGAAATTTTCTTACAGTTTTATCTATATCTTTTAGTTATCGAAAGTCAAAAAAAAACCTTTTAAAATATTTAGCGTTAATAGAACTTTTTTAATAACTTTACTCACTTATTTTTAAATCTTATTTCTTATCTAATAACAATATTTAACAATAAACATGCTAATGACAATTATTCATTTATAAGTTTTGTTATACACAACAGTATCCTGTACAGAAGTAAAATAAATTAAAACATTTTCGATAGAAGTATAAAATTATAAAATTTGTAGAAGAAAATAGCTGAAGTATTTTTGGTTAAGTTTTTAAAACTTAATCATTTTTATGCTTACTATAAACTTAAAAACATTTAAAATAATCCGTATAATATAACTATACTCGAAAACTGTCTGTATAGTTGAAATTATAGCTAGCTTAATTTAAGCTTTATAACTATTATAAGAAAAAAATATTTGAATTAAAGATGACTTCGACTTAACATCATTTTTTATTTAAAACTAAAGTGTTATATAATTGCTTTTATATAAAAAAATTAAGTTTAGATACATTTTACAAAATTTTAGAAACAACAACAAATTAAAGTTGGTAACAATTGAACGAGTTTAATATATAGTTTTCAGGTAAAACAATAAACAACAACACTTACTTAAAAAGACTCTTCTCAACACTCGCAGGTATACTATCAAGTTCTTTAGTTACTTCATATTTAGCTTTACTTCAGACTATTTCCAAACTGGTGAGTTGCTAATAGTCGTGTTGTAAGATAGACTCTAAAAAACATTTATAACAAATTTTTAACGTTTTAAAGTTTTATACTATTTAAACTGGTGAATTACTTATAGTTGTGTTATGTAAGAAATGTGAAATATGCAAGCATATATAATTAAATTAATTATACCATACTTCAATGTGTTAATGCACTACTTATTTTTAAACCGGTTTTTTAGAAATAAAATAACTGAAAAAAAAACTCGTTTACTTTGTAGTATATTTTTAACAACAAACTTATGTTAAGTACAGTATCCAAGTTTGTGTTATAAGATTGAAATGTAAAAACTATTTATAAAGCATTATTCATAAATAAATTTTTATTGAACGTTTAAAACTTATTGTATAAATGAGTTGCGTTAAATACCTGAAATGAAAAAAACAAACACTTGTTAGCAATATATTACAAACTTTAGTGTTGTAAAACAGACCTATAAAATATTAATAAGTTACTAATTAAAAGTAGAGTTGTACATTTGAGAAATTTGAGCTTTAAAGTAAGTAAAAAAAAACTGTATAGTTTTACTGTTGTCTATAAATGTAAAGCTAAGCAAATATATATCATAAATTGGTTTGGCCTATTTCGTAAACCATTATTTTTAGATATAATAAACCATAATTTTTGCTTAAGTAGTCTGAAATGTCAATTTTTAAAGTTCAAAATTACTCCAATATTTAACAAACATACTTACAGTTTTAGAAAAAAGTATTAAGTCTAAAGAATTTAATCTACACTTTAACTTTTTATTAGAAATTTCGTTATTACGAAACTTGTAAAAATTGTGAGTATATACAAGATAAATTTATAAGTTAAGTGTCTTACACATGCTATAAGGCTTTTGAGATTTTACTTAAAACTAAAATAAAAAAAATAAAAACTTTCATCAATTTTTGATGAATTCAAAATACAACGAAATAGTCTTAAAAACAAAAACTTTATTGTTGTATTTAAGTAATACAGTATGTTTATTTACAAACTAGAGGTTATTCCCAGGAGTTATACTTATCTTTTCACCTTTAAATTTTTTGTTTTAGATTATGTCAGAGTTACTTTTACTCGAATTATAGGTATCAAAAATTAATTTAAAATTTTTTTTGAGTAATACACTTAAATCTAAAAAGTTATTCAGAAAGTCTTAATGTTGTGTTAACTTTTTGAGACAAGTTTTTAATTTCAAGTCTTAAGATTAAAACAGCTAATTATGTATGAAAAAAGAGTTAAAATAAAAAAGTTTCTCAGATTCAAAATGTATACTAATAACTTTTCGAAAACACATAATGTTTTTAATCAGGAAACAATTTAAAATTTACAAAATGAAGTTAATTAGTTATTTCTCTGACAAACCAATCCAATAAAATTTCCCGTCATTTTTCTCATTATCACTAATAAATTGATCCAAACTCATCAAAGCTTTTTCATTTTCTGCCACAGCGAGTTGTCCTTCAAACTCTATTTGACAACTGTTTAATATGTTTTTTTTTCTACTTAAATGCATAAAAATTAAGGTTTTTGAACATTAAATTATTTTAAACTAACTATGACTGTTTATTTAAAGTAAAATTTATTTTATTTTTTAAGTTAAGGTTAACAAAATTTTCCAAAAATTACTTTGTTTAAATTAATAATTAAAGTTTTTTCAAACTTTGTTTTACTTAGTAAAAATTTTATGTCTTAAGCTTTTAAACAATTGTTATATCTTAGGTTGTATGGACTGAGTTACTCTAAAAAGTTATAAATCTTTATTACATAGATTAAAAATAAATAATGAATATTCTAACTAAAATCACTATAATCCTCAAGTTTTAGTCAGCTAGTTGTTTTATGTCATGTTTGAAATTAGTTTGAATAATTATGCTAACCACATAAGTTAGCTATGCGGTTAATACAACTTTTCAAGTTATCGCTTGTTTATCGAATTTTAACTATTAGCATTTGTTGTTTAAACAAAAAGCGTGTAGCTTGCCTTGTTTAAATCAATCATATCGCATATATTTTAATTTATAAACCGGACTTCTATAAAAGCTGTTGTACAACTTCTGAATAAAGTGTTTTGATAAAAACAAAAAGTTGAAAATAATCAAAAAATACTTTTGAAGTTGTTTTAGTTTGTAACTAAATTACACTTAAAAGTCAAGTAGTTTTAGAAGCATGACTCGTGTATTTTTCAGTATAGTGCATAGTTATAGTTGTGTCCAAGTTTATACTATATACCTTTTCTGATATCAAAAATTGTTAACGTCTAAAAGATTATTAAATGTTCAATTTTTTAAATTATAATTGTAACTGTTTAAACAAACTAGTTTTTCAAAAGTTAAACCAGCGGAATTTTTATTGTTTATAATATAATTGCTTACTGTGAAGTTGTACTAGGTACAAACTTATTTACCTTATTGATCGTTTATGTTGGTTTTAAAACAATTTGTCTTACCTTTTTTTAAAAGGTAATACAAATTACTAATTAATCTAACGTGCAGGAGTTTACTTGTTTAAAATTATTGCTAAATTAGTTCATTGCAATAACAAAAAGTATAACAATTAAAGTATTAGCAGAGTTTAGTGCGTACAAAAGATTTCTTATTATTGTAGTTACGTAGTCATTACCAAGTAAAACAACATAAAATTAACTTAGAGTTAGCTATATAAGTTACTAAAATACAACTATTGTTTACTATTTGTTAAAATTCAAAATAACTTAAAAATTAAAAGTAGGATTAAATACCTTAACAGTTTTATTTTTTATGAGCTGTGGTTTCAGATCACTCGACTTTATTATTTTAGTTAGTTAGACAAAAAGAAAGATTCTACAACAACTAAATTTTAACATATATTGAAACAAAAAGGTAAGTAATTATAATAATTATGTTTAATTTTTTCTAGTTTTATTATAACTAACATTAACTTACTTAAAATTTTATAAAGACTTAAACTTTTTTGAAGAATTAAAAATACAAAGTTTGAAATAATTTTTGAAAACTTAAAAAATATGTATAAGCGTTTATGTACAAGTTTAAAACTAGTTAAATCTTCTGTCAACAGTATATTAAAAGATGATATCAAGTTTCAACAAGTTTGCAAACAAAAGTTTGAGTGACCAGTTTCCTGTTTTGTATCAAAATAGATTTTGTGATCAGAAAGAATTCAGTATTGCTGTGTTTAGTGGAAGTGCACGATTCGATGAACCTTTCTTACTGAGCAACTTTGATACTAAAGAATATCTACCTAATAATCCAGGAAATCTTTTCGAAGCAACCAGTTGCAGTCCTGGATCATTCATAAAAGAAAGTAAGTTTAAATCGGTGGGTAGTGGTACTGACATTTATGTTTACAACCAGCACATTTTAGAAGACAACAAACATTTCAACAGAAAGCATCTGACTTCAGTTAGCTTGTATTCATCTGCAAATAAAAGTTGGAAAAACTTACCGGAAATTGTTGATGATCAATCGACTTATTGTGTTTGTTGTTTTATGCAAAAACTGTTTATGTTTTGTGAAAATGACACCCGATCGGTGAATGGTAGTAGATGTGTGTTTTACGACAAAAAGATGAACAAATGGAATTCTATTGCACCTATGATGGAAAGTAGAAAAGAAGCTGCCTGTACAGTTTATGAAGGCAAAATCGTTCTATCTGGAGGTTATAGGATGGTTGAAACGAAAATAACGCTATTAAGCTACCCACCTCAATACTGCACAGATTTTGTAAAAAAAGATACGAATTCGGTAGAAGCTTATGATCATCATGAAAACAAATGGTATTCTTTTCCTGAAATGTTATCACCGAGATACAACCATTCCGCAGTTAGTATCAGTAACAAGATGTTTATCATCGGAGGTAGTATTGAATATTCTGAAGTGTTTGATAGCGTCACAAGAAAGTTCACGTATATCAAAACTTTTCCAGAATGGGTGAGAACATCAATGGCAGACATTACCCAGTTAGTCAGCATTGGTCATGAGATTTATTTCTTACGAAAAGAAGACAATAAATTCAATGTACACTGTTACGATACTAGGAACAATTCTTTTAGCTTCAAAACCTCGATGGAGATAGAAAACTTTAAGAAAATTAGTTGCACAAAGGTCCCAATGATTTAACGATGTTTTAGTTAAATTACTCGTGTGTCGAGAACAATTTCAGTCAATGTTTTCGTCCTCGTAGGCGTATTTAGCTTATAAAAGTTTATGCTATTTTTATATGTTTTTTACTTTGTTTTTATGTGAAATTTCTCTAGGTTTAAATGAAAATAAAAACATTTTTGTTCACTGCTTCTCTGTATAAAAACCTACAACTAATCGTTTTAAATTTTTTAATTTATATAAAATTAATGATAATAAGATAAAACATATTAATAATTAGTACAAGATGCTTAAATTTAATTGAGGGCTTTAGTATTTGAGGGCTATACTAAGTACATGTTCAAAGTGTTGAGTCAATGAAAGGTGTTATAATAATTTATAACAATTATAACTTTTATATTAGTTACTATCCTATTGAAAAAAAAACTAAGGTTTTTACATCATCAACAGTATACGAATATAAAAAAATTGCACTGAAAAAATAATTTTTCCTTATAATAAACTAAACCCACCTATTAGATAAATATATTTAAATTTAATGCAATTTTAACTACTGTTAAATACAACTTTAAAGATTTGAATAGTCCACATGATTAATTGCAAAGTACAAAAAAGTAAATTAAAAAGGTTTTTTAGTGACAGGTTTTAGGAAAAACAAGTTTTTTTTTTGTATAAACAAGAAAAAGACTTAATTATATTTAAAGTTAAACTAACTTGTATTTAAAATCTTAGATATTACGTAAAGTTAAAGTTAGTTAGTAATTTTTTAGTTAAACAGTATAAAACACTAAAATACGTTATGTAAGTTTTTAGAACAACATTATTTAAACTAATGAAAAAAAGAAGTAACAAAATGTACAATTACCTAAGTATACATGCAAAACTCGTGAACACTTTAATTTAAATTTAATTACTTTTTATATAATTTATTTATAACATAAGTATTTTTCGATTATCTAACAGACCGATACAAATTTATAATGACTAATTAATTTAAAATTATAAAAAAGATTTCAACTATAAAAAACATTTTAAAAGCGCGACATTAGGTGTGGTAGCAATTTATTAAATTAAAAACACACATTTTAAATGTTTTCTTTGAAATTATAACGATACAACAATAACTTTAATTTAAATTATCAAAAATCCAGGTGGTATCAAATTATATTTTAATGAAAAGTTGAAGTTTAATATGAAAAAATAAATCAGTTCAGTTAAGCCTGCCATAATTTAAATTTGTTTATTTTTTTGGTTCGGATTATATTTTTATTTAATATATAAAATCCTAATATCGAATTGTTGTTGATTTTAAAAGCAAAAAATAAATTAGCTATGACAAAAATCGTCATTGTTTTTAGAAGTTACATATTTTTTTTGTAAAATGTTAATCGTTTATTATGACGTCATAAAACTTACATAGTGTTAGCATCAGCGCAAAGAACTTTTTTCTTCTGAAATCAGGTAGCAACTTAAACCATCAGGAGTTTTTTGGTATCCTTCAGGACATTTGCAATCAGAATGTTTTGTGCAATCTGTTAAAATTAGTTTCATTAAATTATATGTAGTTAAGTTAAAACTGTTTCTCAAGTTGTTATTTATATAATAAATCACTTTTATTTGTACGTTTTGTCAAAATGTTATAACTTTTGATGGACTTAACCGAATTTTTAATAACTGAAAACTAAAAAAAAAAACTTTAACAGTGAAAAAAGAATTTATATTCAGATTATTGCATGTAATATGTACAACTATTTAGTTATTCGATATCATTTAGTCAATTGATTAATTTATTTTGATTAAAACCATTTAAAATCTGTATAAAATATTAACGGTATACTAATATTATCAAGAACAGCGATTTAATTTTGTAACATTTTAAATTATTTAAAACCTGTAGAAAAAAAAAAGTTTTTATAATACAATCTAAATATTAATGTCAAGTTTTCAGACACTTGTGCTATTTTTTCATATGAAGCCCTTTTAAATGTATATTATGGTTGATAAAGGTATTTCAACGTCGAAATTAATCTGAATTTCATGACAATGCGTATTACAATCGTAGATAAAAGTCACGAAACTAATGAAAACCTACTAAAAGTAAAAAGTTATAAAATCCCGAATAAAGGTGCGATTGTAATATATACTGTGTTTAAACCACGAAGATAAATGAAAATATGCTTTTTTGCATAAAGGTTTATTAGTTTACTTTTTTAGTTTATTTTATAAAGTACAAAGCACATTAAATTTTTCTTAACATTTTTAAATAAAGTTCAAGTTTACAGTTTCCAAATAAAGCAGGTTAAAGTTAATTAAAAAAATTAACTATAAACTTCACCTACGGCAGATTAGTTATTAAAATATGATTTCGTTAAAATTCTTGTAATGAAGGTTTTTACAATATATAAGCTACTACAGAAGTGTTTAATAAGCTACAAAGTTTTCAGAAAATATATTTTATGTTTGAAACTTTCCCTTAAAAACTAAATACCTGTTGACACCTGATTGAATGTATCATAACCTTTATTAAATTAAAGTTGAGTAAGCTGAAAATGACTTACTAGTTTTAAAATCAATTAAAAACTACACAACATATGTTATAACATAGGTCATTGTATATTAGTTTTTTTACATTAAAAATCATAAAGTTTTTTAACTTTTGTATTGTTATTAATATGTAAATTACAATTGTTTTGGTTTATTGTTAATATTTTTAGTAAATAAGCTGTCATAAAGTTGTTAAAACACAAAATTAGTTTAGATGCGTATAGGTTTGTATAAGAAAACTTATTTTAGCTTAACGTAGTGCTTTGTACAATAAAAATAAAAGATAAGTAGGTTTTAATCTCTATATGTATAGTTTTATAAAAAGTTTTCAAAATCAATACTACTTTCAAAACTGTTAAAAATTATTACATTTTAACTTGTTTAAAAATTTAAGAAATGATAATGTAGCATAGTATCATGTTTTCTAAAATCTGAATATTACTTTTCCTAAAAGTTGAATTACATTTAGAAAATCCTTTTGATTTTATATAAAGTTCAATCTTGGTATACCTCTGTCAAAGTTTGTGTAAATTTTCGAACTAAACTATACAATGTTTTATTAAAAGACACAAAGTTAATGTATTCATACTGAAAATTAAAAGTTATAAAACATGATTAAAAATGCAATTGTAGTATTTACAAGTGTTTAAACCACAATAAGGATTTTAAAATGTTTTTAGTTGTAAGTGTTTCTTGGTTTGATATTTTAAACTTTAATTTCTTCAAGCTAAAATTTCTGATACAAAATTAAAAGTTTGCGAAAGTCAAAAATTAAGTTAAAATATTTATTACAATTAAACAAAACTAAGAAAATTAAGAGCCAAATCTTTACCCATGGTATAATAGTTAATAAAAAATGTTTTTGATTTAGACGTTATATTATAAATGATGCTATAGTATTGTATCAAAAAGATATGAAGTAGTTATTTTTGATATAAACTTATTTATTACATGAATTCTATCATTTAAAAAGTTAGAATTTTATATTTTAACTTTTTAAATAAATACCAAGTCTTTTTAAAAGTTATTTAAATTTTTTACCTAACCACAAAGCTTGTAACTTATTTTGCGGTCAAAAACAACCAATTATGCAAAAAATTGTGATTATTTCTGATGGTAATGTTCTCAAAAACTTATATTATATATTTAATAAATTTAAGTGCAGAAATGCATAAAAATTCATTTCAAATAACCTTAAACTAAAGGCAGAATATACTTATGAGTAGTTTATTTTATACTATTTAATTTGAAATGTATGATCAGATTTAATTTACTAAAAATATTTTCAAGTTTTCTTTTTTCGAATATTTTGTAAACTTTGTTATTGTATCAACCCTATGTAAACAACTCTATCTATTTAAAGTTCAAAAAATTATTTATAGAACTCTAAAAAATAAACAAAATTTGCACAAACTGTTTTCTTACTCCTTTGAAAGCTATACAAAACTCATATTTATCGTTGAAAAATATCGATTTTAATTACTCAAAAAAAAAAAAACTCATAGCTGTAAAGATGTACATACTAATTTATTTATCTTATTGGTCATTTTACGTAGGTATTAAAACAATTTAAAATACTTTTTTTCGCTAGATAAGACAAATTTGTACATCAATCTAGCTTTTAAATATCAAGCGGTCAAGCTGATTTATTTATTTAATCTTTAAAAAACAAAGTCGAACAGTTATTAATTTTTGCAGTGTTTAGTGTACATCGAGATTGGAATAGATTAAAGAATAAAGCTCAAAGTTATTTAATTTATTTTAAATAAATTATTAAATTTGAGTAACGTTTTTTTAAAGTAATCTAAAGTTTTTCAACTAATTTTATTAGCAACAAGCAGTATTTTATTAAAATATATAAATAGCTTTCTACGAACTTTTAAAATGTCTTGCGTACATAGTTATAAAATTAAAATTGAACATTATATAAAATCAACGTCAATTCTTTAGAAAAATAAAGTAAGTTTTACAAAAAAAAAAAAAATCATACTTGGTTAATAATTTTCTGTTTCCGTCTCAATTATTTTAAACTTGATAATTGTAGCTAAAAAAGATAAAAGTCATGGATAAAACTAACTTATAACATGTAAGATTCAATAAAACATAAATAAAGTAACTAATTTTCTAAAGGCGTGTGTTTATATTGAAAAAATAAAATAAAATGTTTTTTAGTTTAGTCTTGAAATTTCGTTCAGTACAAGACAAAATATATTACAGACTGCACAAAAAAAAAAAAACGTTTAGTTTTTTTTATAGAGTCTGTTAGATTTTTTACAATAACTTTTATTACTTCTAGTAAGTATGTATTTATAAACATTTGTTTGTAAACTTGAACACGCTATTCACATATTTTAAATATTCAATAAAACTATTTTCTTAAGTAAACCTATTAACATTTTAAATGTTTCTGTAAAGCTTGTTAAAATGTTTGATCTAACTACTGATAGAACTTTACAAAACTATTTTGTTTTTTGCATGTGATTTTTTACTCGAAAAACCTTTCATAACCCACTCTGTCAGATTTTTGTCAGATTTGAGTTTATTAACCAACCAATAAACCGTAATCCAATTTTGCATCAATGTCAAATCTTGAAGTTAGATATTTCATATTAAATAAATGGACTTATATAATGTATAATACTGTTGTTGCTTGATTTTATCAGTTAATAAAGTATGTTTCTGGTTTTTGATAAATATTTATTTAATAACTTTTTACTTGAAAATGATAATAAACTTAATGAAACAAACTACTTTAGAAACTTTTATAAATTATATAAGTCAATATTTTATGATACTTAATAGTAGTCAACAGTTTAAGCAGAACAGATATTAATAAAATAATTGTGCTAAAATTTAGTTTAATGGTACAATTGCATTATAATAAATCACATTAATAGTACTTTTTGAAAAATACCAATAAAAAAGTTAAAATATTTAAACAATATTTATTAAGTAAAAAAAAAATCTAAATTAATTGAATACTCATGCAACATTATGGTGTGTTTAACCAAAATATTATATTAGCATTGCTTATTGTTAGGAAATTTTGATATGCAATAAAAAGAACTTTGTATAAATATAACTTAGTTTTTCAACATTCAATGTCTAATGATTACTAACTACACGCATTTCGTTAGATGTTTAACTGAACATAATTGTTGCTGCTATAAAATTCAATTTCAGTTCAACATGTGCGTGTATGTTTGTGTTACTGCACAATTAACAAGAGTTCAACATTATGTACTTACGCACATTCTACTTGTGTTTTCTAACAATGTATACATATATTTCGTCTAGCCTTAAAACATGTAACGTAAGTATTTTAAATACTAAGTTTTATATTGTTTTTGTAAAGAACTTTTTGCTAACTTGAGGTGTACTGTATATCATACTAAAAACTAGAGCTATATTTCTATATTACAAAAATAAATGAAACACTGTTTTTAATTCAATTTTAAGAATATATCTTGACCTTGATAAGTATTTGACAATTACGTCAGAATTTGTCAGGTTTAATATTTTAAGTATAAATATTTGTAAAATTCAAACATTTTATTGTTTTAATTAAATGTATGTATTATAAGTATTTAAATGTATTTCGAAATTTGTCATACTTAGATTTGGTTCAAATTAGAATTATATTTCTTAATTTTGTATTACAATAAAGTAAAGCTTATGTTAAAATTTTTAAAGTAAATTTAAATTTTTTATATACCATTATTATGGTTTAAACTAACTTTAATTATATCCATTTTCTTTTGTATTTTATTTAATAAAAGTATATAACTTTTTATATAAAAATTTAGAATACATATTAGAACCTTAAACTTAAAATTAAACTTACTAAATTTGCATTAACAGAGTTTTATATACTAAATATTAAACTTAATTAACTTTTGTAGTTTAAAAAATTTATACAATATTACTTTCTTCAAATATGTTTCAACCTTGATTGTGTTATACATTAAAAGTTAATAAAAATTAATATTTTACACGGTTAACAAAGTTATATAACATAGTACTATTTAATTATATTGATGTTAATTTAATGTAACTTTATTTTCTTAAAAATTAAATTATTAATTATTTAAGAAACTGTTAAAAACCATTGTTTGTTATAAATCCTCATTAAAAGCCAATAATATATCAAAGCTTTCTACATATTTTTACAATACTTTCATTCAACAGAAAATAATGTTCAACTTTCAGCTAAAAGCTTAAAGATAACTAGTAAAAAATGTAAAAATATGTCCGAATATTTCCTAACTATTTTGCTAATAGTTTTCAAACTTCAAAAACAAATAAAGTTGGATATGTTTTTAAACTTTAAATGTTATCATTTAAGTTCTGCTTATTACAAATATTAATTGATACAATAAAATACTGTAAAAACTATTTGTTTGAGTTTCTGTTTGAGAATTTTACAATGTTTAGTAAAAAAAGTAAAAAATGTTTATCTTGAATAATAAAATATTTCTTTTATAAAAAGCTTTACTGCAAACTATATTTTTATAATTATCCATAAACTTTGAAATGCAGCTTTATTTTAATAAAACTGTGTATATTTACCCCATAGTTTTAAATGTCTTTCATTAAAAAACATATAACTTACTTTAGCTCAATTAATGTAAGCTTTGGTAGTAAAAAGCTTGTAGACGCCAAAAAAGATAACAAAAAATAAGTAGATACATCGTAATTTATATTAACAGCGTAGTATATTAACAACAGCGTCTATATTTCAAGAATTTAATTTATTCCATTTGTTTTAATTTGACAATAAAAAAGAATACCACTGTTTATATTTTCTTACTGATTAGTTTACAAGTAGTTGCTAACATTTGTAAGTAACACGTTCAATTATATTGTAAACAAAAATACTGAAAGTTACGTCGCGTTTTAGCGGTTTGATGCTTACTTTATTAAGCTTAAACCGTTAACGTTTTTATTAGGGTTATGTGTGATTACTTATATTTTAAAAGTTTTTAATCATACATTTAAAAGCTTATTTTAGCTATTTTTAGAAAAAATTCTGAAATGGGTAGACTTAAAGACGCTTTGAAATAAATATTTAATACTTATATTTGCATTACAATAATTATTTGATAATCGTTTAGATTTCACCGTGTGACTTTTTTTGATTAACTAACATCTTATCTTTACTTTTTAAGTATTTTCTAACTGTGTTTTTTGTAAGTTTGATTAGTGGAAAACTCTTAAATAGTCTAGAAACTCGATTCAAAACTCTAAAAAAAAATAAATTGTTTATTTTTCAGAAACGAAAGTTGTAAACTAATTTTCAAAGTTGATTTAGTTTTCTGAGCAATTAATTTGCAAATCTCTTAAAAAAAATTACAGTTCATATTTATTTAAAATTTCAAATACAATATAGAATAAGAGATATTTCATGATGTTTGTAATTAAAAATAATTTTTTACTTATAAGCAAACAATTTGTGTTTATTTGTAAGGTATACTTAAGATTCCCATCTTATATAAGTATTTTTATTGAAAAATATAACTTAATTTAAATAATTTGCAATTACTTTAAAACCAAAAAAAACTACTTTAGTTTTAAATTACATTTAACCTATCAATGCACGAAAATAATGTTTACTAAAGAATAGGTTCTCTTACGTATGATATAATTAGAGAAAAACCGAACTAAAAATATAAAAAAGTACAGTATAACATACATAAAAAAAAACTTTTATAAAGTGCTATTTTCATACTTTTGCTACTTTATAATGATAATGAAAAACTGTTAAAAATAGAGTTTAATAATTAAATCACAAGTGAAGTTAATAAAATAAGACTTTTTGTTTTATAAAGTTTATTTTCTAGCAAGCAATAACTTATTTACAGTACAATAAACAAAAATAATCGTACGAGTTATAAAAAGTGATGAAAAATATTGTTTGTACGATGAACATCGTATCAAAACGGTTTGGCAATTTTAAAAAATAACCCCAAAAATAAATAAAAAACGGAGTACAAACTGAAAGTAATTTTTTTCTTGATTAATATAATTTTATGCTTAAATAAAACAAAGTCGAAGTTTTTTTTTGTTAAATTGAGATTTCAAGGTTTGAATTAAATCTATTTACATTAAGCTTAAGAAAAAAATATCTAAACTAATAAAAGCACACAAAGCAATAAAAATAAAAAAAATAATAAAAAATAATAAAAATGTGTTTTTTTTTCATCACATAATAACTGCATAAGGACATTTTTATTTGTCGATGAGTATTTACAGAAGCAAAATTAACTAATACTTTAAAGTTTAAACGTCTAATAAAACTGGAACCAACAAAAAAATATTTTGTAGATTATTTTGTAGATTTTCATTCTAGTATCATCATTCCTCGCTCAGAATTTCAACTTTGAACATTGTGCTGTGTTAAAACAAATTTTATTTTTAAATACTTATGTTATAGCAGTTAACTCATTTATGAGGTAATATTTATACTAATAATTTTATCTCTTATATTAAAATTATAAATATTATGTTAACTCGGTTACATCTGAGTTACTAATTATCTGTTTTAGAAGTTTTTTATGAATTACTAATTATTGAAAAAATACTAAGCAATACTTCTAGTATAGTTGATAACACGTTTCATATGTTCCAACAGTATATAATTAATTTTAGTAGCAATAAATTAAAAAAAAAACTTTTAAAATTATATATGTCTTTATAATCACATGATTTATGGCATTTTTGTAAACATTGGTACTTGGTGTTTACAACTTTTTTTGTTCTTTGACCTAGTTCGGTGATTGATTAAGATATTTTTATTAAACATTTTAAGCAATTATTTATTCAATGGCTTGAAAATGTGAATTGTAAGGTGTATTAGTATTTATGTTTGAATGGCTTTATAGTTGTTAACATTTTTGTTGCTTTAAATAGCTGTTAAGTTGTCAAAAAATATATTAATCTAACTATATTAATATTCTATTCGATAATATACAAAGTTTAAACAATAATTATTATTGTGAACAAACCATTAATAAAAAAGACTTTTGCTTTACATGAAATAATTACAAGAACACATTGTACTATAACTTCACAAACAGTCATCAGTAAAGTACTATCTATATCCAATAAACAGTCTATCCATTTAATATATTACATCTAAATCATCTTTTACTTATTTAAGAACTAACAAAAAACAAAGTAGCTTTATTAGAAATTATAAGTTTATATATTTAAAATCCAAAAGAGCGATGCAGAGTTTTTTCACTACTACTCCTAACTGTACAATAATTAATACATAAATACATATGAACATATATATTAAAGGTTTTATACAAAGTTCTGATCGATAGTGCTCGACAAATCAAATTGGAGCTTAATATTTATTTATTTAATTATATAAAAACTATAATTCATACAGCTGTTTCACACATTGAAATGTAAAATTTCATGTGATCTTCAGTGAGTTGTAGTTTATTATAATAGTGAACAGAAATTTCGATTTTAGAATTTTTTATAGTAATTATGACGTAGTAATGGTACAGTTTATTGTACGATTAGTTGAATTTGAAATACGCTGTAAATGTTATTCTATGCTTTTTAGGAAAGTTTAAAAAGGTTATTTTGGAAAAATGTTTTAAGCTATTAGAAAAATTTTTTAAGCTGTTGGGAAAAATGTTATAAAATGCTATAAAATACTCGTGTTTGCCGCTTCGATTTTATTTTGTTTTAATATTTAGTTAGTTTTAATTTTGTTAAAAAAGTATTTTTGATAATGGATGCATATGTTTTGTCTTTCGCTTTTCTTGTTTAGTGTTACGTTCTTATCTGATTTTTCGATTTCTATTTTTTCTAAGTTACAAAGTTTGCAGCCGAATTTAGTATTGAATTTTAATTTTGTCCTGTTTAATATTTCCCATTTAATTTTGTAGTCTGTATTGTTATCTTTTAAGTTCCATATATAATTCGCTAGTTCTGTTGTGTGTCTTTTGTTAGTATTGTTGAATGATGATTTGTGGTTTCTGTATCTTTGTTTAAAGGTATTTCCTGTCGACCCTATATACTGCTTTGTTGTTTTATCTGATGTTACTGTTGCTTTATAAATTATATTTGACACTAGGCATTCGTTATTTAAAGGGCAAGGTTCTTTGCGGCAATTACAAAGTTTATCTTTTGTGGTGCTTTTATCGTCTATATTGCTTTTGTTTAATATTTTGTTGTTGTGAGCTATTATTTTACTTCTGAAATTATTTGTGCAACTGTAAGATATTTTGATTGTGTTTCGGTTGAATATTTTATGGAATGGGTGGTTTTCGTCAAATGATGTAGTAATCAGGTTTAAGAATTGTTTGCCTATTTTTGAACTTATATTTAGACTGAATGGTGGGTTGAAATATATTATATCTCTTTTTCTTTGTTTTTTATTTCTTTCTGGTAAAGTGGTCTTATCGTATTTTAAGGTGTTTTTATAATTGGCCGAATTTAATGCTTTTTGGTATTCATTTTTTACATTGTTGAAAAACGAAGAATCCTTCAACAATGTAAAAAATGAATACCAAAAAGCATTAAATTCGGCCAATTATAAAAACACCTTAAAATACGATAAGACCACTTTACCAGAAAGAAATAAAAAACAAAGAAAAAGAGATATAATATATTTCAACCCACCATTCAGTCTAAATATAAGTTCAAAAATAGGCAAACAATTCTTAAACCTGATTACTACATCATTTGACGAAAACCACCCATTCCATAAAATATTCAACCGAAACACAATCAAAATATCTTACAGTTGCACAAATAATTTCAGAAGTAAAATAATAGCTCACAACAACAAAATATTAAACAAAAGCAATATAGAAGATAAAAGCACCACAAAAGATAAACTTTGTAATTGCCGTAAAGAACCTTGCCCTTTAAATAACGAATGCCTAGTGTCAAATATAATTTATAAAGCAACAGTAACATCAGATAAAACAACAAAGCAGTATATAGGGTCGACAGGAAATACCTTTAAACAAAGATACAGAAACCACAAATCATCATTCAACAATACTAACAAAAGACACACAACAGAACTAGCGAATTATATATGGAACTTAAAAGATAACAATACAGACTACAAAATTAAATGGGAAATATTAAACAGGACAAAATTAAAATTCAATACTAAATTCGGCTGCAAACTTTGTAACTTAGAAAAAATAGAAATCGAAAAATCAGATAAGAACGTAACACTAAACAAGAAAAGCGAAAGACAAAACATATGCATCCATTATCAAAAATACTTTTTTAACAAAATTAAAACTAACTAAATATTAAAACAAAATAAAATCGAAGCGGCAAACACGAGTATTTTATAGCATTTTATAACATTTTTCCCAACAGCTTAAAAAATTTTTCTAATAGCTTAAAACATTTTTCCAAAATAACCTTTTTAAACTTTCCTAAAAAGCATAGAATAACATTTACAGCGTATTTCAAATTCAACTAATCGTACAATAAACTGTACCATTACTACGTCATAATTACTATAAAAAATTCTAAAATCGAAATTTCTGTTCACTATTATAATAAACTACAACTCACTGAAGATCACATGAAATTTTACATTTCAATGTGTGAAACAGCTGTATGAATTATAGTTTTTATATAATTAAATAAATAAATATGAACATATATATGTACATTGCTATTGTACTCACTATTCACAAACGTAATGGTGCATTGATACTTCTCCACTCCTCTTAACTCCGCACTCCTCCTGTTTCCATCTCGCTCCCTCCATGTCTTTGCTGATCGCAACTCTCTCAATGGGGACGTCCACACCAACGAAACTGTGAAGTTTTAGTTTTAGTTATTGTATTTTTTTTAATACTTTATTGAGGATTGTTGTTATTTTGATTTTAGATCTCAATTTAATGAAATTGTTATTAAAATATAAATAGTTCAATGAAACTGTAAAATGGAGTTTGGTATAGCATTTGTAAAAATATTAAAATAATGTTTTTACATAAAATATTTTTAATCTGCTTGTTCATGAAATTTTTTCTAAAACTATAAATTAAAAAGTTCAAATTAAAAAACACCAAACTAAGAAGCAAGTTAAGCAAGTTTTATTTTGAATAGTTTAAATCAAAACATGACATAAACATTTTGTCGAACGTTTTTAAGAGCTCGTCTATCTACGGTACAAATTAATAAGTCACACATAAATTTCCAACAAAAAACTTAAACTAATATTTAATCAACTTAAATACCTAAATACGTAGTTTGGTAGTGTTTTATTTTTTACATCAAGGTCTACTACATCAAACGTAAACAAATAACATAATTTACAAAACTGTGATCTTGTCGGTATTTTGTTATTAAAAACTTAATAGGGTTTTAATTTTTCACCGAAATTAAATACAATCATAGCATGTTTAGGTTTTTAGTTTTAAAACAACTTTATTACGTATATAAATTTTCCAACGTATTTGATTTAAATCAAGTTTTAAAACTACATTCTAAGTTTGTTTGAAGTTCAAAGCTATAGATGTTAGCACAAAAAAACTTTTTAAAACCTAAAACTTGTTTTGTTTTAAATACTGTTGTTGTTTAGAAAATCTGAAATTATTTAAACTGAATGTTGAACTTTCTACTACTCATATTGCTTATTGTAAACAAGTAACATTATAATAAATGTGAGAATATTTTCTTTAATTTGAGTTGTGTTTAAAACTAATAATTAAAAATAAAAAAAATATTTTATCAAAGTTGATATTACTTTTATAACTTTATTGTGTTCTAAAATGTTTTTAATGGTATTTTAAGGCCATTTAAAAAAATATTATTTTTAGGATTAAAAAGAGCTCCTTATGTTAAGAAAAACAAACTAAAGGTTTTGCAAAATATTTTAATTCTAAAAACAAAAACCAACTTGATAATTTACACTGATAAGGTTGTATGTCTTAATTCTATTAGATGTAACACGTATATTTGTTTTGTAAATTAGTTGTGTTGTTAAATAGCACGTTTAGCGGTTTTCTAATTAATATCTACAGTGTTTTAAAGCTTCTTGTTGTTTTAGCTTTTTGATACTATCATTCTTAAAACAATTTAAAAACGAAGTTTAAAGTATTGAATAGCACACATTTTTGTTACTTTATAAGTTAAATAAAACTTTGTAGACAATAAGTCTACAAACCTTAAAGTTAATTCTTTACTATAGTTTTTCATAATGATTATGAGATAGTAAATAGCTTTATTAGGTTTAATAATATTAGTAGCGGTTACAATAATCTAAAGATTACAAAAAAATCATTAATTTTGATATAAAAAAGTCAAAAGACAAAAACATTGTTATTATTTCTAAACTCTCCTAAAAGTATTTTGTTTTACATCAAAAAAAATGAAAAATATAATAGTAAAACAATAAAAACTATATGTAACTTAATATTTTTACAAAAGATTTGTGACATTGTTGTAATGTTCGTAGTATCACGTTACGTAAAATTTAATGAACTTATAATTATGTTACTGTGTAAAAATAAGTGAATAATGTACTGTCTGAACGAAACAACAATTTTTAGAACTTTAAAGAAAAATCAAAAAGCGTTAGGTTAAGTTTTGGATAGGATGAAAAAAAAAATTGATTGAAATTGAAAAATAAAAATAAAACTGTGGTTCATTTGTTTTTTAAAAGCTGTTTTGTTAACAAAATTATTTCTTAGAACGTGAAATGTTGTATAATTATGCAAGGTTTATAAGTAACTAAATTTTCATGTGTTATCTCTATTTAAACGACAATATAATTAAATTACTGCACGAAATACGAGTAAATTAAATATACTAACTTATATATTAACAAATCGTCAAGAAGTTCTGGCTGTACAAAATTAATTAAAATAAATCTATACAGTAATTTAAAACAAACTATAAAAAAAACAAATGTTTTTTAAACATTAAGTCGCTAAATAAAAACCTAAAAAGTAAACGTTTTTAAGCCTTCAAATAAATTGTACTGTGTAAAACAACTTATAACTAGTTATTTACATTAATTAAACAGTAGATTTACGTTTTAAAAACTTTCAATTTTTTTAGTTAAAAAGAAATTATCGAATGCTAGTGCTTACACTAACTTATATCCTAAAAATTAGCACGCAAGTTTAATTATTCTATTGGCTAATTAGTATTTGACGTTTACATTTGAAATTAAAACGTTTAATTTGTTTTGTAAATTGAAAAATTTGTTCACGACCTTTAAAAAAACCTGGTACTACAGAGTTTGGTGATTTAGATTTTCTTACCAGTTTATTTGTTCAGTTATTGAAAATCAAAAAAAAAAGATCTATTCAAATGTCTACTGTTATAGTGTTGATAGAACTTTTTTAATAATTTTATTCGTTTAGATTCAAATCTTATCACTTAAATGCTAATAAAAGCCATACATTTATAAGTTTTAATTTTTTTTACACAAAAAAGTTATGTAATTATTTTTAATATGTTTAATACTATAAGTAGTTTGTAAAACTGATACTACTATAACAACACGAATTACGTAACACACAAACAGTACAGAAGTAAAATAAATTAAAACTTTTTGAATAGTTAAGTGATAGAAAATTTATAGAAGCAGATAATTGAGGTATTTTTTGTAAGGTTTAAAACTTAATCACATTTATGCTGACTATAACTAAAATGACGTCATTATAGAACAATCGGCATATTGTAGACGTATTTAATTTCTGTCGGACTAACTGAAATTATATCTACCTTAAGTAAAATGTTATATAATTTAAAAGAAAATTAATCGAATAAAATATGAATTTGACTAAATATAATTTTCGATATAAAGCTAAAAAATTATACGATTGCTTTCATATAAAATGTTTTCTCCTTAATTGATATTATCTCCAACATTTTAGAAACAGCAACAAATTAAATTCGGTAAAACGAACTTAATTTAAAAATAAAAATTTATACGACTGCTTTTATATAAAATGTTTAAGTATATTGATACTTTCTACGAAAAAAAAAATAGTTAAAATTTGTAAAAATTTGTAAAACGAACTTAATAAATAACTTACAAGTATAAAAAATAAACAACAACACTTACTTCAAAAGGCTCTTCTCAACACTCGCTGGTATACTATCTAGTTCTTTGGTTACTTCGTATTTAGCTTTACTTCCATCAGACCATTTCCAAACTGGTGAGTTGCTAATAGTCGTGTTGTAAGATAGACTCTAAAAAACATTTATAACAAATTTTTAACGTTTTAAAGTTTTATATTTTTTAAACTGGTGAATTACCTATATTTGTGTTATGTAAGAAACTTGAAATATGCAAGCACTTATAAAAAATTAAGAACTCTTTTCTTTAATGTATATTTGTGCTATTTATTTATATGATATTATTGACATGACTTATATTATTTATGAGTCGATAAAAAGCGGTATTTAAAGAAAGATCTGCATATTTTACATTATATCGTTAACAATAAACTTATGTTAAGTGTACAGTATTCAAATTTGTGTTATAAGATTAAAATGTAATAAAACTATTAATATAATATTGTATATAAGCAATTTTTCATTAAATGTTTTGAATATATTTTATAAATTAGTTGTGTAGAACACCTGAAATATAAAAAGTAAACATTTTTTATCACGAAATAGTACACATTTTAGTGTTGTAAAAAAGACCTACAAAATTTGTAATAAGTTACTAATTAAAAGTAGAGTTGTACATTTGAGAAATTTGCGTTTTAAAGTAAGTAGAAAAACTGTATAGTTTTATTGTTGTCTATAAATGTAAAACTTAGCAAATATATCTCATAAATTGATTTGACCTATCCCGTAACTCCATTATTTTCAGATTTATAAAACCATAGTTTTTGCTTAAGTAGTCTTAAATGTCAATTTCAAAATTCCAAAATTACTCCAATATTTAACAAAGGTACTTAATGTTTGAAAAAAAGTAAGTCTAAAGAACTTAATCTACACTTATAAATTTTGTAAAAAATTTAGACTACAAAATTTGTAAAAATTATGAATAAATACAAAAAAAAAAGTTATAAGTTAAGTGTCTTACACATGCTATAAGGCTCTAGAGATTTTACTTTAAAATTAAACTAAAAAGAAAAAAAGATAAACATAAATAGTTTTTTTTTGAGTTCGAAATACAACAAAATAGTCTTAAAAACAAAAACTTTATTATTGTATTTTAGTAGAAAATTATATTTATTTACAAAATAGAGTTAATTCTAAAGTTTATACTTATCTGTTTACATGTAAATGTTTTGTTTTGTATTATCTCTAGGACAGTGTGCGACTTACTTTTACTCGTTTTACAGAAATCGCAAGTTAATTTAATTATTAGTAGTTTATATTATTTATAATACAATTGATTATTTTTACTTTTATAAATGTAAAGAATTACCAGGTACAAATTTATTTATCTTAAGTCGTTTTATGTTGACAATAATGCAATTTGAAGTACTTTTTTCAAAAATTAAGACAAATTACTAATCAATCTAACGTGTAGGAATTAAGTGTTTAAAATCATTGCTTAAGCATTGCGATAGCAAAAAGAATAACAATTAAAGTATTATCAGAGTTTAGTGCGTACAATAGCTTTCTTATTATTGTAATTAAACAGTAATTTTTAAATAAAAAAACTAAAAAAAAAATAGATTAGTTGTACAGTTAGCTATATAAGTTACTAATCATAGCTATTGTTTACTAGTTGTTAAAATTTAAAATAACTTGAAAATTAAAAGTAGGATTAAATACCTTAACAATTTTTTTTTTTATGAGCTGTGGTTTCAGATCATTCTACTTTATTATTTTAGTTAGTTAAACAAAAAGAAAAATTCTACAAAAACTAAATTTTTACATATATTGAATCAAAAAGGTAAATAATTATAATGATTAAGTTTCATTTTTATGTAGTTTTACTAAAACTAACAATGACTTACTTAGAATTTTATAAAGACTAAAATATTTTTGAAGAATTTAAAATACAAAGTTTAAAATAATTCTTGAAAACTTAAAAATATGTATAAGCGTTTATGTACAAGTTTTAAACTAGTTAAATCTTCTGTCAATAGTATATTAAAAGATGTTATCAAGTTTCAACAAATCTGCAAACAAAAATTTGAGTGACCAGTTTCCTGTTTTGTATCAAAATAGATTTTGTGATCAGAAAGAATTTAGTATTGCTGTGTTTAGTGGAAGTGCACGATTCGATGAACCTTTCTTACTGAGCAACTTTGATACTAAAAAGTATCTACCTAATGTCCCAGGAAAATCATTCGAAACAAAAAGTAGAACGCCTTTTGCAGGAGAATCTTTTAAAGCAACCAGTCGCAGTCCTGGAACGTTCAAAAAAGGAAGTAAGTTTAAATCGGTAGGCTGTGGTGCTGACATTTACTTTTACAACCAGCACATTCTAGAAGACATCAAACATTTCAACAGAAAGCATCTGACTTCAGTTAGTATGTATTCATCTTCAACTAAAAGCTGGAAAAACTTACCGGCAATCGTTGATGATCAATCGACTTATTGTGTTTGTTGTTTTATGCAAAAAATGTTTATTCTTTGTGAAAATGACACCCAAACAGTGAGTGGTAGTAGATGTATGTTTTATGACAAAAAGACTAACAAATGGAATTCTATTGCACCTATGATGGAAAGTAGGGAAGAAGCTGCCTGTGCAGTTTACGAAGGCAAAATCGTTTTATCTGGAGGTTATAGGATGGTTGAAACGGAAATAACGCTATTAAGCTACCCACCTCAATACTGTACAGATTTTGTAAAAAAAGATACTGATTCAGTAGAAGCTTATGATCATCATGAAAACAAATGGTATTCTTTTCCTGAAATGTTATCACCGAGATACAAGCATTCTGCAGTTAGTATCAGTAACAAGATGTTTATAATCGGAGGTAGTATTGACTATTCTGAAGTGTTTGATAGCGTTACAAGAAAGTTCACGTATATTAAAACTTTTCCAGAATGGGTGAGAACATCAATGGCAGACATTACCCAGATAGTCAGCATTGGTCATGAGATTTATTTCTTACGAGAAGAAGACAATATATTCAATGTACACTGTTATGATGTAAAGAACAATGTATTTAGCTTCAAAACTTCGATGGAGAAAGAAAACTTTAAGAAAATTAGTTGCACAAAAGTCCCAATGATTTAAGAATATTGAGTTAAATTACTCGTGTGTCGAAAATAATTTCAGTTGACATTTTCGTCTATTTATTTTGCTCATATAGGTTTTGTATTTTATATCTGCTTTTGCTTTGCTTTTATGAAAAATTTCTCTAGGTTTATATGATAGCAATAAAAATAATTTTGTTCATCTCTTCTCCGTATGAAAGACCTACAATTAATCGTTTTAATTTTTTTCAAAGATATTACATGAAATTAAGGATAATAAGAAAAAAACAAATTAATAATTAGTACAAGATACTTAAATTTAATCTAGGGCTTTACTATTTGATAGTATAGTACAGTTTTTAAAGTACATATTCGAAGTGAATAGGTCAATGAAAGGTGTTATAACAATTAATAACAATAATAACCTTTGTATCAGTAACTAAGGTTTTTTACATCATCAACAAAAAATGAGTATAAAAAAGTTTTACTAAAATAAATTAATTTTTTTCTTGTAATAAACTAAACCAAAGTATTAGATATATTTTTAAAATTAAAGCATTTTTTACTACTGTTAGATACAACTTTAAAGATTTGAATAGTCCACATGATTATTTGCAAAGTAGAAAACAGTAAATTAAAAAGGTTTTTAAGTGACAGGTTTTAGAAAAAAAAAATCTTTTTGTCTAAATAAAAAAAAAGGTTTTATAGTATATCAAGTTAAACTAACTTGTATATAAAATCTTAGATATTACGTAAAGTTTAAGTATAGTAACTTTTTAGTTTAAAAGTATAAAACATATTAAAATATATTTAGTAAGTTTTAAGAACAAAATTGATAAAACTCAGGAAAAAAAAAAACGAAATTTACAATTATCTAAGTATACATGCAAAATTCGTGAACGCTTTAAATTTAATTTAATAACTTTTTATATAATTTTTTTAAAATATAAGTATTTTTCGATTATCTAACAGACCGATACAAATTTATGACTAATTAATTTAAAATTATAAAAAACATTTAAATTATAAAAAAAAACATATTAAAAGCGGGAAATTATGTGTGGTAGCAGTTTATTAAATTGAAAACTCATTTAAAATGTTTTCTTTGAAATTATAATGATACAACAATAACTTTAATTTAAATTATCAAAAATCCAGGTGGTATCAAATTATATTTTAATGAACAGTTGAAGTTTAATATGAAAAAATAAATCAGTTCAGTTAAGCCTGTCATAATTTAAAATTGTTTTTTTTTTTGGTTCGGATTTTATATTTTTATTTAATATATAAAATCCTAATATCGAATTGTTGTTGATTTTAAAAGCAAAAAATAAATTAGCTATGACAAAAAACGTCATTGTTTTTAGAAATTACATTTTTTTTTGTAAAATGTTAATCGTTTTATTATGACGTCATAAAACTTACATAGTGTTAGCATCAGCGCAAAGAACTTTTTTCTTCTGAAATCAGGTAGCAACTTAAACCATCAGGAGTCTTTTGGTATCCTTCAGGACATTTGCAATCAGATTGTTTTGTGCAATCTCTTAAAATTAGTTTCATTAAATTATATGTAAGTAAGTTAAAGCTGTTTCTCAAGTTGTTATTTATATAATCAATCACTTTTATTTGTACGTTTTGTCAAAATGTTATAACTTTTGATGGACTTAACCGAATTTTTAATAACTGAAAATTAAAAAAAAAACATTTTGACAGTGAAAAAAGAATTTATATTCAGATTAATGCATTTAATTTGAACAACTATTTAGTTATTCGATATCATTTAATCAATTGATTAATTTATTTTGATTAAAACCATTTAAAATCTGTATAAAATATTAACGGTATACTAATATTATCAAGAACAGCGATTTAATTTTGTAACATTTTAATTTATTTAAAACTTGTAGAAAAAAAAAGTTTTTATTAGACAATTGTGCTATTTTTTCATATGAAGCCATTTTAAATGTATATCATGGTTAATAAAGGTATTTCAACGTCGAAATTAATCTGAATTTCATGACAATGCGTATTTCAATCGTAGATAAAAGTCACGAAACTAATGAAAACCTACTAAAAGTAAAAAGTTATAAAATCCCGAATAAAGGTGCGATTGTAATATATACTGTGTTTAAACCACGAAGATAAATGAAAATATGCTTTTTTGCATAAAGGTTTCTTAGTTTACATTTTTAGTTTATTTTATCAAGTACAAAACACATTAAATTTTTCTTAACATTTTTAAATAAAGTTCAAGTTTACAGTTTCCAAATAAAGCATGTTAAAGTTAATTAAAAAAATTAACTATAAACTTCACCTAAGGCAGATTAGTTAAATAAATATGATTTCGTTAAAATTCTTGTAATGAAAGTTTTTACAATATATAAGCTACTACAGAAGTGTTTAATAAGCTACAAAGTTTTCAGAAAATATATTTTATGTTTGAATCTTTCCCTTAAAAACTAAATACCTGTTGACACCTGATTGAATGTATCATAACCTTTATTAAATTAAAGTTGAGTAAGCTGAAAATGACTTACTAGTTTTAAAATCAATTAAAAACTACACAACATATGTTATAACATAGGTCATTGTATATTAGTTTTTTTACATTAAAAATCATAAAGTTTTTTAATTTTTTTATTGTTATTAATATGTAAATTACAATTTTTTTGGTTTATTGTTAATATTTTTAGTAAATAAGCTGTCATAAAGTTGTTAAAACATAAAATTAGTTTAGATGCGTATAGGTTTGTATAAGAAAACTTATTTTAGCTTAACGTAGTGCTTTGTACAATAAAAATAAAAGATAAGTAGGTTTTAATCTCTATATATATAGTTTTACAAAAAGTTTTCAAAATCAATACTACTTTCAAAACTTTTAAAAATTATTACATTTTAACGTGTTTAAAAATTTAAGAAATGATAATGTAGATAGTTTCATGTTTTCTAAAATCTAAATATTACTTTTCTAGAAAGTTTAATTACATTTAGAAAATCCTTTTGATTTTATATAAAGTTCCATCTTGGTATACCTCTGTCAAAGTTTGTGTAAATTTTCGAACTAAACTATACAAGTTTTAATTAAAAGACACAAAGTTAATGTATTCATACTGAAAATTAAAAGTTATAAAACATGATTAAAAATGCAATTGTAGTATTTACAAACGTTTGAACTACAAATAAATATTTTAAAATGTTTTTAGCTAAAAGTGTTTCTTGGTTTGCTTTTTTGAACTTCAATTTCTTAAAATTAAATTTTCTGAATCAAATTAAAAGTTTGCAACAGTCACAAAATATATTAGAATATTCATTACAACAAAACAAAACTAAGAAAATTAAGAGTCGAGTTGTTACCCCTGGTAGAATAGTTAATAAAAAATGTTTTTGATTTAGACGTTATATTATAAATGATGCTATAGTATTGTATCAAAAAGATATGAAGTAGTTATTTTTGTTATAAAATTATTTATTACATAATTCTATCATTTAAAAAGTTAGAACTTTATATTTTAACAGTTTAAATAAATACCAAGTATTTTTAAAGGTATTTAAACTTTTTAACTAACCACAAAGCTTGTAACTTATTTTGCGGTTAAAACAATCCATTATGCAAAAAATTGTGATTTTTTCTGATGGTAATGTTCTCAAAAACTTACTTTATATATTTAATAAATTTAAGTGCAGAAATGCATAAAAATTTATTTCAAATAACCTTAAACTAAAAGCAGAATATACTTATGAGTAGTTTATTTTATACTATTTAATTTGAAATGTATGATCAGATTTAATTTACTAAAAATATTTTCAAGTTTTCTTTTTTCGAATATTTTGTAAACTTTGTTATTGTATCAACCCTATGTAAACAACTCTATCTATTTAAAGTTCAAAAAATTACTTAAGAACTCTAAAAAATAAATAAACTTTGCACAAACTGTTTTCTTACTCCTTTGAAAGCTATACAAAACTCATATTTATCGTTGAAAAATATCGATTTTGATTACTCAAAAAAAAAAAAACTCATAGCTGTAAAGATGTACATACTAATTTATTTATCTTATTGGTCATTTTACGTAGGTATTTAAACAGTTTAAAATACTATATTTTCGGTAGATAAGACAAATTTGTATATCAATCTAGCTTTTAAATATCAAGCGGTCAAGCTGATTTATTTATTTAATCTTTAAAAAACAAAGTCGAACAGTTATTAATTTTTGCAGTGTTTAGTGTACATCGAGATTGGAATAGATTAAAGAATAAAGCTCAAAGTTATTTAATTTATTTTAAATAAATTATTACATTTGAGTAACGTTTTTTTAAAGTAATCTAAAGTTTTTCTACTAATTTTATTAGCAACAAGCAGTATTTTAATAAAATATATGAATAGCTTTTTACGAACTTTTAAAATGTCTTGCGTACATAGTTATAAAATTAAAATTGAACATTATATAAAATCAACGTCAATTCTTTAGAAAAATAAAGTAAGTTTTACAAAAAAAAAAATAAATCATACTTGGTTAATAATTTTCTGTTTCTGTCTCAACTATTTTAAACTTGATAATTGTAGCTAAAAAAGATAAAAGTCACGGATAAAACTAACTTATAACATGTAAGATTCAATAAAACATAAATAAAGTAACTAATTTTCTAAAGGCGTGTGTTTATATTGAAAAAATAAAATAAAATAAAATGTTTTTTAGTTTAATCTTGAAATTTCGTTCAGTACAAGACAAAATATATTACAGACTGCACAAATTAAAAAAAACGTTTAGTTTTTTTTATAGAGTCTGTTAGATTATTTACAATAACTTTTATTAATTCTATTAAGTATGTATTCATAAACATTTTTTTTGTAAAGCTGAACACGCTATTCACATATTTTAAATATTCAATAAAACTATTTTCTTTAGTAAACCTATTAACATTTTAAATGTTTCTGTAAAGCTTTTTAAAATTTTTGATCTAGTAACTGATAAAACTTTACAAAACTTTTTTGTTTTTGCATGTTATTTTTCCACTTGAAAAACCTATTATAACCCACTTTAACAGATCTTTGTCAGTTTTGGGTTTATTAACCAACCAATAAACCGTAATCCAATTTTGCACGAATACCAATTCTTGAAGTTATATATAATATTATTAAATGGATGGACTTATAAAATGTATGAAACTGTTGTTGCTTGATTTCATCAGTTGGTAAAGCATGCGTGTGGTTTTTGATTAATATTTATTTAATAATTTCTTAGTTTAAAATGATAAAAAACTTAATGAAACAAACTACTTTAGATATTATTATAAACTATAAAAGTGAGTATTTCATAATACTTAATACAAGTTAACAGTTCAATCAGAACATAAATTGATAAAATAATTGAGCTAAAGTTTAATTTAATGGTGCAATTGCATTATATCATATTAATATTACTTTTTTTGTAATACTAATAAAATTTTTTGAGTAACAGAAAAAATCAAATTTAATTTAATTACCTACAGCATTATGGTGTGTTAAACCAGATTCTAAAAGAAGCATTGTTTATTGTTATATTTAAAAAATTGCTATGCAATAAAACAAAACTTTGTAAATAATTTAGTTTTTCTTTAATTCTAATGTTGTATCAACACTAAATATGTACAACTCTATATATATTTGTCAGATGTTAAACAGAAACTGAACGTAATTGTTGCTGTTTTAAAGTTTAGTTTCAGTTTAACATGTGTATACTTATGTTACTGCAAATAAAACATGCGTTAAACATTATGCACTCATGTACAAATTACTTGTGTTTTCTAACAGTGTATACAGCTATTTCGTCTAGCCTTTATGTATGTAGCGTAAGTTCATGAAACACTAGGTTTTATATTGTTTTTATAAACAACTATCTTGTGTTCTTCTGTAGTGCATACATAATACAATACACAAGAGCTATATTTCGATAAACTCAAATAACTGTAATATTGTTTTAAATTAAAGCTGAACAAAATGTTATATTGATAAGTGTTTTACGTTTACGTCAGAATTTGTCAAGTTTGATATTTTTAATATAAATATTTATAACATTTAGAACGTTTTATTGTTTGAATTTAATATACTTAGTTTTTGTAATTTACCGAATTAAAATCGGTGGAAAGCAGACTTATAACTCTTTTAAGAATGTTGTATATAAACAACTAAAATATAAGGTTATTATTAAAACTTTAACAAATTAGAATATTATAACAATGTTTAAGTAAAAACTTAATTGTACCTATGATAATAAAAATAAATTAAAAAAACAGAAAAGTCTGTCAAAAGTTAAGATATATTGTGTTAGAAAAACTTAAACTTTTAATTCAAATTACTAACTTTAAGTTTACAGCGTCTTATTTTCTAGAAAGGATACTTTATTGAGTTAAAACATTTTATTTTTTCATAATTGTTTTGACCTTGGTTCTTTTATACGTGGACATTTTTTAGAAACATCTTTGGTACAAGGTTAATTTCAGTATGTTAAATCAATAGATTTCTTAAAAATTTAATTAAATTAACGGAAACGTTACCTAACTTTATTTTTATAGAAATCATAAAATATATTATTTGGAATTAACATTAAAAAAGCACAACTTTTTGTATATCTAAATTCAAAGCCTATTAAACAATGAGAATTCATAGAAAGCTGTTAAAGTTGCTTTTATCAGAAAACGAGTATTTCATAAACCACTAAAAGCTTAAAGGGGAAAATTACATTTACTTTTGTTAGCTGTTTTTAATGTTTAAGGATAAATAAAATTGTAAACAACTTTAATTTTATATTATTGATCTTCTAAAAACAATTCTTAAAGCTTTAAACGTTCATGATAAAAGATTGCTAAAAACATATTAACATACTTGTATTATGTATGTATTAGAAAATTAGACAAAAATTGCTAAAAACGTAAAAATATTTATCTACAGTAACAAAAACATCCCTTTTAGAAGTTAATAGTTTTTAAAAATAAATTTACTTAAAATTGGTTTGTTTATACAAAAAAAATATTAAGTTACTTTTAACTTTTTTAGTTAAGAATAATCTATAGTAAATGTAAAAATAAATTTTTTTAGATTTAAAATTAAATAAAGCTTAGACTTTAAAGAAATAGAAAAAAAAGACGGAAAGTGTTAAATATTTGATGGATCTTTATATCTGGTTAATACATCTGAAAAGTTTACAATAATTTATTGTTAAAACTGTAGGAAATTCTACAATTGAAAACTAATGCAACTTCATAGCTTTTTTATTGAATTAAATATACAAAGTTTAAATAACTAGCTTATTATATTTATGAACACTAAAATTTATAGAGCAAAATTTTGATAGTTTATGTATTTAACAAACAAAAATTATATTTTTTTCCACATATAAGATATTTTGTATTTTGTGTTAATAAAAAATTTTTAATGTTGGTAATTTTTAAAACAAATGCAACTAGATCTTTGATTAACTACTTTTAATATGTTTTTGAAAGTAAGAAAGAATGATTTTGTAAAAATTCCTTTATTGATAGTCTTCGAGTAATTGATTAAATTAGGCGCTTATATTTGGATGTAACACGTTTATTTATTTTGATACTAAAAATTTTAAAAATCACATCACGTCTGAGTGGTCTGATACTTGTTTTATTAGGCTCAAAGTGTTAAAGGTTTCAAAGGTTTATATGTGCTTTTTATAGAAAATTTATTAAAATGGATATACTTGAAAATGTTTTGTAATAAAAAAAAATGTTTTTATAATTATTTAATGATTGTTTGAGTTTCACCGTGTGACTTTATATAATTATTTATCAACATATTTTTTATACATTTTAAGTTTTTTTTTAATTTTTTTTGTCAGTTTGATTAATAGAAAATAGTTCAATAGTTTAAAAATAGAAAAATATTATAGCAACTAAATTCTAATTCTGTACAAATTTATAAAAAGTTTATTTTTTTTAGAATTGAAAATTGTTATTTAATTTTTAAAGTTGTATTTAGTTTTCTAAGCAACTAGTTTGCAAATACTTTGAAAAAATTATAATTCATATTTATTTAGAAGTTTTCATATTGAAATAAAATAAGAAATGGTCAATTATATTAAAAAAAAAAACTTATAAACAAAATATGTTTGTTTATTTGTAAGGTTTACCTTCAACTCCAATCTTATTCAATTACTTTTAAAGTAAAATATAACTTAATTTAAACTATATATAACTACTTTAAAACAAAATAATTACTTTAGATAATAGTTACATTTAAGCTATTTACACATGAATAAAAATTTTATTATTGATTAAGTTCTCTTACGTATAAAAAAACTAAAAAAAACTCAAAAGATAACAATTTAACCTACATAAAAAAAAACCTTTAATAAAGTGTTATTTTCATACATAAGCTACTTTATAAGGTTTACGAAAAGTTGTTAACAAGACAGTTTGATAATTAAAATACACGTGAAGCTAATAAAATAAGACTTTTTTTTATCAATTATTTATTTTCTAGCAAGCAATAACTTATTTACAGTACAATAAACAAAATAATCGTACGAAATTTATAAAGTGATGAAAGTATCGTTGTACGATGAGTATCGTATCAAAACGGTTTGGCAATTCTAAAAAGTAACCCCAAAAAAAAAATAAAAAACAAAGTACAAACTGAAAGTAATTTTTTTCTTGATTAATACAATTTTATGCTTAAACAAAATAGATTCGAAAAAGTTTATTTTTAAATTGAGATTTCAAGGTTTGAAATAAATTTATTTACAAAAAGCTTTAAAAAAAAAACTAAACTAATAAAAGCACACAAAGCCATAAACATAAAAAATAGTATAAAATACGGTTTTTATCAAAAAGTAACTGCATAAGGACATTTTATTTGTCGATGAGTATTTAAAAAAGCAAATTTACTAAAACTTTTAAGGTTTGAATGTCTAATAAAACTGGAACCAACAAAAAATAAACTTTATAGAATATTTTGTAGATTTTCATTCTGGCATTATCATTCTTCGCTCAGAATTTCAACTTTGAACATAGTGCTGTGTTAAAATAAATTTTATTTTTAATACTTATGTTATAGCAGTTAACTCATTTATGAGGTAATATTTATTACTAATATTTTTAGTCTCTTATATTAATATTATAATAATTATTTTAACTTAGCTACATCTGAGTTACTGAGTATTTGCTTTGGAAGTGTTTTATGACTTAAAAAAATACTAAGTAATATTTTTAGTATAGTTAAAGACACGTTTCATATGTTCCAACAGTATATAATTGATGCTAGTAGCAATAAATTAAAAATAATTAAAAACTTTTAAAATCATATATGTCTTTATAATCATATGATTTATGGCAGTTTTGTAAACATTTGTACTTGTTGTTAACAATTTTTATTGTTAATTGACGTAGTTCGGTGATTGATTAAGATGTTTTTATTAAACATTTAATGAGCAATAATTTATTTAATGGCTTACAAAGTGTAAATTGTAAGATATATTAGTATGTGTGTTTGAACAGTTTTATAGTTTTTTGGAATTTTAGTTGTTGTATATAGCTGTTAACTTCTCAAAAACCATTTTCATTTTAATTATATTGATTCTCTATTTGATAGCATACAAAGTGTAAATAATAATCATCATTAAAAAAACACTTGTTTTATATAAAATTATTGCAAGAACACATTGTATCATAACTATACAAACAGTCATCACAAATAAATATATTATCAGAATCAAACAAACTGTCTAACCATTTCATATATTAAATTTAAATCATCTTTTACTCATTAAACAACTAACAAAAAAACAAGGTAGCTACAATAGAAATTATAAGTTATATATTTAAAATCCAAAAGAGCCTAGCAGATTTTTTTAACTACTTATCTTAACTCTACAACAATTAAAAAATATATATATATATACCACAGATGTTTTTGTGTTAAAACTTTATTCCGACATAAGTTTTGATACAATAACATCTGTGGTATATGTTCCGATAAGCTTAGCTTATAAGGATCTCCAGGATTTAACGCCTTTTAAACGTTACACCTTATATATATATATATATATATATATATATAAAAGATGTAATTGTATATATATACATTGTTTTTGTACTCACTATTCACAAACGTAGTGATGCATAGACACTTCCCCACCCCTCTTAACTCCGCAGTCCTCCTGTTTCCATCTCGCTCCCTCCATGTCTTTGCTGATCGCAACTCTCTCAACTGGGACGTCCCCTCCAACGAAACTGTGAAATTTTCATTTTAGTTGTTGTACTTTATTTTATACTCTATTGAGCATTTTTGTTATTTTGATTTTAGATCTAAATTTAAAGAAATTGTTATTAAAATATAATTCGTTCAATGAAACTGTATAATGGGGTTTGTTATAGCATTTGTAAAAATATTAAAACAATGTTTTTACACAAAATATTTTTAATCTGCTTGTAAATATTAAGAAGTTCAAATTTAAAAACCTAAACTGTAAAAAAAGGTTAAGCAAGTTTAATTTTGAATAGCTTAAATCAAAAAACATGACATAAAAATTCAGTCGAACGTTTTCTAAGAAATCGTCTAACTACGGTACAAATTAATAAGCCTCACATAAATTTCCAACATAAAACTGAAACTAATATTTAATTAGCCCTAACAACCTAAACACGTAATTTGGTCGTGTTTTATTTTTTTTCATCGACGTCTACATCGAACGTAAAAAAAAACATACTTTTTAAAAAACTATGAACTTGTATTTTGTTATTAGCAATTTAATGACCTTTTTAATGTGTCACTGCAGTATATACAAGCATGTAACGTTGAGTTTTTTCGTTTCAAAACGACTTTATTACGAAAAGAAATTTCCCAACGTATTTAGTTGATGTATTAAATTGTAAATTAAGTTCATTTATTTTCTTCTAAGTTTGTTTGAAATCTATGGCATTAAAGAAATATAGACTCTCTAAAATCCTAGAAATTTTTGTTATTTAAAAAAGCTCAAAATATTTAGACTAAATCTGATATATTTTTTAATTCTTAATTATTTTAAACGATTTTTACTAAATAAATTATACTATATCTAAAGACCTCATATAAAAACATTATTTTTAAGATTAAAAAGAGTTATTTGTGTTAAGAAAGACAAGCCATAAGCTTTGCAACACTTTTTAGCTCTAAAAAGAAATTACTTAAATATTAAAGCTGATAAGGTGAGCCTTTGTTCTATTAGATGTTCCACGTTTATTTATTTTGTAAACTAATTGTATTGTTAGTATAGCACGTTTAGTGGTTTTTTAGTTATTATCGACAGTGTTTTATAACTACTTCATATTTTCTAAAAGGTTTAATTTTCAACAATATTATCCTTTAAATTAGTTTTAAATAATAAAATTTAAATATTTAAAAACATATTATTTCGAATCTTCAATGGTAAAATCTCAATGGTTTTGTAGACAATAATTTAATAAATCTTTAAGTTTATTATTGCTCTAATTTTTAATAATGTTTATGAAATTTCAATGAATTTTAGTAGGTGTACAACTATTAGTAGCAGTTACAAATCTAAAGACTACAGAAATAAAAATAAGTTCATTTAATTTTCTATCTAAAACAAGTAAAAAAGATTAAAACATCTATAATAAGAAAATAAATTACATAACTGTCTTGAAACTAACTTGTTTTACCCACAAAAAAAACTAAAATATACAAATGAAAGAAATATAACTATATGTAACTTGATACTTGATATTATAATTTACGACATAATTGTAATGTTCGGAGTGTCATGTTACTTATAATTTAATGACCTTGTAATTTGTTACTGCGTAAAAACAAGTGAACAACGTACTGTTTAAATGAAACAACAAATTTTTAGCACGTAAAAAAATTCTAAAAACGTTAGTTTAAGTTTTGTGTATAAAAACCTAAAAAAAATATTTTAAAATAAAAAACAGTAATAAACTTACATTTGATTTGATTTTGAAAAACTATTATGTTAATTAATTTAAAAGACATGAAATTTCTAATTATCATGCCAAAAATGTAAGTAAAATTCTTATAGCGTTACTGTTATTCTATCTCGAACTAAATGACAATATAATTAAATTACTGCACGAAATACGAGTATGTTAAATGTATTATCTTTTGTATTAACAAATCATCAAGAAGTTTAATTTTTTTTTCTTACTGTATAAAATGTTCAAATTAATGTAAATAAAAATTTAGAATAAAGTACAAAATCAAAAAAAAATTTCTTAATCATTTTGGCGCTAAAAAAATCTAAAAACTTAACGTTTGTAAGCTTTCAAATAAATTGTACTGCATAGAAATACTTATAATTAATTATTTACGATGTTTTAATAAATAGTAGATATACGTTTAGAAAACTTGTAATTTTTTAAATTCAAAATAAAATCATAAATATGTTAGCGTTTCCAAGAATTTTTACCTCAAAAAACTAACACATAAGTTTATTTATATACATTGGCTAATTAGTATTTTAAACTTATAGTTAGAACTAACATATTTAATTGTTTTGCAAATTAACAAACTTTTTTACGTATCACGCAAGATAAAAACTAATACTACTGATTTTGGTAGTTTAAAATTTAGATTGATATTTTCTTAGAGTTTTATTTATATCTCTGAGATATTGAAAGTCAAAAACAACTTTATTAAAATACTTACTGTGTTAGTGATGATAGAATTTATATAAAAGTTTTACCACTTAAATGCTAATAACAACTTTTCATTTATAAGTTTTACTATGTTATACACAAACCAGCAGTGTAACTATTTCAAATATTTTTAACTAACATTTATAAGCCATTTTCAGGACTGATATTTATAACTATTTTAATTTTCATTACTTAATACACAGTCGTAGCTTGTACAGAAGTAAAAAAAAAAACATTTTAAATATAAGTTAAGTGTTAGTAAATATATAGTAGAAAATAATTGAGGTAAGTTTGGTAAGGGATTTAAAGCTTAACCACATTTATGCTAACTATAATTTTAATAACCTTGTACAAAATCGGTAAAAAATATAGAAATAATTAAAAACTGTCTGTCCAGCTAAAGTTGTAGCTACCTTAACTAAATTGTTTAATTAACAAAACAATTAACTTAAAATTATTAGCTTTGATTTTAAACTAAAAAGTAGTTAAGTATACGATCGTTTTTGTATAAACTATTTAAGTATTTTAACATTTACTACAAAAACTTAGAAATAAAAATAAATTTAAGAAAAGTAAAAGCTACTATAACAAACTTAATAGATACCGGTATAAAGCATGAAAACCAATAGATCCTTCAGAATACTGTTCTTAATAATATATTAAATGGGCAGCCTTAGCGAGAAAAATAGAAATATAAGTAAACAACAATACTTACTTCAATAGGCTCTTCTTAACACTTGCAGGTTTACTATCTAGTTCTTTAGTTACTTCGTATTTAGCTTTACTACCGTCAGACCATTTCCAAACTGGTGAGTTGCCAATAGTTGTGTTGTAAGAAAGACCTGTTTATTTTACAAAGTCTTATAAAATTCATATTATTTTCACTTGTATCAAAGGACTAAACTTGAAAAACTTGAATAACTGTTAAAATTATAAATATAGACGGGATACAAACTTTGATTTTTTTAAATAGACCTACATAACATGTAAGTTTTAAATTAGAGTTTTATGTTTGAGAAAAAAATAAGTTTTACAGAATCTATAGCTTTCATTGTTGTTAGAAATGTAAACCTGAGCAAATATGTTTTAATAATTTATTTGACCTATTTCGTAACTTCATTATTTTCAGATTTATAAAACCATAACTTTTGTTTAAGTAGTCTGAAATTTCAATTTTAAAAGTTCAAATTTTTAATGATATTTAACAAAGGTACCTTCAGTTTTAAAAAGTATCAAGTCTAAGAATTTAATCTACACTTTAACTTATTATTTCATATTTCGTTATTACGAATTTTGTAAGAATTATGAGTAAATACGAGATAAAGTTATAAATTAAGTGCCATAAGTATTTAAAGGTTTTACTTTAAAGTTAAAAAAAGATTTAAATGGTTTTTATTGAGTTAAAATAATATTTTAATATTATATTTTAGTAAAAAAATATGTTTTTCATCAGAAACCTGTATAATAAAAAAAAGTATTATTACTAAATAAAATATTTTTTTTAATGGTTTCCAAAGTTTTATAATGAACAATTATGAAAAATACTATATCAAAAATAAATATACGAATTTTGTAAAAGACCAAAACCAAAAAACATTTAAGTTTTTTAGTAATAATAAATAAAGGCAAGCTACAAACTATAGTGTTGTAAAATAAACCTATAAAGTTAGTAAAAAGGTAATTGTCTGAAAAAAAAATTTATTTTTGAGAAACTTATAATATAAATAAATTACAAGAACCTATAGTTTTTATTCTTGTCTAGAAATGAAAAATTAAGCAAGTATGTTTTAAAAATAACATGTCCACATTCTTAACTTGATCATTTTAAGATTTACAAAACCATAATTTTCACTTAAGTAGTCTAAAAAGGTCATCTATACTTTTATAAAAATATCAAAACTCTTCAAAATTTTAACAAAGGTACATTTTGTTTTAAATAAGTATTAAGTTTAAAAAATATAATCTAAACTTTATTTCATTATATATTTTGTCATCGCGTTACTTGAAAAATTAAGAGTAAACTTAAGGTAAAGTTATAAATAAAAGTTTTTCTAAATATGCATTAATGTTTTCGGTATTTTACTTCGTTTTTAAATTATGTATAACAAACAAAGTTTTATAATTTTAGTTTCTGTATAAATTGTAAACAAAACATTCTTAAATAAAAAAAACAATATCAAAACTGTTCTTTGTTTTTCATTGTAAAAGGGCGTTTGTTTACAAACTAAAGCTTATTCCCAGCAATAATTCTATTCTATTTATATGTAAATGTTATCTTTTTAGATTATATTTTAGATTTTTTCAACAGCTATTTTTACTAGAGTTGTAGGTATCGAAAGATAATTTTTTTTTTAGAGATTAAAATTAAGTTTTGAAGTTTCAAATAAGTAATAAACAATATATAATTTCTAAATGGATATTATAAACATCTAACGACTAAGAAAGTTAATTGCGTTTTCAAACTTAAAAAAAACATATTAATTAAACTTAAGAGCATACTATTGATGTAATTTAACACGAAAAGAATCATAAATATTTCAAACTTTGTTTTATTTTTAAACACATAACATTTTCTATACTAACCGATCCAGTAAAACTCTCCATCATTTTTATCGTTATCACTAATAAATTGAGCCAAACTCGTCAAAGCTTTTTCACTTTTTGCAACAGCTAATTGTCCCTCGAATTCCATTTGACAACTTTTTGTAGAATTTATATGTTATAACAGATATTTTTTATACCTTGCCAATGAGTTGGTTTTTTATATTATAATTTTTGGTCTCTTTAACATATATTAAAAACTCGCATAAGTTTTACATAACAGCTAAAACAGCTTAAAGTAGATAATTTATTAACGTTATTAAGATATTCATTAATATTTTTTGATTAACAATTTATTTATTTGTGTAAAACTAAGTGTAGAAAGATTTAAAAAAATTTTTACTTAAACTAAGCTCTTAAGTTTTTATTTATAAATCAATTATATACTTAACTTTTACGTCATTGTTCTTTATTAAACATTTATTGTCAAATAAGGCTGGTATATGAACTGAGTTAACCTATAATATTCTAAACCTTGTCAACAGATTACGGCTTAAAGTGATTATTCTAAGTAAAATCACAACAACCCTCCTAGAAGTCAACTATTTTTTTTATATTAGCTTATTGTAACTTAACTAGTTTGAATAATTATGCTAACCAACTAAGCGTGCTATGCGGTTAACAAAAAAAAAAGTTATTATCGCTTGTTTATAAAATTTCAACTATTAGCATTTGTTAATTAGTTTTAACTATTAGCATCTTGTTAACCTATATAGAAAACTTTATAAAAAAAGTTTTTCTTTACGCGCTGAAAAAAAGTTTTGAAATATTAACCAGCTTCAACTATCACTATTTGTTCTTCAAACTAAAAACGTGTAATTTGTCTTGTGGTCGAAATAAAATGATAATGCGTATTTCTAAATGTATATATTTATATACAATTTCTTACTTTTAAACCTAAATTGTTTACTTTTAACAAAAAGTAAGTAAATCAGTAAAAAGTATATTTTTATTTAAAATTTAATTTTATAAGTTTAACTTTATTACCAGATTCAACTTTTAAATTAATTTTTGGTTTAAACCAATTGGTTTTAAAACAATGACTTGTGTATTGTTAAGTTTGGTAAATAAGAATAGTTGTGTCCAAGTTTTTATTATAAAAAACTTGTCTGATTTTAATTTTTATCAGTTTTATTCATATTTCATCGTATTTAAAAAAATAAATTGTTAAAATTAGGAAAATAGATGTAACAAAACTTACAATACCTAAGTATACATGCGAAATTCGTTTAATTTAAATTTAATAACTTTCTTTTTAATTTAATTATAATAAATGGCTTTTAAATTATCTAACCGACCGATACAAATTTATAATGACTAATAAATTTAAAATAAATAAAAAAAAACAATTCAAACTATAGAAACAGGACATTAGGTGTGGTAGCAGTTTATTGAGTTGAAAATACACATATTAAATGTTTTCTTAGAAATTTAAATTACACCACATCGTTTTAGATTTCAAACAACATATCCAGGTGGTATCGAATTACGAGTTGATGAATTGTTTCTTTTCCAATAAAAACAAATTAAAAATATGTTTCAGATCAATAAGCGTGCCGTAAATTTATTTTTTTTCAAAGTTTTTGATTGTATGTTTTCACATGACAAAGTTTCAAAATATTTCTACTTAATACATTGAATCCTAATGTTAAAATTTGTTTAAATTTTGGTAGAAAATAAACTAGCTATGATATGAAAAACATAACTTCATTGTTTTGAGACGTTATTTATATCTTTCTTTAATGGCTTAAAAAGTTTAATTCGTTTTATGATGACGTCACAATAAACTTACGCAGCTTTAACACAAAGAAATCTTAAAAAAAAATTACAACAAAATATTATCATTATGACGTCATAAAACTTACATGGTGTTAGCATCAGCACAGGGGACTTTTTCCTCTGAAATCAGGTAGCAACTGAAACCATCAGGAGTCTTTTGGTATCCTTCAGGACATTTGCATTCAGATTGTTTTGTACAGTCTGTAAAAAAAAGTTTTTAATTTTTTTTTATAATATAAGAAATAGCTAATTAAAAGTTATTAATTTAATTTATTTTTTTGATATCCATTGGTTAATTTGCATTCAGATTGTTTTGTGCAATCTGTAAAGTTGTATTATTTAACTGATATTCCAATAAAAATGAGTAAAACCAGCGTATTTATACAATGTATACCACTCTGTTTTGTACAATCTGTAAAAATATAGAATCATTTGATAGACTCATCGATTATTTTTACATCTCGAGCAATAAAATTTCTATGACAATTACAGTATAATTTTTTTTAAGAAAACAATGATTATAAAACTTTGTAAAGTTCGAAAATTTATAGACGGAAACGAAAATTGTGTAAAAATTTAAAATTTTTTTATCAAATTTCCAGACAATTGTGCTATTTTTCCATATGAAACCTTTTTAAATCATGGTTAATAAAGGTATATCAACGTCAAAATTAATCTGAATTTTATGACAATACGTATATCAATCGTAGATAAAAGTCACGAAACTAATAAATTCCTTTTGAATTGTAAAAAGTAATAAAACTCCGAATAAAAGGTACGATTGTATTGCAAGCGTGTATTTTTACCATAAAGATAAAATGATAAAACTTTAAAATGGTTGTGCTGTTAGGCTTTTTAGTTTACATTTGTAGTTTATTTGATGAAGTACAAAACACATTAAGGTTTTTTAAACATTCGCAAATAATGTTCAAGTTTACAGTTCCAAATAAAGCATGTTAAAGTTAATTAATAAATTAACCATAAACATTACCTTAGGCAGATTAGTTAATAAAAGTGTGTTTTTGGTTAACAATTTTGTAATAATAGTTTTTACAATATATAAGCTACTACAGAACTTTTTTATATCTTACAAATTCTTTGTTATTATAAGCTTTTAAAAATAATAATAATAACTAATCATTTAACTTAATCTGTCTAAACTTATACTTTTTGGAGTCTCTTTATTAGTTTTTTATTCTAAATTTTTACAAACATAAAAATTTTACAAAAAGTTTAAAAAGTTAGAGTAAAGCTACTTGACAAAGACTTAACCAGTACTGTTGATAACATAAACCGTATTAAAAACAAAAAATCTTAAAATAATTAAACATTGATAATTAAAAAAAAACTCGACAGATATTGGAAAATTCCATTGAAATAAAAAAAAATTTAGATTTGGACTTAAAATTAAAAACTTAAAGTTATATAAAGTATTTTATTTTAAAGTTATAAACATTTAATAAGGAGCCGAATGTTTTTGTAATTGCTCATATACATACAGCTGATCTTTTAAGTCGTAAACACATATAGATCAAACTTGTTTAAATTCAGCTTAAAAATTGAAAGATTAACTTTGGCATAATATTAACTGCAAAGACAACCAAAAACAAAGATTAAAAAAACTGAAAGACTTGATTCTTTTTTGTTCATAGTATATGTTTTCTAAAAGTATTTACCACTGAATAGAACGTTATTAAACATAAGTAGCAATAATTTAAAAATTCTACCTAAGACAAAAATCAAATAAAAAGTAAATTGTATAGATTGTGCCTGGTGAAACCACAATAAAAACTGTTAAAAATATGTTTACTAAAAACAATGTTTTAAGTTGGTAAGAAACCGTTACTTAGTGAAATTGTAACTAAAACTAATCTTCAACATAACAAGCTTTGTCCAAAGTAAGCTTAGATCAAGTCAACAGTTACCACTAAAACTTATCTAGAAGTTAATCAAATTCATAAGCCATAAATATTTACCTGAAAGTTCCATCTGATTTATTATTTAACGCTAAACCCAAACCTTTAAAAGTATTAAAATTATGCACAATTATGCTTCAAAAAAACAAAGTTTTCTTAGGGATATTTAGATATTGAAAAACTCTACAGAAAACAGTAATTCAATAAAATTTTGGTGTCGATTTTTGTTTTTGAAACCACGATAAAAACAGTTAAAAATATATTTACTAAAAACAACATTGTAAATTAGTATGAAAGCGTTACTAGGTTGAATTGTAACTAAAATTAATCTTCAACATAACAAGCTTTGTCCAAAGTAAGCTTAGATCAAGCCAGCAGTTACCACTAAAAGTTATTTAAAATTTAATCAAATTTATAAACCATAAGTTAGGTTTCATTTGATTATTAACTTAATGCTAAAACCAAAAACTTTGAAAGTAAATTGCGCAGAATCATTATTTAAAACAGCATAAAACAGCAAAGGTTTCTTTGGAGTTCTTAAACTTTAAAAAAAATACAAATGTATTAAAATAAATTCACGTACTTTTTAAATTTGTAATACAACTTAAATATGTAAGAAAAATGTTTTACAGAGCGTTAATTTCTTTATACCTAAATTAACATAAAAAATCTAGGCTGAGTAGCCATAAAACGTTTTACACGATTTATTTAGAAAAATAAACACAAAGTAAAAATTAAAACATTATGAAGTTAAACCAACGTATATTTAATATTATTCTAATTTAAAAACAAAAACTAATTTTATTTTGTGGTGACTAAAAAAACATAATTATAGTAAGGAATTTTATTTTAAATTAAATTTTGCACAATTTATAAAAATTCTTTTATTTTAAGTATTATTCATCAAACTATCAATTTAAATGTCAACTTAAGTACTTATTACACTTATACGGTAGCTTAATTTTATACATAATGACAAGTTTTAATTTGTTTGTTTTTAATGACGTTACATAAATTTTTTTTTTTAATTTATCAATTTTTTTTTACTAAATGCACGTACTTAAAAATCTTAATTATTGAAATAGAACACAAATATATGGTAATTATCTGTTTAGAAAACTTTATTAAGTTTTTAATAAAGTGTTTCAGACTGAATACATTTAAAAACTAGTTGTTGTGTTGTACAAATAAAACACTTTGGTCAATAACAAAACAAATTATCTTTATACTAACTCAATATATGACTTGATACCAATATTATAAGTTTTATAAGTTAAGTTATAAATATAAATAGCTTTTAACTAAATTTTTAAATAGCTTAAACTTCAATATTGACAAAATTTCGTAATTGAAAATTGTATTTGTAGGTAAAATATTTTTATATAAGTATAATACATTTGAAATAATTTATATTAGACCTAAATTTAGGTAAACATTTGCAAAACAATTTTGTTATCGTAATTAAATTTTTATTAAAAAAACTGACAATTCTTTTTATTTTGCGTTTATTTCTTAGAATTTAAACTAAATCCAATTTCACACTTATACAAAAACTTTTAAGAAAAGTTTTTCATTATTAACCGGATAGAATTTTATCTTTACTGATTTTAAACGTTTTTGTACTATGAATTTAACCAGTGTTAAATAAGTATGTATTGTTTCTGTCTTGGTTGGTTTATAATAAGTTTTAGTTAGGAAACAATAACTTTGTTATTAAAATAACATTGTCGCATGAGTATTTTCCATTGTCATTAAAGATTATAACATTTATATTATATTTATTATAAATGAGATCAGAAATCATAAAATTATACTTATAAAGTTTTATTTAATGGTTTGTTATCTGTTTAAAAATAAACTATATTTAAATCGATCTTCAACGGATATCTTATATTCAACTAATAAATATTTCAGTATATAAACGTTAATTTAGCCTAAACTTTTTTTTATTGTATAGATTAAAACGTTTTGTTTAAAGTGAATTTAGTAAAGGTTGTTTAGCCATAAAAATCTTATAAAAATATCTGAAAAAATACATTTATAATTTAACACATATAAAACCAATTCAAAAATTAAGTTTGAAAATTATAAAAAAAGTTTGCTTTCGTTCACATATACAATACTAACTAGAATTTTTTTAAATTAACTTTTTTAGTTGACTTATACAACATAACCTTTATAAGAGTTAATAAAATAGTTTTATTACATAACAATAAAATGAAATAAAGAGTTATAAATAGTGTATAAAACTTCTAAAATCTAGCTTTTATGGTATTTTAACCTCATTCATTAAGTTTAAAAGAATGTGGGTATTTTTTTTTTTTAGAAAAAACATGATTATATATATTAAGCTATTGTGTATAACACTTTCATAGTTTGACAAATGTAAAGAAGATTAATAGCAAATAAGGAGTTACTAGAAAACTAACAGATTAACGGTTAAGGCGAAAAGAGTGCTTTCGTTATAGTGTATTAAAATCTTTGATCATAAATACTGATAGAAAAAATTATAGTAATCTTGTTTTTATCACAAATACTTTAATACTTTAAAATTACCTTGAATGTAATTTGCACCATCTGATGTTTATTGTACTACTTAAACTTAATCCAATTTCACACTTACCATACATTTGTTATTTTAAAGTTTTATTGTTAATCGACTAATTTTGAATAATTTATTGATTATTTATGGTTTGTTATAAAACAGATGTAATATTTTTTCAGTTAGTAAGTTTATTAAAAGTTAATCGATTATTTCTTAGAAGTTTTATAAACTTATTTTGGTTTTTTTTTATACATATGATAGTTTTTAACAGTTTTAGAAAGGTAATAACTTAATTTATAATTTAATTTCATTATGGTCTGCTACATTTACAAAGAAATTATGATTATTCTTGTTACATAAAAATGTAATACAAATTGATATAATAGTAAAGTTAATTTATATTTTATAGTTTAATTTAAACGGTGGATTTACTAGATACATTTAATTTATTTGTTAACTTCTTTTACGAGGTACGAAGTAATCGATTTAAAAATAATAGACCATCAGCAATCTTTGATCTTTAATAAATTACTTAGATATAATAACTCAAATAATAAAGTCTTTTTTTAAATATTTTCAAAAAATAAATAATTTTATTAAACTAAATTTACCATAAGAACTTGATATATTTTCTTAATTATACGTAAAAATTGGTTAAATTTAACGCAGTTATATTAACGGTATATGTGTTGTATTTAATTGTATACAACTTGTCTTGAGAAATCTACGAAGTATCTTAAACAATTTTAAAAACTGGAATTTTCAACTTTTTAATCAAAGACATATATACATATATATTAAAGTTTTTATAACAAGTTCTGCTAGATAGTGCTCGACAAATTAAACTTGAGCTAAATATTTATCTAATTATATAAAAACTAATTTATACAGCCATTTATGCATTTACAATAATAAACTGTATCATTACTACGTCACAATTATTACATAAATTTTTAAAACTTAAATTTCTGTTAACTATTATATTAAACTGTACATTACTCAGGAGTACATAAAACTTTACATTTTATGTATGAAACTGCTGTATAAATTATAGTTTTTATGTAATTAGATAGATACATCTATATATATATTAACGAATTTATCGTAACTTACCATAAGCAACTTTCTCAATTTGCTTCATGACGTCACTGATCGGTTTCGTCACACTGGAAGCGTGATGCTTACGTAATATCCGGTCCATTTGCCTCAACGCGTTCAATGCGCATGGACACATTTTGGTGAAGTCCCCTGAAAAAAAAACATTTCACACTTAAAATTCGATAAATGAAGTTTGATGAAAAATTATTCAAAGTTGATATTTTGTACACTATAAAACTATGCTATTAAAGTGTTCAGCAATTTTTAATCAACTCACTTGGACGTCTCCTAGCAGCAGGCCTCATCCTATTCACCTTACCCAAGACTAACTGTGATGTCATAAAGACTATTAGTAGGAGAATCAACTTGCGCTCCATGTTTAGGGGTGTTAGTATAAAAAATTTCTGCACTTTACTTATGTTTGAAAGTTTATATGGTTAATAAAATTGATTTTCAAAGTATAGTTAATTTGTATTCAATGCTTTATATCTAGTAGTTTCTGTATAAGACGTATTTATCATACTAGTGTATTGAAATTGTGAATTTTTTAAATAAAAAAAAAAGTGCAAAAAACTTAAACATATATTTTATACTTCAAATACTCCTACACAACAAATCAAAATTAATTTACTTTAAAGTTAACATTATTTTGAATTTATTTTGCACTTACGTCAATTAAACAAAAATAAAACAACCTAATACAAGAATAGATAATTAATGAAAATAAATTAATAGTTAATTTATTAAATTGTTGTAGAAATATATGATATTTAAAATATATTATTCTGAGAGGTAACAATGTTTAAAACTGTTTATGTAAACCTTTTTAAAAGTAAAAAAAAACATTTTAATTAAAATTAATAAACTAAAATAAACTATGTTTTAATAGTAATTAGTCCAAAATTTTACGCCAGTATACCGCATTCTAATTGCAAAACTTTTTTGAGTAATAAAACTTTTGAACAATTATTTATTCAATATTTCCTGGTAATGTGCGCAAACGCATTAAAAAAATTTCAAAGGCCGACAATAATTACTCTCTGAAAAATTTTACTTTGAACATATTTTACAGCAATTGCTATAATTATTTCACTTTTGATACAAAATTGCAATTTTAAAAGCAATTTCAAAATGATTTGTTCAATAAATTTTTTAGAACTGGAATTTTATGAACAAAGTACAAAAAATTCAAAATCTAGTTGTAAAAAAAAATAAGATATTTAAACTGTATTGAACTGGAAAACACTACTAATATATATCTTTTTTAATAATTTTCATAAAAAAATATTATCTTTAAACTTTTTAGTTAAAGTTAAAGTCTTTTTGGTTAAAGTTGGGTAGGTAGTATTTTGTAGGTTTTAATTAAATATATTTTAGTAAAATTAATTTAAGAACAAAGTTTAAAAAACAAATTGTAAGTATTTTTATAAAAGTTTTATTTTCATTGTAAGTACACTTAAAGTCACTTGTTACAATAAATATCTTTAAAACGGTAAAAAAAAATAATATTTTTATTATATTTTTGAACCTTAATTACTAGATTATTAGTAACAGAACTTTTATATAGTTAATACATAAATTTTTTATGGTTGTAAATAAATTTTAACGAAAAGTTAGTTTATAAAACTTAAGCAAAATTTCATTTATGTTATAGTGTAAATAAAACTTGTGTTAAAAACTATCAATTTTTTCTTTTAAATAAGATTTTTAAACGATGTTACAAAAAGACTCCTTTAATAAGTCAAACTTAAAAAAATTTATTTAATAAACAGCCAAAAAAGTAAGTTACTTCACTTAAAAATCTGAACTATAATTTGTTTCAAATGGTTTTACACTTTGACACAACTTTTGAAGTTTTGCAGTAAAATTAAGCCTTTCTAAGATCTAACTTTATGTTTTAACTTACTTAATAGACTGTGAAATTCAAATTAGCCTTAAAACAATAAAAGTCAATTTTGATAAACAACTTGAAAGCAGTGTGCAATACTTAAACTTCTTAAAACAATAAAAGTCTGAGATAATCTTTTCGATCCGAGCTGTTATGTAAACAAAAACAATAAAAAAACTGGTAAGTCAAGAATTAAAACATAGTAAATGTTTACCTAAAACAAAAATTGAAGATGATGTTTTTTGTTTTTCTTTAAAAGAACTACTTTTTTCTCATATCTTTTTATACTGTGTTTTTTATGCAAAATATGTTCAAATTAAGAAATATCTAACCTTAAGTTTATTAATTATATCTTAGCACCTAGTGCATGTTTATATACGAGGTATAACTAAAAGTATTTGCTTCTTTTTAGTATTTATTATACAAACTTCAAAAACAAGTTAAAAGTTTAGTTCTATATAGCCAAGTTTTTTGTATGTAATGCACTTAGGAAGGCAAGTAACAAAGTACACATTTATTACATAGTTTATTTATATTATTTTAAGCTATTTAAATTTTAACGTCTTAAATAAACTTTAATTTCAAAAACAAAACAACTTTGTATTAATCAGCTGATAATTTGTTATGGAAAAGATAAATTTCTTAAGCAAAGCTAATTTATCATTTTCCGCGCCTTACACTGAATTGTTTGTATACAAACTAAATTAAAGACAAATAAGTCAAAACTAAATTACAAATCTAATTACCTCTGTTTACCTTTCAAGCTAGATTGGTAACTAGAAGTGACAATCTCTTATTATTTTAAACGTTTTAGTCAAGTTATTGAAATCTGCTAAAATATAGAAATATAAAAAGGACTATTTATTGCTTTATTGTTTTAATTAACATATGATTATATTACTTAAAAGCTTATAAAGCTTTTCTTATACTTTAATGACAAAAAACAACTTTAACTTTTCTATAACTTACTTACGAACAATTTTTAGATGGTTAGTTGTTGAGAGTATTGAGAATGAAGACTTACTTGATCTATAAAGTGGTTTACATAGATACAAGAAGAAAACATACATAACAGTGCCTAGCAAATTCAACTTACCAGGAGACTGAAAATAAGCTATTTGAATAAAATGAAAAAGTTATATGGTTTTTAGCACTCCAAAACTGTTTACAAAAAAAGACAGCAAGTTAATTGTACTCAGTAAAAACGAGATAATCTTTTCGATATAAAAGTACATTTTATAATCATCAGTTTAATACATATTCTTATTTAACTGAATCTTAAACAAAAACGTACAGGCCCGTTAAATGTAAAAAAATAGTTAGTAAATTATAATAAAGGTAATAAAACTTTGTTTTTAATATTAATAGTGCAAACTAGCTTTATTTAAAATAAAAGGCTCTTAAAAACTTAATCTTAACTTTAATTAACAATAAAAATATAAAAACTTTAGTTTATCAAGTTTTTAACAGATTGATTTATTACTGTTTCAAAAGTTAAAGTAATTAAACAAATTAAGTTAATCATTCAATTAATTTCAATTAATTATTACATTAATAATGTAAACATGTATACTAGCTATTTACATAAAGTAATTATAAAACTATCATTCTTTTGACTTTTACAAACTAGATGGTTTATACAAAAACAACAATTATTATTCTAATATATCAGAACTCGATACAACAAAAATTTCAGTTACAAAAAAAATAAAATAAAGTAAATAAAAAAGAGTCTTATTATTTACTTACAACAACAAAACATTGTACTTATTTTATTTTTTATGTTTTGTATGATATAATAAGCTGAATAAAACTAAATTTTATTAAAGTTACAAGTTTTAAATTATTCTAGAATATCTGCGAATTATAATTAGTCTCACATTGAGTTGAAACAATACAAAAGTCTGAGATCATCTTTTTGTTCCAAACTATTATGTAAACAAAAACAATCAAAAAAAACTAGAAAAAAGAATAAAAAACAAAGAAGTTGTTTACTTAAAAAAATAAAAGTTTTTTTTTTTGTTATCTATTTTGAAGAACGTGTTTTCTTATAACTAATCTTAAAATTTTTGTCCGATGCAAACAATTTAACGCTTTTATTATAAATAAATAACTTTAGAAAAAACTCCTTGAAAAATTGAAAGTTTTCGTTCAACTGATGTATATTAACTTTTTTTATTCCTTTAAAAATAGTCTTAAGTATTTTTTATAGTAAATTCTGCATGGTTTTTTATGTAAACTGTCTTTTTATGTATGTTAATAACTACGTTTAAGTTAAAAAATTAAGTAAATTTTTTCATACTATCAAACAATAAAAGCTAACTAAAATATTCTTGCTGTAACAGTTTTGAGTTTCCTATCTAACGAACCTACTTAAAAAACACTTATTTATCAATTCAATAAAATCTGTACAAAGTTGGAGCCTAACACCAATATGTTTGTATTGAAACTAATTAAAGACAAATTAGTATTAACTACTTAACACAATATTTTTTCTATATATGAAGTGAAGTTGGTAACTAGTAGCGACAGTCGCTAAACATTTAAAGTTTTATCAATTTTAGTTGATGAACTTTTGTCGTTTATTGACATTGAAACCATTTTACTTCTACTCATAAAATTATTCAAATTCGAAGCCTACTTAGTATAGTGTATGTATGCTTGAACTAAATAAATATACAATTAAATTTATTTCTAAATAGTACATACTATAAAGTTGTTTTATAATATCTTCTAATACCAGTTAAAATTGTATAATGAAAAATGTGTTGATAAAAAAGATTTAAAACAATTACATTTAGACAAGGTTATAAATCGTTACAATAAAAAAATAAGCGTAACGAACTTTCTTATAAGAAATTACAAACTTCTGATATACAATTTGTCACTCCATATCACAAACTGACTGTTTTTAAATTAAAGTAACATACTATATACTCGATAAACTCTCAAATTTTTTTTTTTCACAAAAAAGTCTGTAGCACTACATCTACCCACACAACTTGCTGTACAATCGAAACTGGTGTATTACTCATATACGTCATCTTCAAAACTTGTTTTTTTGAACGAAAATAAAAACATATATTCCGTACTTTTTTGTGACACGATTTTTTCCTGAATAACAAGTAAGTTTAACTAACGACCATTTATTACATATATGACGTCGAAGGTTTGATTAGAAAAGTTTTAAATGTAGGATAGATAAAATTTACATAACAAATTAAACAAACAATGTTTGACAGCAAAATGCACAAACTATCTTCGTGAAAAATGTTTAAGTTTATAAAAAGCTTAATTTAAGTTTTTGGAAACATAAAAACTTATCGTTATTACAATTAAATTGGTTTAATTTGTTATACAAACAATATTTCTGTGTGCAAAAAAAAATAGCTGTTAATCATGTAATATTTAAGAAGTTGAAAAAGTACAAATGTTAACGAACTTTTTACTTAATAATGCATGTATCATTCTATATCAATTTTAATCGTATTGACTATATTGCTAGTAAAGAAAAAAATAAAAAAATAATAAAATAATAAAACTACTACATTAAAAAAACAAATAAAAAGAAGAAATGCATTTTTATTTTGAACTATAAATAAACTATGTTTAATGTGTATAGTTATAAAGTTTTTAAGGTACAGATTTATAAATCCTTCAAAAGTTAAAGTAATACACATCTTAAGTTTATTATCTGCTGGGTTTTAACTAATTAATAATTTTTCCCTGTATACTAACTAGTTAGATTAAGTTATTATCAAATTTCATGTCCTTTTTATTATAAAAATTATGATAGAAAATCTACAAAAAAGAAATTATGAGACCTATAACTTACTTTAATTGAAAAAACAATTCCTTTATTTTCTGTTTCGCATTTTATTTATTAAAAATCAAAAATTAACTTGATAGAACTTAATTTTATAAGTGTTATTGTTTCAATTTACCTACGATTTTCTGCAAAGAAAAAAATATTTTTAATGAAGTTAGACTAATAAAAAAATGTTTAGATAATCTGTTCATTCCAAGATCAATGTAAACAAAAACAATTAAAAAACTGGAAAAACAAGAATAAAAAACAAAGTAACTGTTTACCTGAAACAACAACTGTAGTTATTGTAGTGTGTTTCTTATTTTCAAGATATTTTTATCTTATAATCAATCTTGCGATTTTCATAAATGGAAACTAATAATTACTCACATTATGTTTATATAATTTTATTGATTAGAAATAACTCTTAAAAAACTGAAAGTTTATTTTTAACTGTTGTTTAGTGTAACTTTTCTGAAAAATTATTTTTTTATTAATTTCTGTACGTTTTTAAATGTAAAATAACTTTCAATTCATTTTTATAATTTTTAAATCACTACATATACTTGAGTTTAAAATATATGTCAATTTTTTCATACTACCAAACAAATCTATAACAGCTAGTTAAAATATTTTTGCTGTAACAATTTTAAGTGTCCCAATTAAATAACCTACTTTAAAAAACACTCATTCATCAATTCAATACAATCTGTACAAAGTTGGAGCCTAACACCAATATGTTTGTATTGAAACTAAATTAAAGACAAATTAGTGTTAAATACTTGCACAACTTTTTTTTTGTATATGAAGTGAAGTTGGTTACTAGTAGTGACAGTCGGTAAACGTTTCAAAGTTTTATAAATTTTTATAAAAGTACATTGTCGTTTATTGACACTAAAAACTTTTTTCTTTTAACCATAAAAATATTCAAAATCGAAGCTCTACTTAATTCATGTATGGTTCAACTAAATAAATATACATTTTTTTTACTACTACAATTTTTTTTTGTTGACCTCCTAATAACAGTCAAAATTCTATAAAGAAATATTTACTGTTAACAACAACTTGAAAAAAATATATTTAGACTAGGTTATGAATTATTACTATAAGAAAATGAACTTTCATATAAGAAATTATAAACTTCTGATATACAATATGTCGCTTTATACCACAAACTTAAAAACTGAATGTTTTTATATTTTAGTTATGGACTATATACTCAATAAACTCTCAAAACCTCTTTTTTTACAAAAAAACTTGTTGTTCAACATTGACTTACTTAACCTGCCTTAACTATCGAAACTGATGTACATCCATACATGTAATGTCCCAAACTTGTTTTATTTTGAACAAAATGAAAACAAGAATTCCGTACTTTCGAGCGACACGTTTATTTCTTGAATAACAAGTCAATTCAACTAACGACTGTTAATAACATAAACGACATCAAAATATTGATTAGAATAATTATAAGTGTAGGATAAATAGAATTTACAAAACAAGTTAAAGAAACAATGCTTAACATATAAACGCGCAAACTAATTTTGTAATCAAAGTTTTAAATAAAAAAAACTTGATTTATATTATTAGAAAAATATTAACTTATGTTATCACGTTTTAATAAGCTTAATTATTTATATAAACAATATTTCTGTGCTTGAATAAATTAGGTGTTAATCTTATCAAATAATATCTTATGAAAAAATTACAAATGTATGCAAATTTCTAACTTAATGTTATAAATTATACAATCATAATAATGTTAATTGCCGTTAACAATTTTTCAGTTAAGAAAAATAAAACTTATAATTAAAACTCTTCAAAACAAAAAAAATATCTTTTAAATTAAGAAAAAAATTAAATTAAAAGATTTGAATTTTTATTTCATACAATAAAAAAATAGTTAATAAAGTTAACTATTAAGCTACTAACGATAAAAACAAACATTTTTTTATTTTATACGAAAATAAAGCTCGAAGTTAATACAAATTTTAATACAATGATTTTTCAAGAAAAAACTTGCACCTTTTACGACATAAGTGTATCTAGCTTTGCGATAAAACAATAACAAGTTGAGATAACTTGAGATAATCTCATTTCGTTGTAAGTTTTATTGTAAACAAAATTATAAGAAGCTGGAAAAACTAGTTTTTAAAGCATGGTTATTGTTAACTTAAAAAAAAAAGCTCTACATTTTGTTATTTTAGTTGTAAGCATTTCTTGCAGTATCATTAAAAACACATTTTCAATCACTTTTTATTAAAACGTAAGAAAAATGTTAGTTTTCTACAAACCTAATTTTCATTTCTGTAACCAAAAAAAAATTTTTGATAGTCACAATAACTAAGTAAATTTAGTTTTGATTAACTTATACTTGCATTTCTAAAAGAAGAGACAAAAACATTTAATTGAATTATGTATAAATAACAAAAAGTTGTTAAACAGTTTAAGTTTTATGAGATTTAGTAGTATTGTGGTTAAAACATACATAATAACTTGGTAAAAAAAAAATTATATAAAAGCTTTTAAACATAAAACATAAACTAAAATTAACTTAACTAATTTCTATTTTTATTTTTGCTAACTGAAAACTAAAAGTATTTATTCATTTACTTTTTAAAGTTAGTTATTTCCATAGTTTTAAGTTTTTGTAACTAATTTATTTTCGAAGTTTTATTTCCATCACAATTTTCTCGCACCTATAAAAAATTGCTTATACTGAAACAATGCATAAACCATTATCAACTCTTTTTACCTCTTCCACTTAAAAATATTAAAAATAGTTGGTAACTAGTCGTGCCAAGCTGAAAAGCTAACCGATTTTTTTTGCATCTTTTAGCAGTTAAGCTATGCAAAATAACTGATTAATTTTAAAATTAACGAACTATTTTTTGTTTTGAATTAAAATCATAGAAATAGTTTGTCTCCTGTTTTTTAGTTTTATCCGTATTAAATTAAGCATATTTCTTTTGATTATACTATATAAAAAACACAAAACTGAATCTATTTTTTAAGTTATTTTATGATTTATATTTAAATACAAACAACTTTATAATGCTAAAATTATTAAGCTTATCAAAAATTAGTATCAATTTTCGTAAAAAAATTATCTGGTCTTTTATACTAACAAATAATAAGAAAAACTATCATAATAAACTATTAAACATTTTATTCTGTTTATAATACTATACTGTTTATTATCAACAAATACGTATACTTTAGTTATCTTCTTTTATTATTATCGAAGTTTGTAAAAGAATAGTTCGGTAAATGATTTTTTTTTTGATGAAATCTGATTTGAAATTAGAATTTAATAATGTATTGTTTAGATTTTATCTTCTATTTTTCTCTGTATTCAAATTTTACTCATCAAAAGCACTTTATTCCTGTTTACACTTTCTTAATGTGATCAATATACATTTTACACTAACTTTATTATTATCATCTCTCTTAAATTACTTCATTTTTTGCATCAAAACATAGATAATGAGTATTTATTATAAAAGAAAATTGTAATAAATCTTGGCTTAAAAAATAAAAATGTATCAGTATTGTTCATCGTGCTCAAAGGTTATTTTAAATTGAAACTACATGGTTTATACTTTATGATCTAACTGTAACCAAAAAATTTTACAAATCATATCTTGTAATCTCTCTTAAATCTTTTATTTTTTTTTTTTGCATGAAAACACAGATGATTAACATTTGTTCTTAAAAATAAAGTTAAGAGTGCTTGAAACAAAAACATCAAAAAAAATTTTTAGTGTTGTCTTAAATGTTCATTCTAGCTTCCAAATGTATTTAAGTGAAACTACTTAGACCATTACGTTATGTCGCACTGTAACAAAACATTTAAACAAATTATTTTATGTATGGTCTCTTAAATCATTCCATTTTTTTCTTTCGCATCAAAACGCAGGTGATGAGTACTTATTCGCGACCGTACAATATACCGGGTTAACAGGTTCCCATTTGTTGTTATAAGCTCGAACGAAAAACACAAATTTCCTGATGGTAGCTTTCCGTGCCTTGGTGAAAATTGGGTCTTAAAATAACAAGTTTGATCGATTCCCGTGCGAACGATGATACATTATGTTTGAAAAGAAAACAAACTTTAATGGTTCCTGAACACGGTAACACTTTTAAGTCGTGTAAGTTAATTAAATTAAAATATTTCAGGTTGTGTTATGTGACAAAAATAATTTTTTTATGTTATACTGTTGCTAAAAGTATAGAACTAATAGTTGACTGGAAAATAAATGTTTTAATTAAAACATTTTATATTTTACTTAATTTAACTATCGTTTATTTAGATTTTTAACCACATTTTTAAATATGTTTTTTATTACTATTGTAATATGATTAGTATTTCTTGAAATTTGCAAACTTACACAATAAATGTATAAATAAGCTTTACAGTATAAAAAAATTGTTTTCTATTTTTTTTTGTTACGGGAAAAAGAACATTTATGTGACATAAAAAGTTGTTGTACAATGCTTCTTTGCTTAAATACACATTTTAACTTGGACTAAGTATGTTTGTAAGGCCTCTTTATGTTGTATAAATAGTTTTTTTATATCTTTTAGTGTGGTCAGTTATTTTCAAAAATGTTTACTTTAAAATTAGGGTAATTTATAACTTATAATTATGAGTGTAAAAAATTTTAACTATTACCAAAAACTTACTTTTAAAGTAAAAAAAAACTATCTTAAAATACTAGATACAGTTAGTTGTCAATAAAGTTTGTTATTTAAACAATTTTAGATCTTGTAAAGTGAAAATTACTTAAAACCCTAAAAATTACTTTTATTTATGTATAACTATGTAGTTTAATGATAATTTAAAGTCTTCTTTTATACAGTTTTTAAAACTTTTTTTAATCTATCTGTGAGGTCTTTTAGTAATAAAAATTCATCAAATACAAGCTCTTAAATAGTATATAAAAAATAACAAAGTGCACATTTCTACTTAAAGCAATCAAGTAAATTTTTATGAAAAATAGTAATCTGTAATACACTAAATATGATTGATCATGTCATAAAATTTTCCACTTAGCTCATTAAGAGCATAAAAGTTAAATAGAGTTAATTCAAAAAACACATACTTAAAATTTCGTGTGTATATTTTCTAAAGATGTAAAGTTATTTATTATAAGCGTTAAGTATGATAGATGTGACAGAAAGCATACTTTTTAAATCTACAAATGTCTTTTATAATTAATTTATCAGTTTTAGGTTTTAAAAAGACATAAAAACCTCAAGAATAATTAAAGTACTTCAATTAATGTAATTTATATTACAATCGTAAACAAAGCTCTTTTAAAAAACAGCACAACACCTACTTTGTATTAAAAAAAAGTTATAGAGATCTAAAAGTTTTATGAAAGTTTGTAAAATTAAAAACACCATCCTTTAAAGTCATTTAATATTTTACTTACATCAATCATTTCTAAAAATGTTATAATGTAATTCTAAACATGATCAATTTTACAAAAACTAAATTATAAGCAAAAACTTATTTTGCATCTCCATAGTTTTAATCAAGATATAATTTTAATTACATAAGTTAAATAAAACAAACTAGAGGCTAAAATTTTCGTTATACCTATACAATGATTGATTAGTACATTTAACTCTCTTTTTCTTAGTAAAGTTTTGCACTTAAAACCTCAAATTTTTTTTATGTGGTGTTTTAGTGTTAATCAGTTAATGAGTATAATAACTAATCCTCAAGGTTTTACAACACATTCAGAAGGTGTTAAATATTACGATTTTGATTAATAATCCAACTCAGGGTGGTTTTTTAACATAAAAGAGTTATTTTTAAAGTTTGAACAAAATTAACCGACAAAGAAAGAAATTTAATTAAGATATTTCAACTAGAATTGCGGTCTCTAAATATATACAACTTTGTGGAGTTTATAGAAAACATATTATCAAAGTTATTTAAAATAAATTGTATTTGATAAAAATTTCAACACGTTTTACGAGTGTTAAAATTCACAATATTCCACGTAGATTTTTATTTTAATTTATACTTTAACAGACAATTTTCAAAATTTTCCTGATAAAATTAAATGTTTTTCAAACAAGTTTTAAGATTGTTGAAATATACCAGATAGAACAAAACAACAATAAGCAGACTACTCTTACTCTTATATAGTTTTTTTTAAATTTTGATATAATAAACAAACAAACATAAAACTTTTACTTCATATCAGAAAATCATACTACAAAACTCTTATAATGAATAACAGTTTGTAGTAGTTTGTTACGAAATCGCTTAAGCAATAACTGATAAAATTCTTTTTACACCGCAAGGTATCTAAAAAGCATCAAAGTAGAAATTTTCTCAAAAATTTAAATTAACACATTTTAGCTGTTTACGAAACAAACATATACATATTTACGAAACACCCATTCAACAATGAAATAATTAACAAGTTTGCTTAATGTATGAAGCTTACAGATAAGATATATAACGCAACTAGTATGTAGATAAAGAAACTTTGTGGAAAATACTTTTGTTTTTCAACAGAAAATTCATAAAACATTTGAGCACAAAGGTTTTATTGTTAAACTTTTCTGAATACAAAACAAACAACGTAAAACGTCTGTGCCGAATCACGCGCATAATGCTTGTAAGTAAAGAAAATAGTCATAAAGTTCAAGTTTCAGACTAAAATTTAAAAAATTAAGAAAATTTTATTTTAAACCTAATAAACAACCGCTATGATATCAAACTTGTTGAACACGAAACATTTTGTATTCAAATCACACTGAGCTAAAAACCTCAAAAAATGTCATGTGGTTTAGTGCTTGTTCAGTTAACCAGTAGAATAACTAATCCTCAAAATTACTAATTCAGAAGGTGTAAATTATTACAAATTGATTTCTAATTCACTTCAGAATGGTTTTTTAACGTAAAAGAGTTATTTTTTTAAATAAAATTTCAATAAAGATATCTGAGAAAGAGGGGAATTTGATTACAACTAGGATTGTGGTTTTTGAATATATACTACTTTGCGGAGTTTTTAAAAAGCATAGCATCAATTTTAATTAAAATAACTTGTATTTAAAAAATATTTTAAAACCTTTTAGGAGTTTTGAAACCATAATACTCAATGTAGAAATTTTATAAATTTTTATTTATACAGCTTAGTTTAAGTCATTTAAATTTCGCTGCTTATTTTAAACACCTAAACTTAGATTTTAAAAACCAACTAATTTTTTTTTTGTACTGTTAGATAGTATTATTTACGATAAAAAAATTATAAATGTTAAGTATATAAATATAAATGTTTTAGAAAGCATTTAATTTTGAAAAAAATATTACAAAATCCTCTTATGAACAGAAGTCTGTATGTTAGTATGTTACGGCATTCCCTAAGCAATAACTGATGAAATTCTTTTACACCACAAGTAATCTAAAAAACATCAAAGTAGAAAATTTCTCAAAAATTTAAATTAATACACTTTAGCTGTTTACAAAATAAATATATACATATATACAAAACACCCAATCAACAAAGAACAAATTAACAAATTTGCTTAATGAATGAAGCTTAAAGATAAGATGTATAACACAACTAATCTGTAGATAATACAACTTTGTGATAAAATACTCTTTTTTCACAGAAAAATCAAAAAAACATGTGAACAGAAAGGTTCTATTGTTAAACTTTTCTGATTACAAAACAAACAACGTAAAACGTCTGTGTCGAATCACGCGCAAAATGTTTTTCAGTAGAGAAAATAGTCGTAAAGGTCAACTTTCAGACTAGGATTAAAAGCTTAAGAACATTTTATTTTAAACTGAATAATCAACTGCTATGACATCAAACTTGTTGAAGACGAAACGTTTTGTATGATTGAAATTCATTTAAAACAAACTGAACTAAAAGCCTTCACTAAAAACCTCGAAAATGTTATGTGGTTTATTCAGTTAACCAGTTAACTAATCCTCAAAATTTTACAACACATTCAGAATGTGTAAAATACTACAAATTTGATTAATAATCAATTTGGGGTGGTTTTCTTCATAAGAGAGTTATTTTTTAATTTAAAAATTAACTATAGATATCTGGGAAAGGGGAGAACCTAATTAAGGTTTTACAAGTAGGATTATGGTTTTTGAATATATACAACTTTGCGGAGTTTATAAAAAATCTAGTATTAAAAAAAAATTGTTTTTAAAATTATTTTAACATGTTTTAGGAGTGTTAAAACCATAATACTCAATGAAGAAATTTTACTAATTTTTACATATACAGTTTAAATTAAGTCATTCAAATTTTGCTGCTTATTCTAAACATATAAACTTAGATTTTAAAATCTGAATCTAAAAACTTTTTAGCCAGTGTTATCTACGATTAAAAAATAAATTATAAATAATTAGTATACTAACATAAAGCTTTTAGAAAAGATCTACAAAATTCTTTTTATGAACAGAAGTCTGTTTGTTAGTATATTATTACCTAAGCAATAACTGATAAAGTTCTTTTTACACCACAAGTAATCTTAAAAGTATTAAAAACTTAAATTTTCTCAAAATTTTAAATTAATACATTTTAGCTGTTTACAAAAAAAATACATACATATTTACAAAACACCTATTCAACAAAGAACGAATTAACAAATTAGCTTAATGAATAAAACTCATAGATATAATATAACGCAACTAATCTGTAATGAAACTTTGTGATAAAATACTCATGTTTTTCACAGAAAAATCAGAAAAACATGTGAGTACAAAGGTTCTATTGTTCAAAGTTTTCTGATTACAAAACAAACAACGTAAAACGTCTGTGCCGAATCACGCGCATAATGCTTGTAAGTAGAGAAAATTGTCACAAAGTTCAATTTTCAGACTCAAATTTAAAAACTTAAGAAGTTTTTAAATTAAATTCAATAAACAACCGCTACGACATCAAACTTGTTGAACACAAAACGTTTTGTACATTGGTTAAAGTTTATTAAAATCACACTGAGCTAAAAACCTCAAAAAATGTCATGTGGTTTAGTACTTATTCAGTTAACCAGTATAATAACTAATCCTTAAAATTACTAATTCAGAAGGTGTAAATACTGCGAACTTGATTAATAATCTAGTACAGGGTGGTTGTTTAAAATAAAAGAGTTTTTTTGATTGAAATTTAAATAAAGATATCTTGGAAAGGGAGGAATTTAGTTAAGGTTTTAAAACTAGGATTACGGTTTTTTAATATATACAACTTTGCGGAGTTTAGAAAAAACGTAGTATTAAATTTATTTAAAGTAACTTGTACTTAAAAAATATTTCAACACGTTTGGGAGTGTTAAATTTTATAATACTCAATGAAGGAATCTTATTAGCTTTTACTTATACAGTTTAGTTTAAGTCATTTAAATTTCGCTGCTCATTTTAAACACTTTAACTTAGATTTAAAAAACCGAACCTAAAAAAATGTTATACTGTTAGCTAGTTTTAACTACAGTTAAAAATTATAAATAGTAAGTATATAAACATAAAGCTTTTAGAAAGCATTTAACTTCAAAAAATATATTATAAAATTCTTGTGAACAGAAGTCTGTATGTTAGTATATTATTAGCTAAGCAATAACTGATAAAGTTCTTTTTACACCACAAGTAATCTTAAAAGTATTAAAAACTTAAATATTTTCAAAATTTTAAATTAACACATTTTAGCTGTTTACAAAAAAATATATATACATATTTACAAAACACCTATTCAACAAAAAACGAATTAACAAATTAGCTTAATCAATTAAACTCATAGATATAATATAACGCAAATAATCTGTAGATAATAAAACTTTTGAATAAAATACTCATGTTTTCCACGAGAAAATCTGAAAAACATTTGAGCACAAAGGCTTATTGTTAAACTTTTCTAGTTACAAAACAAACAACGTAAACGTCTGTGTCGAATCACGCGCAAAATGTTTTTCAGTAGAGCAAAAGTCAACTTTCAAACTAAATATTAAAAACTTAAAAATTTTATTTTAAATTCAATAAACAACCGCTTTTTCTTTTCGAACATGAAACGTTTAATTAGTTAATTGAAGTTTATTTAAAACACATTGAGCTAAATTTAATGTTTTCTCGAGTAATAATGCAAGCTGCTTTATCAAAGTATAAAAACTAACTTTTTATTTAAATATAAAAATATATGAAATTTTTATAAGATAAATGTGTTTGTGTAATATGAGCTGTAACTTTATAACCTAAAAATGGACTGTTATGAAAATAGTTGAAAAAAAAAACTCAAAAATTGTTTAATAACTAACTTAAAATATGCTTCAACAAAATATTTTCTAAATAGAAGAAAAACTAACTAAACATTATTTTAATAAACAAATAAACAAAATAACAGCTTGAAATTTTAATCTAAAAACTTTTCATTGATTGCTGTAGTACTCAAAACAAACTGTGAAAAAAAATTGTAACAAAAAAAGTTAAATCTTGAGTTCAAAACAGCAATTAATAAAAATTTGTATTTATAAAAAGTCTAGAAAAAAACAATATTTTCCAAATGAAAAATATTTTAACTAAGCATACTGTTGGTAATCAAAGCAATTTTAAGTTTACCAATTTGGAAAATAAACTAAAACGCTCCGGGGCAAACGAAAAAGTTTATATCGTTAAGTTTATTTTCTCAAAACCTTCAAGTGCGAAGTCGCGTCGGCAAAATAAAAAGTTGTTAATTAAAACAGGAGCACTTCAGAATGTTTATCTGATTTCTGATAAGAAAGCGAGCGAGTGTAACTTGATGTCGACAAAATTGGTGGATGTATCAATTTCCAATTATAATCATATATGGCAATGTCAATTCAAGTTTGAGAATTTGTAGCCCTTTTAAAAATTTCAAAAAAGTTAAACCCTTTTTGTAATTAAAACAGAAGCAAATGTATAATGTTTACCAGATTAAGATAACGGTTATCTTTTGTAATTTAATAGCAAAACATTATTCGATGTAGTAACTTCTTGTTACAAATGATCTAGGGCTCTGTCAATTTTTTTTATAATTCGCAGTATAAGGAATAAATGAAAAAGGTGTACAATTTTATAGTAATTAAAACATAAGCGAGTGTATGAAAACTTATCAGATTATTATAAGGATTATCATTTGTAATTTGATAAGTCTAAATTTATCTTCTAATCTTGACAAATGTTGATGAAGTGATATATTTCCATTTATAATCGGCTAACGACTATGTATTCGCACAAAACTAATTGTTTTAAACGCTTTTCCATAATTAGAACAGCAAAATTAAACTTTTATCAGATTTTGGTTACTAATTATTGAAGAACACTAAACGTGCAATATAACTAATTATCCGCTAGAGTTTATCTATAAATCTTTAGTTTAGTTCGGTTTTTATCATTTTGATAGCCAAACGTTATTTTGACGAAAATATTGCTGATAACTAAAGAAAAATTTGTTTAACATTAAAACGAATGTTTACTATTTCGAAAATTTAGACAGTATAACATAAGAAACTAAACGATTTTACTAATTTTTATTTTGATCACATGGATAATTTTTTCTAACGTTGTTATGTTGTAATTAAACCTTAGTAAAATTTGAAGGCTTTCTGTCAAGATAAGACTTCAATATCAGATTTAATTTGATATTGTTTTCAACTTAATGTGACAGTATTTAAAATTATTCTGTTAAAAAAAACTTTAAATCTTTAAGTCTCAAAGCTTGTAAAAAACTAGTTATATAGTTGACATATGTAAATCAAATACTTTTGAACAATAAACTCATTTGTTTGACAAAAACCTTAAACTAATTTCGTTCATAGTTACTTTTTATTCGAAAATATCAAAAACTATAAAAAGGAGAAGTATAGAAATATCCCAGTAGTAAGTAGAACTAAGCAGTAATTCGTACACTAGGTCTTTAGATCATACTTTATGAGCGCTTTTATATCGTTCAATAAACATTATATTGGTAGAAAACGCCTAACAAATCATATTTATCAACATAAATCTCGTTTTTTATTGCGCGTTAAGCTGATCAAAAAGACTATTCAGGGTCAAGCCACAGTTTTCGTAAGTTAAACTTAGTTGGATAATCAATAGAATTTATTCGGATTTTACTGCAGATTAAGTTTTTTTTGTGTACACTTATACAGAACAGATTGTCAATTTTATCTCTGTTTGTGTATTAATCTGACAGGGTCATTTAACTTCAAAGTTTTTAATGCGATTTTTTTTGTATAAACAAAACAGAGTACAAAATGATATTTTACAATACAGCTATTTGTAAGAAAATAAAAGTTGAAAAAATATGTTCTGTTTTAACATTAACTTTTCTGATTGATTACAAAACAAATAAGAAAACATCTTAGATTTTTGTTGTTGCTTAGGAAAGTGTACTTATAGCAAACTACTCAATTTCATGCTTTATACAGTCTCTACATGTTAACATGATTGCTAAGTTGCATACAAAAATTCTAAAACTTACATCTTATGCTTTGCTTTGGATAACTAATCTTTTTAGCGAAATTAAGACAAAAAGTAAATTAGTTAATTTTTGAACTATGGTTTGTTATTCTTAAACTGTAAACTTAAAGTGTAAAAAACTTTAACCGATTATACTTATATATTAGTTAAGATAGTGATAGACAGCATGACTGTCTTATCATTTTTTAGATTTTGACTTACCTAATATTGCATTTTATAAAATAGTTGTATCAAAACAATAAAAAGCTTAATAAAATCTTTCACCAGCTAATCTTAAATTTGATTGCTTGAAAACGTATTTTGCCAAATATTAAAGTATTTATGTGATAGATAAAAGATTTATAAGTTTTGTTAATTGTTTGCTTAACTAAAATATTATTTTACTCAGTTAAATTATGTATTATATCTTTGTTTTTAATTCCTTAAAAAATTTTATAATGAACTAAGTTAAAGTTGTTTAATTCTAAAAACGTAAACAAATAATATTAATATTAATATTATTACACTCTTAGAAAAAAACTTTACAACAGCTTTAATGGTAAACCTTTTTAACAATAACAGCAGGAAAGCTTTACTATAAAAATTCTTTAGCATTATCAAACTACAGATTTTTTTACTGTGAAATAACTTAGCAAAGATTTAAACAAGATTTTAGATTATATTTGTCAAACTTTTCAACTATTTTTTTATCAGTTAATTATTAAGATAGTAACGATCTGCAATGAAAATTTTAATATTTACTTTTTAATTAAAATAATGTTCGTGATTATAAGTTACCTTCTTAAATATAAAACTCTGGCAGCCATACTGTCCGATTTATTTTTACAAATACTAAACTTAAAAACTATATTTTACTTTTTAACACAATTAAGTTAAAAAAAAAAGCTAAAATAATACTTCTATATTGCAAAATTGTATCTACTTAATGTACTAAAACATTTTGTGTCTAAAAGCCGCACTTGAGCATTTAATAGTATTGAGTTATTAGTATTTTTTTAGGTGTTGAGTTATGTTCTAATTCCATAAAATAATTTTCTAATTGACTTAATTTGTTTCTTAAATTGATTTAGATTTTAACTTGATAAAAAAATATTTTTGCTACTATTAGATAAGAGAAGGTTACTTTAGTTTGTCAGTTGTTTAATTATTATATTAAGATAACTTCATATTTTATTACAAATTTTTAACAATTTTAATTTTTTAGTTCTATAAATAGAAAGAAGTTTGTCAAGAACAAAAGTTCTAAAAAAAAGTTTTGTTTTTATTTTTAATCAATAAACAGTTTTATATATTTTAGAATCCTGTGCTAAAATTTATTGAAGTCAGATTAAAGAAAAATTTTTGTTAGTAATTAATAAAAACAAAAATACATAACAAATATACACAATAATAAGAAAATAATATTTTGACTGGTAATTAAGTTTACTTTTAGCTTTTAAAATAAGAAACATCTTTTGGATTTTGAAAAGTCTTCAATAAAAGTTAAAAATATTTGCTGTAATAAATAAGTAATAAAGGGTAACTGATGCAGTATACATTAAAGTTCACTTTAGATACCAAAAATGATGAATTGATATTTATTTGTTCAAATACAGTTAATTTGCATCAAACAGGAAAATTACGTTCGAGATAATCAGAAGAATATTTTTTAGGATATCTTATAAAAAATATTGTAAGTATAAAGCGTGCCGTGTGTTGAAATATTTAATAAATAAATTTTTTATGAAGGAAACGTTTTTGTTTGTATCGTTATAGTTTTAGAACTTAATTGTATAAAATAAATTTAGAGTTAAAATTGAGCTCTAAACCATTCCATATAGAGGATTAAATGAAACACATTGTTTAAAGAAACTATCATTATTTTTATTAAGAAAATTCTTTGATTTTCTTTATAAACTTAAGCAACATATAACTTGCTAACTATTTACTTTAGTTAGATTAGAATTAAATTAAAATCAAAACTCTGACTTTAAAATATATCTATATAAAGATAGTTTTTTTCAAACTAAAACATTAATTGTTCGTAAAACTAAGCGAATTTTGTAAAAAGGTTTGCTAAGAAAATAAATCAGGTATGGAACTCTCAAGGCAGATGTTTTCGTATGAAAAAACAAATTACAGTAAAGATTAACTAAAAGAATTTGTCATTGTTATCTGACGGTTTCCAAAATGTTTAACTTTTCTTTAAGTTTATCGAAAATTTAGTTGAAAACATGTTATGCAATTTAAATACGAAAATCTAATACTTTTATTAGTAGTTGTATTAATAAAAAAATCAAACTAAGATATAAAAATTGTTTTTTTTTTAATTATTTTATATTTTATAAAACAGCTGCATTTTATACTTATTCTGAAAAAAAAAAGAAAAATTTAAAGAAGTAAATTAATTTAAGTTGTAAATCAACCTTAAAGTGTTAACATGAGTTTTGTAAGAAAGAATGTTTTAATTGCTACTTATCTTTGTGGCTTTGTTTTAAGTAATGTTTCCGGGTTTTAATAGACATTATTTAACTGTTCGGCTTTGAAAAAAACTTAATTAATAGTTTTATAATAAATCACTGTATGTCGATGTTTTTTGTGTTTAGTATACAGTGAAAAAGAAGTTAATCATTAACGTTAAAGTTAATTAAAAAAATTTTTTGGTTAGAACTAATTTAATGAGTTTTTTCGTAATATCTATATTATATGTAAAGATTTTATTTGAAAATTTATATACTTAAAATAGTTATATTAATTATGTTAAAATAGTTATTAAAAAATAATGTACCATAAATGTATAAATTTCAATTGATTTAACAAATTTTTATAATTAATTTATCAACATATATCAAAAGTCTTCTTAGTCAATAAAATATATGTTCATTAAAATTTAAGCAACTCAAGTGAGAAACATAAAAACAAAGATAAAATAACAAAATTAATTAATGGATTGTAACTTTTAACAGTTGGTAACTTTTGTAAACAATTTTTACAAAAATATTTAAATGTTAATTAAAGTAATATTTTAAATTTTCAGATAAAACTAAAACACAATCAAGAAAACTTTAATTTTTTCACTAATGAAAAATTAAAAGTTTGTATTAGGTTATCAAATCGCATTTCTTTAACTAAAAACAAAATTTCAAGTAAAACATATTTATTAATCAATTTAAGATTCATTTATTGTTGAAAAATCAAACAAATAAATGTTTAAAGAAACTAATATTTGTAGAAATTACTACCTGGTCAATTTTATTTGTATATTAATCAGGTTATTAAATATTAAAGTATTTTTAACACGAAACAACGCATTTTAAAGATGTTTTTATAGTGGAAAATAGTTATCGAAACATATAAACAAAAATAGTCAACGTTCTTATATTTAATAAAAAACTTAACTACAAAAAATTTAAAGTATGTGTTAAACATATTGTTGATAGTAAATCTTTAAAACAAGGACCACTGTTTATTGTAAGCGTTACATTAGTAAACAGAACGGTTGATCATACCAATTCGGTCACCAGACCTAAAGCTTCGGTAGATTGTGTGTATATAATACGAGCGTACCAGATGTCTTGCCTAGTGGACAATGTATTAAACATTGCACGGCAAAAGACAATGCTGACGTCACTGATCATTGCAAGCGAATGATTGCTTCAAACCGTTTGTAAATTGATAACTACAAGTTTTTTTTGTTGTGAATGACTGATGAGTCCTAATAAGGACAAAACCGTCTCAGTCTTACGAAGCTTAAGGTCTTATGATCGAATCGGTATGACCAACCCTTTTGTAAAACTTTAGTTTGTATCACGGCATATGAAAGTCCAGGCTTCTGCTCTGTAGACTTTCGCTCATGTTTTTGATGATCTTACAATAGTACTTATTTATGGTAGTTTATTTTTTTTTGCAATATTTGTAAAAACAATACCTCGCAAATTTAGCCAAGTACGTTTTTTAATACTGTACTTTATAAGGTCCCAATCCGCACAAAATTTCGTAAACGTACATGTTAATGTTATTCAATAAACAAATGAAAATAAATAAACTAAGTAATGATCTTACTGGTAAATGCACATAAAAAAGTATTAGAAAAGTCTACTAAGTCTGAATAAATTTGAATATTTTCTGTTGAAAAATTTGGTATTACTTATTACTCGGTGTGAAAAAAATGATGTTTTCAAAATTCTAAAATGTAACTTGTGTAAATGTAAATTGTGACTAAGCAATTAAAACTATGCAGCTGTGAACATCTTATGGTGATTACTAATTATGTGAGTTGTCAGAGTTAATGGCGTTATTTTTCTTCAACGAGTTGGCTAAGTCCAAAGCTTTGATAACTTAGGTTATGAGGTTTTTAGATTTCATAGATTTAGTTACTTTAAAAATTCATACTGTTTAAAAACTCTGTAGTAAAGTACAAACTACAAGTAACACAACTATGTAAAACATCAATCACAGTAAAATTGTAAAACAAACAATAGAAAATTTTTGCAAACAGGTAAATACAGTACATGTGTACATAAAAAATATTTTAGGAGTTAGAAAATGGCAATGAAGTTGCTAAAGTATCTAATACTTAAATAAAGAGATACTTTATTAGATGTAAAGTATTAATTAGTTTTAAGCTTATTATGAAAACAAGATTTTCTAAATTATCTAAAAACCAATCGAAATGTTGATCTACAAAGAATTAAACGGTAATTATTTATTGAGATTAAAAAAAAGATACGAATACATCACTGTTAGTCAATAATTAGGCATGAAGTGTTGATCCAATTATTCAAGTAAATGTTAATAGGTAATTTTGTAACATAATATATCGTGTTATAGTAAAAAAAAGTATATTTTACTACACTTTTTAATTGTTTTTATTTTAATATAGTTTTATTTTATTAAGCGTATATATATTTTTTTCTAATCAAAAATAAAACTTATTTTATGAATAAAAACAAAAATATATATTTACAAAACACCTAATGAATTTACTTCCCTTTCCCTGAATTCATTTTTATGCAAGTTTAAACTAATATTAATACTTATGTAATACTGTTTCTTAATAAAAAACAATGAAATACACTTAAATATGTTGCAAATTAAACATTAAGGGATTTTCAAAAGTCCGAACAGAAAACTCTGACGAAAAATGCATTATATGCTAATGATACATAGTAGGTTAAACTGTTAAGTTTAAGTTATTTTTATTATTCACAACATCAAAATGTCATTTAAGTAAGTGTTATTTTATTCATTAATAAACAACATATAATAAGAAAAAATGTAATGATGTGTAATGGAATTCTTTCATATGCTCTTACATTGTTTTAGTTTTAATTGTTTAAGTATTTAATGTTTAGTTTTACAAAAAAAGCTCAACCAATGAAGCGGTTAATAGCACAAAAATTACAAAGATATATATTTGCTTTGTTATGAGATATAGAGTTTGTATTGAGATATACAAAACAGTTATTAAACTTTTTATAGAACTGCATGTTATGTATTTTTGTTTGTTTATTTTAGTACTAAGAATTTTTATTTAACAAGACCCAATTGTTTTATAGTTCTTTGAATATTTTATAGTTCACATTTTTTAAAGTTTAAAAGTATTTTTCTCAAGCTAAAATTTTTATTTAGTTTTACTAATTATAAGGTACTAATAAAAGTATATTATTTTGAAAAAGGGTTGTTTTAAAAGTGTTCTGTGGTTCTTTTTATAATAGAAACACAACTTAATTCTGTGGTGTCTAATATATATAGAGTAGAATAAAATAGCATACAGTAATTATAAGGTAATAATTTAATAAGTTAGGTATCTAATAATGAGTGTACCATCATTCATACCCAAAAGTTGCACAAAATGAACAATCAATCATGATTTCCCAATAAATGTAACAAGTCAGTTGAGTAAAAAAATTCATTAAATAATGCGTTTAGATGTTTTATACTTAATAAAGAAAGGTTAAATTTATAAAACATAACGAAATAAAAAAGAACAATCTTTCATACATAAATATTAAATATACATTATAAAGCACTATCTAGATAACAACAAACATTATGTTTACCAACAATTATTCCCTACAGTTGCACAAAATGAGCCAATCAATCTTTGTTTCCCAATAAAAGTAACATGTTAATTTGGTAAAACTTTTCATTTAATAATGCGTTTTAGATGGTTAATAAAAAAAGGTAAGATTTATAAAACATAATGAAAAAGAAAGAACATTCCGTCATATATAAGTATTAGATAAACATTATAAAACACTATCTTGATAACAACAAACGTTAAGTACAAAAAAAGGGGCGTTGGCAATGGTTTAAGGTTTTTAACTACAAAAAATTGTAAAATAATATATTTTGGACGATTATTTATTAGAGCTTTATTGTACAAGGTATTACTTACTTAAAGATCATCTTAATAAATCAATTTAGTTAAAAAAAATAAAAAAAACTACAAATTAACCTTAATTGATGAAAATTATTACAAGAGTTGATATATCTAAATTAATTTAACTAAGACTCGTTTGTCTAAAAATCGATTTGCGTTAAAAATAAATTGAATCACAATATGGAAAAATTTTAAATTAAAAAGTATTAATGTTTCAATATGTGTAGTTTAAAAATGGACAATGTTCTATAGTCTATTGAAATAAAGTTTGAAACTTTTATTAAACAATGTTAAAAAAAAGTTATAGAAATTTTATCTAACGCATAAGTATGTCTTTAGAACTTGTAGTTTTTGATGATTATTTTACATATGATTAAAAAGAAGTTAGGTATATTTCAACTAGTTATGTCGTACCAGTTACTAAACAATGTAAAATTTTATTAAAATATAAATAAACTTACGATAAAAAACTAACTTAATGTTTTGTAAGATTCATGAACTTAATGTAATTCAATAGTTTTTTTCAATCTTTGTATTTTTACTAATTAAGCTAACTCAAAATCAAGCTTATTTTAGTTTTGACTGCTGAACAAATATTCTTTTTAGCTCTTTCTTTCCAAATAACTGTTTGATAACTTTGGTACTAGCCACTGAAACTATGAACCTAATGTTTGTATCTAAAAACATCAAAAAGGTAAATCTTATATCATGGTAGTTTTAGAATTATCACTTAGATTAAAGATTACATTTAAAATTAATATTAAAAAATTACCGATAAATTAATGTTTTGTGTGACTAAAAATATCAACACTTAAATAAATACATCTTATAACTAAAACGTTTTTGACCCAACATACGTTTTTCAATGTTTCAAATATTAATATCTGAATAAAATATTCAATTTGTAACACTTTTAAATGTTCTTATCTGTGTATTTAGAATTCTACGTCAATGTTACCATAAAAAAGTTTTTAAAACCTGTTAAAACAATATTAATTTTAATGTTAAAAATTGTGCGTAAACTGTTTTTTAGGTTAGCCAAATTTTAATTTTAGTTCTAAATGCGCAAGTAAATTTAAGTTATCTTTTAGGCCAAATACACTATTTGAGAAGATAAAGTTGACGCTTGTCACTAAAGCTTTTTTATGTAGAAAATTGTTTCTCTAGTTTCTAAGTGTGTTGTACTAGTTTAATGTTAAAACTTGTTTTGCCTAAGTTTAGATAACAAACATTTTTTTTATTAAATTGATTATCTAAACTGTTTAGTGTTTTTCTTTTCAAAAAAATATATTATATCTCTATATAGCTTATAAGAAACTATTGATGGTTACAAATATAGAAAGATAACTAGATTTGTATATTGTAAGTTTTTAAACAAAATATAAAAAAATTAGAATGGTAAAAACATTTGTCAAGAATAACAATATTCACAGTTTGATATTGTTAAAAAGTTTGTTTTTATACCACGCACTATGAAAAAGTAGCATGACTTTTAAAAGTAAATTATATTTTAAAAATTTTACTTGAAATAAACAAGTTAAGTTTGAAGTAATAACAAGTAAACATTTTATTGTAGTTATTAAATAATTCTAAGACATAAAATAAACTAACTTTAAAGTACGACTAAATTGTATCTAGCTTAAAAATTATAAAAATTAAAAAATATGTGAAAAAACTTATTGTAATTCGAGTAAAACTTGTAAGAAACAAAATTGTTAAGCTAAAAGTCATAGTCTAATAAACGTCTGTGTAATAGTTTATACAAAGAAACAACTTTTTTTTAAATAACTAGTATTAATTGATACTGTATTTTAATGTCTACAATAAATTAAGTAGGTATTAAGTAATGATAAAGTTATAATCAATGAACAAAACTTGCTAACAAAATGCAATCTACTAACAGCTACTACTATTATTATTAATATATCAGACCTCGAAAAGTCGCTCAAAATACTCGGTCCTAGGTCCTAGTGCACGAAGAACTTTTCTGTTATTGAGTCGCACACCACTCGCACATACCTTTAACGGGTAGCTGTCTAAATTGCGCGGGCGTACAAAATTGCACGACGGGACAAAATTGCACGAAGATACTTTTGTACGAAGAAATTTTTGCACATACCTTTAATTGTCCAGAACACATTATGTATTATAAACTATAAAGGAAATGTGTTTTAAAAATTAGCAAGACACTTAAATATTTAATTATCTAAAGGATTATTGTAAATTTGTTTATACTGTTGCTCAAAGTGAAATGTGTTGCTAAATTTTTATTTTGTATTACTTAAGTTTTAAGGTAAAATATTTTAATATTGAATTTAAAAAGTCATTTATACACAATTGTTAAAATGCTCATCTAAAAAACATATTTTTAATACCAATTTTTTATAAAACACCTAGTTAAAAGTATTTAAATATTTTAACATATGTACTTTATTTACATACATTTTAAAATAATTAAGAAAAAAAAATATTTATTATTTAATCAGTCAAATTTGAGATTTACAAGTCTTATATACGTGTTAGTACGCATTAAGAGTATATTGCTTTATATAACAATCATAAACAGTTATATATTATATTTTATAAAACTCACTCGTGTGCGTTTGTCTACATATGATCAAAACCATAGTTTTGTTTAACTTTAATACTTTGGTACTGAATTAAGTTTTAAAATTTAATTGAAGTCATGAGCACACACTAATGGTCATGAGTTTTACGCAGAATACATTAACAAAATACGTCAACTAAACTTGTGTTTTTCTGCTGAAAGTGTTCAAAAAATCATACGAAAAACTACATTTCTAACAAAGAATGTTTCCTATAACCTTTAAAACTTGTTAAAAGTAGAAAATGTTTTTAAGTTAAGTTAAAATAGGCGTGTTGATAAATTATAAAATTTCCAATTTTATGTAAATTCGAAGCAATTAGGAAAACTAGAAAGGTGTGAAAAACAATTAAATAATAAATAAATATAATTGTGTAAAACAAGAAAGACAAAGTATAACGTAATCGTTCATACAAGTTAAGTAAGTTTATGTTTTAAACAAACCAGTTTTTACATTATTCATCACCTAGCACAAATTTTTAACAATTTAGTTTTTTGAAAACATTGTACTAGATATACAAAAAAAAATTATTGTTTGTTTTAAGCTACAAAATCTTTTGATAATTTTTTACTATGTAACCAGTTTAAACGCATTATTAAATGCTTCTTGATATTAGTTATGCAAAATAAATATTTACAACTAAATCAAGCTACTAGTTAATGAAAATTTGAATTGTATATAATTTTAAGTAATAAAAGTTTTTAGTAAACTTTATTACTAACAATTGCTGTATTACTATACGTAGACTATCATAAGCAAATCAAATTTAACAAGTAGGAAAAAAATAAATATACTAAAAATCAGTTTATATCATATATAAAAATTTTTGTTTATTGAAATAAAATAAAGTAAGTTTTTACGGTTAAATCTAAAAAAAAAAATATTTTAAATTAAATTATACACTAAAATACGAACTACTTTTTAGTTTAAGCTTTAATTTCAATTGTGAAAATATATTTCTAGAGAGAATTAGTAAACAATTTACATTATTTAATTCTTGAAACTTACTGCAAATAGATATGTTTATTTAACTACAATATTACCCAATTTGTAGAGTTGTTTAAAAATTAAAGAATAAAAAAAAATTTTAAGTAGTAGAAAATCTACTAAATTCATATTTATATTTAGTACTATTTGTAGTTAATTTTTTCTTAGTACATTAGTACTTTAAAAGGATTTATGATTTATGGCTTCAAGTGTAAAATAAGTATAGTAATGTCATTCAAAAGTTGACAAATTAGTTTGTAGTTTTAAACAAGTTTTTCAAAGTTTATAGCAAATATTTTTATTAATAATATAAAAGATATAAACACGTAAACTTTAAGTAAAATATAATAATTAAAAAAAAACTTTTAAACTGATAAAACCGAACACGATATTTTTATTTTTTTACTTTTAAGTATAGAAATGTTGAGTAAAACAATATTTTGCTTTAGTCAAGACAATAATTGATCAAATTATGTCTTATAAGGTTTTTTTCGTAACGGTACTTAAATTTAAAAGTTAATAACGTTTTCGAACTTAAACAGTTTTAAGTCTGTTAAATCAACTTTTAAGAAAAAAACTTATCTAATTGCTATAAAAAATTACTAACTGTTTCGTACAATCTTATTTAAATTTTTTTATAGTCTTTACAAAATTGAAGTTTAAAAACTTTTTAAATTTAGTAAGTATATCTTCTTAAAACCAATAAAATTAATTAAATGTTTTTACAAAAAAATTTAATTTAAAATAAAGGTTTTAGCAATATATTACTGAGAATTTTTCAATATAAAATATGAAAATAACGGCATATATAGTTTCTGTATAAGAATAAGTATTTTTTATTTATTTCTATCAATCAAAACATTAATTTTGACGTATGCAGTATACCATAAAACCAAAATGTCCAATTATTGTGTAAGAATGTTAAACTTAGTTTAACAGTAATGCTTGCAAATTCATATGTAAAATGTTGTAGCATGAATTTATTTACATTAGCTGATTAAAAGTAAGTATTTTACGATTTGTGTATAACAGAAGATAAACTAAGTAGGCATGATTTTTTTTAAAGTTATTTTTCAATATACCAAAGCAATAACAAACTGTTTTAATTTTCAAAACAGTAAGTAAACTATAACTAAAGTTATTAAAAACTTGGTCATGTTTGTAAACCTGTTATAAATATTTTATGTAGAAAGTTTAACTTTTCAGCTAACAAAATGATTTAGGAAAAGTAACATTAAAAACATATTTTTTAAGTTAAACAAAAATTTAATACTTGTGTATTATTGTTAGAAAAAACAGAGCCTTATTAACATATCTGAACATTTATATATTAAATGTTAAATGCTACTCAGTTAAAACAACTTTTATATCTCGAAATAATTTCAAAGCATATTTAAATTAATTAACAAGTTATATTTTAAAAATCATCAAAAAACAAATTCTTAAAATTCTAAAGTTATAATTTTAACATCAATGGTTAAAAAGTTACTCAAGCAAAATAATTACTAAAACTTTTATTTAATATAACGCATTTTGACACATTATGAGAAAACGCAAACACAAATAATCAAAATAATCCTGTTTGGTAAAAATATGATCACAAATAATCTTGTTTGTTGGTGTCACCCCATCAAAACTCGACTAACTAGTTTCGACCCGGGTTGTCGATATAATTCCCACGTAAACCACGAAACTGCTGGAAAATATCGAGCTTCGATCGCTTTCCGTGTGACGTCATAATAACTGAACTTGGGGGTAAATTTTTGAGCAAATTAAAAGTGGCACAGACATCGCACTGCAGTGTTAAGAAACTTGTTTTCTTAAAATATAACACTAAAATAGAAATTTAACAAAAAAATATGTTACCATGCACATGAATACACTTTACGTTTTAACATTTAATTATATTTAAATTAACAAAAAATGTATAAAACTAAGTTAATTCAACTGTTTATTATGTGGAAGATAACTACAAACTACATAAATCTCAATTTTTGAAGCTGCTTAAACATTTTTTTGATTTTATATAAAATTAGAAAACAGTAGCATAAAACCTGTCAACAAATGTAAATGTAAACAGCCGTTTTGTGAAAACAGCAAACTAAATAACTTTTCAAGTTGGGTAGTAACATAAATAATTTTAAATTTTTAAACTCCCTATTAAAGTTTTTATAAAAAAAATAGCATAAGTTGGTTGATAATTGTTAAAAACATACTTTTTTTCCTTGAAAAATAAAACTAAAACATTTTAGATAACTTAAGCTCTATAACATTCTGTTAAAAATAGTGAAAAATTAATTTTTTTATAGCTTTGTTGTAATATTATAGTTTTCTTTGCTATATGATAAAATATTCTACTCATTTTTACCTCTACTACTAAAAACTAAAAGACTAATTAGAACTAGATACAAAAAAGAAAGTTCAGCAAATTGATTAAATTCTGGTTTAATAACTACCAGTATAAAAACTAATTGTACATTTTTTATGGAGTTTACTTTAAGTTTAAATTATAATAAAAGTGAACTAGGGATATAAGATTTAAATAACAAAATATAAAGAATATATAAGTGTTTATGATACTATATTTTATAACAAGTAGTATACCAAATATAGAGTTTTTAAATTAGTACATACGTTTAATGTTTTAAAGTATTAGGTCTTATAAGTTTTATATATGTACAAGTTAAACACAAAAGAAGTTTATTCAATTTTTTAGTCATTCTTATAATCAATAGAATTATAGCAGTCTTTGATTTTGAATAAATCTAAAAAAAGTAGAACTAAAAATCACGGTTTGCTTAATCTTTTTAGTTTTTGTTTATCAATAAAAACGAGGTAGCAAAAATTTAAAGTGACACAAAAAATTTGAGCTTAGTAACTTATGCACAAACAAAATTATTTTATTGATAAAATTTGCCGAAATTTTAACACGATAAGCAATACCTTGTATTTTCAAAACTGTATAAATTTTCATACCATTTGCTTCAATAAACACTTGGAATAAAATTAAAAACTAAGTTAAAAACAACAATGAAAATGATGAATGGTTAGATAATACCATCTAAATTTTTAATAAGTGAATTACTATTAATTATTAATAAAATAGTTTTTACTGTGTGAAGTATACCACTCATAAAGTTATAATGGACAATTACATATCTTTTGTTCAAAACTCTGATCTCGATGCTATCTTTAATACTAATATGTATATTAAAATTATAAATTTTTAACACTGTAGTACGTTTTTGTTTAGTGTCACATCTGATTTCTAAAATTATTTTCACGCATAGAATTCCACTTTTTACCTTAGTTAAGTCCCATACTTTGGTTGTATTTGCGTACACGACTATCAACTATTAAAAAAGAGAATATAAAACAATATAAAGCCTTCAAGTTTCAAATAGTTAAGCCCCGTACCTTTTACAGCCACACGAACTACTGAAGGCTCTCATTGATCTGTTTTCACATTTTATTGATAAAATATTCCACTTTTCACCCTACAGTAAAACGTTATACCTGGTAGATTTTGAATATGTAATGTATTGAAGTAGTAAAAATAGCACGAAGTATTGAAACTATTTATCGACCTGTTTTCAAATTTTATTGACAAAAAAACATGATAAAATGTTCCACTTTTCACCCTACAGTAAAACGTTATACCTGATAGCTTTTGGGTGTGTAATATATTTGAAATAGTACCAAAAGGCACGAAGTACTGAAACTACATATCGACCTATTTTCACATTTGATTGACAAATTAAAACATTATAAAATTTTCCATCCTTGACCACAGCTGAGTTTCATATTTAATAATTTTTAAACACTGCAAAATATAATATTATTACTATGACACGTAAAAACACTAACACGCTTATCGAGTGAAATTCATACGCGTACGGATTATCCCCCGTGCCCACGTGACGTCAGCGGATTATCTGTTACTGTGACGTCATAATCCGACCTTGTTGTTGTTTACTGATTTTGTTCTGTCACTGCGTATATGTTTGTTTTTGGTCAGAAGTGTGCTCTTGGCTGGTATTGATTAAAATACTAGAAATATAAATATATAACTAAACTTTTGATTTCGTATATCTGAAGCAAAAAATAATCAAAACAACTTTACTAGTTCTGTTCACCTTTATTTTAAATAAAAAATAACTGTATTGATAACTACTTTTATTGAACCATGTTTTATATATTTGTTATGTTCTTGTTAATGTAAAATTGCTTTAAAACAAATATTTATTTTTATTGCTTTTTTGAAATGCTATACCTTATCATACAAGTTATTTCTAAATAGCAAAACATAATTCAGGTAAATCAAGTGTCAAACTTGATACTATGTTTGCTTATAATTAATATTTTAAACTTAACTTTTAAAACTACATCGACACTTATAGTTTTTTCAAATCTATTTAGATTAAAGTAATAGATGTTATAAAGAAGGTCTTTATAGAATAACTTGACTTAAAACAGTGTTAGCGTTTAGATTTTTTTTTTTTTGTATTTATTAATAATTTTTTTTTATCATAATTCACTTTACTTTACCCTATTTAGTCTTGATACTTTATTTTGCTAAAAAATTTATTACCTAACATACTGACATAATTTTAGCAATTAGACTTAATTAAACTAAAAAATCACAAAATTTGACATAAAATGAATAGCTTTAATATAGGTTGTCATTCTTTATAAATTATTGTTAGTAGAAAATTTCTTCAAACTTTGAAATTAGATTAACCAAAAGTAACTTTGATATCTTTTTAATTTCTTTAAAAAACTAACTACAATCTATCAAACTTCGACATAAAAGTAAATGAACAAAAGCTCTTATATGAATTTAATTAAATTTAAGTACTTTGTTATAAATTAAAAACTGAACACAACTTGATTTTTAATTAAGTAAACAAAAGCACTTTTGATGTCATTTAGTTTATCAATATTTACAAAACTAATAAAAAGTGTACTTTTTGTAAATTAGATTCAGTTTTTATTATAAATACAATGGTTAAAAATAAAAGCTTTTAGTCAAAATTCATGTCTAAATGAAATTATCAATCTACAAAAGATAGTGAAGAAAATTCTTTATTTTAAAATTTATTCATTGTAAACTTAAATAACTTAGACAAAGTAAAAAAAAATATCAAGAACACATTTTTTCTACACTTATACAAAGTTCTTAAAAACATAACAACTTTTTAGGTTTAAAAATACAGTTGCAAAGTTACTAAAAAAATATGTAAACTAGAAAACAATAGACTAATTTAGTAATTGTTGGATGGAAATTCCTTATCATACTTTAGAATTTTACTCAAAAATTGCAAACTAGTTTATTTTTAATGTATTTATACGAAAATAACCAAAGTTTTAAGTTCGTAAATATTAAGAACACGCATTTAGAATTAATTTAATTTCACTTACGCACATATATCTACGAAATATTAAATGCTGCCATGTGAAGTCTATATATATGCGTAGAAAGCTTTTTTTTTTGTAAAATTTAACAAGTAATATAATTAGTTCATTAGCTTAAACTTACTAACAAAGAAAACTTACTTGAAACTTTTGAGAATACTTAACAAAAAATAATTGTAATTTGTGCATTATTATTGTGCTATTTTTGAAGTCATTTTACTTACGTCGGAATACTTTGTTAATGCAACTCCACTAATATGTATATTCTTGTAATTAACAAGAGTTTAAAAATGTGTACTTATTGTTAAGAGACTTTACTTAAATTTTAAATCATATTAAACCTTAATTGTAAATTTAACACTAAAACACCTCAAGATAAAAATTTAAAATCATTAAAATTTAGTTTAACTAAAGACACAATTATTATGATATCTGAAAAACGGAATATGTTTAAAGCTATTTATTTATATTTGAAAAGAATTATTAGAAAATACCTATATAATAAAAATTTTCAATGTTTTATAGAAGATTTTTTAGTTAACTACAAGAAATTCAGACCAATAGGTTTCTTATATGTTATTGTGATCAATGGTAGTACAATTTAATTTATTTATTGTTTTTTTTACAATTTATTCAGACATAAAACATATTTAACTAAGAGGTCAGTTTTAATTACTGCAATAAATAAAAGTACAGTATTAGACAAAATCTTTTTAAGTTATCGATCTATTGTAATTATATGAGTTGCAGCATAAGTAAAAGACATAAGTTTATTATAAATAAAATTTGTTGACTATTCTATGTAACAAAAAATATTGAGAAATTACAACATTGCGAAAACAAAATACCTAGTATAAGACTGAAAGTTTACTAGAAACATTCAAACTAAATTAAATACACTTACCTAACTATCTAAATAGTAACTGTGTAAAAATTATAAACTATTGACAGAAGCCAGTACTTTTGAAATTCTGTCAAAATAAATATTCTGCGATAAACAAAATACAGTGTACATAAAATTTTGTTACTGAGTATTATAGTTTATTATAGTATTATATATATACTATAGTTACTCACTGAAGTTATACGAATTTTTGCTAGTTTATTGTCTGTTGGTAGATTAATTTTTGCACAAGCAGTCTTGCATGATTATTGATAGTTTCAAAATTACTTCATAATCTATTTATGCAAAAATTTTTTTACTTTCATTAGTGATTTTGTTTTGTGCTTTATTTTAAACTTGTTTAAAAGCTGATGAGTGATTAGTCACGAAACTCGAGTCCTTTGAGTTTTGCATCTTTAAATAAACCTTTTTATTAATAAAGCCCTCAAGGTGGGCTCAGTGTGAAAAATTTAATTTATTAAGTTAAATAACTTATTTATATATATATATATATATATATATAACTAAAGCACACAAAATAAACTTTAGCTTGGGACAAATGTTTCTGCGTTTAATACGCGACTTCAACCAAATTTTATTCAATGAAAAGCATCTTGTAAGTACAGCATTAAAATTATAAAAAATAGGTATTACGTAATAAAATAATAGTTAGTTGATTTTAGACAAAATTATTAACAGAGTTTTTAGATAAATTGTTTTCGATAATGTATACAACCAGTTTGTAATTCGTTTCTTTTGTTTAGAGATTCAGAATTTTTAAATTTTAAAATGTTTGTTTTTTCCGCATTGCACAATTAACATCCATTTTTTAAACTATATTTATTTTTCGTTCTTGTTAATAATTCCCACTGAATTTTAAAATCAACTTTGTTGTTTTTTAGTTTCCAAGTATACTGCGATAAAATTTTCGTGTTTCAATGTATTTCGTGTTTGAATCACTTCTTAATGTCAGTTGACATATTTTATTTTTATTCATAATGTTTACGTAGTTTAAATCACTTAAAACTGCACTTAAGTGCAAACCGGTTGAATTGACAAACAACGTGAAACTTATGGTTTATTATTTATCAGTTATTATTAATGCCAAATCATAAAACAGAACTCTTTTAGACTTATCACAACGTGAAACTACTTAAGTTTTTTATCGCGTGTGATGTCTTAACGTAGAGTTATAAACAGATTGACTTGATTGTTACAAATTAAATTCGATCAATAAAAAAGTTATACTGCAGCATTTCTTGATAGGTAAACAACTAAAATATTATAATTGACTACTTTACTTTATTTAAATAAGCATGGCTTAAAACTGAGATTTAAAAGGATAGAAAATATTTTTTAAATTTATACAGATTAAAGAATCAAAACAGAAATTTTTGTTATGCTCAGCTTTTGTTACTAAAAATGATATTTTATTATTGAAGTATATAAAAACTAGTTTATCATTTTGTCTTACTTATACAAAAAAACTCACTATATAGTAAACTATATTAGTGGGATATGTTTAAAAAAAAATAAAAGTAACAATAACAATTATTTTACTGATTTAGCGATAAATAAGCTTGTATAAAATTGATGTTTAGTTTTTTCTTTTGTTTATATATTTTTTCAGATTATATATATCTTAATATAACTTTTTTGTGAATTTTTATTTTAGTTTAGCCAAAATTCCTTTTGAAATAATATATTTGTTGCAAACATAATAAATAGAAAAGTAATTTTTTTTTTATGTTATTCAAAAGATCTAAGCATTAGCAAAAGTCTAAAGTTGTAAACGCAGCTTATACCTAACTAATTTCAAACTCTTCACTCCGACATTTACTTTAATCAAGTTTCTTTGTTTTTAATTTGTTTTGAATTTAAATCGTATTGAAAATAAAAATTATGTATAATTATTTTTTTTGCTTTTTGAGAGTCAAATCTAAAATAAATTGTTTTCTCACCAGGGTTTATAAACGAATGTAAAAGTAAATAAAACACTAATGAAACGTAAGACTTTAAATCTGTAAAACTATGACGTATTACGCAGTAGACGTTTTACGCACTAGACGCATTCTAAACAAGAATAAATTAGCTCACGTAAAGTAAAAAATAGTTTAAGTTGTGAAACAAATACGTCAACCTTTGCGCATTTTAATTGAAAAACAATAAAGCTTTGAACAAGCTTTAGTGAAATCATTTGAACTATACAACTCAAACTCCACGTTTTATTCTACGCATCTACGCAAGCTAAAAATAAATAAACTTCTACTAGATTGTAATTGGTTGAATGTTACTACGCTTATACTTGCACATCCGGGTGAAAAAGGGTTGTTTAAATGTTAAGTGATTATACTTAACGTTGGGAAAAAGCGTTAGGTTAAGCTCAATATAACTTAAAAATAAAAGTTTGTAAGATTTTTTTAAGTAAACACTAAAGTATAATAATAAAAATTAGTAAATTTATGAACATACATAATTAAAATTTATTTAGGAATTCGTTTAAAACATTCAAAACGATTTTTTGAAAACAAACGGTTATAACATAAGACATACTATTCTTATCTGTGTTTTTGCTATAAAGTCATAAAAAACAGATTAGATTCGACTAGAAATCATATTTCCTGTTTAATAAAACATATTTAAAATTCAACTTTTGTTTTTTATGGTACATTTAAGCTGCTACAAAATCCTATTTGTTTTTATACAAATTTTGCTAAAAATGCAATTGAAAGTAAGCTACGCTGTATAAGAATAAATAGTAATAAACTTATTGTTATAACTGTTAACATAAGTATTTATGTATTGTAGACTTTTGTTCCTAATAAAAACAATTTAAAAAATTCAAAGTTTTTTGTTTTATTAAAAATTAAGATTACCTAAAAAATAAAAGGTAAATTATATGTTTAGGTTGAAACTGACTGACCTTTTTATTATTTATTTCTTTTATGTAAATATGTTTTATATTTTTTAAGTTTTGTTTTAGCACTGAATATAGTTAGCGTATCTGATACTAGTCTGAAACACATTAAGCACTTAAAATTTTAACGGTTTTATACCTTTTTTCCCAAGTACGTACTGATAAGGTAGACGTATATTTATATTTCTTAATGAAAATACAATTTTTTGGTAGTTTGTAAAAAACAAAACAAATATTTTCTTTTTTAAAAACCAACTACCTATACTTGAGCTAAAATAAATGAAAAATTAATTATGTCATTTATATAATTTATTGACAATATGTAAGACACTAATATTATCCGAAATAACCCAGTAAAAACATGTTTCTATTTTAAATTAAGATTATTTATTTCTATGTGGTTTCAATTAACAATTGATTTTATACTAAATAAATATTTAATTAATTTCTTATTTTACTTTACACTTATACCATATGTGAAACTGAGATATTATTTATTATCGTCTAGACAAAACATGTTCTGCTTTAGTTTTTTAATGTTTTTATTAAGCTTTCCCAAAACAATTAATTATAGAATAAACAAATAGTTGGTTTGTTTAATATCCTTGTTTGATATTTTTATCATAAATGAAACAATTCAATATTATTACAATTAATTTTTCAGCATGTATAGGTCACTAATAATCCAATACAGCTTAAAAATTTCCCCTTTCTTATTTATATTTAATTTTTTTTTTGTATCTAATAACCACCAATTAAAAAAACAAACAGTTACTTAATTTTATTTACTTATTCGATAATGTTAGTAAATGAAAAAAATTATGTTATTTAATTTTGTTTGTACAAAACATGTTTATAACCTACTTGATTAGTTTCTGAAATATTTATGTAATATACGTTTATTAGCTAAAGAAACATTTTTTTTTGCAGAAATCTTGTTGAATTTTTAGTTTAGGATAAAAAAGCAAACAAAAAAAATTAATATTATTTTGTGTTTAATTGATTAATTTAGAAATTTATCACCTCATTCCCAGTTAGAAATTACATGAAAACGGGAAATATAAACAATTCCAAGCATATGCTGCATACATTACATTCTTGTTTATTTAATATTTTGTTTTTCTATAAACACGTTTTAGTCTAGCTGATATTTCTAAACAAAACTTAATGGAAAATTATTAAAATTAAAACCTTTGTAACGCTCTGTAATTGAATAACATCTTTTTATGACATTACAGAACTTTTATACCTAAATACAATTTTTCGATCTAAAATGTTTTAATTTCTTGTATACTTTTTTCAAATGTAGTTCTAACATAAAAAACAAAAACAAAAACATTTGAATACAAGCAATTCGATTTAACTTGTTTTTTTTTTTGGAATGTTTCTTATAATATGCATACACTACATCGTACTTTCAAAGTAAATATGCGAAAAAAAATGTTAAAAAAATGTTAAAAAAATCCCTAGTCTAGACTTACTATCGCATAGTTTACTAAACTTACATGAACTATAACAATTCAACACAAGTACAACAACTTAACATAACTTTTTATGTTTTACATTTAAACAAGAGCACAATATTCGTATGGAAAACATTGAAAACAAAGGTTGTACTGGAGTTAGTAGGTAAAAGAGTTGTGTTTTAAATATATATCCTTTTACCTTAAATTTTATTGATTCATCTCACATAATGTAGTTTATGAAATTTAGAAGATTCGTGTTTCAACATTATGTAAGAAAAAATTGATTTAGTTAGTTCTATCGCAAACACACTACATGGATATAGAAGCGTGTTTTTTTTGATACAAAAACTCTATTGACTTTATAACCAGGAATAAAGTCTTTATAAAAATAAATTCTCACATTTAAGTTAACATTTTTTCAAGTTTGCAGTAGTTTAAAACATCAAAGTATTATAACTGTATAAAAAATACATTTCGGTAATTCTTGTTTACACTATATAAAACGTAAAACACAGTTTAAAATAGTATATCAAACTTATTATAATTTTTTTAGTTACTTACAACGTACTTTTAAAATTTATAGAAAACAATGTATATATGAATATAAAGAAATCACTTTAAGCATTGTCATAACTTTTTTTGCGATTAAATTGAAAGTAATTTAACTTTAAAAGTATAATTTTTATGGTTACTAAACCACTAATAAATTCACAAAGAAATTTGTTTTTAATTGAAGTATTATAAAAATTAATACTGAATTAACTTATTACAAAAAAAAAGTTTACAAAGCAGATTATTTTATCAAAAAAAAACGTATTTGTGTATTTAAACAAAACAAACGAGTAGCATTAAAAATTATACTAAGCAATTTTTTTCAGATATCTTCAAAATCTTAAAAAGAAACCTTACTTACAATACTAAATTGAAGCAGATAGCAAAATAAAATTGATGTAAAACTAAAAATTACGATACTAGATGTGCATAGTCCATATGAACTGACAAACAAAGTTACTAAAAATGACTACAAGTAGATTAATTAACATTAATAAACGAATTAGCTTACGTATTTAACTATCACTTGTATCAAACTTTATAACAACATGTTTTTAACAGTTGTAATACTTACGTATATGTATTAAGTTTAATTCTTTAAAACTCACAAATAGAATGAGTCGTCATATACAAGATAATAATTACTTTAATTAATGTGTTTTGAACTATTTTGTTGGTTTACAATATGTTTGCAAAATATAAAAAGTAAAAATGTCGTTGCGATCCCAAAACGCCAACAAAATATTGGATTTTCAATATATTATGCGTACATAAGAGTTTATAAATTTACTTCTATTTTAATTTTTTGTTAAAATACCTTAATAGTAAAACATTATACGTAAACCCTAGGTAAAATAATTTTTCTTTTTTTAGTACAGATAATGTACATGTATTTTTTTAGTGATACTTTCTTTAAAACATGTTAGTGTTAAGAATTAATTAGAAATAAATTGTTTGTTTTAATGTGAAATTTTGAAACATTAGCTGTTAATAGTTGCTTTGAAAAATTATTGCAAAGCTTTTTTTAATTTACAAACATTTCATGCTCATGCTGAACAATATTTTATGGAAAAAAGTTAGCAGATTTATTTATGTTACATATTTTTAATGTTTTTAAAATAGATTTAGAACAAAAAGCACAACTAAAGTTATTTTTTATTATGATTTTTAAATTTTTTTATAAAAAAAACTAATAGCAGTACAACATTGTTTTCTAAACGACCATATACATCAGCATTTAGTGAGCATAATTTGTAAAGTAAGTAGTCAAATTTTAAAAATTGAGAAAAAAAAACATGTTGGGTTTCAACGCTTTATTCTGTATAAAAAGCTTGATTTCGTAAAATATTCTAGATATATTGCACTTAAACAAGTACATTTTTTATGTAACTAGTAAGATGTTGTAGTTAAATATTAAGCTCAGAAAAAAAAAAATTTTTGGTTTTTTTATAAATTAAGTGGTAAATAAATTTAAATAAATCCAATTTACTCAACTATCAGCGTTAAGCTAGTTTAACAAGCAACTAGTTAGAACATTAATAAAAAGTAAGGCATAATCAAACTAATAAAAGACATTTCTGTATTGTATGAGTAAAAGCATAAAAATTTAACTAACAGGTAACATTTGTATGAACACAGTTATTAACTAATCATCGTAAAATTATTAACTTGTTAGTGTATGTATTATTACATAGGAATTACAACTTAAAACAATTTTTAGTGTTGTAAAAGTTGCGAAAACAATATACAACATTTTAACATAAGTTGAACAATAATGAGTGACTAGTTAGATAAAAATTAAATAAATATCAGGACATATTTACTGATGACGAAATAAGACATATTAAATGAACAAAACATTTTAAACAACTAACACCAGGATACATTAAAAACTAAAAACGTTTTTTTTTTTTAACTACAAACTAATTTAAAGTATTCAAATTAACAGTTTTTGACTATAAATGTTGTTACTATGAATGCATCAGGTAGTTAAGATATTAAAGAAGCATTTTTCACCAGGATACATTAAGAGCTCTATTAATTATTTAAACAATTTAATACATTTCATTGAACAAAGCGCGAGTCACAAACAATTATCCGCACGCGAAAAATATTTTTGTTGCGTCATAACAACTAAATATCTTTATTGTGTCATAGCAACATCGATCCCCGCGCGTCGGTTGCTATAAGGACCATCTTCATGGAAACAAACAAAATAGCGTCTTTTTTTTTCATCTGTTCGCGGATGTAGATAGAAAGGGGAAAAAGGGATTTCAATGTGACGTCATAATTAAGAGAGTCTGTTGAACGAGTATAAATTCGCGGGGTTTTATCTAATAGTTTTATTTGGTTTTTAGTAAACTGCTAATGTGAATATGATTCTAAAAGGTAGTGTCTATTCGAAAATAAACAATAAAAACTATGAGCTTCTTATGATATATTGCTTAAAATTTGTTTATTAGTTAGACGGATGAACTTAATTGAGTTTTTTTTTTCTAATAAGGTTACACAAACGTCACAAATGTGTTAGGTATTAAATGAGTATTATATCTCTATTAATTTTTATTTATAAAAGTAAGGTTTAAATGCGATTTTTTTAGTTTTTCTTAAATGCAAGTATGTAAAGTTTATAATTGATTTTAAGTACAGTAGATTTTTAATTTTGTGAGGGACATAAAAAAAGTGCTGAAATTTCATAAGCTGAATAAAACAAGATCATCCTAATACATTTGGAATACTTATTATGGAACCTAATGTAATTTAAAATAAGAATGCTGTATTTTAAACTATATGAAAACTTTTTAAAAAGTTCTAATTATGTATATATACATATAAAATTATTAAATTTTAATTGAACTGACTGATGATTAAAGCGTTTAAGTTCATATAAAATTTGTACCAGTATTTTTTAAGTCGTAAATTTCTAATAAATTTTTAAAAAGCCCTTCAAGTGGGCTCTGTAGAAGGTGTTCAAGTTTGATTAATAATCTTATTTTATATAAGATTGTTATATATACAATAGTCTAAACCATTTAAAATACTAATTTTAAGTCTAGAATATATGCTTTTTAAACTAAAACCTCAACATTTCAAGACATAACTTGAAGTGCTCTGTTACTATGACAAATTTCAGAGTAATTATTTTCGTCTAGAACCTTTGGTCAAGTTAACTTTATATTTTTGGACTGTTTCTAATGTAGGTTTTTTGCAATTGTAACAAGTTTAAACCAAATATTTAAATTATTGATTCAATGAGCACTATATTATTTAGATACTAGGTTATTCTAATATACGCAAATCTATACACTTTTATTTTCTTGAATCCAAAGGTGGCACGAAAAACTTTGTTAACTTTTCCCCATCGTGCTATTTTAACGTGATGCGAACTTGACAAAATTTTACTTAACCTATAAGGTTGTCACGCAAAATTATATAAGTTATGCAATGCATTTTACGTAAAGTTTAAAAGTTTAAAGTTTTACAAGCTCAAAATATTTAACAAAAAAAACAAAACTTGGTTTTCGACTTTTCGACCTACGCGACTTTTTAGCAATTAGTCACAGTCCATTGTTTTATTTATCTCGTTGTAAAGTTTAAAAGTTTATAGTACATAAGCGAGCTTAAAAATTCAAGACTGAAAAATTAAGTTCAAGTTATCGAATAAGCTCATTAAATATTTAAGCCCCACTTTATACTGATGGCAATGTTTTTTGTTTTTATTTTCCTCCATCTATTTAGCTGATGACAGAATGATTGCATTTGCTATCTCCACTCACACAGGTAGAATGAGTTGTTGAAAACAAAATATTTTTAAATCGTTGTTTTTAAGTAGGCCAAATGTAAATTACTTAGTTTTTCTACTTTTCATTCTTTTATTTTTGTTTGTTAACAAGGTTTGTTGTTTACGACTTTTATCAGGTGTTGTATTAGGTTTAGCTCATTTTACGTAGTTGAAGTGAGCTGTTGAAAACAAAAATATCATAAATCTGTGTTTTATTAGAAAGAAGGAGCAGAATGCAAATATGCAAAAACAAATTGTTTGGTAAAAATTCATTAAATTATTTTTATTTTATTAGGTTTTGAGAGGTTAATTGACATTTGTTTGTGAGTAGAAAAAATTAAAAATTCTTGATAAACAATTGTTTTTCTATAATCAATTATTTCTATAGTCATTTCGGATTAAAAGCGTTTTTATTATTATTGTTTGATATGTTAATTGAATTCGAGAATATACTTAGTCAGTAAATTCTAAGCATAATTCATAAAAAGCACACTACAATTGTTTTTTGTTATATGGTTAAACGCTTGTGCTATGCATAGTTGGAATAAGCTTGCTGGAATTTAAAAGTTGCTTAATTATGTGTAGCATTCAAAAATACTGTTTTACTCATAAGCTAAGGTTCCATTATATTTAGTTTATAAAACTAAAATACCTTTCAAACGAAGTTTTATTAAGATAATTTAAAATTTGAATAATGGTTTAGTCTATATTTAAAATTTAAACAGATACTAGTGTTTATTACTAATTAGAAATAAATGCAATTAGATTCTCATTTTCATCTGAAGCGTTTTTTGATTTTGTTTTATTTTTCTTGTCATTTATTGACATTTTAATTGGGTTGTACTCAGTTAGCACCTACTTAGAGAGAAAAATGACAATAATTGTTTAAACATAATTAAATTATAAGTAACAGTTGATTTCGATTTAAGAGAGAATTGTGTTTTGTTTAACTTTAAAATGAGAAAATTTAGTTTTACTCGGTATAATAAAATTTCTTAATTTCTTTAATAAATTTTTACTACTTTTTTTAAGTTAAAACTGCTTTCAATAGGATGCGGTTACTAAAATCGTAAAATGTTTTATTTTCAGTGTTAAGTTTAGTTTAACAGATTTTTCAATCAAAACCGTGTAACAGGGCAAAAAAGAAAAAAAACTTATTCGTTAAGTAATAAATGACCTTGCTAATTTACCATGCTCGTATAAGTCATAAAAAATAAGACCGTTCGTATTAGTTTGACTGTTTGTTGTTATAATAATATGTTATTTTAATTTATAAAAAAAAATGTGTTCCATTAAAATTAAATATACTTGCTGTATAAAGTATGTAGTCAAGAATTTCTATGCTAATTGCGTAAGCAGCAATTACAAACAATAACAATAATTATTTTATTAACTTTATATATTGTAAAACAAAGTTTGAATAAACGTTAATTAATGTATTGCAAAAATAAAATATGTTTACTACAAATATTTTAAATTTGAAATCATTTAAAGCATAAAAACATGTAAACCAAAAATAATTATTTTTTACTTTATGTTTTGTTTATATTTCTTTTATGAAACATAAAAAATATTTTCTTAATACAAATCGACAGTGTAAAGATTTTTTTTCCAGTTGAACTGTTTACGTCTGTATGAAATCGGATTTGAAAGCGCTGTTTGTAAACTTATAAATAATTTAACATAACCAAGATTATCATTTTGTTTACGGTACAGAGTATAATCAATATAATATTGTCATGTTGATATGGTAATATTTGCAGCTTTAAAAATTATGTGGTATTATTTCTCAAAGCAGAATCGTTTTAAAATGCTGCGAAAGTACGCTTTTTACTTTGTAAATCTCTAAATAATTCTTTAAGCTTCAGTGTTATTAAACTTCATAACATTTTCTATTCATGTACATAATTATATTTGCAGCTTTCAAATTTGTTTCTCAAAGCTACATTACTGTTTAAAAATGCTGCAAAAGTATACTTTCCCGGTGTAAATCTTCCACTATTTTTTCAACCTTGACTTTTATTAAACTTCATAACATGTCTGTGCAAATTGAATTTTTCAACTTTTACAAGAAACTGAACGTCGGCATATGCTTGATCATAAGCATAAACAAGTATTAGTTCAAGTTTTCGCTTTCATGAGCATAAAAAAGTTAAAGGGATAACGCGCCTTGGCCTTTGCTTTGTAAACATTTTAATAGGCTTATCACTTTTCATTAGAAATATGTAACTCACGGTGTAGGCTTGTATGCAAAAAGTGTTTGTAGTTTTTTTTTTCTTTTATTAAAACAGAACATCATTTTTTTGAAATTTCGATGTTGTACTTTTGATAGTTAAACAAGAATGTATGTGCGGTTTGTTTTGATTTTATAATTAATAGTAGTGGTAAAAAAGTCAATTCTTTGTTTGTGTACGTTGTTAGATTAAATAAGTAAAAATTTTCAACATCATTTTTTCAAGAATTCAAGAAAAAAGTAAGCTACAACCGAAAACACATGATGGCAATCCATATGTTAGAAATTTAATTAATAACGTTTTTATTTGTAAAGTCATGAGCTAACTTTACTTAAGTGATGAATTTTTGTAAATTGTTTTATATTTTTTTCTATTTTTTTTCGTTGTTTTTAAAGATTTTATTAAAAAATTCTTAAAGTTTTAGAAATTCATGCTTTATCTATCAAGTATTTCTCAGATTAATTTACGACAGTCAAGTCAATAATAAAGTCAATAACAAAAGAGAAAAAACATTTTATTCATAGGAATACGCATTTATATATATGTGTGCGTAAAAACAAAAGAAAAATTTCAAAACAAAATTTTACCGATAGTAACAGCTGTACAAAAAATTTTACTAATTATTTTTGTTTAAAACACACTTGTTAAGATGAATGACATGCGATTTTTATCTTCTTAAAATTAATCACTGTGTTTCTAACGTAAATAAGTCAAATAATTCTTTAAGACATGTGAATATTATAATTCTTTATCTTACCGATTAACTAGATGTGTTTTTAGCTTTTAGCGAGTGCAAAAAAAAAAAAAAAATAAAAACAGTTGAAGAAAAAAATTGTATTTATTCTTTTTGAGTAAAACTCAAAAGTAGAATAATATTAATATAAAGGATTGTTCTATTGAAAGTAGTTTAAAAACACTGATTAACAACAGCAACTAAGTGATAAGTCAACAAAGTTTATATATTCTTTAAAGTTAGTTGGAAAAATTATTAAGTTAAAAAGTGTTAGTTGATTCCGAAAGCTAGTGAGTTTGAAAAAATTTGAGAAAAAAAAGATAATGATAAAACACTTTTTATATTAATTAATGCTGTTTCAGGTAATTTTTGTTTTGTTTTAGAAAAACATAAACAGAAACACAGTATGTAAACATTCGTTTTTTATATGAAACTTTAAAAAACACCTATAGTTTTATTTGGTTTAGATTTATATAAAAATGCAAGCACGCACATACAAATAATTTGTTGAACTGATTTATATTATTATATTTATTTTCACAAGCAAAATAAATTTTTATCTGATTAAAAAAAAACACTTTTGCTATACATTAATTTAAAACGCGATCAAACAAGTAACAACTGTACAAGCAATTAAAACTTCTTGTTTCATTCAATTTTGACAAACTGTTTTCGTTTTAGATATATTTAAAAATACAAATAAAATGTACAAGCAACTAGTTCTTATCAGCGTTCTGGTGTTCTCTCTGGCATCTTCGTATCCGAGCCAAAACAGCATCTTTCAAGGTTTGTTGTTTTTTATTTTACAGTTTAAAAAACATATACTTAATAATCTTTGTGGTTCACTTTAAATCCTAAGTTTAATTTTAATTTTCAAAAATTGCACTACCTTTTACTTATGAAGGTAACAAACAATATGTGAAGTTAAGAATTTTTTTAAAACCTTTTCCTTGCATCATTGTTTGTTTCTAATATATTTTTTAATCACTAATCTCAAACGTTTTTAACAAATTGTACAAGAATTTTTTTTTTAAATTATTTTATTATTTTAAAATTCCTGTTTACCAACATTGCCTGAAACGTAGCAACATTCTCACCGAACAGAAAGCGACCTCGACGGGCCTTACACCGACGACTACGACTCCCAGCAGAGGGAAAGCCCCCAATCGTGGGAAAGTCCCAGCAACGGGCAACTGGCCAGGAAGCTGTACGTGCTGCTCAGGAAGGTCCTCGGCCCCGAGCTCGAGAAGGCCACCAAGCGGAGGGCGGGAAGCCACGGACCGCTGTACGTTTTCAGGAGGAGCTCGTACGAGGAGGGGGAGGGGAGATGATCGTTGTGACGTCATACTGCGAGCCGTGACGTCATAAGAAAAAAAAAAGTTGACTATGACGTGTTGCGGTTGACTATTTGTTCAACTTTCTTTGTTAACGATCCAACACGTTAACTGTGACGTCACAGTTACTTTCGATTTTTTCTTTTTTATGACGTCACTGCTGACATGTTTTTTTTTGTTTGTGACGTTTTGTTTTTCTGCCGGATGGGATTTTCTTTTGTTGACTGCGGTTTTTTTTGTTTTTATTAATTAAATGTTTGAGCATCTGACGAAGTTTTCTTTTAATTAAAATACATTTTGTGAGATAAAAAATATTTAAAAAAAATAACTTTATTATCAGACAGACATTTGATAAATGAATATAAAATTCTAAAGTTTCTTTTAATTAAAAAAATAAGAGTATTACAATGGCTTCTTAAAATAAGAAAAATTTGAAAAGTTTTATCGATTTATAAAAATTGCTTGATACTTATATGGACTTTTAAATATTTTGAATTTCAAATTGTTTCAAAATTATTGAGTTATTTAAAAACACCTAACTTAAATAAAGTAAAGTTAATTTTATTTTTGTTTTTTATGGCATACTACTAATAATATACTACTAAAAGACATACTAAAAATAAGAAAGAATTCCAGTGTATATTTATAACGAGTGTTTGTAAAAGTCTTAATTAAACTTAGATTATAGTTTTTTAGAATTTATTTACAATTCAACTAAGCAAACTTAACTTTACTATAAAAAAAATTACTTGCTATATTTAAGAATAGTGTATATTCTAATTTTTATTTAACACTTATTGTTAGTAGTGACTTACTGAGTCAGTAATTAACTTGTCTGAATAAAATAAAAATTCATAAACTTTACTTATATCGTTATATAAAACGTAACTTCAAAATCAGTTAGAATGTTAATTAGACGTTAGAAGATTTTTTTAAAGATTTTCACGATTAGCCATAGTAGACAAAACAATTTAACTGAGTTAACATTAAAATTTTCTATGTGGTGCAATTATAAATATAAATGAGGTTACTAAAAGCTTTACTTGAACTGCTGAAAGAATATAAAAAATCAAAAAACAAACACAGTAAGCTAATTGCATTTCAAAAAACACATAAATCATTTTGGTCTATGTGATACAATAGAAAATAAAAAATAATGCTTGAATAATAGTTTTACCGTTATTAAGCTTATGTAAGTTATTAATCTAACCAAAATATTACCTTGAAAATCGAAGTCTTCGGTAACACTGTTATAAAACTACTTTACTTAAACGTTTTTGTTGTTTAATAGAATTAAGTTAATGTAGCTCAAATAATTTCATTATAAGAATTTATTTTGTACTCAGTAATGCAGTGTTTCTTGTGTAGACTTATTAATTTAATAAACTCTTTCTTTTAAGCTTTAAAACAACAAGATAATTTTATCATAAAAGATGTATAAATTTATTTCTAACCAGCGAGTAAATTGGTGGAAAATTTACAAGAAAAATTAAAATTAATACTACGTTCAGTAGAAAATTTAATTACACACCATCACAACTACAAGCATGAAAAAACTAAATTTACAGCCTAAATTTTATCAAAATAAAATAAACTTTTTTTATATGTTTTTATGATTTTAATGTCGAGCTTTGACAAGTTTTAATAATTGTATCAAATTTTTGTTTATAAAACTTTAAAATACATAAATGAGATATTGTAAATAGAATGTTGTTGACTAATTAAAAACAGCAAACAAAAAATTGGTTTTAAAGAAGTGTTTATAAATTTGATCTAAAACATAAAATTTTACTTTTATTTTTGTAAGTAAAAGTTTAAAAAGTTTATCAAGTACTTTTTAAACAAGGAAACAATTATCTACTTCATTTAGTTTTGCATCATAACTACTATATGTATTGCCTTACAGTCAAATTAATTTTGTAGATTTAAATAAGTAAAACTTTTGGTTTTATAAAACTTTTAGTTTTATAACTTACATCATCAGTATCAACTACTTTTAAGGATTAAACTATAGTTTTTCCTTTCTCTACATACTTGTTTTAATTTATTAAGAAACTTTGAATAAAAATTGTATTAATTAATTACATAACTAAACTAAAAATTAAAACGTTATGAAACTTTTATTAAACAGATTAAGTGAATTTAGTAATAAATAACACATGCAATTTTCAAAAACAAAATAAGTTTTTAAATCTTTAACATTTAAGTACTAAGTCTTATTAGAAAGTAACTTTTTTAAATAAGTTTTGCCTCTAGACTTATAGCTTGAGTTGCTTTATTTCAAAATAATAATTAAGAATGGATGCAGTTAAGGTTTCTTATCATATATATAAATAAAAGAATATATTTTCAACGCTAAGCATACAACTATTATATTTGAATTAATAATTCTACAGATGTTTCACAGTAAAAAAAAAAGTTTCACTTTAAAATGTATTTCTAACTGAATAAATAAAAAGTTTATAATTTATTGAAATTTGATATCGGTTTAAATTTAAAAAAAGGCTTTAAAAATATTGATTAAAAGCGCATAAAAAAATGTTGTACTTACGAACATTGTTCAGTCTTAGCAGTATTATCAATTATAAAATTTTCAAGTCATAAGCATTTACTAAATGTCTTGTAAAACATAATTTAATTATCTCATATTAGAGCAATTGATTATATTCAATTAAAAAGTAGTCGTTACAGTTCAATTAAAAAACACATACGTGCTATTGATAAAGTTTAATTTTCCCAATTAATTTAAATAGATTTTTATTGAAAACACAAGTTCGAGTTTTTTTTTCTAAATAATTGTTAATATGCCTAGTTCTACAAAACATTATCAAAGGAATATTAAAGAACTATATGAGCTTACAACGGTAATAGCATTTGTACTACTATACCTATACTAATAAGATGCGTTTGCCTAATCAAAAACAGCAAAACAAAATATATTTAAAGCAATGTTTATACGTTTGGTCTAAAACATAAAAATTGACTGTTATTTTATTTAAAAAAGTGTACCTAGTTCTTTATAAACTAACAAACAACATTTATTTTGTTTAATTTTATAATAATAACAAAATATATATTTTCTAGGACTCAAATTTAATTTATAGATGTAAATAACTCATACTTAAATTAGCCTTTCAACTTTAAATTAGTTGAAACAAGTCAAAAAAAAAATATTGTGAAACTTTTAGTTTTAATACTTATACCACCACTAATAACAGCTTTCAATAGTTAAATTATAAATGTTTTCTTTTTATACATACTTTTTTCAGTTTACTATGAAACTTTGAACAAAAATTGTCTGTATCAAATTTAGAGTAAAACTTTATAATGCTTTTTTCAAGGCTAAGTAACCACCTTGTACATTTGAATAAACAATTTTACAGGTTTTTCACAATAAAAAAATAATACAGTTTCACACTAGAATATATTTCTAAATGAGTATATGAAAAGTTTATAGTACATTGGAATTTTATATGGATTAAAGTTTAAAAAAAAATCTTTACATAGTATTGATTAGAATCGCATAAAAAATGTTGCACTTACCAACATTGTTCAGCAGTATTATCAATTATAAAATTTTGATTCACAAGCCTTTTCCAAATGTCTTGTAAAACATCGTTTAATTATTTTATAATAAAACAATAGGTTATATTTAATTATACAGTAGTCGCTACATTTCAATCAAAAAACACATACGTACTATTGATAAAATTTAATTCTGCCATTTAATTTAAATGTCTTGTTATTAAAAACACAAGTTCAAGTTTAGTTGAACTCACTATTAGTATGTCTGTTTAATTCTCCAAAATATTATCAAAGTGATATTAAAGAACTACGGAAGCGTATATCGATAATAGCATACTAAAACGGCTAAATTATATTGAATAATTGCTTATTATGATTAGTTTTTTTTTTATAATTTTTTGATAATAAATATCAAAAGTAGAATTTGTTTCTAAATATTTCACTTACTGTTAGAACTTCTAGATAAGCTGAAAAAATTCAAATTTTAATATACCAAATATTTTTTAAAATTACTTACTTTGAAGTTTTTGTACTTAATTAGTTAATTACAAAGATTCCTAGACTATAAAAATATAGGTAAGAACTTAAGGCTTTACTAAGCTAATTCAATAATAAAAATATTATTTTTTAACAAAGTTGAATATCTAAGAATATTTTTAACATACAATTTCACTTTATAAAAACCAAACTAAGTGAACTTTACATGGAAAACATTTGCAAATTTCAAAAATATTTATTCAAAATCTTTAACACTTAATTACTTTGACAGTCTATTTTGAAAGTATATTTTTTTAAATAAGTACTGCTTTTAAACTTTAAGTAGTTTCGGTTGTTAATTTTTAAATTTCCAACGAAAATAAATCCAATTAATGTTTGTAATAGTGTTTGATAAGAACTACAAATAATCTATTATGTTGTCATTATTTCAAAAACCTTTTTAACATCTTAAAACTGCTGGTTTTATGTTATTAGCGTTTTCACATAACAACCAAAGCTTCTTAAATTTTCTCAAACAATTACAGCGCTTAATTCTCAGTTAATTCAACTATTTACAGGTATAGCAAACAACTTTAAAACTTTTATACAACACCAATCTTTGTATAAGTAAAAACTATCATTTATATGTTTTACTAGAAGTTTTTTTTTTAAATGATTCCGAACGTAAACCATATAATAAGATTTTGTTTTTATTTTTACATATGCATATAAAATTAATTTTTTGTTGTGTAAATGCTAAAAATAATTCAAAAATTCGTTTTTAAAGCTACCTGATGTTCTGTTTTCTATTTTAAGTCTATTTCAAATAATTTTGTAAAACATTTATAAAAATGTTTCTATTAGTGTTCTACTGTTTTTATTTTAAACACTTAATTACTAGTGTATTTCGAATACAGCAAATGTTCACGAGATAAAAGTTAATGTTTTAATATACATTTTTGCCAGCTTATTCAGTTTTTATAAAAAAGAATTCTTAATTCTTTTTTTTAAACTAATAGGATTTTCAAATATTTTAAGTTTTCTAAATTATAGATTTTTTTTTACTTTACGATTAAAATTGAACTAGTTAAAAACTGTAAAAAATTGTTCTCAAAAAATCTTTATAGTTTAAGTTTCAAAGTGGAATTTTCAATACTTATTTAGTTTATTTTTAAAACACACACTATATAAAAAAAAGTTTTCTGTTTTCATCTTGAAAGCAAAAAAAACTGTTACACTAAAAGTTTTTTAATTAATGACTCTTAAACTTATTCTACATTAAACTTTTATATTTTACTTATTGTTTACCTGCTTTAAAAATAGAACAATTTTTTTTGTAGGTCTAACTAACTTGTGTTTAATTTATCTACTTTTACAAAGCTTTGTACTGGTATTTTATAAAACATATTAATTTTAACAGTTGTTTTAACGATTAAAAATTAAAGTAAATTAGTTAAAAATTAGATTTGAAACAGCTAGTATTTCGAATACAAATGTCATGTATGCTGCTGAACATATTTTGATATTTAACTTAACTTTAATCATGTTTACACAGTTACTTTGAATTGTTGTATAAAACTTAGTTAAACTTTTGATACGTACAAGTTTTATTAATTTTGCCTTGAAAATTAATTCAACTGAGTCAGTTCAATCCGATTCAAGAAACCAATTTAAAAATTCCAAGAAATAATGTCATTTTAGTAATAAATTTAAAAACAACATGTATATTAATATTAGAGTTTCCCACACCAAATAAGTTAAATTTATAAAATTAATTTCTCTTGTTACGTAGGTTTATTGACGTATTGAGATTTATAGAACCGATTAGTATTATTTTTTGTACTGTTGTATTGTTAATTATTTTATTTTTTTTTAAAACTTATTTGTGATTTGAAAATTTTTTTAAATCAAGTTTGAGTTGCTTGAGTATTCGTAGTGTTTTATTTAAAAAAAAAGTTTGTCCTTTTGATCGATATTTATGTTTTTTTTTTAATTTTTGAGTCGGCGTTCTAGTTAAATTGTACTAAAATCGTAGATTAAATTTCTGAAAAAAAATAATTTGTGTGTAAAGTTTTTTGTTTTTGTCAGCTTTTTGTCTACTTTTTAATAAAGCTGTTTTATACTTATATTGTTTTTAAATTACCTTTGGATTATAAATATTTCAAATTTTTAATATTTATATAAGTAGTATACAAAGTTTAGAAATACTAGTTTAAAATTATAAAAAGCAATCTTTTTACAAAAACATATAAATTTCAAATACTACAGCATTTTGTTAAATTAATTTTGTGCATTCATTTTGAAAATAAAAGTATACAAAATAAAACATTTTAATTCAAGGTTTAAAGAGTTGATTGATATTACTTATTGTACTATTATACTCTTAATCATTTTAATTTTTTTAAAAACTTGTTTGTGTTTTAAAATCAGTTTTATGTCTTAAATCAAGTTTGGATTGCAAAAATTTGTATTTTTTGATTTGCTAAATTTTATACTTTTATTTTATTAACAATTAAAATTAACAATAATGTACACATCATTTTTATGTGTTTCAATAAAAATTAACTTTCATAAACTAAAGCTTATTAAAAAACCTTTTACCTTTGTGGTTGTTAAGTTAACAATAAACATATATATCAAAAACATTTAATCTAAACCCTACTAAAGAAAAGATATAACAAGTTATAATTATTTAACATTTTCATATTTTTAACATGTCAATGTTTGAAAAAGTTTTAAACAAATTAACATAAAAACTTCTCTTAAAATAAATTTTAATCTTTTATAAACCAGTAAAGGTTTTTGTAAAATGAGTATGTACTACTGTTTATACACTAAACGAGTAATAATTTAGAAATAAAAAAATTTATAAAAGCTTAGTCCAATTTAACGTTGTAACTCAAGAGTTTCTTTGATTTTGATTAACACTGCTTATAAAACTTAGTTTCAAATTCTAAAATAAAAACCACATCAAAATATTTTACGTCCGCTTATTATTACATGACAAAAAAAGCATGTAAATTCTTAAATCTTTACTATATTTTTTAGAAAAGTGAATTAAGTTTTCATTACTTATTATTAGTTTAGTTCGAAAAATAAAAAATAAAAAATGGAGTATTCTACAGCAATGAATTTCTGATTAGTATATAATATATCGTTAGATTTTATTTAGAAACTTTTTAAATATTCCATCGTACATGTTTTAATATATTTTTAACTTCGATAAAAAATATTATAAAAATTTTCTATTTCACATTTAAAGCAGAAAAAATGCCATTAGATAATCTAAAAAGATAAAATTAAAGGTTTAAGTAATAAGTTTTAACCAGTTCAACAGTTAAAAAACTATTAAAATACAGAATTTTCTACAGAAAAGAATTGATTGAAGTAATAACATTTAAATGTTTTAACTTTTCACGAAGCAGTTCGATATTTAAAATACAGTCTAATTAATTTCTTGATAGTTTTCAGTAGACGTAAACATAGTATCTGTTATATAAGAACTTAACATAATGTATATGTTTTACATAAAACAATTATATTAGTAAAAAGGAGTTTTCATAGCTAGTAAGTAAAACATTATATTGTTAACTAAGTTTTTTAGTTTTCATAAATCAAACGATTATTTAAAATTAAAGTATAAAAGTTTAGAAATTAAAGATATCGATTTAGTTAAAATAAGATCGTTCATTGTAATCAATTACTTAATCATTTACGTAATCGTTTACGTTGAAAAAATCACTTACAGTATAGTAATAGGACTCAGTAAAGCTTTTTAACACTATTTCTATTTAAAAAAAAGTTAAAAATAGAAGTTTATGAATTTTATTTGTGTTTTTTTTCTGTTTTTTAATTAACACATCAATTGTGTAACGTTTGTTGTAAAACAACATATTTTAGTTTAGAGATACTTGCTATAAAAAAAACTTTTTATGTACGATTTACGTACAGTTTATAAAGTTTTATTTAGTTTTCAAAGTAGTGACAAGTCTAAAGTTTTTAATTCAAAAGTTGCAGGTAGATTTCTTTGTGTAAAAAAGTTATTTAATATTATACTTGTCTATTGAAAACTAGATTATATTTTTTCTGAGACGAAAAAATAACAGCTAAGAAACTTTTAGGCCAATCAAGGTTAAAATGTTTAACCTTCAATGCTTTAATTTATTGCTAGGCTGAATTGAATTTAGATAAACGATTAAGTTTTGTTTTTTAAAGACCTTGAGTATGATACAGAAAATAACAGTAAACAAATATCTGCGTAATATTTTATTCGATATTTTCAGTTTTTTCCCACCTAATAGTAACTTCAATCTGAGTTTAATTAAAGATATAGTAAACATTTTTATGATATTATACTTTGCAGCATAATTGTCGCTAAATTACTTGAGCATTATCAATTAAGTTAAAATAAATAAAAAACTTACCGAACATCATGTTTTTATATAAGGCAACCCTGCTTTAGATACTAATACAAGATATGTTTTAGCTAAAATCTCTAAAGTAAAACACGTTTTTAAAGTTCAGTCAAGTTTATAAAATCATTATCTATAAAACTTTGTTTTTTTAAATGTGCGTAAAACATTTATTGTTAATTATTACCAATTTTAAATAAATTAACAACTAATAACAAAAAATGTTGCAACGGTTTTTACCGAAAATTCTATGACTATAACTATAAATGCATGATACATTTTGGTTTCTGATAAAATGTCTTGAAGTAATAGATAATCGTTACAAAAAAGTACGTATTTGATTATCATCACAAATTAATAGTAATTTATCATACAAATCTCTTTGTTTATAAATTAAATGAAGTTAAAAATTTTTGATAATTAAACTATTTTTTTTGAAAAATTTTTCAAAATATTAACTTTAACCTTAATTAGTCTAACTTGGATTAGAAATTTAATTTGCAATAGTTTTTAACTAAATCAACAAATTTTTGACAATCGGAATATTTTAAATAAAACATGCGTTTCAAATTTAGACGTTTTGCTTAATTCAAATTAATTCTAATCCCTTTTGTCCGATACAGGGTAATTTTTTGTTACGCATTCAGCTACCACAACAAGATATCGAACAAAATCGGAAACTATATTTTGTTAAGAAATTTTCTAATAAAACAAAGTTAATCGCGAATGTGTATTTTGTTGTTAGTTAAACATCCGCAAGGTGACGCGAGTCAAAATAACTTTAAAAAATGTAAACACTCTTTTGTACTGATTTCTAACTGTGCACAACAACATTTATAAAAAGGACTTATTTTTTTATTTTTTGCGTTTTTATTTGGCCTGTTGATAGAAAATAGCTGCTTTGTCACTTTTCATTAAAATCACTTCACAAAAAAAAAATTTATTAAATTTATTGCTAAATTTGTTAATTACTAGTTTAGCTTTACAAGTCAAGGAAACTCAGGTAATCTAATGAAAACTTAGTAGTTGAGGTTTGAACACTTGGCTTAAAACGATTAAGGCGATAAAAAAGAAGCAGTTGGGTCAAGCTCATTACTTATTTGCTCTAACAATTAACACGAACGAGCAAATATTAACAGAAGTACGGTTACCCAGGCCCCTGTTACCATAAAAGTAGACTTTGTACTACAAAGTTATTTAAGCTAGTGGTAAAGCTGTGACGTAATAAAGTTTTATTACGTAACAGAGTTTTATGACGTTACACTGGACCGTTTAACTGTAATGCAGCTGGTTACATATCAGTTCAAATAAAAACAAGTAATATTCTTTATAAAAAAATTTATTATATAATGAGCAACTACTCTTAAGAAATATGCATATGAAAATATTAGGAATACAAGTCTTACTAAAAAGGTTATGATAGAAATAAAACAATATTTAATACAAACAAATTTTTAAAACTTTTGAAACTTATTATATTGTAAAATATTTGACTAATTTAAATAACATATTTTTAAAGTTTTGCAAAAACAAAATGCTCAATTAAATAATTTATAAGGTTACAATAGTAAGAATATAGTTTAAAAAATGTTTATTAAATATAATAATAAAGCAAACATAACTAGTTGCTCAAGTTAAAACAATGATGAAAATTTTATTTAAAGTCATTTAATAATGGAACAGTTAAAGTTTTTTTGTATTGTTTAATTTGTATTAATTTAGATTAAAACATGTTATCATTTTTACACATTATAAACCAATTAAATACTAAAAAACGTTGGATAATTAAACATCTATTACTATAAAAACCATTTAGTAGTTGTATACGGTGTAAATGTAAACGCTTAAGGTGAAAAACAACCTATAAAAAAACATTATTATTTCCTTTTATTATAAATTCTTCGTAATGAAAGTTGCTAAACATTTTAATCGAAGTTAAATAAAACCATAAGTATTTATTTTAGAAATTTAACAATTAATTACTTTAAGATTTAACGCTTATTTAGTTAAATGTATATAGTTAAAACTAAGTCATTCAAAACTAGTTTTTAAAACTATAGTAAAGTTAAAAACAGCAACAAACAGACAAAATAATTAAAGATAAATATTATTGTATTAAAAACCACGTTTAATAGTCATAAAAATTGAAACATCTATTTGTAAATTACATTAAAACATGAAAACAAAAGCTAGTTTACAGTAAAAACAGAAAATCAGATAATAAAAAAGTATTTAATTATGATAAAAGAAAATTTTTAGTAAAAATTTGGTTTATTTTTAGTATTTTGTAATAATTTATAAAGTTCACACTTAAAATCTATTTACCTCGACGATGTTTAAACTTTATAATAACTACAAAAAAATTAGTTTTAGTAAAACTATATTTTATTTACCAAGATCATGTAGTTTTTGTTCAACAAAATTAAAAAAAAAAAGATTTTTTGAATTGTTGTATGAGTGAAAAACTTATAACAATGTTATAAAAAAAATTAAGTAAATAACAAACATAGTCACTCAAGTTTGAAAAATGAAGCAAACTTTATGTAAAGTCATTTAATAATGGAACAGTTAAAGTTTTGATTTTTGACGTTTATTTGGAAACGTGTCATCCAAAATCTTATTTTTCACTTAATTATAGTTTCGGAACTTCCCATCTAAAGGAAACCATTCTTGAGGTGGGTCTTCCTCTAAATTCAAATACTCTCTGAAATATTATTTTATTGTTAAACATTTATTTGCACTGAACTATTTATTCTTCATCAAAGTGTTTATAATTCTCTATGTTCAAGCTAGTTGTTGTTTTCAAAACGTTATACAAAATGTAATTTTAAATTACTTACTTATTTTTGCATTTTTTTGTTTCTTATAATATAATATCAATAGCTTAGTCATTAAAACATAAATTGTAGTACAAATGAAAAGTAAAATATTTTCGTGTTAGGTTAGTGTTTAAAAAAATTATAAAACTAAATTTCAAGTATAAAAGTATACTTGCCTTTTCTACTTTATGTAGCTTTAAAGAACTTATGTGGGTTAGTTGTAAGATGCAAATTTCAAAACAAATAATTAACGAACCTATTAGTAAATATTGGTGGTTGTCCTTTTGTTATTTTTGCTTCAAGTATCGACTTAAGATCAACTTTTTCCGAACCGATCACTTTTATTTTAGTCTGTGTGTGGATAAATTTAAACCAAAATAATAAGCTAAATATTATAACGCTTTGAGTTTTACCAAAAAAAAATTGTTTAATTATATAAAACAACTAACATCATTAAGAAACATGTTTTGTAAAATTTCATCTTCCATTTTAGCACAAAATTGTTTCAGTTCTCGGTTAAATATCGTCCGAACAAACGAAATAATAACAGTTTCAATTTTTAATTCATTTGGATATCATACAAAAATGCAATAACATTTTCAAAGCTTTCTACACTCCAGATATGCAACTCTTCAAACTGTTTGTATAATATGAGAAATATTAAATATTTTTGTTTGTTATAACCTCATTATTTAAATTTACAAACATATATCTTAAATTTTTCCTAAATAATGATTAATAATATAATATAATATATTATACAATTACTATAATGAATTTTTATTTGGTTATATAAGTTATGAATTAAAGTCGTTATATATATTTTTTCATGTTCTAAGAAATTAAAAACGTATATAATTTTATTACGATTGAACTTGTTTTCTTCGACTGTCAAACAACATTTTTAACTGCAACTTTCTAAAAAACGAACCTCAATATCTAAAGTGTTTAACCATTCTGGTATTTCTAAATCTTCTGAAGCATCCATCTTCAACCTATTGATTTTACTTGATAAGTTTCAATTAAACTTTTCATAGTACTAACTTTGTTATGCTTTTTGCAACAAGTTGTAGTATTAAAAAACTATAATAATTATTATTAACAAACCGATGTGTCACTATTGTTGGTTGACCTTTTGTTAATTTCGCTCGAAGTATCATTTTGACATTAATGCTTAATTTAGACATCACTTCAATTGTAATATGTAAATAAATAAACTTATAACAAAAAGAACAATAAAAAATTTGCAAAAACTCCTTAAGTTTCAAATAAAAACATTAGTAGTTTAGTTATAAATAATTTTTAAACCACTAACATCATTAGTAACTATATTCTTTCTGTCTAAGCTTCTAATTTTTGTGGGTAAAGTTTCCCCTTTTTTGATATTGAGCAACTTAAGACCAAACGAAATCAAAATTTTATCAATTTTCATTTGGTTTGTAATTTTAAACAAAGTTGTAAACAATTCTTCGTCGCGATTGGCTACTACATCTATTTCCAAAAAATCAACCTGTTTGTTTATTTTACACAATGTTGTAATTTGTTTTGTTTACATAAAACTCATAAAACGAACTTGCAATAAATTACAACTTACAATTATATAAACGTGTATTATTTGTTAAAATAATATTAATTGTTTTCACTCTCTAGGAACTAAGGAAATATATAATTTATTTCTATAAATACTTTTGACACTATTTTTTATTCTCTTTTTTTATCAGCTGTATAGTTTTTTATACTGTTAAACAGTATAAAACAGTAGCATATAAAAAATACATTAGCAACGAAACTAACTTTAATGTTTGATTTTGATAACGTATATCTTATTTTTTCCATATCGTTTGAATTTAAGTCAACTTCTTTTACGGTCAAGTAATTTATTTGTGATACAAATTTCTTCATAAAACTTGTAGCACTGGTAATTCGGTCATGTTTAGTTTGAATATTAAACTTGTGACTTTGAAGTTTTTGTTTTAATAGATTTATTACACTTGCATTTGTAATTTCATTAAAATCACTTCTTATTACATATGGATGATCGGAAGCTACAAACAATTATTTTATTAATCAAAATACTTTGTATATTATATATTATCTCAAACTTTGCTTAATCGTAAAGCTTTTTTAAGGTGTTTAAAAAAAGTACTAAGTTATTTAAAGTGCATTTATTAATACTAATATCTAATACAATAAGTAGTTTAATTTAAACTCGTAGATAACTTATAAACTTAATATATACAGAAGTTTAAATTGAATATTGTATGAATAAAACTTTTTACAGTGAAAACTATTTCAAGTCTAAAGTTGTTTAACTATTTTTAGTTTGTTTTTTTTAGTAAACTTTTAAACATAAAAACTTGTTTAGAATCATTTTTAATTATATAAAACTGATAGTTGAATGTAGTTTATACAGTTTAAATAAACTACGCGGATTTACATAAATAAAATTTTTTTTTAAATACAAACTAGTTTACTTATCGGCTTCAATATGTTCAAAACAAATAGCAAATGGGTCGGCAGCAACTTTATAAAACTAGGTGAACGTAAAATTTTAAATTAAAACAAACAATTATTCATCATGCTTCAACAGTAAAGTTAAGCATTTTTACATATATTTTTAGTCGGCAACCTTTAAGAACTCGCGGCTCATTTTTTTTATAAAAAAGTGCTCCATGCCGCAGTAGGGTAAAAAATATTCTTAAACCAATAAAATTTATACAAAAAATGTTATAAAATATGCAATACTATAAATATTATTACATTAAAGGATTATTTCTATGTTTTTACCAAAAAAATTATGTAGTTTTCTTATTTAAAAAAAAATAACTGAGAACTGGTCCAAGTTTATTGAACTGTTAAATCAAAATTCTAGAAATTTACTAACTGAAATTTGGTCTAGTACGAAAACCGACGATATGTTCAGTTGATTTTTCAATGAATTTTGATTTCTTCAATTCTAGTTGTTCTGTATCTATTGATAATGTTTATAAGCTTAAAAAGTGAATAACATTATTTATGTTTGTTTAAATACTTTGTTTTAAAGTTTGCATGACTAAAACAAAACTTTTAAAAATTACTCAATGTTTTCCATCTTTTTTAAATACTAATTAACTTAAAATGTTTAAAGTCCGTTTAAAATTTTTATTCAAAAAATAAAGTTATATTTAAAGCAAAATCAATTGTTTTATGAGCTGAAACAAAATTCGGTATTTTTTTATTAACAAAACAAAAATTAAAGAAGAAATTTACACTTGAATATGTTTAAAGATGGAAAATAAAAACTAACGAAATTTCAAAATGTTGACGTAGGAAAAAAGGAACGTTCGAATTACTTTGAACTCATCTCCGTAAATTATTTTGCCAAATCTACCCCACTCTGGACCTACAGTCTCAGGAAAAACGAGTTCTAAAAAATCATCAAATTGCTTGGTTGACAAATGCAACCATGCATATCGGCTTGTTAAATATTCCTGTTAGAAACATACAGAACTAAGTTTATACAACGTTTATGCGCTACTTGTCAAATACTTTTTATAAATTCTAAATCATAAAATGTTCTTATTTATTTTTTGTTAAGAAATTATATCCAGCTAGTCTTTGACAATTTAACATTAGTACTGGTTACCAAACTTGGAAACAATTTGTAAAACTTCGTTTTTTATTTTGTAATTAAACTATTGATTTGAAGATTTAAGTTAGACAAACTTGAAGTATTTTGTTTGAACACTTGACAAAACTCTAACTCATTTAAGGATAGTTACCAGTAATAATGAAAACTACTTTGAAATCTAGAGCTAATTAACATAATTAAGAAACTAATAGATTTAATCAGATTTTTTTAAATACAAAATACATAGAAAAATAATAAATAAAAAAACAAATAGGTCATCATTGACTTTAATGTATTTTTAGTTTAGAACTGCGTTTTTACATTAATAATATTTGAAATATTAGTTTTTAAGTGTGTTAAAGAAATTTGAGCAAAAATTTTTACATTGTAAAACTTATAAAATAAAAACTTTTTACTATGTAAGAAATGTTACTAGCTTTTATCTTTGTTTTAAGCACTAAATAGAACTAATATGATATATAAGTTATTTTAAAAAGTTCTGAAAAAAACTTTAAACTGTTTAAGATATTAAACAAAAAAAAAGGTTTAACTTACTTGTATACTTTGGTGAGCGAAATAGAAAAGGCTTGGACCAACAAATGCACTACTTGCATCTCCGTGCACACCGATCATGAGGTCTTGGACCTCATTTGGTGTTATTTGGCATTTCGAAAGATCTTCCTGAGTGATTACAACCGAACGTTCCATAGTTTTATTGTAAGCAATTTTTGACAGTTTTTTCATAATTTCATCTTCCTGAAATTGGCTGCCCTTATGAGCGCAATTGTGTAGACGACTAAGAAGCTCATCAAACAGATTGGCTATTGAATTAACTGTTTTCCAAATTTCATCACCAACTATTTCGTATAAATGACAAAATAGTCTCAAAAACAAGGGGCAAAAAGTTAACTGCTGGATTTTTGGAGACTTTTCTAAAAGTTTTTCTATTATTTCGTCAACATCTTCGGTTTTAATATAAAAACGCAAAAGTTTTTTCATGTCGTCTTCAGATAGATCATCAAGATAAAAAACGTAACTTGGTCGCATTTCTTTTTCTAAGTTTAAAATAGCATGAGGTCTTGACGTTAGAATAAGCCGTACTTCAGGCAATACCTTTCTTGCTAGAATCAAGTATAATAACTCAGAAGCTAAGTACTTTCTGTGAACATCTATTTTTGTAGGAGTTTGACAGTTGTGTAAAGAAAACCTGATCTGATCCAACCCATCTATAATTATTGATACTTTGTGTTGGTTGGCTAATAACCAGGCAAAAGCTACATTGAGTTGGTTTGTAGTAAACTTAATATCACTCGAAAAGTACAGCGACCCCAAAGTGAAAATAAGATAGTTCAAATCAATCGGTTTTTTAGGGTCTACGAATGCAAGTGGAATAAAAAATGCATAATTATCGTTTTTAAATGTTGACAAAACCACTCTTTTACTCAGAGTAGTTTTTCCTGCTCCAGCTGGGCCTATCAGTAATATATATGGGTTTTGACTATTCCTTATTTGCATACTAGTATTGTTTCCACTAAGCTCATTTTCACTAGATTCATTTCCAGTGTCATTCAATAGTCGGTTTTCAATTTCGTTAGATCTGTGTATAAATTATTCTTAAAACCTTACAGCACAACATAATATTAAAATCTTTATGAATTTGAAACGATGTTTTATATGTAAGTTCAAATTAGTGATGTACCGGACTCACTATCCGGGTCCGGATCCGGCCGGATCCCGATATCAGACAAAAATGGCAATATCCGGCCGGATCCGGACCCGGATAGTGAGTCATGTACATCACTAGTTTTCACATAAAAAGTAGAGCTTACATTTGTAGTTTCAAAATTTCATTTCTATAAAAGCTAAAAAAAACTATGAATAACTTTAAATTTAGTATAAAGAAAATTGATAGAAAGATGAAGTACATCACAGAAACAATATCTGGTAGCTAAGATTAAAATCTATTAAATAAGATTAACTTGTAAAAACCAAGGTGGACCCCCCTATAGCCTTACCAACCTAAAATCAATAAAAATCAAGTTCTAGAACAAAATTAACTCGAAAATCACAAAATATTTAAAACTGAATCAGCTTAAACTCATTCAAAATCTAAAAGAAAACTAGCCTGAGTTTTTCAAAAAATCTTAAAACTAGCATAACAATTTGGTAGTTAAGTTTTTAGTTTTGCAACATAAGTAAAGAGTTGCATTTCTAAAATGTTTATTTCTTAGTTTAAATGCAAACAAATGTAAATTAGTCACGTGTTCAAAATGTTTATCATGGTAGCCAATTTTAAAAATTCCAAAAAAGCCAATCACGGTAGGTGTTTAATTTTAACTGACAAAAATGACTCTTTTTAATTTACAAAAGGTTTGTTTTAGAAAAAATAGTTTTCTGTGTGCTCTTATTTACTAACTAGATCCGAATCGGCCGGATCTCTGTTAGGATCCGGCTGGAACCGGATCCGGTCTTTTTTTTAAAATCAGGATCCGGCCGGAACCGGATCCGGACTTTTTTTTTCAAATTAGAATCCGCTGGAACCGGATCAGGACTTTTTTTTTCACATCAAGATCCGGCCGGATCCGGATATCAGACAAAAATGACTAAAATGGCTAATTTGAAAAAAAAGTCCGGATCCGGGTCCGGCCAGACCCGAAATTGTGGGTCCGGTACATCACTAGTTTAAATAAAGCATTTTCATGGTACTTTGAAAAGTAATAAAAGTAAATTAACGGTTTATACACCTCTAACTTCATAAGTTTGAAGTTTAAGCTACAACGAAAACTAGTAAAAAACTAACAATAAATCTTATTTATAATATAACTAGCTAAAAATATTAATTTTGTCCTTTAAAATTATTCCAAATTTATTAAATCAGTATAAAATTGTTTTCATTTGATTAAAAATTAATTAAAAATTTAAAAGCAAAAAACAAACCCGACAACATCATCGAATTGAATTTTTTTAGCAAATTTATAAGCTATTCTTTGTTCTTCAAGAACTCGATATGTTCCATCTGTGAAAGCTGTATTACTTCTGAAGTGATCATAAGATTCTTTGATAAGCGGATGAACAACCGGTACATCTCGACTCATCTGAACAGTGTCAGGTTTTCCCATCGGATCAGAAAGAATACCACAGTTCTTCTGTAAAACCTCCTTTAGTTTTAATACTAAACATCCAGCTGAAAAATAAAAACTACTAACTCACTTATTTTATACAAAAAAAAACTAAAATGTATGAACTATACTATTTTTTTTTTACTGGTTATCAATTACATAAATAAAACAGATCCAAAACAAAACTAATGTTGGGTAGTAGTTGTGTACATACATAACTTAAAAGTTTCAAAAAAAGTTTTGTACACTATGCATCAATACTTTTATTAAAAATAACTAAAAAGATAAGTTAGAGTAGCTAAATGCAAAAGGTAATACTATAGTTTTTTTGTTGTTGACAAATAAGTTAAATTTGATAATAAAAAGTTAATTGTAACATAAACTAGCAATTATTTGTCGAATACATGTTAAAAGAGCTCGGATAAATTATTTTACTTCAAATGAGACAATTATAAATTCTCTATTAAAGTTGTGAACATCAAACCACACTAAGGCGGTAACAGTATACCCTCAATTTCTTAATTTTTAATAAATCACTAAATAAAAGATACAAAATCTCTCATTTTTTGCATTTTCATCTTGAGGTAGCTAGTATTAACATCAAAAGTTTCAAGCTAAACATATATAAGTTTGCAGAAAATACAAAAATTAAACAATTGAGAATTAAATTTTATATATTAAATTATACCTCACAAATTGTACAAAAACAGTTTTCTACAAACATTATTAAAATAATGCATGTAAATAACTGCGAGTTATACGTATAAAAAACTAAAAAAGAGTAACAAAAACTTTCTTACCATGTAATCCATGATTTTCATTGAAGTTAGAAAGGTCATCATCAGCTGTTAAAAAAAAATGGTTTTAACAAAACCTGTATTTTATCTCTAATCTTGTACAGACTATATACTTTGTGTACGTATTGTTGAATACAACACGCTGACCTCAGTTGGCCAGGGTTTGACACTTTTACTGACATTGGCTAAATAAATCTATTTATTTAGTAATTGCTTATCAAAATGTATTAACTAACGATGCTATAGAATTTGCGTTTTTCGTGCTAATTAAAAGCTAAAAGGTATTTGGAGTGTAAACACAATAAAAATTTAACTTACTTGGACTAATAGCAGCATGAAGTTCCTCGCAATTATTCATCTCCAAAGATGCAAGAAGTTTTTTGCTCCATCCATGTGCAAAGTTGCGTTCTGCTCCGTTCTGTAGAATAATATCAACAATCTCGTAAAACTTTCCTTCATTTTGAAGATTTTCAACTTCATCCTGTTAGTCAATAGATTTTAACATTCAAAGTTAGTTGTATAATTTATTATTTAACACACCAAGTTTTGATCAATGAAAAGTATTTCCAAACCTTTAGTTCACTGACGTAAAATATTTCAAGTGATTTGAATACTTCGATATTTTCAATTTGTTTCAGGTTTTCTAACAAAGTGGGATTACTGAACAATTTGTAGATTAAGACGTTGTCATACACCTCATCAGAAATGGTTGAAATTGTTTTTTTATTTTCCATTTTTATTGTTTTATTATTTAACAGTAAGGTAAGTTAAGTATTTAAATTTCTGTTTTCTGAAATCAATTTATAAATAATAATTTTGTCTAATCATCATGATATTATAAAAATAATATTTTAAACTATTTGAAAAAAAGTTTTCAATTCTATGTTTTGTCTAAATCTAGATCAGGGTTTTCTAAACATTTTTTCAAATGGCCCCTATATAGAAATTAATGGCCCCCTAAAATTTCTTATGGCACACTTTAGGAAACCCTGACCTAGATAAAACATATTGTGTTTGCAGTTGAATTTAAAGGTTTATTTACTCCAGTACTTTGATAAGAAACTTTTAACAGTTAGTATTTTTAATGTTAGATCATTAATATATTTGAGGTACATAGCTTTATTAGGCTAAAACTAAAATCAAATAACTTCTTAGAAAATGTGATAAATTATGACATAAACTATTCGTAAGGTGTTTGATACATTCTTTAAAATAAAAACTGTATTTTATTTTCTTTAATATTTTTCGAAACTAGAACTTCAATTGCTGAACCTTATAGTACGATTATTTATATTTCAATATTTCTGTAAACTATTTATTTCATAAACATTAAAACTATGTTTTTCTAAAAAATAATTTAAAAACACACTTTAAAATTTTATATAATTATACAAACTGTAAAATTTAAAGCTTATAAGTTTACTTAACTACATGTATTTAAAGTAGTAGTCTTGAGTATACACTTTTAATTTTATTTTGTTTATGAACATATTTTTTTTTAAATAACATTTTATATATTTGTTAATTAATGTTAATTGTTTTTTAGTACTAAATTTCATCTGCAAAATGGTATGATTTTAACAAAAATAAACATTGTTTTAAATTTCTGAATTAGATAAAAGTTTTACCAAAAATCTACATGTAAATATCTATTAATATATCTCAGTAAAATAAAAAAAATTGACATCAATTTTAAATTAACCTCTTATTATCACAATTATACAAAGAGTTCTGAGTAAATATGAATTTAAAACAGATAAAGAACTTTAAACATTCAGTGATAAAACACTAATAAAAGTTAGTTTTTTAATTAAAACATCACAAAAAATGTGTTTTTTACTTCGTTCAAAACAACTAAAAATTTTTTATTTATTGTTTGTTAAAACATTACTTTTAAATAGTTTTAAGTAAGTTTAAATACTAAAACTTTAATAAAAAGTCTGTTACTTACTTTTAATTAAATTAAATTAATAAGTGAAAAGAACGCTTAAATGAGTGTAAAAAAAAACAAAAATTGTCAAAATATTCTTGTTAAATAACAAACTTAGCAAGTCAATATAAAGTTGTTTTGCATCAATGTTTAAATTTATGTTTGCTGAATTTACTAAGTTTGAGTGAATTGAACTTTTATATTGACACTTCCAATCATACTACTCAAAAAAAATTTTGTTTTATGAGCGACTTTAATGTTTACTTTTAATATGGGAGATAAATTTTGTTACATTAACCATGAGTTGTCAATAAAATCAATATTTATTTTTGTTTTTCGTTTAAATAAAATTTACTGTATTTAACGATATCATTAATGTTTAGAAAAATATTTTTAATTACAAAATTAACCTTATTTTGTCAATATTGCTAAAATTTTCAGTTAAATAAAAGTGTTTACATATCTTAAATACTTTTTAAACAATAGATTAAGCTATTTCTTTTAAATTTAAAAGTTTAGCTTACATTTAATAAGTTTTTCGTTTATTTGATTATTACTTAAAGTTATTTTTAAATTAAAAAAACAAAAAGCTAATTTTATAATTGAAGTTTAAAATTTTTAAACAAAAATTTGCTAAAAGTTTCTCTCATAGCACGGAATATGTATTAAAAATCATAATAAAAAGTAAAAGAAAAATAAATAGTGGTTTGTGTTAGATTTTCTAAACTGATAGCAATTTTTTGAATCTTATGTTGTTATGTTAAAATTTTGTTTCATAGTTTAAAATGTTAAAATAATAAACAGTAAAGAAATAAAACAAAAATGATTATCATATCAACAAATATTATAATCAGCATTTTGAAAAAGTTTTAAGAAAGGAGAGCACAAATTTAAATTTAATACGCACAATTTGTCAGTTTCAAAAAGTATGTGCATTTTTATCAGTAACTATACATTCTACTTTTACAGTTTATTTTTAGTTTACTTTAATGCATATTTGTAAATTAGGCTTATATATTGTGAAGTTTTTGATTATTAATATACTAAGGTTTATTGTTTGCTATATTTTGCATTATATTAGTGAGAAATTAAATCTAGCTTGATCATATAATACAAACTTGTAATTTTTTTGTTTTTAATATATCATCATTATACATCTAAAAAGTTAAAATCAAGTTTGCAACAAATTTTTGGTTCTATGATTACGTCATATAAATTGAATTGCCTTTGGTTCGCTCCGAAATATTGTATTCCACTAATACTCTTATAAAACTTTATTAACTTTAACTTCATATTTATAAACAATGTGAATTTATCATTTTATCTTGTTTATGTTTTTTCATAATTAAAATCATCGAAATACAACTTGGTATATATTAAAAATATCTTTATGACAGTTATAAAAGTGTAAGTTTGAATATTTTTTCAGTGACAACAAATTTTATTCTCTACATTAATGTAGAATTTCAAGATATAATGTGTATTTAAAATCAAATTCAAAACAAGGGACTTAAATATATTTTTAAACTATTAAGCTTTTAACTAAGGTATTGTTTTATAACAGTTTAAAAGGTTTTTTTTTTAATTTTTACTTAAAGTACTTTAAATATAAATTTAACTTCAATCTATATGGAAACTTAAACATAAAGTATAACTTAAATTGATTACAAAGTATACTTTGTGCTTAAAAATGTGTTTATAAAATTAGCATTAGTACTGTTGTAAAAAACAAATTTAATAATGATTAGTTGGTTAAATTAGTAAGCGTTAATAATTTAAATTGAGTGCTGACTTAATACAAAGCATGATTTACAAACTAGGAAAACAAAGCATATAGTACAAAAACAATTGTTTTTTATAATTATAAAACCAATTCAAATATTTATATTTTTTAACAAAACAACGTTTCACTCGTATGAACTAAATCAAACGAGACCATCAGTTGAATAAAATCTTATTCAAACATTAATACTTGCTAATTGCTTACTTTTTTGTACAAAATATACTAAAATTTGTTAAATACTTTGATAACTAGCATTTAAAAGCAGATGGTATAAAATGTTTGTAGTTTAAAAATAAGTTTTACTTTTTTTATAACTTTTGTGCACTTTTGAAACACTCTTAACATTTTATATAATTTAACTTTTTTTGCCAAAGATGTTATACTGTTAACTTTTTAAAAATAATAAACATATTTGATTTACGAGTTTTAAATAAATATCAATTTAAATATGATAAAACTCATTTGTTCATATTCATTTGTTAGTAATTAGACATTGTTATATAATATAAATTAAAAGACTAAATGTTAACCTTTAGTGTTTTTTTTTTTTTGTCTTTCAACATGATTTGACTGGTTCGTCAATAACACATTACCATATTCTGCAAAACAAGTTAATAAAATTATTTAAAATACTTTAATAAAAATAACTCTTAGCATTTTAGATTAATTTAACTAAATTTAAATATTAATCAATAACTTTATATTTTTGTTTTTCAACTACATACAATTATATAGTTTTGTTAGTTTAAATGTAGTAGAGTTTTAGATTGCTATTTTTTAAATTCTGTTAAACTTTTTGTTTAAGTAATACTTGCATGTATCTACTAGTATAAACTTTTTTGTTAAAAACAATTAATCTTTTATTTATAACTAAAAAAAGCTTAGTTTGTAACAAAACATCAAGAAACTGAATAGGTAAAAAAAATAGTTTTAAAACTTAATAGAAAATAAGTAATAGTTTTTTCTTTAAAATAAAGTAATTGTATAACTTTTCCTTAAATTTACTTTGTTTTTCTCACCTTGTAGTTGAATATCCTTGTCTTTTCTTCAATTCGACAAGCAACAAAGTGTTATCTCAAAAGCGAGCACTAAAAACATTACCCAAGCTTGGAATTTTATTTTTTTCTATGCTCAAAACAAATATTTGTGATAAAGCCAACGTAATGGAAAATTTTGTCTTTTTTATTGACATTATATTATCGATATGTTTTGAAATCTGATAATTTTTTATACACAAAACAGCTCTAAGGACAATTTATTCATTCTACTCAAAACTTAAAACCCTTGATTTTTTCTTCTAATTAAAACTTTAGTTAATGAAATTTATGTTGTCATTACCTCATATAAATTCTTTTTCGTGTTTAACTTTTAGTTCCTAGTGCAGTAATTCCTAGTTTTTTCATTTTTATCAATTTACGTTTAGTAAAATTTCACGAAACTTCGACTGTCAGCAAATGTTTTATTTATGACACCAGTTTAATTTATAATGAAAATTCGCTTACCTCTTTGTTTAGGAATTAAACAACTTAGATTATCAATTATAAGCAGAACTTTTTAATAAATCTTTCGCAGACAAATGGTAATTGTTTTTTAGCAAAAACAAAACAAAACATTACTAAGCTCTATAAAAGTTTGATTGGAAAAAAATTATTTTGGTCAAATCGTGTCTGTCCAGCTTGGGACATCAATAAGTTCTAACTCAGGGACTTTTTAAACGTCACATACGTTTGAGATTACTCTCGTGAACTACTAGCGGAAGTTTTTATTAAATCGATTTTTAACCTTTGTTTTGTTCTTATTTAATCAGCTCTACTTAAAATGTTCTAACATTTTATTGGTGTAGGTTTTTTACAACAGCTTCAAGTCTTGATTTACTACCATCGTTTATCGTACAATATAGTACTGTAAAAGGCTAACAATTAATAATATTTTCATTCATGTTCAGTATTTTTTGTCTTTTGCAATACATTTAATGGTAAAATTAATAGTTTTACAAGTAGACGGGCAGTTTTACCAGAAAAACTCTTTCAAAGGACTTCTTAAAAAGAGTTGAATGCCGGCCGCGTATTTTAAATAAACTTTTATAAACAAATTAAATAAAATTTTAAAAAGCAAAAATACCATATATTTTTCGTTTAACAAGAACTAATAAGTACTAAAAATCAAATAAAGTTCATAAAAAGGTCAATTTATTTTCTTTTATGTATAATTTTCTATCTAAAAAACACGTCGTAAGCCGTACGTTGCATACATATAATTATACATGTCCAGTAATAAATTGCTTAATTAAAGACAGCAATTTTTTATATATTTAACAGCAATTTACTGAAATATTGTACTTCTAATAACAATAAATATATAAGTATAATAATAAGATGTAACGTTAAAAGGCGTTAAATCCTGGAGATCCTGATAAGCTAAGCTTATCGGAATAAATACCACAGATGTTCTTGTGCTAAAACTTTATTTCAACTAACGGCATTTCACTGCTCTCAAATAAATTTAAGAACTGATCTACGGAGTCTCAAAAATTTAATAACTCTCTATTCTTAGTGATTTTTGAGACTCCGTAGATCTGTTCTTAAATTTATTTGAGAGCAGTGAAACGCCGTTAGTTGAAATAAAGTTTTAGCACAAGAACATCTGTGGTAAATATAATAATAAATATTGTATCTCTAATTAGTAATTTAAATTAAAGTTTCACAACATAAATAACTTTAGAAGCAGTTTTTATATAATACTTTTTACAATATTGATTTAAAATATCAAAGTAGAAAATAAATCAAACAATATTTTTTCTTTTTTAATAGTTCGCTTTGTTTTGTGTTTTGATATTAAACACTGTAAAAACTTATTTTAACACTACATCATAAAAGCTGTTATTTTTTGCACATTACTGATTTTTTCATTGTCCAACTTTAAAAAAATCCAAAGCTTTATTTACTATCACTATTAGATTTTTTTACTGAATATTTGCTTATATCTTTTTGTGGAAATAAACTGTTCAACCAAAGAATTGTTCTAAATATGAACCAAGTGCATGTTTAGACAAAATCATTCAACTGTCTGTCAGCATAAAGGTCAATAAAAAGTATTATTTAAAATAGTTGTTGTCTTGTGCTAAGTTTTGTTTACTTAGAAAAACATTTGTTGTATGACTAAGCAACAAAAGTTTAATTCAAGTTTTATTTCGCTGTTCTACGCTGCGATCGCTTTCGTGTTAGTGTTTTTTTCTTTTGATTCAAACAATAACAAATAGCGAATTAATAAATTATTAAATGAATAGTTTAAAAGCATCAAATTTTTTTAAATTTAAAATTTTTATAATTTAACAACATAAATTCTTCTATTTAGTATTTCAAAAATTATTTTATCACAGGCTTGAAATGATTTGTTAGTGCAGGTAAACTTTTATTTATTCATTAGTTTTAAATACATCAATATTTTTTTATCAAGTAAATATTAACTTTCCTTTTAAATTTAATCTATTGAATTGTACAAAACTAATAACCAAGAGACTTCAAGTACTGGACTTCTCCAGGCCAGGACATTAAGCATCTAAGTGATGTACAACTAAAAAACCGAACGATTTTATCATACACCTCTTCTTTGAACCAGTTTTTGAGCGAATTTGTTTGTCGTCCAGCAGACATAAAAATACTTTTATCGATTAATAAACTTGTGATTTATATATATATATATATATATATAGAATTAAGTTATTTAACTTAATAAATTAAATTTTTACACTGAGCCCACCTTGAGGGCTTTATTAATAATTGAAGCTGATGAGTGAATAGTCATGAAACTCGAGTCCTTTGAGTTTTGCATCTTTAAATAAACCTTTTTATATATATATATATCTAGGTAAAGGGCGCAGGCCAGGGTCGGTTTTACTTTTTTTTAAAGCCTGTCACACTGAATTCCGGTAAGTGTTCTACGATTTAACAAACTTAAACATTTGTACAAGAACAAAATACTTCAAGTATATGGTTCTAATTAATTTCTAGTAGCATTTTACTTTGTTAAATTATCTTTCCATAAGATGCATAAAAATAGCATTATATTCTATTTAAAGTTTTCATATTTGTTGCATTTAAAAAACACACATAGCTACAAAATTTCTATTAAATGTAAATAGAAGTTGTATTAAGCTTTTAAAAATAATGAAAACTAAAATTATAATTTCCTATAATATCAAAAACAAAACAAATTAAAAAAAACCAACGACACAAAGTACTTTTAAAACTAATTAACAAAACACGTGTGAAATTCTGTAAAAAATATTTAGCTGTTTAAATTTAAGTTTTGTCGAAAACTTGTTTGAGAATAATTCATTTTTTCTAAAATGTTTCTAGTGAAAAAGTTTGCACAACATTCAGTAGGATTTTGTTTTAATATAAACTTTGCTATCATAACCAATATTGTAACGATAAGACTGCATAGTATGTTATTTAGAATCGTCTATCAAGTAATTTAAAAGACCGTTTTTTTACATTTAATTTTTAAGCAAATTCATGCCTATTTTGTGATTTGATTGATGTCAGATTTTTTTAATTAAAACTTACATTTCAAACTCTTCTAAATATTAAACCTAAATTTTATAAGATTTTAAGTTGTTGAAAAAAGTTATTTACCGGAATTGCTTAAACATAATACGTCAACGTCAGTAAAACTTAAATATTATAATAGACCTTTAACTAAATTAAAACAAATATATTTTCAAATCATTTTTATCATTTTTAAACATTGTTGTTTTTGATAGCTAGTTGTTTTCATTAACAGATTTAACTGACATGTAAAAAATTAGTTTAAGAAAAAAGTTTAGTAATATTTGTACATTTTATAAAAGTATAATTGAAAGTATAATATTGTTAAAACACTTGTCTTATTTCATTAAAGTTTAGTCTTAAACTTGTTTCAACTCTTAAATGTAAAAAAAACTTTTAACATCCTTAATTTTATGATTGTATTATTAATTGTTTCCTTAAGCTTGTTGTACTTATAGAATATTAGTATTTTGAGTGTATTTTAAATGTAGCCTAACAAAAGGTTTAAACATTTTAAAATTGTTAGAAAGCACAGTTATTAGTATACATGTTAAAAATAATATAATATAATATTTTTATACCGCATTCCGCCTCACACTTAACAAATATGACCGATAACAATCAATTTACTTTTTTTGTCGAAGCAAAACTTAAAAGATCACGACTGTATCATTTTCTTTTCGTTTAAAAATGTTTAATTGGTTATTACTTTTTAAATACTTTCATACATCAAAACTTTCTTTTGTATTAGTTTTACCAATTTAAACCAAATTATCTTTTAATTTTTGTATTAGTCTTTTTTAGTCCATTAAATAAATATAAAATCATTGATTACTCTTTAATGCTTTTTTAGAAATGCATTTTTTCTCCGATTTAGGGGAGCAAAACAACTTCAGAAATTTTATTAATAGACAGTTATTTTTGAATATAAAATAAACTTGAAAGCTGTCAAATAAATTTAATAACTGTTTAAGCTGTATCTGATTGAAACCAAAAAAAATCAAGCATAACGATAAGAAACAGTTTTACATTTAAAGTATTGACTTTATTCATTAAAGTTTATCGTTTTACATTAACAAAGCTAAACATTAGTCCCTATATTAATTTAGAATTTTTGTTGTCAATACACGAGTAGTAAAAATGTAAAGAAAACAATTGTACTAAATCTTTTAAAAGGAAAAAAGTTCTATATTTTAAATTTGTAGATTATCGTAATATTATAACTTTGCACAGGTTTTTTAATCTAAAAGTACAATGGAAACCCTTCTTACATTCTAAAACAAAAGTTATTTTTACTGTGAAATAAAATCAACTTTTAGTTTAATTTCAATATTAAATGAGTAATATTTTTTTAATTCGAAAACTTAAAAATAAACAAAAATAATGATGTAAGAAGTACTTTCTAAGATTTAAAGAATTGTAATGCTATAAACGTCTCAATTTGGCTTTATTTGTAGAAATTTCCATATTATAATGTTTATGTTAATTTTACTAATGTAAATTTTGTGGGGGGTTTACCTCATACAACTTTTGCGGGGTTTTCCCTAAAAAAAATTCTTTGGCATTTTTCCAAAATATTTTTTGGTGTTTCTCTAAAGTAATTTTGTAAAACTAACTTTTAAATAAAGTTTCATTTGCTCTAGCATGTTTGTTGTAACTCCACTACTTTTGTGTAACTATAAGTTTTTAGTAAAATACGTAGTACTTTTTAACTACTATGTTTTTAAAGTTAAGAAATGATTTAATATTTTTACAACCTAGTTAACTATAAAATCTAGTAGTCGACAACAAAAGAAAACTAAAAACTTGATAGAAATTGCAATACAGTTTTTTAATAAAAATACACATCAAAAATTATAGTACTACTTAGTATATCAAAATAAAACAAGAAACCAACATATATAATAGTTTATTGTATCATATGTGAGCATTTAGAACTATTCTACATTTAATTCAATTTTTAAACGTATAAAGACTACACTTGAATTATTACTGATTTAATTCTTATTATTAAAACTGTATACAATCAATCTAGCATATTTTAAAAACGTTTACAAAGAAAAAGTTTAAAGAATAAAGAAATTAAAGTTGAAGTATTTAATATGAATAAAAAACATGTTATTCCCTTTTAATTATAAACAAAGTTTTAGAAAATTATTATCTGTAAAACTGAAAAAAAAAGATATCAAAAGCTATTAAAGTATCTAATGCAAGTATCTTTTATAAATTTTCAAAAAAAAATACCTAGCTTTTCCTGTTTACAATTAGCGAGGTTAAAATTTTAAACATATACTGAAATATCGCTTTTTTAATTAACAATAAGGTTTGGTTTTATTAAACCAAATGATAGTTAACATAAAAATGTACTAAAAAACAACTACCGTATACCATAATGATATATGTAAGAATTTTGATTACAACCATGAGCAGTTAAGTAATTTATTAAAACAATTATATACATATTTACACAAAATTGAAATAAAAATTGCTAATATGAGAAGCAAAGTCAAATTTGCAGTTTATTGTGTTTAATTGTTTGTCGATAAAAATAGCATTATATTCTGTTTAAAAGTTTTCATATATTCTACATTTAAAACAAATGTAACTACAAAATTACTTATTATTAATCTTTAATTATATTTAGATTTTAGAAATACCTAAAACTAAAAATAAAATTTCATACAAAGTTAAAACAACGAAACAAATTAAAAACAGACTAACGACACAAAATACAATTAATAAAACAAACAAATAAAACACTTGAGGAACTTTGTATAAAAATTTACATATTTTAAAACGAAGCTTTGTCAGAAACATGCTTAAAAAGTCTGTCGTCTTTCTAAAACGGTTTTGAACGAAAAGTTTCTATAACATTCAGCTAGTTTTTGTTTAAAAAGAAACTTCGCAACAATAACCAACACTGTAACGATAAGACTACATATTACTCCATTTAGTATTGTCCATCCAGTAATTTCAAAAGCCATATTTTGTTTACATTTAATAGCTTAGAAAATTTGTTTTTAAATTATATTCTGATTTTCATAAACTCTTGAATTTAAACTTTCATTTTCAATAAAATTAAATTCGAAACATTATATTTGAAAACATTTTAAATTTATTGTTGTTATTAGTTAAAGATTTACTCAAATTTAACACGTCAACGTTAATAACTTAACCTTAAGTATTACAATTAACCTTTAAAAAATTAAAACAAATATTTTGAATTAGTTTTATCTTGAACTATTGTTGTTTTACATTAGCTAGTTTTATTATAAACAAATTTAAATCACATGTAAAAATAAAACGAAAGTAAGTCTTGATATAATTATAATGTTTTTTAAGTCTCTTCGAAAGTCAAATAAAAATGATATTATATTTTTAATTTTTCTTTAAAGTTTAGCGTTTTTAATTAACAAAACGAAACACGAATATCTTTTTTATAACTTTGGATTTTTTTATCAATACTTTTTACAAATGTTACCAGAAATAAAAGAGGCTTAAAGTAAATTCAAGTTTACTTTCACTATATCTTTTGTGCATTTGTTAAGTTTTATTTTCATAAGCCCATACTTAATTTCATAATTGATTTATTAATTGTTTTTATAGGCTTCTTGTACCAATCGAACATATTAGGTTTGAATGTATTTCAAATGTAGCCTAACAAAAGGTTTAAACATCTTAAAATTGCTAGAAAGCACAGTTATTAGTATACATGTTAAAAATAGTGTGGTTTTTGCATACCGTATTACGCTTTACAATTAATAAGTATGACCGATAATAATTAATTCTTTTTACTATTTCTAATTAATCAAAAATTAAGCAAAAATTAAAAGATCACGACTGTATCATTTTCTGTTCGTTTTATATATATCAAATTGATTAAAATGAAAGTTTCTGTTGTACTAGTTTTATTTATTTTTAGTCAAACTATTTTTATAAACAAAAATAATTTATTAATCTTTAATGCTTTGTGAGCAATCTTTTTTTTCTCAGATTTAGGGTAGCAAAACAACTTAAGAAATTTTATTGATTGACAATCATTTTCATATATAAAAAAATTTAAAAGCAATTAAAATATATTCTATAACTGTAATTACCGGATTAAAACCAAAAATGAAAGGTTTTAAAGAATAACATTAAAAAAAACTTTGAATTCATTTTATTTCGATAAAATTTAAGTATGTCAAAATTCAAAACCATAAGCATAATAAACCTTGAAAAATATAAGCCGACTTAGATGAAATTTGTGCACAAATTCAAGTGATTAAATTTTTTCTTAAGAAAATCCCCTAAGAAACTTTTTGTGGGTAATTCTCTTCAAAAAATTTGGTAGAAATTCCTTAAAGCACATATTTAAAAAATTTCTATAACGCAATTTCTTTTCGTGAAAGCGTTAAAATACGCTGCATAATTAATAAGTAAGGCTTCTTAATTAAAACCAAATAATCAAAAATTGTAATCAAAAATTTATTAATTTTTTTTATAAGTGAAAAAATATTTTGTTTTAGTTTTGCTTTAATACCCATACATGCAAAAGTAGGAATATAGTTCAATTATATAATATTTCTCTAATGTCGTTTACTTTTTTTATTTTTTGCTTTGTTTACTGAAAAAATAACGTTAGTGCAAATTTTTGTAAATAATAAATTATAAGTTATTAAAATTTTACATAACTTTGTGTTATAAAAAACGTGTTTAGTTTTTATGGCTAAAAGTATTTACATTATTACCATTATAACATATTGATAAGCTTAAACTATATTATATTATTATATATATACTTTTAAACAGCTTACTATATAATATTTTTCTAACAAAACTTATTTATATTTAACACAACTTTCGTTGTTTTCAATTTTAACCAAGTTATAACTATTTTGCTTATATAAACGATAAGAAGTCTTTCTAAATAAAAAGTTATCTCACTTATAATGTGAACAAAAAAAATAAGTTGACTTAAGAAACCGTACAAAGTGTTTGAGAAGTGAACATTTTGCTTTTTATTTGTTTTAAAATCATGTTTTTACCTTTCTTGACTTACAGGTATTTGACGTCTTTTGTACAAATCTAGAGCTGTTAATTGAAAAAATGCGTTAAAAAGCTTTTTTTTTAAACTGTTATAAGTTTTGTATATTAAAAACACTTATACTTAAAAATAAATTTCAAAACTCAACTTGAAACAAAAATTAAAACTGAGAATAACAAAAAAAAAATTAAAAAATATATATACATTCTTTAGTTTAATTAACTGAAATAAAATAACGTGAAATGAACTAAAGCACAGATTAGCATTATCTTCACAGAAAGCAAAAGTATTAGTTGGAGTTTTATCATCCGTAACAAATGAAAAAATATTTTTAAACATTTTGAAATATGCTACTGCATATTTGAACGTTACATATTTTCATTGTAACGTTCGCTTATTCATCGGTTATTCTAAAAAAAAACTTTTTAGTCATTTTTAGCTTTTCTACTTTATGCAATGTCATTTATAGTAGTAGTAGTAGTTAAATTTTCCAAGAAAGTTTTTTTTTTAATAACTAATACCTTTGTCACATCTTGTATATTTTTTTTTGTAAAAACAAGTTTTAACTTTTTAAAGTTTCAAATTTTCATTCAAAACAAAAATATATTTTTAATTTTTTTATTCTTATATTCACAATATTTTTAAACCTTCTTTAAAATTATAAAAAATTTTAACGCTATAGCTATTTAAAGATTTTTAAAGTTCGAATAAAAACTTATGGAACAATTTTTTGAAGTGTTTCAATAGGTTAATAAAAAAAAAAAAACGTTAGCTATATTTTTTATAGAAGAAAACCAAAATTTATAGTGTTATTAACAAAGCATGTAAATGAATTTAGAACAATCAACTTTCTATATTTCTGTGTAATGTGACGTTGTAATTATATCTCAATTATTTTGCGTTATAATATGAGCTATTAAAAATAAGTATTGCATGCCGTTACAGCTAATTCACTCACATACATTTAACTATTAAATTCCTAAAGTTTAAGGGATTTCAAAGATAGCTTGAAAGTATTAAAAATAATATTTCAATTATTATTCAATTTATTATTTAATTTTTTTTTAATAATAAAAAATTTTTAATAGTTAATATGTTAAATACATCTTTATTAAACCTTTTAGCATGCATACTTTAAAAAATCTAAGAAATTTAATTTTATGTTGTGTACTAATTAACAAATGTTTAACCTATTTTGAATAATTTTGAAATTTTTAAGTTACAGAATAAATAAACTAACAGTAAAAACCAATAAAATGACGACTGGTTAACTTAAAAAACACATATTATCCGAATAAAGTGAAATCTTTACTTGAATTCAAGTTACTAAATAAGTTACATAAAAACATATTAGAGGGAGAATTTTCATAAAAATCATACAATAGTATTTTCTAAGATAATATTTAATGGTATTTTACCCTCTTAAGAATATTTTTATGACGTTTCTCTGAAATTATTCTTCTAGGTTAAAGTATAACTGCGAGATTATTGTATCAGTTTTCTTGTTATAAAATATAATACAACTAAATTTATCTACGATTTGTTATATATGTTTTTTTTTAATTCTATGTTTAGATTTACAACAATTACAAAACTATACATCGCGAAAATATTTAAGTTTACTTTTCTTTGAAAAAACTTTATTCTAAGAAAATATATAATCTTATTTACCCTAGATATCAAAGTTTTAATAACGTAAAATATTCAATCAACAAAACAATAAGTGACAATTAATTTATTTTAGCACCTTTCTTGCATAAAAATACTTATTTCTGTTTACACATTCTCTCAAATATATTTTTTTAAATTGGTTAATTAATTAGCTGGTTAGTTAAGCAATTTTTAAAATTAATTGAGTTTTAAACAAAAACTAAGCAGTTGTATAACATACTTACAAGAAAAAAAAACTTTCTGTAAAACTTACATATTTACGTGTTACAAGCCTTTATATAAATTTTTTTTAGTAATATTAAACATAATGTACAATTGTAATGTTAAAACTTAGAAATTTTAAAAAAAATGTAAGCTTTATGTATAATAAACTTTCAATGGTCTGCTCATACAATTGTTTATTATAAGTAGCTTTAACTCATTTTTTCTCTAAAAAAGTTTTTTTATTTCAAAATTATTTTAGTTACAATTACATTAGAGGCTGATATATTTTGAATAGGAAACTAAAATTAATACTTTTTAAAGTTTAGAGCTTTTTTATTAGCTTTCATTTAGTTATAAAAATTATGCTTGCCAAAAAAAAGTGGGAAACTTTTAAATAGAAAAATTAGCTAAAAAAAAAAGTTACGTTCATAACCGTTCATGACAACATAGTACTCCATCGAGTATCAATAGTTTAGTAGTTTCAAAATCTATTCTGTTATAAGATTTACTTGCTGAAAAAAATTTGTCAACAAAGCACTTTTATATATATATTTTGTTATGAGTCAAAACTTAATTATTATACTACTACTAATTTCTAGCTACTTTCTTTCTAGGTAGTATTTTTCTTTTCTTTTCTTTTATTCTTATTTATAATATTTAGTAAGAGTTAAAATATTTACTTCAATAAATTATTATCATTAAATAGTATTATTTAACATATAATACAAAACTGTTATAAGTTTTTGTGGCTACTTCTTTTTTAAATAAAAGTTTAAGTAACACACTTTAAATTACATGATTTTGATTTAACATAATTTATTATTAAGTTAAATAAGTAAAATTTTAGTGTATAAAAAAGCGATCTGTTCAAAACTTTAATTTAGATACCTGCTATTTTTTTGATACACTTCTTATAAGTTTTTAATTGTTGTACTATGTTTTATCACTCATATTAGATATAAAACATTTATCTAATTTTAACGCACGTTTCGTTTTTTAGAAATAATTATCAAGAAAACTTTTAACAGTCTTTGTTTAATAAATACCGCTGTCAACATCAACAATTAAGTTTTAAGTTTTGACAAATTTTTTTTTTAGTCAAATGGACTATTTTTCAAAAACAATATTTTTTTAAAGTTAGAATCTAAAGTGTAAAGTATAATCCTATTAATAAAAACCAAAATTAAAAACCAGTTTTGATTTAAAATTTGTTTGCATACTCTTTAATAACTGTTAATTTAATGATCTGGTAAAGTATTTAAAACAAGTATATATAATAATAATTAAGATAATTTTGTATAACAACTAACACTTTTAAATAACAAAAAAGTACCTTTTAACCTAAAATATATATATTTATATCTTAATTTATAAAACCTGACCTTAAGTTTGATCTGTTTCTTAAAAACATCAATATTTTAAAATGAAAGGTTAATATTCACTACGATTAAGAAAAAAGGTTAAGCGTTAATTTCTTAAATATAATTGTTTTATTGCTTTCAACTAAAATTTCAAATAATCTTAAAGTACCTAAAAGTTTCGAATTTGTAACCACTTGTATCAACAACACTAACTCTAGTTCTAGAATGAATGAATATTTTATTAATATTTATTTATAAAATAACAGATTTCTTTTCTGAAAAGTCCTTAACAATTTCAAACCTAACAAATGTTATTGTAAACATATAAGTTGCTAAAAAAGTAAAAAAAAAACAAAGGTTATTAAGGAAAATACACACCTTAAGAAATTTAAAATATGTCAAACTCGCCCTACCGAAGCTTTTAGAGTTAATAACAAACTTTGTAAACACTAAACAACGTATACTTAGAATAACCTTTTTTCTTTTAATTTTTTTAAACTAAAACTTGTTTTCATTAAATTTCAAATGGTCTTACATTAAAACACAAGGTATGCAAAAAAGAAGGCGGAAACAAAATTTTTAACTTTCAGTAAAACGAGCTACATTGTTTATTAAATAAAAAAATAAAGTATTTAAGTTTTTATTAACCTTTTTTACGTCAATTTGTATAAGTAAAATATTAACAACTGAATAGTTTTTTTTGATAGTAAACGGATTTTTTTAAATAAGTTTTTTTTAATCAAAAGAACATTACGAAATATATATTTGTTTCAAGTACTTTTAACACTACAATACGTTTTAATATTCCAAAATCTGCATTTTTATTGCTACCTTGAGAAAACTTATAAGTTTTTTAATATTCTGCTTTTTATGACTTCATCTGTTATTTAAATTTAAAACATTTGAAAAATATAATTTTATCTTTTATTTGTCATTTTATTTTATATGTTTTGTACTAATTTTTGAAAAATTTGTACAAAAACTGTACTTATATTCAAACATTAAACAGTAGAAAATGGTTGTTTATATATTTTTAAGTAACTTAAACTTGTTTGGTCATCTTAAAGCTGAAGTTAAATCAAAGTTAATACTAATAATAATAATAATAATCACTTTTTATAATACTTTTGATATTGCTGAAATAAAATACCCCTAGTTCAATGACGATGCAGAAATATTTGTTGTTTTAATGAATTATTTAAATTTTTAAAATATATGTTTACAATTTTTCTGTTGATTCTGGCAAAATTTAAAAACCGCTTATGCGACAAACAAATCGTTATTTATATCTAAAAAAATAAAAAAAATTTTAAATTAAATACTATCGTTTAAACTTTTTTTTTAATTAAGCTCTAGTAAAATAGGTTTAGTATAATAAAAATTAATATAGATGAACAATTTTCTTACAAAAACATAACATTGTGGTTGTGTTGTGTTAACATTCTGGTTGTGTTATATTTTTAACATAATTTACATTGTTTCACTCTATATTTTGTTGTTTTGCAATTCTTAGCATACAACACTACCCTTTGTATAAAATTGTCATTAAGAATTAAAAAAATGTTAGAAACGAATACTAACGTTAACATTGATTAAATAAGTAGAAACTGAAGAGTTTGATTTGCAAAAACTCAAGTTATAACAAATATAGTGTTTACTTTGTAAATGCTGTCTTTAAGCTGGAATGTTTCTTAAAAATATTATTTTATTTTGCACTATTTAATAGTCGTTTTTATCTGTTTTTAATTCACCTGTTTCTCTAAAAGACTATCTGACTTTTAGGTGTTAATTTAAAACTATACGTGAATAAACAAAAAATTAATGAACAGCTAGAAAAAACTAAACTGTTAAAAAAATCAATTTTCTATTTATTGATATATTAAATTTATCAGTCTAAATTTTTTTTTTACATTTAAATTTTAAACTAAGTAGAAATAAAAGTAGAACTGGCATACTAAACATCATGTTTAAAATTATATTTTAATTAAATTGATGCTCAGAATTTTTTTGACAAATTTCTTGAATTGAGTTTCCAAATTTGTAAACTCTATCTCGTTTAAAGTAAATAACAGAATAGTTTGTGAAGTTTCACTATTATAATTTTCACCATAATTAAATATCAGTAAAGTCTTAAAGAACAAAACAGTAATTAAGAATGTTTAGTTGTTTTGTAAAAACACAAAAAATACGCTTTCGTTGTTCTATCAGATTTTTTGTAAAATACTAACTAGCATTGATGCAGCATTTAGCTTTTACCGAAAATATATTTTTAACAAAACTTTGTATGAAGCATGTAATTAAGTTTAATATAAATAACTTAAATATTTTTTGCTACTACACCCTTTGGTAACTTGATAAATATTGTGCTAAAACTGTGTTTTCAAAAACTGGTTTATAAACTAAAACATTTTTAAGCTATTAAATCAACTTTTGTTGTAATCAGTTTTCCTATAGGATTTTAGAAAACCATTAATAACTAGATAAGATCAATTATTTGTCGTAGCAAATAAAAGCAAAGTAACAAAATCCAAACGAAAGCTACAATGAGTTATTAAACTGCTTTATTAGAGCTAATGTTGAGCTCATTGAAAAAGAACTTAATTTGCTGCTTTTGCTTGATAATGCACTTTATTTGCTTAATGCACAGAAAACAAAAGCAAATCAGTTTTATGAACGTAAGTTGGGTGGGAACACTTTTGCACGGCGTCACTTTTGCACGCAGGGACATTTTTGCACGGCGACATTTTTTTACGGTAGCATTGTTGCATAACGATACTTTTGCACAACGTCACATTTTTACGATGAAATTTTTGCACAGCGTCATTTTTGCACGATAACTTTTTCGCACGGACCATCAATTTTGCATTTTGGTAAAATGTTTTTTATCTGGTACTAAATTTTTAATTTAAAATGAAACTGAAAACTAAAATTCTATAAGACATTTATATTAAAGGAAAAAAATGAAAGATTAAGAATATTAAACAGTAAAAGTTAATTTTAGAAAAAAACAGAAGAAAGATGAATAGAATTATTTATAAATGAATCATACCAGGGACAAAAAACTAAATTTATTTAGAAACTAGGATAAAAAAAACTTTAAGTGTAAGTAAATTGTTTTAGTTTATTTTGAACTTTAATTTATAAATTAAAAACTATGTATTTTTATATATTTTACTATACGGTTATAAGCTTGTTATCCATATGATTGACCTAGGATTCAAAACTTAGACCACTTAAACTAAAGACACATACAGAAAAAATAAAATTAACACAAGTAGTTTATTTATTAAAACAAAGATAAAAACATAACTTGATATAAAATTCATACGTTAACATATAAATTAAAATTCTAACCACAAACTTGTACTTACTTACGCTTTGATGTAAAACGATCAAAGTCAAATATTTGAATGCATTAACTAACAACAAAAGTAAAAACCTAACGCTCCAAGGACATTAACAATAGACTTGCAATATTTGAAAAAATAAAAACTAGAAGCGTGCAAAAGTAAAGTACCGTTGAAAACTGTCTGATTGTTTAAAATTTTCGCAGATCATAAGTATATCCGTGAAAATATAATGCCGTGCAAAAGTAACGCTATGCAAAATTGTCGCCATACAAATGTAACGTTGTGCAAAAGTTTTGACAGGTAAAAATATCGCCGTGCAAAAGTGACGCCGTGCAAAAAATAACCCTGCATGCAAAAGTAACGCCGTGCAAAAGTGATCCTCCGTGCAAAAGAGCCGCCGTGCAAAAGTGTCGCCGTGCAAAAATGTCACCTCGTGCTAAAGTGACGCTCGTGCAAAAGAGTCGCCGTGCAAAAGTGTCCCCTCGTGATAAAGTGTCGGTCGTGCAAAAGAGTCGCCGTGCAAAAGTGTCCTCTCGTGCAAAAGTGACCCTTCGTGCAAAAGTGACGCTCGTGCAAAAGTGACCCGTTCCCACGTAAGTTAGGTGCAGTTTCTGCACCTTTAAAAATTTCCAAACGATTACTTCTTTAGAAACAAGCTTGCATAGATAGATATTAGTCTGAATATAAACAAGAAAGCGTTAGATACAGTTTGTGGGTTGAGTCATGACGTAAGTAATTGAGATAGTAATAAAGAAAGAAAGCTGGAAGTTATTTATAAAACTATTTTTACATATCACAACTAGTTTTTACTATTAGAAACAGATATTTTAAATTTTGGCAGTATTTATTTAAGATTAATGTTAAAAAGTTGTATTTATAAAATATTCTGTTAGTGTTCATTTAATTTTGAACTAGTTTATAACATTATTTGGTTTTATAACTAAATATTGTAGTTCGAGTTATTAACTTTTATTAATGCATTTATTTAATATTATAAACATTTAAGTTTATAAATATTTAATTAGTGTTCAAATAAGCTTTTGAAGTTTACAGAAATTTGTAATACTTCAAACTTACATATACAGAATGTAAAACCTTATTAACTATTAAAAAGTACTTTTTTAAAATAATTTCTATATATAATATAATAAATATTAATGTGTAATAACAATTTAATACTACTATTATTTACTTTTGTTTATTGAAGGACAAAAAAAAAGCAGTCAAAAAATTTTAATATTAATTTTTTGTCAAAATTTGAGCTACGTATAGAATCATAAATTAAAATAAACAACAGAAACAAATACAACTGATGCTTTTAAATCCTAATATAATACTTGACAGCTAACTAAGTTGTTAAATGAGTTATTTTGACAATTTTTTCGGTAAAAAATTTCTTATCAAGTCAAAGTTTTGTTAGATATTTAATTATTTTATTTGCTTTACAATTCGTGCAAATATGTTCTTGAGGTTTAAAAATTAAAAAACAAAAAAAAAATACTCAAGTTTTTAAAGTTTAGAGATAACTTATAATAATTTTAGTTGGATCAAAACTATACAAATCTGATAAACAATTTCAAACTTATAGATAAAACGTAGTTTTTTGACTATTTTTAACTATAAAATATTTCTTATTTATTTTTAAAAACATTTTTCTCCGCAAGTAGGCAACATTAAATCTTTTCCAACGACCAAAACAAATATTTTTTTTTAACTTTGTAAAACAGTTGCGGATCAGTTGTATTTTGGTAAGAAGATGCGGAAAATTTACAAGTGTTTAAAAAACTTTTTAGTTTATTACTATTATTATTATAAATTAATGATTTAGTAAGATAAATGAACTACGCACAGAACAAAATTAATTTTAAAGATTTTTTATAACAATAATCTTAACTGTTTTACAACATTATAATAAGTATTTGTTTTTATAAGTGGACCATTACTACGTATCTAGTGTAAAATATGCTTTACTTAAGAAAAATTTTTTTCCATTGAGCTCGTTGAATATCACTTGAATAATATTCGTTAAATAAAATATTCACATTAAAAAGGGTAGAATTAAACGTCTTTAAGTTTTGAGATACATACATGATTTTATTAAAACGTAGGGTTTAATAGTAAAAAAAAAGTAACAAAAGATTACCTAGCTGATTATTGTATTGATATTAAGAAAAAAAATTCAGAAAGAAACTTACAATCAAATATTAGAACTTGAAAACCAAAACAAAACGACCATTCAATCATTTAGTTTTAACTCGATATTTTACTAGCTTGGGTTCACTTAAGACAGAATTTTGACTTTGATTTTAGTTAAATCTTAATGAAAAAAAGACAAAGTTAAAAAAGTTTGTTATTTGTTTTAACTGTTCTACAACCTACTTACATTTACTCATTTTTCTATACTTATTGTATAAAAATTAATGTAAATGTGCGTGATAGCGAAGTAGAACTAATAATTATTTTTTCTTAAAGTTTTTCATAATAAATCTTAAGTAGTTTTGAAGAAAAAAATAAATAATTTAATACTTAAGAAACTTTATACAGAATTTCACTTGTTTTCCTACAATACACACTATTGTTTTTAAATAAACTATGGAAAATGATCAAAGTAAACTAATTACGAAACTATTTAAAAAAATATATTTAATAAAACCTATAAGTTAAAAAAAAATAATTATTTAATAAAACAAATGTGAAAACTAAAAAAAAAGTGTTTCATTCTTTTTAACTATTGTGTTTAATTAGATTGCTGTAACAAAATGCAGTCAAGTTAAGAGAAAATTACGTATACACGAATTGCAAAGCAAACAAAATAAATAAACATACAATAAAACTTTGACTTGTTAAGAATTTTTTGTCACGAAACATTTTGTTTCACAACTTCATTAGCTATGATAAATCATTGTATTAAGATTTTAAAACATCAGTTGTATTTATTTTTGTTGCTTAATTTAGTTTATAACTCTATACGTAGCTAAAATTTTGAGGAAAACAAAATGAAAACTTATATGTAAAAGAAAAAAAATACATATTGCACTAAAAGTTGTTAGATAAAACTTAAAGTGCTTATTTAATACAGTTACAAAGAAATTTGACAAAAACTAAGTAAAAAGTATAAAATTTTAAACATAAAAGATTATATAGCTTATTTTGTAAACATTATGATATTTACTTGTTAATGTATAGTCGATTATTTTTTGTTAAATAGACTACCACATTTATTTTGCATGTTAAAGTGTTTATTGCAAGTTAGGTTTGTTTTTGGCTTGACTGTTGGTTTGCTTGTTGGCTTTGTTCATTATACACTATTTGAAACGGTGCGTGATATAATTGACTATGTACAATTGATGGTATGTGTCCCCGTCGACATTTTTGCAGACAAAGTAGTTGAATTTTACTTGTAACAGATTGTAGATCTGTTAGTTGGTTTATACTTTGGTTGAATTGTTTAAATGCATTTGTGTTGGATGGCTCTTTCATTAGTTGAAGCCACTGCCGGGTTTGTTTCTTCAACGTTTGTCTTCTCTGGTTAAGTATGTTGTGCAACGTGAGTTGATTCGGTTGTTCATTAGGTGTTTTAAATTCTTGCTGACTTGCTTGTAGATCTAGCAGTGCAGGACTAAAAATTTTTACAGTTTATTTTATAGTTACAACCGTTTAAGTATAGCTGTTTGTTTTTAGTAATATATAATTTATAATAATATAATATCGCTTAAAGTTAAGATAATTATGAAGAATAAAAAAATTATGAAAAAAAAATATCGAACTGTAAGTTGTGCTTTAAAAAGACATAGCCCTAAGAAAAAGCCGAGTTGTTTTTATGAAAACAAAAACTAACTAATAAGTAACTTTCTTTGGTTGCCTTTTTCTCAAATGAACTACAAGAAGATTTTTTTGGTAAGAATAGTTTGCTACGGATATTCTAACTTCCTGATTATGATTTTTAGTAATAAAACACGTAGAAAAAACGTTTTTCAAAAACAAATTTATTTTCAACTTACGCTATCAGAGACGATGTTATTTGTTTGAGTCGCTAAACCAATTTCATGAAGTTTTGTGCAAAATTCCAGTTGAAACTCAGCAGAATCAAATCCCAAACTAAAATTGATTGCTTTATATGGAATTTTATTAATGGAGTTCACTGCAACTAATAGTGAATCGGAATTGCAATGTTTAACATTGGGGGGAAGCATAATATTTAAGATTCCAACCTGTACAATATTTTTGAAACAATTTTTATGAAATCTTAAACCGACAATTTTTTCAACATCCTAGTAAAAATTCATTTTTATAACATAAGTTTCGTTAAAGCTAGAAAAACAATTTAGATAATTTGTTAAAAATTTGAAAGTTTAAAGTTATTATGTAAACAACTTTGCATACAAATTTTAGGAACAGTAAGTCAAAGAATATAGTGAAAGTTTTCAATAAGTATTTTACTACTTTCATAAGTTTGGATACTAATTTTGAAATAAAAAAATTTAAGAAGTATCTATAATTCTAAATATCAAAAAAAAAAGACATTTTTATTCAAAAAAGAGAACTTATTGCTTAACAATCGTTATATTAAATAACTTACTGTGATATTTAAGTTAGAAAAAGCACTAATTAATTTTTGCAATTTTACAACTTTGCCATTGAAGGTATAATATATTTCTTTTATATGGGTAACAAATTTTTCTATGAACAAAGAGTCAGAAGTACATATAGAAAAATAGAAATGTTCTAATTTTTGTTTCAATTCTTGAATAACGCTTTGGTTTGTAATTTCAAGGAAGTTTTTTTGGATTTCATCTGCATATTGGTCTGTGCATTAAACGTATTAAATTATATTCTTCTGTCTGGTTACTTTAAGCGTTAAAAGTTTTAAAAAAAACATCTACACAGTACGAACAACACTCTATGACTTTTTTATGTTAACTCATAAACTAAATCACTAAAAAATGTTTAGTTGATAAATAAAGTTTTAATTGTAATTGTATAGTTTGTAAACAACGGACGGTAGCCTTTTAAAAGTAATTTTTCTAAAAAAATTTGCTTGCAAACCGCACTGTACAGCAAAAAGAATATGGACAGCAGTTAATTAAAAATGATTGAAGAAAACAATTTAAAAGTACTGCTTTTAGCATTAAACGTAGCTTAGTAAGCATTGAAAGCAATTGTGCTTAACAACAATTGGTTTAAGAGCTTGATAGAAAATTTTCACAAAAAACTTTTTTTCTTATCTTTAGAAAGAAGTCAGCTTTGAGGGATTTGTGGTTTAGTTGTTTTACCTCTGTTATATATAGGTTTTAATATAAGTATACCCCTGTACTATTACAATGAAGAAATTGTAGAGCTGTTCTTTTTTTAATAGGGCAGTAAAACAAATTTATCTGAAAGTGCTTTATTAATATAATATATACATAAATACTAAACTTACATTTGCAGTTAATGGCATGCTCTACCGATTTTTTAATAAATTCAAGCTTTTTAATTTGCAGATCTTCAGAGTCTATAAATATATGTTCTATAATAAACTTTAAAGACTAAGTGCAAAACAAACTAGTTTTTATAATATCATTGTTTCTTTTTTGTATTACAATATTCGTTAAAACAACTTAATTTTGCATGAATTTTAGTTTTGAACAAACGTGTTTGTAGTAGATAAAAGTAAAATTTAAAACGGACCAAATACTAAAACGTTGACCATCGACACCGTAAACATTCTCACAGTCCCGAAATCGTCCTTTCCAGTGAAATGGCCATCTTTAGTAAGTTTAGGAAATATTTTTTGCAAAAAATCACAAAATTCGTCCTGTGAAAGTTTCATCCAAGCATACCGACTGGTTAAGTATTCCTTAAAACATATATAGGGTTATTTATGTAAACAACTGTTTTTCTATAACATTATTACTATTATACAAATAAAATAAGACTTTTGTAAGTTCTTAGTACTTTTATAACTTGTTTCAACTTAAAAACAAAAACAATTTTTATTTTACATTTTAGCATTATCATTTTTAATACCATATAACTGTACTTAAAGAAATGATTTGAGCAATTTATCCTTAAAATGTGCACCAAAAAAAAGTAACTTGACATATGTCGTACGTATATGATTATAACAGACACAAGACTAATACAAACTAAATTTATTAGTGTACTTGTTTTCTATTATATTTGTGTATTTATGTATTTTTATAGTTATTAGTATTTGTGCAATTTCATTTTTAGTAAACAAGTTTCAATCAAACAATATTAAGAATATGGAATTTTTATAAAATTGAGTTTAGATAAAAACTTTTGTACCAAAGTGAAAGAAGTTTTGTACCGATCAGTTAAGAAAGCAAGTGTGATACTTTATTAAAAGTAAAAAAGGTATAAATAAAACTTATATATTGATAGTTAGATATTTTAAAGTTCAACAACTTTTTACGTACAAACAAAAGCTCTTATTAAACCGGCTTACCTTATTTATAGTTTGTAAGGATTTATTAATATAAACAAGTTGCTTTGAACAATGAAAACGCGTGTAAAATTTTGAGAGTAACTTTTTTTAATTAAATTATTTATTTTTCAAACTTTTTGTATCAATAAGAATATGGTTACTTAATATTTTGAAATACTTATATTAAAAACTAACCTGTATACTCTGGTGGGCGAAATAAAACAAGTTCGGACCGACTAATGCAGAACTGGAATCTCCATGGATTCCGATGACTAAATCCTGCATTTCACTAGGTTTTATATTCACTCCGGAGAGATCACTCTTGTTGATAACAACCGATCCTTCCATGGTCTTCCTGTGAGCCAGCTTCATGATCTTGCTCAAGACGGCGGTGTCTTGAATCTCCCCGGCGTTGTGCGAGCAGAACTGCAACCTTCCTACGAGCTTGTCGAAAACACTTGCCGTCGATTGAATCACAGTCGAAAGCTGATGCTCGCCTTCCAAGTTGACCAAAGACGCGAACATGCGTAAGAACAACGGGCAGTGCATTAGTTGACGGACTCTTGAAGATCTTTGAAGAATCATTTGAAGTATTTGTTCAACGTCGTCTTTGATGTAAAACGACATCAGCGTTTTCATGTCTGTGTGCGTCAAACCACTTACAAACAGCACGCAGTCGGGCTGGATTGCAAGCTCGAAGTTTAGGACGGAATGCGGTCTTGAAGTTAGAACGAGTCTCACACCCGGTAACATCCTCCTAGACAGTATTAAGAAAACAAGCTCAGAGGGCAGGTACTTTTCATGCACGTCTGAGTTTGTCGGAATTGTTTTGCAGGCTAGTTCAAACCTCGCTTGGTCCAACCCATCCATGATAACAGTGACGTTGTTTTGGTTGGCTAATAACCAGGCGAGTGCTTCATCTGTTTGATTTTTACTACAGCTAACGTCGTTTGAAAAGTAAGTCAGCCCTATATTGAACAACAGGTACTTTAGATCAACTGGTTGTCGGGGATCGATGAACATAAGAGGAACGAACAAAGCATATCGATTTTTATCAAACGTAGAGAGGACACAACGTTTGCCTAGGGTAGTTTTCCCCGCACCGGCCGGGCCAATGAGCATGATGTATGGGTTTGGATTGAGTTTTAGTTTTTCACCACGTGTAGCTTTACTGTTCTTGATTTTAAAGAGCTTTGTAGACAGTTGATTTTGGATTTTACCCGATCTTAAATAAAAGTCTTTCAAAAATAACAAAATTGCTTGAAACTCAAACTAGTTAAGTTATATGATAATTATAAGTCTTATCGACCTGTTTGAATAAATCAACGATAACATTGGCAAACGTTTACAAAGCTTAAGTCGGACTTTTGAATGCCATTAGACAGGCTTTATTTAACAAAAGGCCTATTTATACAAACTCGATCATCAGACCACAAGCCTTCGGGACTAAAATCTACATGTTGTTTTTATTAAAACTCGTCAGTCAGCCGCAACCGAAATAAACTTGCAGTCGTCTATCTATAAACGGTTTGACATGTTAAAACAAGAAGCAACCGTTTGTTGGTATTGATCATTGACGTCATCATTGCCTAATTCCGTGAAACGTTTAATACATTGTCCACTTAGAAAGATATCAGGTAGGCTCGTATCTAACACTACAAACGATATGTAGTGGACAATGTAATAAACGTTTCACGCCAAAAGACAATCCTGACGTCACTGATCAATACCAACAAACGGTTGCTTAACGTTTTAACATAATAAACCGTTTAGACTGATGACTGCAAGTTATTAGGTTGTGGCTGGCTGATAATTCCTAGTAAGTTAGAAGCCGGTTTCAGTCTACCAAAAGCTTTTGGTCTGATGATCGAATTGGTATGATTTATCGTTGTATATTTTCAACCAAGTACAAGGTTTTTTTTTTATTTAATTCCAATAGGATATGGTTTATTTTAATAGTTATAAACACATAAAATAACTTCTAATGTTATTTTAGCTAAAGAATTTGATACACAGCTTAAAATTATTGATTTCACAGACAAAAAAGTATTAGTTCGATACCAATAATACGTTAGTTCTTGTTTCTTCTCTAAAGTAATATAAACCAACAAAACATTTTCGAAATTTATATTTTTAAATTCTACTAAAGAGAGATTTTTTTTCTTTTTGATAAATTAAACGTTATACAATAAAATTTACAAAAATAATTTTGTTACCTATACTTTGGTTAGAAATATGAAAATCAAAATAGTTTAAGTTAAGCCTTTTCTCTTGTTATTTTAAGCATAACTCTAATTTAAGTATAACTTGAAATACTTTATTTTATTTTTTCTTAAATTTCTTAGAATTTTTTTTATTATAAACTTTGAGGTATCAATTAGCGAAAACGTACCCAACTACTTCATCGAAACTGATTTCAGGAGCATCTCTGTAAGCTTCGTTTTGATCCTTCATATACCTTCCGTCGACATGTGCCGTGTTCTTTATAAAGTGGTCTTCGCTCAACTTCAACACGGGATGAACCACCGGAACGCTCATCTCTTCACTGTCTTTTGTTCCCATCGGATCAGCAAGAACTTCACATTTTTTCAAAAGCGCCTCTTTGATCTTTAGAATTAGACTTCTCTCTGTATAATATTATTTCATTGTATGAAGGTTTTAATTTTATTTTGGGTTAAAGAAGGATTGAAGCATGACAGACAGTAAATTACGAACACTTAGTCAAGGTCCTATTTTTACAACGTTTTACACCTACAATCGAAAACTCTTAAATTTTAAATAAAAAGTTTTTTATAACGTTAACACAATGGAACTGTAATATAAATAACTTTAATTTGTCTATATAAACGTTTCTTCTAGTATACATATAATATTTAACTAAAAGTTAATTGTAGATAATTTAAACTTAAACTTTGTCTGTTGGATCTCGATACTAGTTATTTTAGCATAAAGTTTCAGTTCTGAAATAATGCTTTTATAACTTAGTTTAAAACTGTTTTTGATTTTTAAAGATAAGTTTGTGTTGTTTCTTATCAAATTTAAGTATCTTTTTATCTTAAAAAGTGTCTCAAACAATATAAATAAAGAATAATTTAACCGTGAAGTCCATTGTTTTCATTGTAGCTTGAAAAATCGTCAGGACCTGTAAAGTATAAAAATAAGACATAAGTTTAAAACATAAAAAGTTTATTTGTGCTTATAAAATTTTTTAACAGTTATTGTGTAATATGAACTAGAAAGTTTTTAGTATAAAGAAAAATGTCTTTATACTTATCCATAATTAAAATTTAGCTATTAGTAGACTTTCTTAAACTTTCATCTTAAGGTGCTATATTATCTCAAAAAATTGAGCCAGAGTTGTACACCTTGAGCTAATGATTTTTTTTTTTTGTAATTTACCTTACAAAATATACATATACTGAAACCGTTTACACTAGAGATGCTTTTTAAAACAAAATAAAATACTAGTCAAACAAGCTTGTTATTGTTCGTATTTTAAATACAGTAAAATTAAATAGTTCTCAATTTCTTTTCGACTAAATATATTACTTTCTGTTTTAATTACAAGTACACTAGTTTTGGACACCGATTTACAAAAGACGGAAAAATCATTACAATACAAATGCTTACCCGGTCTGACTGCGTCTGCAATTTTTGTGCAGTTGTTCATTTCTAAAGCTGTCAGAAGAGCTTTGCTCCATCCAGGTACCAAACGACGACACGCTCCATTTTGTATGATCAGTTCCGCAATATTGTAAAACTGTCCTTCATTTTCGAGAACTTTTATCTCCTCCTAAGTTAAAAGCATATTGTTTTGTTGCTAAACTTATTTAACACAACTAAATATTAACTATAATCTTAAAAATATACTAACTTTTAGTTGATCACTGCAAAATTCTTTTAAAGATGAGAAAACGTCGTTTATCTCAATAGTCTTCAGACTTTCTAGCAGTTTGAGATCGTTAGAGAGTTTGTAAATAATGATTTTATCTTGCAACTCATCGGTGTTATTAGATGTTGATTGGCTCATTTGGTTTTCCATTTAGGTGTTTATTTAAAAATTAAAAACTAAAAATGCTTTTTTTTTTGTAATCCCGTGAAAAAGCCTTTAAGTATTTCATAGTTTATTAATAATTTTAATGTTATCGATGTTAGTTTACTTGAAAAAATAAAACATTAGAACAATATTCTTTTTATTAAGTTCGCATTTTTGAAGTTAGCATATACCGTTGAGTGTAATCAAATTTTTCTTTTTACATAAATTAGGTTTATTTAAGTGTATTAGAATGGTTTCTGGTCTTAATAATTCCAAAGTATTTGAACATTGTCACAGAAAACTGAATTTTGAAATTTAAAAATTATTTCCAATACAAGTATCGTTTACTACATTTTCAGCTATATCTGATTGAAACTGTTTAAAAAGTTCATAATAATCAACATCAGTGTAAATATGTTTAAAAGGAGTAATTTTTAGCACATAAAATTTAAAGTATTTCATAATTTTAAATCACTCAGCTTGGTATAGTGTAACATACGATAACGCCAACCATTGAAAATTTATCAGTGTTTTATTAGCACAAATATTTGCTGAAAATTATCTACATTGAACTTTGCGCTACTAAACAAATTTAATTTGTATGCTTACTTAAAACAAATGTACGATTTAATTGCTGGAAAGTTTATTGTAAACTTTTTTAATTTTCTACTTTGTTTAACGACTTTTTTGCATGTTTTTAACTTAATTATATCTAAAAGTTTATTGAAAATGATAGACTATCAAATGTTAACGATATGAAGTAAATAACAAATAAACTTTTACTCCCTTCAAATTTTTAAACATTTTTTTCTGAAAACTATCAAACCCAAACACTTTTATTTCATATTTAAACTCTTAGTTTGAGAAAAAATAACTGTAAACATTCACAAAGTTACAACTATAATTTTTAGATCAGTAAGTGTTAAACCATTGGCTTGTAAAACAATTTTTGAGTTGATAAAACTTCTAAAGTAACAAAAAAACTTTGTGACTATGCATATATGAGATGTTATTAAATTTTCATTAAATATTCATATTCATTAAATAAGACTGACTAGTGTTTTCGTTGAGTTCATTTTTTTACAAGTTCTTAACAGTTATGCTACGACATATTAACGATTAAACTTATATTGGTGAACTTAATAGAATAATAGTTAATAAGACTATTTAATAAGACATAGGCTTAATGGTTAAAAAATTAAATGAATCAAACTTTGTCACTTCGTCTAACTTGTGCTTTTTTGTTGTGTTGATTGGTGTTTGCTAAAACACTTAAGTTAAGTACATCAAACATCTATACGTCAAATACGTATTCATTAATTCAGAATAGTTAAAGTAAGTTTGCCTATCTATTTTATAGCTAGCTGACACTTTTTCTGATCAAAAAAGAATGAAAAAAAGAGTAATAAAAGATTAAAATGTTGAAGTTAAGTTAGTTTTATGAACCACGTGTTAAACACATAAAAACAATTTTTAAATGAGTTTATAACAAGTTATAGTACTTTTAATTAAAAAAAAACCATAAACTATATAAAAAAAATGGCTTTAAAACTTACTATAATATGTCTAATTATATTTTAAAACATATTTAAACACTTGTATCATATTAAAGATTAAAAAATGCTTTTAATATTGTGATGCAGAACTTTAAAGTTATAATACTACAAAACTAAAGATAATCTTAAAAAATTTAACTGTCTTTTTTGCAGAAAGGCCTACCAGTATGCTTAACTGTAAATTTAAACAAAATCAGAGTAGCTTAAAAATGTATTATTATAATATACTAAGTATTCGAAGTATAATTTTTTGATTCATAAGTTTAGGTTTTAAAATATCAATTGTATATTTTTATTTGTTTAAGTTACGTTTTAAGTTAAACTTAAACACTTAACTGTATTTTAACTTTTTTTAGTTATTCATTATGCAATAAAAGTGTAAATTTCTTTGTTTGTTATCCTTGAACTATGGTTTAACTTTGTTTCATAACTTTTGTATGTTACGAAAAGTTTAAATTCAAGTTTAAGCTAGCTTAGGTTGAAGCACAAACCTACTTCAGCTTTATCAACAAAAAATATATTGTGAGATGTTATTTATGAAGATAAAAACTTTCTTGCTTAAATTTTATACTTTTAAAAGAACGTAAAATCACAAGTGTTTTTGTTAGTAAACAAAACTATTGAGTTTGAAAAGATTATTTTAATGTTTTTAAACGATTACCTGCATGAAAGTAGTAATATTTTAAAATAGCATGTTTTTGTTTTTACTTCAGTTTAAAAGGTTTAAAATGATTTGATTAATGCATGAAGATGTAATTTACGAAAGTTATATAAAAACAATTTTTTTAAATGGCCATGTTAAATCAAGGTTTTATAAGATCCTCCAAAAATTCTAAGTATATATTAAATCAAGTCTTACACAACTGTTTCTTGAAATTTAAAACAAACAAGTTTAACATGTCTATTTTAGACTTGTTATATTTTTATTTTACTAGAACGGTAACACATATTGTACGAAAATAATAAAAATAATCTAAGTCTTTATTATATAACTAGCTCTGTTTTAATAAAAAATCTTCCACTTCTAAAGTTACCAGAACTATTTTGCTTAATTAACGTACAAAATGACTAAATTTTTAAAAACAGTTTTCACCATATGTAAAAAATATGATGTTTTTTTTTAAAATTACATTAGTTTTTGCTATGATATGAAAAAAGTGAAATACATATCAAAGAGTATGTTTAAAAAAGTTTGTTAATCGGTTTGTATAAAAAGTATACTTTAAAATAAAGTAAATTCACTTTTTGTTATATTTTAGTAAAAATATTTTTTTTTTTTACTTCGTTTATGTAAACTCCTGAACAGTTTTATAATTTTTCTCTGTTCAGATGTCTTATCTATCAATATTAAGTTACACTCTTCGGACAAAAATAAAACAGTAAGTTTAAAAAAATTCAAATTTCAAATTTGATATAACAAAAGTTTTAAACTATTGTTTAGTAAGAGTTATTTTTTTACAAACTTAGTTTATTTAAATTCCTTACTAGTTTTTTTTTTCATTCAGATGTTTTATCTTTCAATAGCAATTCAAAAGATAAAACATTAAGTTAAAAAAAACTTGATATATCAAATATTTTAAACTATGGTAATGTTTTAGTGGTGAGTAATTTATATCGCTAACGTTGTAGGTTTTGTTTGTATATATATTTTTTTAAAGTTTAGAAAATTACAGTTTTCAAATATTTATGGTTTAATTCTGATTGCACGTAATAAAAAACTGAAGTTTTACTTTGAAATAAATCTAGATGCATATACATTTTTATTTTTTATTTTCTGCACTTACAACTCTCTATACAAACTAAAAAAGAACTTAGCCTTCAAAACTAAAATAAAATCTAATTTAAGCTACCAAGTAATAGTAAAAGTAATAATGTTAAGTTTTCAAAAACAAAAACCTTCCTTTATTACGGCTGCTTCATACAAAAGTCAACAAAGTTGTTGTGTTGAAAATAAATGCTATCTCGTGTTAAAGTCTGTGTGCTTTTAAAAATGTTTGTTTTTTGACGATAAGAAAGTTACTGATTAATCTAATTTGCTAATTTCATTTTACACTTTAAACCTTTTGTTTCGAAATTTTTTATGAATTGTTTTAGGCTTTTTTTTTGGTTCTAAAAGTTATACTGTAATTATGATTAAAATATTTTTTGCGTTGTTAACATAAACTTTTAAACTATGAATATTAAGTTTAAAAAAATACCTTTTAAGGAATTCGATTTTACTCATTCAGTAGAACTTTTTCTTATATCAAGTTTCTTGAATTTTTTGATCAACAATTGTTTTGTATGCGTTTACTTTTTAAATAAACTTTAATATTAATAAAATAAATTCATTTTGAATGTTTAATTACCTACTTTTGTTAATTCTGATGAAGCTGTTAAACATACTTAATTCTAATGAACTGAATTATACCTCATGAATTAATTTTCACAAATTCTTAAAAAAAGCTTTAAAGACACTTATAAACTAATGCTATGTTTGAGTAATATGATTAGTTGAGACACCGTAAAAGTTCAATTCACTTAAACTTTGTCACTTTAGCAAACAAATAAACTTTTGAAAACAACAAATTGCAAAACTTTTAATATTTATTTCAAACAGTTTGATACTTGGAAACTTTTTAATTATTTTAATGAACAAAAATTAAAAATGTTTAGAACCATCAAATAAAAATAACTGTTTCAATTTTTTTTTACAAATACTTTATTTGATGGTTCTAACCTTTTTTTAAGTCAACTTTTCAATCCTGGCCTTTAGAATCAAAAGAGGCAGACTACATTCATTCCAACATTCTAATTACTTTAATGAAGTGAGAAAAATTATTTTTAACTCAATCCTCTTAAAAGTACTTAACACACCAATTAGTATATTTTAGTATTACAATCAAGTATCAGTAAGGTTTTAACAAACAAAATGTTAACTAAAAGTTTTAGTTGTTATGTACAACCATAAAAAGTACTTAATTTGCCGTTTAAACGTTTTTTTAGTAAAATACTAAGTATTACTAATACTTTTTTACGGTTTTTAGTTTTTACCGAGAGTATGTAACTACCAAAAGTATGTATGAAACATTTAATTAACGTAGAAAATAGTAAAGTCAAAATTGTCTTTCAACCATACCTTTTGGTAACTTGATAATTTTTTACTAAAATTGTGTATTCAAAAACTGGTTTATAAATCAAAATAATTTTAAGCTACCAAATATTTTTTTAGTTACCAGTTTGCCTACAGCAGCTTAGAAAAATTTTAAAAACTAGATTAGATCAATTAACTTGTTGTACCTATACAACAAAATAACAAAACCCAAACATAAGCTACAATGAGTTACTTAAGCGCGTCATTAGAATTTGACAAATGTTGAGCTCATTATTAAAAAGCTGCTTTTGCTTTCTAAAGCACTTTATTTGCTTAATGCACAGAAAGCAAATGTAAATCAGTTTTATGATATAAGTTAGGCGCAGTTTCTGCACCTTTAAAAATTTCCAAACGATTATTTCTTTAAAAACAAACTTGCATAACTAGATATTAGTCTGAATATAGACAAGAAAGCGTTAGATACAGTTTGTGGGTTGAGTCATGACGTAAGTAATTGAGATAGTAATAAAGAAAGAAAGGTGGAAGTTATTTATAAAATTATTTTCACATATCACAACTAGTTTTTTCTATTACAATATATATTTTATATTTTAGCAGTACTTATTTTGAATTTTATGTTTTAAAATTGTATTTATCAAATATTTTATCAACATAATTAATATTAAAATCGAATTGTAAAATTTAAATGGTTATAAAACTAAACATTATAGTTGTAGTTGTCAATCACTGTAAATGTATTTATTAAATATTATAAATATTATAGTAAATAAACATTTCACTAGTTTTAAAAATGTATAAAGTTTTAATGAAAATGATATATTTTGAACAATATTTTACAGAACAACATTGAAAAAAATAAAATACTTTGCAAATACACTTTTTTAATATAAGTATCATATAAAAAATTTAAATTACTTTTTTTTTTACTCTCGTTTATTGTAGCACAAAAAGAGCATTCAAATATTTAGTCTTAGAACCTGGTGCACAAAATAACCTTTCGATTATCAATTTGCACACCACTTAAAATTTTTCAACGTCTTGTTCATGGTAGATAACAGACAAAGTTGATCGAATATGATTTTGTAGTAATTTAACAGTTAAACAAAAAACTATATAAAATCATTATTTGGTAATGTATTTGTTTGAATGAGTCATATAAAGTAATTATAATTACAAAATAAATAAAAAAAACATAAAGCAAGCTAAAAAAAAACGATAGGAATAACCTTATTGATATTGATCATTACATAATTAAAATAACATTTGAGCTTTTATAAGCAACTGTTCCTAATTTAATATTATCTATATCAATGTTCTTAATATTTATGTTAAACAAAGTAAACTAGTAACTCCTTTTTAATTTGAAAATAAAATCAAAATTTTTTCACAAAATAAAGAAAACTTTTGAAAGTATTAAGACAAAATCTTAAGTAGTTTTTAGATAAGAATAAATATATTTTAATAGTTTTATGTATATGTTTATTACTAGAAGTTTTTAAAAACGATTTTATGTCTCACTATTTACAGTCAGAAAGTTAAATACAAACAATTTGAAAACAATTACTGCTTACAACAAACTTACTTTTAGTTTTTATTAAGTTATGACTCAAGTGATAAAGATAAAAATGTCAAAAATTCAATTATTAAAAAAGAAGAGGGCTTAAAATATCAAGAATAGTATAAAACTCAATACTTTTATGCTTTTTATATAGGGCTATAACCTTTAGTACACCCAAAAACTTAAACGTTTTATACATAAAATATACATTTTGAAAGTATGTAAACTAACTTTTGTTATGTACAGCACAATTTAAACAAAACAAAATATTTGAGTCTATTCCAAAAATTACACAAACCTACAAGACAAAATAAAGGATAGACATTGTACTGTGCATAGAAAATAGGTGTTTAAAATTTATCTACTACATTAAAGATTTATAAAAACTTAGTGGTAGCTACACTATCTACATTTAAAAGAACTTTAAAACGGCTTAAAAAAATTTTAAAATAAGTTATACATGATTTTTTTTTATTTATTTAGAGATATTGGATCACAACTTATATTTTTTAATAACTACTGTACTTTATGTTTAGTTAAAGTTCACACTAAAATATAACCAATTATTAGTGGTTAAATTTGGATTAAATACAATTTATTTACAACGTTTTGAATTAATAACAAAGTAAGTATTAAAAAAAAAATCTAAATAAAAATTGTTAAACTTTTTTAAAACATTTAAACTATAGCAACGTTTTTGGATTTCGTTTTTAATTAACGAAGTTACCGTTGAAATAAATATTGAAATATCTTAGTTAAATTTGTGTTTATTTGCTTCTTATAATCAAAAAGTTGTATTAATGACTTTAATGTAAATCATTTGCTCTTCGCTTACGTGGTTTTTCCCGTTATAAAAAAAAATTTATGTTTAGGTACATATTTATTTTTAAAGACTATAAAAAAAAATCAAAAGACCCAACTTATTGTTTTAAGAAAAACTTAATGAACATTTGCTGGTTTTTTTTTCGAGTAAAAAATGTTATTGTGTCTTTCTTTCTTTTTGTTTGTAAAATTACAGCTTCTTAAAACAAAAGGGTTGTTTTTATTTCTTTTATTTTATGATACAAAATAGATAAAGTAAGTAGTTGGTCTGCAGCTCGATGACCGAAAGGTTTCTGTAGATCAGGTCCTTTCACTAAATTATTTAAGACTTTATTGTTTATCGTGTTCAAAAAAGTACTTATTAGTTTAGAAAAATTGCGATTAGATTGTTTTGACTCTTTGGACATTCTATTTTATGCTCATACGTTACAAAAAATTGTAAACTTGCTTAGTAATAAAAATTTGTAAACTTTTACTGATAATAACTGTTAAGTTGGTTTTGTTTAAATAAAGAAGCCTAAATGTCTTGTAAAAAACAACTGTTGTTTTTAAAACAATTTTAAATATATTTTTGTTATGTCAACCTTAATTTAATCGTGCTATTTTATACGCAATAAAACTAGGATATTAATCTTAATACCTCATGATCACCAATTAAATACAAAATTAAAAAAAAATCTTTAATTGTTATTAAACTAAATAACTTTAAGTGTATGTCAACACGATTAAATGTCAAATCGATTCAAATCGATACGGTTCAAATTATAACAACTAAAATGATTCTAAAAACTGTTAGGGGGTCACATCTCTATTGTTAAATATAAAAAATATATTTACATATATAGGTCTTAGTAACAAGATAATTATGATAATTTTTATTTTCATGAATTCTATTTATGTATACCAAATTTAGTTGATAAATTTTGAAACTTCTTCAAGCCATATCTAAAAAAAGTTATCAATTTTTTATAAATATCAATGGTAAATAATAAATTAAGTATGCTCGTTTACGTCTAATTAACAAGCCTAACTATTCATTACTCAAAAATATGTATCACAATAGAAAAAAAACGAAATTTAAACTGCCGTGCACTATGCCTAAATTATTGCATTAATTTACTTTGACTAAAGAAAATAAAAGCATTGAGTTCTCGTTTTTTTATTTACTCTTAATTGATGACGTGATTAGCTAACCTGCAAACGATGAAAAAAAATTTCTTATATATAAACAGACTAATATCGTAGTCCATTGTTCTGAAATTTGAAAGGTGTTGAAAACGCACTTAATACTAAGCTTATCATACTGGTGGTTTTGTTAAAAGGCCGCTTAGGAATCTGTGTAATGCCTTATGAATCTGCAATGCTTATAAAACCTTATAAGGTATTGTTTTATGTATTGAGGACTTATTTAGCCTAATTTGCTTCACAAAACAAATTTAAATTACTTTGAAACAAGAACGCAGTTCAAACTTCATTCTGGACAAACTTACAAATTACTTGAACAAAACTGATTAACTGAAACTAGATACACTTCTAATTGCATACAAACTTGTTGTTTAAGTTACAAAGTAAAATTTATGAGATTCACACAAAAATAAGTTTAAATATAAAGAACTTTTCTTAAAATTTAAAAATTTAGTTTTAAAAGGAATTCGATTAGTTTTCATTAAACAGAAAACTCGATATCACTAACACCCGTGAAAATTTTCGATAACGTCTTGCAGATACAAACTGTGCTCTTTTACAAGTACTTTATACTTGTAATGCTGTGAGTAGCATTAGAGCACAATCAACTTTAATTTAATTCAATTTAGTTGCGTTGTAACACCTTTGAAAAATTTCATTGGCCCGATTGGCTGCGTTCATTGAAGGCTAATGTTATAGCTTGTTAGTTTGTATATTAATAAAAAGCAGTTGGCATAGTTTGTGTGTAATACTTTATGACGTCATTAATTTAGTTAATTTTAAAATAAGAGAGAGAGAAAGCATAGTATATGTATTTTTAATAACTTACTTTTTTTTTATAGTTTAAAAAAAGGTTTAACTGTTGGATGTTTAACTTAAAGTTTTAGAGTAAGTTTTAAAGTAAGAGTAACAAATGTTAAACACTAAAGCTTATATAGCTTATTTTGTAAACATTTTTAATTTACTTATCAATATATGCTCAATTGTTTGTTATTTTCTTGAATAGGTTACCATATTTATTTTGCATGTTAAAGTTTTTATTGCAAGTTAGATTTGTTTTTGGCTTGACTGTTGGTTTGCTTGTTGGCTTTTTTCAAGATACACTACTTGAAACGGTTCTTGATATAATTGATCATGTACAATGGATGGTACGCGTCCCAGTGGACTTCTTTGCAGACATATTAGTTGAAATTTATTTACAATAGATTGTGGATCTGTTGGTTGGTTTGTACTTTGGTTGAATTGTTTAAATGCATTTGTGTTGGATGGCTCTTGCATTAGTTGAACCCATTCCCGGGTTTGTTTCTTCAACGTTTGTCTTCTCTGGTGAAGTACGTTGTGCAACGTGAGTTGATTCGGTTGTTTATTCGGTGTTTGAAATTTTTGTTGTCTTGTTTGTATATCTAGCAGTGCGGGACTAAAATTTTTTAGAGTTTATTTTATAGTTACAACCGTTTAAGTATAGCTGTTTGTCTTTAGTGATGCAAAATATAATATATAATAATATAATACTGTTTAAAGTTAAAATGATTATGAAGAATAAATAAATTTGAAAAAATAATTATCAAACTGTAAGAAGACATACCCTAAAAAAAATTAAAATTGTTTATATGAAAACAAAAACTAACTAATAAGTAACTTTCTTTGGTTGCCTTTTTCTCAAACGAACTTCAAGAAGATTTTGTTGGTATGAATAGCTTTCTACGGATATTCTAATTTCCTGATTTTGATTTTTAGTAGTAAAAACACGTAGAAAAAAAGTTTAAAAAAATAAATGGCAACATTAGAAAAAACTTTTATATGTAAACAAAACAAATTGGTTTTCATTTCAACTTACGCTATCAGAGACGATGTTATTTGTTTGAGTCGCCAAAACAATTTCATGAAGTTTTGTGCAAAATTCTAGTTGAAACTCAGCAGAATCAAATCCCAAACTAAAATTGATTGTTTTATATGGAACTTTATTAATGGAGTTCACTGCAATTGATAGCAACTCGGAATTGCAATGTTTTACACTGGGGTGAACCATACAATTTAAGATTCCAACCTGTACAACATTTTTTGAAACAATTTTTTTGAAATATTAAACCAACAATTTATTCAACATCCTAGTAAGTATTTATTTTTATAACATAAGTTTTGTTAAAGCTATAAAAACTATTGAGATAATTTATTAAAATTTTGAAAGTTTAAAGTTATTATGTAAAAAACTTTACATACAAATTTTTGGAATAGTAAGTCAAAGAATATGGTGAAAGTTTTCATTAAATATTTTAATACTTTCAGAAGTTTGGATATTAATTTACAAAAAAATATTTTAAACAAGTAACTATAATTCTAAACATCAAAAAATAATATCATTATTATATAAAAAAGAGAACTTATTGCTTAACAATCGTTATAGTAAAGAACTTACTGTGATATTTGAAATAGAAAAAGCGCTAATTAATTTTTTCAATTTTACAATATTGTAACCGAAGGTATAATATATTTCTTTTATATGGGTAACAAATTTTTCTATGAACAAAGACTCAGAAGTACTTATAACAAAATGAAAATGTTGTAGTTTTTGTTTCAATTGTTGAATAACGCTTCGGTTTGTAATTTCAAGGAAGTTTTTTCGGATTTCTCGTGCATAAGCGTCTGTGCATTAAACGTATTAAATGATATTTTTATGTCTCGTGACTTTAAGCGTTAAAAATTTTATTGTTTAAAAAACATCTACACAATACGAATACATTTATGTATGTTAACTCATAAACTAAGTCACTAAAAAAAGTTGATCGATAAAGTTTTCAATGGATTTGTATAGTGAACAACAGACGGGAGCCTTTTATAAATAATTTCTACAAAAAGTTGCTCGCAAACCGCACTGTACAGCAAAAAGACTATGGACATCAGTTAATTAAAAATCATTGTATAAAACAATTTAAGTATTTAATTTAAGTAAGTAAGATTGTATAAAACAACTGCTTTTAGCTTTAAACGTAGCTTAGTAAGCATTAAAATGCAATAGTGCTTAATAAAAATTGGTTTAAGAGCTTGATAGTAAATTTTCACAAATATTTTTTTTCTTATCTTTAGAAAGAAGTCAGTTTTCATCTGAAAAGCGGGTTTACGGTTTAGTTGTTCAACCTCTGTTATATATAGGTTTTAATTCAAGTATACCCCTGTATTATTACAATAAAGAAATTGTAGAGCTAATCTGTTTAATAAGACAGTTAAACAAATGTATCTGAAACTGCTCTTTTATTAAATATATTCATATATATATATAAATATATATCAAACTTACAATGTAATGCGTGGCAGCCAATGATATGCTCTGCTGATTTTTGAATAAATTCATGCTTTTTATTTTGCAGATCTTCAGAATCTATAAATATATTTTATATGATAAACTTTACAGACTAAATGCAAAATTAACTAGCTTTTGAAGTTTTATTGTTTCTTTTTTGTATTACAATATTAAATAAAATAATTTAGTTTTGCATGAATTTCGTTCTAAACAAATTTATTTGTAGTAAATAAAAATAAAAGATAAAACGAACCAAATACTAAAACGTCGACCATCGAAAGCGTAAACATTCTCACAGTCCCGAATTTGTCTTCACCAATGAGAGAGCCTTTTTTTGTGAGTTTAGGAAATATGTTTTGCAAAAAATCACAAAACTCATATTGTGAAAGTTTCAACCAAGCATACCGGCTGGTTAAATATTCCTTAAAACATATGTAGGGTTATTTATGAAAAAATATATTTATTATATAACATTATCACTATTATACAAATAAAATAAGACTTTTGTAAGTTCTTAGTACTTTTGTAACTTGTTTCAAATTGTAAACAAAAACAGTTTTTATTTGAAGTTTTAGCATTATCATTTTTAATACCATATAACTGTACTTAAAAAATGATTTGAGCAAATCATCCTTAAAATGTGCACTAAAAAAGTAACTTGACAGATGTCGTACGTATATGGATTATAACAGACACAAGACTAATACAAATTAAATTTATTTGTGTATTTGTTTTTATAGTTATTAGTATTTGTGTAATTTCATATTTCAGTAAACAAGTTTCAATCAAATAATATTAAGAATATGGGATTTTTATAAAATTGAGTTTAATTAATAACTTTTGTACCAAAAGGAAAGAAGTTTTGTACCGATCAGTTAAGTAAACAGAAGTATACACTAGTAAAAATTTAAAAAAAAGTTATAGGTGAAACTAATATAGTAATAGTTAGATGTTTTAAAGTTTAACAACTAATTACGTACAAACAAAAATTCTTATTAAACCGACTTACTTTGTTTATTGTTTAAAAGGATTTATTAATATAAACAAGTTGCTTTTAAGCTATGAAAACATGTGTAAAATTTAAAGAGTAATTTTTTTTAACCAAATTATTTACTATTCAAACTTTTTCTGTCAATAACAATTTGTTTTTCGAATATTTTAAATTACCTATTTCAAAAACAAACCTGTATACTCTGGTGAGCGAAATAAAACAAGTTCGGACCGACTAATGCGGAGTTGGAATCTCCATGGATCCCGATGACTAAATCCTGCATTTCACTTGGTTTAATATTCACTCCAGAGAGATCACTCTTGTTGATAACAACCGATCCTTCCATGGTCTTCCTGTGAGCCAGCTTCATGATCTTGCTCAAGACGGCGGTGTCTTGAATCTCCCCGGCGTTGTGCGAGCAGAACTGCAACCGTCCTACGAGCTTGTCGAAAACACTCGCCGTCGATTGGATCACAGACGAAACCTGATGCTCGCCTTCCAAGTTGACCAGAGACGCAAACATGCGCAAGAACAACGGGCAGTGCATTAGTTGACGGACTCTTGAAGATCTTTGAAGCTTTTGAAGTATTTTTTCAACGCCGTCTTTGATGTAAAACGACATCAGCGTTTTCATGTCTGTGTACGTCAAACCACTTACAAACAGCACGCAGTCGGGCTGGATTGCAAGTTCGAAGTTTAGGACGGAATGCGGTCTTGAAGTTAGAACGAGTCTTACGCCCGGTAACATCCTCCTAGACAGTATTAAGAAAACAAGCTCAGAGGGCAGGTACTTTTCATGCACGTCTGAGTTTGTCGGAATTGTTTTGCAGGCTAGTTCAAACCTCGCCTGGTCCAACCCGTCCATGATAACAGTGACGTTGTTTTGGTTGGCTAATAACCAGGCGAGTGCTTCATCTGTTTGATTTTTACTACAGCTAACGTCGTTTGAAAAGTAAGTCAGCCCTATATTGAACAACAGGTACTTTAGATCAACTGGTAGTCGGGGATCGATGAACATAAGAGGAACGAACAAAGCATAGCGGCTTTTATCAAACGTAGAGAGGACACAACGTTTGCCTAGGGTAGTTTTCCCCGCACCGGCCGGGCCAATGAGCATGATGTATGGGTTTGGATTGAGTTTTAGTTTTTCACCACGTGTAGCTTTACTGTTCTTGATTTTAACGAACTTTGTAGACAGTTGATTTTGGATTTTACCCGATCTTAAATAAAAGTCTTTCAAAAATAACAAAATTGCTTGAAACTCAAACTAGTTAAGTTATATGATAATTATAAGTCTTATCGACCTGTTTGAATAAATCAACGATAACATTGGCAAACGTTTACAAAGCTTAAGTCGGACTTTTGAATGCCATTAGACAGGCTTTATTTAACAAAAGGCCTATTTATACAAACTCGATCATCAGACCACAAGCCTTCGGGACTAAAATCTACATGTTGTTTTTATTAAAACTCGTCAGTCAGCCGCAACCGAAATAAACTTGCAGTCGTCTATCTATAAACGGTTTGACATGTTAAAACAAGAAGCAACCGTTTGTTGGTATTGATCATTGACGTCATCATTGCCTAATTCCGTGAAACGTTTAATACATTGTCCACTTAGAAAGATATCAGGTAGGCTCGTATCTAACACTACAAACGATATGTAGTGGACAATGTATTAAACGTTTCACGCCAAAAGACAATCCTGACGTCACTGATCAATACCAACAAACGGTTGCTTAACGTTTTAACATGATAAACCGTTTAGATTGATGACTGCAAGTTATTAGGTTGTGGCTGGCTGATAATTCCTAGTAAGTTAAAAGCCGGTTTCAGTTTACCGAAAACTTGTGGTCTGATGATCGAATTGGTATGATCAACCGTTATGTAATTTTAACCAAGTACGAGGCTTGTTTTTATTAAATTCCAGTAGGATATGGTTTATTTTAATAGTTATAAACACATAAAACAACTTCTAATGTTGTATTAGCTATAGATTTTGATACACAGTTTAAAATTATTGATTTTATAGACCAAAAAGTATTAGTTAGATTCAAACAATACGTTAGTTCTTGATTTTTCTCTAAAGTAATATAAACTAACCAAACATTTTTGAAATTTATAATTTTTTTTAATTCTACTAAAGAGAGGGGTTTTTAATCTTTGATACATTAAATGTTATATGATGAAATTTACAAAAATAATTTTGTTACCTATACTTTGATTAGAATTAAGAAAATCAAAATAGTTTAAGTTTAACCTTTTCTCTAGTTATTTTAAGCATAACTTAAATTTAAGTTTAACTTGAAATATTTTTATTTTATTTTCTACTTTTATTAGTGTCCTTAGAACTTTTGTTTTTCATTATAAACTATTAGGTATCAATTAGCAAAACGTACCCAACTACTTCATCAAAACTGATTTCAGGAGCATCTCTGTAAGCTTCGTTTTGATCCCTGATATACCTTCCGTCAACATGTGCAGTGTTCTTTTTAAAGTGGTCTTCGCTCAACTTCAACACGGGATGAACCACCGGAACGCTCATCTCTTCACTGTCTTTTGCTCCCATCGGATCAGCAAGAACTTCACATTTTTTCAAAAGCGCCTCTTTGATCTTTAGAATTAGACTTCTCTCTGTATAATATTATTTCATTGTATGAAGGTTTTATTTTATTTTGAAGTTAAAGAAGGATTGGAGTATGACTGACAATAAATTACGAACAAATAGTCAAGTTTCTACAACGTTTTACACCTACAATCGAAAACTCTTAAACTTTAAATAAATAGCTTTTTATAACGTTAACACAATGAAACTGTAAGATAAATAACTTTAATTTGTTTATATAAACGTTTCTTCTAGTATACATACAATACTTTACTTAAAACAAGTTAACTGTAGATACTTTAAACTTAAACCTTGATTGATCTTGATACTAATTATTTTAGCATAAAGTTACAATTCTTAAGTAATGCTTTTATAATTTGTTTAAAACGGTTTTCGATTTCTAAAGATAAATTTTTGTTGTTGGTTATCAAATTTAAGTATCTTTTTTTCTTAAAAAGTGTCTAAAACAAAATAGAGAATAATTTAACCGTGAAGTCCATTGTTTTCATTGTAGCTTGAAAAATCGTCAGGACCTGTAAAGTATAAAAATAAGAAATAAGTTTAAAACTCACAAAGTTTATTTGTACTTATAACATTTGTTAATAATTTTGTTTTGTAATATGAACTAGAAAGTTTTTAGTATAAAGAAAAATGTCTTTATACTTATCCATAATTAAAATTTAGCTATTAGTAGACTTTCTTAAACTTTCATCTTAAGGTGCTATATTATCTCAAAAAATTGAGCCAGAGTTGTACACCTTGAGCTAATGATTTTTTTTTTTGTAATTTACCTTACAAAATATACATATACCGAAACCGTTTACACTAGAGATGCTTTTTAAAACAAAATAAAATACTAGTCAAACAAGCTTGTCATTGTTCATATTTTAAATGGAGTAAAATTAAATAATTCTCAATTTCTTTTTAACTAAAGATATTGCTCTCTTTTTTAATTACTAGTACACTAGTCTTGGACACCGATTTACAAAAGACGGAAAAATCATTACAATACAAATGCTTACCCGGTCTGACTGCGTCTGCAACTTTTGTGCAGTTGTTCATTTCTAAAGCTGTCAGAAGAGCTTTGCTCCATCCAGGTACCAAACGACGACACGCTCCATTTTGTATGATCAGTTCCGCAATATTGTAAAACTGTCCTTCATTTTCGAGAAATTTTATCTCCTCCTAAGTTAAAAGCATATTGTTTTGTTGCTAAACTTATTGAACACAACTAAATATTAACTATAATCTTAAAAATATACTAACTTTTAGTTGATCACTGCAAAATTCTTTTAAAGATGAGAAAACGTCGTTTATCTCAATAGTCTTCAGACTTTCTAGCAGTTTGGGATCGTTAGATAGTTTGTAAACAATGATTTTATCTTGCAACTCATCGGTGTTATTAGATGTTGATTGGCTCATTTGGTTTTCCATTTAGGTGTTTATTTAAAAATAAAAAACTAAAAATGCTTTGTTTTTGTAATCCCGTGAAAAAGCTTTTAAGTATTTCATAGTTTATTAATAATCTTAATGTTATCGATGTTAGTTTACTTGAAAAAATAAAACATTAGAACAATATTTTTCTTATTAAGTTCGCATTTTTGAAGTTAGCATATACCGTAGAGTGTAATCAAATTCTTTCTTTTTACATAAATTAGGTTTATTTAAGTGTATTAGAATGGTTTCTGGTCTTAATAATTCCAAAGTATTTGAACATTGTCTCAGAAAACTGAACTTTGAAACATAAAAATAATTTCCACTACAAGTATTGTTTACTAAACTTTCAGCTGTATCTGATTAAAACCATTTAAAAACGTTCATAATAATCAACAACAGTGTAAATATGTCCAAAAGAAATGTTTTTAACCACATAAAACTTTAAGTATTTCATAATTTTAAATCACTCAGCTTAGTAAAGTTTAACACACGATAACGCTTTGAAAATTTATCATTGTTTTATTAGCACAAATATTTTTTTAAATTTATCTACATCGAACTTTGCGCTACTAAACAAATTTCTTGTGTATGCTAACTTAAAACAAATGTACGATTTAATTGCTGGAAAGTTTATTCTAAACTTTTTTAATTGACTACTTTGTCGAACAACTTTTTTGCATGTTTTTAACTTAATTATATCTAAAAGTTTATTGAAAATGATAGACTATCAGATGTTAACGATATGAAGTAAATAACACTTAAAATACTTTTTTTAAAAACATTTTATATTTTTAATTCTTTAAAATTAATTAAAAAAAAAATTTTGAAAACAATCAAACCTACGACTTTTATTTTATATTTAAACACTTAGTTTGAGAAAAATAAATGTAAACGCTCACAAAGTTACAACTATGATCATTAGATCAGTAGGTGTTGGACCATTTGCTTGTAAAAAAATTTTGACTTATTAAAAATTGTAAAGTAACTAAATACTTTGTGATTATGCTTATATAAGATGTTATTTCATACCTTTTAAATAAGACTGAAATTGCTTTTGATAGGTTCGTTTTTTTACAAATGCTTTCACAGTGGCGCTACGACATATTAACGACTAAACTTATATCGGTTAACTAAATAAGTTAATATTATTATTTGATAATATATACGCTTAATGGTTAGAAAAAGTAAACAAATCAAACTTTGTCAGTTCTACTAACATATGCTTTTTTATTGTATTGTTTGGTGTTTGCTAAAACACTTGACTTAAGTACATTAAACATTTATACGTCAAACACGTATTCATAAATTGAGAATATTTAAAGTAAAGTTGCTTAAATAAGTTTATAGCCCATCAACACTTTTTCTGATCAAAAAAGATTGAAAAAAAGAACAATAAAAGATTGAAACGTTTAAATTCAATAAGTTTTATGAACCATGTGTTAAACACACAAAAAAAATTTTTTAATTGAATTTCTAACAAGTTATGGTATTTTTGAATAGAAAAAATAAGCATACACTATTAAAAAAATATGGCTTTAAAACTTACTATAATCTGTCTAATTATATTTTAAACCATATTTCAAACATTTAAATCATATACAAAATTGAAAAATGCTTCAATATTGTGTTACAGAACTTTAAAGTTATAATATTACAAAACTAAAGATAATCTTGAAAAAAGTTTGACTGTTTTTTTTTTTTTTGCAGAAAGGCCCATTAGTATGATTAAATGTAAAATTAAACATAATCAGAGTAGCTTAGAAAAAAAAGAGTATTATATATACTATACTAAATATTCGAAGTATAATTTTTTTAGTCATAAGTTTAGGTTTTAGAATATTAATAGTTTAATTTATTTTAGTCTAAAAATTTAAACTTATACACTTAACTGTATTTTACTTTTTTTAAGTTATTCATTATGCAATAAAATCGTAAATTTTTGATTGTAAGCCTTTTAGTATGATTCAACTTTGTTTCATGACTTTTGTGTGTTACGAAAAATTTGAATTCAAGTTTAAGCTAGCTTAGATTAAAGCAAAAAGCTACTCAAAGTTTGTCAACATGTATATTATGAAATGTTATTTATGAAGATACAAACTTAACTTATAGACTTTTGAAAGAACGTAAAACCACAAGTATTTTGTTAGTTAACATTAATTACTGAGTTTCAAAAATTTATTTTAATGTTCTTAAACGATTATTTGCATGAAAGTAGTAATATTTTAAAATGGCAGGTGACTTTACTTAAATTTTAAAAGTTTTATAGGACTTAAATGATTAATGTATTAAGTTGTATTTTACGAAATCTAATAGAAACTTTTTTTGTTTTTAATGTCAATGTTAAATCAAGGTTTTATAATATCCTTCAGAAATTCTAAGTACATATATAGTTTACACAAGTCTTTCAAAACTGTTACTTGAAATTAAAAACAAAAAAGTTAAACATGTCTATTTTGGACTTTTTATTTTGTTATTCTACTAGAACAAAACTGTAAGACATATTGTACGAAATTTAAAAAAATATTCTAATTCTTTATTTTATAACTAACTCGGTTTTAATAAAACATCTTTCACATCCAAAGTTACCAGAAGTATTTTGCTTTATTAATGTACCAAATGACTACAATTTTATAAACAGTTTTCACCGTATAAAAAAGTTATGATGAGTTTTAATATATTATATTAGTTTTTGTTATGATTTGAAAAAATTGCAATATATATCAAAGAGTATGTTTAAAAAAGTTTGTCAATCGGATTATATGTTAAGTTTTCTTTTAAATAAAGTAAATTCACTTTTTGTTATATTTTAGTAGAAACACTTATTAAAAACTTAGTTTATGTTAACTCCTAAAAAGTTTTATAATTTTTCTTTGTTCAGATGTCTTATCTATCAATATTTAGTTACACTTTTCGGACAAAAATAAAACATTAAGTTAAAAGAAAATCAAAATTCAAATTTGGTTTAACAAAAAATTTAAACCATGGTAATGTTTCAATAGTCAGTAATTTATAGCGCTAATGTTGTAGTTTTTGTTAGTATATATTTTTGAAATTTTACAAAATTACAGCTGTCAGATATATATGGTTTAACTCTGATTACCTATAAAAAAACTGAAGTTTTACTTTGAAATAAATCTAGATCCAAACACAGTCATATTTTTAATTTTCTGCACTTACAACTCTCTATACAAACTTAAAAAAAACCTAGCCTTCAAAACTAAAATAAAATCTAGTTTAAGCTACCAAGTAATAGTAAAAGTAGTAAAGTTAAGTTTTCAAAAACAAAAACCTCTTTTTTTTTACGGCTGCTTCATACATTGTTTTGTTGTTGAAGATAAATGTTATCTCGTGTTAAGGTTTGTGTGCTTTTGAAAAATATTTGTTTTTCGACGATAAGAAAGTTACTGATTAATCTAATTTGCTAATTTCATTTTACACTTTAAACCTTTTGTTTCAAAATTTTTTTGAATTGTTGTAGGCTTTTTTTTTAGTTCTAAAAATTATACTGTAATTATGATTCAAATATTTTTGCGTTGTTAACATAAATTTTTATACTATGAATATTAAGTTTTAAAAAATATCTTTTAAAGAATTCGATTTTACTCATTCAGTAGAATATTTTCTTATATCAAGTTTCTTGAATTTTTTGATCAACAATTGTTTTGTATGCGTTTACTTTTTGAATAAACTTTAATATTGATAAATTAAATTCATTTTGAATGTTTAGTTACCTACTTTTGTTAATTCTGATGTAGCTGTTAAACATAGTAAATTCTAATGAACTGAATTATAGCTCATGAATTAATTTTCACAAATTCTAAAAAAAAGCTTTAAAGACACTTATAAATTAATGATATGAGTAATATTAATAGTTGAGACACCGTAGAGTTTAATTCACTTAAACTTTGTCACTTTAGCAAACAAAAAAAAACTTTTGAAAACAACGAATTGCGAAATTTTTAATATGTATTTCAAGCAGTTTGATAGTTGGAAACTTTTTAATTACTTTAATGAACAAAAATTAAAAATATTTAGAACCATCAAATAAAAATAACTGTTTCAAATTTTTTTACAAATACTTTATTTGATGGTTCTAGCCTTTTTTTAAGTCAACTTTTCAATCCTGGCCTTTAGAATCAAAAGAGGCAGACTACATTTATTCCAACATTCTAATTAATTTAATGAAGTGAGAAAAATTATTTTTAACACAATCCTCTTAAAAGTACTTAACACACCAATTAGTATATTTTAGTACTACAATCAAGTATCAGTAAGGTTTTAACAAACAAAATGTTAACTAAAAGTTTTAGTTGTTATGTACAACCATAAAAAGTACTTAATTTGCCGTTTAAACGTTTTTTTAGTAAAATACTAAGTATTACTAATACTTTTTTAACTACCAAAAGTATGTATGAAACATTTAATTAACGTAGAAAATAGTGAAGTCAAAATTGTCTTTCAACCATACCTTTTGGCAACTTGATAATTTTTACTAAAATTGTGTATTCAAAAACTGGTTTATAAATCAAAATAATTTTAAGCTACCAAATATTTTTTTTAGTTACCAGTTTGCCTACAGCAGCTGAGAAAAACTTTAAAAACTAGATTAGATCAATTAACTTGTTGTACCTATACAACAAAATAACAAAACCCAAACATAAGCTACAATGAGTTACTAAAGCGCGTCATTAGAACTTGACAAATGTTGAGCTCATTATTAAAATGCTGCTTTTGCTTTCTAAAGCACTTTATTTGCTTAATGCACAGAAAGCAAATGCAAATCAGTTTTATGATATAAGTTAGGCGCAGTTTCTGCACCTTTAAAAATTTCCAAACGATTACTTCTTTAGAAACAAGCTTGCAAAACTAGATATTAGTCTGAATACAAACAAGAAAGCGTTAAATACAGTTTGTGGGTTGAGTCATGACGTAAGTAATTGAGATAGTAATAAAGAAAGAAAGCTTGAAGTTATTTATAAAATTATTTTCACATATCACAACTAGTTTTTTCTAGTACAATATATATTTTATATTTTGGCAGTATTTATTTTGAATTTTATGTTTTAAAATTGTATTTATCAAATATTTTATCAACATGATTAATATTAAAATCGAATTGTAAAATTTTAATGGTTATAAAACTAAACATTATAGTTGTAGTTGTCAATCACAGTAAATGTATTTATTAAATATTATAAATATTATAGTAAATAAACATTTCACTAGTTTAAAAATGTATAAAGTTTTAATGAAAATGATATATTTTAAACAATATTTTACAGAACAACATTGAAAAAATTAAAATACTTTGCAAATACACTTTTTTAATATAAGTATCATATAAAAAATTAAAATTACTTTTTTTTTTACTCTCGTTTATTGTAGCACAAAAAGAGCATTCAAATATTTAGTCTTAGAACCTGGTGCACAAAATAACCTTTCGATTATCAAGTTGCACACCACTTAAAATTTTTCAACGTCTTGTTCATGGTAGATAACAGACAAAGTTGATCGAATATGATTTTGTAGTAATTTAACAGTTAAACAAAAAACTAAATAAAATCATTATTTGGTAGTGTATTTGTTTGAATGAGTCATATAAAGTAATTATAATTACAAAATAAATAAAAAAAAAACATAAAGCAAGCTAAAAAAAACGATAGGAATAACCTTATTGATATTGATCATTACATAATTAAAATAACATTTAAGCTTATATAAGCAACTGTTCCTAATTTAACATTATCTATATCAATGTTCTTAATATTTATGTTAAACAAAGTAAACTAGTAACTCCTTTTTAATTTGAAAATAAATTCAAAATTTTTTCACAAAATAAAGAAAACTTTTGAAAGTATTAAGACAAAATCTTAAGTAGTTTTTAGATAAGAATAAATATATTTTAATAGTTTTATGTATATGTTTATTACTAGAAGTTTTTAAAAACGTTTTTATGTCTAATTAATTACAGTCAGAAAGTTAACTACAAACAATTTGAAAACAATTACTGCTTACAACATACTTACTTTTAGTTTTTATTAAGTTATGACTCAAGTGATAAAGATAAAAATGTCAAAAATTTTATTATTAAAAAAGAAGAGGGCTTAAAATATCAAGAATAGTATAAAACGCAATACTTTTATGCTTTTTATATAGGGCTATAACCTTTAGTACACCCAAAAACTTAAACGTTTTATACATTATATACATTTTGAAAGTATGTAAACTAACTTTTGTTATGTACAGCACAATTTAAACAAAACAAATTATTTGAGTCTATTCCAAAATTTACCCAAACCTACAAGACAAATAGAGGATAGACATTATACTGTGCATAGAAAATAGGTGTTTAAAATTTATCTACTACATTAAAGATTTATAAAAACTTAGTGGTAGCTACACTATCTACATTTAAAAGAACTTTAAAACGGCTTAAAAATTTTTTTAAATTAGTTATACATAATTTTTTTTTTAATTTATTTAGAGATATTGGATCATAACTTATATTTTTAAATAACTACTCTACTTTATGTTTAGTTAAAGTTCACACTAAATTATAACCAATTATTAGTGGTTAAATTGGGATTAAATACAATTTATTTACAACGTTTTGAATTAATAACAAAGTAAGTATTAAAAAAAATTCTAAATAAACATTGTTAAACTTTTTTTAAACATTTAAACTATAGCAACGTTTTTGGATTTATTTCGTATTTAATTAACGTAGTTACCGTTAAAATAAATATTGAAATATCTTAGTTAAATTTGTATTTATTTGCTTCTTACAATGAAAAAATTGTATTAATGGCTTTAATGTAAATCATTTGCTCTTCGCTTACGTGGTTTTTCCCATTATAAAAAAAAAATTATGTTTAGGTACATATTTTTAAAGACAATAAAAAAAAACTCAAAAGACCCAACTTATTGTTTTAAGAAAAACTTAATGAACATGTGCTTGTTTTTTTTTTCGAGTAAAAAATGTTATTGTGTCTTTCTTTCTTTTTTTTTGTAAAATTACAGCTTCTTAAAAGAAAAGGGTTGTTTTTATTTCTTTTATTTTATGATACAAAATAGATAAAGTAAGTAGTTGGTCTGTAGCTTGATGACCGAAAGGTTTCTGTAGATCAGGTCCTTTCACCAAATTATTTAAGACTTTGTTGTTTATCGTGTTCAAAAAAGTACTTATTAGTTTAGAAAAATTGCGATTAGATTGTTTTGACTCTTTGGACATGCTATTTTGTGTTCATACTTTACAAAAAATTGTAAACTTGCTTAGTAATAAAAATTTGTAAAATTTTACTGATAATAACTGTTAAGTTGGTTTTGTTTAATTAAAGAAGCCTAAATGTCTTGTACAAAACAACTGTTGTTTTTAAAACAATTTTAAATATATTTTTGTTGTGTCAACCTTAATTTAATCGTGCTACTTTATACGCAATAAAACTAGGATATTAATCTTAATACCTCATGATCACCAATTAAATACAAAATTTAAAAAAAATCTTTAATAATAAAAAACTAAATAACTTTAAGTGTATGTCAACACGATTAAATGTCAAATCGATTCAAATCGATACGGTTAAAATTATAACAACTAAAATAATTCTAAAAAGTGTTAGGGAGTCACATCTCTATGGTTAAATATAAAAAAAATAATTACATATATAGGTCTTAGTAACAAGATAATTATGATAATTTTTATTTTCATGAATTCTATTTATGTATACCAAATTTAGTTGATAAATTTTGAAACTTCTTCAAGCCATATCTAAAAAAAGTTGTCAAATTTTTATAAATATCAATGGTAAATAATAAATTAAGTATGCTCGTTTACGTCTAATTAACAAGCCTAACTATTCATTACTCAAAAATATGTATCACAATAGAAAAAAAACGAAATTTAAACTGCCGTGCACTATCCCTAAATTATTGCATTAATTTACTTTGACTAAAGAAAATAAAAGCATTGAGTTCTCGATTTTTTAGTTCTCTTAATTGATGACGTGGTTAACTAACCTGCAAACGATGAAAAACACTTTATCATATATAAACAGATTAACAAACAATTTACATATCGTAGTCAATTGTTTTGAAATTTGAAAGGTGTTGAAAACGCACCTAATACTAAGCTTATCATATTGGTGGTTTTGTTATAAAGCCGCTTAGAATCTGTAAAACGCCTTATGAATCTGCAATGCTTATAAAACCTTATGATGCATTGTTTTATGTATTGAGTCCTTATTTAGCCTAATTTGCTTCACAAAATAAATAAATTGCTTTGAAGCAAGCAGTTCAAACTTCATTCTGGACAAGCTTATAAATTACTTAAACAAAACTGATTAACTTAAACTAGATACACTTCTATTTCCATACAAACTTGTTGATTAAGTTACAAAGTAAAGTTTATGAGATTCACACAAAAATAAGTTTAAATATAAAAAACTTTTCTTAAAGTTTAAAAATTTAGTTTTAAAAGGAATTCGATTAGTTTTCATTAAACAGAAAACTCGATATCACTAACACCCGTGAAAATTTTCGATAACGTCTTGCAGATATAAACTGTGCTCTTTTACAAGTACTTTATACTTGTAATGCTGTGAGTAGCATTAGAGCACAATCAACTTTAATTTAATTCAATTTAGGTGCGTTGTACACCTTTGAAAAATTTCATTGGCCGAATTGGCTGCGTTCACTAAAGGCTAATGTTATAGCTTGTTAGTTTGTTCATTAATAAGAAGCAGTTGGCATAGTTTGTGTGTAATTATTTCATGACGTCATAAATTTAGATAGTTGTAAAATAAAAGAGAGAGAGAAAAGGCATAGTTTATGTGTTTTCTTTAACTTACTTTTTTAACAATAATTAAAAAAAGTTTTAACTTAATGTTTTTGATGACACTGGTATTTCATTTAAGAGATCATAAACTCAATATTAGATTGTATTCGTTTTATTTTCTAGTTTGCACTCAACTTAGATATAACACTTAGTAGACTTTTTAACTAATGAGTAGTTTGATTATTTTTTATACTATCTTTTTGAACACGAGCAAAAAAGTTAAACATATTAAAGTTATACTTGATAAGAAGTATATGCATTCTTCATACTAACTTCAAATATGACTCAAACTGAGATATATCCAATTAATATGACACAATATAACTAGTTTACGATTGGTAGGACAAAGTATTGGTCAGAAAAAAAATGTTCAAGTTAGTTTTCATTTATTAAAGTTATATTAAATCTAAAGTACCTATAAACAAAAAAGAAAACATATACTTTTGTACAAAAATTTTTTAAATATTAAACCTGAAGGCAAACAAGTTCTTTAGCGATTGTTAATATACTTTGAAAATTTAGGCAGTAAAATCAAAAAAGAATCTAAAAAAAACATATTTCACTAATAGTAAAGTGTATACCATGGACTTAGCTAGCTCAAAAAATTACAAACCTGCAAAAAACATCTGAAACGACGCGTGATAACGTCCTAGCAGGCACAGAGCAATTTAAACTACCTCTTATGTTATTGTTCTTTTTATTAAAGTATGCAGTTATGCTAACACTTCATAAATAAATGGAGTGTTGAAGTATGAGTGATATTTGTATACAAGGCAATTTATGTGTTGCCATTTCTGTAAACCCATAAAACTTTTATTAAAATGACTATTAGAAAATGACAAGTTACCTTAATAATAGTTGTATTGTTAACTGTACAACTTTCAGAATTTTTCTTCGAACATTTAACGTAGTCAATAGAAACAAAACTAAACTATGCAAATTTTTGTAACATAAAAATAAATGATTTTGATTTTTAAAGAAAAATTTACAGATGTTATTAGAATCAATTTTGCAATGCATAGCTTTTTGAAAAATAAAATCTATAAGAGCTATGTGTATATAAATTAAATGCATTTAATTCGTTCAATTTTTATGACACTAAAAGTGCTAAAGAGTACATATACGTAAAAATTATATCTCAGGAGTGCAAAACTGAGTATAAATGAATACTGAAAGCTAAGAAAGCAGGGTCTAATGCTGAAGAATTAAAACAAAAGCAATTTTTTTGTCAAAAGTATAGGCTTCTGCAGATTTGCAGAAGTGTACCAAGCTACTTGCCTGCTGTATAATATTTTTGCTTTTATGTGAATTTTCTATAAAAAATCATTTTATTTTTTAAGTATTCGTTACAATTTTAACTTGTACAAAAAGCATAAAAGTGTTGTTTTAGAGACAAAACCAAATAACACTATCTTTGTGATGAAAATTTTAAAGCTTAATGCAACTTTTGAAACAACAAATAACAATAAGTAGATATTTATTATTTTGTTCATTGCATTTAAGTTGTGTTTTTCTCATTTAGAATCTTTTGACAGTTTATTTATATATAAATACAATCAGACAAATAAAAATTGCAACTAAATAGAGGACTGCTTATGATTGTAGTTTAACATAAAAAAGTTAGTAAAAAGAAGTTTAATTCTTTTTACCTATATCTGTACCAATCTGTAATTTAAAAAGTAAACTTTATTTACTTATAAATATATTGAAAGTTAAAATAGGAATATGTTCACAGAAAAAAAAAAAAAATAACTTATAATTTGGCTAAAGTATATTACTAAAAAAGTATCTGTTTACAGCAATTCGATTCAGAAAAATTTTCATTTCAAATAAACATTTCAATTTTTTTATTTAATGCAGCTTTACACCATTAATTAGTTCTAACTTAAACTTTTAACTGACAACTTAAGCTCTAAAGATTTGATTTAACAAAACTAACTTTTACAGTTGCACAAGCAAATTTATAAAAACTTGCTTTTAATAGAAATGATCTTTGAAACTTTTACCCATTGATTACTTAGAATCGAGTACTAATATCACTTTTATCTATATTATTAATCAATATATTTTATACAGTTGTTCTATATCAAGTAACTTGTTCACTCATGGTAGTTGTAGTGAAAATTCTTAATTTTTTTCTCCACTGTGTGGCAGCAGAAGTTCAATTTTATGTAACTTGCTTAAAGTAATTTTAATTCTTAGTAATTCGATAATAAAAATATTGCATAAGCAAATTTTGAGCTCAAACATACTAAGGAGTTGATATAATTTATAACTTATTAAAGTTTGCTCGGTAACTGATGCACTATACGTTTTATTGGAATTTTAAATCGAAAACCTTCAATTAATATTTTTTTGTGTTTAAGTTCACTTCAATTTTGTTTTCATTTAGCTATGTGACATGATTTTAATAACCGAACTTCAGTTTTGTATCAGAAATTTAGCACTTTCAAATTTGCTTAAAGTTAGTTCAGCTACGATTTTATTTACTTTTTTAGCCGATCTATTAAAATGCTTAAAAGTTTTTTACAAGTATCTGTATAAAACAGTTCAACTTCAACTCTGAAATTAATTTATTTTTAACATTACTAGTACAACATTACTACAAAACCTTAATGTTCGTGACAAACAATTGATTGCACAGGATATTACATAATCATGACGTCACAGCTACCAAACCGTTACGTTAACGTTTTTTCTAAGTTATTTGTTTTTATTAGCTTTTTTTGTTAAGTTCAATTTTTTTTTTTTTGTAATTTTTTTTTCTTTTCTTTGTGAAAGTTGCTACAACTAATAAGTTTTTTTTAATATTTTGAAGCTTAATATTTTTTCTAAAATTAATTAAATTGAATATTTATAAGTTTTGTTTTTTTTTTAATTTAATTTAGGACAGTTGCTTCTAACAAGTTAAATCTTTTTCTTTTTTGTAAAATTTTTCAAAAATTAGATATGACTAAGTTATTAGAAATTATTTTTAAAGTTTGTCTTGAAATTTCTTTCTTTTTTTACTTAAGTTTTAACTTACTAGGTTTAATATTTTTATGCTCATTTTACAACTTTGCTCACTATTTCAGGGGGCCGAATTTTTTTCTAAAGGTTTCTGTTTTATTTCTACTTTTAAAACAATCTGATTTTATAGCGAATTGAATTTTATTATTTAGCTTTTTGTCCTAAAAAATATTTTCTAAAACTTAGTATCGTTTAAATTTCAAAGTTGTTCTTTGTACATTTTAAAAATAAACGTCTTCCTTTTTGAATATTTATACTACTAAACGTTGTTATTAGATGTGGTTTTTAACTTGTTATTCTTCAGAGTTGCTAGCTTTGTTAGTATTTATATTTAATCAAAGTATTAAGTAAAATGTTTTTTTTTTTAATGAAGAAAAAAAAAATTGTTTGTGTAGATAAGTAAAGCTTAACTCAACTTAACTTAATATAATTTTTGTATATTTAGTATTTTTTCCTATGTGTTTAAACTTTGTGCTTCTATTTTTATTTCTTATTTATAACAGCCGTTTATTTCATTGAAAACGTCAAATAAATTGATGAAAGCTTTGTGAATATATAGTTTGGTTTATATTTCATTTGACAGTTTATTTATGATCTATTATATTATAGCTTTTCTGATTGAATTTAAAACTGTTTAACTGTCTGAAACAGCTGTAATCTGGCTATTGTTATGAACCCGAATACTGCTTACTCGATTTCCAAAATATATTAATAGACTTTTTAAATCTAGAAACTGCTTTTAAAAAACTCTAAGTATATTTGTTTTTAAATACCAAAGGTTTTCTTGTATTACAATTTAATAACACTTCAAAACTAAGCTTCTTTGTACTAGTCCTAAAAAGCGTTTTACCACCTCAAGTTTTGACAAAAGATTATTTATTATAGCAGCTGTACATTGTTTTCAATTTTTCATGTTTTTTTTTGTAAAGTTAAATGCAAAAATAAAAACAAAAAAAAAGCTGTAGCTTTAAAACATATAGTACATCAATTTACTTTCAGTTCGAGAGTAAGAGCTAACCAGAAAATAAATTTGTTTATGTTTTTTTTTGGCAATGCAATTTTAAATACGGTTATACGTTATAAGTTTTGAGTTTTCAAATGTTTTTATAGATTATTTGAACATTATTTAAAATGTTTTTACAATAGTTACTCACATTACTTACTGCAATTATATTTTTATTATACAATCTATGTTCAGATATAATTTTATTTAATTTTTTATACCGTTTTCATAAATTTATACAATAATATTACATTCTACCGTATCATTTATTAATTTTTCTAGCAAAAGTATTGTTTTATTCTGAAAATTAAGTATACCGAAGTTTTGAATTAAAATATTTCTTTTTATTTTAAACCGTGTATTTTATTACTTTTTGGCCAAACAAAAAGCTTATTTAAATCTATTGAAGTTAGTGAGTTTTACTTGTAACTATTGTATTATTAAAACGATTTTAATATAAAAAAAATTAAATATTTAAAATTACAGAAAGTTTAGTATATAGCTATAGGTAAAGTAATTTCATAAGTGTTTGTAAAGTAATATGAAATGAAAATGTACTGAAATCTTCAAGCCTAGCTTAGCTTTTTTTAACAAAAAGTGAAAAAAAATACAAAACTAATAAAAACATTATATTTTAAGACTTTTTTATCTGTTGTTAAGAATTTCCACTAATGTTAAATTGCTTTTTAATTTACTTAACTTTAAGCAACATTTTACACGGCTTCTTGTGTCCAACTTTATATTTTATTGTTATACCTTTTGTTGTTAAACTTTTTAATAGTCCTTTTCTATTTGCAATAAAAAAGTATTACTTATTTTAGTATTTATAAACGTCTTATTTTTTGAAGCTGTTAAATTTACCATTCGAAATCTTCGTGAGCCTAATAAAGCCATCTTATCAAATGGAATTAAACGCAACAATAAAGGATATACCTGTTTTTCCACCCAAGAATACTAACATACATCCAGGGGAGTATAACTTATGTTAGTTTTATAAACTCAATTTTTTTATTACAAAAGTTTATTTACAAAATGAAAAATATTATTAAATAGTCCTTAAAGCTTAAAGCTTTATAGCTTAAATAGCGTTTTCAATGTAGTCCTAGTATAATAATTTAAAAAATTACTTGGGCTTATGCTTAAATAAAGAAAAAAAAATGCAAATACTTATTTCTTTGACAGATTTAAAATACTAAAACACAAAAAATAATTGAATTTGGACGACGTTTTCTTAAAGTATTTCTAAAATGTTTTAACAATTAAGTTACTAAGATTTTTCAATTGTAATTACGAAACAAACTTTTACTTCAATGTTAAAAAAATATAATTTTATCTAAAACGCTTTTAAAGGATTAAAGTTTCTAAATCCCATTAACAGCGAAGTGTTTAAAAGTAATACTTAACATAGCTCCACATAGAAATATGATCAACTATTTAATTCATTAGTGTAAAAGTGTATTTTCGTTTTTTACAGACCTTGGTTTCCTGATCCCTATTGGTGCAATCTTGATGTTGTGCATCATCAGTTTGTTTGTAGTCAGTTGGCAGATCATTTGTCCCACTTGTTCGAGGAATCACTGCCCCAAGATCTTGTTGAGCGGGTCTAACCACATCGTTAACATGGAGACTCCAGTTAGTTTGTATCAATCGTTTTTTTTTTCGTTTATTTATATACTACTAATGACTACTAATTGTCAAGTTACATTGCTAATATGGAAGTTATTTTAATTTTGTAACGCTTTTTAATAATTTTAATTTGATCAGTTGCTTAAGTGGGTCTATCCACTATGCTAGTTTGGAAGCACGCGTTGGATTTTTATAATGAGATTTTTTAAAGGCTCAATAACTTTTAAGTTTCCATTCGTAAGTTGCAAAACACCATTTACTCATCTTATTTAGTTTCAACTGTCTATAAGAATCTTCTATGATTTTTTTCATCTGTTTCTTAAGTTATGGTACTTTTTATATATGTCAGTTTAAAACATAATGTAACACTAGCAAACTTTTAACTTTAACTTTTTGTAATATTAAAAAAGATCCAAACTAATAAAACCCTTTATTTAAACTAATAACACTTTGTACTTTACCAGTGATACTTGTATTACTGTGTACAGAAAGTTTTGTAAGGTAAAATTATTTTTTTTAAATGTTCTTTTCTACAAGTCTTTTTGTATAAGACAAAGCTTATTAAAAGTTGATCTAACAGCTTTTGATAAGTTTAAGTTTTTTAATTTATTGGAACATTCTAATTAGAATAAAACTATTTTTTTTTAAAGTTTGTAATTTTTACGATTTAAAGTGAAGATAATTTAAGTTCCAGTAATTCCAGCAACTTCTAAAAAAATTAAGAACCAGTGGTCCTATTCTGTATTTTAGACACGTATTTTGCAGTTTATATTTTATTTATTTTAAGTTAAGTAACTTACTTTTAAAAAGTAAAATCAAACTTCTTAAAACTGAAGTCTAATTTTTATTCTCTTTAGCTTTGAGTTTTAATCACATGGTCATGTTTTTTTTATGTTTCCACTTAATTCAATTATTTAGTAAAACATGAGTGCAACGCTGTTTCTACAATGCTTGTATTTAAATTTAAATCAAACTTTTACGTTTCGTGCAGTTGTTCATGACCGTCTATAAAATTTCAATTTTTTAATATTATATTACGCTTACTTACTATAAGCTTTGTTTTACTATGTTTTAGTACTAAAGCAGAATAAACTTATTTTATAACATACTTGAAGTAAACAAGTAAAAAATATACAAAAAAGTATATCAACTATGTTTATACTACAAACCAAAACATTTAACAGTAAAGAAAATATTTAAAAATGAATTTTGAAAGTGTGTTTTAACTCTTCTTAAACATGTGACAACAATCAAACTAAAATATTTTATAAAACTTAACATTGATAAATTTAGTTTTTTCTGTAATATTTTTAGTTCCTTTTAACTTTTATTAACTTATAAAAATCGTTTTATTCTGGAAAATTAATCATTTTTATAAAAAGCTACACAATTAGATTAGTTGTGTATCTAAAACCTTATCTTTTTGTTTTATAATTTTGTTGTAATTGTCTTTAAGTTTGATGTCTATACCCATTTCTTTAAATTAAAGACAAATAATGTAGATATAAGGTTCTGCTACTAAATGCAAACAACGATGCTAGTTCGTTCAAACACTCAATATTATCAAGTATTAAATAATTCAAAGTTTTATTCGTTCGTTTTATTAAACAGGAACCACCTTCTCACTCGGTAATAAGATACAACAATTTGAACAGAAGAACTTCAGTAACAGTAGTAAGTTGTTTTTTCATTATGTTATAAAATAAGTAATACAACAATTTGAATCGGAGAACTTCTGTTACAGTAGTAAGTTAATTTTTTCATCATGTCATAATATAAATATAACAATAACTTCTGTACTGTTGTGAGTTATTATTATTAAACTACGTTGTTTAGATACGAAGAAAAAAAATTTTATAGACTATGATAAGTTATCATCATTATTTTGATATAATATAACATAGCTGAGATACCAACAAAGTTAAACAAACTTTTCTGTGAAACAAAGTATTCTAAATATATTTCTTTAATGAAAAAAAAAAAATTTTTATGCTCCCAATACTAAACTACTTTTATTTTCTGTAAATTTTAAGTTGAGTTTTGCTTATACACTGAATAGTCATTATTCCTTTTTTATTGTCTATATTTAAAAAAATTATCAATTTTTAAGTTAATAAAAAATTTAGCACAAAAGTACGAATTTTGTTTAATTTTTTTTTACGTTTAATTCCAAATAGCAAATACATTAACACTAAAACTTATTACATAATGCTTTAATCATAATTACCAATTGAACTTTTCTCTAAGCGTTCGAGGTAACTTATGATCAGGAAATGAAAGTTAATGAGAAAATTTATTTTAATTAAAACTTGTGAGGACTTTTAACTTTAAGTAGTTTTGACCTTTTTTTTAAACTTTGCATCAACACTTTGTTTTTAACTTTTTGTAACCTTAGGACTTCTATCGCAGTTTGTATTAAATTATTTTTTTTCAAACTTTAATAATAAAACACTACACTTTTTTGAATTGATTAGAATCTCAAGGAGACTATTCAAAACTTTCTAAAATTTCACTAGTTTTAATTTTCAACGCACTTGTACTGGTTCCTAAACAAACCCCAGAGTTTAGTTCCAAACTTGCAGCTAAATTAACTCTGAGTTTTGACTCGGTTTATTAGTTTTGCAGCTCAGAAGGTACATTGATGCACCTCCAATTTTTTTTTCCTTCTTAGCACCCTACGGCTCAGCAGAAACAGTTACAAACTTATTTTTTTGTCTTAAGTAAAAAAATTACCCGAAAGTTTGAAAAAATAAAAATAATGACTCCAAATAACAATTAGTATTACTAACATTAAACATAAGCAACAAAATAAATTTTGATATTTCAACAGTTACGTCGTTATAGCGACACACCTCCTTCTTACGACACAGTTGACGCGTCACTACCCCATCCCCCATCCTACGACAGGTTAATATATATAATTCAAATAAATTTATTTGTGTTATACCTCCATTTTAAGACAAGCTAATATAGATAACTATATTTTAATCCAATTATACGACAGGTTCAATGATTATATATAAATCATATACAAAATTTATACCATTTTATAAATACTATAACTCTCATCGTGTTACAGTGTGGTCATAGTTGAGGAGGAAAGGCCCCTTGTTAGTAACCACGGAAACCACGGTCGTCATGGCAACAAGAGGGGAAGTGGTAGGAGCTCGATAAGGACATATGTGTATGACCCCACGAAGCAAGTGTCAATCGAGGTTTGTATTTATTTATTGCTTATGTTTTTTATCTTAAGAACTTACGTGTATGATCCTACTAAACAAGTTTCAATCGAGGTTTGAGGTAAAATTGTTTTTATTTTACATGTTTTCTCAGAGTTAATGAGGACTTATGTTATATCATACGACTATCATTGGTTTTAGTTGTACTAAGCTAGAGACAACGAGGTAGAAATTATTCCTTACTATTATATTAAAGACTAAAAGTACGATCCTACTTAACATTTTTCTTTAAAGTTTATTTTGTTATTTCAACTAATAATATTAATAATATAAATAAAAACGTTTGTCTATATCCTAAACAAGTCTTTATTTATGTATGCTGTTTTATTTTTATCAAATTAAATTACTAAAATAACGACATATATGTACCATACTACTAAAAAAGTTTCAACTGAGGTAAAATTTTTATTAAGTTATAAATAAACTTATATTCATATTGTACTTAATTTGTAATCATAAAATTATGTGTATGATCAAATTAAGCAAGTGTCAACATACTTTCAAAATTTACTTACAAACTAACTTGAAAAACAGTTATACTTAAAACTGCTGTTGTGACATAATATGAACATTAACATAGGTAGTACGTTTATTAAAACATGTGTAAGTTAAAATTGGTTACATGTCTTAAATTTACCAATTTACATGTTTTACTTTACATTTATACCTTATATTTTGATCATAAAACCAAAATAAACTAAAAACTAAAATATTTTGTCCTGAAATGGTATTTACACGTTAATTATTGAGGTTTTTTGCATAAACTTATTTATATTTAACATGTCTGTATTAAATAATAAGTTTTGAATAAAACACAAAGTTTACTCTCAGAAATATTTGTTTTACATTTTTGTGTTTTCATAAAAAACTTTAATGGGATTTTGTACTAAAAACAAATTCAATAGTTGTTAACTTGATAAAAGCTACTACTGCAAAAGTAAAGTCAATTTTCTAGAGTTTAAGGTATTTCTAAATATCTTTATGTATGTAAATATTGTACTGTCTGAATACGTATCTGCTAACTAAAACCACAAAATTTTGTTACATAATTAAAAATTTTAACACAAAAATTACAAACGTTTGTTTGTTTTCAAAAAACGTGACCAGAAATTGTGCTAAAACCTTTTATATTGTCACTTCAATTTTTTTAAACACTTTACTCATTTTTGAAAACTAGAAACAAATAAATTATATAAGCAGATATTAATTGTATATGTTTTGTATTTAAAGTTTACGATAAATTTTACGTAAATTGAAGTTTCGTAAAAGGTGCTAATTATTTTAATAAACCATTTATTGTTTTTTTATCTCTTAGTTAAATGTTGTCATGTGTTTTCTGGTATAACATTCTAAAAAAATGTTTTTTAAAAGAAATAACAATCGTTATATTTTTTTAATTAATTTTCAAAATACGTGCTACTCATAAAATAATAACACACCTTACTGGGTAATTACTTAAGCAAAAATCTAATTATATAAAAAAATTTTGTTAAGTAATATAATCCTTTTTAAATGTAATTTTCTTTAAAATTTAATGTTAATTCTATTGTTTCGTTTATACATATAGTGCATTAAATTAAACAAGACAGTAGTTATAACACAATCATATATTTTTGTAAGGTATTAAATGTTAAAGATTTGTTTTGTAGTTAGTTTGTTTAATCAAAGCAAAAAAGTGTTTATAAAAATAGTAACTTCTTTTTATTCATTTGTAGAAAAATATTAGCATTATTAAAATAAAAACAAAGTTTTAGTGTTTACTAAAGCATATCAACAATAGTTTTCTATTTCTGTTTGTTTGTATTTTTTACGTATTTATCAACATTAATTTTCTTATGTGTAAATATTCTCAAAGTTAAGTTTATAACGATTCAATATAATGTTTTCAATTACTTTTTGAGATAAAAATCATTTTATTTACTTTATAGTAACTCTATTAAGATATTTAGCAATTTCTTTTTTTGTCGTTAGTAATTATGCTTGGTTGAAAGACAAAACAACTAAAAATGTAATATATTATAATATGTTTGATGTCATATATTAATTATATTAAACAAAATCAATCCATTTTTTCCATAGGTCCATGACGAAGACACGATCCGAGTCGTCGAAGAACTCCTCAATCGACAGAACTCCGTTTCGACAACGCGACAAAACTCCATGAGGCGTCAAAACTCCTTGTTATCTCGACAAAATTCGCAGTTATCGCGACAAAATTCCAGGCAAACGTCATCTAAAAGGTGTTCTTCAAAAAGAAACAGCATAAACGAGCCTCCTCCCCAATACCACGCCGTCAGGTATCAGAATAGGGAAATTTCCTCAAATAACAGGGAAATTCCCGCGAGTAATACTAGCCAGGACCAACCGTCAACGTCAAGGAGTTGAAATACTTGAGTAGTGAATTGTACTGAATACTTCTAGTATTTTGTTTACCTTAGGGTTAAAACTGTATAAAGAATATTATAATAGTTTTGTTTTTATTGTTATTGCTTACTTAAGTGCTGCTATTATAAAAATTACATTATCAACTTTTTACTATAATATGTATATATATTTACTAGTGTATATTTTGAAAATAAACAGTCATTTAGAAAAAGCTTTATATGACTAACTAGTGACTTATGTTGTATTTTCTAAGTATTTAGATTATCTCTCGGCCGCAACATAAATTGTTAACTTTTTTATTTTTTCTGTAAGACACTATTCGTCAAGAAGTTGATGATAAATTGTTAAAAAGCACTATATTATTAATTGTATATTTTTTTAATTGATTAACTAGCGGGCTGCAGTATTGCGCAAAAATTATGTAGTTTCAATTGCATGCTCAAATACTACATTTTGGGATTTTTTTTAATTTCTACTTTCTAATTTATTCCTTAAACTTCTTTCTATCTTTCTTACATACTTGCGAGGGTTTATACCTTCTCAACAACTTTGTAATTATATTAAAACTTTGTCAAAAGTATTTTAAATTTTTAACTGCAAACATGCCTGATTTTTTTTAAATAAGTTGTATGTATTTTTGAGGTTAAATAAAACAACCCCTTCTCACGCAACAATTCTATACTTTTTTAGGTTTTGTTCATATATAATTTATAAAAAGTTTTTTCAAAGTGCAATAAAACTTTTGCTTGCTATGAAACTTTTTGTTGTCAAAATGTAAGTTATACGTTTGGTTTAAATTCTATCTAATTTAAATAGAATTTTCCATTTTTTGGTTATTATTACGCATTGTTTTAAATAATAAAATGTAACTGCTTTGTTTTTTAAAACAGTACTTTTAAAGCGATAAATTATAGAAGAAAAATATTGTTTTTACAATAAAACTCATTATGTAATAAATCTTCATTACTAGTTTATGGTATTTAAGTACATTTTTTGTGATTAGTACAAACCGAAACTGTTTTATTAATTATTTGACGGTTTTTTAAACGTAAACTATGTACTTAACGTTTAAATAAGTCAAAAACCATGATTGATAACAGTTACCTCTACAGTAACTATAATTATCATAATTTAAAAAGTTTTTTTTATATAAAATTTTAATACTTTGAAAATATGTCGCAATATAACAATTGTTCTAAAATTTGTAAAAAAAGTATCAAAATTATTTAAAACTACATTACAACATCCAACATTTTAAGATTTAATTTTCAAAACAAAAGTTTTACTCAAATAAATATATCATCAATAATCTATAATAATATATTTTTCAAATTGAAATATAACTACAGTAAAAAAAACTACATTATGCATAATAGTTACACCTTATCAAAGATTATTTTAATTCAATTTTTAAAAAATAGGTACAAAAAGTGCACACAAAAGTATTTATTGTAGTTTAATAAAAAGGATGTTTAAATGATTTATAAGTTACCTTAAGTTATTTTAGATCACTATTTCCAAAACTTAAAAAATTTAATTTTAGAAGTGTTTTTTTATTTTTAAATACTATAGCAGAGTAAAAGTGTTTGTATTACATATAATAATAAATAAATATATCTATAATATATTTTGTTTATTTATATATGTATAGGTTGTGCACAGTGTTAAAATTTAACAGGTTTAAAAGCAACTTTATTGTTTATATAAAACATATGTAATCTTATTTTTAACTCAAATGTCTGCAATAAAATATTTGAAAGCCCATCAAGTGCGCTCTGTAGAATGTGGTTTAGTTAATGTAACTGTATTACTTATTTAGTGTTTATATTGATATAGCTTAAAACGAGTTGTCATCTCAAAAAAAAATCTTAATTTTCATACAATCTAGTTATTTTGCATAAGTTCTTTACGGGGTCACATCATTATAAAAACTTACAATACTGTGACCATACATTCATCGCCACAATTGCAATTACGCTTTCATCAAGTTTTAGTATAAAATGAACTAGTTTCGGTTTAATAACATTTAACAAAAAATTATTTTTAGTTTTCATAGTAAATATTAATATTAGTATACGAAATTATAAGAATACTAAAATTTGTTAAGTGTGTTTAAAATATATGCTTACTTTATAAAATTATTTTTAGTTTTTAAAATAAAGTTAACTTTAAACATTCGAAGTCAAGTTAGCAGTCAAAAATAATTTCTTAACGTAATAAAGCTATCGAAATAATATATTTACAAGTTAATTAATATTTCAGTAAAGTTAAATAGTTTAGTAAATCTTCAGCACAGAAGTTTACCAAAAAGTAACTACTTTTTACTTTATTTGTGATTTAGATATATTAATTATTTTTAAAGAATAACCAGAAACATAGCAAAAATAAAAACTTTTTTTTTAAATCCGTCAACATTGTATTCTATTCATTAGTATTTTATTCTAAAAAAGTACACTTTGCAACTTATTTTTTGATTAGAAAAAAAAAGGAAATTACAGTAACCTCTCGCTTATTTACGCACATTGTGTCCACAAAAAAATGCGTAAAGATACGAGAGGTATCAAATAAACTTACTATAATAGCTGTTTTATGATATTGCTTCTAGTTAAAAGCAGACTGGGAACTTTCCTACATTTAACAATTTGTTTACTTTATTTATAAATGTGAAAACAAAAGATAAAACTATAGATATATTAAAAAAAAAAAATTATATAAAATAATAATACTTGTAGAACAATTTTAATAGTTTTAATAGTAAGTAGATTTTATCTTTGTTTATATGTAACTTATTTGATTCTTAACATTTATATTCTATTCTACTTAGCAAAATTAATTTATAGTTAAGGATTTGTTTACAATTCAAAAACGGCGTGGTGTTTATATTAAAGTTTGTTTTTATAGCCTTTTACAAAAATATGCATTTGGTGCTGTAATGGATTTCTTCTTTTGAACAAAATATATAAAATATAAGAAAATGTTTAACAAAAATTGTTTATGTTACTACAACTTTTTTTAATTTTACCTTTGCCCACATAAGGATAGACATATCTTGCATTGTATTAAAGATATATTAATGATATGTAGTAGATATACTAATTTGTGCAATATTAATATATGTTAAAAATTTTACTTTTCAATTTTTTAGAATCTAAAGTGCGTAACTAAACGAGAGTGCGTAACGTCACGAGTGCGTAAAGATGTGAGAGGTTACTGTATATAGAATAGAAAAACATAAATTTGTATTTTCTAAAAACTACGCAAAAATTTATAAATATAAATATACAATAATTTCGGGTAGGGTTCTAATACGCACGAAGACACTTTTGCACGGCATACATTGTGCACAAGGGGTCACTTTTGAACGTGTTGAAATGTTTAAATTTTGTTTTTTTTTTAATATTTTATTAATATCATTTTATTATTACTTTTACCATTAACCCTTGCCTTTTGTCGTTAATTTCTTTTTTTTTATAAATAACATTTAATGAAATTTTTATTTTATTTATTTTTATTTTTATTTTTTTTTTGTGACATTTTATATTAGTTTTTAATTTTTTTATCAATTTTACCTCTAAACCAGTGGTTCCCAACCTTTTTGATGCCCCGCACCCCTAAAATTTTTTAATTTGATCTCGCACCCCTAACACTATATACTTGATTATTTATTAATAATTTTATCATAATTTCATTGATTTCATGAATTAATAATTTGTACTTAAATTTTTATGATAGTGTACTATACTAAGAAAAATAAAGCACTTGAAAGTTTAAAAACATAACAAACTGTATTTGAACAAGTTTTATCTATTTTCTATAAGGTACAAAACATTAGAACTCACTCTTCCCTTCGCAACGATTAACGTTTTATGAAGGTCAAGCAAGTGAGTTTGGAGCTCAGCACTTGTAATTCTACCTGCTCATTTTTAAACAAACTAAAAAAATTAATTACTTTTTAATTAAAAAGTTTAAACATAACTGACTCATTTTCAAAAAAAAGTTTATTTATTAATTTCGTTTAGCTCTCTTCAGAATAACATTGCTAAAAACTATGAATATTGTAGAGTAATTTTATATAATGAATTTGAAAAGTCTAACAAAAAATAGTTACGTCATAAACTATTTCAAATTCATTATATATAACTAAAATTACTCTACAATATTCATAGTTTTTAGCAATGTTATTCTGAAGAGAGCTAAACGAAATTAATAAATAAACTTTTTTTTGAAAATGAGTCAGTTATGTTTAAACTTTTTAATTAAAACCAGTACCAAAACCAAACTATTCAAATACTTTTTAATTAAACGAAAAAAAAACTAATCTAACTTTATAAAAAACATTTTTTTTCAATTAACATTTAAAAAAACTAAACTAATCTACATATTTAATAAAAAATCCTAAATGACATCTCATTATCCTCACAAGGTATTTAACAAACTATTAAAATACTATTTATGCAATATTATTTTGAAAAGATTAAGAACTTAATTTTAAATCTACTCTAAAGTTAATTACTTTTTTGTTCCTGTTTATTGTACAAAACTTTATGAAAACGTGGCATTTTAACCAAATATGACTTTGCTTTCGAGATAGTTTATGTTTTAACTACGTGGTCTCCAGTAACTTACTGACTGCTATACTTAAGAGAAGTAAATAATATACTAACAGTATAAGTTACAAAACTATTTCCTAAGTTATGAATAAAACACACTTTGAATAAATGCAATTTACTTTATTTTCAATAATAATTCTTAGTTCTGAAGAAAGAAACTATTAAATCACGACACAAATAAAATCTATAAAAAGTATCAACAATCGTAAAGTTACATAAATACTAACATCAACTCCGCTATGTAGACGTTTTCTTGATTCTCGATAACTGAAGTAAAACGTTTAACTTAATCGTAACGAGATCATACCGCGGAATAACTTTGCAACTCTTTAACTTTAACGCGTATTTGAAAGACAAAACGCCGATATATACTCGTCGGAATGAAATTAACTCCTTGAAATAATAAAAATGTTTGTTTTTGATACTGGAAGCACGTCACGAAATCTGCGTAAAACAGTTTACAACATCCGCTTGTTGAAATGAGATGTTAATATCATTACATTGTTTCTTTTTAAATTTTCAATTTTAACGTTTAAAGCCTGGTTTTAAATAATTTAAATCCTTAAAATCCTACTTAACTTTAAACTTTCTATAATTGTTAAAAGGCCGCGTCAAAAAAAAAGTAAGAAAAAGAAACTGAATAAATTATTATCTCAAAAATTACATAATTTACAAAAACTAAGATAAAACACAACATGAAGACAAAGTTCAATGATAGTCATTTAGTTGGCTTCTGGCTTCTTTTCTTCGGGGTTCTTGACCTTGGTCTTGTTGTATTCCGGCATTTCTCTTCCGTTTTCTTCTACGGTGGTTTATTTAGCAGAAACGAATTGTTTTAACTCGCTTGTTCTTCTCTAAACTTCAAATTCAAAAATTCATCGAAGTCACTTGTTGACATAGAAAAAATTCATCTTTTCATTGGCCATCATTGTAGTATTCATTTCAAAAATACGCGGTTCAAAAAAAAAGTTGAGATACTCTTTCAAGAAAGTTTAGTAAAAACTACTATGTTATTATGCCAAAAGACAATAACGAACTGTCAGTGTTTACTTTTAAACCCATTATTTTATACAAAACAAAAAAAAATAAGCATTTAAAGGTGCATTAAAAGAAAATTAATAGTTAAAAAACATGAAAAACTTTAATTTTGTTTTTAACTTAGAAAAACATATGTTCTTAATATTCAACTCGCAAACTTTAATAACTAAAACAGAAAACATTTTCTTTAAAACATTTTACAAAATAATAAGTAGTATTTTCATGCACAAACTTTTAAAGGATTCAAGTATAAAACATTTCTATTAAAGCAACACAAAACTTAAGCATTATAGAAATTTATAAAGAGAAAAATTTAGCGAGTGCTTTTTTACGATCGTTAACAGTCAAAACTTAATGGGAGTTGAAAGTACTTTTAAATTCAAAATTTATAGGAAAAGTTTATCACGAGTCGAATTTGAAAGCTTTAAACTTGAACTTGATTATTTTACGAGCAAAAAGTCTGGTAATTTAATTTTGTTTTAAAATTAGAGAAAATGTACTTACTAAACTTTCAATATAAAATAGGCTTATCAAACTTTTTTATTGTATAATTGTTATGTCTTAGCTTTTAATTAATTAGTACCAAGCTGTAATTTATAATATAAAAAACTTCATAACACATCATTAAAAGTAAAAAAGCAATAAACTTTACAGTTCAGAAATTGTATCAGAAAAGAATACAAAATAAATACACTTAATAGTTTCTTTCATTTTAAATTTTTAAAAAAATTACCTGAGTTTAGAAAATATTTAAACAGATTTTCATGTTAATAAAAAGTTACAACTTTTTACCTTTATTAAAGTCTGTCTCGTTAGTTTTGTAAAAATGTTTATATTTTATTTTCAAAAGGGCTATATGATAAATGGTAAAAGTTTTAGACCTGCTATTAGTAATTCTGACTCTTTTTTATTCTGTGTTATAATTTCTTTTTTGTCAAAGGAATTAAGTACTGCCAAATTGTTTTTCTCTTTAGCTAATATGTTGCTTGATACACTAGTTTCTGATTTTGTTTTTGAAGAATTGTAATAACCTGAATCTTGTTTATAACTTTTAAGCTGCACTGTTGGCACTTGATATTTTGGCTTGCTATCATATTTATTATTGTAACTGATATTTTTCTGCTGTTGTTTCTGATGTTTTTCTTTGATAAGTTTACCTTGTTTTGCTGTAAAAGCAACAGCTTGCTTATAAGCTCTACTAGCTTTTATTTTCTGCTGTTGGAGGTTACGAGAATGATGGTTTGCGTTAAATATATTTTGTTGATGTTTTTGATTGTAGTTTGAATTTTTATCTACAGCATACTTAGACCCTTGAACTGTTTTACCATTAGGACCTGTCACGTTTGCGGCTTCTGACATGTTATTTTTACCTACAACAATATCAAACTGGACTTTTTCTCCTTGTGCAAGAGACCTTAATAATTTGTTAGGGTTGTTTTTGATGATAGCTGTATAATGAACAAAAATATCGCTGTTCCGATCATCACGTTGAATAAAACCGTAACCTTTGCTAACATTAAACCATACTACTTGACCAGTTACTCCAATCGCTATTGTTTTTTTTATTACCTGAGCTTTTTCTTTAACTTTTTGAAACTCTTTGGTTGTATTAGATGTTTTTGTAGGTAAGTTTTGATGACATGACAAACACTGTGCTATGTTAACATTATTACTACTATTCCCATTGTATGATTTTCTTGGTTTAAAACTATCTCTATCTTGGTTATGTTGACAATAATTGTAATAATGATTAATACCATTATCTCTTAAATGAAAATTTTGTTGATGATTAGGTCGAACTTGCTTATGGTAATTTATTTTAGACTTATAATGATTTTGCTCATACTGCTGTAGTCTATCGTAATTAACTTGCTTAGGTATTAATGCGTTTTCTTTATAAGCATTCCATATGGCTTGTCCTTTTCTTTTAAAAAGTTCTAAGCTTTCATCAAAATGTTCCCTAATCTTATCTTTGATCGAAAAGGGCATTAAGTATGCAAGAAAAAACTTAATTCTGTCCTGTTCTCGACATTTGGCCCAACTTAAGGCTGTAGCAAATATTTTATTAAAGTTTGTACACTCATTCCAAATTGGAATTTTATCTAAAATTTCAGCTAACTGAATGTCCCTATTAATAAAAAAGTTTCTTAAAGAACTGTAATTTCTTTCACCTCGTTCTGTCATTTTATAATAGTCTGACAACTCTTCTCTCGGCCAAAACCCAGTTAAAAGTTTATACTTTTCTGTATTACTAGAAATATTTTCATTAAACATTTCCTCTTCGAAAAAACTAATAATATCACGAGGGTTTCTTACAAAGTCTAACCTTTTAAACTTTTTACTTAGTCTTTGCGCCTTAAATGTGTCGCTAAAGTTATTAAAATTATTTCGATTACTATTTTTGTAATCATTGTAAAAAGGTTCGCGTTTTTCTAGCATCGCACGTTCGAAATGTGGTGATCTAGACCAGACATGTTAAAAAGCTCTGCTTTGTTTACTCAAGCGTGAAATTACTAACTTAAAACAAACCAAAAATAAAACACTTCATTGCTGAATTACCATAGTAACTTTTAGCATTTTAACATCTCTGATCTAGACTGCTTTAATCTATTATTCAGTTTTTTTATTTGCATTTGCAAAACTCTTAACTCTTCTTTATTTGTTAGCTGCTTAACTTCGCTTAATTTTCTAAATTGTTGTTGAATGCTGTTTGACGGATAAAATTCAGCATTATCTTTCATCATCTCTGCTTGATGAAAATTATTAAAATTGATATCGTCATTGTTGTTTGTGTGCATTTATTTTGTTGACTGTTTAAAGATTTGTAACCAGAAGATTCAAGGTTCTTAAAAGACACTGCGTGGTTTCCACTTTAACCAATTGGGCTTACTTTCGAGATAGTTTAATATAGTTACAAACTTATTCCTAAGTTATTAATAAAACACACTTTGAATAAATGCAATTTACTTTATTTTCAATAATAATTCTTAGTTGTGAAGAAAGAAACTATTAAATCACGACACAAATAAAATCTATAAAAAGTATCAACAATCGTAAAGTTACATAAATACTAACATCAACTCCGCTATGTAGACGTTTTCTTGATTCTCGATAATTGAAGTAAAACGTTTAACTTAATCGTAACGAGATCATACCGCGGAATAACTTTGCAACTCTTTAACTTTAACGCGTTTTTGAAAGACAAAACGCCGATATATACTCGTCGGAATGAAATTAACTCCTTGAAATAATAAAAATGTTTGTTTTTGATACTGGAAGCACGTCACGAAATCTGCGTAAAACAGTTTACAACATCCGCTTGTTGAAATAAGATGTTAATATCATTACAGCATTTTGTTGCTGATGGCAATTCGCATGTTTGCATGTGCATTCTAGCGGTTTCTTGATTTAGTTTTTATAGACAAAAAAGTACTAAATCCAGACTCACACAAGTAAGTCGTTTCGAATGGAATGAGAGTACTTAGTGCTTTTTCACTAAGTTTTGGAAACATATTGCTCAAGAAGATTTGGAAACAACACCAATATTGCTCAAGAGTTTTGCTTTCAAACTGCATTTTGATAGAACGGTTCATGCATAATACAATAAGTTTATCTTTTAAAGATACATCATTAGACATGTGATTCAAATTAAAAGAATATGAAATTTATCATCCATTCTTCAGAAATTTCCAGTTCTCCTATTTTAAAATATCCGTCAAAAGACTTGGATAGTCATTCCAAAAAGAGTCTAAACCATACCCTCGGTCGGTAACAGTTTTTTGTTTGTTTGTTTATTAGTTAATATAATTTTTCTTGTAGTTTTTTACTACTTTTTTGTTATTTATTTTTACTGTTACTGTTACCCCTAGTTTTATCCTCTAACGACAATTTTATTTAATTTTTTTTTACCTTTTTATTTTATTTGATTTTTACTCTCAAGCAAATATGACCTTCCGTTCAAAAGTGTCTCCGTGCAAAAATGTCCCTTCGTGCAAATAAAATGTCGTGCAAAATTTTCTCTTAGTGCATATTTGACCCTTCATGCAAAACTGTCTTCATGCGTTTTTGACCTGTTCCTATTATTTATATCCAATGCCATATTTCAAAAAATGACAGATAGGTAGACTACAGCTTCACAAAACTTATAATTATTCATAAAACGAAAACAAGCCATTAAAGTCAAGATACGTATGTAGTACAGTTTTAGGGGATTTTTGATTTGTTATGAAAAATTTTTCAACTAACTAAGTACTGAAAAACCATAGTAAAAATAAAGCTTAAAAATACTTTTTTAAATATTACATAATTAAGCTATCAAATTGTTTGTTAAATCTAAATCATTTGTTTTTATCATATAAAGAAAAACAAATCATCAAAAAAAAAATGCTTGTGATAAAAAAGTTGCACTAGTTTTTATATAACAATATAATTGTTGGAATTTTGCAATAACTAAGTAGTAGGTTTGATTTGGTTGGTGGATTTCTGTGGAAAGTTCTGGCTAAAAACAAAAGTTCTATTTTAAAAAGTTTTTGCATATATACTTATGTAAAACTTTTTTGAAGAAAACTCTTCACATTGAACATATAAAGATCAAAACCAGTGGTCAACACATTTACATTCTTACATTTTACTTTTGAAGACCTTTTTAAAACAACTTCTTATTTTTTTTTTTTTAATTAAGCAAGTTGTTATGACAAAGCACCTAAAAATTTAAAGTGCAGTTAAAATTACACACTCATGTAACACACTCACTATTGCCCAGCAAGAGTTTATTATTGCAGTGAGTAGAACAAAAATCTATGCAATTTTTTTTAAATGTTATTGATGAACTTGATACAGTTCACTTATCTGGTCATTTTGGGCAAAATTTTTTGTTAACACGACAGTATAAGTATTTTTCTGGATAAGTACAAAAAATCATTAGCTCATAAAATAGTACAATTGCTCTAAATTATGCAATGCATAATAAATAATAAAGCTCAGCTCCTTTTATTTTTATTTTAAACTCTTGTTCACTTTTCAAAATTTTGTACAAATTCAACCTGCTTATGATAGACTGCTCTATTATTAATAAATTTGGGCATTGTTTTTAACCGTTTTACAAACTTCTATTTTATTTTCAATGTTTAGTGCAACTTTTTTCATTTTATTTTTATTGTCTTCTCCATTTCAAAATTTAGGTATTAGTTAGACCTTCAAACACAGTTTATTTTTTTTATATATATACCACTTCTTGATTCATGGCCCTTTAAACATTTTTAAGAAATTGATTAGTCCAAATTTGAATTGCAATGTATTAAGCAGCATTGTTTTTATTGTAATTTTTATATAAAAAGTTGCTAGCAGGTCACAAAGCCTAGAGAAAAAAATTTCCAGTTCTTTAAGCGCATAGGTTGTTAACCAAAAATAGCATTGGCCCTTATATTAAAGCTTAAAGTACACAAACTACAAGAGAATTTCTAAAGAATTAAAAATCTTGTTAAATTTTTGAGATATTGAATTTTTTGTAAAAAGTTTCTAATGCAATTTTTTGAAGGTCAATGTTTTCGGATATTCAAATTATCTTTAAAAATCAATCTTCTTCATTTAATGAGCTAGAGATCTCAAACTTTCAGGAAACCTTCTTTTCATAGTTTTAAAGACTTTAAGGCCATAGGGGGGGGGTAAACTATGTTTTTTACAAGTTGATCTTATTTTATTGAGTTTTTTCTAAGCTTTAAGATGCTTTTTATTGTTTTAAGAAATTCAAATTATTTTTTGAGACATGACCAGTCAAAGTCCGGCCGCATAATAGGTTCCCTATGGGAAGGGAAAACTAAAACAGCGAAAAAAGACTATTTAATTTAAAATCTATCTCCTTTTACATTTTTCAAGCAATCTTCTTTAAACTTTCACAGTCTTATCTTTATACAATAACAAAAAAAACGTTACTTTGGAATTAAAAAAAAAATTGTAAAAATATTTTTTTTTGAAAAAAAAACACTTTTTTTTAATTTTTTTTGTGATAAAATTTTAATTTTTTTTAGTTATAAAAATTCTAAAGTAACGTTTTTCCTTATATTATAAGGAATGTTTCCTGAAAATTTGAAGAAGTTTGCTTAAAAAATGAAAAATGAGATAGATTTTTAGTGAGTTTTAAAATTTCGGAGAAAATTGACCCCAAAAAATTTGCGGTCCATATATTTATATTGGAAAATTTTTATAAAAAGTTAAATATTTCAAAAGTTAAATGATATTTTTGAATTCTAAAAAAAACTGGCTCGTAGTTTGTACTTAAAGCTTTCATATATAAGCCAATGTTAATTTTTGTAAAAAAAATGTTGCCCCCCCTATGGCCTTTAATGTTATGACTTGAAAAATATTAAAAAATATAAATTTTTGATGAAAAATATGAAAAAAATGGTAGTTTATTTTTAATAAAAAAAATATTTTTCAAAATTAAAAAAATTCTGCATTCAATCTTTTTGAAATTTAATAATAGATTGTAAATTTTTGAAGAGTTTTAATAGATAGAGTTTTTATTAAATATTCTTTTTTTGTGTTTTTGGTTTGTGCCAGAAATCTATACAGGTCACCAACTTTAATTGCTTATATCTCAAAAGTTACTTTGAATTTTTTTAAGTAATTAAAAATGTCTGATAACTAAGATACAAGTCTAGAAAATAAGATCTACTTGTAAAAATCAAGGTGGACCCCCCTCTATGCTCTTAAATAATTTTAGTAACCAATTTAAATATTTTAAACTAAGATGCAACAAAGCAATCAACGATAAAACACTAGTAGTTAATAATTATTTTGAGCGCTATTGTAAATTCTAATGGTTTCATAATGTTTAAAAAAAGATTTTAGCAGAAAATATGTATATTGGGGACAACAGGTTTATTCTTTCTTTAACACAGAATACCAATCCCTGTTCTATATAGAACTTATTTCTCACTAATTTTGATCTGTTATTTTTGTCAAAAGCTAATAAAAAATTTTCTTTAGGGCCATAGGGGGGGGGGTAGAAGCCATTTTTTGACCAAAAATAACATATAGACTTATATTATAGTAAATTTCATAATCTTTCAGATGCTTTTTTTAGATTTTAAAAGTATTAAGTAACTTTTTTTTAAGACCGGTTATATAAAAGGTTTTCTTTATAAAGGGTAACTTTAAAGCCGTTTTTCTCAAGTTTTTAAAAACAGGCTTTAAAATCTATCTTCTCCTTCATTTTTCAAGCAATCTTCTTCAAATTTTCAGGAAATGTTCCTTACATTATGAGAAAAAAACGTTATTTGTGAATTTTACTAATTTAAAAAAATAAAAATTTTATGACAAAAAAAAAAAAAGTGATTTTTTATCAAAAAAATTTTTTTTTTTCAAAAAAAAGGTATTTATACTTAAAATTTTTTAAAGTTACAAATAACGTTTTTTTGTTATTGTATAAAGAATAGACTGTGAAAGTTTGAAGAAGATTGCTTAAAAAATGAAGGAGGAGATAGATTTTGAATGCATTAGTCTTTTTTTGCCGTTTTAGTTTTTCCTTCCCCATAAGGAACCTGTTATGCGGCCCGACTTTGGCCGATCATATCTCAAAAACTAATTCGAATTTTTAAAAACGGTAAAAAGCAACTTGAAGCTTAGTAAAAACTCTACAAAATAAGATCAACTTGTAAAAAACATGGCCTACCCCCCCTATGGCCTTAAAATAATAAAATAAATCCTACAGCCAGGGATTTTACTTTTTTTTTTACCAAGCCTGACCACAATTAAAAACATACAATGCTCTTAATTTTTTTTTGTTTAAGTAAGGTGAGTTTAATTGAAAAGAAACTCTTTAATTACTAACAAAAATTCTAATGTATCTTAGTAGTACTTTAACATACTTTTTAAAATTTAAATTTTTATGAATCTTAGCTAAACCAGTCAAACAAATGGAAACAAAATACTTTTTTTTGTAGTAGATAAGATTAATTAGACAATTTCAGATTGAGAGTTTTATTCAACACGGTGTTTCATGATAAGATTATACATTTTGTACATTTTTATTAATTCAGCTAACAATTTAAAGTTAGGTAGTTGTGTAAATTAAAATATTTAAACTTGCTGCTGTGAGTCTAAGTAGGAAATAAAAATAACAATGCATAGTCATAATTTGTATGAGTATAAAATTCATAACATGTTGCAAACTTATTGAGTATAACAATAATAATATTTATGCATTTTTTACAGATAATTATATAATACCAAGATGGACAGTAAGCAGGTTTGTAAGTTCAATGACATGCCAACATACTGTTGCGAGTGTTTGCTTGACAACCATTTTGTTGTTGCTGGGGGAGGGGGCGCTTCCAAAACTGGTATGGGGAATAAAGTGGTAAGTTTTTGAAATTATTATACCAAATTTTGTTTTTACTATTTTTTCTATAATATAATTTTTTCTAGAATATTTAGCATTTAAAATTAACTAGCTCTTTGAAAAAAGTAGCTGGTTATATTGTCAACTTTTTAAACTTTTTTTCTGTTGAAATTTAGTTAATATTTAGATTTATAATATTTTCTAAAGTTTTATACGAGTAAACAACTAAAATATATCTAAGCTTTATAATTAAAATTAAGTGGTTAATTTTTTAAATTATTTTGTCGTAAACCTTTTTTCATATTGCAATTGCATTACTTTTTTTGCTGATTTAATTAGAACTTTACTACATTTTATTTTGTTAATGTTTATATAAATAAACTTTAACTATTGTATCTCTTAAATGTTACTATCATATCTCTATGCAACAACTAATTTGTTTACTATATAAAATAAAATTTTTTGTTTGAAATTATATTTAGTAAAGTTAAGAATAGGGGTGGGGACTGATCTTGTAGAGACTATGCCTTCTATAAATAATTTAGAAATCAAATTTTTATTCAATTATTACTTTTAACTTTTTAGCTATAAGAAATTTTCTAATAGCTGCAATAAAGCTCTTCATCATATGACCAACTTGTTAAAAATAAGATTGAAAACTGTAACTTCAAATTAAAGGCATAGGAAAGAGGAGGTCAAACAGTTTTCTTTTACAAAAATTAAACATTGGTTCTTATTTCAAAGCTTAAAAAATATACTATTAGATACTTTTATTTCAATTAACTTTTAAAATATAATAAGTTTGTAAAAAGCCTGATACAACCATATAGACCAAAAACTTTTATAGGCCAATTTTCTCAGAATTTTAAGGCCATAAGGGGGTAGGCCATGTTTTTTACAAGTTGATCTTATTTCAAAGAGTTTATTCTAAGCTTCAAGATGCTTTTTATCGTTTTAAAAAAATCAAATTATTTTTTGAGATATGACCAGTTAAATTTGAGCCGCATAATATGTTTCCTATGAGAAGGGAAAACTAAAACAGCAAAAAGAGACTATTATATTTAATTTATTTTTAAAATCACTAAAAATCTATCTCCTCCTTCATTTTTTAAGCAATATTCTTCAAAATTTCACAGTCTAATCTATATAAAACTACAAAAAAAAAAACTTACTTTGGAATTTAAAACAAATTAAGTGAAAATGTTTTTTTTTGAAAAACAAAAGACTTTTTTTATTATTTTTTCATAAAAATTTTAATTTAAAAACTTTTTTTAAATCCATAAGTAAGGTTTTTTTTTCTTTTAATATAAGAAACATTTCCTGAAATTTGAAAAAGATTGCTTAAAAAATGAAGGAGGAGATAGATTTTTAGTGATTTAAAAAATTTCTGAGGAAATTGATCCAAAAAATTTGCGGTTCATACGTTTGTATCGGAAACGTTTTACAAAAAAGATATATCTCAAAAGTTATATGATATTTTTGAATTCTATAAAAACTAGCTTGTTGTTTGTACTTGAAGCTTTCATATAATAGCCAAAATTAATTTTTGTAAAAAAAGTGTTTTACCCCTAGCCCCCTATGGCCTTGAACATTTAGTAAAAAAATATTTCCTCTTAATTTTTAAATAAATTCATTTCGAACTTTCAGGAAATGTACTTCTAAATATTATCAACAGCTTGTAGTTAGCAAATTAAATAAAAAAACAAAATAAAAAGTGTACTATGACCAAAATTTTGTAAAGTCTTCTTTTATAATGTTCATTTATTTATGTTTTGTAAAAAAGTGATTAAATAATTTCTTACAAGTTATTTAAAATTTATTAAAGATTATCATGAAAAAGTTTTAAAACAATTACTGAAAAACTAAAAGATGAGATAGATTTTTAAAGAAATATAAATTTTTGCCCTTTTAGTTTCTGCCTTCCCATAAAAACCTATTAGATGCACTAACTTTGACCACTTATATCCCAACAGTTACTTCAAATTTTAACAGCAGTAAAAAGTAGCAAGTAGTTATAAACAAATAAAACTAAAGTTCAAAAATAAAGTGTTTTTGAATATGTCCTTATTTTTAACTTTTATCATAAGTATGTTTTATACTCAGTTAAGAAATAACTAAGGGTATCAGTTTATTTTTTGAAGTTAATAGAAAAATTAAAATAATATATCTTCAAAAATACCAAAAAAAAAAAAAACTGTTATTACTATTATTTTAAATATTTTTTAAATTTATGATTTGCTAGTAAAAAGTCTGCATTAAAAACGTCAAAATGTTACCATTAGTTTAAGGTAAAACTTTAACAAATTAAAATTTTAAAAAGTATTCTAGTTTGGTAGATACAGATCTATAAAGGTAGTATTTCTGGAAAATTTATCAAATTATATTATAAGTTGTTATATTATTGCAAAAAATTATACTAGCCATGTCCAAAAGCAAGTAAAATTTGTAAATAAAATAAATATTTGTAAATAAAGTTAATGAAAATAAATCTACACATTAAATATACAACTCTTTTAATGAGATATTTCAAGTGTAAATAAATTATAATTTGTTTAAGTCCAAAGAAAGTCGAATAGCTCAACAACGATGAAACATTATCATCTTTTAAGTCGTTTGTTTATATAAAAAATATTAATAGATTGTTGAAAGCTGTTTTTTTGTTAATGTTTCACTGTAAAAAAATATTTTTGTAACTAAATTTAATTTTATTGAAACTAGGTCTTTAAAGAATTGGGTTTTCTATGCTGTAAAGTGTCTTTATAAATGATACTATAGGAATAACTAAAACAGCACTAAAAATATGCATCTATAAAGCCTATTTTGTCCATATTTAGATTGACATAAAGTGTATTGGCTAAAATTTTTAATAGTTTACTAGAACTAATTTTTAACTATTTCTCAATAGAGGTTGTTTTAAATTATTTTACCTTATAGAACTTACTGTCCACAACTAAATCTTTATAGAGTGTATTAGCAACATTTTAAAATAGTTTTGAACTATTTCTCAAAAGAGCTTGTTTTAAATCATTTTACTTTTGTTGAGGAATCAAAGATATTATATACGACAGAGAATCTTGGAATTAGGTAGATGCTTTGCGAAAGTTGTTTTTTTTTTTGTTAATGCAGAACTATTAAAAATATTTGTATAATAAAAAAGATTTTAATGAAACTAGGTATTTAAGAACTTTGTCTGAACTTGCATATAGATTCTTGCATATCTTTTCTGTGCTTTATAATGTGATATTATATGACCAAATAAAACAGCACTAAACCTGTAAGTTAAACCTACAGCTCCCTATAAGGCCTATATTGTCCACAACTACTTCTTCATACTGTGTATTGGCTTAATTTTTAAAGAAAGCTTGTTTTGAATTATTTTAAATTTGTTAAGGAATTAAAGATAATATGTACAACAGAGAATCTTGGAATTGGGCAGATGCATGAAAACTGGACAGGTTCTGGCAAATATAGTGGCAGAACTAGAAACTGGGAATTATGCAGTTATGAAAATGAGTGTTGCATTGCAAAATAAAGGTTTTTTTATTAATGAAAAATTTACTTTAGTGTACTGAATGTTACTATGTTAAGTTATAGCATAACAAGTTTTTTATTATTTACCATAAACACTGAAAATTTTTAACTTTTTTAATTACTGTCGTATTGCAAAATAATGTTTTTTTATGCTTAGTTAATATAATGCTAGTATAAACATTTGAAATGAAGGTGAACTTAATCAGACACAACGTTATGTTTGTTTAAACATAATGAATAATTTTTTAAACTTTTCACTGCTTTTACTATCTCTTTTACACAACTCCCTTTTTTTCTTGTCTCTCTCATTTACCTATCTATATGTGGTATCTAACAAACAGTTGCTTCTATGTTAGAGTTTATATTAAAAATAATTAATTAAACATGTGAACTTGGATACTGCCATCAACACCTCATAATTTGAATCGAGCGAAAGCTCGTACAAAGTAATAAACAACCAAATAAAAGGTAATCTATTTAAACTTTTCTAACCAAGTAATAGGCTGCTTTAGAATGTTTGACAAACAACTACTTTATGAACGTTCAGATGATATGTGCGAGTTAGTTTAGTTTATTGTAGTTTTTTTATACTTACTCAAACAATAAAAGTATTACCAAAAGATGGCTCAAGCAAATCAGTAAAAAACAGAATGTATATGAAGTACTTTTTTTGTGAAACACTCTAAAGGAGCCTATCATTTGGTTTAGAAAAGTTTAAATAGATTACCTTTTATTTAGTTGTTTATTACTTTGTACGAGCATTACGCTCGATTCAAATTATGAGGTGTTGATGGCAGTATCCAAGTTCACATGTTTAATTAATTATTTTTTATATATAAATACATGTAAAAGCTACTGTTTGTTGGATACCATATATATATAGTTAAATGAGAGAGTCAAGAAAAAAAAGAATTAATATAAAAGAGATAGTAAAATCAGTGACTGAATAATAAAAATTAAGTCATCATACTCCAAACTTATTTCATTCATTGTTTGATAAAAATTTGAGATATGTTGTATGTGAGCCTGTTTTATAAATAACAATTTTCTTATTAAAACTCAAACAATAAAATAATTGTGTGATTATGGACTATGAATCTTCAAAGTTAAATTGTAATATACATCGTAAAGTGTCGTTAACAAAAGTTATAGTTTTTTTAAAAGTTAGTACAAAACACTATTTGAAACAACTTAATTTTAATAATTTGGTATTTTTGTTTTAAATTAATTGCTGTAGTTCTGTTTGTACTAGTTTTAACTTTCCTTAAAAACCAAATAATTCTGTTATAGCTAACTTCTGAATATATATATCATTATTAAGTTGAAAACTTTTCACATAATGCTACCGTTTTCTTCAAATTTTGATTCTTATTTAGATAAAGCATTTTTACCAGAAGTGTAAAAATTTTTGAAAATTAAATTGGGAACAACATAAATTAGATATAAATTAAAGAACTTTTGTAATCAAAAACTAATAATTTTAACTAACTTTTCTAATAAAAAAGTCAAATCTTTTTATATGCGAAAAAAAATTTACAAACTAAAACTTTCTCTATAAAGTAGTTGAACCTTTCATATGAATGACAACATGAAAAAATAATATATATAATTAAAACCTTGCTCAATGAGCAAAATAAAGTTAAAGTTAAGGCCATAGGGGGGTAGGCCATGTTTTTTACAAGTTGACCTTATTTTATAGAGTTTTTACTAAGCTTCTAGTTGCTTTTTACCGTTTTTAAAAAATCGAATTAGTTTTTAAGATATGACCGGCCAAAGTCGGGCCGCATAACAGGTTCCTTATGGGGAAGGAAAAACTAAAACGGCGGAAAAAGACTAATGCATTCAAAATCTATCTCCTCCTTCATTTTTTAAGCAATCTTCTTTAAACTTTCACAGTCTATTCTTTATACAATAACAAAAAAACGTTATTTGTGACTTTAAAAAATTTCAAGTAAAAATACCTTTTTTTTGAAAAAAAAAAAAAATTTTTTTGATAAAAAATCACTTTTTTTTTTTTGTCATAAAATTTTTATTTTTTTAAATTATTAAAACTCACAAATAACGTTTTTTTTCTCATAATGTAAGGAACATTTCCTAAAAATTTGAAGAAGATTGCTTGAAAAATGAAGGAGAAGATAGATTTTAAAGCCCGTTTTTAAAAACTCAAGAAAAATGGCTTTAAAGTTACCCTTTATATACCCTTTATAAAGACAACCCTTTATATAACCGGTCATAAAAAAAAAGTTACTTAATATTTTTGAAATCTAAAAAAAGCATCTGAAAAATTATGAAATTTACTATAATATAAGTCTATATGTTATTTTTGGTCAAAAAATGGCTTCTACCCCCCTATGGCCTTAAATACAATAATAAAAACTATATACTTGAAGAAGAAAAATATTTTTTTTGGTTTTAAAAAGGTTAATTTTAATCTCATTAAAAAATTTTAATAAACATATAACAAAAGGCCTATACCAATTGATATAGAAGTAAAAATAACCAAATAATTTAAAATAAAGTTTGTATAGTTATATAAAGGTAGCAGTATAACTATCAAATACTTTATCAAGTTGAATTTATCTAGTTGAAAGTACATATTTGACCTAGCAGATGATTGTTATAAATATTTCCTATGCACATATTTTTCTTCTCATTTTGTTAGAACAAAAGTTTTTATCAAGTTAATATACAAATTATTTTTATGTTAAAGTTTTTTATGTAATTTTTCTTTAAATAAAGTAATATTAAGTATATATTTTATACATAAAACTAATATATTTATTTCAGACGAAGACAGTTTTTTGCTGGCAATTGCATTAGAAAAACATTGTGAAATTTACAAAGTTACAAAGAAGAAACCTAGTTCGAATAACAGTGAAAACAATAACAGAGAAGGTATATTTTTGTCAATGTATATACTATTTTTGATAAAATAAATGGCATAAAAAATATTATTGAGATTTCTAAGTTTATTATTACTAAGTTTATTAGTAAGTAATATTATTAACTTTATTAGTCTTTAGATTTGTGTACTTATATTTTCGATTCTTTTTTTTACAAACAAATTAAAATTTTTGTGTGGTTAATTTAGTAAAATTCAATCACAATGATTTTAACTCTAATACATTAGAACTTTAAAGAATCAACTGTATCATACAATTTATTTCGATTTGTTTTAAGTATTAAAACTTTTATTAAAAGGTTTTTCAGCTTGAAAAATAGTATGCTATCTGACCCTTATTATCATATACATTTCAAATACAAGGTAATTTATGTTTTTTACGCTGGTCACATTTTCTATAGTTATAACTTTATAGTTTGCTGATACAAGTGTGTATGTTTATTAAGTTAATATTTTCAGGTTTAAAACAGAGAAAAAGGTCTAGTTCTAAACAAAGAAGTGATAGTAAATCACCGAATGACCAACAAGTCAATAATTTCACTTTTAAGTTAATAAATAAATTCCAATCTGTAGATGAAAAAGAAACAGACTCTAAAATTGAAGTGGTCAGTTTTACTCAATTTCATTAGATAAAATCTATAAACGAAAGTTTTTAGTAATTTTTTCAAGTAATTTAATTTACATGTGTTCAAGTACTAATAAATTTCAAAACCTTGTTAGTGGAAACAAAGTTATTTTTTGCTTTTAAAACTGTTAAATACCACCTACTCAATTGTTTAATTTTTTACTTCCAAATTTTCTGTTTTAACCTATTATTATTATTTTATTAAAAATTACTATCTATGACAAAAATTCAAATATAACACAACACTAGTCTGTCTCAATTTTATATATTGTTTTTTTTACAATGCATACTTCAGTTTACATTTTTCAATATCAAACATGTAAACATTTATTTCATACAATTCTCAACAGACTTCAGTAGCAATATCAAATGATGGAAGCCACTTAGCAAGTGGATTATCAAATGGTCAAATTAAACTATGGGATGTTAGTTTTATTTATTATTTAAATATTATATTAAGTGGATTATCAAATGGTCAAGTTAAACTATGGGATGTTAGTTTTATTTATTATTTAAATATTATATTAAGTGGATTATCAAATGGTCAAGTTAAACTATGGGATGTTAGTTTTATTTATCTTAAATACTTGGTATTTGATTTATTATTTGATTGTGTCTTAAAGTTATTATGTCAAGCAAGTTTTTAATTACCTTCTATTAAAAACACCATTATTTTTATTCTGTACGTTATTTACTATTTAAAGCTTTTTTAGTCTTTTATGTTAATTTAAAAGTATGCCTTGAACAGGGGTCGGCAGCCTTATGTAACTGGCGGGCCAATACTGCTAGGAAAAATTTGCTCGCGGGCCACACTATTTATAAATAAAACCTTTGAGGGCCACACTTATTTAAAAAAAGTTCTTTTAATCAGTGGAAAAATATTATTTAAGATAAAAATTATGAGAAGTTAATCAACTTTAGAGCACTAATAAAGAGTATTTATTGAATTAAGAGCCTAACTGTAGATTTTTATTACAAAGTCTTTAAATTTCATTGTTTTAAAAATGTATATTTTTGGCTTAAAAGGAGCTTGCGGGCCGCAGGTCTTGACTTTGATGGCCGCATTTAGCCCGCGGGCCGCAGTTTGCCGACCCCTGGCCTAGTTGAATTTTGTTTAGAATTTTATTTAGATTTGCATACAGTGTTAGTAGTTTTTTAACTTAGCACCAAAATTCGTTTAAAATTATAACATGTTTTGAAACAAGTTTCCTGATTTCAAATCTTTATAAAAAAATTATCTTAGTTTTATAAGCATTACCAACTTACAACAGTTTGAATAACAAATTTATTAATTTCTTATGTTCTTATCAGACTAGAAACATGAAACAAATACTAAATGTCGAAGCTCACAAAGAAGATGTTAAAGATATTTCTATATCACCAGATAGTTCACAAGTTAGTATTAAACAATTACTTAAAATAATAAAATAGTAATAAATATTAATGTTTATTGAAGGAAAAAAAAGTTGCATGAGTACTCTTATGTTGTCAATTAATCATATTATGTTGGTAGTAACACTTTCTAGTGACTTTTCAGCTTGTTTATAAGCACTAAATGGAACGAAAGTTATGTAACTACGTTTATAATGTAAGCAATTTATTTGTATTTAGGTGGTAACCCTCTCAGCAGACGGAAGTGCTTGTTTGTGGTCGTTAGATGGAACCAAAGTGATGGATCTTCATTTAATTTGGAATATGAACGTCGAAACCAGAGACTACAAATTCAGAAATTGCAAGTTTGTTGTTTTGTTTGTTGTAGAAAAATCAAAAATATTCTTAACCAAATAACTAAGATTAAGTTTACTTATCAATAGTTAAGATTGAATTAGTTCGAAGGGTTAGTTAGAAAACTACAACTACTGTCAAATTAATAAAATTGGAACTTACTTATTTTTTGATAAAGTTTTCTGTTAATTTTCTGTTTTTAAATGTTTTATTTATTTGTATCATTCAATTTTTACAAAAGTTTACTACAATCCCAAACATTTTAGAAACATTTAAACAATGTTTAACTCACAGATTCAGCGTGGCGCCACCTTCTAGGCAGCGAACGCAAGATGCCAAACTAACATTCAACCTTTACACTACCCATCAAGTTAGTAAAATATTTATTTATTTTTTACTGAATGATATATTAAATAATTTCATTTCAATGATTGGTATACCAGGTACCCACCAGGTAATTAAAATATTTAGTTATTTTTCAAAATTATTTACACACCATGTAAATATTTATCAACTTTTCTCTGATTTATTAAAATCAATTCATTTCAATGATTGGTATTGTATTGTATCGTAATATTACATTCAATCTTTACACTACCCACCAGGTAAGTAAAATATATACTAATATTTCTTTAAAGTATTTTAATGGTTTTTAATTCGTTATATGTTAATGATTTGTATTTTTTACAACCCACCAGGTATTTATTCATCAACTTTTCTTTAGTTTATTAGAATGAGTTATTTAGTAGGGGTAGGGAGTACTTGGGTGATGTTTGCTAGACACATAAGGAGCCTTGATTTGGATGTGTTTTGGTCTAATTAAGAAAAATTAAAAAAAAAATTAAAAAAATTCCTAAAAAAAAAACTGCACCCCAAAAAACTGATCTGGACCCCAAAAATCACATTATTTTTGATTTTTCGACTTAAATAGTAATATAGTCACTCATACATGTCCTAGACTTATATATTATATCTTAAATGAAAGCTTATAATTATAGGCATACCTTAAATGACATATCAACTGCTTTTGATATATTATGACGTCATAATTACACAAAATATGCAAATTTTGTCTGGTTTAACTGTTTTCTCCAAGAATCAGTTAAACCTGTTCAGCTTTGGCAAAATACAACTTCGATCATGACAGATTCTGTTAGCAAAAACTTAACCATTGGGGAGGAAGTTTCTAAAGTTTTTAAATCAACTGTTCCACCACCAACTCATTTGTTGTGCAAATCCCATCCAGTGGAGGCCTTTGATCGTTCTAACTTGACAGTATTGGCTGAAATAGAATCAAAGTTAGATTTTCGAAAAAAGCTTCAAGCTTTAAATCCATCGGTTAAACCATTTTTGCGAGGAAAAAAAAAGTATAACTGAGTGTGCAATTTTATCAATATTAAGTTTGGTCAGTCATGAAAAGTCAGCGCACAGTACAAATCAAGCAGATCTCTTTGACTACATTTTAAACAGAGAAAACCAAGTTAATCGCCTTGCAATCTATCACGAACACAGGTTTACCAAACTTGGGTATTCTGCAGAATCTATTTTGCAAAGCCTTCCGTTTATTCGCATGCTTATAAATGAAACGCTCCTAAGCAACCAGCATGTGGAAGTCGTCAAACTACTGCTTGACTCTGAATTTCTAATGACTGAACTTTCTTACTTTACTCACAAGGTAACACTTCCATTTTTACACTTTGTTGAGGTTAGCTCTCAACAAGACCTTCTCAAAGTATTTCCTAAACTATACGAAGATCTCAGCAATGGAATAATGAATACTTTGGATGCCTATGTTGTACATTATCCACATATTAAAGTGTTAAACCCAACTTCTGAGATGTGTTGTAAAATTCTTAAGAAGACGTGTCTCCATGCCGCTCAAGTTTTTGATCGCCAAACAGGTAGAGAATATGGTTTTGGAAAGTTTTGTTTGTCAAATCCACCACGTGCTACTGAGCTCAACCTATTAAGTAATGAAGAACTGGTTGGACTCCCAACAAACAACTTGGAATCTGAAAGACACCTTGCTGGTTTTGGAAGGCGAGCAGCAGTGCAAAGTTTAGAAACCAACGATTCACAGCAAAAGGGATAAGAAATGACTGTACATTACTTATATCTGATTCTTTTCAAACTAAACATGAAAAAAAAATTAATAAAGTTGTTCAATTTCTCAATGAGATGGAGCAAAGGTGGGTAGCAGATCAAAAAAATTTAAAGCTCAAACAGATAAATGAAAAAATTGAAAAAGGGAAAAAAAGGGATCAATATGTGCAGAAACGTCTCAAACTGTGTAAAAGTTGGGGTGGGCCTGTAGTGAGCGTGGAAGAGCTGCGTTCTATTTTAAAATCTCATCATGATCGAAATGAAGTTATTGTTCTAAATGAGTTAATTTACTTTACAAATCTCACAAATCTGAGTCTCACAAATCTGAAGTGTTATACAATCCAGAACTTTTTAAAGTTAATGGTAATACTCACGAAGAAAGACTTCTAAACTTATGTACTCTTGTTGCAGAAGATGATGAGTGCTCTCTATGTTCTTTACCAACAAACACTGATGCATTATTAATTGTAGGGGGTTCTTCCCCCAATATACAGAAAGAAAAAAATGAAGATATTATGGAAGGGAATTTTTATGTCACATTAATTAGTGAAGGGTCATCAGACACATGGTATATTGCTATGTGTGAAGGTAAAAATGATGATGGGACTTATAAGATGGACCACCTCATGAGAGTTCAAGACAGAAGAAATTCGAAGTGGAAACACCCACCTAAACGCGATCTGCTAAACTTGCATTTAGATTCTGTTCTTGATTGTAAAGTTGATGGGGAATGGGATGTTTCTAATGAAAGATCTATTACTTTTACACTGAGAAACCATGTCCAAATAGATTTTTTAGTAAAACAGATGTCTTTTACATAAAGTTAAAAAGTAGTTTTTATGTATTTTTATGAGTATTATGTACATATAGTCAGTTAGATTTTAACAATCATTTGACAGTTATTTTATACTAGTATTTTTAAAAGTATCAGTCATTTTGCAGTAATCTTAAGTGTTAATACTAAATGATACAGTGCAATGTTCGTTTTATTATGCAATGTTCTTTATTTCTTTATTATACTAGTCTCTATTTATTTTGCAATCATTAACTTAATGTTTAATGCCATACAACTTTATGTTGCCTATAACAAATTATAATTTTTTTGTAATTTGTTATGTTTTTGTAATGCAAATTGAATAACATTCTTAGGTTATTTTTAAATACTTATAGTTATAGCTAAATGAATTATGAAATCAAATATCCCATTAATATATAACAACATCACCTAAATTTTAAAGGTAAGTAAGTATATCTAAAAAGTTTTATTTTAAAATATTTGTTTTAGTTAGATTAGACAACCAGCTATGCTTCTTAATTTTTCAAAACGCACCATTTTACAGATAAAATTTACATATTTTGTGTGAATATGACGTCATAATATTCCAAAAGCAGTTGAAATGTCATTAAGTGTATGCCTATAATTATTAGCTTTAATTTAAGATATAAAATATAAGTCTAGGACGTGTATGAGTGACTTTATTACTATTTAAGTCAAAATATCAAAAATTATGTGATTTTTGGGGTCCAGATCAGTTTTTTAGGGTGCAGTTTTTTTTTTAGGAATTTTTTAATTTTTTTTTTTTAATTCTTCTTAATGATACCAAAACACATCCAAATCAAGGCTCCTCATATGGATTTTACAACATGACCAAAAAAATGTGCTGTACTCCCTACCCCTATATTTAGCCATCTCTTGTTAATGGTTAATATTATAAATAAGTTAAATATCACTGTATTTAAAATGTCACATGATCCTTTTTCCAAAACAAACATTCAACCTTTACACTACCCACCTAGTAAGTATTCATCAAATTTTCTCTGATTTGTTAGAATAAATTATCAAACCATTTTTTGTTAATGGTTCGTAAAATATTGTATCACAGTATTTAAGATGTTACCTTTACAATACCCACCATACTAGTATATATATGTTAATTCTTCATAAATTTGTGTAAATTAATTAGATCATTACATATTGATGATTTTTGTTATTCAAAATGGAACATTCAACCAACATAAGACTCACTAGGCTGGGTTTATTCATCTTTTTAATTGTCTACATATTTAACTTTGTTATTTTGTACCTTAAAATTGTATATATCTAATTACCTTATACCAGGCCAAGAAAGGTCAAATTATGTCTTCGTTCCTTACAAAATGGGTCAGAGTTGAGAACTCAAGCAGGCTTAAAATGCAGGTCATGGAAAAATTGGACGACAGAGTTTCAAGTCTCGCTGTTAGGTTGGTGAAACATTAGTTTTATGTTAATAATTTTTTTATACTGATCTTTATACTTGTCATGAAAATTTATCATAACAAGAGATATGTATTGAGAAACCTGTTCTAAAAAATTAAATAAGATTTCCCAATTATTTTTACATAGATTTTATACCTGTTTCAAGTCTCGCTGTAAAGTAAGTGAAACATTAGTTTTAGGTTTATAAATATTTTTATATTGAGATTTTTACAATGAATTTCTAGAGAGTTTCACACTTAAGGAGCCTTTATATAAGTAAAACAAAAGTTCTATTGAGTTTATTGCTTTAAAATTGTTTCTCGCGATGATAACAAGCGATGATTTATATATTAATAAAAAATTTCATACTGATCGACTTACTTGTTTTAAAAAATTATCATAACAAGAGATATGTATTAGGAAACCTGTTTTGAAAAATTTAAAAAAATTAAATAATTTTTCACATATTTTAAACCTGCCGTTTAAATTGTAAGTAGAGATAGTATAATACCCATTAGTTATTTTTAGCTGCACTTAATATTATAAATTAACAAGTTATTTCACAGTGGAGACGGGCACTACGTAGGAGTTGGTTATCAGAGTGGATTTGTTGATTTTATTACTGGTTTCAGGTTAAATGTAAGTTTATTAAATTTTTCGATATCGTAATTGAACTTAGATTAAATTTTGTTATATATATATATATATATATATTAAGTATAAGATATAACGTTTTAAGGCGTTAAATCCTGGAGATCCTGATAAGCTAAGCTTATCGGAATATATACCACAGAAGTTCTTGTGCTAAAACTTTATTTCAACGAAACTCCGTTAGTTAAAATAAAGTTTTAGCACAAGAACATCTGTGGTATTTTTTAAGTATATTATTGACTAGCATAAACTTACTATTTTAAGAAATAAGCGATCAAAGTTGGAGAGTATCTTATGTAAGAAACAAGTTAAAAAAAGACTAAAATATTGATAAAAGCATTTAAAAATAAATTGCAAATCAAATATTAGTAATATATTTTAAAATATATTTTATAGCACTTAAGAAGGATCAGATCGCACCAGATGTTTGTAACGGAAGTATCATTTTTTAACAACCAATCAAAAGAAGTTATTTCTACAACTGGAAATGTAGATGCAAGATTGCTGAGCGTATCTTGTAACGGAAGTTGTCATGTAGCTATATTGAAACCTAAGCGTTAGTTTTATAATATTTTAAAAGTATTAAGTAATTGAAAGCGGTTAGCCGAAATAAGTCTTACATGCGTTTGCTCAACAAAACGTTGCTAAATGAATTGAAAGTTTTTGTTTAAAATTTGCAGTACTAAGTTATTTAAAAAAATGGACACAAAAGAAAAATTAAAATCGTAATTTTTGTTTTGTATGATTTGACTTGTATTGTCGTTTTCATGTAGCTATACTTAAACCTAAGCGTTAGTTTTTTTTCTAGTTTATTGAACAATAAAGTTTTATATTTATGTAAATAATGTGTATAAAACTATATTAATATAAATATAAAGTTTGTAAACTGCAGCGCTAAAAATATAATCATGTTTTTAATTTGTTTATTATGATTAATATAACTAAATTATAGTACACTGAATTTAAATTATCAAGAAATTATATAAATAGCTTTTTATGACTTTATAGTTATTAACAATCAGTTTTTTTCTAAATATAATTTTGAAAACGTTTCATGGTTTAAATACTTAATGAGTAATAACACATAATTAAAACTTAACTAAGTTTGTTTATTAAATCGATTACAAATGTATTACTAATTGATATTTCTTGTAAAAGATTAAGAAAACATTTTCATTTAAAGTTATTCTAAGCTTACTTGAAAATTGTTAAATTGATGAAAAATAGTCTTAATCTAAAAAGTGTTTATCTATATAGTTATAAATTATTTTTGATTTTTATAATTTTAATTTCAAATTAAACCATTAAAAAATAAATTTTTAAAGTATGATCTGTAAAATCTCCTAAGTTTTGTTTTAAAATACAATTTATGTATTATTATTAATTTATATATATATACTAAATAAAACTCATTTTAAACAATAAATGTGTATGCTATATACACTAAATCAATATAATAAAAGAAGTGTTATTTGATATTTAAAAGAGACTTTAACATATTTAATAAAAAATTGAATAACTTACTAATATTTTTTTGGTATTAAGAAGAAATTTATTTCTTTTTACTTCTAATTAGTATAAGTTTTAGATTACAAATTAAACCAATGTATAAAGTTTGTAAATACTATTTCTGTTAAGCAATTTATAACGAATACTTCTATAACAGTTTATTTACATAAAAATTTTTATTAAATATCATTTTTACAGCTATGTTTACAATGTATAAAGTTTTAAAATACTATTTATATCAAACAAAACTATATTACATATTATTTCTACAGCTTTGTTATTAAGAATAAGTTTTTTTCTGTTAATTAATATAAATTGTATAAACAATATATGATGTTTTTAAATACTGTTTATGTTAAACAAAATTTTATTACATGTTTTTCTACAGCTATGTTTACAATATATAAAGTTTTTATTAAATGTTCATGTTAAACAATTATTTTTACATAATTTTCCACAGCTATGTTTACAATGGGGTTCATTCTAATAATACTGATGTTATTAGCAATATTGGCTGGAGTTCTGTATCACTTGGAAATTGTTAAAATTTGAAGAAAATAAAAAGTAGTAGATTAAATTGATAACTATAATAGTATAATGATTTATTATCAGTAATTTATATGTGCGTTTATAAAATGACAAGTTATTGTTTATATTTGGTGTTTGTGTAAAAAAGTAAAGTTATTTGTATAGATAGGTTTAAAAACATTAGTTAAAAAAATTTCGAGATTGTTTGTCTCTTTTTTTATATGATTTTTTTATGAGCTAATTTATAAAATATTTACTCAGTTTTTTAATTTGTCAAAATTATTACTTGTGTACATAATATTTTTGTATTGTTCTCAGTTTTTATTATAACTTATGGGTTCTTAGATATACTTTTTACACCTGTTTTCTTTAAAACTTTTTTTTCCTCACTTTACTAACTACTTAATATTTACTTCATATATATGTTTTTATATACAGTTTTAATTAGCACATTGTTACTAAAAAGTTAACAAAAATTTGCAATTGTATTTACGAATTTCTTAAAGAAAACATAAGTTAACTTTTATCTTTTTTGTCATTGTTTTCTATACGTTTTGTGCAATAGTTATACAAATAAAAGTTTTTCTTTGAAGTTCTAAAAAAAAAGAATATAATGTTGCTTTTTTATACAATTTTGAACTAAATTCCCCCTGAAATATCTAAATACTTTTAAAGGATATTTTTTAATGTTTAATTTTTTTCAACATTTATTAGTTACTTTTATTCAACTAATAAATATGCTAAACACTCACTCTATTATATATGTTTATTTGTTTACAGTATGTTTTTGTTTTAACTAATAATTTTAATATTGCGTATAAAACTAGCTATAAGGTACAAAACAGTATTTTGTAACTGTATTTTAGTTTAAAAAAAATATCAAAAAATTTAACTTTGAACTGTTATACTGATAACGATAATTTAATTTTAGTTGTATAATAATATATAAATTGATTAAATTTACTTTTAAACGTTTAAGTAATAATATATAATTACTTAATACTTAAAAAATTTGTATTTAGAGTTTTAAACATTTTAAAAGAATTTATAACTCAAAGTTAATTTTCTTTTATTTTTGATTCTCTATGGCGAAAACCAAAAAGTTTTAATTAATTTTTTTATTTATTTATAGAAATCTCCAAAGTTAAACACATAAACTTTTAAAAGTTTTATGTCAAATAATGTTTAAAATTTTTTAATGTAAAAAAGTCATTATAACAAAATTTTTATAAATTGAAAGCTAGCAAATCTAATATAACAAAAAACATTATTTTGCTTTTAGATATTTTAAACATAAATACTAATTTGGTCAAAAAATTATATTTACCTTGATTCAAGTCTTTTTTTTTTGAATAGACAACAAAATGATGCTTAATCCACTAAAGATTACTGTAAAGATCTTATTTAATTGTATGGAATTATTGGGTAAATGTACTTATTTTTTTCTATTTATAGAAGTCACTAAAGTTAAATACATAAGTTTTTTTTCTCAAACAAGGTTTACAAATTTTGAGAAGTATAAAAAAATCATCAATCTACATTCTAAACAAAGTTTTCTAAAAGTAGCTAGCAAAGTTAATTTTACTAATGAAAATTATATGTCTTCTAGAAAAAACTTTTAACACAAGTATTAACTTGATTAAAAATTATATTTACCTCGATTCAAGTTGATATTTTATTTGATTGACAACAAAATATTGCTTAATCCACTATACATAAATGTAAAGATCTGGTTAAATTGTATGGAATTAATGAGTTAAGGTAATAAATAAAACACAAGTAGTTTAAAACTGTTTTTATCACCTAATACAATACTCAAATGTTTAATTAAGAAAACCTAGTCAGATATAATACTATTTTAACGAAAAAACTCAAAATAAAGTAGATTTTATAAGACATAACAAAATATTTGTGAACTATATAATCGTTTTCACAAAAAAATAAAATGTTAGAAAAATTCGTAAAGTGAAAATTAATGTTTTCTTTATGGTAACTTTCATAAAGAAAATAAAACATTTTTTTAAGTTATAGTACTTAAACTAATTGAGTTGTATTTTATCATCTGAAAATAAGAGTTTCAAAATTATTTCACTTTAACTTTAAAATCTTGCATATTGCCAAGTACTTGTGGGAGCAACTTTCAATTGAAAAATTATATTCCGGTAAAACACCCTGTTTGTTTTTGCTAATTGAAACACACATTCCATTACTGCTGTCTCTTAGGAAAAACTTTTTTAAAAATAAATTGTAAACTTCTGTCAGATCTTTATCGGGAATTTTAATCCAATAATTAGTTTCAGGTGACAACAATCCTTTATCCAACTTGTCGAGTTCACTAAAAAATAAAATTCACATGGATATTTTTTAACTTTTTTTTTTAGCTTTGTTAATAACTGTTTTATTAGTATATTTGTTCTTGCAGATTAATTTTATTTTGCAAATTTATGACTGTAGAAAAATATAAATACAATATTTTTGTAACATTATTATATTTTTTCAAACTCAACTGTATTATACATTATTTATAACTACTCAGAGTTTATAATTAAATCAAGGACGTCTTCAAAATGTAAAATTTATTTATACAAAGTAATACCATAATATATTTTTGTGCATATAATATATTATTATATCAAATGTTTCATAAAATGAAACAGTTGACAACTAGTTTTAGATAAAAAACTAATTCTGATTTTTTTTTAAACTGCTTCTATTTAAGTATTTATTTAGATTCTAGATAAAGTGTTTTGAGTTTAGAAATAAAACGTAACAAAACTACTACACATTAAAGGATTTACATTTTTAATTTTTTGAAGGAATGTGCTAACTTCTCTTCAATTTCGTTTCTGTTATCTCCGACAGATTTTAACACTTGTACGTATTTATGTATCAATTCTTTCATAGTATTTAACATCAATATACTTCCATGCATTTTTTCGCATTGCTTTTGAGCATCTTCGAAACTTGACTCAAGCGCAGTTAATTTATATTTCCATACTGGTAAATATAAAAAAGTTATGAAACTCAATACAGTACTTATTATAGAGTAAAAACACATACTTTCAAAGAAAAAACACTTTTTAGTTACTAGTTTTACCAACAAGCGAACTTTCAAACTAAAAATTTACATTTAAGATAAAATTAAAGATATGCTATGAAAAAATGAGATTTCAGATTGAAAATTAGGGTTATTAGATATTAGGTGCTAACATGTTAAAAAAATGCATAAATGTTTTGAATAAGGAGCATTAGATTATATAAAAAAAATATTTTAATTTTTATATTACTATAACAACATTGAATTCATCGGCTACCATTTTTTAGCATATGTTACTTCATTCAGACACAAGTGTTAATATTTATGACAATTATGTTCACAATCGAAAATACTGGTAAAAAACTAAAACAAACTACCAGTTTATCTTACTTTATGAACTAAAACCTCTTTTCAGTTTATTAGAAATAAAAACCGAGACCAATTCAATATTGATGTTTAATAAAACAACCGATGAGCAGTTTAAAACTTTTAAGGACTGTTACTTTGTAACTTCAGTTTGTATACTTCAGTTAGTCTAAATAAACAATACATAAACAGTAATTTTACTCTAAAACAAAGATTTAGTGATTTGTATTTAAAACAAATCTTCGTTAAGTATAAGTCAAACAAGTCAACAGCTCATTAAAGACAAAGTTTAATGACGATAGTTATATTAAAACAAAAACGTGAACTTTTTTTTAGCTTAATAAAAGTTTTAAGTGTACTATTTTGAGTTATTTTTATAAAAGCAACTTATTTTGTATTAAAACTTATTTTAAACTATACCTTAAATTTTCAGTTTTTCTACTCAGACCTTGTATATACTTTTATGGTAAGCTGCACTTCAATTAATAAAGTTATAAAAGTTTATAAACCTTTTTCGTTTGAGCATATTAGATTCAAATCTAAATACTATCAAAATATATTTCGAAATTTAATATTTCCAAAAAAGTTTTGAATTTTCCATACTATGTTTTCTACTTTTTAAGATTTTTATGCAAGTGAAAAGTTTATTGGTAAACAAAGTATTTGACTAAACAAATTTTAACTCTGACGAAGATATCACATAATTAAATTATTGTAACTTTTTTTCTTTTTGATAAAAAAATTGAAATTAAATGAACTTTTAAAAACTATTCGTACTAAAACAGAATTATATATAGTTAAAGAATAAAAATGTTAAAAAATTGTTTTTGAAAATAAAACCAAGTTCTCAATAACTTTCATCTAAACACATTACAACTATTTGAAAACGCTTGTCGAAGTTCAAGTACTTATAGTAGCATAAATAACTTGTTTGATTTCGGAAAAAAAAAATCGTAATAGTTGAAACTTACGTTATTAAGCTTCAATCAAAAGAATTAAATAAGTAACTAGTAACCTGTATTATTCTTTGCTCCATTGTTGGTAATCGTAAATGTTATAATAGCAATAGAAGATATAAAAACTACCAATGCAAAAACAAGTTTTATTTTTCTACTTCTGTTGGAAGTTAATACTATCGGCCTTTCTTGAAAATCTAGTTTGTTAGTCTTCATAACTGTTATGTTTTTTATTTTAATCTGAACCTAAACGTTTAAATAGATTATTAAGTTGTTTTTGTTATTAGAACTTTGTGTAAAACATTTAACACCACACTTACGTGAAACACGATATTTTACACAAAACTCGTAAACAATATTGTTTTTGTTTATCTAAATACAAGTTTATTTTTCAAATATCAAGTTTTAACGCATTTTTATTTATAAGAACATAATATCACTAATTGTAATAACTGATACAGTATATTAAAATATATGTTTCTAAAAATTTAGATATATCAATAGATCTAAAAAACAAAGAAGCAAGAAAATCTTATATCAATTCAAGTTAAAAGTCGCTAATCTAGCTGTTTAGAAGCAAACTAATCTTTTAAAGATGCAGAATTTTGACAAACTTTTGAATGAAAATATTCTGGTGCTAAGAAAATAATCAGACATTAATACAAGTTTAAGTTTATTTTTAAGGTTTGCTTATTAATAACTTTACAAGTTGTTTTGTAAGTTTTTTTTTGGTATATTTTGGTTTTTATACTTTTAGAAACTTATTAATACCACAGACCTTGTCTTTTTAAAATTAAACTTTTTTATAAGTTATTAAAAACTATAGGTAATAATATTTAACCTTTTGTAAGTATAACGTGTCAAATAAGTCAAGTATTATTATTAATATACTTATACAATTTTTGAGGCTTTTTTTTATAATCAAACTTAAAAACTTAATTACTAAAACTGTTTAAATCTTTTACTTACATTGACATTGAATTTTACCAAGTGCTTGTTTAATTTATAAGCTGTGTATCAAAAACTGTTCTGTAAGTTTGTTTTTAGAAGGAATTAGTTTTTGTCAATCTTAACAAAATTCAAGTAGATCATTCATAATCAGATATAAAGAAATGTTACATTTTTAAAAAGGTTTGATATTTCTAAAAACTTCACAAAAAAACCATTATAAAATGTTTTCTGGTTGTTTAAACATAAACTAAGTCCAATATCAATAACTATTACAATCTTTTCTTCATCTTTCAAGTATGTTTGATATTAGTTTGAAATAATAATAGGTTTTAAAAAATTCTTAACAATCTATGTGTATTTTCTAAAAGTTCTTTTTTAAAACTATGCACAACAAACCCTTTTTTACACGATTGGAAAAATTACCAACAAATTTACGTTAATACAAACTCAATATATTTAATAAAAGAATTTGAACAGCTTTTTTCCGGTGCATAACTTACTAAAAATATATAACAGAATGCATTTCATTTTCTTTAAATTTATTTAAGTACTTTCAAGTAGGACTCGTCAGAAATTGTTTCCTACTGGATTGAAATGAATACAAATTGAAATAAAATTATACTGCAGTTTAAAGTTTTAAGACATAAAATGACGTAATAATCAAATGTTAAAAATTAAATAAGTGCTAATGCTAAACAAATTTGGTATACTAATAAAACTCAATAGAATTAAAACAATCTAAATAAAGAAGCGATAAAAGTTTTAAATTAAAACTATGTATGCTTAAAAATAAAGTTTAACAAGAAATTAATTATTTAAAATTACTAATATAAGGATTTAAAAAGTCTAGTTTGGTAAACGAACTTTTTCTGCTTACATAAACTGGGCCTTAAAAATTGAATACATAAGGCTTGCAGAATATGCAATTGAAAAGAGTTCTCCGCTCTCACTAAGACTGAAAAATTGTCTTTTTTATAATTATTAACACACTCAGGATTGTCCAACAAATGTTGCCCAATCGCCGAGAAGTATTTTTTAGTTGGTTTCTCAGAACGGCCATCAAACCACTTTTTCAAGACTTTCGGAACATGTTGATCGATTCTTACATGAAAACTTTGAGATGTTTTTCCCACGTAGTCACTACCACAGTGACAACTAAATTTATAGATGATGTTACTTTTTTCATGGGTGGGAGAAACATCTTTGTAAATTCCATTTAGAGGTCGATCAGTATACAAAACTGTTCTTAAATGAACAGAGCTGAAAACTTGGCTTATTTCCTCTGAAATTTTCTTCGAAAACCTCTCAGAAATATTTCGAAGGTAAGGAAGTTTTAAGTATACTGGACACTTCTGAGGGCCAATCATTTTTAAAGCTGTTGAACTTCTAGCTCTTGTTATAACTTTCGAAACTAAATTACCTGGATAACCAAGCGTAAGAAAAGTGTTTTGAAGTGTTTTCAACTCGCCTTCGAGAAAGCAAGGAGAACAAAGTCTGGTGAAACGCTTCACCATACCCGTTAAAACTCCTAACTTCTGTTTGACTGGACCAAAAGATGCCCACGGAACATATAATGCTTCTGAATTTACGATGAATTTTAGTTAAAAGTTCCCCCTCAACTGATCGTTGGACACAAACATCTAAAAATTTTAACGAATTGTTGTGTTCTTTTTCTTTTGTAAAACTAAGATTTTTGTGAAGATTATTAAGATCATTAAGAAAACTGGAGCTCTCTTGTCTATTTTCTAACTTAACAAAAGTGTCATCTACGTATCGAAGACACATGAGAGGACTTTTACAGTTCAAAAATAACTTACTTTCTAGGTAACCAACAAAAATATTAGCCAAGATAGGACCTAAAGGTGAACCCATTGCAACCCCATCTATTTGTTTATATATTTTACCATCAAAACTAAACTCAACACCTAACACAGCCATGTGTAACATTTCTTTGCACACAAATTCCGGCATCTGAGGGTGTTTTAAATCGGAATGATACAATACCTTTAAGCAAATTTCAATAACCTCCACTACTGGAATATTAGTGAACAAGCTTTTGATATCATATGAAATCATATAGCTACTTTTGACTTTGGAACGAGGAATTAGACTAATTTTTTCTATAAATTGGAAAGAATCTTTAAGAGAGTAATTTGAAAATTTGTGTAATACTGGTGCAAGTGTTTTTACTAAGAATTTTGCCATTAAGAATTATTTTGTGGCGAACCTATCATTAATAAAATTGGCCTTAAAGGGCAATCATTTTTATGAACTTTAGGAAGACCATACAGTTTCGGACGTTGTATTCATTCCAATCCAGTAGGAAACAATTTCTTACGAGTCCTACTTGAAAGTACTTAAATAAATTTAAAGAAAATGAAATGCATTCTGTTATATATTTTTAATAAAACAATTGAAACCCAAAAAAGTATTAAATATATAAATATTAATTATATCTTAATTTTATAAAAAATGAAAGTTAAATTTTTTGTCAGTAGAACTAAGGATAATTTAAGATTTTTAGACTGCGCACAATAAAACTACTGTTTTGTATACTGACAAACCATTTACAAAAAGGCCTATGTAGTTTTTGTAAAGTATTAACATTTTGTTTTATCTTTGCAGTTTTTTAACTAATGTGGCTATTTTATATGGCTAGCTCATAATAGTTTTTAAAACTGATTTGAAAATAAAAATATATATATTTCATTAGTCTAGAAACAAAGTTAAAACTTAGAATTACCTACTTTCTATATGGCTAAGTAACAGTAGCAAATCAATAAACTATAAAAAGCATTGAATACTACAAAAGTGTTTCTATTTTTATCGTTTTAACTATCCAAACCATTATTTTGCTAATTTACTAAATGTAGGAATAGTCATTCGATTAGCCGTTGTAAATCTTTTCTGCTGTTACTTTATAAAGTGGCACTAAAAATGAACTTATGATTGATCAGTATAAGTTTCTTACTCATTTATCATCGATATATTTAAAAAAACCATAACATTTGTTTAATGATTTTATAATAGTGAAAGTATGACTTTAGGTCATTTTCCTAAAACATAAAAAAATTTGTGTTGCACTTTACAAACTTAAAATAAAGTAGTACATCATCTACTGTAGATATAACTTTAATAATTAAACCTAAGTGGTTATTTTTAGTTTTTAACAGTCAAACAGTTTTAACACTACATATAGTAAATATTAATTGTTTTTCAATAGTTTATTTCTGTACAATGGTGTAGCCTTGAAACAGCATGTAAATAGATAAACTGATAAACTCATCAAAACATTTTAGTACTGTTATTTGTAGTAAAGCTCTTTAGAAAGTAAATTGTGATCTACCTTTTTTGGCATTTGATTATGGCAGCTGTAAGCTTAAACATGGCTAAAAAAGCTTGTAGGTAGAAAAGTTAAGTAAATATGATTGCACTTAAGTTGTATGTTATAAAACTATGTATTAGAATTTTGATTACAAGAGTAATATTAAATTTTATTTAATAAAGTAGTAAAATTTCGCTTTTTTTTTCTACCAATTTATTCTATACATTATACCAGATAAAGAAACTAGAAGATATTATAGAAATAATTTGTTATTAAACATTCTTAGGTAAAAAATGACCACCACTGGTAAGCTTGATAACATATAATTTGTATATTTAGCTTATTTTTCTTAATAAACAGTTCGGACAAAACAATCATAGTTCTGGGCAAGACGTTAAACTATATCCAAGTAGTGAACAACTCGATAACCGAAAGGTTTTTTCGTACACTAGGTCAATGGTCGGCACGCTACTTCGAATTCGTGAACCCTGAATCACAAAATTAAAATTCTGTGCACCCCAATTTGTATTCTTTAGCGTTTCGTTAGTGTTTAAGAATATGTAAACATTTTTTATCGTTTTATTTTACTAATAATTTAGTAACACCTAGTTAACTTTTACACGCTAACTTTAAATTTACCAGTTTACCTTATCCATTTTATTAATTGTTTAGTATCGATGATCTAATTTTTACAACAATATTTCACTTGTATCACCTAGGTATAAAATACTAACTAATAAATTTAATACATTCATGATTTAAAACTAGGCTTAATTATTCTTAGAGAGCTAAGTTTGTGACAGTCTTGATGTTATTGACCCTTTCTATACTTTTCTTATATTATAAGTAAATCATAATTAAATTTTTCGGTCTAACTAATTTTTCGGAAATCCGGAATTAGGAAGTCTAGAATGAGGCTAAATAGTACAAAATATTAGCAGTTCGAAAAAAAAGTGTTGTACAGAATTAATTGACTAATTAATATGGTTATTAAAAAAATATTGATTTTTTTTTTATTTGAACTAAGTAAAAACTCATTTTTTTCTAAGGGGCCCCACACTAAAAGTCAAACCCCAATCCAATGGATTTTTTAAATTGAAGAAAAAGGACCGTTTATTAAAATAAATAAAAAAAAATTTGTTTAGCTATTAACATAAGGAAAATAATTGGATCTAAAGTTTCGACATTTTTTTTTAAATTCTTGAAAAGTTTTACTAAGCTAACTTCACACTCGTTTTTAAAACAATAAGAGTTAATAAAATTAAACATTAATAAAATAATAACCGTTTTATTTTGTTTTAAGAATCTATGAGATTTGCTCACTTCAGTTTTTCTTTGGGCGGCTAAGGGTGGAAGGTTTTTAACATAATGTAACATAATAGAACTAGGAGAGTACAAAAATTGGTCGTTTTATTAAGAATAAAATGGTCAATTAGATGTCAAGGTTGAATATGTCTTAAATGTAGAAAGATTAAAAAAAAACTTTAATTTAGTTTCTGCGCGAAAAAAAAATATGTACCCTAAAATAAATTTCATGCACCCCAAAAGTCTCGTACACCCTAAAAAAAAATTTCATGTACACTAGTGTGCACCAGTGTACACCGTGCCGAGCACTGCACTAGGAATAAACATTTTTGATTGCTTTATAACCTGTTATGAAATTAAAAGTCTTATTAACTTTTATATTTACAATCTAATTAAATCCCTTAGTAATGCATACTTGGGTCGTAAAGCCCGTAAAGCAAAAATATACGGTATGCGCTGTACTTTGTATATATAGCTAAAAAATATACTAAAACAATAAAACTAAAACATTTTTTGTTACAGACTTCTAGTTAGGACCTTTTTTAGGATTTAGTATATACTACCAGTATAAAAAAATTAAATTTAGACTGTGCAGCTTTTTTATTTTTATTCACTTTCTCTTTTTTTATTTTTAGCTTTACAGCAAGTTTCAAGTTTTTCAGTCATTTCTGTTGTAAGACATATATTTGTTTCAGTTTACTTAAAAATCAATAAAGTGTATTGTAGTTTATTAGTGTTTAACTTTAAGGTTGGTTCATTTAATTAGATATACACATAATAGTCAATGTTAATTTAAACGATAAGTTCCATGTATCACTTAAATATGTGCGATTAAAATTAGAACTGTGCCTAAAACTGCAACCAGCAAAAACTTTAAGTTGCGAAAAAGTTTTATATTTGTAATTTATTTATTATAAATATTTAATTTTTTCTAGAGTATACTCCAATTAGTTTTGTGTATTAACATTGTACAAGCTTCAAATAATGAATAGAACTTCAAAACATAGGTTATGGATATAAAATTTTTTCTTTTACTTTTTGAAGCGATAAACTGCTAGGACGTTATAACGTAATAGGCAAAACAGATTAATAAAAAAAAAACTTTGAGCAAAAAACATATATCTTAAAATATAATACATAGTTGTTTATACAAAATTAACGATTTAAAAACAAACTGTGATGTTAATTTTAAATTCTTATTGAATATTATAGTTAAATGTTTATTAAACATTATATTGTTGTTAAAAATAATTCCAAAGTAACTAATACTAAGAAATATTTGAAAGATGAAAGTTAAAAAATTTTTGAAAAATAATTATTTTTAATATTTTATATTAAATAGTGGCTAAAGTTGCACTAAAGTTTTTATACTTTTGAATTTTTTTTAACTTAATCATATATGATATATTGAGTCAAGTAAAGTTTAATGATAGAAGTTTTTTTTAAATATAGTTGATGTTTGCAACTTTATAATTGTTTGATTAAATTTTTATACTGTTTAATGTTTATAAAGTGTTCAAATATTCTGTACGAGACGTTAAAATGTATCCCTGGTGTGCGACTCAATGGCCTAAAGGTTATTTGAGTACCAGGTCCAAAAACCAAACATTTTAAGTTTCTTTTTTTCTCGAGTTAACTGTACTATACCTAGAATCTAGGAGAGTCTACGAAATGCTAAGATTTACAAACTGTTTAATGATAAAAACAAAAAAAAAGAATTTTGTAAAGATAATGAAAAATAAAAAATATCTGCTCAACTTTGTTAATTTATAATTATAAAATCATATTTTCATTTTTGTCTTTAAAACTAAATGTTATAAATTAACCCATTTATTTATTAGCTAACAAGGTGACCAAAGAAATACCTGAAATTTTAAGCTATTTTATAAATAATGAGTAATTTTAAAAATAGTTGATTTTTTTAAGTTGCTGGTATTATATTTTAAATTTTGTGGTTACTTGTTGACATAAATGCTTTTCAAACTTTTGATTCAAAATCTGCAAATATTTTAGAACTTGCCTTTAAACAGGAGAATGTCATCTTAATAATAAACTGTTTAAATTACAAAACATCTTATTTTTTAAATAAGTTAGATTTACATTGGTTTGCTCTGAAAATTATAATTGCACTAAACTGACTATCCAGTTTTTAAACGTTCTTTACAGAGATGATCTTTAAAATTGTAATCACGTTTTTTTTTATACATTTAAGTAAGTTATTAATAAAATCACTTTTCATTAACCAATCATTGGATTAAAACAAAAACTTAGTAAAGTTTCATAACATTTGTTAAGTAGTTTAAAAATCTATATCGTGACCATTATAAATACGAACTTTTGAGTCAAAAAACTTGCTTTGAAAAGTATAAGTTTTCGTTTAGACTAGTACTTCTTAAATATGCCATGTTGTGTTGTACTCAAGATGAAGATTAAGGTGTTTATTTTGTATACGAGCAGTACACTCGCTTCAAATATTATGAATAGGACAATGTTTTTTAATAAACTCACTGTATCATTCGTGAACTTATCTTTATTATACATACGAACATAAAGCTAGTGTTTGTTTGATTACGTAGCTTGGTAAGTAAAAGAGAGAATCATAAAAAAAGTAAATGAGATAAGTCATGTTGCGGAAATTACTAATGTTGTTATAAGTTTTATGTTTAAAGATAAATTTTTATACTATATTATTTAGTGTAAATCTAAAACTATGCTGCAATGTGTTTAACAAATGATTAAAAGTTATGACATTTTTCATAAAACTTGGTTATTTACATATAAAAAGAATTAACATACACTGGGAATATTGTGTTTTAATTATATTAATTTTTGCTATAAAATAATTAAGAAAATATTTCTTCATACTTATAACTAGTACAAATTTTAAACATTCCTTTGAAATATCTTAGGGAAAATTTGGAGAAATCTAGTATAACATAAAATAAAAAATGATAAAAAAAACGTAGAAATAACAACGTGTAAAATGACCCTAAAATGTTTTTGTAGAATCAACGGCAAAACTCAAATATTCTTGTAAAGTTTATTTTAATGAACAAAAAGTGATTAAGAAAATGTTTTTTTTTCTAAAAAGTAATTTATCTTTATTTGGGCTTATAAAACAAAAAAAACATTATTTATCGAAACTTAAACCATTTTATAGGGTTCAAAACTTCAACTAAACACAAAATCAAACTACATTGATTAAGTTTTAAATTTTTTTACCTAAAACCAAAGTTAATTAATTATAAAGATATACTTATTTAATAACTAAGTAATTTAACTAAACTAGCTTTGACTAGAAACAACAGTTTTTTTTTGTATTTGCACTCTGTATAATATTCTTACTATAATACTCGTATTGAATGACATTATGGACTTAAACTAGGATTTCCTAGTTTTATTTGCATGCCAGGATTTATTTGATTATCCTTTATCAAAAAAATATATTAATTTTTTTATTACAAATCCTAAAATATGTTAGCTTATACATTAACTGGATTCATTCAAAACTGACAAAATAATAAAGCTGTGCACACAAAGCAGCTACCAGTATTAAACTTAAACTTTATAGTACTGTTCCTAACTTTTCTTTAAAGTTTTTATGACGTGTTATAAGCTTGTTGCTTTATATTGAAAACTAGATTTTTATATATTAAAAAAAAAATTCTAGTTGTATCTAATTTATATCTTGAAAAAAGTTAGTTAAATTTTTATTTTTAGTAAATTAAAGACAGCGTAGTTTATGTAGATTCGTTATAGTTTTTCAAGATTTCACCTTTTTTAATTTTTTACTGTTTTCGTCGATAAAAATAATATATAATGTACATTTCAAATTGTGTAAACAAAACTACCTTAATTTTATATTTATAAACAAAAACACTTATCGCGAAAATTTAACAGTTTGTAATATTTTTAAACATAGCTGTCAATGTTGCACAATCGTATAAAATAGCATGAGGGGACAAAATTTAATAAGGGCACAAAATTGCACGAAAATACTTTTGCACAAAGACACTTTTTCAAGAGGATTTAAAATTGCATGAAGACACTTTTGCACGAGCAGACAGTTTTGCACGGGTTAAATTTTTTTTAATTGTTTTTTTATTAATTTAATTTTTTTTCTAATCTTTTTTTTTTTTTACTGTCATTGATACCCCTAAACCAGGGGTCGACAAACTGCGGCCCGCGGGCCACATTAAAAATCTTATTGAACTAGTATAATATACTGCTGTTTTCGAAAACACAAAAATAAAATTTTAGTGTTATATTTAAAGGATATTCTATCGCCTAAATTTTTTTTTGTTTAAAAAAATGTATTTAAATATGTTTTTTAAAGCACATAAAAAAACGTTCCTTTTTGACCTGCCGACCCATGCCCTAAACCTTACCCTCAGTTAGTATTTTCTTTACTTTTTTTTATATTAAACTATTTTATAGTTTTTTAATTTTTTTATGTATTTTTTTTTGTTTTTATTTTTTACTCTTGTGCAAAATTGTCACTCTTGCAAAATTGACCCTTGGTGAAAATTTGTCTTCGTACAAAAGTATCTTTGTGAAATTTTGTGCCCTCGTACAACTTTGTCTTCGTGCAATTTAATAATCTCGTGTAATTTCAACTCGTTTCCATTTTTAAACTGTAGTAAGTCATTATGTAATATGATACAGTATGCAGCAGTTTATATTATAAAGCCTTCTAACTTGTTTTATGCATACGGCCATATAGCTCAGTTAAGAGCTCACAATAAGTTAAAAGTCTTGGGTTCGAATCCCGGTGTGGTCACATTTGTCAAAAAGTTTGCACTTTAATTTCGGTGATTCATGTGCAATATTCTTTATAAATCGAATTGCACCTGACACATCGAGGTTAAGGTAACAAAAATATCTGCTTGACATTTTTATTTGATTGTTGAATATTTTTGTTCTTATTTGTATTCAATGAGTTGCAAATTTTTAATATGCATTAAGTTTGTCGGTAAAATTTAAAATTAATATTGAACAAATTGCAACTTAATATTAAATTTTAGACTATATTCAATTCAATATTTAATCTTCGAGATTAAGACGGCAAAATATCTATCTGATATTTTTGTTTATTTGTTGAACATTCTTTTTCTTGTTTGTATTCAATGAGTGTTTAATAGTCAATAAAATTTATTGGTAAAATTTTGATTTGAAAATTCATATTTAACATTAAATTTTAATATACACAAACTTAAAAAATATTGACAATAGATAACACTTAAAAAATATTTTTGAAGAGAGTTTTAGTAAATAGTTTTAATTAAAAACTTTAACAAAAGAATTATTTGATTGCATGTGTTCATTAAAAAGTAATCTAACCCAGAATAAGTAAGTAAAATTTTTGCAATCTTGCCACTATAGAACGTTTAACTTGAAAAATTTAAAACTTTTGAACATTGACTGCCTAAAATGCATGAAATGATATTGTTTTTAAGTTTGGGTTAAAAAGTTGATAAACTTTTACAACATTATCTTTAATTGTTTTACTAATTTAAAAAACAATAATGATATATTTCAACTGTTGTAATTAAAAGAAAAGTATGCTTTATTGGTGCAGTAAATTAAAAAACGTTTTCAAACATTTAATTCCGAATGAAAACTCTAATCGGTAGTATATGTCTTATACTATTGTTCTTTAATCGAATTTTTTCCACTATTCTTTAAATTGTATATCAACAAATTTTTATTTAATATATATATATGCATTTTATTAAGTAACTATTTGTTTGTTTAAGTGTTAGCATTATTTTATACGCATTAAATCTACAAGATTCAATATAATATCCGAAAGAGATAAAAACCATTTTTAGAAATTTTTGTGTTTTTTTAAATGTTATATCAAATTAAATCAATTAAGCTTTAAACTACAATAGGTAACAAATAATTGAAGTATTTGTAATATCATTACTTAAATACTTAATTACTTAATATTTAAAATAAACAGTTTTATCTATTATAAAGATTAAAACGTTTAATTTTATACGATGTTTATTTGCTATTATTGAAAATACATACATGTGATAGCAATCAAACTAATTTTTTCAAAAGTTTTAACAGTAAATACATGTGATGTATTTTGAGACAATAAAAATAGCGTTAATTGACTTTTCACCTGTGTGTCAATAAATTTGTACTTTTCAAATTATATATAAGCGCAAGTCTTAATAGTAATTTCAAAAAGTTTTCATAGAAAACGAAAACACTAGTTGTATAAAAAATGGTATCTGATAAAAATATTCATGAAGTGTTCGTAGCTTTGTTTGCCTTTGTTGGATTTATTATTATTACAGTATTGATTGAAATTTATACCATTGGAAAAACAAATTTTTCCAGTCCTGATAATGCAAATATAAAAGTTTAATAAATTTAAATGCAACAAAAGTAACAAACTTGACTAATTTAGATGATAAAAAAGAAACATATATGACTAAGTTAGATGATAAAGAGGAAAAAAATAAAACAGGTTACTATTTCAATTACATTACAACTTTAAATCAGCTGTTAAATAGAATTAAGATTGACTTTTTTAAGTTAAATAGTTTTATATCATTTTTATTTTAACTAACGTTTAAATATTTTAAAAAGTACTTTGTATAATGAAAAGCATATAGACAAGTATTAGAACACTATTTCTATATCATAATATTATGTAACACTGCTTATTTTAAGTATTGACGATTTATTTGAGCAGTACTCAGTTTACCAAGTAAACTTTACAAGTAAAATATTTTACTTATAAAGTACATACCTCTAATTATTATTTTTTAGTAGTCAAACTTAAGTTATTTATATTTTGTTCAGTTGTTAAATTTATTTAAGCCAATAAATTTTGCCTCTACTATATACTAAACATAATTTATATATTATATATTTATAATTATTAAACGTCTACGTCGAATGAAAGAACTATTTATTTTTCTTATAGTTTAAAATTTAATGTGCTGTTTAAGTGCTTTAAATCTGTATTTGTACTTTATCTTTTATCGGTATTTTATTTTATTTAAACAGTTTAAAAATGAGTTTAAAATAAGAAAGCTTAAAAGGTATGTTTACAAAATTTTACAACAGTTTTACAACTTAAGTGTATTTATTCCTATTTATACTAAATAATAGTGTGTTACTAATAATAATATCTGAAGTAGTCAACTTTCCGAATTAAAGTACTTCAATCTGTGATACAATTTTGTAAACTTTGAAAACAAATTTATTTTATAACACATAATATAACTAATTCAGTTATATACGTTCTATTTTATTAGATAAAAGACTAATTGTTCAAATCTGTGAAAAAGTACAATGTGTTTACATTATCTAGAAAAAAGGAAAATGATTTACTTTGTTAAGATATGTACTTTACTTTTACTTTAATACACAAGTTTGGAAGTATGAAGTAACTACGCATAAATTAAACTTTGATGATGCTCAAAAACAATGCGAAAAAATGAATGGAAGTATAATGGTGTTAGATCCTTTGGAAAAAAAGGGAAATAGTATTCGAGGAGCTCATATTGTAGACAAATGGGAAAGGTAAATCTTTAAAAAATGTTAAAAAAATTTTAAGTTTAAATAATTAGTTTAAAAGTAAAATATTTTTTTGTTTTAAATATTTAAAGCTACATATTTTTAAATTGTATCAGAATTTTTTTTTATAAGTTATTTATACGTAAGCTTCATTTTGATTCTAAATAAATATTTAAACATACTAGCCATCTAAAAAAGTACTAAACTTCATTAGTACATAAAATTTTATTCTATACGAACAAATATAATTTACAATTTTTTTTCACATGTAATTTATTTTTTAATGTAAATAAAGTGTTTGCTAGTTTAGAAATAAAAAACTATAAACAAATAAAACAACATTATTCCGAAAAAAAATTGCCAAATAAAAGTAAAACAAAATTTATTATTTCTTTTGACAACTAGACAAGCCGCACAAAGAAATAAATTTTCACTTGAAGAAGTTTATTGGATTTCGGTTCCTGCAGATGAATCCAGATTTATTGGATTAGCTGACTCATGTATTTCATTCGACACATTTAAACCGGGTCTTTCAGTTAGGTATAAGTTTATTAATGATTATTGCTCAAATGGTCGCTTCGCAGTATGCAAGACTATACAATTTAGTTACTTGTAAACAATCTTGTTAGTTGTTGTTGTTGATCTTGCGGTAAAGTTCATTGTTTATTATCGATTGCATAAAACATCTCAACTTCGTTGATGATGGCCGAAATAAATACTGGCTAAAACTGATCAAATGAGCGCAGACTATAATCTCACAACAAGCTTACAATGTCTGAGACGTTGGGCTGTGAATGATTTAGCAGTGTCATTTTTTCAACTTTACCCACAAACGGTCGCTTCAGTACTTCGTACTTAAGCCCGCTTGTTTAAGATCACAATAGCGGTTTCTCGCGACTATTCCTGCCTGATGAGTCCTAATAAGGACGAAACCGGTCGTAGGATTGTCTCGGATGCTGTTGTTGTTGATCTTGCGGTAAAGTTCATTGTTTATTATACAATCTAGTTAAAAAGATTTGAGAAATTTTCTTTTTAAAATAGATGATAAACTTTATTTTAAAAAGTGTTGTATTTACTTTTTAGAAAAATGTTTTGTTGTTTAGTTCTTACCAATAACATTTAAATATAAATTACACAAAGTGTATCTATCAAAAAATATCTTTAACTAGTAAATATGATAATAAATAGTAATAAATAAAATAGAAATAATTGTGTACCTTACTTTCGTATAATTATTCTTAAGGTAAGGGCTTTGTATCATGCACTGCTGCTAAATATATCAAGTTACATAATAAAGTTTTAAAGTATTATAAAAAACTAAATTTTCATGTGTATGTTTATAAATTCAAGATTTTATCATGATCAGATTGCGCTTTTTTTATCTAGAGCAACTTAACAACTTTAAAGTGCTGAAAACTATAAAATTTACAGGAACTTAAACAAAATATACTAAATTTTAGTACAAAAATATGAAGAAAAATAAACTTTTTTTTTTAAATTCATTAGAAACAGTTCAATAAATATACCAAAAAACTATACTAAAATTAACTTGGTTTTTAAGTAAAAGCCACAAAGGTAAAACTTACTAAAGCAAACAGCGTGTTTTTAAGGAAATTTAAAAATAACTATGTTTTATTTACAAGCTATTATCTGCTTACAGAAGTGACACTATACTGGTGAAAATCGAATTAAATTTAGTGAACCGAGAAATTTTGACTTTACTTTTTGATAACGATAATCATTCTAAATTAAGGGGAAACTTGAGTCAATTTTCTATCGACTCAAAAACTTCAATTTACATTAATTTCTTTGTTCTTTGTATAAAGTTATGTTACGAGAACTAAAAATTTTAAAAAGTTCTATAAATGTTTTATAGTTATCAATGATCAAAATATAGATATAATCGTTTGCTAACAAAAGATCCTAGTGTAACAAGTCACTGGAATATGAACAAAAACAAGTTTTACAGTAATATTCCTTTCTTTTCCCAACATTTGTTTATGTGTGTTAACAAATCAACACACTTCAACTGGGTTCTGTAAAAAAATAACTACTGTAATGTAAGAATAGAAGTATAGAATAAAGTACGTGTATACATGTTTTCATTAAGATTAAAACAAAATAATTTCTAAAAATTCTACAAGTTAAAAGTTAATAGTAGGTAAAACACTTAGTGTTAAACCAGGCTGTTATAAAACTATATAATATTTGTAACTATTAATTCTAAACTAAGTAAATTGTTGTGTATTTTAGTTTACTTTACTTAGTTAAATATTAATAATTACAAACATTATTTAATTTTACAACAGTCGGATTTAACAGTACGTATTTTACCTATCATTAACCTTTAATCTGTAGAATCTGTAGAATTTATTTTATTTTAATTTTAATGAAAATATATACACACAAACTTTATTCTATGCTTCTATTCTTACATTAGAGTAATTATTTGTTTTACAGAACTCAGTTGAAGTGTGTTGGTACAATAAAACACAGAAAAATATGTTGGTACAATAAAGGAAGGTTACTCTATAATTTGTTTTTATATGTTTTTAGTTATCACAACATTGTTATAAGTAAATAAAAATAAGCATTTTATCTATTAGATGATTTTATTAAGTGATAATGTTTATAAATGCAAAAATAAAAATAAAAAAAGTATTATTAATTGTCGTTATTTTTATAATTTGTGCTTACTACATTAAGAAAAATAATTCTTAATACTTATGAAACACTTCCAGTTTATTAAAAAAGTTAAGAAAATAAGAAATAAAAAAGTTCAACAAACAAATAAAAATGTCTAGTAGATATTTTTCTTACCTTAACTTCGATTTGTCAGGTGCAATTCGATAATATAAGAACGAATATTTCACATGAGTCATCGAAATCAAGATGCAAAATTATTGACAAATGTGGCCACACTGGGATTCGTACCTCAAAAAATTAAACTTTTCGTAAGCTCTTCACTGAACTGTATGGACGCATGCATAAGCAAGTTAAAATTTAATTATAAGCTGCTACAAAATGTATAAAATTTCATACCTAAGTTTTTAAATATTAAAAAGGGTTAAGTTGTCGCCTTAAACATTATATATTTATAATTAAAGAATGACGTTGCTTTGTTCATATTTTTTATGTACATTATTCATTATTTACTACGAAAACAATAAAATAATTTAAAAAGGTGAAAACTTGAAAAACTATAAAAAATCTACAAAAATTAAAATGTCTTTTATTACCAAAAAAAAAACTATTTTTTTATGATACATATTAAACTTAGCTTTTTTTTTCAAATATTTTATAAATTAGTTTTTAAAAGAAAGCGACAAGCTCGTAACATATACAAAAAGCTATTTAAAGAAAAGTTAGTAGTATTTAAGTAGAGTTTAAGTTTAATACTGATAGCTGCTTTAAGTTGTCATTTTTTTATTTTTACAATTGAAAAATTAAACTACTTTGAAGACCAACTGCATCAGACATTTTAATTAAGAGGAATTAATATTTTTTGATTTTTAAAACTTGTCGTTTATGAAAAAAAGTTTGAGAAATCTTAGTTCAAATGTGTCATTAATAATTAAGAATGTTTTACTTCGTACCAATACAAAAAAAAACTCTTTCTAATCAAAGCTAGTTTAGTTAAATTACTTAATTATTATGTTAGTATTCTTTATGTTTTCTTAATTTTGGTTTCATATATACCAAGTTTGATAACTTAACTAATTTGTTTGACTTTATATGTTATTGAACTTTCAAAACTTAAAAACGTAACCAAGTTTAGAAAAGTAATTTTTTGTTTGTCTTTAACCTTCCACAAAGACAAAATCTTTAAAAAATAAAATTATTATTAACTAAAATACTTTCTGTTCATAAAAAAAACTTTAAAAGGATTAGAGTTTACGTTGAACTATACAAAAATATTTTAGGTTTATTCTATGAGTTGTTATTACTAAGTTGTTTTTTATTATTCTTTATGCTATATTATTTTTCTCCAAGTTTGCCCTAAAATATTTTAAGGATTTGTTTAAATTTTGTGTTTGTATATGTTATTCTTAATATAAAAAAAAAAAACTTTCATAGCTAAAAACTAATAAAATTAAAACAAATACATTGTTTATTGAACAAAAAACAAAAGCGTTTAAAAACTTCGGTCTATGGACCGGGTGTACAAATGACCTTACGGTTTTCGAGTCGTACACCACATATAGTCCCAGTGTATGTTATTTCTTCTTATATTTTTTGAGATAAATGTTAGTAAAAAAATATATAGTTTTTAATTGTTAGTCAAATATATTGCAGCTTAAAATTAGATATACATTAAAAATTGAAACATAACATTTTTAGTTTTAAAAACTTATTAATTAAAACAAAATAAGTAATATACATCATTGACTTGTCTCATATACTTTTTTTGACTCTCTCTTATACTTACAATGCTACTAAATCAAACAAACACTAGTTAAATATTCGTGTCTATAACTAAAAAAACTCTATGTGTGCTAAACTACGATCCTTATACAAAAGTAGTAATCTGTTTATTCTAAATAAAGCGAGTATAATGCTCGAAAACAAACATATAACAGTTATTTCCTCTTGAGTACAACACTTTTAGCTCTTTGAATACAACACGAAAGTGAGTACTTGGAAAGTACTAGTTTACATAAAAACATTTTGAATAACATTTATTTTGCTCTAAACAGTGTATTTATGCAATATATTTTGTTTCATTGTCTTATGTTATAAATTAAATTGTTTTTTTTATCAACTTTAACAATTTTTTGCTGTTTAAGTAGTTTTTTTTTAATTATGCATTTAAATTTTTATGATTATTAATGTCGTTATTTTTTAATAAGCAGTTTTTTCATTTTTTTTATACCTTAAATTATTTAAATTTTGCTAATAAGTAGATATCTCAATTTGTTTTATCAATTTTTTTATTGTTAGTATTTTAGTTTTTCCTTTATTCATATTAAATTTTGCCTTTTAGAACTTATCTGTTCTTAACTAAACTAAGTTTTTGTCCCTGATAAGTAATTTAAATTTACTAACTATATTAGGTGGTTTTTTGTTGAGTTACAAAATGGCTCTAAAAAATCAATTTAGAAGCACACAACTAGATTTCATTACTAATTAAGTATTTAGAAAGTTCTGGTGATTATTACAGTTGTTTTTTGTTTATTGAAATTAAATGATAAACTTTTATAGACTTATAATTCTACTAGATACTTTTTCTTTATTTTAAATTTTTGTTTGCTTTTTTGTATTCTCTACTAAAACTGTTGTTGATGAAATCAATTTTTAAATGTACCTTTTTTTCAAAAAGATTTTTTTTTTCTTAAAATTATTTTGTGTGTTAATGTACAAGGAGCATATATTGAAATTTTAAAACTAGAATAAAGTGATTTAACTAGATTAACTCACACAATTTTTTAGTCTATTAATAAAAACAAATTTTTTTTCTGTCTTACTTACTGATATATACTAAAAAATATATACTAATTTACGATAAATGAGACTACTAATGTAACAAAGTATAATAAAGTTAGTCTATAAACTTTAACTTATTTCTTATGGTTTCTTGAGTGTACATCACAATGATCTATTTTTTTTTTATTACTGAGTTTGTTACTTTGAATACTAAGTTGTATTTTAAAAACAGATATGAGTTAAATTGTTATACTTATATCTAGTATTCAATTTGTCAAACATGAAAGATGTAAAATATATTTTTTAGCTTAGCTTTAAAAAACGGTTTCCTTAAGTTAGCCATTAGAGAAACTTTGATACCACAAGGGGATATGAGGTAAAAGTTTGAAACTTACACTAGATTTTGCGGAGTCAAAAACAAAAAGGTCTTAAACGGCTTAACTGTAGTTTATTGAGAAATCATGTAGAAATCATTTTAATTTCATTAAAACAGGGCCTTTTGAAAAAAATTTGAGAAAGCGTAATTTAAACAGTGCTACTAGACTAATTTTTTTTATTATAAGTGGATATTAGATTTGATCAATTTAATTTTACTTGAATTTCTCAACTGTTATAGAAAATGTGTTTTTTATCTGTTTAATTTTTTGAATACATTTTACAACCTTGTTAGCTCATCAATATTTATAGTGTCTCAAAAATTTGACTTAATACTCTTAAAATGCCTGTAAGTAAAAGTTTTTCTGTTTGTATTAATCAAAAGTGTTTAATGTAATAAACTTCAAAAAAACTGATAGGTTTTGACTTTTTATGTTATTTAAGTAAAGCTGTTTTATAAAAAAAAGTTTTAATTTCTGAAAATATATTGTATGTACAGTATATTTTAATAATTATAACTAAGCATAATACAGCTAAAGGATGAATTATACACTAGTGACCAAAAAAAAATATTAAACTTAAATATCTAGTAAAACATATACTGTTTACTATATTTAATAGTACTGCTTCTGTATTCAATTTAAGTCATCGTGGCAAAAGAATATTTTCTAATATTTAAAGTACCTCTGCTAGGGAAATTACAGAAAAATTCTTTCTAGGAACAATAAAAAAAACAAGTTCTCTGGTACATAGTATTTATTAAACTAACTTTATTTTATAATTGCATGTATCAACATATATAAACAATGTGCAGTGAATTAAACCTTTATCAGTTTACTCACAAAAAAAGTGCTTTGTAACATTAAAAAAAAACTTTAGCGTTCAAGTACGGAAAATTAAGTTAATATTATTAAAACCACGATGATGGCGCAATAACCAAAAAATTATTTGCTGTGTTTCTAATTAAACAATATTTTTACCATGGGAAGGCATATTTAAAAAATTATACTAAACAAATAATATAAAATAAACTACTAATTTATGAGTTACTTTTTTTTTGTGGTATTTCAAAGTTGTTTTTAAATCTCCCTAAAATAAATTCTAACAATCTTTAAATTTTAAAATACAATGCCCTGTGTAAGTTTGAAGATTTTAGTTTGCATGCTTTACAAAGTTTTTGTGGTAACTGCCTAGTAGGATCTGTGGGCCATACGTCGCCCACCTCTAGTTTGTATGATATAAAAAATATTTTTAAACAAATTTGTAAGATGAACAATAAATTAAGAAAATAAATTTTCTAGGAAGCGTTATGTAACAAAACCTAGTGTATTAAAAATTAACGTTTTTAACAAAACTAAAATAAATAATTTTTGCTCAGATACTTTGTGAAAATACTAAAATGACCTTAATGGTCGTTAAAAAACTAGACAGTTAAAGTGGCAAAACTTTTTCCTTTATAACATAACTACAAAGCCTTTAAATATTATACTACAAAATTATACTAAAACTTTGAAATTTTTATATCAAAAAAAGTATATTTGATTAAATAAAAAATGTTTTTTGATCATCCAGACTAAGATTAAATGCAAAAAATTATTAAGTATTAAAATAGTTTTTAATTTTTAATGTACAAAATGTTGAAGCAGTTTAATTGTCCTTAACACAAATATTTGTTCTTTGCCTACAAAACATATTTTAATATTTGTAAAACATTTTTGAATATTGTGGAAATATTTTTTAATATCTAGTAGTTTACTAGTACATTATACTTTAAATATGTTGGCTTTATTCTTTTAAAGTTATTAAAAGTAAATGTTAAACTACATGTATTTATAAAATTTTTGAACATAAGTATTATAGTTTGAATGTTTTTTTTTTATGAGGTTTAATGGTTGATACAAGTGAACACTGTTTTATAACTAATTCATAATGCAGTTTTAACGTTTGTGTGCTTTTTAGTATGACGTCACTAATAGTTAGTCAAATTTTTAATAGTATTTTGAGTGTGTTAAAACTCTTTTTACATATAATGCGTCAGCTTTAAAAAATGTTGAGTGTTGCGAGCTATACATAATGCAAAACCATATTTAAAATATATTGAGGACTATAAGTTTTAAAATTATAAAAGAAATTTCTTAAGGTTTTCATTAAAAAATTATGAACATTTTGAATGTTTTAACAACTCTAGTATTAAAATCATTCTATACTTTAACAAAAATAATTCCGTTCACCTTCTTTAGACGCTTTTATGATTTATTCATTAAATGTTTTATGTAATTTTTTCAAAGTTTTTTAAAATATACTTGTCTTATTTAATTTTCATATAAGTTATCTTATCAAACGTTCTGTGTCTTTTTAAGCCAGGTTTGTTGTTAGCTAGTTTAAGAAACCCTGAATTTTCGTAAAACGTATAAACGTTTCTGATTATATGTAGTAATTTATTATTCCAATTATTATATTGATCTAAGTAGAGCAAAGCTATAATTTCAGAAAGCTTAAAAATTTAAAGTTAATAACCTATCTGCAATGGAACCACCAACAGGAGATCCATTAACAACAAAAGGTATGCATTAAGTTTTAGATTAATCAGTTTTTAGAACTTAATTATTAACTTTTTATTAAATGTTTAATCATTATGATTATTTTTGTCATTAATAATATTAACCACTAATCATGTTATTGTTTATTTTTTTAGCAATTTATGCAAGCATGAAGTAATATATTGTTACTAATTTTAAATCAACTTAGCAAAACTTCTTACTTCTATTTACAAAAAAAAAGTATGTAATTTACTACAAAGCTGTATGCTAGTAGTTTAGTTATTATAAGATTAAATTAATTCGTTGTTTGCTTATCGCATTAAATTTCAATATATTACGGAGTCTTATATCAGAAGGCTATAAATATGTTGTTCAATTTTTTCAATATAGGTTATTTTAATGGTTGAAGTGTAAAGACAAATATAAAGTCATAGACTAGTTTTGATGTTTTGTTAAAAATATATTTATACATAAATATTGTATAATTTAATGATTTTGTTTAAGCTGATTTTCAAATTTTTAAGTAATTATTTTTGTTCAGTTCAAAAAAAGATTACTTTTTATAAAATTTGCCACTAATGTATTTTTGAAATGTTTTCAAATTCCGCAAGAAAAAGTGCTAGAAATTATGCAAATAATACTTCCTGAAATTTTTAGGTTACTATCTTAAATGATGAAAAAAGAGTTAGCTTTTATTGGTTTTTTAATTCTTTTTTCCTTCCAGAAAGGACCTATACTAGTCTCTTACTATGACTAGCCTAATCTAAAAAATAAAGTTGATTTGTAAAAGTCAGTTAATAAAATTTTATCCCAGTTAAAGCTTCACAAAACAACTATAAAAAAAAAAGTGATCGCCTTTTGCCTTAAATTTAAAGGTTTGTGGATTTTCATTTAACCTTAATTTTTTACTGTTAGTTGTCATTGTATAGAATTTACCGTACTAAGCAAAACTAACCTATAATAGGTTTATTTTTTTTTCTCACATAACTTATACTACCAATAGGGCAAGTAAATCTAAATTAGGATATAACTTGTAAGCCACTTTTTTACTCATTTTAATTATAAAACGTAATAAAAATATAATTTATAAAAATCAAAATCTAATAGAATACAGGTAGCTTTTTTTTCTCTCTAAATACTTCAAGGCATTCTGGAATATAAAATTTAATGATATATGAATTATCTATAAAATTCATATAAATCTATGAGAAGCTATAAACTTTAATAAATATGCTTTTGGCTTTTATAGTTTGTTTACATTCAGTACATTATCAGTACATTCAGTACATTATCAGTACATTATGCTAATGTTTGAATTATTTTTAAATTACATTGTGCTAAAGTTTTTATATGCATGGAAAATAAAAATTTAAATAAAACATTAATCTTTTTATTTGTTATTTAAGCTAGTAATCATTTATTAATTACTTTTCGCTGTTGAAAACCTTACATATTAAACTTGACGTTGCCTTAGTTTTAATTCAAGTATTTTTCAAACACTGATAAAAATTATTTGTTTTACTTTTGAATTTAGATATGTTTATAAATGATGTATGGGTTGATTTTAAAAGCTTGTATTAAAGCATTCGTAAAATAACTTTTTAAAGCTTAATTTTATTTTGAAGACTTTTATAAAAACTATAAGTTGATTTAACTGCATTTACAGCTGTATTATGACATAAAGCTGATTAAAGTTGAAAAGATCTAAGTTTGTTTTATGTGTGGGAAATAAAATATTTTCCAACAAAAAACATTCTATTATTTATAACATTATATTTATGCCTATGCTTTTAGTGATTTTGTGCAATTATTATCTTAGTTTTTTCTATTTCTACATTGCTTAATTTTTACCACAGCTATAAGTCCATCATCTCTATATAATCCAATTATTAAGTTTGGTAAGATATCTTTTAGTCCCTGCAAAATGTATAGCCCATTTAGCTCACATACTTCTGCTCCGTGTTTTCCACCCATTGTGATGTCAAAAATTTTGTTTCCATCTTTGTTATTTATTCTTTTTATCCTTACTTCTTCTCGGTTATATAAAACAGATTTTGTTGCATTAAAGATTATATTTTTTTCTTGTGTTGTAATTTGTGCGGTTTTGTTAGCAATATTTAGAGCATCTTTTATTTTTTTTCTTTATTATTGATGGATAAAAGTTTTTTATATCAAATTTCATAAGTTAGTATTTGTGCATTTCTAGGTTTTTGTACCATTAGATTATTTCTTGTGTACTTTTCATTTATTGTATTGGTTTGTTTTTTTTAATTTGTTGTTGATTTTCTCTATAATAATTTTATTTATTTGTCCTTTGTCCGAATAACATGGATTTATTAGTCTGGTTTTTGGGTTATTGTTAAAGTGTACTTTGTGGTCTTTAAAAGTTATGTAGCATTGTTTGTTTGGTAAGTGGTTTATTATTTTTTTTAAGTTTTAGATTATTTACAATTTCTTTTTCTTCTTTGTTTATGTTATTTATTATATTTCTATCACTTTTTTTGTATTCTTTTTTGATTGATCTTAATAATAGATTGTTGTATCCTTTTTTAAGGATTTTTAAAAAAAATGTGGTTTTATCTGCAGGTACTATTATGGTTTTGGTTTTCTTAATCATTTTTAAATCATTTGTTAGTTTGTTTTGAAAATTGTCATTATTTTTTTAAATTTTAATTGTTTAACTAAATTAAACATTTCATTTTCAAATTATTTAAGTTCTTCTGGTATTTTTAGCACAAATTTAGATTTAAAAACCAAATGTTTCTTTGTTTTTAATTATGTTTTTATTTATTATTTAACAGTACAAAAGTAAACTTTAATTGTTATCAAATTTTGTCCAGGAGTTTAAATTTATATTTACATTTATTGCTTATAGGTATATTTTTTTTGTGGAGTAGTCAAACTTTAATTTTTCATACACTGCCATTGTTCTTTTAGTCAATTGAAGGTGGCTCAACCTTTATTGGGAGCATTGTTGTATAGTTATTTGCCTTAACTAAAAAAGAAAGCTCAATTTACTGGATGTAAAGAAGTTATTAAAATAGATTTATGCACATTATATATTTTATTCCCTACCGGTTTCGGTGGCAAAAGGTTGCGACTTTTTCAAGCAAAAATGAAATATAAAACTGCATATAACAATGTTACTTACTTATACAGTTGTTTAAAAACATATTCATGCGTGAAGAATATAAACAAAAACTAAAATATTGCACATTCGAAAATTCAAGCATGTCAGAGTATAATCAGGTAAAATTGGTACTAGTTAATAAAAAAACGAATTGAATTAATATTTATATAATGAGTCAAAAGAAAAAAAGTAAATTCAGAGCTATATAAATATATATTTTTTTTTTAATTTATATCTTGAAATTTGTCTAAACGGAATTAAGAATTGTCTAAAATTGTGATTTTAAGCCAAGAGTTAACAAAACATTAATAAAACTCAAAGTCGCTGAAGATTTCAAAATCTAATTTGTGTTAAGCTAAATAACAGTCAACATTTAAACGGATTTGAGAACTATTTAAAAAAATAATCTAAAATTTTGTCTAAGTTGAGTTAAAAAAAATTTATTTTGTTTTAAGCCAAATTCAAACAAAAACTCAATGAAAAATGTAAAAAAATAACCTATTTTGTACTATAATTATAATTTGGTTTTTTCTGCTTTCTAGTTTATTAATAAAAATTTGATTTTGTGTCTGCATGAGTTCATTAATTCCGTTCTTTCGTTGATGCAATTTTTACTAGACTTAAGCACTATCTGCATGTCATAATTCCTGGTTTAGATTTTTTCTATTTGTAATTCAAACTTATTTTTTTTTTCATTTCATAGTTTATGGGTTAATTTTGAGAGTTCAGTTGCTTGTTTATACTAAAGGTAGTTTTTGTCATTTTGATTGCTTTTTATTGTTGTGTTGTATGTAGATATACGTGTTTTTTAGTTGATTGGCACTTAGTCCAATGTATATTGTTTTCAAATTGTCTGTTTCTATTGTTGTCTAGTAAATTAAATTTTCTGCACTACATTCTCCTCCTTCTAGGGGCAAGTTTCTTTTTTTCTGCAGTTGCATGATTCATCTTTGTTAACTTTATTGTTGTTTATAACTTTATTTTTGTGGTTTTTTTTATTGTTTCAATGTTTTCTATGCAGCTGTAGCTTAATTTTATATTGTTTTTTTTTTTTTTTTTCAAAACTTACTATTTTCTTCAAAGTGCTTGCTTATTATTTTTAGAAACTTTTTACCTATGTTTGTTTTTACTGATTTGCAATATGCGGGATTGAACCATATAATTTTTCTTTTTCTGTTTTTTATTTTATTTTGTTTTTGAATTTTTCTGTATAGTTATTTTCATAATTGTATCCATTTACTTTTAAAGCATCATTATATTTTTTTTTATGTTGTTGAATAGGTTTTTGTTACTTGAATTATTAGAAAGTCTGGGCTCTACCATTTTTGAGATTTGTTTGAGTATGGTTGGTGGATGGTTTAATTTTGAATTTATGTACCTTATTTTGTCGTTGTCTTTTCTATATGGTTAGAATGTATGATTCAGTAGGTTTAAATTTAGATCTAGGTAGTCAATTTCCTAAGAGGGGTTTTCTATAATAATATTTATGCCTATGCTTTTAGTGAATTCGTGCATTTTTTTCTTAATTTTTTATGTTTCTACATTGCTTAATTTATTTTTCTACTGCTATAAGTCCATTATTTCTATATAATCCAACTATTTAGTTTGGTAAGATATATTTTAGTCCCTGCAGAATGTATAGCCCATTTAGCTCACATACTTCTGCCCCGTGATTTCCCATTATTATGAAGTCAAAAAGTTTGTTTTCATTTTTGTTATTTTATCGTTTTGTCCATGTTTCTTCTCGGTTATATAAAACAAGTTTTGTTACATTAAAGTTTTTTTTTTTATTGTGTTGTGATTTGTGTGGTTTTGTTAGCAATATTGAGAGCATCTTTAAATATTCTTTCTGTTACTGATGTTGAATGTTTTTTATATCAAATTTCATTAATTTGTTTTTGTGCATTTTTAGGTTTTTTTACCATTTGATTATTTCTTGTGTACTTTTCCATTTATTGTATTGGTTTGTTTTTCTTAAGTTTTTTTTGATTTTATTTATAACAATTTTACTTATTTGTCATATGTCAGAATAACATGGATTTACTAGTCTGGTTTTTGGGTTATTGTTAAAGTGTACTTTGTGGTCTTTAAAAGTTAGCATTGTTTGTTTGGTAAGTGGTTTATTATTTTTTTTTTACAAGTTTAAGATTGTTTACAATTTCTTTTCTTTCTTTGTATATGTTATTTACTTTACTTTTGTCACTTTTTTTGTATTCTTTTCTGATGGTTTTTAATAATAGATTGATGTGCTCTTTTTTAGGGGTTTTGTAAAAATTTGTGGTCTTATCTGCAGCTACTATTACGTTTTTGGTATTCTTTATCATTTTTTAATCATTTGTTAGTTTGTTTTGGAAACTGTCATTAATTTTTTTTAATTTTAATCGTTTAGAATTTTATTATTATATTATTATTTGATGATATTATTTATATCCAATTTAGTATTTTAAGCAATAACATCAGTATTAATGAAAAGCATAATTACACAACAAAATAAAAGTTTATTTAAAAAATTAAAATCTAAACTATATAGATAATAGATCTTATACTACAATTTATATCAACCTGTACTTTAGCTTACAATCTCATGCATTTATTTAAGCAAAAAAGTATTTGTTATGAAGTGAATAGAAAGGTTGTTACACAGTTTTTTTTTTTATTTTGCTTTATAGTATTTTGCTTAATAATTTAAAAAAAAAATATTTTAAGTCTTTAAAAACAAAACAACCATCCACTTTTTAATGTTTTTGTAATACTTAATTTTTTACTTTCTCTTTTAATACTTATTTTTTAAATAAATTATCAATTATATCATGCCTTTGTCACATTAATGCCCTTTTACTAATGATAAGATGTCAATGTTTGTAGGTTATTTTACAATTTTGTTTTTTTAGTTTGCAAATGCTGTGCTATTTCTTATAATTTGTTTTATTAGTTAATCTTGTATATTATAAATAATTTTCATTAAACATAATTTTATATCTGAAGGAAAAGTTGGTTGTTTCAGACTAACATTTCTTGAATTAAGATTGTATTAATTATAGATTGTTATACAACTTTTGTTTCTTATACTTTGCAAGCAAATAATTTTTATATAAGTTTAAATTCATTTGTTAATTTTGTGTATTGAAAGCTATGTTTGACTGAATTTTACTTTAAGCTTTTTATAAGTTTTTGAAAATATTTACATATTTTATACAAAACTTACATATTTTGTATAACAATTTTTCATTAAATATTATTACCTGTAGTAAGTTAAAATATACTTTATATTAAGTCTGAATAAACTATACCTTTCATTTTGTTATACATATAAGTTTTGGCTGTTATAGGTAAGTGTTTTTTTAAATAAGATTATAACAACCTCGTTTGTTTTAATTACTTGCAATTTTTTTGCTTATTAGTCAAGTTTTGAATTTAAATTAACAAATTTATAATTGAGCAAATACAGAAACTTACATGGACATAAACTTTAAAAAGTAGGTATAGTTGTTAAGAAATGGGGATTATGTACAAAGGTCTAAAATATATATTTATTTTGTAAATATTTATTATTTTATATTTTATTTAAGATTTGTTCAAACAAATATGTTCAAGTTTTTTTATTTAAAATTCGCTGTTTTTTTTTTATTCCAGTTAAAGTTTTTACCTAATAATTCAAACTAGGAGATTTTTTTGACAATGTCAATCTGCTGCATGAGCATAAAGTTAATTTTATAGGCAAATTTATAAATTTTTCGAAAAACATAAAACTAAAATGTCAATTATTTTCCGTGTCTTAAAAGCTATCTAATTTTTTTTTTTTAGAGAACGCACCTTTGACTTAATTTAAAAAAAAAACTTGGTTTGGGGTTTGAATTATTTCATGGGGTCCCTCAAAAAATAAAGTTTTTTTTTCTTTTCATTTATATGGTATTACAACCAAAAATTAATATTTTTTTATTTTATTTTTTATTTTTTTCCCTTAGTTTGCATGTTATTTAAACTCCTAAATGTTTTTTTTTTATAAATAATAATAATATCTTTTACGATTTGGCCCCAAAGCAAAATGATGTGTAATATACATCATTTGCTTTGGGGCCAAATCGTAAAAAATCGTTGTATTACCATAGAAATGAAAAAAAAAAAAACCTTTATTTTTGGAGGGACCCCGTAAAATAAAATAATTTTAAATTTTAATTATTTTAGTTTAATTAAATTTGTTGTAATTCACATTCTTATTATCATTTTTTTATCTAGGAAATGGCCAAGGCAAATGATAGTGTATTATACATCATTTTGCTTTAGGGCCAAATCGTAAAAGATATTAATATTATTTATAAAATAAACATTTAGGAGTTTAAATAACATGCAAACTAAGGGAAAAAAATAAAATAAAATAGTATTTATTTTCGGTTGTAATACCATATAAATGAAAAAAAAAACCTTTATTTTTTGAGGGACCCCATGAAATAATTTAAACCCCAAACCAAGTTTTTTTTTTAATTAAAGACAAAGGTGCGTTCTCTAAAATTAAAAAAAAAATTTAGATAGCTTTTAAGATAAGGAAAATAATTGACATTAAAGTTTTATGTTTTTTGAAAAATTTATAAATTTGCCTATAACATTAACTTTATGCTCGTATCTGCTGCACATCCAAACAAAAAGACCACGTGACGCCACTAGTAGTCAGACATGTTTTTTTTCAACATAAACAGTTATTATGATTTTCCTTTAAAATAAATATAGTTATTTATATTATTGAGAAACAAAAGTTAGCTTTAAATTTTTGACCATTTAAAGTAATAACGACCTATCTATTTAAATACACTTTTTAAATATCTCAAAGTTCAGAACGCTTCATCTATAACCTTAACCAATGTTATAGATTTATAAAAAAAAATGAATTAAAACTTCAGAATTATTAAGTTAAGTAAATAGTTTTTGGAATGAATTAAATGAATTTAAAAAAAATTCTTTTCTTATAGAAATCTAGTTATTAATAATTATAGTTTTTATTTACAGAAATAAAATGCTTTTATAAGTTATATCATAAACTTGAAAACGTTTTTATTTGTTGTAAACAAACGTGGTAGTTTTTTGATATTTAAATGAGTGCTTTATGTAGGAAAAATTTTCACTATTCTATAATTAGTAACTCTAGTTACGTCACAATTTAAATTCTGTTCAATTAAAACAATGTTTTAAGGGCTACAACTCAAAAAATAATGTGTATTCAAAAAAAAAATATTTACGTAGGTCTAATTAATAAGGCTGCGATAGTAACAAAAAACTGAAAAGAACTTATAAGAATGCTCAAAATTAATTTTTTTTAAACTTTTTTCAGCTATACTTAAACAATATTGTACATTTGCAAAAAAAAAAAGTTTTTTGATATAAGTTATAGTTACACACAAATTTTTTATTCATGAAAAATGTGTAAAACCTTCACGTTTTGGCTCTAAAATAAATCTCTAAATCTTTTTTTGTCGAAACTGAAATGTTCGAACTAAAATAGTCGTTCAACCCGTAGCTCAAATATAACAGGATTTTGTGTAAGTTAGTTAATATTTGAAATATAATAATAACAAATTATCCAGTGTTATTTTTTATATTATACCGAAATATGTTTCTGTGTGTTAACGGATTAACGCACTTCAACTAAGTTCTGTAAAAGTAAGTAAATACTGTAAAGAAAGTACAGAAGCTAAAGTAGGTGTATACATGTGTTCATTAAAACAGAAATAATTGCTCCAGATTTTAAGAGGTTTACAATTAATAATAGGTAAAATACATAATGTTAAATCCGACTGTTATAACACTATACAATATTTGTAATTATTAAGTCTAAACTAAATAAAGCAAATTAAAATAGATAATAAAATAACAAATCATAATATAAACTATTTACATGAAATGAAGAATTCAAATTTATTTACCGGTTGCTAATGATTGAGAAACATATATCTAATTATTACGTCAAAATATATATGAACATTAGAAATAGGTATTTATGTATGCTATAAAATTAAATAATTAGTTCATTATGTTTAGAAAAAGCAGCAAAGCGCTTTATTTTGAAAAGTAATATGTAATCCATAGTGAATAAAAAGTAAAACATCAAACATTAATTATTAAATCAATAAATTAAACAACATTAAAGACAGTAAAAGCCGAAGAAGCTTGGTATAATGTATATTTTATTCATTGAATGTTTATAATGATTAAATCTAAATTGTTAACAAACACTTGAGTTTATATTTTAAATAGTTATTAAAAATATATATATATATTTATATTACTTGTATATTTTTAATAACTTTTAGAGTTGAAACATGTTGAGGTTGGAAATGGAGCGGGTATTATTTTCTGTGGTAAAATTGGGAACTGATCATTTCTAACCCGCTATCATTTCTAACCCGATCACTTCTAGACCCAATCATTTCTAACCCGATCATTTCTAACCCGATCATTTCTAACCCGATCACTTCTAACCCGATCACTTCTAACCCGATCACTTCTAACACGATCACTTCTAACCCGATCACTTCTAACACGATCACTTCTAACCCGATCACTTCTAACCCGATCACTTCTAACCCGATCACTTCTAACCCGATCACTTCTAACATGATCATTTCTAACCAGATCATTTCTAACCCGATCACTTCTAACATGATCATTTCTAACCAGATCATTTCTAACCCGATCACTTCTAACCCGATCATTTCTAACACGATCACTTCTAACCCGATCACTTCTAACCCGATCATTTCTAACAAGATCACTTCTAACCCGATTATTTCTAACCCAGTTTAGCCCGATCATTTCTAACCCAATCATTTCTAACCCGATCATTTCTAACCCGATCACTTCTAACCCGATCACTTCTAACCTGATAACTTATAGCCTGATCGTTTCTGGTCCGATCGTTTCCAACCTATTTAACTTGTTTGTTTACATTTATTTGTTTTAAGATTTTATTATAAACTAACAATTCATAATAAAGTAATTAAACTAATTTAAAAATTTTAATTTCTAATTTTTTTAAAACATAATGATTTAATGTGTTACGTAAAAAATATTTTTTGTATAATTTGTTATTTTAGTACAAACTTAACATAATATTAATTTTCTTTGTTTACCTCATTTAATCATTTGATCAAATATTAATAAAGTTTTTACTATTAATCGTGTAAATTTTTTTTTGCAATTTTAAATTTTTAAAACTTTTAAAATTTTATTAAAAATGTAAATTTATTTTGCTCTATCTACAACATATTTTTAAAGAATTATAAAAAAATTAAAATAACAAGTTTTCGACACTTAACTTTTATATTTAATTTTATTACATAATATTTCTTATTTAATCTTTATATATAATTTACTATTGGCTAAGAAAAGAAAATCTAATTTAATTTCTAGTAAATGACAGAGTATACTTATAAAAAAATTAAACTTTTTACTTTAAGTTAAACAGTATACACTTTCGTTTTAAGAACTTATAATTTAATGATGATAATTTTAAATAAAATTACCTTACTAATTTTGATTACTAAATTTTAACTGTATTATTGAAGTTTCATATATACTCATACTAATACTCTTAAAAAATGTTTTTTCGTTTAAATTTGCCCTAAATTTGAATGCAACTTGCCAATCTGGTCTCCATACTTAGAATTTATACTAACCATACAAAATCTTTTAAAAAAAAGTAAAGAATAGTCTTTAACCGCTGCAATGCTCATTATATTTCTTACATTGACGACTATCAAAACTTAATATATAATCTTTAGAATTCAGAAGACTTATACTTTTCCTAATGCTTTTAAAACTAAAAACTACAGTTAATTTATAATCAATTTTTGAACCCTGTTAAAATAATTAATTATCACGAAAATAAATCGAAAAATGCATGCAGTCATAAATATCTTTCAATTTAAATGTGGACTTAGCTTTTAAACAAAACTAATCTTCACATAAAGTTGAACAGATTTGATTAAACCTTACTTGATTAAAATAAGATAATTTATATTAGAAACTATCAGTAATTTAACAAATTTTATACTTATGAACCATTGATTTAATATGTAGGATTTTGTTCATTCTACAATTTGATTTTATTATAATGGCCTTTCCTATGTAAATAATAAAACATTTACTAATGTTTCCGATAAATGTTTATTTGACCTGTATTATTAATGTGCTTTCGACTTAAGGTTTTAACTTAGTGGTTAGTGAATGTATTTAAATTTTTCGATTATGCTTTGGCAAAGCTACAAAAAAAATGAAAAAAAAAAACAATGAAATACCAAACGGTTGCACAAATGTGCAGAACTTAACTCTAAAAGTTAGGATGTGAAAATCTAGTAGATGTATAAACAAGAAGAAGTTTTATTCATAAGTTTTTGTAGTGTGTTTGAATTCTTACACTGTAGTATAATCTAAATGAACTTTACAAAAGTAACCTATTCAGACAATTTTGCTGATTGCTGAACTAAAATCATAGAAGAAATTTACTAAATTGTCTCAATATGTATTGCTGAATATTGCAGAGAAGGTTGTTTGTTGAAAAGAAATTGAAGTTAATTCTAAAATGAAAGATTGTGCAGCTGTGTTTTATTTTATTAAAGCTTACTGATCGTTGAACGAGTTGATATTTAAATTGTTCATTATAAAATTAAAACTAAGTTTGTTAAAAATTTTCTCCATCGAATCATAAATAAGTTAATTAGTCTTATACTAAGTGTTGATTTTTTTTGCTGTTAATCTAAAAAAAAATAAAACTGTAGTTTTTGATTTCAAGATATATAAATTTTTGTCTCTTCGTTATGTTCTATTTAGTTAAAGCTGCCCAGATTTTTATTTATGTGTGGGTCTAGTGTAGGAAAAAAAAACTTCCAATAACAATAAACACCAAAAATCGAATTTTTTTAAAGCTATCTAAACATTTAGTTTTACTTTAAACATAATTAACTAAATTTCGATAAAAAAAAACAACTTTGTTGAGATTATTTTGTTTTTAAAACAAATCTTTACTTTATTACAATAATACATAAACATATTAATACAGATCGAACTAGTAACAGTCGGGTTAGAAACGATCAAGTTAGAAATGATCGGGTTAGAAATGATCGGGTTAGAAATGATAGGCTTAAATCGGGTTAGAAGTGATCGGGTTAGAAGTGATCGGGTTAGAAATGATCAGGTTAGAAGTGATCGGGTTAGAAATAATCGGGTTAGAAGTGATCGGGTTAGAAATGATCGTGTTAGAAGTTATCGGGTTAGAAGTGATCGGGTTAGAAATGATCGGGTTAGAAATGATCGGGTTAGAAGTGATCAGGTTAGAAATGATCGGGTTAGAAATGATCGGGTTAGAAATGATCGGGTTAGAAGTGATCGGGTTAGAAGTGATCGGGTTAGAAGTGATCGGGTTAGAAATGATCGGGTTAGAAGTGATCGGGTTAGAAATGATAGGGTTAGAAATGATCGGGTTAGAAATGATCGGGTTAGAAGTGATCGGGTTTGAAATGATCGGGTTAGAAATGATAGCGAGTTAGAAATGATAGTAAACCGGTAAAATTAAACAAAGTATTGGTTAGTAATAAAAAATATACTCTTTTTTTTTGTACAGCATAAATAAAAGTTTTTATGTTTTAATTTACATATTTTACATTGGTAGTAGAAATTTGAAATTCTTTAATATGATTTAAGGGGTTTTTAAAATTAGTTGATTGTTATTTAGATCTAGGATGCGATGTTAGCAAGATGTCAGAAAGTATTACAAATAGTGGACAACTCACTTCGATGGGAAAAATTAATGTCACATCATTTGCAGAACAACTTTCCATGAGTAGAATTTCAATGAGTGCTTCTTTGTTAGCAAACAATGCTAATAGCGGACAAAACTTGGTAAGAAACTTTGGTTTAAATTAATTAAATGATTATTAAAAGTTATCAGTTTATATGAAATATTAAAAAAATGCATATTATATTTAAGTCAACATACAGTTGTGTTTTGATAGGGCAGTTCCAAGTAGATAAAGTTGTTAAAGTTTTAATGGTAACGTTTTTACAAACTAAGTGTAAATACAAAATATATTTAACCTCTAGATTTGAGAAAACTTAAAGTGGTATTGCTTAGTAAATTCATAATCAATAAACTCTTAGCTTTACAGACCTTTATCTGTAATCTTTTTAAAGTTATCAGTTTAACTTAATTTATTTTATTATTATTTTAAATATAAATTGAAAAAAAAAATTGTGTACCATGTTTCTATAGGATTTTTTTATGATAGTATCAACTTAACAATTTCTGAAACTTTAGTTAAATAATTTATGAAGTTTACTTTCTTTTTTAATCTAGTTTCTTTACAGTAAATTTTCAAATGATCCATTACTTAAAATTGTCTAAAATAGATTTCTTGCAAATAAAATTAAAACAATTCCTATTTTTTACTAATGAGCAATTAACTGACTATAAAAATACTTATTATTTTATTTATTTACAAGAGTTATAGAGCTTAGAAAAAAAAACTGAAAACATCAAATTAATTATTCTTATTTAGTTTAAAAGCATAGGTGTATAAAATCACAAATATATTAATTTACTCTTTAACAAAAGACTTAAACTACAAATTTTTATTGAAAGAGTAAACCAGAAAATCATCCTTTTTTAGGTCTTTAAGTTTCACCTTTAATATTGTGGCTTGATGACTGAGTGGTCACTCTCCACACCAATCCAATGACCATAATTGTAGAAATTTTTCAAATTTCTAGCTTATTTATTTATCTATTTTTTAAAGGGTAATTGACACTAATTTTAAAAAAGTAGAATATTCTAAAGTGGTCATAATAATAAAATAACCAATAGAAGAAAATAAAAACAAATGAACACCTGGCTGTTTTTAGCTCTTAAAATCTCAAAAAAACCACCATATAGAACACAATATACACTATTTTTTTTTTGGGTAAAGTAAGTTTCTAGAGTTATTTTACAGTTATTTTGTTAATATTGATCATTAGTTTTTTATCCTTTAAGATTGTAACTACATTACTAATGAAAAATTTTAAAATCTCAAAGGGAAAGGGTACTCAAAGGTCAGTCTGATTTGCATTTTTTCTAAATCAGCATTAAACATTTTTTTCTAGTTCATTTGTTTTTAACCTTATCCTTTACCCACCTTACCCAAAAATACACATTAAAAATTAATAAAAATAAATTTTAGTTCTTAAAAAATAAAAATAACGCATAAAATCTTATATCTAACAGACTCAACAAATGTGCAAATTAGATGACCTATAAGTTTACTAGCCATTTCAGAGTACTTTTTTTTCAGGCCGTGTAAGACATATAAAGTTGTACAAATTATACATTATAAGTAAAATGGATAGGTGTCAAATGTGCTCGCAGAGACACCTTTGCAATTAGACATTTTGCAGGGGTAGATTTTTTTTTAACCTTTATAGTTTAATTTATTTTAATTTTGTTTCTATATTTCTTTTACTATCACTGTAACCCCTTTTCCCTAAACTTGATCGGTATTACTTTTTAATTTGTACTAAAATTATTTTTCTATTTTCATTTTTTTAGCTTTTTTTACTCTCGTTTAAAATTGTTTCTGTTCTTATTTAATCCGTATCCAAGCAACACATAGATAATACGGACAACTTACAGCTCAGAAGCTTTGGCTTGTGACATACATTTTAGTTTAGGAAGGAAAACTTGTTATAAAAATTAAACTTATTTTATATATATATCATTGAAACCAATGGGTATTGGTGACCCAACATCCAAAGGTTCATTTACCCTAGAAAGCTTACGCTCGGGGCTTAATCTGAGTGTTACTTTACTATTGGGATTCGATATAATTAATACTTCATCCTTGACTTAATATTACTAGATATCAATACTAATAGAAATAACCAGGCACAACAATTGAATGGGTTTCTCTATTAAACGAACTTCGATGAATACAAAACCAATTCTTAAAATAACAAGAAGTGTTAAATATGTAATTTGTATACTAAATTACTGTATATTAACTACTATAAGAAACTAAATAATACTTTAAAAAATACTTTATAATTAATGCAAAACCAAGTGTTGAAAACTACAAGAACTATAAAAGTATGTCACTTATGTGAAAAACGCTTTATAATAAAATCTGTAAAATGCTTTGGATAAATCACTTGTTGAAAATCAAAAGAGCTATAAAAATGTACTAAAAGAAAATTACAAAACTTTCTTTATATAACAATCTTATAATCTAACAAATAAAAATATAATTATATATACTAAAACACTAAAACTTTATAAAACAACTCAATACCAATATTCAAGTGTCTTTCTTGTAAACCAGTCTCTGCAACTCCTGGCGGCTCTTTTAACACAGCTCAGTCTGTAGTATCACCTTATCAGCTTGTAACCACAAACATTACATAAAAAAATCATCAGTCAGTTACATAAGGAGAATAAGCTTTCATTCTCTTTTATTCTCCTTTCGTCATAAAAGAAAAGTGCGCTCTCATTCTCTTAATTGTCTTTCTCACTTTTTGTTTCATCAGACTTGCCGGGCAAAAATTGTAAGTGCATTTAATTACTCTTAATTTTCTCTTTAAAACATAGCGGTTTTTAAGTTAAACTTAGAACAGTTACACTTCGTCTTCCCGCTATTTTAATAGAGAATCCTCAACCCACTTCTTTTTTTCGATTTTATGGGATTTGAACTCCCTCCTAGCATTTCAAAAACAAAAAATAAGATATTAATAACTACAAAAAGATTTCAGATAACTGGGAATAAACAAATAACAAATTTTAATCCGTTCTCTTTCGTTATAATAATTTTTTTGTTAACTTTTAAAGAATTTTAATGATTTTACTATAAGTTAATTTCAAAAATATTTTTAGACACAAGTCAAAAACAAATGCAGAATCTTTCAGTATTAGGTTAAAGAAAACAAAAATATATTAAAGTGCAAATAGACGCAAGAAAAAATCACCCAATTGCTATGCCTAATTACCCCAAGAATACTATTATTTTACATTGGCCTTTCTAAAAATGTATTTGTTAGTTTCTTAATCCTAAGTTTAATACTCTCAACACTTTTTTCAATTTTTAGACCTTCTTCTATCAACCCATCTTGCTTTATATGTAGATTTTAAATTTCTCTTTGAGGCGCAACCATATCTTTTTTATTTATAATAGGTTTATAACCTGTTGAACTAGCATTTAATTTGTTTGAAGAAACAATCTGGCTGTTTCATTTGGAAATTTTAACATTAGTTGTTTTAACTTGATGGGTTATTGGTGGTTATGTTTTATCTTATAACTATTTTGTTTTCTATCTGCTTTTTGTATCTTAATTTGCGATAACCCATGTTTGTTGAGGCTTCTGGTGCCTGTTATACTTCTGGTTATAGCTTGGCCACCTATCTTGGAAATATTTTGAACCCTAAACTCGTCTGAAGTTGGGTCCTGTTACATTTGTAGCTTGTGGCATATTTCTTTTACTTATCACTATATCAAATTGAACAGTCTCACCTTTACATAGTTGTTAGTGTTGTTTCTAGTAATGTAAGTGTGATGAAAAATAAATCACTGTCCTTATCATCACAATGAATGAAACCATATCCCTTGCTTACATTAAACCATACCACTCGGCCAGTTATTCCATGTGCTAAAATTTTTGTGGGAAGTTTTAGTTAAATTTTTGTAATTTTTTTCTAGGACCAAAATTAGCAGGTTTTGCAATCGCAACAGAACAGTATTTTACTGTTCTGTTTTTATTTTCATTTGGAGAACTATTTTCGTTGTGATGTTTTATGAGGTGGGCCATTGGACAAGAGTCAGGCATTCGATATTTAAATGCACTTTCCCCATGGGCTAAATGCAAGTCACAAATATTTGCACTATGTAAATTTTAGCGTTAGTCACGACCTATTATTATTATTATTATTATTAGGCTTATTATTCTGCTGATTATGTTGGTTACTACCATAATCATTACAAAACTTGTTTTGGTTCTCATGCCAGCCTGCGTTATTGCGTCTCCTTGTTCTATTTGTTCTGAAGTGTGGCTCGCGAACCTCATAGTCCATGTTTTGTGTGTTACCTAAGTGCTTTGTTAAAATAAGTTGTTTTATTTATTACCTAAAACACAAAAAACAGGAAAACAGGTCAAAAACTATTTTTAAACTTTATCCTATTGGTTTATTACTAAGTTAACCATCATTTTAGTATTTTAGTTGAATTAATTCTTTTTATGTAGCCTCAACATAAAGATGTTGACTAAAAAAATCATGTTAAAAACTTAAAAATTTAAATATTTAATATTTTGCGTGTTTTAATTATTTTAAATCAATATTTTTACAAAGTTGTTACTATAATGTCAGTGTATCACTGCTAGTGTTGTATTAACTTCTTCATAATAACGTGAAGCAGTTATTAACTAGCAATGCATTGATGTTATAATTAAATTGAACTAAAAAAGATTTTTTTCTTACTATTATTATGAAGACTTATTGCAAAAAATAATTCTGTTGCTTTCAATCTAAATAAAGTTAAAAATAAAAAAAAATGTCTATATTAAAGCTTTACTAATATCTTTCAAACTATATAAATGAGACTCAATTTTTAGAACAAAATATATTTCATGCTTCTTTCATCAGTTATATACTAAGCAATAAAAATAAAGTTTGAAATTTAACTTATATAGTGGAAATGCAATCAACGTAATTAATAATAATAAAGCAAAGAGTAATTAACAATACATAAGTACTTATAATTACAATGCAACTAAAAAACTAATAATAATAAAAAAGAGCAACAACTTATAAAAAAATTTAAGAAAACAACGAAACAGTGTAATCAAAATCTTTATGTTTACATAACTTAAGTTTTATTAAAAAAATACAAATAGCCTCAAGTTTAATTAAATCCGAAATGTGAAAACATTTTTTAACAATTTTAAATCTTTTTAAATTATAATTACTAGCACAATCAAGGTTATTTACTAAGTGTTCAGAAATAGCAGATCTTTTTGAAGCATTTATTACTCTAATAGATTTAATTTTCTCATTACTCTTACAAAATTCTTCAATACTTTTTGGAATATGTTCTTTTATTCTTTTGCCAAATTGTCTTGAGGTCATCCCGACATAACTGGCTTCAAAGAAGCAGTTAAACTGGTAAACTACCATACTTTGTTTAAATTTTGCTATCGGATCTTTTCCTCCAGATCTGAACATTGGTTTCGATATAAAAATAACAATTGGCTTAGCCGAATGATACGTCCTACTTACTAATTTACAAATTTCTCTTTCTAACACTCCTGAGTTCTTATTGACATAAGGCAATACTAAAGGAATCAAGCATTTCTCAGGCCCTACTGGCTTTATTTTGTTCAAACTATTAAGATGTAAATTTATAGTTTTATTAACAAGTTCTTGTGGATAACCATTTTTATTTAATATCAATTTTATCTGTTTTATTTCATCATCAATTAATTCACTTGAACTTTGTTTGTATGGTAGTTTACCAGTTTAACTGCTTCTGTGAAGCCAAGACCTCAAGACAATTTGGCAAAAGAATAAAAGAACATATTCCAAAAAGTATTGACGAATTTTGTAAGAGTAATGAGAAAATTAAATCTATTAGAGTAATAAATGCTTCAAAAAGATCTGCTATTTCTGAACACTTAGTAAATAACCTTGATTGTGCTAGTAATTATAATTTAAAAAGATTTAAAATTGTTAAAAAATGTTTTCACATTTCGGATTTAATTAAACTTGAGGCTATTTGAATTTTATTAAAAAAACCTAAGTTATGTAAACATAAAGATTTTGATTATACTGTTTCGTTGTTTTCTTAAATTGTTTTATAAGTTGTTGCTCTGTTTTATTATTATTATTTTTTTTAGTTGCATTGTAATTATAAGTACTTATGTATTGTTAATTACTCTTTGCTTTATTATTATTAATTACGTTGATTGCATTTCCACTATATAAGTTAAATTTCAAACTTTATTTTTATTGCTTAGTATACAACTGATGAAAGAAGCATGAAATATATCTTGTTCTAAAGATTGAGTCTCATTTATATAGTTTGAAAGAAATTATTCTAATGTCAAATAATATTTAATTATCTATACTAATATCATTAAAATCAAAAGACATGTGTTGTATTTGTTCCTAGAAATTTTATGCTCATTAATCTACAAAATATAGTTTGGTTTAACGACTAAAGAAAAGGTCTATTATTTTATAAATTTAGTTTTATTACAAACAAATATGATTTAAAAAAAACAAAAGTTACAAAAGTTACAATCCTGTTAAGTAACGCATATGCTTATTTTTGACTATAACTATTTGTTTTTTTTGTATAATATCAACCTTGTGCTTTTTAAATTTTATAAAATTAAACTAAAATAAATAAAAAGTTTGTTTTAGGTGTGATTAATTTTATGTTGCAAAAATTTATTATGAAATACTTCAACTGTTTTATGAAGGAGGTCGCAACCAAAATTTATAAAATTGCATTATTATTTAAAGTCATATATACTATTTTAACTCAATCTTTTATTAACAACTTTTTTTCTAATTATAGCTAAGTAGAATAAACTTTAATAAAAATAAACTAGCTAAAATAATAATTTCCTTAGTAAATAATTAATAAACATTATTTTTTAGGATATTGCAGAGGTCAGCTCTTTTCTAAGGAACAAGAACACTGGACGAAAAAGAAAGTCTACAACTGTAAAGAAAAGTATGTTTAATAACTTTATTTAAACTAAATAGTTGTAAATATAGCAAAAATTTAATCATAAATGCCTAAAGTTTGTTGTTTTAATTTTAGTTTAGAACCTAGTACAAAATTATTTTATTGCTTTAACCTGATCAAACCACGAATTAGTTTCCTTATTATCTATACACTTGTTAAAGTTTTAGTAAATTCAGTAAATGTAAAATTGTATTAACTTTTGTATATTTTCATAAAACATGCAAAACAGTTTTCTATCCATCATGTTATATCTTTAAGTTAAATAATGTACAGAATAAAAGTTACAGTTTATTTTTATTACTAAGTTTAGAAGTTAATCTAAAACTTTTATTTAAACTGACTGTTACTGATTTAATAAAGCTAGTTATTGGTAGTACTTAAATTTTGTAACCATTCTTGCTGTATTTTCAAAGTTGAAAAAATTCAATTTAAAAGTTTAGATTAACGCCAAACGTTTTCATAAAATATTTTAAAATAATTAATTATTATCAGTGAGTGGCTTTCAATATGATAATAGTTGATACATTTTCTATTAATAAAGTTTAAACGTTAAATTAAAATTAATGTTTTTTAAATAGTTGTTGTTTCTATGGGTTTTATCATAAACTTGTAATAACTTAAGGTGTGAAAAAAAAGTTAAACAGTCATAAATTTTTTTTCTAGTTAAAAATCAAACCTTTCATATTCAGTAACTGATTATAATTGAATTGTTTTATCAAAGTTTTGTACTAAATATTGCTTTTAAAAATGTAATAAAAATAGATAACAGTTTTTCTCTAAACTTTTAGATTCTCAATTACTATTTTATCATGGTCACATATATACAGATTTGACTTTTGAAGCCTGCCTATATAAGTTTTGAAGCTTTTTTATTTAAGCAAGATTCTAAATCTCCTCTAAGGAACCATTTTGTTTAATGATTAGTAAAGGTATTTAAAAAAAGTAAAGACGCTTAAGTTTTTCCATGAAAATAAAAAACTGAAGAAAAAACTATTCGAGTTGATTTTTCTATAAGTTTATACAATTTTTATATAAATGTTTTTGTATTTATACAAAAATATGTAGCAACTGCCTTAAGGTACTTATTCACCTTTAAGTGATTAGTACGATCTCATATACATTTTTTTTTAGAAGTTAAGAATTGTTAATGCTTAACTTATAACCAAAAGTATAAAAAAAACTTTAAAAGGCATTAAACTTTATTTGAAAATAAACTAAAAAGTTGTTTGTTATTTTTGTTGTTGGTTTTTCAAAAGAAAAAAGTTAATAGTTTTATAAATTATCATTTAATAGATCCAAGGGCTGGTAAAAGAACAATTTCAAACCATATGAAAGCATCGATTAAAGGAAAGGAAGAACTAAGTAAGTTTAACTAATATTTTTAAGAAATAATAATTTTTTATTATTAGTAATATGCTAGAAAATGTATTGCAATTCTGTTAAGTTTTTCAACAAATGAAACTGATCTTTTGTTAATATCAATTTGTAGGAATTATGAACGATAAAGGTAAGACTGTTGAGTTACATGCCAACCAGAAGCCAAGAAGCTCAATGTGGAATTCAAAGTTGTTTTATTGTAAAACAAACTTTGGTGTCGAATTACCCGAAAAAGTGGACATGGAATTTGTAACTAACCATCGTATTTCAGCTAGAAACAACATTGAGGTTTTTTAATTGTTATGTATTAAGATAACTAACTAACCAAAATATTTTAAAATATTAAGTTATTGTAACCTACTTAATATTTAAGTTAAAATACCTAGATAATTTTTAAACCACTGGGTTTTATGTAAAAAAAATAATTAAAATTCAGTTTCTTTTGCTTCGTTTAAAAAAAATAAATTTTTACTATTATTTGACATTTATCCAAATGAGAAAGTAACTACTAAAAATATTTAATTAATTTTTTTTATAAATTTATAAGTTGATTAACTTATGTTTTTAACAACGCATTGAATTTTCAATATGATTTGGTAATAAGGTAGGTCAAATTTTTTTATCTTAGAACTATTATTATTTATAAAGCTTTTTTAAAAACTTTCACTATTTTACTATAAACAGTTTTAGATTTTTTACATGAAAAAAGCTATAACTAGTAATATATGATAGTTAATAAATAAATACTTACGTTTTAGTTGTTATAAACAGCAAAGATAATGACCATAATAACCAGAGTTGTCAAAACGTTAAAGGTTATTAATCATTTTGAGCGCTAGAGCTTACTAACTTTTGTTTGTTCATCTAATAATTTCACCCCCGAGTAGAAATCAATATATTTTCATGAGTTAAAATAAGACCATATCAACAGTTATTAGTTAAATTTTATTAAATATTTATTTTTTAATTTCATTAAATTTAAACCTTATATCAAAGTATTAAAACAAAAGTACTTTATAATAATTAAAAATATACATTCTTTTTAAACTGAAATGACTGACGGTTATGACAACAATGATAAAAATTTTCAGTGCAATTTGATTGAGGAGAACGGGGGTTATGTAAAAAGATGGAACTGCAAGATCTGTGACAAGTGTAAGAAAGATCTGAAGAGAACAAGCGACGCTGAACAGCATGTCAGAGTTCACCATACAGGTTGTTATAAGATAAGTTAATAAAAATAAATTAAAAAATGTTTTTAAAATGTTTATCTAATACAATAAGGAACAGCATGTTAGAAATCACTATACATATTATTTTATTAAAAAATAAATTTATATTAATGTACGACCTCTAAGTTACCAGTATTTAATCATACAGGTTAAATATAAAATATATTGTTAAAAAAAAACTTTTTACTTAAATAAAAAAGCTAAAAAATATAATAAAGACGCTATACTCATCTGGTACAGCTAAAATATATTGGACATTAAACAAATTTGAACTAAAAAGTAAGCATTTTCATAGAAAAGTTAATTACTAGGCTGTCAAGTATTACTAACTAATGAACATACTAATTTAGTTTTGGAATAATTGTTGATTTAACTTTTAACTAAAAAGGTTTTAATATAAAAGTTTATAAATTTTATTTTTTAAATATTAACTAAGTTTATTAAAAATATGCTAACTTGGTTGCGTTACAGCCATAAGTTTTTTTATTTTAAAACTTGTAGTTGTTAAACAAATTTATAACAACAGAAATATTTATATTCCTAAAAAGTAATTAAAAATTTTCAGGTGAAAAAGCGTTCAAATGCAGTTTTTGCAATGAAGCGTTTATGTACAGTGCACAAAGGAAAGATCATCAAAAAGACTGCTTGTATAAATAAGAAGTCGTTTGAATTTTATATACTAGTTGGTTGTCAATGATTAATGAGTTAAAGTGTTTAAGAATTAAAAAAAAAGTTATTGTTAGTTAGATTTTAGCAAAATGAAGCATTGATTAGATAAAATAAATTTTTCTAAACTTGTTTAAATAAGTTTTACAAAATTTAAGTCTAATTTAAAGTTTATATTTTCAAGATAAATATATTAAATAGATTAGATAGCTTGATTGTTTTAGTCTCATTTTAATAAACTTTTACTACTGAAGTTTTCTTTTTATAATACTTTTAGTGAATAAAATACTGTTTTGTAAAAAATAATTAAATATAGTGATCTATTTTTCTATAAACTCATTTTATATCAGAGTTCTCCACTTTTTTTAAATATTGCGCCTTTAAACAAATAAAAAAATAATAGCCTCCATTTATATCATTTTTCCGAAAACCAATTTAAAACTTATTTTTATTGCTTTTCATCACAAAGTCGAAAACATCAAGTTTAAATCTAAACATATAGCATTATACCCCCTCATTTGCAGCTTATGTCCTCTTTAATTTTCTAAAGTTGCCCTCATCTTCTCTAAGTATCAAAAGTACCTTGTTTTTTATTTTTGTTCTTCATTATTAACTTCAGAATATGTAGTCTAGTTTAAGTATTAAAAATTCCTCGCACTGTTTATTGTAAATTATTAAGTCTACTTTAAATACCCCTGAGACCATTTTTGCTCTTTATCGTGATTTCTATAATATCTAGTGCAAATTTAAGATTTCGGTTTTATTTACCAATTATAATTCTTCCCCCTTTGCAGGCTGCTTTATTTTTTATAATTCTGAATCACTTCAAAAAATCCTGCTTTAAAAACTTCAAATTTCTGCCTTAATTTTAAGTTTAGGATAAGCATTGTTTAAATTTAGTAGTGGTTTTTTCAATTAATAATCTCTTTAACTTTTTTTATAGAGATAAATGGTTATATCAATACCCTTAAATTTTTCCGTTTTTAAAGTTGTTTGTTAGGTTACTAATATAGCTAAAAATGGTTGACAACTTTTATTTCATTATAAATTTAAAGTAAATAACTGTATTTTAGTTCGAAAAAATCACTGACATCATAGAAAGGTTCACATAATATTTTAATTAATGACACAAATAAGTTTAATAACTATTTCATTTCTTCGGTATTATTTTTTGTTTTTGTGGTCTAAACCGGATTTTGTTCTATGGACGTTAAAATTGTACATATAGTTACAATTTATAATATACATAATTACAAAGTATGTTTCTCTCTAGGTTTGCGGGCTGCTTTATTTAAAAAACTAACATATGAGAAGTTTAAAAGGTTCGAGCAAAATTGTAATAAAATGATCTAGGATTATTGTAAATTGGTCGTCCTATAGTGAACTAAAAACCAAGTTGAAAGCGTATTTCAAAATATTAAGCGGTTCAAAAATCTGAATTTTATTTGTTTTGCACAAGTAGATTTATAGCTAGTTAGCAGGCCGAAACTTGACTGTATTTGGACCGAACGTTACTTATTTGAAATCTTAAGTGAAACCTGACATTATACTAATCACTGATATAACAAATTTCAGACATTTAATATTTAATCTAAGTAACTTGTCTAAGCCGCACTATATACTTAATTTATTGAGAATATCAAATATTTATAATAATAACTAATTTGCCTATACACTTCCTTGAAGCGGGTCTAAATTTCACAAAGACATTTTTGCACCAAGGGTCAATTTTGCATGAGTTACATTTTTGCACGAAAGAAAAAAAAAGATAAATTAATAAAAAACAAAAAATACTTAGCTACCGACCGAAGGTTAGGGGAAGAAGTAATTAAAAAAAAATGTTTAAATAAAAAAAAAAATTAAAAATTAAAAAAATAATAATAAGTTACCGACCGAGGGTAATGAGGGTAACGGTTAGGAGTAACAGTGATAGTGAAAAAAAATAAATAACAAAAAACTTCGGAAAAAAAGAATTCAACCCGTAAAAAATTGTCTGCTCGTACAAAAGTGACCCTTCGTGCAAAAGTATCTTCGTATAATTTTATCATTTCGTGCATGTATCTTCGTGAAATTTTGTGAATTCGTGCAATTTTCTACCCTCGTGCAATTTTGACAATTACCCACACTACCTATACTTGAAATATTTGATTACTATGTGATTACATGATAATCAAAAGTAATTTTTTTAAATTTAGTAGTCAAGCTCAAAAACACAATATTGATTTAAAAACAGAACTTACAAAGTATATCTTAATTAATAAAAAAAACTTTTTTATTCGATTGAAAAGTGTAATTCGATACTGTGCCTTTAATATAGTTTTACTTTTTAATCTATTTAAGTGATTTTAAAAAAATGTTCGGAATTATCATGAGGTGATAGTTTATAATAGATAACATATTTTTTTTTTCAAAAAAAGTATGATCCCAAACACCATATATGTCAGGTTATGAAATGGTCGAAGGATTCCATTAATCTTTAACCTATGTAGTTGGTAAATAAGAAAAGATATCAATAAAAGTATATAATTTACTTAAAGATCCTAAGCACTTAGACTTTTTTCGCTACATTTATCGTCAACAAAATAAAACTATTTTGTTTAAGTTTTACCTCAGGGTCAAATAATTAACAGCAAGCTATAAAATAAAATAACAAGCTATAAAGTAAAAATTTCATTACTGCCCGAAATTTTATAATCGCCGCTTTACTAGATATTGCCCCTCGAATTACTAAAACGCCCAAAGAGGATTTAACGTAACAATATGAAATTTAGTTTAGATATTAAATACAATTATAAATATTTGGTGCATTATTATAATTTTAAACTTTACTTTGAAATTTATCTATAAATATTGTACTTAATATTTTTATATAAAATTGTTTTTAACGATAGAATTTTTTGAGAATAATTATGTTAATTTAATATAAAGTTTAATTCATTATAGAATAAAAGTAGGTTTAAAAATCAAAACTAAGATAGAACTTTTATTATTGTCTACTTAAAGAATGAGTTTAATTTTAATGCTTGTTTGCTTTTAATTTTTAACGTTTTCAGCTGAATTAAGCTGTAAAAATACAACGCTACTAAGAATGGATTTTTTTTTTTAATATCACCCAAATTTATTTAATTTATTTATTGTAAGTGTTGTGGTTGAAACTTTTTAAATAAGTCGATTAAGTCGTTATATTTAGTCTATATTTATATTATTTCCTTGTAATTCGTATAATAAAAACAACTTTTTCGCTAGTATTAAGAATAGTTTATCAGATGGAAATTGATTTTAAATAATTAAAAAATATATTGATGTTTTTTTTTAGTTAAAGTTCAATTTTATTTTGTAACGGTGTATACAAAATTACAATTATCAAAAACATAAAGAGATATTAAAAAGTAAAAAAATGTCTAAAGAAGTTTAAGAAAACCTTTCAATAGGAAAATAATTGATACAGAAAGCTATTTTATTAAAAGATACTAATTAAAATATATTTTCTAACTAGCACCTAAATAGAAAAGCTAAATTCAAAATACTTTTAAAGCGATAGAGCAAAACTTTAATTTTAACTTTAAAAAACAAATTTAAATATAATTCAGTGTTTTTATACTTTGTAGATATTTATACAACTTTAAATATTTTGAGAAAACGATTGTGAAAGTTAAAAAAATCTTTACGATAAACGTACATACTGATAAAAAATGGTTTAAATTAAAAAAAAATACTTTTAAAAGGTTCATATTAAAATTAAATTTTATCAGAATAAACTTGCTGCTTTTACTTTGGTTTTTTAAAACAATTCTTAGTTCAAAAACAAAGCATTATGTTATTGTGTGTTTAATATGTCGGCCATTTAAATTTTAGCTATTATGTCTATTAACTTTTTATCATCTTAATAAATAATTATACCAATCTAAATAAAATGACAGTTAGTTAAGGTTCAATAAAATAAAAAAAAAAGCCGAAGAATAATAATAAAAAATGATTTACTATTTAATTTTTAATTTTGGTACTTAGTATATTAGTAGTACTACTCTTGGTATATACTTAGTAGGTTAATTTAATCAAAATATTTTAACTAATAAAATTTAATTAAGATTAGTTTCGTTTATTTAAACTTTAGCAGTGTTGGTATATTAAAATATAATACAATAAGTTTACAAATTATTCATTACAAAAAAGTGTACATTAATAGGTTATTTAAACCAATTATGTTTTAAAATGTTTAAACAATTTGTTACGTCTAACTATAAGAATCACAAATAATAGGCTTACTATTATTTTATATATATTGTATATTAATACAGAAATACATAGGTCTTTATTTAAAGTCATTTGTACAGCCTGTTACGGCTGAATATATTTAAATTATATTTCTAAAACTAATATGCTTTGATATTTGAAAATCTTAATTACGTCTTTATTCACAGCGAAGGAATAAAAAAGGAATTGATATCAAAAATATTGTTTAAAGGACAATAATTTTTCATTTGAATAAAACTTATAAAAATCATTTTTTAATTAGAAATGAACTAAACGAATAACTTTAATTATGTAAAATATTTTTCTCAACCTAACAGCATAAAATTAAAATTGATGTCAAAATATATAGATAAATATTTATTTTGTTACTATTTATTGTCAAGATATAACAAGTTAAATGTTGAATGTTGAATGAAAATTTTTCAATGAATGCTTCCATTTTAGAAGTTTAAAACTTTTGTTTGTCTAACCTTTTAATACACAAGTAACGATATTTAGACAATTTAAGCTATTTGGAATGGGTAGGTGTCACTTTTGCACGAGCGCCATTTTGCACGAGGGGACACTTTTGCACTGCAAAATAAACGAAATAGCTTTAAGAAAAACTTATGTCTTAGATAAACACATTTATAATTTTTTAGTTAGATGAGCATCAAAAACTGGAAATAGTAATTTAAAATACTTAGTTTAGTTTTAAATGGTTTAATAAGTGAAATTTTTGATTTAACCTATTTATCTTACTACTCATCTTAACTAAATCCTAATTATTAAATAAATATCTTTAAAATACTACATTTTGATTGAGACTACGTTATATTATCTGACATCACAGTTTGAACAATGTATCTATTCTATAAATGAACCACTAACAATTTTACAAAATCTCTTTTCTAAAAATATAAGTCACTTTAAAACTTTAAAAAGCATTTGGCAAAAGTGCAACTTAATAATAAATTAAGTTTTAGTGCAGTCAAATATAAAACAACTAAAGAACTGTCAACTATTTAAATCTTCTTCAAAAGACTTTAAACAGTTAACTAAAGCTTGAATAAAAGCTTTCAGTGAGCAATAAACCATAAACGACATAAAAAAACTATTTAACATGTAAATCTAACTCAAATAAACATTTAAATCAACTAAACACCAGTTTAAATATTAACTTTATATCCAAACAATACTTACGATTTTAAACTAAAATGTTCAAACAAAAGTATTTTAGTAGTTCTTTCCCTTGGCTACAAAAAATACACTAACTGCACACATACAAAAATTGTTAGTTACGCTTTTTTGATCAGTGTTAAAAGTGCGTACTTAAGTCGAAAATTTCAAGCAAAATAAGTTTGCACTTAAAATATCAAATAATATTTTTTCTATTATTGTTATTTTCAATCGATAAATTGCGAAACTTAGTTTTTTTAATAGTTTTTTGTTATATATTTCAACACAATACAGAAAATTCAGAAGTTTTGACTGTACAGGAATTCTTTTTTTTTTCAGAAAGTGTTGTTTTTTATCTTTTATGTGTTAAGTAACCGTTTTATTGCTTTAAAAAAAGTTTGTAAGTGAATTTGTTTTAACGATATATAATTTATTTAAATTAAAGTCGCAAATAAAAACTAGATAATCAACTATATGACTTTTAAAAGAAGCTTTACTTTTGCTACATAATGTAAAAAAACAATATATTAGGCAAAAACTGACAACATTTTTAATTTTATTTAAACTTTTATTTGTAGTATATTTATTATATATTCAACCGGTTTAGGTTGTACAAACTAAGAAAATACAACTGTGAATATATTTCTTTTGTAAAATAAATATATATTTCAAACAACAAGTCAGTATTGAGGTTTATACGTTAATACGTCACTAATCATAATATGATGTAACTGTTTCGTGATATCAAAAGTAGATCTTTTAGATCTTACTTTAGTAGATCTTTAGTTAAAACAAAATAAAATAAATTTTTGAAAATATAATAGGTCGTATATTTTATTTAGGCTCTACAAGTTAAACTAAATACAATAAAATAAACTAAATAGTATAAAGTTCTCAAAGTTTAAATTTTCTCAAATTACTAATTATGAGATAGCGGTAGTTATCTAAAATAATACATAATTTATGAAGCCTAGATGTACTTGAAAACATGTTAATAGAAACTTTTGAGGTTATATTCAAGTCAAAGATAGAAAATGAATATTTATTATAACTTCTTAGAAATTATTGATAAAATGGACATATTAACGTAATTTTGGTAAAACAGCAAATATTTTAAATAATTCTGTGTAATATTCAAAAAACTTGTTTGAAGTTTTAAGAATTCGATTACGTCATTTTTACAGCTTAAACCTGATTCTGTATTCATCCGATCGACTTTAATTCACAACAACTTTATATTATAATTTGATAAAGATTATTTATTAAAGTCGAAATTGTGTTTGTAAATGTGCTGTCACCACATCATACTTTTCACTAAAAAACTAAAATTATTTTTTTGTTTTATTAAAATAGATTAAAACATAGTTCGGCAAGATTTGACTGTAAAAAAATTTTGTTTTATTAAATAATTTTACTAATTAAATTGTAACAAAATAAAAATATAACAATGATAATAAACTTTATTTAACAGTCACTAATTTGAAGAAAAATAATTGTAGCCTAGTAACTAGCCTAGAAAAATAGTTGTAATAACTATTATCTAAAGAGCGGGTCAGAATAGCATGGTGTGTCACTTTGGCACGGTGCGTCATTTCTTGTGACATGCAAGTTACAACATTTAGATGATTTAAGTTTACTGGAATAGCTTTAATAATAAAATATATCCTAGGTGACATTTTTTTTAATACTTTAAATAAGCATAAAAAAATCTGCGTGTAGGTAATATAATAAATGAACTTAACTTTCAAACATTTTAATATAGAAATTAATTATTTTAACCTAGTTTTATTACCGTTTGGTTTTAAGAAGGTGCAATTAGAACTATTAAAATATTAATGATTATAGTTTAGCTGTAGCAGTTTGTAAAAAAAAATATTTTGACTAACATAATTTTTTTTTTTACTTTATTAAGAATAACATCGTAGATTATCTATTAAGGTGATTTTTTTTACAACAAGCAAAAACCATATGTAAGTTAAATTGTGCTTCAGTTCCAATAAAATAAAATTTAAATTTTTACTAATTTAACGTTTTAAATAAAAAAGTTTTTTTTATTTAACAAAAAATTCTACAATTTTATTAGTATTCATTATATTGCCTAAAGGACTTTCAAATTCTTCTTCAGTAGGCAATTAGAACTGATTAATTCAAAATATTCTTGCATATAAAAGTTTGAAAAAAAAGGATATTATGACGTAACTATAAATCAAGTTTTAAGGTAAACTTTCTTTTAAAAGCCTGTCTTTGAAAAAAATTTCAAATAGTAAATCTTATTAGTATCTCAAGTTTAAACTCGCAAAAACTAAATGAAATAAAATAAAAAATTAAAAAAAATATGAAATAAAATCAAATCAAATCAAGTCAAAGGAATAAATGAAATTAAATTGTTAAGCTTTGATGTGTTTGATTTAATGTTTTATAATACTTTAAATAGAAAATCAAAATAAAAATAGTAATAAAAACAGTAATCAAGCTTATTGTTGTTAAAGTTAAAAAATCTAAAATAAATAAAGTAAATAATCATAATAAATAAGTCGATAAAAGTAGTAGTGCGTATTACCTTAACTTGTTAAGATATTTAGAAATGTATAATCAAAAAACTTTATAAACATTAAAACATGTTAAGTAATAGTAGCCTAGTCAATTATCTGTAAAGTGGTAATATAGTTTTGTTTATATTTATTGTTGCTTCGAGTTTATTGATGCATTTAATTTCTAAAAAATCTCAGTCTGAATAATTTTTAGTGTTGTCTACAAAGATAATTGAAAAAGAACGAAGAAAGAAATATTTAAATAATTTTTTTTTCATTTGAAACGATTTTGATAAAGACAAAGAATCACGAAGAACAACACACAACCAAGAGAAGATTTGAGAAACTTAAAACTAAAATATTATTACTAATTTAACGAAAATGAAAAACATAATGTACTTGATACCAAAAACATAAACACTTAAAAAGGCTATGGAATTTCATATGATTACCATTTATATTTTTGTGTATCTTTTATATCATACAATTTCAATAGTATGTTATTGTTTTGTGTTAACTTTTTTCGAATCTTTTGTCTGCAAATTTTGCATTCAAGTCTTAAATCTGTTCATTAGTTATAAAATCTGACCATTAATTGTAAAATCATATTTTTAAAGGTTATTTATAAAAATGTACAATTTAAAATAACAGGAAACGAAACTTGGTTAATTATTTAACAGATAAGGCGGCAATGCTAGCTTTAATATATTTTTTTAATATTGTGTATAAATTTCGTTATTCACTTAACTAATATAAATATTATATCATATATACAACTGACGTCATTGGTATTATACCAGAGCTAACTTTAAAAACAATATTTATAAATGTATGTAACTTCAATAAGTTAATGTAGAACTGTTTATCTAAAGTTTTTACAGCCTGAAATAGCTGAATGCACAAATATGTTTTTAAAACTGAACTAATTAAATAATTAAAGATGAATTTCGGATAAGTGATCAGAAAATAGTTTATTTATTTTAAATAGGAATTTACTATATTAAATTCAATTGTTCAAAATTAAATATTTTTTGAATTTTTATCTAACTCCTTACCTCACATGTTAAACAAACTGAAACATAATAAAATAATTAATTTAATATCTGTTTTTAAATAAATATTCATATCAATCCGGTTTATTATAGTAAATGTTAAAAATTTATATCAAACTATGTTCTATTAATTATCCAATTACATACATAGCTGTATTAATTTTGTTTAATGGCTGCAACTTTAAAGTAAAGTTTGATTCTTACTATCTTAAACATCAGATCACAAACGATCGGTAGAATGAGACAGAAAGATCGCAACGCTACTGACGTCATTACTAAACAATCACTAAAAGTTTTTGCTAATTTAAGTATAAAAACACACACAACTAAACATCTATAACCTCCTAAGATTAAAATGAATTTATAAAGCTGTTCTAGTTAGCTTACATGACTTAGTAGATTAGATTTTCACTGTAATGAGCTTTAAAGTTTCCAAAAAAGTAAATTTTACAAAAGCGTAATCTTTGCTGGTTACAATTACCTGAGCCCTAAACAAAACTAGAAAAACATTAATACCAAACAAAAAAATTACTAATAATTTAAAACTAATATAAGTTTAATCTTATCAAAAATTTTAGAGCTACAAAGTTTTAAATATTTTTAAACACAAAATAAACGGTTTAATAGTGTAAAAAAATAATGCTGTTTAAAATTTACTACAAACTTTTGTAATTATACTACGATTTAACTTTTACCAATGGTTGTGTTTACACGTTTGGTTTTTTTAGACTAAAAATAATTTAGCTGCTAAATAAAAAAAAATATGTTTAAAAAAGTTATAGTGGTTTTATTTTTCGATTTGTAAATTGTTTAAACTATAAATTGTGATAGAAGTTTATTTAATCTATATTGTTACCATTATATTTTTGTATATTTATTTGTAATAGTAAATTTAGAATGATTTAATTATAATTTTAAAATAAATTTTTGGAAAAGATTGTACTAAATAAAATCAATTTTATTGTTTTTTTTACAGTCAATGAAGCATTAAAACAAAATCATATTAAAATGAAAAAACAAAATAACTAAAACTTTAAATACTAATAATTTTTTTATTACAGTTTTTACGTCTTTTTAACAATAAATAAGATTTAAATAGTTAAAATTTTATCATTAAACAGTACGCCTTTTTATTTTAACATTAAAAACTTTGTTTTCATTCAAAACTTATCAGTCTTTTTTATCTGAGTTACAGCAAAAATAAAAAGAAACAAAAACTTCTTTGTAACTGCTCACGTATTAAAATAATTACAACAACAACTAACAACAATTCTTTGTTTTAATAATAGTTTTATACAATAAAATCAAAAAGGTTAATGTTTTGAAATTTTTATGGCCTAAACCGACTAAAAAATATTTAACCATAGAAACAAGTTAAACTTTTATGCTATATAAATGAAGGTACTATACCAATTAACTTTACTACACCGCATAATATAATAAAATAATTGACATACAATAAATAATTAATAGTATAGAACAGAAAAAATAGAACATAAATTAGAAGATCTCTTAACGTCATTACAGTTATAAAAACGAATTGATCAAAAGATAGCCTATATAAATTCAATTGATATCTTTTAAAAACGTTGATTGATTCTCCTCCATTTTCTACAGCATAATCCAGCTGATTTTATATTATTCTTAACATTATTAAGTATATTAAATTTTAAAATTTTCTAAAATAAATAGTAAAATGTTTGATTTCCTTAAACAATAAATGATTTGATAAAAATAATAAATATAGATATATTCAACTTTTATACTAAACTTAAAATAAAAACATCTAGCGTCTTTGTGTTTTTACATCAAACGATTTAATTAATTTTTTTTTAGATTCAATTAAGTTTTGAGTAGTAAACCGAAACTGCTAGTTCATTACTAATAATACATAAAATAATAAATTTTTTGTTAATAAGTAAAATAATAAAACGTGAGAAAATTTCAGCCGGTTTAAAAATACTTATGAAAGTTTCTTGAACAAACTTTACTAAAATTTCGAAATTTTTTTCCTTTTGTGTATAATAATATATTATTTGTTTAATATCATACATATTGACAAACAAGTTAAAAACTTTGAATTTATCTATTAAAAAATTAACAAAAAATAAAACTTTGTTAAGTCATAAATATTTATTAAAAAAAAAGACTGAAGATGCTAAAATACAACTGATTTATTACTTTAAAGGTAGACAAAAGCTTTTTAGCAAAATAATAATAAAAAGTTCAAATTTTAAACTTGTTTAAAGTTTTATAACTCTGTATAAAGGTTTGAAATATTATTATTGAAATAGTTTATTTCTAAACTTTAATATGTTTAATAAAACGCATAGATTGTATTTTAATTTTTGCTAAACATTTTCTAAAACATTTTTTGTAATTTAATTATTTTTAAAATTAGCATTAGGGTTTTGATGTTATTAGGCAAAACACTTTCAAGTAGTAAATATCTAATGAAAAAAGTTAAGTTAGTAGATTAACTAAACTAGAGTCATATAGTTCAATAAACCATAATGAATTTCTACCGACGTCATTGTAACAAAAAAAGATGTTAAACTCATTTTTATTTTTAATAAAGTACCAAAACCTTAATTTTACAATAATCTTTATATATCTACAGCTTGCGTTTTTACTTCAGACATTTATATTTTTATTAAGTGCGCTGGTTCATTCTTAAAAATGTACTTGCCTTACCAATTAATTTTAAAGGTATATGCCGTATAAATTCATAAACTATTGAAAAAACTTTTTAACTACACAAAAAATATAACGAAATTTTTAAATAACTTTAGAGAGTTAAAAAGTAGCTTAACCTTCTTGATTATTTGAATTCTTTCAATAATCTAAAAAATATTATGTATAGTTAAAAGACAAAACGTAAAAACTTTAACTTATTATTTAAACACCCTATGTATAATGTAAGTTTTAATAGAAAAAAAATCAATTAAAGACATGTGGGTAAAGAATTATCCATTCGACAACTTTTATAGTTTAATGGAAAGTAATGATTAAAGTTAATCATTATCAAAGTGTTTTGATTATTATTAGTCCTAAATTAGTACAGTGGTCGTTAAATAAAATGTTGTGTGAAGTAAACAAATTAAATTTAATAATTTAGTGCATACTAGACTAGAAAAAAAATATAAGTTACATTCGGAGCACACATTTTATTGTTATGATATACAAATCGTATGTTAGAAGTGTTAATATATCAAATAATAAAATATCTTTATTCAAAAATACAAAATTAACGTAATTAAAAACCCTTTTTTTTTTACCTAATAAAGTTTATGTTAACAACAAAGTAACAGTTTTTATTTGCAACTAAAAAGAATAAACACATAAGTAGACCGTTAGTTTAGTGCAATCTAAAATTTGTGATCTCATTATGTATTTTATATGTAACAACTAATCTTTTTATTCTTTATTTTTATCTAAGTGGATTATATTCTAAATGAAAATATTTTATATTAAGCTAAAGAAAACTGTAGAAAACAATGTTATTATGAAAACTGTACATATATTTAAATCTATTTTCGATTTTTTTATAAAAAAATAAACATTTGAATTTTCAAATCTTTTTTTTTGTAATTTTTCTAAACATTTATTTTCTTAGTTTGAGATTTTAACAAAAAATTTTTGTTACATATTTCTATATAAAAAAAAATCTACTCACTTTAATCAAAATTTTAGAAAACTTCTTAATTAATTAGAATTTTGTGGAAAAGTGTAATTAGTAAATCAAGCAATCCTTTTCAAATTTAGACCAATAACTATAACTTTATAAAAAATACCACTGTTTGTACATCGTAAGGTAGTTTTTCTAAATTGTAGTTTTTGCGGGCTAAATTGGCTGACATGATCAAATAGGTTGCGTATTAATACCATTAGAAAATGTCTATAATTTAAAAATCTATAATTAACTAAAACTTTTTATTTTTAGTTTAAAAGAATGAATTGTGGGAAATAAATGGTTTTGAATAAAAATAATCAGAAATCTACTACTGAACATTAAAATTAATTTAGAGTAAATTAAATTAATTTGTGTACTTGTTTATATATGACTATATGTAAGAAAATACTTGTTTTTAAGTATAAAAACTGTAGTTACTCAGTAGCTAAAATACTTTTTGTGAGTAGTAAACTAGGTGTTTATAATATATGACCTACTAAAAACAATCTCCAGCTCACCTTTTTTTGTTTGCTTTTAATTTCATTTCTACAAAAGTTAATTTTTAAAAATTTTAGTATTCAAAAAAAAATTGTGAGGGGACTATAAAACTTTTTGAATAACATCAGCTCGAGAAAAGTTTTACTGACAACAAGTTTCCCTTTAATTAAAATTAATTGCCGACCTTCTTATATTCATGAAATTTAAACTTATATTCAAATAAAATCATGTGAAGTTTTACAATAAATATTTATAGGTAAATAGTTTCATATACCCAAATTTTAAACGAAACTTTTATTATTGACAGTTAACGTAGTCAAAGGAATAAGGAAGAAAAGCTTAGAATTCATCGAAAACTAAAAAAAATATAATTTTTTCTCATTTGATAGACGTCATTTCTCGATTAGCAATTGTTTAGCAATTGTTTTCAATATACATACAGAATTACACACAACTCCTTCAAATTGCAGATTATTTTTCAAGTTTCTTTGTAGAGCTTCATTTTTTTTTTTGATTTTATTATTAATTTTTTTTCAATTTATGACAACACACAATTTTGAATTAATTTTTAAATATTTAATTTGTTTTAATAAAAGTTTAAAGATTTCTTGCTATTGTACTATGACATTTCCTTTATAAAGTAAATTAAACTGTTTATTTTAAAAGAATTTTCTTATTTAGAATCGTGTAATTAAATTCATTAAATAAATATATAGGAAATTATTGATTAAGTAAAAAGTACAAAACACTCTTAAATACAATAATAAAATGTTTTGGTAAACAAAAAGTTAAATTGTTTAACTTGTCTGTAGAACTACAATATAGAAAACTTTTATAACTGCATTAGATCAGTATTCTAAACTAAGCATAAAACGTTTGATTTGCTTAAAAAAAATAAAAATATTTAAGTAAGAAAGTTTTGTACTAATTTAATAATTATATATTACTTAACTTTAAAGTTTAAAACAAAAAGTATTAATTTTAAGTTTTTTCAAATAAATATAGAATTGAACAAGTTCTTACCCCTAAGTTTAGATTTAATTTATAACTTTAATTAGTTGCTTTAATATACGTTCATGATAATCTACTTAAAGCTGCAAAAACATCTTAAACGTTTAAGTATGTATTTGCCATACTCATTTCCAGATTTTGGTGAAAGTAATGTTGTTGAACATTTTTATTAAAATTTAGTATTGCAATACTTTCACATAAATTGTTTTATGTAATTTTAAAGTAAACACTTTCTCATTTCTGATATAAAATGAATTTTACTTAAGTATATATTTGAATGTAAAGTATTCACACAATTATTTGAATAATTTTCATTAACAGTTTTTGTACTTAAACCTGACTTTAAAAAGTTGATTTGATATTTTTTATAGATAGTAATTGCTTTATGAGAAAGAAAAATACAAATCACATTTTCAAACTGATTTTAAGGTTCTCATTCGATAAATATACGTTATGAAAAATCATTTTAGTAAAAAAAAGTCCAAAATGTCTTTGGTTTTATAGAAACCTATAACTTATTTCCGTGTTCAGCTTGTTTAAACTGTAAAAACCCCAGAAAATGAAGTAATCGTAAATATAATTTTTTAATAAATTTATTACATGTTGAAATTATGTGGCAACAACTTTATGACGAAAGTGGTTTCTTTAAGTATTTATTAGGTAACGTTTTTTTATAAACTATACATAAAAATATTTTGTATAGATTTTAAACAACAATTATTAAGTTATAAGATAAATTATTTCTATTAAAATCTTTTTGCATGATACTTTTTATTTATAAAAACATATATAACTACTTTAAACGTATTTAATAGGTTAAACTTTGATTGAAAAAACGGTGCTAAAGAAAACATATTTATTATTACTAGTAAAAACTATAAAAAATCTCAAATATTGATTAATAACTGTTATCTAATTCAATTTTTTGATATAGTTAAATTAAATTGAACCCTAAGAAACTAACTCAAGATGTAAAATTAGATAAGCATATTTTCTTAATACTTATACAACTACAACGATAATGAAAAAAATATAATACTAAATAATTATAGCAATTTGTACTTACTTGTAACCCTAATTAATTTCAAATATTCTCTAAGTTAAATAGTAAAGCTGCAGTATATACCAATAAATACTCTCTTTTTAATTAAGTTAAATGTTTTGTTGTTTGTGTTTTTAAATAATTGTCTATGAATTCAAGCTGGTATATATGTTATTGTTAACATTAGAATAACACAATTGTATATTAATGAAAAAATTGACAGCTTATTCAATTTAAAAAAAAAAAGGTTAGATTTTTTTGTGCTCAGATTGGTCAGAGTATTTTTGATAAAACATATTGGAAAACCGGGTAATTTTTAATTACTTAAATCAAGTATCAAGTATGTAAAAATATTATTAATTTAAGATATAAGTTAAAAAACAACAAATTTACATAAAAATCACTTGTGAAAATTTGCAGTAGTGAATATTTGTTGCCAGTAGTGTTTTTTATGATTAGTTTTTCTCAATTTGAAAAAATACATTTATAAATCAAAAACAAAATGTTTTTGTTTAAACAAAAATTTTTACTTAAAATTCTTTGATTTTAGTAAAGTTGATCTACTGACGTCATACTCGTAGAATCAAAACACTTAAAATTGCCATTTTTATAAAAACATAATGTTTGTTAGCAGAATACATATTTAGCGTATGCGTCCATATTTTTACAGTTTAAATCAGTTCATTATATAGTTTGTTTAACGATAAAAGACATTTTGGTAGTTTCGCAACTAAAAAATAAAAACTATTATTTTTAAAGTTACGATTGAAAATGTTCTTAGAGATTTTTTTAGTTTAAAAGGGCTAAATATGGATGAATTTTATTTTAATATTTTCAACAAAAACATTGTCTAACTGTGGAAAGAGTACTAAAGACTTCAAACATGCTTCAATTGTACAGTTAAATACTTAGAATATTTTTTGTTTATAAAGAAAACAGACGAAAATCTAAAAATAAAGCATCAAAAAAAGCAAAAAAAAAAATACAGTAGAGAGCTTCAAATAATAACTTTATTAAATAAAATTAATCAAACGAGCTAATAAATCTAAGCATCACAAAATTCATTAAAAGAAGTTTTATCCTTAAGTACTTTTTAAATGCTAAAATAACACTGACTGGTATATTTAATTTGAAGTTATCAAGCAAATAAATTAAAAAAACTAATTTTATATAGTTACAAGAATAATTGAAAATAATAAAAAGAGAAAAAAGGATGGCAATATATTAAATAAAACTTTACTTCTACTTTAATTTTCAAAATGTTAATTTAACACTCTGTACATAAATTTAATAATTACTTATATTTTACAAAATTTATAAAAAGTTATATTTTATGTATATTATTTTTTTAAATTTAAACATTAGATAGTGTTTTAGGTATTTATGCTACAAACTAAAGCTGAATTATTTAATTACTTATAATATAATTTTAAATATTTAACCTGTGAGGTACTTAAAAACATTAGTGTTTATGAAGATAAATCTGAATTTTTTTATTATTTTTAAAGTATAGAAAAAACTCAAACTGTAGAAAATACTGCAAAATAGTTGTAAAAATGTAAAATTTTATTGTTTTTAATTAAACTATTATCCTTATGAAACACTTGTTGCGCTAAGTAGCTGCTTTATGTTACTAATATTTTAGTTGATTTTAAGTTATTAATTTTAGTTTGATTAGTTAACTTAGTTATAAAATTTAGTGCAATATCTAAATATTAAACTGAAACTAAAATTTGTCTATAAAAGTATTTTCTTGGTTTTACAAAAGTTTTTTTTGTATAAATTTGTAACAAAAGTTAAATTATATTAATTATTTTGAGAAGTCTACTCTAATAGAAAAGACTTAATGCATATTAGGATAAAACTAGGTTTAACAATCAATGTCAGATTTATTTTAATGTTTACTTACAAAATAAGTTAAGTTTAATCACTTGTTTGACTTTTGACTTGTTGAGCTAATTTAAGCTGTAAAAAAGATCCTAAAAGCAATTGACCGATAAAAAAATACCCCCTGATAATAAATTCTGTTTTTATTGTAAGTATTGCAATTAAAACTTATGACGTAAATCGCATTTTTTTAAATTTTCTAGTCATTATCTTCTTACAGTTTTTAAAATAAAAATTATTTTATCCCCAAACCTGATATATCTTATCACAATATTCAATTTAACATCTTATAAACGTTTTCAGAACTTTTTATACCGATTTATTGATTAAATAAAATCTAAACGTTTTTATTAATACAACCTAACAGTTTTTAAAAGCACCAAGTTTTTTTTTGCTGAAATTAATTTAAAAAAGTACCTATAAGTCTGTTTAACGTAACATGTTAGATGTAAAAACGATAATACAAAAAAATATATAACACAAAAAACCATTAAAGTATATATAGTAATTATTACTAAACTCAAAAACTCATATTTAAAACATCATCAGAACGATAAAGTTATGCTTAATTTGAAAATTCTAGTTTTTAAGTTTTAACAGTCACATATTGTAAAAAAAGTCAATTAAAAACTAAAACATATTGGAAATCTATTATCCAATAATCAATTTAAAGTTGTTTTTTAAAAAGCTTATTAAATGTATAACAATCCAAGTTACTTCTACAGGACTTTTAACTTTTTTAGTTTTTGTTTTGGTATAAAGTAATCTAATTCATTGCAAAACCTCGACAAAGATATGAACTTGAAGTTTATTAAATATATTGCTAACAAAATAATACTAAAAAAACTAACTAAAACTTTATTTTCTTCATAACTTTAATACCAAGCATTTCTAAAAATAAGGCTAGAAAAAAAGCATAACCTTTGAAATTCAGACGGTATAGGCTGCACAAACTTCAAACTTTTGAAGCGCTACTAATTAAAATTAATAAAAAATTTAACATTAAAGTTTTATTTACTATGTTTTTTTTTAGTTTTGTGAAGACAATAAAAACAAAAAAAAAACAGTAGAAAAGATTTTTTTAGCATTTATTTGAAATATTCATATTAACAACATTGTATCTACTTTTTAAAGCATCCAATATACTTAAAAAATAGGAAATGTTACAACAAACATACCACTAACCTGTTTAAGCTGTGTAAACTTTCCTTAAAGAGTGTTTGATAAAACTACTGTTTACTTTCTGTATTTTTTTTAACATTCTACTTTTATTTTGTCAGGAATCAGCGTTTTAAAAACTAATCTTAGTTTTTTTAATTTTTTTATACCAACAACTGAAAAATACTGTGTTTGAATTGTTTAAATATGACAACAATTTTTCGACACTTCATAGGTCATTTTCAAGCTTTATAGAAATTAAAAAATAAAATTAACATTATTAAAAATCTAAGCACACGAAATATGTATATTATGCTCAGATTTACTACTCCCATTTACTTTATAACTTTCATTAAAAATCAATTATAAATATAACTTTTCAATCGGTTTGGACAAGAAAATACTATAAAATAATGTAATTTAAGTTTTTGCGTAAAATTAATTCCAATACAAAACGTTAAACATAATAGGTTTTAAACAAAATGTACTACATTAAAAAAATTGTTTCTATTTCAGTATATTTAAAATATTTTATTTTAAGTAGTAAATTAAAGTTTCTATTGATACAATTAGAACTAATAATTTATTTAAAGAAGTTTTAGAATAACAACATTTTCAATACGTGTTTTTTTAGTATAAAAACTTAATATTATATTTTTCTAAAAACAGTTGAAGAAAATTTCATTTAAAACAAGTATTTTAAGTGAAGAAATTTAAATGCATTTTTTAGGGTTTAGGTTGTACAAACTGGAATTCATTGAAACACTAATATCTAAATTTGAAGAGTTTATTTATACTATATTCTGTAAGGTGGTGTGAAAGTTTTATTTTAACTACACCAGCAAGCATTAATTAAAAGTATGTATAATTTTTACTACTTTCAAATATTTTTATTGTTAATACGTTTTAATGGTACGTAATTATATCTAACAAATTTTATCTTGGTCGACGATATAAAAATCCATACAGAAAATTTACAGTTTAAGGTTTTTTTTAGCTTATTTGAACTATTGTTGGTTGAACAAGTTGGTTACTTATTATGTGTAAAAACTTTTCTTTTAGAGAAAAACAAACTTTGGGTGAATTTATTGATTTTCCATCTCTACTTAAACTGATAGTACTTAAAGTAGTATTAAATCATTTTAATATATTTTTAAATCACATAGCGACACTTAACTGTTTGACTTAACTTTTAACAACTCACATTATTCATAACTTTAAACATAACGTTTTTTATGGTCATAGCAGTTTAAAAAAACGACAGTTTGATTTCTTCTTAAGTTTAAAAAATAGCAGTTAAAGTTATTATGTAAATTTACGTCATAATTTAATAAGCACAAACGCTCATTTAAAATAAACGTATAATTATTTACAAAACTTGTTATCAACGGTTTTAATGAAACGAATTATTTTCTAAAGCTATTTTACTTAGCTTATATATTTCTTTAACATTTAACTTTTTTTATAATTTACAGTGTAAAAAGTCAGAATTTAAACTTCAATGTGTAATTTATTTTAAAGTAGTCACATTTTAATCTGGGATATTAGAAACGGTTTGTTTTGAAAAAATATTTATATTTAGGAAGTGTTTTTTTTCAAATTATTTTTTTCCTTGTTTAATTATTTAATTTACTTAGTGTTAGTTTTTGTTTTAAGTTAAAATCAAAATACAAAACAGTGCTGTTTATTATTTTTTATACATAAATAGAACGTTTACATACTTATTAGCTTGAACATACCTAAAATTAAATTAAACTATAACAAAAAAAAAAATTGAAACTTTTTTTTTTCTATAAAATTATAAACCTATAAAAACAAAACAGTTGAAGTAGCGTATTCTTACAGATGAAGTCATTGTTAAGTTGTTAAAACTAAACTTACAAACTGTTTATATAAATATATCAAGTTGAGATTAATATTACCATGATAATCATCTTTTTATTTATTTAGCCTAAACCTGCTGAAATATATGTTTACTTTATAAACAAAACTAATATGTTTGTACATGTTTAAATTTAAATGTTTTAAAAATTAATAAAAATATTTATATCACACTTAATTATGTTTAAGATATTACTTTGCAAAATATACAATAACAATTTATTTTTCATATTTTGAAATCTTAAAGTAAAATATAACACATTTGAGCTTATAAAACAATTAGCCTTTTGTGTGTTCTAAATAAAAAAATTGTTAGAGATTAACTTTATAGTATTATTAAAAAATTTAGAAACTTTAATAAAATGACAAACTTAAAGATAATTTGCCATTATATAAGTTTTTTTTTTCATTTAATTTTTCACTTTATATAAAAGTTACTGAGTATTTAGAGCTAATTTAAATTTTACATTTTTAACGTTTCTAAAATTTAAATTTAATAAAGTTTTTAAATGTGATATGATTCTAAACTTTTTGTTTATATCAGCTTAAATTCAAATCTATGTTTTAGGTTAACTTTGTATAAAAGCTGTATTACGGCTCTTACCAATAAAAGCATACTACTACCTTTTTAAACAAAGGTTTTCCAAAATAATTATAAATACGTCCCCTTAGCACAATCAAAAATAATTGCAAGCTTTTTTTGTAAATCACATGTTTAGTTTTACTTCTTTACTTTATCTTTCGCTACTAACTAGTGATCTTTGATAGCAGAATTGCGTAAGATACTAATTAGTTAAATCATGAATATAGTTGCAAAAATTAGTTTTAATCTATCTTAGAACAATCAAAATAAATTTATAACTTATAATGAAAAAAAAATAGCTAAGGTATAAATTCTTGTTTTGTTTTATGACATTCATTTTAAAGATACAATTGAAACATACTGTGTCAATTAAATTCTTAAATGTTTTATTTTCAATAAAACACTTTTCTATTATAGCACATTTTTTATAATTCTTTTAACAAATACATCAAAACAAATTAACAAATAACAAGTAAAACCACAAGCAAAAAATAAAATTGGTTAAAAAGTTAGGTTATAAAATCTAACGTTCGATAAGTTTTATAAGATATCTTACAATTATATTCCAAATGATATTTTTACTTATGTTTCATTTTTGATTTAAATCAAAAATAATATAGATGAAAAATAAAATAAAATTGTTTAAGTAGTGTCAAAAAACTTGCACATGGTATTGATGTCTATATTTTAACAGCCTAAACTGATTGAAATTATATAACAAATACAAATTAATTTTAAAATTACCTTAAATCTTTCCAGCACAGATACTTTTCTTTATTGGATTTCTTTTTATCTTGATCGTAGTTATTATTTAGGAAGTTGTAGTTTAAAAATTTTTTAAAGAAATCTGCAATATTTTTGCTTAAAAAAATCTACGACTAGTTTCAAAAAATCATTTTCAAGTAGATATAAGAATTATGAACAGAGCATTTTTAGTTTAGTATAAAAAAGTGAAAACATGCAATATAGTGACGTAACATTTATCTTTAATTTTAAGTAAAAAATGATAACATTTTATACCACTTGAATTATTTTTCTTGAGATAAATTAACTTTTTTACGTACTAATTGAAATTTTAAAAGTAAAGTTTAAATAAAAAAGGGGTACTCAAATTATTTTGGAAAGCTTAAGGTACAAATTTTAATAAACAAAAATAAGTTTGAGTATAATAAATAAATTGAAAAGTTTTTTTAGTTTGAATGTTTATCTGTAAAAAGGTAGTATTGTTTTGTTTATATTAATTTTAGCTTGTAGTTTATTTGTCCATTTGCTTTCTAAAAAATCTAGTTCTGTTTGATCTTCTGAGTTGTCCAAAAAAGTTATAGTAAAAGCATTTTCAAATTCTTTAAATATAGTTGGATGATTTTTGTTATAATGAAGTTTAAGTGCAGGTCGATCGTTTACCTCATTCTTATCCATGTTTTTCCAATTATATCTATGCGAGCACCACTTTTGCGAAAAGGATGTTATCGTCTGTCCAACATATTATTTATTACATTCTATGCATTTTGCTGCATAGATCCCAAAATTTTTACAATTTAATTTCTTTTTTAATTTATTTAATTTTCCGGATTTTAATTTCAAACTATCAGTGATTTTAACCATTCCTTTATTACCATTTCGATCGCACAGCATACATTTCCCACATGGGTAAGAAATACTTTTATCAGCATTTGGTTGATGAGCAATTATTTTATAATTTATAAGTAACGTTGCTAGTGTATTTAGTCGTTTATATGTTATCATTGTGCTTAGGTTAAGTTGTTTTTCTTTTTTAGTTAGTTTTAATAAGTTAGGAAAATTTGTTGTCCATATGCTAATGTTTTCTTTAATGATATTTTGTTTTCTGTTGTTTTTAGGTGGTCCAAAGCGTTCTTTCCATTGTTTTGTAATTTCTATCATATCGATGACTAAATCTTTACAAAAATACGAGTTTAAACATTTAACTTTTAAAACATATAAAGCTTTTAAATAATCATCATCACATTCACAAAGCCTTCTCAATCGTATCGACTCGCTAAATACAATTGACTTGTATATAGAGCGTGGGTGATAAGACCTTCCGTTGATGTATACACTATTTATTGCAGTTGGTTTTACATAATTCTTTACATAAAATCCACATTTTTCTCCTTAATTCATAATGTGATTAACATCCAAAAAATCTAATTGTTTTATATTACTATGTAGTGAGACTTCTCTAAAGATAAGTTTTAAATTACAATTAATAAATACATTTTCAAGTTTTTCTTTAATTTTATTTGTTGTTTCTTTAGTCTGTGAAATGAAAATTATGTCATCAATATACCTTTTAAAAATTATTGCTTTTTTTAGAGTTAAGGCGATTTGTAATAAAACATGGTGTAGAGCAATATTTGCCTTAGAAACCGAATTGTTATCTCTCGTTACAATGCCGTTAATTTGTTTGTAGAAAGAATCTACGTACTGTACTATCACACTTTCTAAACAGAACATAGTGAGGTCGACTAAAATCTTACCCACCTGCTCTGAGTAGTGCGTGCATTTGTTAATCGCATTTAATAAACTTGTTTTTACCAAACTTCAGCTTATATTAGGGTAAAGTCCCTGAACATCCGCTGCCACTAAATAAGTACTTTTGTTATTAAAATCTTTTAGAGATAAGTTGTTTTTACATTTATCTAAATCTTCTAGATAGCTTTTACTGTCCTTGCAATATTCGTTTATTTCATATTTACAAAATTTTATACTTGAAGGTTTTTTTAGCATTTCTAAAAAACTTGTGATTCTTGAGGTAGTTATTTTTCCTGCGGATTGAATTAATCTAGTTGGTTTTTCGTAAATTCGTGTGTTTTTTATTTTGATTTTTCTACTTTATGAGTTTTAAAAAGAGGGTAAGCGTATGCTGGTACATTACAATGAAAGTTTTTTTGCTATTGTTCCTTTAATTTTAGAGTATATTCCATTTTTATATTTTATTCCAACAGACTGTTTTAGTATATTGTCATCAATGCAATTTAATTTATGTAAGTTTATAATATAGTCATTAGCTCTTTTTCGAATATTTTCAAAATGAATTGTAATGTTTGTTTGATTTAGATTGTTTAATTTGTGGAAAACTTGAAGTTCTCGATTCATAATTTTGTTGTAGTCATTGAAATTTAAAATAATTAATTTACCATCTTTGTCTGATCTGCATATTACTATACTTTTGCTTCTAATTTTTTTGTTCAACTCATATAATGAGACTTTCAGTTTAATACTTAAATTGCTCATTTAAATATATTGCTCTTTTACTTGCGTATCTAAATTTCTAACTTTGTTTGTGGTAATACTGCAATAAGTTTAATTTTTTCGTCAACTAAAGTGTTAGTTGGTCTATTATGTTTTTGTATTTTAAGCTTTTCAGGTAAATTAAGTCTATATTCTAAATTGTCTTTTTGATCTTCACTATTTAAAACATTTTGCCATTCTACAGATCTAATATGTTTCATTAATCTTAACCATTCTTGATCTTTTAATTTGTTATTCCACTTGGGTGTTAGTGCAAAGTTTAAGCCGTGCATTAATAAAATTTTATGTTTATTGCTTAAGCTGAAATTTGATTTGTTGACTATTGTTGATTTTGCCTGTTCTAAAATATTGTCTTCTAAAACCCTTTCCTTTAACTTTTTACGATTTTTATACCTTTGATAATTTTTTTTATTTTTAATTGTCTGTTTTCTTTTTGCATTTTAAATTTGCATTTTAGTTTGAAATTATATAAGTATATTCAAAAAAGAAATTGACTTTATAGTAGTTTCGCTTATTAAAAAATTTATTTTTTCAAACTACTTAAAATTAACATAATTATTTTTTAATTGAATTGAATACTGTTCATTAGTTTTTTTGGGTTTTCTTAATATTTTAAGAATAAGGTCAAAACTGAAATTGTCATGTAACCATTTAATTCTTATTTGTGAAAAAAATTAAATTAAGTAAACTTTTCTATTTTCTGTAATGAATTGAGATAGTTTACAGTTAAAAACAGTTGTAACTTTTTTCATCATGAGTTCATTTAACAAATTGCTACTAAGTTAATAATGTTTTATCTATAAAGAGATTAAAAATAACAATAAATAACATGAAGCACACAAATATATAGCATGAGCAACTTTATAATAATCAAACAGTAAAAAAGTAATTAATAATCAAGTAGTCATTTTAATATTGTATTTGAGTAATTTTCAAAAAACTGTTTAAGTTCTTATAATATATACTAAAAACTAAATATAATATACTAATCAAAAATAACTTATATTATAAAAGCTAAGAAGAAAAAAAGAACTTAGATTATTGTAAAAATACATAAATAAAGTACAACAGTATTAAATGGTTAATAAATCAGCAATAAAAAGATCTAAAACTGTCAATAACTTATTTTGTGTTTGATTGTTTAAATCTATCTGCTGCGGTATTGACCATTCTTTCAAGGTTAAAAATAGAACAAATATCTGCTGTTATTGGTACTGAGCTATTGATTTTTTGAAAAACTTCCATTTAATAACAGTAAGTTCAAAATTATCAAATAATGCTAATTTAGATAGGGCTGTTATTTGAGAGTTCAATATGTTAATTTGCTAACACCATAGCCATATTATTTTGAATGAAATTCAAGTTGAACCTATACATTTTTTATACTTTACAATGGCTTTGTAAATATCATTTTAACGTCATTCGTCAATAAATCGGTAATTTTAATTAACATTACCCTTCTAAATTTACTTTAATTTTCATCGATAAGATATGAACTTAAAATCATTTGAAACTGAACTTAAATAAAGTAGTTAGTTCGCACCTGTTATATAATTTAAACAAGCTCTTTACCTAGCAAATTAAGCATTTTGTTTTAATGCCAAGACAAATAATTATATAAAAGTTAAATAAATTAAAAGTTTATAAATTTGAAACTTCAGCCGGTTTAGATTGTAGCAATTTAAAAAGCAGTTTGTATAATTTATTTAAGTAAGTTAGTAGTTTAATTTTTTATCAATTATTTTTACATTACTTCAAAATTTATGTGACGTTAAAAAAAACATTTTTTTTTAAGTTTTGTTTCAGTGACGACAGATGAATTTTTTCTCGTTCTTAACAATTATGAAATAAAAGGAACGGTTTAAGTTTTTCTTAGTGACACATAATAATTAAATTAATAAAAAATAGCTTTCTTATTAGGTTTTTGATTTATGTAGCTTACTACTACAATATATTGTATAATTCATAAATAAATTATTATCGCATAATATGTTAGTTAATCAACTTTTCCACTTTCCTTACGACAAAAAGCATATTTCTAGCTTACATGTATGAAAAGTTGCAATGTTTTATTTAGTTTATGTTATACTTACTTATTTTTAAATTAAAGTGTAGTTATGTTTATTTCCAATTTAATAAAAAAAATAGCTTGTAAATTTTTGTTCAACGCTTTTAATGTTGGCTATTACCAAAATTTAAAAAAAGTATAGACATCACTTAACTTAAAAAAAAACATTATTGAAGTTCCCTTAAGAGTTTTATAGCGTAAAAAATACTTAATTATTATCACCTACATATTACCAATTCTAATGAACTTATTATCAAAATACAACTTTAGTTAAATTTAAATTATTATTATTATATTGTTTATTATGCAATGTTGGACTCAGGCATCAAAACCTGAGCCACTTAAACAGGACACACAAAAAGAGAAAAAGAAAATAAACTTATATTCAAAACTATAAGATAAATTATACATATATATATATATACAAACATAATTTAAATGGAAACACAAAGTTAAACACAATATGATAAACAAATGAACTAAATTGAAAATTCAGTTCAAAAAATTCAAATTTATATATTACTTAGTACACACAGTAAAGAAGTTTGTCTAAAATCATGGCTTATAAAACAATATTCATAACTACAAAATATATAAGTAAACTAATAGTTTGTAGGGGGGAGGCGTAGGGAAACGAATATTTTTCCTTTTGTTACAGTGGAAAATTAGTTAATTTTACTGGTATTTATCGTATTTAAGTCAAATCTTTTTAGCTTTAAACGAAATTGTTCTACCATCTCACAAGATACTATATCCTGAGGTAGTCTGTTCCACATAGCTTTTGCTCTGTGAAAAAATGCGCCTTGCCACTGACTGTTTTGAAAATCATGTTTACATTTTATTTTCAAATTATTTCCTCTTAGTTGATATTTATTTTGGGAAAAATTAAAAAACTGGTTTAAAAAAACTTTTATATTTGCCATTGATAATTTTGTAAAGAATTAATAAATCAAATTCCCATCTTCTATATTCCAGTGATTTCAATCCAAATTTAATCATTCTATCATTATATGACGTGTAAGATATGTTGCAAATATTACAAATATGACGGGTAAAACTCCTTTGCACAGATTCAATTTTGTTAATATCCTTGTTTAAATGGGGTGACCAAATTTGGGTACTAAACTCAAGTTTAGGGCGAACGTATGTTTTAAATAGTTTTGTCAGAATTGAAGCAGAATTAGTTTTAAAACTTTTCAATATTTGATAACATGTAGTTTTTGCAATCTTATATAAATAGTTGATATGTTCATTCTATTTCAAATCTTTGGAAATATAAATTCCTAAATCTTTAAAAACTTTAATTTCTGGTAACTTGATGTTATTGATTAAGAGGTCAGTTGGAGAAGATTCTTTTTTGTTAATGGTTAGAATTTTACATTTGCTAGGATTTAAGTTTAGTTTTCTTGTTTATAACCATATGTAAATATTATCTAAAGATAGTTGTAATGAAGTATTTGACTGACTAAAGATTTTGGCATCATCTGCAAATAAGCTTAACTCACTTTTAATATCAATGTTTGAACAAATATCATTAATATAAATTAAAAAGAGAAGGGGACCAACTACACCACCTTGTGGTACTCCACTGTAGATTGTTAAAGAGTCAGAAAGCGTATTATTGATGAGTACTCTTTGTGATCTATTATTTAAAAAGTTATCAAACCAATCAATTAAGCTTTCATGTAGCCCATACTGATTTAAAATTTTTTATAATCTTTTGTGTGATACTGAATCAAAGGCTTTTTGAATATCCGTATAAACTACTTTAGTAAATTCATTTTTGAGATAAGGAACTAACCAAGAATGTAAGCATGTTAACAGTTGAATGGTTGATGAGCGGTTTGGAACAAAACCAAACTGTTTGTTAGTTAATAATTTGTTATCAAAGAGGTGATTGAGAATTTTTACAGATACAATATGTTCATAAATTCTTGAAAAGCCACTTGTTAGAGATATTGGTCTGTAATTTAATGCATCGTGTATATTACCTTTCTTGTGCACAGGAATAATAAAAGATATTTTCCATTGTTTAGGAACATCAGATAGTTCTAGAGAGCAATTATATATTAATGAAAGTAATAAATGAAAATAAAAATACTGAATAAATAAAGTTTTAATAAAAAAACAATCAATAATAAAAAAAAGTTTCAGATTAATTCAAAGTCTAGCTTTTGTTAAATATTAGTTAAGACCACCCTTTTCGAATTAAATTTTAAAATGTTACTTAGATTTTCAAGATTTGTGTTTGATAATTATTTTTAAAGAGTTTTTAATTTTAAGAAACTTTTAATAAAGTTAATTTGGGATTCACTGTTTGTTTTTTTGAAAAATTTGAAAATTTTTTAAACTTTTTAGAAGTGGCTATGAATAATTAATTGCTAATAAACTTAAAAAAAACTAAAACGAAACTTTCAATGGTTTATGAAACTATTTGTCTATTTAGTTGTAAGTACAAATGTTACATATATCGCAAGATTAAATATATCTGAAGTAAACAGTTATATGGTATTGATAAAATAAACCAAAGAAAAACGTTCTTGTTTTTAATGTCATACAAAATACAGTTACAAAGCAATAACATTTGAATTTATTCTTATAGTATTGAATTTACTGATTAAAATTTTAAGCATAATCACTTATACAAATTGGTATAAATACCGTAGTTTCTTAATTATAATTCTAAATTAAATTGTATTTACATAGTATCGAATCAGCTATCTAGAATAGCTGTACAAACTACAAAGACGAAAACTAAATCATAATAATAAACTTTAGATGAACTTGTAGTTTAAAAGTCAGTTAAAAGTTTGTGGGTTTAACTAAAGTTTATAGTTTGAGAGACACTAGCAAAATTCTAAACTGATAATAAAATTTCTTTGAAAATGTCCATTGTAAAAATAAAACTAACTAAATAATTTTTCTAAGTGAAGTATTGCTAAAAAAATCATGTTAATAATCAATTAAAAACTTCTTTCGTAATTTCTAAACTATTATTTAAAATATTTTGATAATTAAAATAAACACGTGTTTCACTTGATTACTTCTTGCACTTTGTAATATTAATGTAAAACTAGAACTTAGAAAACTAAAATCTCATGTTGATTTTTTTATGTTTACATAGTTTCTGAATAAATCTTGTAACAACTAAGTTTTGTTCTTATTAACATGTTTAGTAACTTTTTAAAATACAAAATAAATATAACTAAGCTATGGAATACTGTGAAGCTCATGGTATTAATAGAAAAATGTTAATTTGTTTAGATATATTGTAGCTTATATATATGTTTTTCAGTATAAGCTGTCAAACCTATAAACAAAATTTTTACTAAAATAGTTTTCATGGTAACTTTATTTTTGCTACAATATAGTGAGCTAGCTATAAAGCTAAATATAAACCTAAAATAAAGTTTTGCAAAAAACTTCTGAATTCACTTAAACCTTTTTTTTTTTCATTTTAAAGAGTTAACAGTTTAATCAACCAGTTTAGGTTGTAAAAACTAATATACTAGTTTTGCACTTACTGTCATTCAGACTTTTTTGAACTAACTCATGAGTATTGTTGTTGCAGTTTTTTTTTTCTAATACGTAGACAAAAATTACGTTTAGTAAAGTTGTTCTTTAAGTATCTTTAAAAAAAAAATCTTAAACAATTATAATTAAATAAGTAAAACTATGCTGTCACAAAGATTAATTATTCAATTAAGTAAGAAAACTAGGTGTATCGTTTTTCTCAGTTAAAAATTTGATTTCGACATAAATTACTAAATGTATAAAATGGAAACGAATCTAAATTGCACAAAGATAAATTGCACGAGGTTACTAAATTACATGTGGGGACAAAACTGCACGAAGCCAAATTTGCACAAAGCCAAACTTGCACGATGGAAAAAAATTGCACGAAAACGGTTTTACGTCAGGGATCAAGTTCGCACGAGTTACAGCTTTCCACGAATGTAAAAAAATAAAAAGTAAACAGAAAAAAAAATTTACTGACCGAGGGTAAGGATAAGGGGTAACAGTAATGGTAAAGAAAATATTTAAAAAATCTATAAGAATGTTAAATAACTTACATACCGAAGCTAAGGGTTAAGAGAACGTAATAGTAAAATTGTAAAATAGATAATAAAACAAAATAAAATAATAATATAACAACTAAAAAATTTTTGAATGAAAAATAACCCGTGAAAAATTGTCTGCTTGTTCAAAAGTATCTTCGAGCAAAAGTGTCTTTGTACAATTTTATCCCCTCGTGCAAGTATCTTCGTACAAAAGTATGTTAGTGCAATTTTGTAAACTCGTGCAACTTTGTCCCCTCCTACAATTTAGACAGCTACCCGTATAAAATAACCTAACTGTTGTAAGAATACATTTATTATGTTTATTTAGATTTATATTTTCATCTCAATCGCAATAGCTAATATGACCAACTAACAAAATTTAAGGAAACGAGTCTAAATTGCACGAACAAAAAAATGCACGAGGTTACTAAATTGAACAAGGGTACTAAATTACACAAGAACAAAATTGCACAAGTGCACAAAATTATACGAAGCTAAATTTGTTCAAAGACAAAATTGCACGAGGGAAAAAAATGCAAGAAGACGTTTTTGCACCAATGGTCAACTTTGCAGGAGTTACATTTTTGCACGTGATTAAAAAAAATGACTAAATGAAAAATAAACAGAAAAAAAATACTATAAAATAATTTAATTAAGAAAAAAAGATGAAATACGTTAATGACCGAGGGTAAATGTCAGGAGTAACAGTGATAGTAAAAAAAAACAAACATTATAAAAAAATGATAAGAAAAACTCTCGCAACTTTGTCCCCTTCTCCAATTTAGAAAGCTACCTGTATAAAATAGCCTAATTGTTGTAAGACTACAATCATTATTTCTATTTAGATCAGAGGTCGGCAGTTAGTTGGTGCTCGCGGGCGAAAATTCAAGTTCCCAAAATCTTTGCGGGCCGCAGTTTTAGTTTTAGTGACGTTTGAATATTATTTTGGTTTTAGTTTTAGTCACTCTACAGAAAATTTAACTTTTAATTACTTCAATATTTATAAATGACTTTTAGCTAAAAATAGTTTAAATTAAAACTATAAATAATTATTGAAATAAATTTACATTGACTAATATCCTTAAGTTTTAATAAAAATCTAACTTTCTTAAACACTTAATATGCTAAACTTAATGTTTTTATTTTATTTTATTTACAACCTAACTATCTTTGATAACCGAGCTTGAAAAACATCTTTGGGACACTTTTATACATTTTTTATGTTATGAACTTATTTTTCATATTTTAAAAATATTAACATTTGAAAATAATATTTTGCTTCTAAAAGTTTTTTTTCAATTGTTTTTGAAAAAGTTAGTAGTTAGTCAATTAAATAAAATTAATACCTATATGTATTATAGAAAAACTAAAACAACTTCTTTACCATAATTAATGGTCAAATACTTAAATAAAATACCTTATTAGTTTTAGTATTAGTTATAATTAAAAAAACTAAATTAAAATTAATTAATAAAAATAAAAATTTGAACTGTACAAAGATATCTCCATGCAAAATCGTCTGTTCGTGAAAAAAATTCTTCGCGCAAAAATAACCCTTCGTGCAAAAGTATTTTTGTGCAATTTTGTGAACTTGTGCATTTTGTTACCATCGTGCAATTTAGATAGCTACCGCATTTTAAAACTTTAACTTATTGTATTAAATTAATGATAAATACTGTTATTGCAATAAAACACTATATCAGACGGTTTAGTCTGTAAAAATAAGAAGTTTGTTAACAACAGAACTAGGCTTAGGAGTATCTACTTAATATATAAATATTTTATAAATATTTCATAAATGTTGTTGTTATTAGAACCTTATGATATCAGTACAAACAACTAAAATTCATTCGAGACTCTTAAATATTGTTTCATCTAAAGCAGGGGTCGGCAAACTGCGGCCCGCGGGCCAAACGCGGCCCTCGAAGGATAAATCTGCGGCCCGCAAGCACGTTATTTTTTTGAATGGAATGCAGCCCTGGAAAGAAAATTATGTGGCCTGCGAGAATGTAAATGTAGCCCGCTGATCAAAAATATATTTTAAGATTTTTTTTCGTATTTGGTTTAATTTGTTTAATCTCGTTTTAGCCCCTGTATAACAATTTAAAAGAATAAAAAGACTTTCTTACTTTAGCTTAAAAATGTAAAAAAGACAGATTAGCATTCCATCAGGGTTTTTTTCTTATTTTTATAAAAAAAAATTTCTAACAACAGCAAGTTATTATCTGAAAAAACAGTGTTAAGAGTGCTTGGTTTCAGTAAGTTACTTATATGTTACGTATTAAGTAAATAAACTAAATGCAAATGTTTTCCATTTTGTACAAAAATAATGACCAGTAACTATTTACGATGTCATTTATTTACAGTTTAGATATTTTTATCACATTTTTTATTCATAAGTCTATTTTATAGGTGTTTTTTTACTAAATGTTATATTTAAGACAGCATAAAAACTGTTAAAATTACATAGCTTTAAGAAATAAAGTTTATTTTGATTTTGACACGGTTAAATTTTTTAGAAGTTTTCTGTGCACTTTAAATAAGTTCCTATAAACACTAATTTACAAAGATGCTCATATTTTAAACAACTTTTTATTAAATAAAAAAGTTAGATTAAGTTTAGTATATGCATAACTTTCTAAAAATGTTGTTTATAAATGTAATATCTAATTGTGTACAACCACATTATAAACAACATATGAGACATAAACTAAAATAGTTTTTGTCTGGTGTATACTTTTATTTTACAAACGATTTTTTTTGCAAATTAAGTCAATTTTTATGCGTTGCATACTAGTATACACAGTTGCTGTTTTTGGAAACAGCTATTTAATACAAACTGTATTTGGATATGGTAAATTTATTAAGTTTGTACATTCAAAATAAAAACAGTTCAAATTCAAGCAAATAAACAACTGAACATTGCAAAACACTCAGACTATGACTATTTAAAGACTTCAAATCTTAAGCCAATTTATTATTTGTTTAGTTTTGGATTGAATTGTCTTTTGTGTACTAAAATATCAGGCTAGTTTTTTGTCACTCAAGCTGGCTTTTTTGCTTTAAAGAATGGCAAGTTAAACTAATGATATATGTTTTCATTATGATATATATAAAATTTAAAATCTTGCAGCTGCTGATATAATTTAAAATATTATTTAATTAAATTTATACACATAGGTGTCAACAATCAGTGTTACTATAAAAACTTGAATCTTGGAAAAGCTTTGAATTTAACAATTTGTGCTTTAAAAAATCTAGAAAAACCTTGAATTTGAAAATTTTTTGAAAAAACCTTGAATTTTAAACTTTTTATACATGTTAAGTAGTGAATTTTCGTTTTGAGATAAAAAATCTACCATACAAATCAATTTTAACCGGTTTAGGTTTTACAAACTTGTGTTCATTTCAACTCTAAAATTATTGTTTAGATTATTAATTTATACTGTAACATAGAAGTTCGTTTTAAAGTGTTGTTTTAACTACGTCACCAAGCATTTTAAAAACACATATTTTTGACTAATTATAATTTTTTTGATTAGTTTGTACATTTATTTGTTTAAGTAATTATAATTATTTTCACTGTTGACATTAAAAAAAGCTATCCCATTACATCTAAAGTTAATTTTAAACTTCAAATTTGTTGGTTAGTTTCTTAAGGCGTCTTAGTAGAGAAAATAAAAAAAACTTCGGTTTAAAAAAATTATTTCATAAATTACATTCAACTGAAAAATTTGCTGTATATAAATAACAAAACCTGTACAAAAGTATCATTTCTAATGAAAACGCTCAGTTATAGTGAAATTAAAACTATGATTTTTTTAACTTGTAATGTTTATTTTATGTACAAACTTTTGATTAAAGTTAGATCCAAAAAAACTTTTTTGAGTATTAGAAAGATTAAGTTTTTAATTTGATGTTTTAATTTAATAGAAAGTTTAAAATTAAAAAATAAAGTTTCTACGTAAGTCAATTCTAACTAATGGTAACTAATTAGTTTAGTTTAAAAAATAAGATGTAGTCAAGTTTCAAACAAAAGTGCACTTAAAAACTTATTTAGATTACAGCTGACGTCATAGGAAAAAAATCACACCTAATTAATAAAAAGGTATGTTGAAAAAAACCATGAACTATTAAATGTATTTTTATTTAAACTAAAATTGGTACAGCCTAAATAAGTCAACACTAAACTAGTTGGAGAAAACAATATAAATAAATACAGTCAATGTAAATGTTGGTAATGTTGCATTAGAATATAAGTAATTTGTTTAGTTTTGATCAGTTATAGCTAATTTTATACGTAAACCTACTATGGTTTTATTGTTTATTAAATGTATATATATTGTATTGAGCTAACTTAAAGGATAACATATAACAATTAGAAAATAAAATAAATGAAATATTTTAGTTACTTAAGTATTCTAAAATTGCATATAAAACATTATTCTAAAAAAACTAGACACTAAAATCTAATATTTGAAATTTTACCGAAGTATTAACTACCTGTCTTTCTTTTAGCTAAAGGTTTTAACAAAATTTTGTTAACAAGAATTATGTATAACTACCAAGTAATTAAATTAACAATGTAATCTCTTGATAAATAATAACAATGTAATCTCAAAAAACCGAATCAAATTAATAGTTGGAAATTTGTTTACAAATACAACACTAAATTTTATTCTAAGCCGTTTTATCATATATATTAATTTGACTGAATACTTTTAAACATGTTATTTTCATGTTTTTACTAAAATAAACTTAAAAGGTTTTTACAAGCCTTAAAGGTTTAATATATTTTTAAGTTTAAGATTGTATAAAAAACTCAACGAAGTTTGCTATTATTAACACAAGTTTTTAAATATATTTAGATAACTAGTCCTCAATTTTTTCAACATTTAGAGAACAAACTGTTATTACGTAAATTAGTATGTTTCACAAAAAACTTTTTTTTCTAATTAATTTAAACAAGAAAATAGTAAAAACTTATTATTTTTCTTCATAAATAGTTATATAAACTGAACAATTTTACTGATTTTTCACAAAAAAAATCCTCCAACGTCATTATAATTAAACAGTTAACGGTTTAAACAATTGTGTGTTAAGATTATGTACATTTTCTTAAATAAAGTTTATATATTTGTATTTCAGTTTGTACAGTCTAAACCGTCTGATATAATATTTAATTTAAACTTACTTGTAACTTTAATATTATATTTTATACTTTACTTGTATTAAAAGCTGCCCGATCTTCAAATGTTTATCTAATGCAGGGGTCGGCAAACTGCAAACAATATGAAACCATAAATGTTTTTAGTCTTTAATATCTTTTGATGAACTTGCAGTTAAGTAAAGTTTGAGTTTTATGAGCAAACGTTTAGTCGATAATATAAACGTTCTTTTTAAAATATAATACTTGAAACTTTTAGTTTTCTCAGATAAAATACATGAAATAAATACGTGTACTGACTGAAAAATAAAGAGATCCTTCTTCTGTCATTATGATTAAACAACAAATGGTTCAACTTTTTGACTTAATAAATTCATTTCATTTACTTAATATAAAGTTGGTTCACTTTAACGAATTTGTACGGCCTAAACCAGCTAATTTGATATTCATCAATTTGTAAATTTACATTCTGTTTTAAAATTTTTGAACCGTATTATAAGAAACTTTATTTTAAATTGAAACATAGACAAATTTATAACTTTAATATTTTTTTTAAAAAGGAAACCTCTATCGTCATTAAGATTAAATTGCGAACAATTTAAATAACTTTGTATTTAAATTCTGTTCATTTACTTTACAATACGTGATTTTCAAGCTCTAGAGCAGGGGTCGGCAGGCAGTTGGTAGTCGCGGGCCAAATATCAAGTTTCTAAAGTCTTTGCCGACCGCAGTTTTAGTTTTAGTGACATTTGAATAATCTTATGGTTTTAGTTTTAGTCACACTAGAGAAAAGTTTTACTTTTATTCACCTTATTATTTAAAAAGACTTTTAGCTATACATAGAATGCCTATTCAAATTGATATTCATTAGATTATGATTTACATTGACTAACATACTTTAATAAATATGTACTAATATTGTTAATAAAATATGTACTTTCATAGGCACTTAATAAGTTAAACTTAATACTTCTTTAATTTTACTTACAACCTAACTCTCTATAAAAACCTAACTTGAAAGACAATTTAAGGGTTACTTTTGTACATTTGTTATATCATCAACACTTTTTCATATTTCTAAGAATATTTACTTCGAAAAAAGTTTTTGCAAGTTAAATAATTTACACTCATTAAGAAATTTAGTAATTAGTTAACATAATAAAATTAATACATGTTTGTATTCCAGAAAGCTAAAACAAATGATTTAACATAATTAATTCTCAAATACGTTAATAAAATATTTTATTAGTATTTAGACTTTTACATGGTTGCCACTAAAAAGCAAAAATGTCTGAGATGTGTCAAACCAGCTTAAATTTATTAAAATTTGATAAAGCTAATAAATAGTTGTTAATCAAGCTTAATTACCTAGTTAAAATATTATCATTATCAAAAAGTACACAAAGTGTAAGTAAACAAAAAAAAAATGCAATTAATTAACTACACAACAGTCATGAAAACTATTCTGAGAATTGGAAGATTTCTTTAAAGCAGTGGTTCCCAACCTTTTTGATGCCCCGCACCCCTTAAGTCTGTTAATTTGATCTCGCACCCCTAACACTATATGCTATAATTATCTATTAATTAACTATCATTCCACTTCCTTATCTTTGACATGATTGAGTATTAATTAAATAAACTGTATTCTAAAAAAAATAAAAAAGTTAATTACTAAGAATTTTTTTTTTATATAAAGTTTATACAAAAACAATGCTTCAGCCTATGACTTCATCATTTAGTTTTTTAAGATTTGAAAAAGTATTAGAAGTGAGGAAAAAGCACTAGAAAAGTAATAAATATTAGGCTTAAACTTAAAACTAAACTTTTTATACATTTTGTTATGAATATATGTACTTAAAAAATAAAAATCAGCTGTTCTAAGTTAAGCTTATGTAATTTTTTATTTTCAAAACTATTAGCAGCTAGGAGGTTTCAAAATAATAAAGGTTTGAGTTAAGATTTTAAAAAATTAAAAGATGCTTAATCTTAAGCTGTCAAAAGATATGTATAAAAGCAAATACAAAAAAAGTTTGTATGCTTACAACATAAATAGAAAAAAGTAGATTGAAAAAGGTAAACGGTTTAAGTTCAAAAAAGGAATGAATAGAAATAAAGTTGATGTATTGAAAACTTTTGCTGATTTATAAAAATTGCTTTCACTAAAGCTAAAAACAAGTTTTATTAAATGGTTTAACACACAGAAATTGCTGAGAATTTTACAATTTACTGATTTAAATCTTTAAGCACCACTTTCTGCACAACTAAGCTTAAAAAAGATTACATTATAAATGTAATAGACTTAACAGCTAATAAAAACCTGCTGAAGATACTAATTTTTATCTAAATATTTCAATTAAAATAGATGCTAGCTCATAAATTGTTTTAAACAATTAATGGCCAGTTAAGAAAATAAAATATTTAAAGAATAAATAATTAAAATTAAAAGTGTAAAACTCTAGGAAAGCTTTACTGAAATTTTAATTATAAACTAACAGCTATTAAAAAAAATAGTAAAATGAATTTACTTCTAGAAAAGCGCTCTTGCTCTATGACGTATTAATAAAATTTATTTATTCAGTAAATTAGCGCCAACTTCTTTTAATAACAAATTGTACTTTTTAACTTTCTAAACTTTATCAGAGAGTCAAAATCTCCTTCTTTATCATACAAAAATTAAAAGCCATCTCGCACCCCTTGGAATGCTGCCTCGCACCCCCAAGGGGTGCGAGCACCCCTGGTTGGGAACCCCTGCTTTAAAGTGTTTGAAATAAAAGCTTCACACACACCTGAGTTTTCAAGCTTTTAAAATAGCCTGTTTGTTAGCAATCCAGTTAATATAAAGTTCACTACATAAAGAAATAACAAAGGTTATTAACAATAAATAAGTTACATGCCAAAAATATATAAGTCAGCTGGAATGGACAATTAAGTTTCTTAAACAAGTTTAACATAAGTATAAAATTTTTTTGAGTCATTAGAGAAGTAGAAGTTGTTTTTATTAAGCATGATAGCAATTCTTTATTTGCAATAAGAATATTGCATTTAAAACTATTAATTGTAAAATATAAGACGAGCTACAAGAATAAAAAAGCGTTAGTTAGGAGTTATCGCGAGAAACAATAAAAAAAATCACCGAAGTCATTTCCGAAAAAGCACATTATTATCTTCAGTAACTACAGAATAATCAGAAAAAATTGTTAGGGCAAGTAATAAAGTAGCAAAATTTATTACCTAAAATGAGTTATTGTTTATAATTAAAAACTTTTATAAAGTGTTGATGTTGGCGGTAATGAAAAACTTTTGTTTATTTCTTCAATGGCAACATGAGGTCGTGTTTAGGAAATGCATTAAGGTTATAAAGTCGCATAAATCCAATTAGGACTTTAATCAAACTGTTAACATAAGTGCACTGATAGAAAAACTATTGCTTATCTGAGAATTTTTATTAGAGATGTTTTTACTAACTTTGACATATTAGTAGAATTTCTTGGTTTAGTTCCAACGCGAAGCACAACAATCGGTGAAATTTTTCAAGTAAAGGTGCAATGTACCAATACGGAGTTTTTGGAAGTACAATTTCTTCTTTTTTTTTAGTACAAAGTTTAATTAAAGTTTAAAAAAAGTCTTAAAACATTTATCAATATTAAAAAATACTTATAAGCTACTATAATATATCTTTTAATAAAAAAACATTTATTTGGTATTTTTTTTTGAGTCAAATCGAAATTTCATTACTTTAAATGTAAATTTTTTTTAAAATTCCAGGTTTTTTCAAAAATTCTCAAATTCAAGTTTTTTTCTAGAATTTTTAACCGTAAATTCACAAATTCAAAGCTTTTCCGGGATTCAACTTTTTTGGCAACACTGATTGTTCATTCTTAAACGTACACGATAATATAAATGATATTTTGAACTATATCAGCTGCAAGACTTAAAATTTAACATATATTAAAACTCAAACTAACACTGTGGATTGAGCAAAACATACATCATAAGTATTATTTGCCACTCTTTCAAGCAAAAAAGCCAGTCTGAGTCAACAAAAACCTTCCTGATATTTTTGTATACAAAAATCAATTCTAGTTATAAACTTTAAAAATGGCTTAGTTGGCCTGAGATTTGAAGTCTTCAAATAGTGATAGTCTGAGTGTGTGGCAATGTTCAGTTGTTTATTTGCTTGAATTTGAACTATTTTGATTGACAATGTACAAACTTTATAAATTTACCATCCCTATATCTAGTTTATATTAAATAGGTAGCTCGAAAAAACAGCAATTGTGTGTATTGATATACAAGGCATAAAAATTAACTTAGCTTGAAAAAAACAATGTTTAAAAAATGGAATGTATACCTAACAAAAACTATATTAACTTATGTCACATACATTGTTTTAAATGTGTCTGTACAAATTTAGATATGACATGTATAAATAACAATGTTAGAAAAGTATGCATGAACTAAACTTAATATAACTGAAGTATTAAATAAAAAGTAGTTTAAAATATGAGCATTTTTTAAAGTTGGTGTGCATAGAAAACTCATAAAAAATTAAAATGTGTCAAAACAAAATCAAATGAACCTTATTTCTTATTACTATGTTATTTTAAATGTATTCACACTAAAATATAACATTTACAAATAAAAAAAATTATAAAAGAAACTGAGGTATAAAAAATATTGAAAAAGAATATCTAAGCTATCAAGAAATGACACTTTAGTTAATTACTGTGCATTACTTTTGTACAAAATGGAAAATATTTGCATTTAGTTTATTTAAATAGGTAAAATATAACCAACTTATAAAATCAAAGCACTCTTGACACTCTTTTTACAGATAATTATTTACTGTTGTAAAAAAGAAGTAATTATGAAACTAAGAAACATATCCTGTTAGAACGCTAATCTGTCTTTTTCACATTTTTAACTAAAGCAGTAATTACTTGAAATTATTTTAAAATGTTATAGAGAGACTTAAAATCAAACTAATCAAATTAAGTCGAATTACCGAAAAAATTTAGCTAAAAATATAATTTTGCTCAGCGGGCCACATTTACATGCTCGCGGGCCACAAAATTTTCTTTCGCGGGCCGCATTCCATTCAACAAAATAAGATGCTCGCGGGCCGCAGATTTACCTTTCGCGGGCCACAATTGGCCCGCGGGCCGCAGTTTGCCGATCCCTGCTCTAGAGCATTGTTTCCTAAAGTAAACAGTACTACCATTCTGGGGGCAATAAGTAGTAAAGGGGCGAAAGAGGGGCGGTTTTAAATTTTGGGAAGTAATAAGATTTTTTTACTTTTTAGCTTGCTATTTTACTAATTGTAGACAGTTTATGATTGTTTTTTTAATTAAAAAATGTACAAAATAACAAACATGTATCAGATAATATTTAAAATTAGCATAAAATATATCACTTTTTTACTATCCGTAACTTATTTAAATCTTTATTATCTGTTTTTACCGAGTAAAACAAAATTAAACTTTAACAAACCAATTCAAGGTTTAAAATCAAATATATAACATTTATACAAATTCAACTAAAGCGAAACGTTTTAATATTATGTAAACAAGAAGTATACATTAAAGTTTATATTTACAATCTTAGTTTATTTTGAATACTTTCTCACTAAAATATTATAGCTGCAAAATCGACATTATGTTGAAATATTTTTTTTATTTTCAAATAATCAAGTTTAATGTTATGTTGTTTGTGCTTTCAGTGGTTATTTATGAATTCCTGCTGGTTTATATATTATCGTTAACATTAGACTTAAAAAATTAAAGAATAGTTAATAAATAAACAGATAGTTCAATATTGATAGTCAAGTTTTTCAAAACCTAAACAAACCAATCAATAAAAAAAGGTAAAGTTTTTTGTTTTTTTAATAATCTAAATATTTTTCAGAAAAAACATTGGAAATTAATGTATTTGATTATTAATTAAATTAAGTACCATTTTTTGAACTTTATCGTTTAAAAAAAAAATTAGAAGACAATAAGATTACACATAAATTACTGCTGAAAATGTGCATTAGTGTATTATTGTAACCAATCGTTTGTTTTTGGTAAATTTTTTCAAATCAACTGTAGTTGTAAATAAATTAACAACAAAATTTTTTAGTATATATAAATATATGTAGTTGAAACGTTAAAATTAAATGTAGTTAGTTTTACTGACACCATTATAGTAAAACCACGACACTTTAAATTAGTATTTGTTAGAAATATAATGCTTTTAAGTAGATTACAGGTGAGGTCGTGACGTCCAGATTTTTACAGCCTAAACCGGCTGAAGTTAAAACTTATTTAACAAAAAAAAGTTATTTCTTTCGACTTTTTAGTAGCTTCGCTACTTGTAAAAAACTTTTATCGCAATTTTTTTTTTCTTAAAGTTACAATTTAGATTTTTCTTAAAAGTTTTGGTTATTTTCTTAGTTTTTAAGGACAAAAAATGATTTAACTTTTCTTTAAACACATTGTTTAGCGGTTCAACTTGTACTAAAGCTTTAAAAAAGTTTCGTTTGAAACTACAAAAGACTTAAAGTTAAAAATAAAATATTAAAGTTAAAACTAAAAAATTAATTTGGGATGTAATAAGAATTTTTACAAAATTTTTATATTTAACACAGTTTTTAAACCAGTAGATAAATTTTAATTGTAATAATACTCTGCGTTTATACATAGATGTATTTCTTTAAAGCTTTTTAATGCTGAGATAAAATTTACTGAAAAGTGTAATATATGTGCATCAATGACATTAATGCATTAAATTTTAAATCTTTTTAAGTAGTTAAATTAAAAAAAAAGCAAATTATGCCAATTAATAAATAAGTCTTACCGTCTACTTTAAGGTTTTAAATTGATGTATTTAAGCTTGTATTGATTTATATTTTCAAAGTACTAGTGTTATTTACCTTTAACTTTGTGTATTTGATAAAGTTTTAAGTAATTACGCTACAAACTTATTTTACTTACAGCTAAAGATTTTAGTTACACATAATTTAATTTATTTGTTTTTACTGTTAGGTACTAAAGTAAGCTTTTTTCCTTGAAAAAAAAAATCAAATATTAAAGGAATAAATATTACAATATTTTCTTTTAAATATTATGTTTAGAAAAAACTTAACCTGTAGAAACTACTTTAAAGTAATTTTAAATATGAAACACTTTATTATTTTATTAAAATTATTGATTTATAAAACACTTGTTGTAACTTTTTTTATGTTATTAACATTTTAGTTAATCTGAAACTATTAATTTAGTTTAGTTGTTTAATTAGATATAAATATTTAGTGCAATATCGAAACTAAATGTTACATTTAACTTTGAAATTTGTCTATAAAAGTTCTTACTTGTTTTTACAAAAGTAATTTTGTATGCACTTGTATTGAAAGTTAAGTTATAATGAGATATGCTTTTCTTTAGTATTAAAAATTTAATGTATAATAGGATAAAACAAAGGTTTTAAAAATGAATAATATAACAGATTTGTTATGTGTTAACTTCAAGTCAAATTTAAACATTTTTTCTCATTAACTTATTGACTGAATTGCTTGGTGATACTTTTGCATGCACGAGCAAAAAATTTTACACCGAGACATTCTTTCACGAGTTGAATTTTTTATTTTTTTCTTATTTTTTTTTTTTATTAATTTGTTTTTTCTTTTTCTAATTAACTTAGTATTTTATTTATTTTTTTTTACTAACACTGTTAGCCCTACCCTTATTTTCGGTCGGTAACTTAACAATTTAATTTTTTAATTTTTTTTATTATTTGTTTATTTTTTTTTACTTTTGCTGCCCTAGGTTTTCGCTTACTCTAGGTTGAAAGATTTTTCTTTAAATAATTTAGTTCTATATATTTGTTTTTCTTCTTTTTTTTAAAGAATTGATTTATTTAATTATTTTGTCGTAGTTAGTTTTTGAAACGAGCTGTCATAATAAATATTTCTTGAAGTCTGTGAAGTGGAACTATGTTGGGTTTTCTATTTATATAATTTTTGAAGTTTGTTTTTACCTTTTAATTCTATTTATAGAGTACTTTTGTCTTAAAAGACATTTATTTATTACGAAGCTAGACTGTTTTAAAAATCTAAAAAATTATAAAAAGTGTTTTATGTATTAAGTTATTATAGTTTTGTATTTAATATCTTTTAGGTTAAGTAAGAGTTTAAATAAGTTTAAGTAGCTACATATACAAATTGAATACCTTTTTTATGTTCAATTACTCGGCCCAATATTATTACAAATTAGATAACTCTTTAAAACCCAGTTAAGCTTATTTTCATATTTTAAGCTTTACCTTGTGTAATGAACATTGGATAAAAAAATCAGATTTGTATTAAATAAAGTTTTAATAATACATACAAAATTATTTGTTCGACACTGTATAACTTAATGTTATTTTTTTTAATCTTAAATGAAAACCTTATACAAAATAAAATATATTAAATTTTTCATGGAAAATTTAAAATTTATGACATATTTAAAAAGACTACAAACCTGAAAGAGTAATACCTTAATTAATATTAAAAACTTTATTATATTCTTCTGACGTTATAAATAACTGATTGTAACATGTAGAATAAGTGTTTTGTTTATAGTTTCGTTAAATTTCTACAAATACTTCAGAACCAGAATCCTATTTTTTACAGCCTAAACAGCTTTTACAGCTGAACTTACTTTAAAATAATGTTTTTTAAATTTTTAAAACATGCTTCTACTATTATATGTTATAAATATTATTTTCATAGATAAGTATAAACTTTTTTCAAACGATCATAAAATGCTTATACATAAAATTTTTTACGACATATTTTTTGGGAACGGGTCAAAATTGCACGAAGACAAAATAGCACGAGAGTACTAATTTGCACGAGAAGAAAATTGCACGAAGATACTTTTCACAAAGACAATTTTTTACAAGGCCACAACATCGCACCAGACAAAACTGTACGAAGAGAATTTTTCGCTTCAAGGGTCAATTTTGGAAGAGTTACATTTGTGCTGGAGAAAATTTTAGAAAATTTTAGAACAACAAAATTTAAGAAAGACAGGCGTAATTTTCAATTAACTTCGACTTTCTTTATCAGGACGTTGTCTTAAGCTTAACATATGTAAAAACCAAATATTATAAAAGTTAAAACTAAAATCAAAAGTATAAAAGTGTTAATAAAATGAGCTGTGTTTTACTTACTAGAAACTTCTTCAAAAAAACTATTATTGCAAAATATATAAAATATACATTTGAAAATTCAACCATTCAAACTTAATAGATATATGACAATTCATCCTAAGTCTGTTGTTTTGGAATAAAAAAACAAGCCATATTTATTTATAAAAAAGATATTTTGTAGTTTTTTTTTTTGCTAAAATGTATAGTTTTATCATTTTTAATTTTCAATGTTTAATAAAAACGCAAAATATTTATAAAACATCAAACCAAGTAAAGGTATTTTTAAGGTATTATCAAATGTCATATTTGAACGTCAATTACCTTTTTTCAAATAATATTTACAGCCACCATCGCAATTATATTGATTGTGGATAAAAGTACTTTTATTTAATACTTTTAATTATAAAACTTAATTAATATTTCTTATTCGTCGTACATAAATAACTAACTTGCATATTATCTCTGTTGAAGATTTTTGATAATAAACTATTTTTATTGATACGTATCTTTTACTAGATTTATAAATTTTTGTGATATTTTCGATATTTTTTAACTGAACTATAAAATGGGAAATATACCAATTTTGCTTTGTTTTCTTTTTTTTTTATTGTTTGTTTCAGTTTTTTGCTCCTTTGTTTAAGAATTAACTTTTTTGTTACTTGAAAGATAAAAAAAAGCTCTCAAAAAAGTTGGTCTAGCGAGCTGGTGTACAGATAATCTTTCGGTTATTAAGTCGTACACCACATGCTTACAAAGTTTCTTACGAGCATAGTTTTTTTTTATCATTTAAATGTTTAAATATTTAGTATTAAAACAATCAGTTAAACGAAATGAATAATTAAAGAAAATAATTCTACACGAAATTTAACTGAAGTTTGTGTTTAATAATGTACTATGAATCTTGAATAGTAACAAAAGAACAAAAAAATATATATAACTTTAAATTAACTTTTAAAAAGAGATAAACAACACTAATAACAAATGAGTGAATACTTGAATTTAAAATTACAAACTTTTTAAAAAATGAAATGTAACGCGCTAAAATATTTTTACTAAATAAGTTTCTAAGTATTTTGTGCTAAAAAGGTAATTTTTATTTTGTTTAATATTTTAACTTGAACATCAAAAATAATTTTACACTTAAAAAGTTAAATAAACTAATGTAAAATAAGTTAAGAACTTTAAAGAGGTGTTTTTTACAATAACAGAATTTAACTTTTATAGATAAATTAATAAAGATAAGTACTGTAAAATTTATGCTTTTAATAAGAAAAAAAAAATTTAATAATAATGATGTTTACAACAACAATTTTCCTTCTAATTTAAAATAAACTTTTTTTTGAATAGTTATCAAGGTCTAAAACAGTAATAGAAACTAAACACTATTTGCAAACAAAAAAAAAGAAAATAAAACTACTTGATCTCCTCAAAATGAAGAAATTTTTTAATTTAAGTTAGCTTGAAACGTTTAAATACTTTATTTTCTGCTAAAGTATAAACATCTATATCTATTTTGCATGCTAAAAAAATTATGTAAGCATAAGAGAAAAAAAACAAACTTGTAAGTAATTCTGAACTTAGTTCAAAGTATTTATTTTAAAGAATTATATTAAAAATAACTAGATAGCAAATGTAAAACTAAGACTAAACCAATGTTACTGTAACCAAAAAAATCAACTTTAGAACAAAAAAAAAAGATTTGGATATTGATTAAAAAATGCTTTTAACTGCTTAAGAAAAAGAAAATAGACGAGTAAGAATGATCACTACATAAAAGATAACATTTAAGTTTATGCTGGAACTTTCTAAAATGAATTATATTTTTTAACAGCTTAATCCATAACTTACCTCATTGGTAAGATAGCATTATGACCAATTTTGCTGTTGAATCTAGGTAGGAAATAATTGTTTCTAAAGACCTCGCATGATAATTATGGATATTTTGTACACTTTTGTAGTAAATTTTTAAAGTTAGCTTGTAACAAGTTATTGTTAAACTTAAACATAAACAGAATACTTAAGTATAAACATCTAAAACTTTTTTCTGGTGTTTTAATTTTTTTAAACTATCATTATATTTCTTATAATGTACGCATCTTACTAAGTGATCTGTTTATGAGAACATTGATTTCATTTATACATTTTTTATTTGCTCTTCCCCAGCACAACAACATTGCTCATTTTATCATTGATTAATTATACTCGGTATTTGATATAATATTTTTTTGGGTGACTAGAAAATTCGTTAATATACATAATTTTTGCGTTTTGCTTTTTACAAGGCATATAGAAAAAAATCATACAAGTTCAGCTTCACATCAAGGTAGTTAATTGTCATCACTACTTATTTGCAGTTTTGTGAATTTTAGTCTTATTTTGAGATTGAAATTTAGTTTTCGCACTGAATATCTGTAGTCTATTAAATAATTACATCAAAATGTTAATTTTTTTTTAACTTTTGTATTATTGTTAAGCAAAGTGCAGTTCCTTTAAAACTACGATGAAAAATTTAAAACGATAAAAAAAAATCCTTTAGTTGTTTTAACGAAACATATTTTCGGTTATTTTTAAACTCGAAATTTCTTATAAAATTATAAAAAGATATATTATTTAATCACTCAATATTTTACTAGAAAGTATTAAAATTTTGTAACAAAATTCCTTTCACCTCGTAACGTTACTAGTTTTCAACATACTTAGATTAACCTCGGAAAAGTTAAACTTCTTGTTGAGCTATTTTGATCTGCATTGAAAACTAGTTAGTTAGGCGGATAAGTATAGATTCACTAGTAATACATCCGAACATTTTTTTTATTTAGTTTAGTCTTGCAAAACTTAAACTATTAATTTATGATATTGTTATTATTAGCACAGCATTTTTTACTATACTACTTTTGTTAATCTTTTTGTTTTAGGAATGACTATTTTTCGACATTTTTAAAGCAAAGTAACTCTATTTTTCTAACATAAGATATTTCATAATTGGTTTTATGCTAATTATAATTTAGTTTAATTTCTAATTTTTAGTAAGACATATTTTAGTATATTAAATGGCGATTTAAGTTAACTTTATTTTTGACACTTTTTTTTGAAAAAAAATTTAAATAATAGAATTAAGGCAAAAATGTAAAGTCTTTCAAGGTATTTTTTTTGTTTGCATTATTTTTATCTCAATTTCAACCGGTTTAGGTCGTACAAACTATTAGTTTTGAGTCAAAGGAGATCATTTAGTTGAATACTTGGTATATACAAAACAAAAGCTGAAAATTGTAGTGATCTATAAAATACGTCAGCAATCATCATATTAATTCAAATTTTATTTTAACATACTGTTTTAAAAAATGATTTTTAATCAAAACTTTTTGTAAAAGAAACGCATTGTTCGTAAGATCAAACATGATCGTGTTTAGCTGTAAAAGATGCAAAATTGCTGCTATAGAAGTGTATTTAGTTATTTTTGTAAATACTTATTAAATTATAATTACGTGTCATTTAAACTAATTTGATTAGTAAAACTGATATAAACTGAAAGTCGATGAAAGTCATAACTGCCATTGTAAAAGATTGTTTTCTGGTTATTTATTTTCAAAAAAAAAAAAGCTTAAAACTTTGTTCAAGTAACTAATGTGTTATAGTTTCTGAATCGATAACTTAAACCATTGCTGCGTTGTTTTATGTATTTAAAAGCCGGTTTAGTCAATATAAATACTAAAACTTAAAATGCACACTTATGTGAAATTAGACTACATATATAAAAAAACATAAAATTTTACAAAGATGCACTACTGTGTTTATTTTTTATTAAAAAGTTTACAAACAAAAGTTTGCTTTTTTGGTAAAAAAGTTTTTTGCATAAAGTTTGAAATTTTTTATGTCATGGAAAGTTTCAATAAACGTTTAAATAAACTGTTTTGGTTCAACGGGTGGAACTTTAAAAAAAAAGATGGTACAACCATATTAGTGACTTTAAAAACTATAAATATAACGGAACAGAAATATCGAAAAATATATTGAAGGTTAAAAATAAGAACATTGAATACAAAATAGATTGGGAAATTATCCACCATCTGGGCAAAGCAAAAAACCGACAAAGCATTTGCAGTACTTGCATATTAGAAAAGGTCGCGATCGCAAAAGCAGACAGAAGGGATACTCTAAACAAACGGTACGAACTCTTTTTTTCCTACCCGCACTTCCGAAAACTCCACTTCAAAATTTAAATTACTCGTAATACTGGCTTTGTGCATGCTTTTTTATTTTTTTAACTATAAATTTCTTAAAATTAAAAGGTTTTTATTTTTTCTGAATTATTCAAGCAAAATTTTCAAATTTTCTTAATTATTACAAGCACAAAATTACTTAAATTAAAAATATTTCAGTCACAACTAAATTTAGCTTGATTAAAATGCATCTTAACTTAAACCCACGTATTACTGTTAACCTTATTCTTATTTAAGCAATGTTTACTTTAAAAATCAACTAGAAGAAAATAGGAAGCTACAAACAATTTTATTTTAAACTATTAATATTTGTGTTGTTCTTTGATTTGAATTTAACTAGAATTTAAACTTTGCAAAAATTCAAACATAGTACCATAATTTAACTTGTTTTGTTTTTAGGTAAAATTTAATTTTAACTATAAGCTTTCATATAAAGCTTTTTAGCGGGATTTTAAATTTTTTTAGCGATTAAAAGCACAAGATTGTTCAAATTTTCAATAATTACGTCACATTTAAAATAAGCTACACCAAGTTCAAATAAATTTTAAGCTCACTTCATTAATTACACTTTTTCTTGAGCATTATTTACTGTGTAAATTATCTAGAAGAAAAAAGTAAGCTACACACAGCTTTGATTATTATTATTATTGTTGTTATATTGATTTTAAAACTTAGCTAAAAATTTAAACTTCTACTAAAACTCAGTCTTAATACTAAAATTTAAGTTGTTCAGTTTCTTAAGTAAAAATTTTCAGTAATAATTTGGTTTTTTTTAATATAATTGTTTAAATTCTATTTTCCATGACTGTCACATATCTTTTTTAGATTTATTTAAGCACTGACGAATTCTTTGACTGAAACATAGTTTGTAAAATAAATTTTTAAAAGAATAAATATATTACTTCACCTCCAACAGTTGAAATCTCTCTAGTTGTTTTCTTAAAACCAAAACATATAATAAGTAGCTCAAACAATATAATGTGCACTATTTCGTTGGTAGTTTACACAGCTTGATTACAGCTGAACATTTAATTTAGTTTTATTTGTTTTATTCACACAAACTAAAACAAGTGTAGATAAAATATTTAACTTAGCTTACACAACTTATTCTAAAATGTTTTTAGATAATTAAGCTAAATATTTAACTAATTTTGTTATTAATCAATCATAAACTCAAACATTTTAATATCTATTTTATTTAGTTTATAACTATTTTTATATACAAAAATCTTTAAAAGTGCTAAGGTTATATATTATAAAATAAGTTCTGATCTTATATTTAAGTATTGTTTTTGTTTATCTGTGAAACAGATTTAATTGTTTTATATTTTAGCTGCATGTGTGTAAAATGTATGTTTATACACATTTAAAACAAGTAAATGTTAAAACGACATTTTTTTATTATTATGATCTACAAACGTAAAAAGAGTTTTTACTAAATTTTATGACTGTTGCATTGACATCTTAAAATCGAATAAAAGAGACTTTGTTTAATAAAGTAATAAGTACAAGTGTTACAAACTTCTCTTGATTAAATACATCTGAAATAAATATTTTTATGTTATTGATAAAAAAATCAAATAAAACTTTTCTGTTTTAAATGTCAGTTAAAGTACATAACATTTAAATTTATTCTTATAGTTTTAAGTTACTTGATAAAAGTCATAAGTAGAATCAATATACAAATTGGTATAAGTATCGTAGTTTCTATGAACAAGTTGTAAGAACATTTTATGGAATCAGCTAACTAGAATAGCTGTACAAACTATAAAGACGAAAACTGACTCATTTTAACAAACTTTAGATGGATTTGTAACTTAAAAGTCAGTTAAAGGTTTGTGGGTTTAACTAAAGTTTTTAGTTTGAGAGACACTAGCAAAATTCTATACTAATAATAAAAATTTATAAAAATATCTGTTAGAAAAATATAACTAACTAAATAAGTATTTTTATTGAAAAATTGCTATAAAAATCAAGATATCAATCAATTTAAACTCACTTTTGTAATTTCTCAACTATATTTTAAAGTATTGTAACTTAAAAAAAAACACATGTTTCACTTGATTACTTCTTGCACTTTGTAATATAAAAGTATCACTAGAACTCAAACAACTTAAATCTCAATTTTTTTCTAATTTTTACATAGTTTCTGAATAAGCTTGTTACCATTAAATACAAACATAATAGTATTAAAAAAAATAAATATAACTAAGCTGGAGAATACTGTGAAGCACATGGTATTAATAAAAAATATTCATTTGTTTAAATATATTGTAGTTTATATATGTGTTTTTCAGTATAAGCTGTCAAATCTATACAAATCTAAACAAAAAAAATTAATAAACTATTTTTTAAGGTAATTTTATTTTTACTACAATAAAGTGAGCGAGCTATAAAGCTAACTATAACCTAAAACAAAGTTTTGCAAAAAACTTCTTAATTCACTTAAAACTTTTATCTTTCATTCTAAAACGTTTGCAATTTAATCAACCGGTATGGAATGTACAAACTAATATACTAGTTTTGCACTTACTATAATTATTCAGAACTTTTTAAAACTAATACATGAGTATTATTGTTGCAGTGTTGTTTCTAATACGTCGACAAAAATTACGTTTAATAAAGTTATTCTTTAATTGTCTTAAAAAAAACTTCTAAAAATAATTATAATAAAATAAGTAAAACTATGCTGTCACCAAGATTAATTATTCAATTAAGTTAGAAGATTAGGTTTATCATTTTTCTCAGTAAAAAATTTGATTTCGACACAAACTAATAATATATAAAATGGAAACGGGTCTAAATTCCACAGAGAAAAAATTGCACGCGGTTACTAAATTGCATGTGGGGACAAAATTGCACGAGAACAAAACTGCACGATAGCACAAAAATGCACGAAGCCAAATTTGTACAAAGCCAAAATTTGCACGAGAGCAGAAAATTGCATGAAGACGAATGCACGAATGATCAACTTTGCACGAGTTACATTTTTGTACGTGATTAAAAAAATTAAGGTAAAATAAAAAATAAACAGAAAAAAATACTATATAGTAATTTAATAACGAAAAGAAGATAAAAATGATATTGACCTAGGGTAAGTGCTAGGAGTAACAGTGATATAAAAAAGTATAAACATAATAAAAACATTAAAAAAATCAAAAACAATATAAGATTATAAAAAAATATCAAAAAAGTGTTTGAACAAAACAAAAAACGTACCGACGGAGGGTAACGGTTAGGGGTAACAGTTATAGTTAAAAAAGCTAATTTAAAACAAAATAATAAAAATAAAAACATGACCTGTGAACAAATATCTCCATGCATAATCGTTTGCTCGTGCAAAAGTGTCTTTGCGCAAAAATAACCCTTCGTGCACAAGTATCTTCGTGCAATTTTGTGAGCTTGTGCATTTTGCTCCCATTTCTGCAATTTAGACAGGTACCGTATTTTAAAGCTTTAGCTTATTGTATTAAATTAATGATAAAATTAAGTTATTGCAATAAATTACTATATCCGACGGTTTAGTCTGTAAAAACAGGTTTGCAAACCACAGAACTAGGCTTAAGAGTATCTACTTAATATATATAAAAGTTTTTAAAAATGGTGTTGTTTTAAGAACCTTATGATGTAGGTACAAACAAATTAATTTCATCCGAGACTCTTAAATACTGTTTCATCTAAAGGTTTGATTCAGTTTCGAGTAATCTTTACGACAATTATGTTTGTGAATCTGTTAACAACAAGAAAAAATAAGATGACTATTTCTTTGTGTAAAGTGATGTGTAAAACTACTTTTTAGTTGCAACTTTAAAATAGTAATAGAAAAGATACTAAAAAATGTTTCAAGGTTAGCTAAATTTTTTTTTTACATGTATTCTTTTATAATAATAAATAATTAATGTACTTAAACGAAATAATATACCTATACTTTAAAAAATCAATAAAAACTAGATAAATTTAGCTGTAACTACTTTAGGAATGAAGTATAGTAATCTTATTAAAAAAAAAAAAGAAAACTTTTACTAATTTTCACTAAAAATTGTTACAATTAAATTTTTAGTCTGTTTAGTTAATTACAAGTTCTGTGAAAAACTTTTGATACTTATTAAAAAAAACTTGGTAATTAGAACACACATATTTTTCAAAGTAATTTAAAAGATATTTTATTCTTTACGTTAACAAATAGTTAACACCGTTATTTTTTGTTTAACTTAAACAACTTAAATCAATTTTTATAAAAAAATTAAATCATTTGATACATATTTAAGTTATTTAGTAATATTTTTCTTACTTATTTAACCGGTTTAGGCTGAACAAATTTTTATTTAATTTTGTTTTAAAATTGCGACTTAAACAATATAAATTTAAAACAAAAGTCTTAAACTCCGTATTGTAATGTTATTATTAGTACGTCAGCAATCAAAAAAAAAATAAAGTTTTAAGACTTCAACTTAAGTTATGTTTTCTTAAGATTATTTATTTTTAAACTTTTAGTACATTCGATGTAGGATACACTGTTTTATAGTTTTTGAAGTATTTTTAACTTTTGAAATTTTCGATATAATTGTTTTTGTTAGTTATACAAAAAAACTTTTACTTCTATTCACTTTATTATTTCAAATGAATTTTGGCTACAAATAGAATGCCTATTTAAACTATAAATATTAATAATATTAATAATTTATATTAACTAATGTACTTTAATCTTAATAAATATATACCTTTTTAAGGACCTGAATTAGTTTTTATAGATAGTTTTGTAATTTCACTTACAACCTAACTATCTCTAAAAACCGAGCTTGAAAATCATTTATGGGTAATCTTTATAATTTGTTCATATTATTTACCCTTTTTTATATTTCTAAAAATGTTTATTTAAAAAAATATTTTTTGCGTCTTAATTAGCTTACACTCAGTAAATTATTTAGTAATTAGTTATCTAAACAAAACTAATACTTATTTGTGTCGGTCGAAGAAAGCTAAAGAAAAATCTTAAACACGTAATATTCTCAAATGCTTAATAAAATACCTTACTAGTAATAAATTAGTATTTTACATGGTTGCCACTTTAAAAGCAAAGTTTTCTGAATTTTATTAAACCAGCCTATTTATAGTATCTAAAACCCGGCTTTTGGGAAAAATGTGCTAAAGTAGTTATAAGTTGATTTTAAAGTTACAAATAACTCTGTGAATACTTTAAATTTTTAGATACTTTTATTTTAAAGCTTTTAAACATACTAAGCTCATTCAAAACAGACTTTTTATGGTTATTAGTTCATATAAAAACTTAAAAATTTATAGATATTTTAATTTTTGAATATATAAAAGCTTCCATGTTTTAAAAGACCATTTTAGTCCCATTTAAATGTTTCTGTGAAGTTGAGTTTTTAACTAATATGACTCACTTAAAATAAATTTTAAATTAAATTATATTCTTGGTTAATAGATACATCTAAAAAACTAGGGCTATGTAGTTATTGTTTAACTCATTTTGTATTTTACATTTACTATAGTTTAGTACAGCTTGTTCAAATTTATTCACTTGTATGAATGCTATGTTAATTCAGGTACATTATATTTAAAATACATAATAAGATGCTTTTAAATAGTATTTTTATTAGAGCAAGTATTTTAGACATTTTTTATAGACCACAAAGCTTTCTAACTGTAGAAGTTGATATTTAATTTTCAAGATACTTACTTGAAGATGTAGATGTATATCAAAAAGTTTGTATATTAATTTTGTATTGACAAACAAATAGATGTAAACTATATTGTTATTTCTTTATTGATACATCTGTATTTTTCTGTTTTTTTTTTTATAAATTAGATGAATGCAAAACTAGTACTAAAACAAATTAAAAAGATATTTGTATTGATAACTAAATAGAAATTGTTTATTTTACCTTTTAAAAAAGGGTTACAGCAAACTTAGGCTATTAAGACGAGATAAGACTAGTTTGAATTAATTTAAAAATTTTAAACTTGCTAAAGCAATTTAAAGATTTTTTATAAACCTCATACTAAAATATATGATTTTTTTTTTTTCAATTTACAATAATATTCGTGTTTATTCCTTATTCAGAATTACCATAAGGTCAGGAAAGTCAAGAAATGTGAAAAAAATTGGGGTTTTTAAAACAAAAGTTATGAAAAGTCAGGAATTTTAATAAAACTTCAAAAAAGGCCTGGTTTTTGTCAGTTAAAAATTCACACAGTTCCTTATTTTCCAAAGCCTTTAAAGGTAAAAAATTGATTGACATTCTTTTAAAGTCAGACAAAAATATTACTTGATTTATTTCATTTATTAAAAATCATTAAAATGTTTCTTATGAAACTGCAAAAATTTTCTGTTAATAAATTTAAATAACTGTTGCTTTAAGTTGTATAAAATTAAAATTGAAAGCTTTACATAGTTTAAAGTGTTTGAATGTGTATTTTAGAATAATTTTAAATTAAGTTTTTGTGTTAGAAAATTCAGGAAACTTTTAGTAAAAAGTCAGGGTATTTTCTTAGCTTAATCTGTGGCATTTCAACATTTCTCACAATTAAAAATTTAAAAAAGCCTGATTAAATTCTGTTATAATTAGTTTCTTAAACGTTTAATTTAAGTTTTCTTATAAATTAATTCTATCGTAAATTAAGTTAAGTTAATATTTGTCACTCATGCAGCTACTTTCTATTTAAAAGATAATGCCAAACATAATTAGTATGTAAATTAACAAAATATTTTAATACTATTAAAGGAATAGCATTTTTTAAGCATCTATTTATTATATTTTTATTAACAATGAATTGATCTAAACCTTTATTCTTGTAATATTTGGTTTGGTATCTTTATTTAGAAAAAAAGTTAACGCTTTTTACTGATTTTTTTTAACCAGAATAATTACATATCAACAAACTTGCTTAGTCTTTTTTTGATTTGTTTTGTTATTTATAATAAATTAACCTAATATATAATGCAAATAACAATTTATATTTTTAAACTTTCAAAATTAGTTCTGAATTATCATTACATTATAAATTTATAAACCTGGATTTTTATAAAATTGGTAGACTATTTTTTAGAACAACTTGCTATTTAGTTATATATAAATAATAAATACAGTTTAATTATATAATGCTCTTTGGTTATATAGCGTTAATTTGGTTGATGAATTCTGCATATTGTTTATTATAAAGGCAAGTTAATCTAAGTTATAAAATACAAAGGTATTGAAACTTCTAAAAACTAAATAAATAGTATTTAGTTTATGTATACAGATTTATATTTAAACAAAGATTTATTTGAAAGTATAAGACGAAAGAGAAACTACAACTATTTTATATAGCTTCTTGCAATAATCTTTTGCTTAATTCAAATAATTCTAATGTACATTGAGGTAGTAATGCTTTATTTACAACTTAATTTTATATATGTTTTCCTAATATTTAAAAAATTGACTAAAAAACCAGTAAACTTAAAACGTGAGAGTATAATTGTAAATACATATAGTTCATATCAACCACGTAATAAAAAAATGATTAGTCGTATTAAAACATGTATTTATTGTCAAGTATGAATTTTCTAGCTAAACTTGTATGTTTTACAGCATATTAACTAACAGAAGTCACAATGTCAAGTGTGAAGTTAACTAGTGATGAACTAGAACAAGTACGTGTAATATCAGATGCATTTGGTGAAGTAATTTACAATTACATTGATTTTTTTGCTGAACTATTTATATCATTAAATACAAATTTGTATGAGGAACAAAATTCTGAAGCTAAAAAAGAAGTCAAAATAAGAAAGTTTTCGTCTATAAAAAAGGAGTTTTACGATTACCTAAACATACATAAAGAATTTTATCAAGTTATTAAAATAAAACGTAAGTCAAACGACGGTTCAGTATTATACGAACAAGATATATGCTTTGTAGACGATTGTGTAAACTATCTAAGTAATGATGTTGCTTTAAAAGTATCAGAAGGTTACAGTGTTGGTATAAATGATAATATACAAATTGAATGTAGCCACGAAAAAATTCTTAAAACTTTAAAAGATAAAATAGGAAAATCTGTCATAGCAGTTATAGATGTACAGCAGTTCATAGAAAATAATTACTTATTTGACAATATGAACTTCGATATCAAGAAAACAAATTATAAAGATTTAACAGCTTACATAAAGCTAAGAACTGCAGACTACCGTAATGCAAAAATCTCTTCTGAAAATATCAATGAAATGTCTTTTAGATATCAAGGACATATAGAAGACTTTGAAGATGTTGAAACATGTCCAATTTGCTTAGGAGTTTACGAAATAGATCAAGAAGTTTGTCGTTTGCCATGTAACCACTTGTGTTGTAGAGTTTGCACTGAGAAATTGTTTTTAACTCCGCGTCTGGACCATCCTGGAGAATACATTGTTTCGTGTCCAATATGCCGAGGAAATTGTGCATAAAATATGTTAAATGCTTTTTACACGATTTAGAATAAATTTCGAAAAAGTAATTAAAATTTGATTTATTTTTTACAAAAGAAAACAATATAGATTTTTTTATATAAAAAGAAGCACTAAATATTAGCAGTAATACAGCTAAAAATTATTTTAGAATAGTTTTGATATAACGGTTTCAGTACAAAATACCTTTAAAAAAGGTGCTAATTTTCGTAACTATAATTTTTATTTTAACCGTTACAACTTATTGCTTTTAATGTGATATTTATTAAAATCATTAAAAATAATATGTGGCAAAATATTTTTTGTGGATAAAAAAAAAATCGTTAACCTTAAGTTATATTTGCTAGGGTTTCTGTCGGTCTTCATGCTTTTTAAAGAAACTGCAAATGAAACTGTATTTATTAGTTCATTTTTAAACACCTGTTAAAGGAACTTGGATAAAGTTCTACAAAACAAAGCTAACTTAAATTAAAATAGATCCCCAATGTCAAACATATAAAACAACAGTACAGGGAAAAACTTTAAATATTGTTTGTTCTATGAAATTAATTAACGAAATAAAGGTAAATTTTAACTTTTATGAACAATATTTTATTTCTTCTTGTTTTATGAAGGTGGTGATGATAAAATTATGTTATGCAAAAAAATTCGAACACTATTAAAACAGTCTTCAAACAAATAAATAGGAATAGCTGTAAAGTTTACAATACCGTATCTAACCCATATAAAAACTATGTTTAGGATGCTGTAAAAAAAATTTTACTTATATGCTTATAACTTATGATAATTTTAACTTATAATTGGCTTAAAACTTAGTTTTTTATTAGAAAAAAATATTTTCTTAAAAAAGCGTGTAAACAGCCAATACAGCTGCTTATTATGTGTACTAACAAAACATATAAAGAGTAAATAATCTTAATAAATTCTTTATCTAGTACATAACTAGATGTTTTAGCAAATAATTATTTTGCTTTTTTTTTAAGATATCAGGACTAGCAGTATAGATTTTAAGTAAATTATCTTAATAAACTAACTGAGTATATTTAGTTGACAAAGTATCCAGGGTAGTTTGATTGAGCATTGGCATATGTTGCTATTATAAATATTATGATTTTTTATAAATTTAGTAAAAAAATTAATAGTTAAAATAAGTATAAAAGTTTTATCATTTTTTATTTCAACTTTAATTTAAAACTTATTCAACCAAATCAAACAAGTTTAAAAACATTGTAACATAATTTTAGCTATTGCATCTTATGCAAAATTCAACATCTTTCCGAACAAGAATTAAAAAGTTTATTAAATTTATAAACTGTTGCTTAATTTTTCAAAATGAGTATTCATATTGTTAAGAAAGTACTTTTGACCAATTACTTGAAACATTTTTTATCAAGGTCTACAAACCAAATTTAAAGCACCAGATTTTTGCTTACATGCTTTAACTAGCTGACATATTAGGTCTGTCTTACTTTTAACTAGATTCTAAAATTTTTTTATTGTGTTATTTTTTTAATTTTAAACTAAGTTGTTGATGCCTGAGTCCAACATTGCACAATTAACAATATAATAACAAATACAAATTCTATTATCAAATGGTAACAATATACCTCTAACCAGATTAAGTTTATTCATCAATCTTCTTCTGGTTTTTAGCTTCCACATATTGATTGCGTTTGAGTTAGTAGATATTCTTGCGTCTACGAGACTCACGAAATGAAGTATGAGTAGTACATTCTTTTTCTATCTTGTCAAACGATATTTATAAATTTGTAGTCCTTTTAATAAAATATAACCTTTATAAAAGAAACTAGATGTTATCTATCTTGTCAAAGTTTTAATATTGTTTAAGTATAAGTAGAAATATTACTTATTCGTTTTTCATTTAAAATTAGAATTTTAATTGTATTAACTTTATAATATCAAGTTATAATCCCAATAAAGAGCTCAACTAGAGAGGAGCAGATAAACATTAATTAGACAATTTCAGATTGAGAGTTTTATTCAACACAGTGTTTCATGCAAAGCAATGATCACGATTAAAAACTCTATTAAGTAAGATAGACAAAGCCATATATACTAAACAACATTAATCAACACTAATTAAATTCTTATTACAACTGATAAATAAGCTTGCTAGATTAACAAGACTCCGAAATGCTTAATGGATAATTAAGTATAGCCTGTTAGATAAGTATAAAATAGATAAAAAAATGAATAGATAACTAGAAAACATAAATGCAACAATAGTACAACAAAAAATAATAATGACAAAATAAATTATTAAATAAAAAACAAAATAAAATAAAATGCAAGCACGGCTGTAATATACTCATAAAATTTACTAATAAAATTTGTAAGTGCGGACATGACAACATTATGATTTTAAATAAAATTTAGCGAAGTGTGTGCATTTGCCAATTAACTCAGTTCTTGAGTTGAGAGATAATTTTTTGTCGGCAAATGCTATTTCAAGTCTTTCTACATTGCAAAGTGAGCAAATTTTGCTCGGTTTGCGTTGAATAATTTTATGTATTATCTTCCACTTGATGTTTTTCTTGGTCATATCTTTGCTGAATTTGGCGGTCTGGATGAAGGAGCTCAGTTTCGTCGATTCTCTCAGATTTTTGTTTCTGAAACTGTGCATATGCTCGTTGTATATAATTTTAAAGTGTCTTGCAGTAGATCCAATATAATGGTACTCTTTGTTGTTGTGTGTTACCGTGGCTTTGTATATAACACTTCTGGAAAGGAATTTACCTTCCACTGGGCATGAAGTTTTAACTCTGCAGTTGCAAGTTGTTTCATTTTTCTCTTGGTTGTTGCTCGCCTCAATGATTTTAAGATTTGATTTGCTAATTTCTGATTCTATGTTGGGCATACATGAGTAGCTAATTTTGATCGTATTTCTGTTCAGAATTTTATTAAGAGGTCCGTTTTTGGGGAAGTGTTTGTCCACTTACTCTAGAAATTCTTTTTCTAATTTGGTTTTTAAAGTTGAGCTAAATGGAGGGTTGTAGTGGATACTTTCTTTTTTCTTCTTTTTTTTCTTTTTTTGTCAGCTATTCCATCTTTTTGGTTAAAGTATTCTAGGACGTTGTTGAAGCCACTGTTTTTTAACGCTTCTTCGTAAGGTTCTTTGTATTTGTTAAACATGGATTCGTTTTTAGACAGAGTAGACAATCTATTTTGTATCATATTATGTAGTTCTCTTTTGACACTTGGAGGATGGTTGGAATTTACATTTATGTATTTTTCTTTTGCATTAGATTTTCTTGGGGATGGTAAATATCATTTTGTAGATCAAGTGAATATCCAGGAAATCTACCTTGCTGCTGTCTAGTTCAATTTTGATTCTTAAGTTTTGTTCCGAGAAAACTGCTCTGATATCCTTTCTTGTCTTTTCTATGATTCTTTTTGAACTCTTTTTAATTATCAAAAGGCCATCATCGCGGTATAACCCAAAGTTTTCTTTCGATAAAAATTGGTTCAAATTGTTTAATAGGAACAAGCCGATTAATTCGCAGACTTCAGCGCCATGGTAACTTTCCATCTGCACGTCAAATAAGTCTTCTTTTGCAACCTTTTTTATCCAAACTTCGTTGTCATGTATAAGGACTGTCTCGCAAGAGTGCAGTATAATTTCTATGTCTGAGCTGGTTATTTTAGTGTACTTCTTTGCAAATTCGATAGATTTCAATAACAAGTTTTTTGATATACTTGGATAAAATTCCTCTATATCAAACTTTATAAATGTGTAACTGCTTTTGTTGGTGATTTTATTAAACCATGTTATAACATTGTTGATGTTTTTCCACTGATCCAATTTAGTCTTTTCTTTAATTTTGGGGATTATTTCGTCTAAAATGTTTTTACTGATTATTCCAATACTTGATTTTGCTGGGTTCAGGAGTCTGAATTTTAAGTTATAAGGAAAGTTTTCCTTGTGGTCTTTAAAGGATTAGAATTAGAATTTTATAAACTTTACTTTTATCAAAATGAATGAAAAATAGTTATAGATTTTTTATAAAACGACTCTCTGACTTCTTACAAATTGAAAATCAGTTTTAAAAAAAAATTCATTTGATTGTTAAGATCTATTTATAAAGACAATCACCTAAATATACACTCTGTGTTTGATAAGTTTATACATTACATTTTAAAAATCGTATATATTCTATTTAAAAATTAAAATACAAACATTCGTACTTTTTATTGCTTTTTTCTAATGCAAATTCGATATATATATATACTAAATTTTTGATATGCCGTGTTAAAATACATATGTTTTTAATTCAATAACTTAATAAATGGAACTGAATTCGATGAAAGTTTTTTTAGACAGTGTATTATACGATATTTTTGTTAAAATCTAAAAATGTCTCTAGACTTTTGGTATTTTCCATTAAACTTCAACTTGTCCTCTAATAGGTCGACACCTTCAAGGTCAACGACATGCTCGTAGTTTACAGGCTTGTTGCATTCAGGACAATTTAGCTTGCTTTCACAAAACCGCTTAACGCAAGGCTTATAAAACATATGGCCGCGAAGTGTGACTGGTATCACTTGTTTCGAATTGTTCATAGCCCTAGTAAAAGCTGTACAAACATAAGAAATATTTTTCGTTTAAGTAATAAATATTAAAACCTGAAAGTAGTTGTATACGTTTGTTAGTGATAATACAAAAAAATACAAAAAAAAATGTTAACAGTTTATGACAGATCTATGAGAATTTCGCAAAATTTTTTTTTCTTAATAATTAAAAAAAAAAAATTTAACAAAAAACTAACAAAAGCCTAAGCATGGAATTTCGTATTCCTGAGACAAGCTCGAGATTTACATTAGTTTATTTATACCAATATGTATGACAAGTATTTGGTAGACTGAGACCGGTTTCGTGCTTATTAGACTCATCAACATTACACAACCGAATTAACTGTAGTGGTCAATCTTCAAACGATCAATTTCATATATAAAAGACCATAAATCATTTAAGTAAAAAATACACAAATCCGTTAGTTTTTTTAGATTGTTGTACTGTTTGAGTAAACAGTTTGTACTGCCTAAGCAGGGAGAATACATATTTTCAAGAAAGTCATCAATCTCAACAACTTAGCAATATTTTATTTGTAGCTTTAAAGATAAATGCCTTCAGTAGGCAAAAGTTGTTTTAAAGTAGATGTAGTATTCAAAAAAGGCTGCTTTTTAAACAATAAATGTAATTGAATAAGCGATTACAGAACACTGGTCAACAGTAAGCTGAACGATTAAGTGCCTAATTGTAAGTTGTTTTACAAAAAAAAGAAACAACTGTTTTTACAAAGTATGGTTTTAGATGAAAGTTGAAACGGCTTTATGGGCCCTCGAGCCGCAATTTGCCGGTCCAATTTTAAACTAAAGTTAAAAACTGCTCTATAAAAATGTTTTTAAAACAATAAAATGTTTTAAAATGGTTCTTAAAATATTTTATTACTGAAGCTGTATCATAATAAAATCTAAAACAAATCTAAAAATTTAAGTCAAATAATTAAAAAAAAACAAGTTTTACATTTTGCATTTAAGGCTTTTGTACTTCGATTCAAAATCAATACTCTTTAGTTTTAGTCGGTAAAAATTGCCAATTATAACAATAACAATAGTTTTTTTGTAAGTATTTATTTATTTTATAGTACTTAACTATAACAAAACTTAAATAAAAAAAACAAATTTGCCTATATAGAAATAGGTTATACAGCCTAAACCGTCAATTTGATATACCAAAACTATATGCGTGAAAATAAATATTTTCAAGTAAAATTAAGTGTATAATAGTAATATAGTTGACAATTACTAACAGTTTTTGTTGAAAATTATGATAAATTACAAATCAAAGTAAAATAAAACTGTAATTTTAATACGTTTAAAACCAAGTTTTGAAATTAAACTTTTAATACAATATAAGTCACTAAATATGATTATGTATTTAATAAAAGTTCAAAGATGGTCACTCGTTTAAGTTTTCAAAAGAAAAAAGTAAAGATGGTAATACTAAAGTTGAAACAATGACTTAATGCTTCTTTATTAACTATATTATTTTAAAGGTTTATTAAGAAAAAGTTTGTTTTTAATAAATTTTGACTAGCTTTTCTATCAAATTTAAATGCATTGTGCATAAACGTTTCAAAAAGGTATTATTTCAAAAAGGTTTCCCTAAATAAAATAAAAAGTTATCTGCTGTGAAACTTATAATACATCTAGTAGCAGAAATAAAAATTTTAATACATTTAATGCGCTTTAATAATAGATGTTAAAAAAATAAAAATAAATAAACAAAAAAATACTAACCATATCAACTTTTTAATTTAGATAGATAATATTATAACTCACAAAATTTTAAGATTTTATTTCAAAACATTGTTTTATTTAAAAAAAAAAGAGAATATCATTCAATTAAACTTAATATTATATAACATTTCAATAAAAAGTATAAAAGCTTTAAATTACAGCTGACGTAATAAGTACAAAGCTGCAGCTAATTAAAGAATGAAAATAAAGTTTTCATAGCTTAATTTTAAAGATTATGGCCTTTTGATTCCTGTCAGTTTTCATAGCCTAAACAAACTGAACATTTATGTGATGTTACTATCACAAATAAACTATTTGAATTTTAAATAATGTTTTACTTAATATTATTATCGTTAGTATTATTGTTTATTGTACAATGTTGGACTCAGGCTTCAAAAACCTTAGCCACTTAAACAGAACATAAAAAGAGAAAAATGAAAACAAAAACGTTTACATTGAACTGTAAATAAACATAAACATCACATTAAACATAACCAAGCTAATAAAAACTCATTAATAACATAAAGTTATTTGATTGATATAAAAAGCAATAATTTAAAACTTACAAAGGAGTTTGTACGATTATAATAAAATTAAATTAACATTTTGTTACAGGGGAGGCTTAGCAAAATTAAAATAATTAGTATTATAAATTAATTTAGTTAATTTATTTGAGATAAACATTTTAGCTACTTTATATTTTTTGTATTGTTTTTGTGAAAATTACTGAGTCCACAATTTATACTAAAATTTATACTACGTAATTTAAATCTTTATAGTTTTAAACGAACATGTTCCACCTTCTTACATTGTGTAGTGATTTGTTCTAAATAGATCTTTATAAAGTGAACGTTGTCACGGATTGTTTTTAAAATACTTATAATTTTCAATGCTATTTTATTTTCTGTTATTTGATATTTATAGTGGAAAAAACTAAAAAATTGACTAAAAATGGCCTTAAATTTGAGATTAACAACATCATAAGCCATAAATAAATTAAATTTCTATCTTTTATACTCTAGAGACTTCAATGCGAGTTTAATCAATACATCATTAAATTATTAAAATTATATGTTACAACGACTAAATATAAACCGGGTTAAATTTCTTTACACAGATTTAATTTTGTTAAGTTTTTTAAGGGTGACCAAGTTTGTTTATTATATCTAAGCTTCGGACTAACGTATGTTATAAATAGTTTTGTCAGAATAGTAGCTGAGTTAGTTTTAAAATTTTTTGATATTTGATAGGATGAAAATTTTGCAACATTTTATAAAGAATTTATGTGTTTGTTCAATTTTAAAATTTAAGAGATATATATTCCTAAATCTTAAAAATTTAACAGTTAATAACTTAGTATAGAAACACATAGCTTGTTATTTTAAACCTAGTAATTAAACATTATTTAAATTTAGATGATACAAAAAATACAACTCAATTATGATTTCGTTTTTATTTTTGTTTAAATTTTTAAGTAATTAAGTTAACAATATCAAAATATGTTATTTTTTTTTTGTTTTATGTGTATACTGTTAAAACTTATAACAAGGACAGCGTTATAATAAATTGGGAAAATTAATTAAGATTCAGAGCACTTATTAAGATTTTACATTTTTTTTACTAGTATTTTCAAATTGCAAAAAATTCAAAAGCATTTTTATGTATCTAAAAAGCTTTAGAAATTTTTTTAATGGAATTTGTGTATTTCTTAAGGGTATTGTAAAAGTCTTCTCGAGATAATACTGCTTTATTGATTAAGAAAGTTAGCGTTCCACTAGACAGGTCTAGATACGACTCTGATTGGCATACTGCTGTGCTCCCTTTAATTTATGGTATAAATAAAAAAATATTTTATTTATTGTCTAATTTTATGAATTTTTTTCCTTTATGTAGTATTGGTTTCAAATTTTAAAAACAGGTACATAAGTTTTTCTAAAGATAACTATAAAACATACTTGTATTTGTAAATAGAAGTTTGTATGTTAAACGATAATATAATGACTTATTATTGATATATTTTAGAGAATTAATACACATCCTTATTTTTTAAAATAAACTTGTTTTAATCATGCTATGAATTTCTAGAACAACTTATCTTAGCTACTTTTTAAAATAAAAAGTAAGTATTCAACTTAAAATAAAAATTCGGAAAAGTTTCTAGCTTAAAAATATAAATTGTTTATTATAAAAGATTTATTATATATTCAACGGGTTAAGGTCGTAAAAACTGAAACTGTCGAACTAAACAATAAATTATTGTTGCAGTTTTTTACTAAAACGTCAGCAATCATTATAAAAACTAATGTTTTAAATTAATTTTAAATTAAAAACCACAAGCTTTTCATCGTCTTTACTGTACATACAAAACGAATAACAAATAATTAAGACAAAAACTTTATAACAAGTTAAAAAAAATTAGTAGCTCTACATTTGCTGATAATTTTTTACAAAACTAAACAATTAATTTTAATTAGAATAAAAGAAAAGTTAATTTCGACTAAAACTACAGTGTTATATACTTTTTTTTTAATTATTAAACCAATTTAGGTTGTACAAACTCAAGTTACTACTATCTTTCATATTTTACATTTATCCAGTTAAATTATACTAAAGTATACAGATTAATGTTACGTTAATATTCTAATACGTAAGTAATTATAGCATATAATATTTTTATACTATGTTTGTGATTTAAAAAACGAATTTAAGGAAATGTTTTCTGTTAGAGATAAAATATGTTATTATAAGTGGTTAATATTTTACTTAATCGGCTTTAAGATTAATTATTCAGACAACTTCTCAATGAATTTAATGATATTTTTTAAAATTATAAATTTATTACTTATTTAAATGGCTAAAGCTTTAAGAACTCAATAAAGACCTTTACACATTAAATAATTAAGTTTATGAGTAACTGAAACAATTACTTAGATAATTTAATAACTTCTTAATTTTTTATAGTGATAGTTTTATTACTTATTCAACCGGCTTATGACAAACGAATGACCTTTATCCACCATAAATATCATTGAGCAGTTAACTTACATAGAAGTATAAAAGGTTACGAATTTATTGATTAAACTCTTTATTTATAAAACATAGTTTAAAGCACTAATTGTAAAATAGTTAGATTAATAAATTTTCAATTATGTTTTGTAAGTTTTTTTACTTATTTAACCGGTTTAATTAATACAAACTAATTGAATTACTTACATTATAGTCATGACATGAGAAAAAAAATTATACTAAAGTTAAATTCATATTGCAGTACTATGTCAATAAGAACTACGTTTAACAGCTTTTAAAATTAACTTTAAAAAATAATCTGGCACTCGCTGTTGTACTAACCAAAATGACAGCTGTAAAGTTTAAGTAAAACACAGAAAGTTTTTGGTAATATAAATAAAAAATTTTAAGTTAATATTTGTAAATGACTTAGAGTATATTGTGAGAAAACTAAGTATAAAAACGAGCTAAGTTTAGATTACAAAAAACCTTCTGTATTTTATCTAAACTTTACAGTTGTCATTTTGGTTAGTACAACAGCGAGTTATTTTGAAGTCTGGCACATTGGAGATATAATACTTTTATGTGTTTGTACATTCTATCATGATGATAAAACGATCAAATGTACAAACAAATCAATATAAATATACAATAAGAAAATAAAAGTTGTTTAAATACTAATAACTGACGTCAGAAAACTAAATTTCTTAAATAATCTTCTTTAAAACTAAATATACATGTAAAGTTCAAGTGTTTACTAGGTGTTGTCTCTAAGGTTTTTTGTAGCTCGAATCAGCTATGTATAGTTTTAGTACTTTAAATTATATTATTTCTGTTTTAAAGAGTTTATAATTTTAAAATTTTGCAAGATGTTTTAACTGAAGTGGATTATAAAATTATTTTTCATAAAAGTTTTACTTAATGTAGTATTTTATTGTTTTTATGTATTTTTAAAAATTCGAAATATAGTGCATTTATTGTTTCATATTAATATATCAGACGGTTTAGCCTGTAAAAATACATGTTGTTCCATGGGTCTAAGTTTTTAAATATCTAATGAATTTTTAAAGTTTAAGTTAAAATGTTTGTCATATTTACTGCTCTATGACGTCAGCACTGACACATAAATAAAATCAAAATTATTTCTTATATATAGTTATTTTTATATTTTTAAGCTTTTAACTTTATAATTAAAAATAATTATAATAACGTATAACATGTTTTTGAATGTAAAATAAAACCTCATAACTAATTAGTGTTTAATTTGATATTATGTTTAAAAGTACTGTAACAAAATCCAATCAATATATCAGACGGTTTAGTTTTTAAAAATAGCCTCATTATCAAAACACAAGTTCTAAAAGTATCTATCAAATATATAGAATTTTAATAAAACAAGTATAGTTCTTAAAGTTTTACGACGTGAGTACTGATATAAAAGATATAATTTAACATTTTAACAAAATTAAACTCAGTTTATTTTAAAACAATGTTTGAGAATTGTTTGAAATAAGACAAACCAGATCTTCAGTTTAGTAATTAAATCTTATTAAAGTAGAGTAGTAAAGTAAGGTTGTTAAGAAAATTTAGTTACTTAAATTTAACTGAAGTTCTGCAAAAAACTTGCCAGCTCACTCAAAGCACTGAATTTTTATTAAAACATTTTACCACTCATTGTACTACTCATTGTAAATCTGCCGAAGATCGTTTTTCTTAAGTGTTAAGTTATTTAAACTAAACTCTACAAGATCATGTTACAATTTTTATGTCAGTACGTAAGTAATAATAGTACATTATATTTTTTCGATGTTACATTTATATATAATATATTTTTTTTAAAACAACTAAACTATGTTGTTTTAATAGGCAAAAAATTAAATGATTCGGTTTAAAAATTAAAATTAAAGCTCTAGAAACCAGAAAATAAAAGATGTATAATATATCTCAAAACAATAATTCCATCAAAAAGTAGAGAACTTAACCATAACTTTTTATTTCTACTCTGTTATTGACACTACATAATTATATATATTGTTTATTGTGCAATGTTGGACTCAGGCATCAAAATCTGAGCCACTAAAACAGGACACACAAAAAGAGAAAAAGAAAATAAACTTATATTTAAGACTTTAAGATAAATTATATATATAAATATATAAACATAATTTGAATAAAAACACAAAGTTAAACACGATATGATATACAAATCAAATAAATAAAAAAAATCAATACAAAAAATTTCAAACTTATATATTAATTAGTACATACAATAAAGAAGTTTGTCTAAAATCATCGCTTATAAAACAAACTTCATAATTAGAAAATAAATAAGTAAACGTATAGTTTGTAGGAGCGAGGCGTAGAGAAAAGAATATCTTTTCTTTTGTTTATTATGGAAAATTAGTGAATTTTACTGTTATCTATTGTATTTAAATCAAATATTTTTAACCTTAGAAATTGAGTTTTTAAAAGTAAGTAAGTACAAATTAAACATTTGTCTTGATTAAATCATCCTTAAGCAAATAGTTAAAAGGTATGGATAGAAAAGAAAAAAGAAATAACCTGTATTTAAGATTCATACAAAATACTTTTAAAACGCAATGGAATTTACAATCAGTTAAATAATTTTGAGTTTCTGACAAACAATACATTTCAATTTAATTTTGGACGATAAAAAAGTGCTTAAAAAGTTTGGTTTAAGAAACTGGTGTACGAAAAACTTTTAGGTTATTGAGTCGTACACCACATAATTGATCAAACAAAGTAAATAAGTATGCAAGTTGGCATACATTATTTTTATAAATTAGTTCAATATAGATTAAATTAAACCAGCTAACCAGAATAGCTGTACAAACTCTGAAAAAGAATTATCTTTATTTTACAAACTTTATATTTTCTAGTAACTAAAAAGTGGATCAAAGGTTTGTTGTTATAACAAAATTGTGTAGTTTAGAAGTTTTTAGTAAAAAGTTTATTAAATTCAATATTAACAAAATTAATTCTAAGAATGAGAAATAATAATCATTTGATATACATTTTTAATGAAGTATTGTTAACAAAAGAAACTTTAAAATTATTTCACTTATTTAATTTCTAGTTTATTTTTTTTTAAACTTTTATAAAATAAAACGCAAGTTTTAACTTAATTAATAATTGTGCATTATAAATATTAGAGTTTGTAATGTCATTAGGATCTCAAACTTTATTTATTTTTTTTAGATTAAATAGTTTTTTATCATTGAATTATCTTCCTACTTAAATGTTTAGTAAATTTCTCAAGTTTAAAATAATGCAAATTAAATACTTTTAAATATTTTTTAATAGCGTAGTATTATGGTTTGTAGCGGTATATTATATTTACTTTATACTTAAACATTTTTATTAATTTTTGAAACCAAGCCATAAACAGTAATGTTTTTTATAAGTACAATTTTGTATTAAAGAATTTAAAAATATTAAATTTTATTTTCTAAACTAATTAATTAATTTTAATAAAAAATAATTTAAAACGTTGCGTAGATTTTAAGATTCAAAATATAAAATAAAAATTAATCAAAATATTTTATCTGTCTTAAAGATATATTAGGAAGTGTGAATATAAAAATAATAAATAAAGTTTTTTAAAATTACTGATGCGTATAATTCATTTCAATTATTTAACACTTTTAATAATTTAAATACAACAATAGCAAACTTTCATTTATGTACAAGTTTTAATCATTAAAATTACTACATGTATTAGAAACTTCTTCTTAAGTTTGTTAGTTTTGGTTCATGTAGCTAAACATAGTTCTTTATTTTGTAAACTATCACTGTTGAAGTTTTCATCTGGCTAAAATATATAAGCTATAATTTTCTATATTTCTAATTGTTGTACAAATACACAAGTATTTATAACAAATGAAATAAATTTTAGTAGCTTTAAATTTAAAGAATTTTGGGATTTAAAAAAACCGACACAATTAACATTTTTTGCATTTGTATTAGTTTTCTCCAATTCATTTATTGAACGACTCAAACAACACTAAAAATTGTGGTTAAAAAACCTGGTGTACAAAAAGTGTTTCAGTTATCGTTTTGTACACTACTTGGACATCGTCTTGTCCAGTAATTAAATACATTTATTGCAAAAATTATTAAATCAGACGGTTTAGTCCGTAAAACCACTAACTTCTACACGAGACTAAATTTACGATTATCAAATTAATATATATTAATAATTTATAAAGTTCTAAGTTTTACAGCTATATGACGTTAGTACTCACATATAAAATTCAAACAAGACTATCAATAAAAATTTATCTAAATATTTAAGTTTTGTTTCACTAATCTTAATCTAACAATATTTTACATCTTTTACAACAAGTATAAATGAGATGATTATTACGATGCACATTAAATGAACAAAATCTTGATACACTTTAGCTGTAACTGCTAGATAATAAGAAAGTTCTTTAAAACAACCAACCGTTAATTAAGCAAAAAAGCTTATGTCTACCTCAAAAAACATTTCATTTACAATTGAATGTTTTTCAGGCAAAAGTCATAGCTGCTAACAGTGAAGACCATTGGTTTATAAGTTTTTTAAACTTATGATCTTAAAATAGACGTTTTATTTATTATATTTGTAACAAGTGATATGTCTAAACTTTAGTTACAGTCAAGTGATAGTATGTAAAGTAAAGTTAAATTTTAATATTTATTTAGAAGACTGTAAAACTTAACAAATAATTATGAAAACTGTTTATATGTTTAGTGACATTATGGTTTTCCGACTATTATTTTAAAACATAAGTTTTTAAAGCTTTTTTTTTTTGTAATTTTTGTAATTAAATTTAATTAGAATAAATTAACACAAAACAGTTATTTTTCAAAAAGAAAAACATAATATTTTTATTTTTTTATAAAATGCAGCCTTAATTACATTGTAATCTGCTAATATGATTTTTAGCCTATATAGGCTATACAAACTTTAAAAATAACTCTTTTGCATTAACAATAAAAGTTAGAAAAAATTATAAAATAATATGTAGAACAGTATTGTGGTTTTATTATTGATACGTATGCAATCATTAAATAATGGAAAATATTTTTTATATTTCATTACACATAACTTTTCGAAACTATACGCGTTTCATTGTCAAGTGATAAATTTTTAAATGAATTTTGAAAAAGTTTTTGTTAAATGAACAGCATAAAAAACAACTTTGAATTATGACGTATGAATAAATTTAAATTAGGATTAAGTAAAATAACAAAGAATGTTGCAATAGTATCGTAATATTTTTAAATAGCTATCTATGTCATTAGTCATAAATTAAAACATAAACTTTCATCCTTATTTAGTTTAATACATCATAATCATAATGTATCGATGCTATGATTTATTAGGAAAATAAATTGGAACATATTTTCTTGATTTTATGATTCCAAGTTTTATTTATTTTAGCTTTTAATAAAATAACGAATTAAGTCTACAAAACCTAAGCCTGGACTTTCTTGTCTCGTGGGACGAGCTAAAATTAATAAATGTTTTGACCATCAGACCACAAGCTTTCAGTAAACTGATACTAATGGTTTGTAATTGTTGAAAATAGTCATGTTGGCGGAAATGAAAAGCCTACAGTCGTTAACCTGCTAACGATTTTTCTTATTTACATGTAGTACATTCATTTATCAGTTTCAAGGCTACTAAATTAAATCAATAAATGTTTAGCATTAACTTCATAACAGTTTTTGAAAAGTAAATTTACTTGCAATGTTCTCTATTGTTACAAAATGAAAATTGAAGTAATTAAATTACAAAATATGATTTAATCTTATAACTATATTTCATTAAATTAAAGTTTTGTTTTAAGTATATATTAACTACTTAATTTTATAATGAAATATTTAAATAAAATTCAATACGTTCTTTTGACACGTAATAATCAGTTGACAACAAAATTTACAATAAACAGAATATAAATTTATTGTATTTAACAATTAGTAGTTAGATTTAAATTCATGTCTTTTATATAACCTTTAACAACTAAGTACTGCAGTAGAAATTGTAAAAGTGTAAGTTTCCAGTTTTATTTAGACTGATAAAGACTTAAATTTAGACAAAGTTAAGGAACATAACTAAGTTAAATTTCATATTAGAAAAAAGTTATTTTTTGCTCTCAAACAAGTTAAACAAAAAAAAAAAGTTCTTTTTCTAATTACTTGAGCTAATGTAAGCGTAATATGTACTACAGTACTAATGTAAGCGTAACAACTGTATCATTACTACGTCACAATTATTATAGAAATTTTAAAAATCTAAATTTTTGTTTACACTTATTTTAAACTGCAGCTTACTGAGGAGTGCATGAAACTTTACGTTTCATGTATGAAACAGCTGTATAAATTATAGTTTATATAATTAGATAAACATGTACTACGTATATACATATTCAAAAAGTTTTATTTTATTTAGCAGTTACGTATCTGTTGCTGTAATCCTCGTGAATAATTTATTAATTTTGTTTTAGTTTTTATTCAGCTGTTTTTATTAGAATGATTTTTTGTTGTAAAAATAAGATTTTTTCATAAGTTAACTTTTATTTGAGTCATTATAAGTATTGTTGTCATGATATGTAATCTTATTTAATAAAAAAGTGCTAGTATAACATTATTTTAGTAATAAATTTCCCAGTAATAGTAAAATAAATTGACTTTTCTTAAAATGAAAATGAAATATTCTTTTTGATAAAGACAAAAAACTACTTCAGACTTATTTAAGTATAAATAAAGTTAGTTAAAGACATAGTTAATGCTTGAAAAAATACGTTAATAACATTGAAACCAAAGGTTTAAGTAAAACAGAGACTAAATACCAACATTTATTCACTTGAAAGTTTTACATTTGATAATTATTTCTTACAGTTTAATAAAAACAGATTACATTACTTACTATTGTAAAAACAGTAAATAATTAAATTGTTAATGAATGCTTCAAACCCTTAAACAAATTTCTGCTTGCTATAGCTTATATAAACAAATAAAACGTTTTCGGCCGGTTTAGACCGTACAAATTTTTCGTTAGGTGAATCAATTGTATTATAATAATCAATTTGTTTATATATACATATGAAAAGATAATTGTTTGTTATTTTACACCTTGACGTATTTTAGTTGTTTTCCCCCGTTCCGTTCCCTACTCTTCTAATCTACCCAAATTTTATTTAAAACTAAAAACTATAATTTAATATAAGAAAGCTATTAGAGTTATTTGAAAGTTATTAATGTAAAGTAGTTAGAAGTACACAACTGGTTAAGCTTGTTCTATATCATCTATAGTTATGCTTTTGCTTGTAGTTAAAAAGAAAAATACATAATTTTTTTAAAGATCTATTAGTTTATTAGATTTAAATCTAATAATTCCTTTGATACTATTTCTACTGCAAATTTTAACTTTTAGTACTTCAATTAATTTTAGTTTTCAGGTTAACAGTAGCAATGTAAAAACAATCTGAAGCTTCTAGTCACGCTTTGTAAAATTATAAAATAAAGAACTATAAAAACTTATTAACAACAAAAAAGTATCTGCAAAACCTGTAAAGCGAGCAACTATTTAAGATTTGTTTTAGTTTTAAAATTGTATATATTTGTTTAAAACTTTGCGTTTAAAAACTGCTTTCTTAAAGTTATTATATTCAAACTTTGAATAAATATAACAATAAATAAATTGTCTATTTAATGTAGAATAATGATTTATAAAGTAAATTTTATTCATTTTTTAAAATGAGTGATTTTGTTTATTTTTTCTAGTAAAATTTACTACCATTACAAAACTTTTAAATTTATGAAATTATATCAAATAGTTTAAGATTACATGACTTATTTTTTACTTATAAGAAATGTATTTTTATACAAGATATATTATTAACATTTTTTTTGCTTAAAATAATAGTTTATCAACTTTTAAATATTTTATCGCACTAAGCATATGTTAAGTAAAAATAAATAAAAAATTGCAATTTTTAAAAAAGTTTATGTTATTTTTACATATGTTTAATTTTAAGTTTTTTTTTTATTTCCAACTTACTAAACTTTTTCAACAGCAAAGTTTTTTTACAGACTTTAAATAATTACTGATTAAAAATAAACTTAAAAAGCTTACACATAAAATAAACAACTAACATTATCAAAATAATTAAGAAATTGTTAGTTCGAAACAAAAGTTTAAAACCATTACCCTTACATTACTATTTCTGAGAATTTTAACTCTTATCAAAATGAAGTTAATCAAAATATAAAAATTAAATATACAAATTCTTAAGAATAAAATAAACCAATAAGTTAGTTTTGAGATTAATTGTAAACCTGAAAGGCGAGCTACTATTTAGTTTTGTTTTTAAGCATCTTTTTCAAAAAACAAAAAGTTGTTTTTTTTAAGATTTTTAAATTGGTGTTTAAACAACAGTTTCTATATGTTTTTTAAAATCAAATCTACAATTAAGTTAAGCTGAGGTACACTGTTCTTACTTTTTTTAACCTTGAAAATCAAAGTAAATTACAGCTGACGTATTGGGTAAAAAAACAGCTAATTTATAAAAAATTGTTTTTTGAATTTAGAACGCTAAACATTAATAGTATTCTAGCTCTTAAAAAGTTTGTGCAGCCTAAATCGGCTGAGTTTTCAAGTAAGCATAAAATTTACAGTAAACTAAAAAACATAAGACAAAAAAAGTAACTTAGCTTACACAATGGCAACTCAGACTTAAATAAAGTTTAAAACACAATCTGGCTTAATATTTGACTAAGTGCATAGTGAAACAATCATAAATAAAAACAAATTCATACATACTTTATTTAGTATATGATTTAATAATTTTTTCGACGAAATGCTAAAAATGTGCTTAAATTTAGTTTATATTAGTTATATGATTTTGTTCAACTTCTTTTTGCTTTTTAAATTTTAAGTATTGTTTTTATTCATATTAAATAGATTTTATCCTTTTTTCGTTTTGCCTTTATATGTGCAAAAAGTAAATTTAAACAAATGCAAATTTTATTTTATTGAAATTTGAGTTTACTTTTTATTATTATGATTCAACAATGTACTGATAGTTTTTATCAAATTATTTTACTTTTGCATTGACACCTTAAGATAAAGTTTATAAAAAGACTATGTCATAAAAGTAAAACAGTACAAATGTCACAAATTTCTATCGTCCAACTATATATGAAGAGAATAACTATATATAATTAATAAAACAGAAAAAGAAAACTTTTCTGTTTTTAATGTCAAAGAAAATAGAGTTTATAGTAACAACGTTTTAAATAATTTTTACAGTTTTAAATCTCTTAATAAAATATTAAAATATAATCAGTATACAATTAAGTTTAAAATTCTTAGCTTCTTAAAAAAAATTGTATAAACACTTTATAAAATCAGCTAACTGAAATAGCTGTACAAACTTTAAAGATTAAAAATAATAATTTTGTTAAACTTTAGATGTTTTTTAATTTAAAAGTTAATTAAAAGTTTGTGGATTTAATTTAAAGTTTTTAGGTTAAAACACATTAGCAGAATATTAAAATGATAATAAAACCTCTATCGAAATATTTATTATAAAAATAAAACTAAATAAACTAATTTTTAAAGTGAAAAACTGTTTTAAAAGTTATATTAATAATTAATGTAAACCTACTATCGTAACTTGTAAACTATAATTCAAGATATTTTGGTACTTTAAAATAAATACATATTTCACTTGATTATTTCTTAAATTTTGTAAATATTAATTTATCACTGGAATTTATACAACATTTTCAAGTTAGTTTTATTTTGATTATTTACATAGAAATTAAGTAAAGCTTGTTACCATTAAGTTTTTTTGTTATTAACAAGTTTAGTAACTTTTTTAAAGTTTATATTAGTGTATATGAAATAATTTCAGATAATTTTTATAATTGCTTAAATTAAACTATATATACTTGTATTTTTTTTTTTATGTAATTTTATTTTTATTTTTAAATTATTCCGATCAAATTAGTTTAAAACAACTTTTAGTATAGGTAGTATAAAAAAACGACTGAAATTATTTATCTTAACTGAGTAACTTAATATACTTATGATTTTAAACATCAGATATATCTTTTTAATAAAAAGCAAGCTTTAAATTGATAACGATTTTTCCTTATACGAATTATGTGCTATATAAACAATAATTAAAGTTTATAATGCACCTTTAAAACTTAATACATAAACAATCTTTAAATGATTTTGAAACCGATTGACGTCATAAAAAGTTGACCACAACACGTACAATGAGCAGTTTTGTTTATATTCTCATTATAATTTTTATTATTACATGTTTTTCAACGTTCAATATTTTTACAGCCTTTACTGGCTGAACTCTTATTTGAAAAAAGTTGAAAAACCTGCCTCTGCGATTATACATTGATAAGAAAATATTTGCTAGAATATAAATATTGTTAGAATGATAATTAAATTTAACAAACGTGAAATTTTTAAATGTATGTTTTTATTACTTTTTAGGTGGTAAAACATCTTTTATACATTTAGTACACTAAAATATGTTGAGATTTAGGTTAATACTACTACCGATTATAATAATAAACAAACGAATTTTAGAAGAAGTTATTACATTATTTAAGTCAAAATAAAATTAACCCGTTGAATACAATTGATAGTTTTCTGAAACTATTGATATAATGTTAATTTTTTTCAACTTTAGCATGTTTAACCGAATGCTGTTGGTCAAATAATTAAAGTGGAATAGTTAAAGCTGATTTCAGCTTAAAGAAAACCCCAAGCTTTGGCTCTGATAGACTTTCGCCGATAGTTAGTTAAATATCCTCTGTAAAAATACAACTTCATATAATTTGTTCAAGAAACCTTTGTGCAATATTTCATAAATTTAATTCTAAAATAACAACAAAAAGTTTATAATCTTTACAACGCAAACTAAAAGTAATAATTTTTTAATTAATGCAAAACTTATTTTACTCTATCATTTTTAAAGTAGTTTCATTAGTTTTGCAAAAAAAAAAATATTCTTTTGAATAAAAACAATTGAGATTTTTTTATATGTATTAAATAAACTTTTTTGCTTTTTATAAGATAACTACGTTACTACTAACATGCAAATGAATAAAATGACATTAATATTAAAACATTTTTCATACAGTATAAAATAATGTGTAATATGCAGAATAATAAACGGTTTATAATTAAAGTGTGTAAACTTTTAAGTTTTTTTTTATAAAGCAAATATTGTCTTAAAAGTAAAATATAAAAGTTTTGTCTTTGTTTTATAACTTTTACATTAAACAACTTTCTTAACAATACACATCTACCTTTTTTTGACTAATATTCAACATCCTTTTTACGCTATGAAAACTTTTCTATAAGATTTTAATTCAAAGATTATTATTCAAGTGATATATTGTTTTAGCCATTCGTGAATATTATCTAATGTTTTTTGTAAAGAAGTTTCTGACTTGCTAAATACTTTTACGTCATCTGCAAATAGACTTATTTCGCTTTGAATGTGAGTATTTAAAGTAATATCCTTGAGGTAAATCAAAAAGAAGAGGACCAATGACTCCACTTTGAGATACTCCACTATGTTTTTAATATAATTGTACAAATGTTTTACTGTTGTTTTGTTGTCATGACATCATCTTTTTGATTTCACAGTTATTTAATCTCTTAATACTAGTATATGTCAGCAAGTCTATTCTAATTTTTATAAATAAAGTTTTTTTAATTTAGTAAATTATGTGTTTCAAAATGTAAAACATAAGAAAATTCATAAACTAAACTTAAAAAAAAATATTATAATAAATTAAGCTGCACAACTAAAAGTAGATGTTATTAATTAAATTAGTTTAGAAAACATTTTTCTTCGACTTTTAATTTTTCAACAAAATGTAAACCAAATATATATATTGTTTATTAGCCGGGTTAGGCTGTTAAAATAAGAAGTATCAGGCAAGCAACATCATGAAAAACATTTTAAATTTATATTAATCTAATACGTATATGAATTATGTGGAATTTTTTCATACGTTACTAAAATATAACTAGGCTTGTTTTATTTTAGAATAAGATTGCTTTGGTCTACTTTTCATTAGTTTTGGTGACATAATCATAAGCATACAGTTAAATTAAAGCTTTAATTGGATATATAAATAGATTGCTTGATTTTTCTATGAATCTCGATTAGAATTTAATACTTATTACAAAATAATTAATATTACATTAAAAGGTATTTAAGTATGACTAGATGATCTTTTTTTTTGTGTATTAGGTGTTAGGAAAATATAATTTAAGCGCTTTTATTCGGGTGGTAAAATAAAAAATATTGATAATCATTTTTGCTGATTAATAAAGTATAACAACAAATTTAAGCTGGCCAACAAAAAAAGTTTTAACGTACTACTAATGACAATATCTAACTTATGTCTAGAACTATTAGTTTTTTTCAGTAGTAGCTACTACAACTTGTTCTATAACATATAAATAACGAGTTTTTAAAAACTATTAAAAAATCAAAGTTTATAGTATCACTAGATTTTATCGGTTGAAACAGCAATCCATAGAGATTAAATTTTAAAAAAATCAATATTTTTCAAAAAAGTTTAAACAATGCTATAAAATCGATTAGATTAGGGGAAAAATAATTCTACTGTTGATATAACAAATATCATTCACCAATTTTACAAACATAATATTTTTAATTGTATAGTTTATTTGCTACCTAGATGTTTGAAATTTTTACATTCAAGACTTCTCTTTGTTTCATGATATAGTTAGATGGTAATATTAAAATAAAATTGAAAGTAGTTATACATATTTTAGAGGTTGAATATTTTGTATTAGTTCTAACAAATAAAATAATATTATTATTAATCATTCATGTATGTTTTCAAATATAAGGAAATAATTATTGTCTAGAAAATCAAAAACTTATTCTTAACACATAGCTATAACATGTACTTAAAAAATTTTAGTCTATTTATACAGTTTGTATGTACTTTTTGTTAAAATAATGAGAAACTTTTGGTTTCTTTACCAAAACATTTGTATTAATTTAAAATGTATATAATTTGAAAACTTTTTCCAGCTTTTCACAAAAAAATAAAGAACGCTATAACGTAATTTTAATAAAACAGCAAACGGTTTAACTTATTGTCTGTTTAAGTTTCATTAATTTACTTTAAAATTTCGTAGTCTATCTGTTAATTTCTACAGCCTTAACCGGTTGATTCAATGTTCATTTAAATAACCGTAACTTACAATTGTTTGAGTATTTTCATTATATTAAAAGCTGCTAAACTATTCAGCTGTAAGTTTGTTTCTTTTCACTTATTTGTTGAGTGTTACCTACTATTTAATTAGATATGCATATTTTTGGTAAAATGAGTAAATTGTGCTTTTGCTAAATATGTTCAGAAATATTTTTCGCAATACAAGACTTATTTTCTTTAAAAAAGCATTTTGACGTTAATAAGTTTAAATCTTTAAGTAATAAAGACAAACTTAAACAAGTTTCATAAGCATGAAATTAATCTAAAAAACCTTGAAGAAAAAACGAGTATAAATTTTATCATTTTTACTAAAACAAGTTTTTAGTTTTTCATAGATTCATAAAGTCAAGCATTGATAACTAATACTTATTTAATATATAACTATCAACTAAATATAATTATATCATTTTTTTTTCAATTTCAAATGCTTACGTTCAAAATTAATGTTAGATAGACTTTAAAAATGTACTAATATGTAAAATATTATGTCAGTTAATATGGAAAAAGTCAGCCGGTTTAAGCTGTAAAAATACTTTTGGATTTCCAGCATAAACATAATTTAGACATCCAAAATCTATACTTTAGTGTGTAATATAAAAGTTGTGATGACAATTTTTTGCGTTAGTAACAAATTGACTGTTTTGTTATTGTTAAAAAAATTGGAGGTATAATAGTTTTGTTTTTATTAAACCTTCAGTTATTATATTTTCAGTTTACACTAAAACTACTTAAATTAGAATAAAAAATAATCAATCGACTACGAAAATTAAACTAATTTATAATCTAAATGAAAGTTGAAAGTATAATTACGTAAATTTTAGTAATTAGCCATTTTATTATTCCAACTAATAAATTATGTAAAAAAATATTTCTTCATGTTTTATAGCATACTTATTTACTGCAGGTTAACTACCATAAGTATATTTTTAAATATTTCAAAACTATTTACAATTCTTGGTAAAAAAAATTTCTTACAAATTGTAATTAAAATTTTTATTTAAATTGTTAAAAAGAGATTTGTTTGAAAGTTATTTAGACCTAAAACTACTATGTTTAAATTAAATAACTTTAACTTGAAAATCTTATAGTAAATAACTAGGAATAAAATGCATCTTTTTATATGAACTTTAAAACTCGGTTTGTGAACAATTGCTGTAATAGAATATTTTTTTAATATGTTTAGAATATAATTTGCTTAATTGACTTCATTATTCTTTACAGACAAACGATCTATTCTTATCCAAGTATAAAAATATGCATGGTTCCAAATAACCTTTAACACACCTAAAATTATATTTTTTTTATGCTACTTTGGTTAGCTTTTATTCTTTTATTGTATTTTAATGAAACTATGTCAGAATGTAACGTAACATAAAAGTAAGGTATTTAAAAACAATAATTATAGATATTGTATATTAAACGATAAAAAATGCTTAGTTAATTGGTCTAAGGAACTGGTGTACAAAGGAACCTTTCGGTTATCGAGTGGTATACCACATGCTTATTTCTTATGAGTTATTACACATAGATTTTTAACGAATTCAATATACAATCTTTAGTAATAAAACACTTAATTAAACGTAATGAAAGAAAAGAATACTTAACGGAAATTACATTTTGATTACTAATGAAATATTATTATTAGGTTCTTAATTAACATTATGACTGTTATCTGCATTAATAGAGAATTATATCAAACTTTAGATTACAATTAAACTTGTGCAATTTTTAGTAGTATAACTTAATTTTCCAATACGAAGCTTTTATAGTTTTATGTTTTAATTATACATGCCACCACTTATTGTACAAACTTAAAAAATTAAACATATTATTAATACTATATGAATTATAAACTGAAAGTTTATTTTGTTTTATTATGCATTATATATCATAGTAAAGAGCATGACTTTTAGTTTAAAATTTATTGAAATTATAACAACTAGGTTTCATAAAAAATAAATGTAAACTTTTACTGAAAGATTATAAATTCATTTATAACAATATTTGTTCACATTTAAAAATAGTCCTTTTATGTAAAGTTGTTTTAAAAAAGGAAAAATATTTAAAAATTAAAAAAAAAGTCTTTTTTTCTTCTATATTTAATACATAAGTTCTTAAAACTAGATTTAAAAAATAATATAAACTTAAATAAGTTTATAACTCAACATTTAGAACTTTTTAAACTTGGTTTTATTACTTTAATAGTATAAACACTTGAAGCCGAAATTAATTTAAACACAAAAATTTAAACAATATACAATAATACTCAGTGTAAAATCTAGATTTTTTCACGCTATCTTCATCAGTGGATACATAGCAACAAATAAACAATAAATTTAACTAATTTAGTAACAGTAGTAATCATCACAAACGAATATTAGTTACATACAAAGTCAATTACACAATACTAAATGATATGCTAATTTTAAAGCTGATTAAATACAAACAAACAAAAAAAAGAGAATTTAGTAAATAAAGCAACACAATAGTCATTTTTGTTTGCCTACAAAGGGTAGGTTTTCTAACAAAAAAACATATAGTTTTCATTTTGACTAAGTCAAACGCATTACAAATCTTTTAGTTATTAGACCCTCTTTAAATTGATTTTTCAGGACAACTTTGATTATTCACTAAATTTTCAGCATTAGTAGATATATTTATTGCATTCATAAATTCAATAGACTTTTCTTTTTCAGCTAAATTTAAATCTTACCATTGCAAGCAGGTATATGTTCTTTGACCGTTTTCTTTAGCTGCCAGCAGATGTCAACATAGGACTTGAAGTAAAAACTACTCTTTGTTTTACAGCTGAAAAAGTAGAGCTTGTTTGTCGCTTAATATTTTCCTCTTAAGAATTGGATTTTTTGTTTACGTATATAACTTTTAAGGTAATACTCATTTTTCTGGTCCAATTTTAATATCACTTTTTATTTTTATTTTTTTTATCATTCTCGTATTTAGTTTGGATGTTTAAACTTTATGAATAAATCGCTTTTTAAAGTCAGTCATTTAAGAACTTAAATATAAAAATACTTCATTTGTTAATAACTTACAAATTATTAAGTCATTTAAACTATCGTTAAAGTATATTTGTAAATATGTTTAGCAATTGTTTTTATTTAAAAAATTAGACTTTAAATTTTATACAGCTTTTTTACTAAGTATTCATCAATTTTTTATAAATTAACATTTTCAGCCGGTTTAAGTTGTATAAATTTCGAAAAAATACAGAAACTGTTAATTAAAAAATTTTTCATTTAATATGTTTAAAACTTTGTTTTGGAGTTGTTGGAATTAAAAATTTATGACGTCAGTTCTTTCTTAAATATTTTTTAGATAGTATTATGTTACAATTTATATACAACTTTATAACTTTCGTTAGAAAAATAAATGATTAATATAACTTTTCAGTCGGTTTGGACAATGAAACACAATAAAATTTTGTAAATAAAGTATTGGCGTTACAATAATTTAAATACAAAACGTTTTATTAAACATAATATGCGTTAAACGTGACGTACTATATTAAAGAAAATTTATTATTTCAAAATTTTTGATGTATTTTATTATAAGTAGTAGTTTGAAAATTTTTTTTATATAACTATAATTGTTACTTTAGTTAAAGAAGTTTTAGAAATATTAAATTTTCACTACGTCTTTTTTTTTTATAAAAAACTAAATACTTATTTTTTCTCATAAAAACAATTTCTTTTAGAAGAAGTATCTCAATGACGTAATAAAATGAATACTTTTTAACGGGTTTAGGTTGTACTAACTGAAATACATTGAATAACTAAAATTTAAATTTGAACATTTGATTTTTGCTAATTATATAAATGGGTGTTAAAATTGTACTTTAAGTTCGCTAACAAACATGATTTTAAAAATATATAACTTTGACTACTTTAAAATATTTCTATCATTATATGTGTTTATGATGCGTGTCTGTATGTAACAAAATTTTACCTGGTCGAGGATATAAAAATCCATACAGCACATTTACAGATTAAATTTTTATCTAGTTTATTTTAACTATTGTTGCTTAAACAAGTTGGTTACTTATTATGTGTACAAACGGTTCTTGTAGAGAAAAAATAAAACTTTGGATTAGTGTTAACTTTCCATCTTTACTGAAACTCATAGTATTTAAGGTAGTATAAATGCATATTAAGCTAACTTTAAATACACATATTGACTATTAACTGTTTGACTTAACTTTTAACAAGTTACATTGTCAATAGTTTCAAACATAACGTGTTGTTTTTTAAAGTCATAGTAGACTAAACAAACGACAGTATAATTTTGTGTTAAGTTCAAAAAATAGCAGTAAAAGTTTTTTATGTAAAATTACGTCATAATATAATAAGCAAAAACACTCATTTAAGATAAATGTATAAATATTTACAAAACTTATAATCAACACTTTCAAGATATAAACTATTTTCTAAAGCTATTTAAGTTAGCTTGTATATTTATTTTAAATTTAATTATTTTTCTAACTTACAATGTAAAACGGTCAGAAAAAATTTAAACTTCAAGGTGTACTTGATTTTCAAGTCGTAATAGTGAAATTTTAACTTGGGGTATTACTAACGGTATTAACAATTTTGTTTTCAAATAATATTAATCTTAAGGAAATATTATTATTTAAAAGTAGTTTATACATTATTTATATTTAAATTTTCTTAGAGTAAGTTTTTGGTTTAAGTTTAAGCTAAAATACAAAATAGTAATGTTTATTAGTTTTATACTTTAATAGAATATTTACACACTTAGTAGTTTGAACATAACTAAATATTAACAATATTTTCTAGAACTTTGTTGAACTAAAACTAAAAAAAAAAAAAGAATTTTTTTTTTAATTAAAAACCAATAAAAACAAAACAGTTGAAATAGCGTATTTTTATAGTTGAAGTCATTTTTAAGTTATCAAAACTTACAAATTAAACTTACAACCTTTTTGTATAATTATATAAATTTAAGATTATTATTTTAATGATAATAAACTTTTTATTTTTTTCAGTTCAAGTTAAACGACAGCTTCTTGTTCATTTTTTTTTCTAATTTACATTACATGCAGTTACGTTTAAAGTATTACTTTGCCAATTAGAGTATACAATAATAATTTTATTTTTCATATTTTGAAATTTTTAAGTAAAATATCACATCTTTGAGATTATAAAACAATTAGCCTTTTGTGAATCGTAACTAAAATATGTTGTTAAAGATTAACAAACTTTATAGTATTATAAAAAAGATATTATATTTTAATAAAGTTACAAACTTTAAGATGGTTTGCCATCATAAAAGCTTTTACTATTTTTATTATTTTATTTTCTGCTTTAAATAAAACTTACTAAATATTTAGAGCTAGTTAAAATTTTACATTATTAACTGTTCTAAAATTATTTTTAACTGTTTTAAATTGTTAAATGTTAGATGCTTCTTTTTTTTTTACTTTTATCAGAAAACAATTAAATCTATGCTTTAACTAATTTGGTAAATAAGCTGAAAAATGGGTTTTACTAATAAATGAATACTACTAGTATACTACCTTGTTTAAACAGGTAGTATACTACCTTTTTAAACAAGGGTTTTATAATTTAAAAACGAGTAATTTTAAAAAATAAATATTTAAAATATTTAAATTAAATGTTAAAATAATAAATATTTAACAAATAAATATAAATATGAATAAATTAAATAATAAAAGGAGAAAGTCAGCTGGTTAGAGCTGTAAAAATAAATTTATTAGTTTTTAAAGTGTACATATTTAAAACAACAAAATTCATATTTGAGTGAATAATAAAAGTTGTGATAGCACTGATATGACGTGAGAATTAGTATTTTTTATATAACTTATTGGAAAAAGATTTTTTTTCTAGTAGTTTTACTTTATTATATTGTTTACTTTAAACTTTGAATAGTTACATTAGTAAATTAAATGTATAAATCGACTTAAAAGTTTTAAGTCGAGATTACTTTAAGTGAAAGATTAAAATAAATGTAGTAAATTTTATTAAAAAACTGATTTACTAAGCCAACAAAAGTTGTTGAATATGCTTTATTAAAAAATAGATTTATACATTAAAAATATTTAAAAAAAAAGTTTAAAAGTAAGTTTATTTACTTAAGTTTAACTACTTATAGTATATATAATATAAATAATTTTTGATTTTTAATGATTTTATTTTAGTTGTACTTCGAATTTTTTTAATAAAAGTTGTTCTTAAGAAACTTTGAGTAAGTAAAATTTTATTTTTTAGACAAAGTTAAAGTTATTTAAAAAGCAATTAAGGTATATAACTAATACACTTAAATTAAAAAAATAAGTTTGAAAAACCTTAGTCAATTACGTACAACAGAAATATAATTTAATAATTTAATTTAACTAATATTTAGGAACATATGCTTTGTAGAACTTGTTTAAAAGTAGATTTAAAGTATAAAAATTCTAAGTTAATAACGTCATTATTTAATACACACAAACGTTGTTTGCTAATGTTAACTTTAAATTTGTGAAGAATTTCAAATAATTATCCTATTCCAGAAAATAATTTTAAAGCTAATTTAGTTAGCTAATATATTTCTACAGTATTGCTCATTGCTTGCTGTATTAGAATACATGACATTCTAATAAGTAAGCATCTAAATGTAAATCTGTTTTTGTCATTCAGTATTTATATATTTTTTCATTAATAAAAAACGTAATAAAATCTTTATCAATTGCTTTTATTGATAATGATCCGCATCTTAGACTTTAAATTTACAAAAATCTAAAGAATATACTTGGTTTTATTAACTAGGCTAACGTATTTAAGTTTTGTTATTTAGACCTGCCAGAAATTATTTAACTTAAATTTTTTTTTAATTAAATTAATCATAAAAAAATTTACAAAACTATGTAGTACATTATAAAAAAAGGTGATTTTATAAATTTTATTATACTTTTAAGTAAGTTAAACTAAATAAAATTTTATCTATAAAACTATGAAATATAAAAAACTAATTTTAAGTTCAACTTTTAAGGAGAAAAAAAAAATTTAATTGTATTCTTTTTTACTTAAACACTCTGATTAATAATGCTTAGGTTGTATATAAAACAGTAATATTTTAGTCTTTCAAATATCTCAACTTTCTTTAAATAAGTTTTTTAACATACTTGTGGTTAAAATGCTTTTTAAAGTAAATTAAAATTTCAAATTAGTAACTGTTAACTTCTTAAATAACTGTGTTGCTTAAAGTTTCAGCTTCTAAAATTATTTATATAACACTGTATGATCTAATATTAATGATTTAAATCTTAAACAAAAACTTTTATATGAGTATTAGCTAAACAATAAAAGTTTATCCTTAATAGTTTAAATAAAACTTTAAATAATTTTTAAAACTGACGTCATAAACATTTGACAACAACTATGTGCAATAAGAAGACTTAAACAGCATTTTTTATTTTTTATAGTCAAGAAGTTAAGTTTGAAAATCAAAATTTTTACTTCATAAACCGGCTGAAATTCTACTAAAAATACTTGAATCACAAGCCTCTATACTAATAAAATTTTTTGTATTTTTGAAGTACATTTATTATTGTTTAAATTTTGTTATCTAATAAATTAAATTTTAGATTTGTATTTAAGTCAAGTAGACGAAAAGAAAACATAAGTTGAAATTTGTTTTAAGTTCTAGTTATTTCTAAAAAGTATTTTTTTTTCAAAAAAGTTTTTTAGAACTTGGAACTAGAACTTTAAAACACAGTGAGTAACAAGCAACTAAAATAATCTTTTAGTTTTTTTTTTATTCATTTGTAAGTATTTATACTAATACAAATTGAAACAAAATTTAACCTAAGTTCATAAACTTAAAAACTGAGATAATAAGTTTTCCTATTGAAATATTTTATTTTCAAAGTAATTACGGTTTTATGTTGATAACGTTTTAAAACAGGTTGTAGAAATTCAAAGTTTACTAACTTCTAAATACAATATCTTTAAAAAATACGTTAAGGAAAAGCATAGTATTATTTTCGTGTGTTTAAGTAGAAAAAAATATTATTATTGATAAATGAATTTCTTAGTATTTATAAATTACGTATATTATTTTCTTTATGAATTGTTACTAGTAAATTTAGCCAGTCTAGGCTATACATACTAAGACTCTCACCTCAATCACACTGTTATAAGATTTTTAGTAGATTTATACTCTAAGTTGATGTTGCGGTTTTAACACTAATACGTCAGCAATCACTGTATAATTTTATTCTGATGTATAGCTACTAAAAAATTAAAATTTAAAATATACAAAATATAAGAGAGAAATATTTTACTGGCATAAAAGACCATGGATATTTTACTAGCTTACCTTAAGTAACGCATTCAATTACTTTATTTTTCAAATACTGCTCTTTAAATAATTATATTGCATAAGAGTTAGATTATTGGCTAAAACAAGTTAATTTCTAGCTTAGCTGGTTTCGGTTCAACAAGTTAGAAAACTAGCTAGGTTGATATTATCACAAGTTAATGAATGTATAAAGCAAAGTTATCATTACTACTGTTTATTATTTTGATTTAAAAGCTTTGGATCAATTGCGTTTTAGTAGTTTAAACTTAGCCAATATTCGTTTTCCTTCTTCTTTTTTTATTAAATATTACTTTATAAAAACTATTTTGTTATTGGCTTCAAATAATTTGTTGTATTAATTTGATAGTTCTGATACTGACCAACAAAGGAACTACTCGTAAATGAAAAAATATTTGTAGATTGACGCCTGTCTACGATTATTACTGGCTGACAAGAATCAATAAAAATGAATCAGTTTTCACCGATAGCGGTGTGATCTGATGATTGAAATGATTAAATTTAATAACTTGAGCTTGTCTCACGGCATTAAAAGGTCCAAACCAACAAGGCTCCATTAGAAATTTAACAATTTTTTTTTCCTAAAGCAAATGCGAAAGGTCGTTAAATCAATCTTAAAATATTTATATTAAGTTTTTTTCCTATATAAATGGTTAATACAATGTCTTATTTTTTATTTATAAACGATGACAAATCTTAAACATAATGTGTAGTTTAGTTTTAGGCCGACAATATTTTCTCCCCTTCATTTACGTTCACAGCAAAAATAAAGTCTAAAAATCTATTAAAGATAGAAAAAAAAATCAATAAACTAATCCGATTCTGTTTCTGCTACTAAATCTAAAATAAAAACTAAAAAATGTTTAGTTAAACAAATATTTAACCAGATATTTTTTCTAAAACCTGTTTAATTTAGAACAGCTAACATAACTATTTATTCCGAAAGCATTCATAATCGTAGTTTTAGTCATTCTCATATTTATACATATTTCAATGTTTATAATAACGCAAAATTTTATAAACAAATTAAATGTTAACAACTCTTACATATTCAACCAAGTTTTACCGTCTTTAGTTTTAGGTGATTTATAACATTTCTATATTTAAAACTTTTATCTTTTTTTTTTTAAATATCAGACTTGTTTTAGTCTCAAAAAATGCTTGCTTGTTTAACGAGCGATTTTTTTAATATCTACTTAATTTATAAAAGTAATTAAAAAAGGTTGTTGTATTAAAACTTAATGACGTCAGTATTAAAACATGAAATTAATCTGAGATTATCTCTGAATTATACATTTTGGGATGTAAAAGTAGTTACAACAAATTTTTAAGTTAAGCCATGCAATTTTAAGTGTATATAAACTTTGTATGTAATATACTATGTAGTTGTTATATTTTTTTTGTTATAAACTTTTGGTTTGTTATCTGTTAGTTTAAAATTTAATTTAAATTATTATATTTAGTTTTAGTGGCTTAATGAGGGTTGTTACAATTAGATTTATATATATATATATATATATATATATATATAATAAAAAGGTTTATTTAAAGATGCAAAACTCAAAGAACTTGAGTTTCGTGATTATTCACTCATCAGCTTCAAAACAAGTTTAAAATTAAAGTTCTTTAAATAAACCTTTTTATTAATAAAGCCCTCAAGGTAGGCTCAGTGTGAAAAACTTAATTTATTAAGTTAAATAACTTAATTCTATATATATATATATTAAAAATAAATTTCGTAAAATTTGAAAAAGTTTTATAAATTTATATCATGTCTGTTTAAAAGTGACCAGTTTATGTTTGGTCAACAGTTTTTATTCAAATTAATTATATAATTAGCACTAATTTACAGTTGAAAAAACAGTTGAAACAACACAACGTATTTAATTTAAATAGCTTACTTAAGTTTATTTATTTATATAATAGCTTTCCGGACTTTTAATACTTTTAATTTTTATACTTTGAATTGAGAACAGAATATTTTCTAATACTTTATCGAACTTTAATAATGATATAGTTTTGTACAATATTAAACTAATAGTTGCTAATAGATCTAATGAAGGTCAATTTTAATTTTTTTTTGTCGTCAAGCAAGTGGTAAATATTTCCAGAAATATGATAGAATATGAGTTCATATGTTCATAAACTCAGCTGGTTTGCTGTACAAATTTCTTAGCTGTTTTCGTTTATTTAATGAAAAAAAAATTGAAAATTTATTTAAAACACTTATTTCCTATGTTCTTTTGAATTTTTGTGACGTCAATGAAAACATGTTTTATTGTCAGTATTGTTTAAAAAATACCAGCTAAAAATCATGATTAAAAAAAAGGTAATGATTATCGTATTTATAAGTATAATAGAAACGGTATTATAGATATTTTATAACGCATCAAACATACTATTCTATAAAACAAAATCGTGTTAGAAACTTTTAAAAGATAGTAAATTAAATTTGGTAAGTAAACTAATTCATTATAGTAGAAAATCATTTAAAACTTTATATGTACTTTAGATTCAAAAATCAACAAAAATAATCAAATATTTTAACTGTCCAAAGCTTAGATAAATTAGGAAATGTAAAATACAAAAGTACATAAGTAAACTAAGCTGTATAAATTAACTGATGCTAATAATTCATCTTAATCATTCAATACTTTTAGTAACTCAATTACAACAACAGAACATTTTTATTTATGGACAAATTTTGAGCATCTTTCTTTTTTATTCTGAATCTTTTTTTATAACAAGTTTTGATCATTTTATTTTTTTTTACACTTAGTATTTTCAGTTATATAATATTTTGATCAATTTGTTTTGTCTTTAAAGTGCTTACTAAAGCAAACAATTGATCTTTACTAAAAAACGAAATCTAAAATGAGTTGTTTAGAGGTGTGCCATTTTTATAGTTGAGATGAGACAGTTTTAAAAATTGTAATCTACAGGTAATGATAACAAAGTATAATTAAAAAAACATAGAAAAATTAAGTATAATATACAAAAATAAACAAAACTAAGCTAAAAAAATATATAACGCATAATGGTAGTTATAAATATACTGTAGTCTAATTAAACATTATTTTCTTTACGATATAAAATTTATAAACCTTAATTTTTTAAATGATTTTTAATATTAATATAATTTAGCTACTCAGTTGTTTTTATAAAACTAACTATTTACTTAAAATAAAGTTGTACAGCGTGCTACTCAACTTAACAAATATTTTTTTTCATTTCAAATTTAATTTTCATTCAACCGGTTTAGGTTGTATAAACTAATCTCTTTCAGCATTATATATATTTGATGTAAAGAAGTAATTTATACTCATAGATAAATATATATGTTCTAGTGTTATTTAAAACACGTCAACAAGTATTACGTTAAGTAAACTTGATATTTACTAACTTGTAAAAGTTGCTCTTGAGATACTATTTTGTAAAAGAGTAAAAAACTGATGTCAAATTGTATATTGAACGACAAAAAATAAGCGCTCAAATTATTTTGTCCTACACCTTGGTGCACGAAAAAATCTTTCGGTTATCGAGTCGCACACTACGGATACATTTTAACGTCTGTCCAGGACTTTAACATGTTTAAATATATATATTAAAACTCAATTTCTATTCATAAAAATATTTAAATTATAATCTCAAATATACATGAATTCAATAGATATAAAAAATCAAAAACAAAACTAAGTCAGTATTAGCTTTTTATCAAACAAGTAAGTTGAAAAACATAAGTAAGCTCATTAATTGGATACTAACAAAGCTAATTATTTTTTTAAACCTATAATTATTAAGACCTATTATAAACTGTAATATACTAACATCCAAAAAGCTTTGAAAACAAAAAACATTTAAATTAAATAATTTAATTTATTTATTCAAACAAATTAAGAGATACTAGAATTAAAAGATTTTCTACTTTCTTATGTAGTTTAGTTTAACTTTCTTACACTATAGATCTGTAAAAACTTGTAGAAGGAAATTTGTCATACAAAAAGATTATACTAGAATAATAGATTATTTTGGTAAAATATCTATTTAATTTTTTAGTTATAGAAACATCTAGTATTGGCAAGCTTATTTAAAACTTTATCTTTTAAACTTTCGACAATTAGCCTACTTTATAAATGTTATTAATTTGCAAATTTCAATACCATATCATCGATACAGCTGTCAGTATTTGTATAACTAAAGGTCTAAAATCTAATAAAGACAATTTTCTTTTCAATATTTTATATGCCATGATAAACTTTTTATAAAACAGATAAACAATTTTAATTTCAAGATATCAAGTTCGCCTTTTTTTTAGTCAATAAAACTAGCCGACATAAAACTTAGTCTGATTTTCAGTTATGACTGTCGCTTTATATATAATATTTTCCATTAGGCAACTTCCATTTACCGGGCATTCTTGTTTTTTGCAGTCACACATTCGCCTCTCTTTGTCCTGCGTGTCTAACATCTTTCGATTGTGTGCCATTATAAGTTGTTTCATGTTTGGCATGCAGGAATAGGACACTTTTAGTGTCTTCCTGTTAAAATCTTTACAATATGGATGGTCTTCAGTAAAGTTTTTGTCCACAATCTCTAGGAAGCGCTTCCCAACCCGTGTTGCCACACTTTTGCAGAATGGAGCATTGAGATATAAAATATTTCTTCTCCTTCTTTTCTTGTTCTTACCCTTCTCGCTTTTGTGGCTATAGGCTAACTCGTGATCGTACCCACTTTCTCTTATAGCTTCCTGGTATTGCTGGGTTGTTTCCTTAAAAATGCTTTGACTGCTAGAAATCTTCTGGAGGCAGTTATTCACTGCGACCGGTATGTGTTTTAAAACATGCTCTGGGTGGTTTGACTTGCTAATTCACATAAACCGTATGCTCATTTGGTTTTCTATACGGCTTATGGCTTTCATTTTTAAGATCTAAAGTTACATCTAAGAAGTCTGTTACAAACAGATTGGTTTCGATAGTGACATCAAAACCAATGTTCTCAAAGACTTTTCTTAGACGTTTGACTTTTCTCTCCATATCTGGTCCAGGTAGAATGGTAGAATATATACAACCATATATATATATATATATACAAACAAACAAAATAGCTGATAGAAGTTAAAAGTCTTAGGGAATATTCCTAAAAAAAATAAGTGAAAAAATTAGTAAATTAAATTGCTACAAGAATTGATAAGTTTTTAAATATATTGGTTGGTACAACTAATAGTTTTAGAGTTGTTAACTTTTTGATTATTTAACAAACTACTATAACTAAAAATTTTCAGTTTAATAAAGGCAATTAAGTCTTTTTTTAGAGTGAGTTAACACTGTACTCACAATATTCTTTTTTTTTAATTATTCATTATATTTTATTATTATTACTATTTCATTTTATTTCTTATTTTTTATTATTAATTCCATTGTTAAAAAGATTATTTTTTTAGTTAGTTTGTTTTTATTTTAGTATATAGTTATTTATTTTTTTTTACAAAAATTTAATAACTCAAAATAGTTTATAAAAATACAAAACGCATTGTAGTAATTAAGATAATAAAACTTTATGACTTACTTTTATAAATCATTATTAATTTCTTTATCTACCAACTTTACTAAATTAAAAAATAAAGTATACATAAAAGTTCAGTCAGCGAATTTTAAAAGCTTTTTTCTCTGTATTTTTACCATTATCCATAAATCATCTTTTCTAAAATAATAAAAACTGATCAAAATCAAAGTTTTATAAATAAAAATTTCTAATTACATGAATAAAAGCATATTTGCTAACTCAACTTTTTCTTTGGTAACATTCTGCTCAGACTGTATACTAGCCAAAAAATTATTTAAATGCAACCACTTTCTTTTAACAAAAGAAGATACAATTTTATTTCATAAGTTTAACCGACCGTTTATAAATCCCACAAGCTTATGTATAAAAGGTTGAACTTAAGTATAAACTAAATATGTTTTTAAAATTGATTTTTATGTAAGGCTTTTTACATTAGAAAAAGACGACTAATGTGATAAATAAGCTATTAGAGTTACTTTTATGAACAATAAATTTGTAGAAATAATTATTTTGTAAAAACCTAATCTTATTAGATCGGAACGTGAAATTTAAAATTAATTGTTTGATAAAATGGCAGGTTATCTATATTTCAAAAAGCCAAACATGAAAAGTGAACATAAATAAATTAATTAAATATAGAAATTTTTTTTAAGTAAAATTTGCATTTTGCTTATATATTGTCAGCACAGCATATTTTTCACAGGAAAACTAAAACTATAATGAATTTTAAATTTAATAGAGACATTAAAACTTAGCTCAGCTAGTTTAGACAGTAATAATAATGTTATTTATTAAACATAATTACTAAATAAATTGTAACCTGTTTAACATATATAAATTGTAGTCTTGTTGTATTTTAATAATTTTTATTGTATTTAAATACATTTTGCTTATTTGCTAAGCTTTAAAGTAAATGGTAATTTAAAATTGAAACTTAGTTCAAATTTCTTCCGCTATAGGTATTAGATAGACTTAAAGAATGAAACAAGAAATACAAACTGGTATTAAAAACAAAAGTTTTAAGATAGCTAAGTCAAGCAAAACTACATTCAATTTTCACTAGTTCATAAACTTTGTAAGTATTTGTATTTAAGTTAAAGATGTACGAACACCTATTGGTTTTTTTACTTGGTAATCTTAAAAAGTATATTTTTATTTTCAAACTTTTTGAAAAACTAAAGAAAACTACAAAAATTGACTTTAAATTTTAAATTCTAGACAAAAGGATTTTATATAAGATCGTTAATTTGTTTACAACGTTTAAGCAATTGTTACGTTGTTTAAGTTAATCAGTATATTTAACTAAATACTTTTTTATAAGTAAGTAATTTTAGTCTTTATTATTTTTTAATCAACTTGCAGTTAAATAAAGTTTAAGTTTTATAAGTAAACTTGTAGCTAATAAATTAAACGTACTTCTTTAAACATAATCTTAAAAACTTTAGGTTTTTCTCAAAATAAATACATAACATGAATACGTTTACTAGGAACTGAATTAAAAAAAAAGAGATGCTTGTACTGTCATTATGATTAAACAACAAATGGTTCAACTGTTTGCCTAAGTAAATTAATTGTTTTAGTTAAAGGAAAGTTTGTTTACTTTCTCAAATTTGTACGGCCTAAATCGGCTAAATTGTTATTCAACAATTTGGCCGATTTACAATTTATATTGTTTTTTAAGCTTTTTGAAACGTTAAAAAAGCTTCAGATTTTTCTCAGAAATAAATTATTTGATTTTAGTTCAAAACATAGATAAATTTATAACTTTTACTAATTTTTCTTAAAAGAGGAATCTCTAACGTCGTTATCGTTAAGTAGCGAAAGATTTAACTAATTTCGTGTTAAATATATGTTCATTTACCTAAAAATACGTTATTTTCAAGTTCTAGAGTTTAAAGAGCATAAACTGGCTGACTTGTTTTTTATCTTAAATTTTAAATTTTACAATGATTTTTTAAATTTCTTAAAAATAAAAGCTGCTTGAATAAACTAATTTTTAAATATTTCTGATAAGTTAAATATTTGTTTTTTTTTTTTAAATATGTGCAACTATTACCTCGTTTTCTTAAATACCGAATTAATTACCGAGCTAATCTTTTGTATCTACAGTCAGGATTTTTACAGCTAAAACCAAGAATTTTTTGTTCAGAAAACAATAATTCTAAGATCGTTATTTGCATTAGTAAAACTTACATCAAATTCTAAGTTGTTCTTTTAATCAAACAATAGAGAATGCTGAACTATGCTTATTTACTTATAACACTCTAAATGTGTATACATTTTTAAACATATTCTAGTTTATTACTAATAAGAAACGGAGATTAAAAGCGTATTAATTAATACGTAAAGACTTAAAACTTAAAATCAAACATATCAAAATAAATCAAACTTAACAAAAAGTATGTCAACCTAATTAAGCTGTATGGTACTTTAGGAAGTTCCAACATGCAATTTTGACGAAAACATCAAAATTATATACTCTTGTGTGTATAATAATGTTTGTAATGATAATATTTTTACGTCATACATAAATTAACATTTATATTTGTTTTAATATTTAAATCTTTTTGACTTAAACATGAAATTTATCTATTATATGATTTACACAAAAATTAAAAAATACAAGAACTGTTATATTTAAGTTGCTTACGTAACAAAATATTTACCACAGTAGTTAAAGAAATTCTTTATTTTCAAATATGCTATTATTTTTAAAACAAGTTTAAAATCAGCGCATAAATTGAAAAGAGTTAAACTAGCTGCAAAATAAATAATTCATTGTAATTGAAGTTGATTTACACTGTTTTGATACGTTTGTTTATATAAAACTTAATTTACTACATCTCAAATTAAAAAAAAAATTGATTGCTTTACATGATAAGTATTATAAATCTAAACATTTAAAGTTTGTTTGATAACAAGAATAATAAAAAACCTGCAAAGTACCTTAATTTACTTAACTATTGTACATTTCTTTATTAATAAACTAATAAAAAGCATAACAAACTTATCAACTTACCAGTTTACTACTTATTGATGTGACACTTTGCGCTTTGTAAAAATTTATAAAAATATAATATGTTATTTGTTTTATTTATTTGTCAGACTAGACAACAGTTTAACTGGGCTAAACATTTAAAATAAAACCTATTTACGCTATGTAAACATTCATAATAGAACTTTTGACAAATTTAAGAACTAATAATGTTTGAAATCTTTATATTTGTACATATTATGCTTTTATTGTTGCTTTGTTATCATGACACCCAGTCTTAGTTAATTCAACTTTAGATACTAACGTACTAAAATTAATCCTATATAATATTTATATATATATCTCTAATATTTACAAATTTAGATTTATTAATGCTCATTGAACATAGTATTTCTTATAGGTTTTGTACTTAATTTTCGAATATTCTTTTAGTTTATTCATTTAGAGTTTTTATCTCAACTGTAGTAGCTTAAACTAAGGTAAATGTCTTTGGCCAATTGTTTATTTTTACTTTTGTTTAGTTGCTATAAAATTAATGTCAAAAAAGTTTGTTTTAATTATACAAAATAAAAACTGACAGCTAAATGAACACATGTAAAAAGGAAAATTCTAAGTTAACGGCTGAAGATTTTTCGATGGCAAGTACAAGACGGTTTAAAAAAAACGAAACACCAGTCTCAGTCTACCTAATATTAGCTATATCTTAGAAAATATTACTAACTTTTCATAAAATCGAAACATATGTTAAAATGTTAATAACACGAAATTAGATATATATTTATTTTTCGAGATACATACACTTTTGAATTGTAGTCCTTTACATATTCTTTTAGAACTTATATTTCTAGTAAAAGTTTGTATTAATTTTTGTTTTTGTTATTACATATTTTAAGTTTAAAGTATTTAACAAAACAAATAACAAAATTTAAAGTAAAACCAAAAGTCTAAAATCTTAACCACTGAACAAAGAAAAAACATTTTACTTTACTGTAAGATTTTTGCAGAAAATTATGATTGCAAAATAGGAAAAAAAAATCTACAAGTTAAACTTTATGTATGTACCAAATATTTCCTCCTGTTTCATTTTAGTTTGGCCTAAAATAGCTAAATGTAATTATTCATTTTAAAAATATTCACTGTTAATACTTTATCTTGCTAATTTGTATAAAGTATAAATGTATATATTTCTCAATTTTGTATACATAATAAAAATATTATAGCTCATCAAATCAAATATTCATAGCTTTTTTAAACTTTTACGAAATGATAAATTTCATAGTTTTACCTTATGTATAAGATATAATAATGAAATACATTAATTGCAAAAACTGTTACGTCAGACATTTTAGTCTGTAAAAATAAATCATCTTACATTGAACTAATCTTGTTATTTTATATTCAATTATAAAATTAGTTTATAAAACTTGTTAATATACCTTTATGACATCAGTACTGAAGTACTAAACTTCTCAGAGACTAATAAACAATATTTTATCAACAAATTTTTGTTAATGTAATCTATATGTCAATTTTTTTTTTTTTTAAATAAAGCATAATCTATGTGATTATCATGTAAGCAGTTCTATATTTAAAGTTATGTTTAAAAACTCATTTATTTCTAGTTTTGATTTTTTAGTGGTTACATCTGAGATATAAAACTAAATGCTTTATTATGAGAAGCTACGTTATTTTTTTCTTCTTGTTTAAATTTTTTGTAGAAACAAATACTGTTCTAAAAAAAAATGATAAATCAATAAATCATCTATACGTTGAGAATCAATAAAATTTAATTTATTCTAGTTTCAATTTCTAAACTACTTTTGTCTAAAACGAAAGTCGTATAAAATCAATAAACAATTTTTAAAACTTATAATTTAAAAAAATGTTTAAAAGTTTCTAACATTACTTATGTAAAAATAGTCATTTGTTTTGACTTGATGAGTCACAAAATATTTGTACTTAAAAATTTAAAACATGATTATGTTACTTAAGTTAGAAACAGTTTATTATTTTTTCAATTTAGTACTAAAACATAGAAAAAATCTTACATAGGCATAAATTAATTTTACAACTTCTTATTAGAAGTTAAAAAGTTAATAAAGTATATATATTTTTACAAAATAAAGAAACTTTGCCTAAACAAGATTGTGCACAAATTGTATTCAATTCTTACCAAAATTCATATACTTTGAAGTCATACTTTTTAAACTCAGCCAATTTAGGCTGTACAAATTTTTAAAGAAAAACTGTTAGAATATTTAATCAGTAACCAATAAATTTATCCTTAAACAGTAGTTTCTTAGTTTACTATAAAACTATTGTGACGTAAAAAAAAGTTTTTTTCTTGATAGGTTAATTTAGAGATTTCAGCTTAAGTTAAATCAATAGAAAATAATAATTCTACGAGATTTTTTAGTACTTCTAGTGCGAGTTTTTAATCACTGTAATCTGTACATAATACCTTACTTTTTGACTTTTATTCTAAATTCCATAGTATTTATTATATGTTTTAAAGTACGATTTAGCGGTCCAGGTTTACTTGCTTGTGTGCTATAGTTTTTTTTTTTGCAATTCTATTAAAATTTTGTAAACACGACAGTCAATTACGCACCACAAACTAAAACCGACCAGTCTGTAAGTAAAACAAACGGATCAATTTGAATGGCCTCAGCCGGCTAAACTTATTGCCGTTTTCACAAGCTTTATCTCATATTTATATTTACTAAAGTATAGATGTTATAACAGTAGTAACTCAACAAGAAAAACTAGAACTTTAATCTTTATTTTAAGAAAAATATAAATTTGATAATTTAGCTCACGTATTTAACAGAAACTATTTTTATTTTATCTACAAGCAATTACTGTACACACTTTTGAGAAATTCAAAATCAACATTTTTAAATGTAGAAAATGTACTATACTACGTGTTTAATTATGAGCAATTTATTTTTCTTATATCTTATACTTTATAAAAAAGTATGTTTATTGATAATAGATAACTTTATGAAATTTAAGTACACAAAAACTAAATTATATCTAATTGTATTTTATTGCATCAGTATTTAGTTTGAAATATTTGTTCATTGTACAAATATAGCTGTTTGTTGTCTGGCTCTAAATAATCTCTAAAACAATGACAATGCAAGAAATTTTGTATTCTCTATTCACGTAATAAAAATACTTTTAATTCATTAAAAAAAAAATCCAAGATATTAATTTTACAATAAAATTTATGTATCTACAAACTGAATTTCATTGCATAAACGAGCTTATTTTATAATCCTGATTTAAAAATTAAGCTATTATTTATTTAAGTTTTTTAAAACAAAAGGCTAGAAGGAGCTAAACTGTGTTTATAAAAATAAAACACTGTATAACACTTCGTTTATATTTTTTAAAAGTGGGCTACTTCATTACTAATAAAACAAAAAAAATGTTTCAGCTAATAAACAAAGTGTAAAAACGTGATAAAATTTCAGCCGGTTTTATTTGTAAAAAATACTTATAAAAGTTTCTCTGACGAATATTATAAAACCATCAATAAATTATTTTTTGTGTTTAAATGAAAATTGTGTGAAGAATTCGTTTAAGTCAACAACAAAAACGTTTAAACTCTTGAATTTTTCATTAGTAAAATAAAAAACCATGATTTATTCTATTAAACTTATAAAAGAACGAACATACTTACGTCATTTTGATAAAAAGCGATTAACTCAGTTAGATATGTGTTTATAATTAAAGCATTTAGTAAAACTTAGACAAACTCTGTGTCTTCATTTAGTACAGCCTAAGCTGGTTGAATTTATATTCATCTAATCTAAACTATAATAAATTAAATTTATTTTACAACCCTATACTTTAGTTTTATTAAAATCTGATAGAAATATTAGCTTAAAGCGATTTAATATTACTTTTTCAAGGGTCTGCCGATTTAAGTTTAGTATAAAAAGTTTTAAATGATTATCAAAAAAAACTTATGTATAAAAATTGTTTATATAGCGACTAAAATTGTTCTAAAAGTTTCCCTAATTATTTTGGGACCAGATCTTTTTGTATAGCCTTTGCACTTGTCAATTTAAGACAAGAACTGTTCATACATCATGTGAAATTTAGAAATTTTTAGCAGAAAAAAAGATATATTTATTTGCTGCAAAAATTAATTAATTATTGGATATTCCATGAATACAGAAATATTTGCATAATCTTTTCCATAAAAAGTTAATCTCATTGAATCGAAACACCAAAATTTAAACAATTTTTTAAATTTGAAATAAAGCCATAACTTATACTTGAACAAATTAAACCTGTGTAAGCATAAAAGAAGGATATTGAAAATAAGTATTCCTAAAAACTAAATTTTGCGTTTTGTAAGTAGTTTTAGGACAGTATACTTTTCAAAGAAACGACTTGTTTAATATATTTATAATGTGTAAAACATAATAGGTAAGATGTAAAAATAGTAAAATCGAATAAACTGAATAACTAACTAAAATACAAACAATTTAAAATATAAGAACTATAACTTAGTTTTCGTTGATAATAGTAATCTCACATTATGTTTTAATTTCATTCGTTTTTAATTTTTCTGTACTTTGATTTTTCTGTTTACATATTTAATACAAAATAGTAATTACTTAGTAATTTATAAACTAAAACTGATTTTTTTCTAAATTGGAGTTTCTGCTGCAAGAATTAACAATTTTTTTTTTAACCATAAATGAGTTTTTTATATTTAAAAGATATAAGCTTCTTTCTTAATATTCAAATATTCATTGAAGAAAAACTTTACTTAAAAAGACTAAAAAGTAATTTTTTTTAATTATTCAAGATTAACTTAACAAAAAAAAAATTTTTAATTAAAATCAATTGTTATATCATTTACTTAAATGATTTGTACAAGATTTCTCTTCAAAATGAGTAGATGGCCAAAAAACTGAATATAAACTATTTTAGGTTTTTCTTTAGCCTGAAAAAATACTTTTATCTACTTTTATTAGTTTTATTAACATAATAATAAGCAAAGAGATACCTTTTAAAGTTGAAAAAAAATCGAATTTGAAGCTTTAAAAGTTATAAAACGTTTATAAGATTGAAATATTTTATCTAATTGTTGACTTAAGTACTGCTGTAGAGTTAACATAACATAAATTATTCAAAAACTTATAACAAGTGGTAAAAAAGTGGATAGCTGTCAAATTTGCACGAGGGCACAAAATTGCACTAGATACTTTCGCAAGAAGGGATAAAATTACTTAAAGACACTTTTGCACAATCAAAAATTTTTTTACGAAAAACATTTTTCAAGGATTTTAATATTTTTTTGTTTATTTTTAATTTTTATTTTTTATTGTTTTTTACTATCACTGTTAACCCTAAGCTTTACCCTCAGTCGGTAACTTATTATAATTGTTTTTTTTTAGAATTACCAATTAAAATTTTTTTTATTCACTATCACTGTCCTCCCTAACCCTTACCCTCAGTCGGTAGCTTAGCTTTCTTTTCAATTATTTTATATATATATTCATTTTTTTTCTTTTTTTTTTATCAAAAATTTTGTTAATTGTTTTTATTTATTTTTACTACCCCTGTTACCCTTAACCCTTACCCTTGGTTAGTAACTTTTTTTTGTTGTTTTTTTACAACATTGTCTGTAACTATAACTCATATTTCTTTAATTTATTGTAATGTAGTTCTTTATGTAATATTATAAACATAATAAAGTTAAAAGTTAGGCTACAAACTATTTTACTTACAGCTATAAAACTTCAATACCCATAACAAATCTTTAATTGTTTTTTCTATAAGCTATATGAATAATCTAAAGAATGTTTCAAAGTATTTGTAAAATATAACATTTTGAATATTCAATAAAAATGTCAACCTTACGAAACGCTTGTTCTACTGATTTTATATTATTAGCAATATCTTGGTTCATGTAACATTATAATTTTTAGCTCAGTTATATTTCATAAATATAAAAAATTAGAACAAAATTAAAAAGTTGAACTTAACTTAAAAATTCATCTATACAACCTATTACAAAATACTTTTAGATAAGTATCTTATTTAGTAATAAATTTAAGAAAATAAACATGATCAGCTGTTTTAAGCTGTAACAAAATAAAATAAACAAATAATTTCAACATTAAATAAGTATAATCTAATTCTTATTACTGTAACTTTTGTGGATGTTGTGGTTAAAACAATATGACGTAAATTGAATTATTTTATGATTTTGATCAGAACATTTCTTATAATTTTTAAAATAAAATTAATTTTGATGTTTATATTAACAAAAACTAAAATATGTGATTCTTTCAAATATAATAAGCTTCTGAACTTATACAGTTAAATCTTACTTTTATAACAGTTTTACAGTTTTTATAAGAATAAAGTTTTTTTGGAAAAAAAAAAAAATTACATAATAATATTTCACTTATATTTTACTAACTATCTTAAATTCAAAAGCTCACATTTAAAACATCTTTCGATGACAAAGCAAAGTTTGAGTTATTATACTTTTTAGAAAATAGTTTTAGAATTTAAATTAACTTTATATTTGTTTGGTATTTATACAGCTTTAATACTGACTCTAACAAGAGTGAAAAAATTATGAAAGTCTTAAGCTTTTTTATAAACACGTACTTAATAACAAACAAGATAGTTAATCGGACAATTTTTTCGGTTACTTTAATACAGGTTCTCAGCAAAATAAAAATAAAAACATTTGTAGATCCAACTTCTTATTTTAAAAAATTAATTTCTGAAAAAATTCTTACTTCAAAACATGTAAACCGTGGTTTGTATTACAGTCTGTTAGCCATTACTTTAACATTTATATAATATACATTTTTAAAATTTTGAACAATAAATTAACATCATGTTTTGTACTCAATTTTTTATCTGTTTACTTACTCTTAAATATATCAGTAAGTTAAAAATATGTATGTAAGTTATGTTCCTTTTGAGTAGCATGTATAAATCGTAAAATAAAATTCTTAAAGAAGCAAACAAAACAAGAAATCGTGATTGATAGATAAGGTAATGTTAGTTTTCATAGACTTAATTCTCAAATAACCTAAAGTTTCTTAATATGATTACAGCTGACGTCGTAAGTATTAAAAAAAAACTTTTTTTTAACATAATTTGTTATAAAGCAAGTAACTTAACTCACAAATGCAAATTTGTCTTTTTGAAGTCTGTACAGCCTAAACCAGCTTAATATAATCGTGTATTTTTGATACTGTGCTATTTAATTAATAGATGTTCATTTTTATTCTAGTAACTATAAAAAACGAGTATTAAGTTAGTTAAGTTTTAAAGTATTAAAATTAAATTTTAATTAATTTTATCTAGCCCTTTATCTTACTTGTTAGAAAACGGAAAAGTATACAATTTTTGTTATATTATGTATGTAAAAGTAAATGTTCACAACAATCACAGTCAACTATAATGACAACTTTAATTTTATTTCGATCTATATTTTTTACTTGTCCAACAACGTACAAAGCTTAAAACACTTTCTTATGAATTTAAATAATAAAATAAAGGTTTGATCATCTTTATCATCAGAACTCAAGCTTCCATTAGACTAAAATCCAGGTAAGACCAAAAGCTTTTGGGCTGATGCTCCAAGTGGTTAACTTAAAATTTTCGTCAATAAAAATTAAAAATTTGCTGAAAAATTCTTATTTTATATTTCACATCTTTTGCTTTTAGTATTTATCAATTATATATAAACGGTATTGTATCTACTTTTTTAAGCATCTAAAAAAATTTAAAATTGAAAAAATTGGTGCAACATACCTTTTAAACCAATTGGTTTAGCTATGTAAACTTTTCTAATTATTTTTGTTAATCCTATTGTTTAGTTTCTTTTTATTTATCAACGTTCTATTATGTTGTTGTTTTGCCGTCATGATTTCAGCGTATCAAATAAAAAATATTTAGTTAAATAATTTATTAAGGAACATTATTGAAATTTAAAATACCAGCTTAACAACAAAATAATTAATTAAAATATTTAAAGCCATAAAAATTTGACATAACGTAGAAGGCTATAGTTATTTTATTTTGTAACTGCAACATTAGAATAAAGGATTTGTCGTACCAACTTAATCATTAGACTAAGGCTATCAACAAACTATGACCCAGGTAAGATAAAACTAATAAGTAATTTTTGTCAACCGTTAATTTAGTTTTAATATTTAGCTTAGTTTATAGTTCAATTTTATTAGCAGCACCTTTTTTCTTTAAATAATGAGTCCTTTTCTATTGCATTTAAAGATTATTCATCTGGCTAGTCTATTGTTAATGTCCTTGAAGCGTTAGGTTTTTATTTTTGTTGTTAGTCAATGCATTTAATTATTTGACGTTGATCGTTCTACAATGTACAATCTACAATACTAACAATTTAAATCAAAGCGTAATAGTAAAAGTATAAATATGTTATAAAATTTTAGTTTTCAGTTTCTGTTTATTTAAAAATTTTAATACTAGCTAAAAAACTTTTTACGAAAACATTATATTGATATTCCATGCGAAAAATTCATCGTGCCAAAATGCGCTATGCGAAATTTCATAGTAAAAATGTGACGTTGTGCAAAAGTATCGTTTTGCAACAATGCTACCATAAAAAATGTCGCCGTGCAAAAATTACCCTGCGTGCAAAAGTGTCCCTCGTGCTAAAGTGACGCTCGTGCAAAAGTGTCCCCTCGTGCCAAAGTGACGCTCGTGTAAAAGTGTCTCCTCGTGCTAAAGTGACGCTCGTTCAGAAGAGTCGCCGTGCAAAAGTGTCCGCTCGTGCAAAAGTGACTCTTCGTGCAAAAAAGATGCTCGTGCAAAAGTGTCCCCTCGTCGAAAAGTGACACTCGTGCAAAAGTGACATCCACCCGATTGTGTAAACTGGTGCTTAATTTTTACCGACCAAATGTTTTACACTTTTATATATGATTAAGATTTATAAACTTAGCGTTTTCACAATCTAAATCCCTTAGGTACTGGGATGGCTAAACTGCTGCCCACAGGCAAAATCGGATGCAAAAATATAAAATGTGGCCCGCAAGTTTAAAAATTATTACCAAAAATAGTTGTTGTGGCGGGAATTAATTTTTAATATGGAAATTGATAAATGTCACCATTTATTTTTGTTGTTGTTATGAATATTGCTGTTTACTGCGATCCAAGGAATACTTTTACTGAAGATAGAAGCCAATTGTACAAATTTATATAAGTAAATTAATACACTACTGCCGATTTTTGATCTATTTTATTTATAAGTACAAAAACGTACTCGATTTTATAACTATGACTATGTATATATTTTGTTTAAAAACTAGTCTAAAGATAGTTTTTAAAAAAGGTAATTCCAACAACAATATAACACTATTGGTATATAGATAACTTATTTATTAGTTGTAAAACTCAAACATTTTATTAAAAAACGTAACAATCAAAAATAGTTGTAAATAATAACGTTATACAAAATACCAGCTAACGTTTAGTAATCAATCCTTACGAAAATTCGAACTATATTTGAACTTGGATCAGCATTCTTGATATATTGTCTGAAAGCTGCAACAGATCCATTCAATGATGTATCAGGAATCAAATGATTTTCACCTAATACCGTATAAAAACAACTGATTCTTCCATTTTCAATGTAACGCTTTATATCATTATATGAGGTCTGACAACTAGAGGTAACAAACATTTTTATAAAGCTTGCCAAACAAAATCCATACACTGTTGAATCAATTAGAGCCCAGTCGAAATTTTTACGGTTAACCAATCTGGTTATCGTACAGCCATTTCTACCTTCCATCGGTTGAATGTCGAGCAAACCTCTAAATTGGTAATCCATATGTCAAAATTATGAGAAAGAGCTGTTAAAATTAAATTAAATTGTTTATTTAAGTTACTAAGCTGATCTAAAAGTTTAATTAAAAAATCTGGTTACATTTACTGAAGTAAAAATATTTAAACATATAATGCTAACTTTTTTTAATTGGGATCGAAATTTTGAGAGTTAAACTACGAAACAATTAGTAAACTTAATGTAAAACTTAAAAAGTATTAGTTGCTTTACAACTGTTTTAATTATATTAATCATCAATAAGTTTTTATTTTAAGTTTATTCCAACTTAAAGTTTTTTAACTTTGTTTCGTTGTTAAAAAACGTATTTTACACAGCAAATATTTTAATTTTAATTTATTTCAATAGAAAAAAAAAATTGCTCAACAATTATAAAATTATAAATTATTAAAAAAAAAACAGTATTTATATATTTGAAGTATTATGATACTCATTCAAGTCATCTAGTATGCTACGTACTTTTTATTATTATTTATATTTATTTTAAATTATTTTTGATATTAGTATTAAAACCTATTTAAATTACAAATTCATCTATACTGAAGAGTAGATTTCAATTATATTCTTTCTAATTAATTATCTAACAATTACCTAACACTCAGAAATTTATCGTAAGGAAATAAGAAACCACATTATAAATCATCAATTATAAAATATTAGATCTAAACTTTGTCTTTTAAAAATTACTTAAAATAAAATACTTAAACAAGTTTTTTTAAAACAAGTGTAAAAATTCAAATTTTTGATGAAAATTTAGTACAAAACCTACTAAATGTAGTTAACTTTAAGATGAATGATAATGTTTAAAATACGTACATCTAAAACTATAATCCAATTTAAAGTTTTTGTGTAAAAAAACTAAACAATAATTTTTATAATGAAGCTTATACACTTGCCAAAAATATATTGAATTGAAAAAACAAGTTAGTATCTATCTAATAACAGAGACACAACGTTTCTTTTATTTATACAACAAACTTTATTGATTGTTACTTGGAAGATGACAAAACTTGAGGTAATTTACAAAGGTACAATCAAGACAGTTATAATTAACTGATAGCTTTCTAAATAGTTGTAACAGTATTTTTTTAATTTTTTGGAAAAGTTGAACATGTGGTATAAAATAACGCAGATACTTTTGTTTTCATCTTTTACACTAACATAATTTGTGTTATAGCAAATAATCAAATTCTAATTATAACTGTTTTTAGTTTGAAATTATTTCAAATCATTTTAAAGTTTAACTTTAGGTACAATATGTCATATAAAAACTAAAATCATAATAATTTTAGTAAAACTACAGATAAAAAATAGTTTATACTTAATCTGTAGACAAAAAAACTTCAGGTAATTATTATTGTAAGTTTGTCAATTATAAAAGTTTCAAAATTTAAGTGAATCAAAATTAAACTAATTAATTTAAATAAATATATTAAATATTTTTTCATTTAAACATTTTTTGTTCTAATCATAAAATATACAGATCATTAAACTATTAAGGTGTATCAGCTCTACAGTATATCCCCTAAATACAAAATTAAACATCGTTTTTAGAAATTCATACCAATTACCTTTTATGAGTACGTAACTTTAGATAGCTACAATGTTTTAGTTTCAAATTTAAATTCAAAAACTTGAATACAGTTTAACACATTTTTGTCTTCACCTTCTTAGATAAACTTCACTTTTTTTAATGTAGTATAATGTAGTCATTTATTTAGAACTAGAAGAAAAATAGCTGATATAAAATTAAAAAGCAATATGTAACATATATGAGCTAAATTATCTACTGCTTAGGTACAGGTCTAAAACAACTACATTTAGTAATTGCAATACAAAGTAAAAAAAAAATATATATTGTTATATAGAAAGCATAACTTTGACAGCAATATCAACATGCAAAAATCGTTGAAATCGCAAGTTTAATATGTCTCAACGTTTACTATAAAATTTGTTTAACCTATTTTTTTTTACAATTTATAAAAAAATCTTTTTGACATACTGTTTTAACGTTGCGTTGGGTTGAGCAGATTACTTAAAAATAAAATCTGCCTTATAACAGTATATTGTTGCTTTTTTTAGGAATTTTTTGTTTACAAGTAATTTATCGGAAACGTAGTGTTTAAATCTTACTTATTTGTAAAAACCTATCAATTTAATGTATTTTTTGAATATCAAAGTATTTCTGCACCTCTTAACAAAATTAAAACGCGGAGTCACTGGACTTTATTGTCCTCTAATGTTCAGTTAAGGTTAACTGATTAACGAAATCAAGTCTTACTTTTCAAAACATTAGAAAAAAACATGTAATTAAAACCTATCTATTTGTAAATTACTGAAATTTGCTTAAAATACTTTGAAAACTTTGATATAGACTAAATGTGTAAGCCTTAAAAAATTGAAAAAACTTTGTTTTATCTACTTGGTAGCACTTGTATTAACAGAAGTTATTAAATAAAAATGATAAGTTGATTATCTAAAAAACAAAGTTTTTTTTTTCTTTTGCGTGTAGTTAATAAAACTTTTATTAAAAACTTCTTTGTATCCGATTATTTTTCACTATATCACTTGTAAATGTGTGTTGTTTAAAACTCTGGTATTTCTAATTCCTGTTACTAGAGTTGACATACTTAATAAATGCTTTATTTCTCATTTTAAATTATGAAAATTTATTATTACCTTACTTTTAACTTAATTGTCATCTTTAAGTAATTGTTTGGCGATACGCTCAAAGCAAATTGGCATTTAAGTGATATATTTTTTACACTGAAAATGAACATATAGTTAAGTTGTTATGAAAAATATTGTTAATAAGCTTGATACATGCAAGAGTAAAGTAAGTTTTATTAGTTAATTTCATGTTTTAATAAACAAATAAGTCAAGGAAATATTGTTTTAAAAATTTTTTCCAATAACAAATGTGCTAGAAGAAAATGTGTAAAACTAAGTTAATAACATTATTGTACAGACCTAATTGAAAACTTATAACAAACTTGTTTATCTTTTATTTAGAATATTAAAATATATGAAAGATACTTTTTAGTAATGCTTTTTTACATTTTTAAATTTCTGTTTTGGTTCTTACAGAAGTTTTTTAAATTGAAGTATTTAAGAACCAAAATTTTAAAGTTCTACGATATTAATAGAGACCAGAGTTGCGTAACAATTTACAAAAGTATAAGGTTTAAATAATAACAATAAACGTTTGTGCCATGCTGAAGTACCGTTTTGCTATATCTTTAAATCGATGGAAGCTAAGTAATTTTTATCTTGTAAATAACAATCATATTTTTGGTTTTAAACAAGCTTTATTTATGCTAAAAAAATATACTAGTCTCATTAAATAAAAATCACGACTTCGGATTTGGTAAAGCATATACTTAGATAAACCATTTTATTGAGTAAAACTTAATTATTAACAACAAATAATCTAATTATAATTACTAATAATGATTTTTATAAATGCAACATATAGTAGGAGTATCTGAAAAATAAGTTCCTTAGTACTAAATTAGATATTGCGCCCGACGTAAAATGCGTACATTACAGAATAAGACAAATTGTAATTATTTCACAATAGGAGATAGCTAACATCAATTTATGCTTAACTGAAATAACAACATTTTCAGTCTACTTTAAAACTTCTTATACTAGTATAACATCGAGACGTGAACTTGGTACGCAGGACCGGCAGCCGAAACCGAATTGGTTGGCTGTCTAGTGTTTTTTGTTTTATAAATAATTATTTCCCATTTCTGTTTTCAATATATTTCAAAACTTAAATGGTTTTAAAAATTTAAAACAAAGAAAACGATTAAAAAACTAAATTTGTAAATATTTACAAAATATATTGAAACCCAACGGTTTGTAATTAGAGTACATAGGTAGCTGCTCGTACGGCCTAGCAGTTTTGTTCGCCGACTGCCGTTCCTACCTTTCGACTTCGAGTTCCGGTGGTTGCTGTTTAAGAGGACGACTACGCAAGTATATAAGAATGAAGTCAACGGTTAGCACTCTTCTTAGCCCAACGGGTATTAGTTTGAGTTTCTAAGCATTGGCAGTCTTTTCAGACGGAGTTGGTAATTCCATCGGGTCGTGAGCTTGGTACGCGGGACCGGTAGCCGATACCAAATCGGTTGGCCTTTTTTTGTATTTTAAATTATGTCTTACCAATTAGTCTATCAATATGTTTTAAATTAATAAAAGTATCTATCTTTTATAAAACAATTTTGTTAGAATGTGGTGTAATAAACTATAAACATGAAGGAATTCCTTCTTAAGAATACTTTATAGTTTCAAGTTCGTTTTTATATTTGTCTAAAAGTGTGTCTAAAAAATCTAAAAATCTAAAAAATTTTATATTACAACCATCGAAGCTATATAGGTTTTTTATTAAAACCATTATAAAATCATTAATAAAAAACTTTTATCAGTTAATAAAATAATTTATTAATAAAATACTTATATTAGTTACATTAAAAAAACTATAAGCACAAATATACTTTTCGAAGTGCATGAATAATAAACATCAAATTTAAATACTTAAAATCATAAAACCATTACGAGAATGAAAAAATTAATGTTAATTACTGCTTAGGACTAAAAATAAATAGTTTTTAAATTTAAAATTAATTAGAAAAAAAAAATAATTTTGATTCGTAAGTATACAATGAATGTTAACAAAATAGATTAAAATTAGCCAGCCGAGTTAAGTTGATAAAATAAGGAAATGTATGCAAGGAACTTTTTTTTTAAACAATTATAGTCTAACTTTAGTAAATATGTATAGTCAATGAAATTAAAATTTCTTATGACGTTATTGACAAATATTTAGTTTTTTGTTTTTTATTTAGCAGTTGAAATATCATTTTTATATAATTTTTTTTGTTTTATTGACATAATTATAAGCATACAGATACACTAAAAATTGCACAAAAATAATCTTACCTGTACAAGTTGATCAACCTTTATTGTTAACTCTCTTGAACATTTGTTTTACAAGTTCACAAATAGAAAAAATGCTCTAATTTGTTTTAGTACTCTATCTGAGGTAGAATTCAATACTTAACACAGTTTAAATATATTTTAATGATTTTTTAACAAAAAAAATTACCAAAAGCATTTAGCCTATCAATTAAAATTGTTTAGGTTAACTATCATACGGTTATTTCTTACTTGTGTAGTGTGATTACAAATAATAATTTTTTTTGTCAGTGGCTAGAATTTTACTTTACTAGAAATACTGCAAATAGGTTTGTTAAGAAATGTTTGAAAGGAAAACAAGAATTGTAGTATATATATTTTTTTAAAATAAAATTAATCAAATTGTAATTTAAGGTTAATTATTTTACACCTAAAGTAGTTTGAATGATAAGATAATTGCAATTAAATTTATCTTGAAATTAATATTTATTCTATTGTTAACGTCATAAATATCATCAAATAAATTATATCTTATTAGAAGTAGTTAAGTTGTATAAGTTTTTTTTAAAAAGGCGTCTATTATTTCTTTGAGTTTTTACAGCTAATATCGGCTGACTTAATGTTAAAAATTTCAAAAAATTTTTAATAAGAATTAGTTAAATTACTTGAAAATATAGTTTTATATTTATTTAAAGAATTCGAAAGGCTAAAACGAGTTAACAAACTTACTTTTAAAACAATAACTTAACACAATGGTTTAAGTACTGCTTTATGACTTAAAACAGGTTATTTTAAAACTTTATGACAAGAGCAAACATTATACTTTGATTATTCCGTAAAATTAAATAAAACAGTTTTGTTTAGCGCGTCAATTTAGGAAAATTCATTTAATAAAAAATTATGAAGATGAACCAGTATTATGTTAATATAATTTGTATAAACACTATGTGAAACTTTTATGACACCAATAAAAATTATATATGTTTTTTTTATTTTAGCGGGAAAAAGAATATATTGTCTACTCTAGATTAGTTTTGGTGACATACTTATGAGCATATAAATATTATTTTTTAATGGCTGACCAAAAATAGATATTGAATTCATCGCTTCAAAAATTATTACACTTTACTAGATGCAAACATTTTGTCAACTTACATGTAAGAAATATTATTTCGATTAAAATATAATATATATTGAAAATTGAAAAAGTTTTATTATTATTTGTTTATAAAACAATTGACAACCTCACTTAGCTTTTCAAAAAAAACAGTTGAGGTTCTTACTATATGACTTAAACGTACTTAGGTTCAAGACTATAAATTTTATTCGTAGTAGCTTCTACTAACTATACTATAAAATACTGCAAATTAGTCTGTTAATAACTATATAAACAAACAACAAGATTTGTTGTATAAAAACTTGAGACTTTTATCAGAAAATTAAGAGAAAATAAAAGAAAACATAAAAAAAAGTAGTAACTTAAATAAAGTCATTAATCTTTATTAAAGTAAAAATTTTATTAAAATCTATGTATGTTATTAAAGGTAAATTTTTGTCCAATATGTATAAACAATTTTAATAGGTCCTCTTTGTGTTGCTAAAAGTCTTTTAAATTTATAAAGTTAATAAAAATAAAAACTACTTTGTTTTGTATAACTAAAATTAAAACCAATACATTATAAAAATGCAATTAAAACTAAAACTGCAGCCCGCGAAGGTTGTAAAACTTTAAAATTTGGCACGCAAGCACTAACTGCCTGCTGACCCGTTGTATAATACGTATAGACTTTAAGATTATATAATGTTAAGCAAAAATAATATCTACTGACATCATTCTTATTAAAAAAATTCAATTCATTTTGTTTTTAGTAATATTCAATACTATTAATTTCCCAATAATCTTTATATACATTTCAGCTTGAATTCCACTACTTATTTTCCCAGCCATAAAACTAGACGGTTATTTAATTTAGTAAAATAAAACGTGAAATTTTAACATAAGTGAAGTTTTTCATAACGGAAACGCTGAAAGTAGCTGAGTTGTGCTTATTTATCTGAAACACCATATAAAATGATGTTCTTAATCTATTTAAGTGCGCTAGTTCACTACTAATACAAAATAAATAAAGTTTTAACTATATCTTGCCCTTTTATTACTTTTATACTTTCGCTTTTGTTAGCCGACTAACTATAGGTTAGAATTGTTTAGTCATTAAAATAAGTAAATAATTATAAATTTTTTGAGCTTTTTTACAGCCGCAATTATTCTCAAAAACCTCAAAAAAAAGAATTATAGATAAAATTATAAGAGCAAAACATGGTTAAAATTGTTTTAGTTTCTGTTTTATTATCTTTTTATAGATCATCTTTATTTTAATTCTTAAATTTTATTATAATTGACAACAAAGTTTGAAATGATATAATACAAAGTTATGTAACGTTTTATGAATATTAACTTGTATCTGCAAGAAAAAAAGTTTGTTTTTATAACTAAATAAATGATTAATTACGTTTTAAACGCAATAGAATTTGTATTTAAGTTAGGAAGATAATAACAAAAAATGAATACAAAATTGTTATATTTAGTTATTTGTAATAACATAAATATGTTTACAAATATGGTTGTGTTTATAAAACGTGCTTAATAACTAAAATACCATGAAACTAATATATTTTGATACATAAATAACATGCGGCTAAGGTTTTCTTATTAGCTTATTTATGCGTGAGGTTTTATACATATGCAATAAAATGATTTTTTTTTTAATTCATAAGTACGTAAACTTTAAAAATGAAAGCTATTAAATAAACCGTTTATTATTTAATATAATTATTGATTTTTGCTTATAATGTTTTTTTAAGGTGTTCAGATTATTGTTGAAAATTAATTTAATTAAATTATGGATTCATTGCTTTAAAAGCCGTTCAGATTTTATGTTTATAAATCTATTATTTCTGTAAAAAGACGTTTAATAACAACTTTGTACTATCTCATTGTGTTTCAGTAAAAATAATAGAGTATTATCAAACGATTACGAGTATTTTTTAGTTTTTTTAAGTTACATCCTCAATGTTCTATGTAGGTTGTTAATAGTTAATATAACCTGTCTATAGGCTATAAAAACATAGGAGTTGAAGAGTTTGCGTAGTTATAAAAATGTTAGTAAAATTAACTTATAAGTTTATAGTGCAGTTTTAATACTAATACGTCAGCAACCATTGTGAAATAATTGTTTCTGACGTAAGAATTAAGTTTTAAAATGTTTGAAGTAAATAAAATATAAGAGAGATAAACTCTATTATAATAAAAGAAAGGAATTACTTACCTTAAGTAAGGTTTTTACCTAAGTTTAAGTAGGGCAACCATTGTATAATAACTGTGTTTAACTTAAAGATTTAAACTTGCAAATTTTCAAGTTAATAAAATATAAAAGAGATAAAGTTTATTCCTATAAAAGAAAATGTTTATATGACCGGCTTACCTGAGTAAGAATTTTATTTATTTTTATTTTTAAAAACTACTCTTTAAATAATTATGTTGTATAAGAGTTAAACGCATGGCCGAAACAACAGTAACAACAGTAACATCAAATAAAACAACAAAGCAGTATATAGGGTCGACAGGAAATACCTTTAAACAAAGATACAGAAACCACAAATCATCATTCAACAATATTAACAAAAGACACACAACAGAACTAGCGAATTACATATGGAACTTAAAAGATAACAATACAGACAACAAAATTAAATGGGAAATATTAAACAGGACAAAATAAAAATTCAATACTAAATTCGGCTGCAAACTTTGTAACTTTGAAAAAATAGAAATCGAAAAATCAGATAAGAACGTAACACTAAACAAGAAAAGCGAAAGACAAAACATATGCATCCATTATCAAAAATACTTTTTTAACTAAATTAAAACCAACTAAATATTAAAACAAAATAAAATCGAAGCGGCCAACACGAGTATTTTATAGCATTTTATAACATTTTTCCCAACAGCCTAAAACTTTTTAAATAGCTTAAAACATTTTTCTAAATAACCTTTTTAAACTTTCCTAAAAAGCATAAAATAACATTCACAGCGTATTTCAAATTCAGCTAATCGTACAATAAACTGTACCATTACTACGTCATAATTATTATAAAAATTCTAAAATCGAAATTTCTGTTAACTATTATAATAAACTGTTACTTACTGACGATCACATGAAATTTTACATTTCAATGTGTGAAACAGCTGTTTAAATTATAGTTTTTATATAATTAAATAAATATTAAGCTCCAATTTGATTTGTCGAGCACTATCGATCAGAACTTTGTATAAAACCTTTAATATGTATATATATATATATATATATATATATATATATAATTGTCTGACGTAATTTTAAATAAATAGTAAATGTTTCAACCGATTGTGTTAATAAACTCTAATCGTTTAATATATTAAGTAAGCTCTTTGGTTTTCCAATTTGCACAGCCTAAACCGGCTTAATTAATAATTATTTTTAATGTTATTAATATAAATGATTTTGGTTTTCATTAATTTAAAAGCTGCTTGAATAAATTTATTTTGTAATTACATTTTAAAAACTAAAATATTTCTATTTTTGTATAATAAAATAATAAAACTATGTACCACTTCAAGTTACTAAATTTTATTTAACTATTTTAATACATATACAACTGACTTATAATTTTAACTTTAGATAACAGCTTTTTTTGTATGATAGATTAAAAATTCAGATTCCGTGTTATGTTTATAGAACTGACATATTTTGAAATTTTATAATTGAAGTGATTATTCTTCTACCTTAACTATTCATATGTTTGGTAGTTATTGGAATACAACTTGTTTTAAATGAAATAAATTTATCAGAATTTTTTAAGAAATATGGTATTAGGTGGTAAATATAAAAGAAAAAAATTTAAAAAATTAATAACTACAAAACTTAAAAAAGAAAATAATTTTAAGTAATGAAGTAAAACTAATATAAACATTAAAAAATAAAGTTATCTACGGACATCATCATGATAAAAAAGACAAAATATCGGTTTAATTTGTATTTTAAAGACAAATTCTACATCAAATTAATTTTCATGTGTCTTCAGTCTGAAATCTCACGTCTAAAATTTTTTTTTGTTCTAGCAAACATTAATGGACCTAAATTTAAAACTCACGATCTTTATTTTTTTACAACTTGTTTATAAATTACAAAAGTAATAACAAAATATTTGTTTACTATTCGAAAAACTGAAGATTAACGTTAAAGAACACTGTATTTACAATCGAAACCTGTAAAAATGCAAACCAATCTTAAAAAAAATATATATGTAAATGCGATTATAAAGATAATCGATATTTGAAATTTTCAGCCTTTTAAGTCGGACAAACTTATCTAAAGATGTTCTGAACTTTATTGTAAATGTACATTATATTAAAATGCAAAGATTGTAGCAACAATTTTGATACCTCAATAAAACGCAAAAAAATTATTTCATTTTAATAACTGTTATAATTTTTAGACTTCTTAATAAAAAGAATACTAAATTCAATTTGAAAGGAGGTCATGGTGCTAAAAGCAATGAAACTGTTTTGAGCGATTTTGGAAATAATATTATAAAATTTATTACAATTAAGTAGTGTTTGTATTTTGTAACTCTAAAAGTAAATAGTTTTACATTTCTTTAAAAAAATGTTGTTCAAACTGCAAAATGTAGATGCAAAATTTTAGATTTTAAACTTGCAATTTATTATTAAAAATTCGTGGCAAAATTTTGTTTCTCATCAAGTAACTTTTTAACAAAATTTATTTTTGTTTAAACAAAATCATTAGTAACTTTATTTTAATTTATCTAAACTAAATTTTATTCATCAAAAAAGAACAAAAACATAATGAATCAAATCAAATATACGACCTGTAAAATAAAAGTATTAAAAATTTAAGCTAAAACAAAACTATGTTTATTTGAAGTTAGTTAGATATTTGTTTAAGTATATATATTTAAGTATTAAGAAAAACATTACACTAATATTACTTACGTGATATTCTTAAATATGGTATCAGTTTTTAACTGCTTAAGATACCTAAAAAAAATTACAACCATTGACACAAATTTTAAGATGTTTTCAGATAAATATTTGGATAAATTTGTAAACTTGATTTTAATACTGATGATATTTTCTCGCTTTCAAGTTAATCATAAGTTTTAAATAAAAAAATTTTTATAAGTTACTATTGTTAGTTGATAACATCTTAATATCAACTTTCTAATGGTTAGATGATTTAAATTTTGTATGCAATTTGTATTTTTAATAACTTGACGAACTTTTTAAAATATAGTATTAAAACATATGATTTTCATATATATATAAATTAAATATTTATACTAACATTTAACAAAAGAATAGAATTTTGAAACGACATTATGATAAAACACCAAAGTGTCAATTATTTGTGTATTTAAGTTTTTTTAATTTTAAAATGATTTTGCATTATTTCTGTTGAGTTTGTACTGATTAAACCGGCTAATTTAACATCAATTTAAGCTATTTAATTTACTTCAGTGACATTTTATTTATAATAAACGCTTCTAGAGCTTTCAAATTTTACACTCAAATTTTAAATTTATATAATTAAATATAAAATCTACCGATTAATTACAAAAATTACTTATGCCTTATCTCTTTTCAGTATCTTTTTTACTATACCTTTATATTATTATTGAAAAAGTGTTCTATTCTTTTTTATATAGAATAAAAACTTAAATAGAAAAATTACAAGTCTTAACCATTAAAATTCTGGGATTAAAAAACAGCAAACTATTTTAAAATTAAATTAGATCGTAAAAATACTATTTATAAGAAAATGTGTTGACACTTTCTACTTATGTTCAACTTTCTTAAAATGATGTACAGCCGTTTACTTTTATTGCAACAAAAAACCATTATAAAGAAATTAAGCTAGTTGTTGTTAAAATAATTTAGATTTATTTTACATTAATTAATTAATGAAAATATTTAAAAAAAGCTTAATAACAAAAAAAATGTATTCTAAGCCATAAAAGCTTGCTACTAACACATATATTTTTTAAGTACCCGAATCTGGTTAAATATCAAAATTGTTCGTTTTATAATGAAATATGTATTTAATTTAGCTTACTTTAGAATCTTCGTATTAATAATTTTACAAAGATAATTTCGAATAAGCAGTTCTTTGTTTCAAGTACTATTAAGCTATTTAAACTTTATTATGAATAATTTACATATAAACTTTCTGTTTAAAGTTGAACCAAAACAAAACCTTTTAAGGATTATAAAGTTATATCACTAAGATTAACATAACAAAATTGAAATTTAGGTAACAAGAATTGTAGCTAAAAGCAAAAAATCAGTTTTTGAAAATAAATTATATATAATCAGTTATTAAATATTACAATTACTTAATAAAATTTAAGCTTAAACTATTACTTATTCTCATGTTCAAAATAAAGTTTGTACAGCCTAAATAAGCTTAAACAAGTTTATTATTTATGTTTAAAGACCAAATAATTATGTAGAAAAATATTAGTTCAGTTAAATCACATATTATTGCATTAATGAAAAACTAAACTAATTATAAAGTTTTCAATAATTACAGTTTTTCTTATACGTGTATCTAAAGTACTTTTGTTGTTTATATAAAATTTGTATAAATTGTTATGAGCAATTTTTAAGGAAAACATATTACAATATAAAACGAATAAAAAATCTTTACATTTTAGATATTTATACATTGTTAAAAATAGTATATGTTGTTTATAAAAAAATAGATTTTAAAATGTTAAGTAAGTCTATACCAAAGGTTTTACTGCCGTAACTGTAATTTTTGTCAGAAAAATTTAACAACAATTTTTTTTGTTAAAGTTATAAATACTTTTTTGTAGAAAAGTAAACTATTTACATATTTTATTATAATTTTAATTATTGTTATCTTGAATAATTTAAAAAAAAAAATTACATCAAAAAGGATTACTGTAATATTTGTCAGTCTAATACCAGTTTACTGAGAGTATTATTAAAACTAGTACTATTGCTTTCTAATACATTATTTTAGTTACTGTAATATATTAAGAATTTAGTTTTAAATAATGTTTAAATAATAATTAACATGAATTATAAAAAAAAAAGTTTTGAAATGATATATGATAAATGATATATGAATAATATACTTTTGTTTTAGTAATCTATATCTAATTTCATCTCAAATATTTTTTGTTAAATCAAGCATAAACTATGGGATTATTATGATAACAGTTCTATTTTTATCTTTAAGCATTAATTTCTGGTTTCGAATAATTAAATTTTCAAAAAGTTTACAAAAATAGAAGCTTGAAGCTCTTTTAATTTCTTGTAAACATGCCATGACTAATCGATGTACAATACTAAGAAGAACATTTAAGTTTAAAAATTTTACATTAATTTATTATAAAACAATAGACAGTAAAAAATTTATTAATAAGGATGATGCGTTTGATTGTTGTTAGTTTATATTTTTGAGAAAAATAATGTATTTAGCATCGTCAACTTCTTCTTTAAGAACAAAGTTTATTTCTCTTTAATATAGATAGTTTTAAAGCTGAATTTTTTTTTCTTTGATTAAATAAAAGTTTTAAGACACTAATAAAGAATGCATTTTAAATTTTTGTTAGTAAAGTAAACCTTTTATTCACCCATCACACTTAGTTTTCTTTGTAAAAGTTTAAATAGTGTAAGTTTTATTTTTCTTAAACTTACTGTAAATAGTTTAAAAAAAATTTATAAGGCTTTAAACAAAATGTTTAACAACCACTAAAATTTTACAAATTTTAAAATAATTTTTGTTTAATTCAACTTTGTAACGTTAAAAAACGTAAAATCAGTCCTTTGAAAAAAAAAACATTATTTTTTTTTTAATTATATTTTTTAACTATCATTAAAAAACTTTATATTTTTTTGTTTTCGGTTATAGATTTTTAAATTTAATTAAAGTTACATTGAAACTACCTTTTTTAGGGATAATACAGTCCAGTAAAAAGTATGAAATAAAATAAATTATTTATACTTAAAAGAATTGTAATTTGTAGCAGTCAATCGACTAAGTTTATTAAGAAAATTTGATCAAATTTGAAATAATATATTTACGTTAATTAAAGTAACAGCTGGCTGACGTCAGATGTATTAAAATAATTTGTTAAGAAAATATACTTGAAACAAGTAACAAAGTGACATAAATTATAAAAACACTAGCTTTTTCTATATATCAAATGTTTAGTTATTTCTTTACTTTTTTGTTTCCCTACTAACTAATGATTTGTGATAGCATAAATATGTGTTATAAAAAAAAAAGTTATCAATATAGTTGTCAACAGTTGTTAAAATCAGTATTAAAACAGTCACAATAAATTTATAACCTAAAAAGTGTAGTTAAGATATAAATTCATAGTTTAACGTATGATATCTTAAAGATTAAAACATATTGTGTAAACTCATAACTCAAATTTACTGTTTTTAGTAAACCCCTTTCCTATTATAGCAACGTTTTAATAGATCGTTTTAGGTATACATAAAAACGAGTTAAGAAATAAGATATAAACCAGAAACATAAAACTTAAAATTAAAGTGAAAACCGGCAAAAAATGTATCTTTTATAAAATCTAACGTCAGAAAACATAATATTAAGCAAAAGTTAAACTTTTGAGTTTCTTTGTCTTAAACAGCTAAACATATTTACCTATTTTAAAGTTATTAATTTTCGCAGTCTTTATTATTATAGCATTTATGAGCTTTCTATTTTGTTTATTTTTAATGATATAAAATGACATAAAAAAATAATACATATAAGTAAACTTAACTTCTTAGTATTTGTCTAAAACCAGTAATTTATAGTTTTAGCTATGTTTTAATATTCGTACTAAGTGACTTATAATGCTTCATATTAAGATATCAGACGGTTTAGCCCGTAAAAATATATTTTCCTTCATGGCACTGAGCTTGTGAGTTACTACTGAAATTGTAAAATTTAATTAAAATATTTTATGTTTTTTCATACTTGTTACGTCAGTTCTGATAAATTAGATTTATTCAATATTACCTTCAGTTGAACTTTTATCATTATACTTGACTAATGTTTTAATGAATTTTGCCTAAAAAGAATACTTATTTGAACATTATAAAATTTAATATAAACTGTATGCTTATTTTGCTAAACATTTTATTTATCAACCAATAGTGTCTTTTTGTTTATAACTGTAATTACAAAAATGTAAGATTTGGGATATAATACAATTTAAAAAAAACTTATTATACTTTTAATTGCTTTTCGACGATTGTCTAGTAAAAAACAAAAATAAAAGTACAACTCTTTAGACACTGAAATTATTTTAAAAATTCAAACGTTACCTGTATATTCATATTATTGTTGTAGTAAAATAAATTATTGTAACTTCAAACATCAATTACCTTTTTGTAATATAACACAATTTAAATATAAGTTTGTTTGTTTAACAAACAATTTGTGAAACATAGCCATTTGTTTTAACAATTTTAGATTAAATAACCTTTTATCATTGTTGAAAACAACAATATGTTAAAGCCTAAAATATAAGAGGACAAATTACACTAAATAAGTATTAAAACTTGTATATTTTAAAAGATAGACCATGTAAAACCTACCTTAAGAAAAAAACTTCAAAAAATGTTTTTCCATACACATTAAATTTTGGTAACTTCATACTAAATTTGTAATTTAGTCTTGTGAGTGTTTTATTTAAGTATATAAAATTACTACAAAATTTTATGTACACTTGCTCTAAAATTTGCATCAATAAATAAATTAAAAAAAATTATAAGAACAATTTAGTCGGTTAAGACTGTTAAAAATTTTCAATTTAAATATTTATATTCTAAAATATTTACAGTTTCTCTAGTTTTATGTTTGCTTTTTGATAATAAAAGTTGTTAAAGCTTTCAGTCTATTAATTTCTCAATATAGTTTCTATACAAAACCATTTCAGTAAAATTTTTAGATTTTGTTAATTTTTTTTGTTATTTAATCTGAATTGCTTATCTTCAATTAAGTTTGTTGAGTGTATTTTACTTTAACTAAACTACACCTCTCGGTTTTATTAACATTGGTTTTTGATTTATTCAACCGGTTTAGGTTATACAAACTACAGAACTAGAAACAGCTATGTTTTTTTCAGAGTTAAACAGTTTTATTATACTAAAATGTGCAAATCAAAATTGTTTAGTAAACATTAATACGTCAGAAATTATTTGTACAGTTCTTGCTTTAATACTTTAATTTAGCTGATTTATGTTTGTTTGATGTATGTTTGTATGATTATTTTACAATGTCAAAGTATTTTACTACTGATTATTTATAATCAATACGTATAAAAATATTTTTGACCATAAAAAGAAAACAGAACCAGCATGTTAAAATTTTCCTATTTGCAATCCATATACAATAGTCAGTTTTTTGTTTTTAAACAATTTAAGAAATTTATATTTATATTTTTTCATGATACAAAAAAAGTATTAAAACTGTATACATTTTTTAATATTTAAAAGTCGTAAAAAACGAACATAGAAATAATTTATTAATATAAAAATAGTTAATACCCCCAACTTTCTAAATTATAACAACAACCAATGTTAGAAATAATTAGCCAGTTTAAGGTCTAAAAATTAAAATAAAAAATATGAACATCTTTTAAGTTAAACTAATTACCTTTTATTTTATTAATTCTAATAATCTGTGTAACAACAGACGCTCTTGAGCATTACAGCATTTTAAAAATAAAATAAAATATAGTTTGCGTGATTGACGCCATTACTCATTACACAAAAACTATATATACCTATTAGAAATCAAAATTTTATAACAAAAAAAAAACAAAAAAAAAAAGATTAATCAAATTTAGTTAAAATACATTTTAAATAAATAAAAATTCCGATTAAGTTTCCCTCAATTTGAATAAATTGACAGTACCTACTTATTTATTTTTAAATTGAAACATAACTTTTAACAAAATTTTACTTTATTTAATTTTGTAAAATTTGACTTTTATAACCAATTTTTAATTTTTTTTATAGTTGTACACTTTTAATTAATAAAATTTACTTCAGTTGTGAGTTATTTTAAAATATATAGTACAAAAAACAAAATTATTTCGCACAACAACTAGTTGAATTAAATAGTTTTTATATTTTTTAAATTAACCGCTTTACTAATTAGATCTAAAATAGATTCTTAGCTTGACGAGTTGTACAACCTTTATAATAGTACAAAACTCAAGTACAAAGCTCAATTTGTTTTGAGTAGTCTGTCTAAGTCAAAACTTAACACTTATAAGAAATAAAAAGTGTTTTAGTATTACGAATAAAACAACAGTATAACATTTAGCTTACCTTTAAAAGATTGTTTGGATTTGTTATGATCATATCTTACTTACTATTTTTTTAGTAGTGACTATAAATAACTGTGCTAAAATACATATTATAATTTTGTTAAAAAATCATCAAGAAAAAATTAGCGATATTTATTGTTTTATTAATATAAAATGAAAAAAATCTTTAGAGTTTAGATATAAAAAGTATGATTGCATATCTTTTTTACTTAAAACAATACAATACCTAATAAGTTAAGTAAAAAAAAATATTTTAGGCTCGGTTTCACGAAAACAGTTTAAAAATTTATGGTTTGTTTCACAATTACTTTACTTATTATATTTAAGTTTATAAATTAGCGAAGTTTATTTCAAAGTTTTTACAGTAAAAACAAACAGTTTTGTTTTTCAAATATAAAAATAAAATGTTAAATTCAAACTAAGTATGAAAGTATTTTTAAAAGTTTTAAAATTGAATATTTTTATAAGTTTTAAGTGTAAAAAAATATCATAATTGAGCTTATAAATACAATTAAACTAGTATTATTAATAAAATTAAAAAATATTAACAACTTCTAGCTGTAAAATATACTTTTATGGTAAAATTACTGTTTTTGAGTATAGCTTTTAATAAATAGTTAGTAACAAGAGGATTCTAATAAATAGAAACATATTTCTATTTATAAAACTTAAACGTACTTAAAAGAAAATTATATAAACTTCTGATTTTCTCTCAAAAACATCACAATTTAGCTTAAAACTAAAGAAAAACAAACAAAACACTTGTAAGTCACGAAAGTAGTGGTTTAAATTTAAATTTTATGCATACAAAATTTAAAAGCCTTTAATGCTTTAATGATTAAAAAATCCGACGTCATTATGATCCCTCAGCAAACTGTTTAATTGTGTATTTAAGTACTTTAAATTTCGTTCAAAGAAAGTTAGCCTTTTTTTCTACAGTCTGTACAGCCTAAACTGGTTGATTAATATTTATCTTAAATATTGTAATTAACAGTGTGTTTTTAACCTTCTAGTTTTTTTAAACATTAAGCTAATATCAACAAACTTATTTTTAGTGTTTCTTACCTTTTTAATAACAAATAAAAACATGTAATTTTTATAACAAAAATAAAAGCTAGTTTACTAAGTAAATATTGTTAAATCTTGAATACAGTTAAAATTTTATAACCTACTTATTTTAATTCTAAATAATGATTTAAGCTCTCAATATTATAGAAAACTGATACTATTACTATAGAAAAAAAAATACTTTAGTCATTTCTCAATGTTAATGTTTAATATACCATTAGGAAAATAAACTTAAGGAATGATTTTTTAAAAGGCTTCTTTCTAATAACAAATTTTGTAAACGCATAGTTAGGCGGACGATAAGTTTAGTCTCCAAATAAAACAGATTCATTCGTATTACATTTGAGCAGGATTTTCTAATTTATTTAGTTTTTATTTAGGTATAAATTAATATATTAAATGTTGAAAATATTTTTACCGGCAGTACGAGTTTTTATACTACTTCTAAAATCTTTAAACTTTAAGATTCTTTTCGTTTTTGATTTTTTTAAAGTCAAGTAACTATTTTATTATTACTATAAAACTGCTTACAAGTTGTTTTATGTTAATAATGTATAATTTAGTTTATTTATCAGTTATTTAATTAAAATGTTTTAGTATTAAATGACGTTTTAAATTAACTTTATTTTAACTAGATGTTAAATAAATAAAGCTAAATTTAATTTATTTAAGATAAAAATACAAAAAGCTTTCAAGAGATAAAACTTTAATTAGTATTGGTTTATATATTTATTGCATATTCAACCATGTTTGGTCGTACAAACTAATTGGATTATAACATTGTGTAACTTATATTGGTACAGGTAAATTATATAAAAAACTTAAGTTCTAAATTGTAAAGACATTATTAATACGTCAGCTAACTTTATTAATAATAAACTAACAATAAATTAATATTAATAACTAATTAACAAAGACTTTATTAATAATAAAGATTTTTAAACTAACATACTAATAAACACTGCTTTTACGTAAAAAAAAAATATTTTTAAGGTTAAAGGTTTAACTTATCAGGTTTAGCTGTAAGTTAAACCTGCATAAATTCTGCTATCGAAATGTAGATATATTATTTAAAGTAGGTATACTTATTTACTATAAATTTTGTACGTTGTAATTAGTTGTCTTGAAACTCTTTAAGTTAATAATAACAATTGTTAAGTTAATAAAACAAAACATGTGTAGAATAAACTTGCTGTACATTTTAATATGTTTCATAAAAGAACTATTATTCAAAATAATTTTGCTGTTGTTTGTGTTAAAACTTTGTAGGCCAGCATGATCTAGAAATTATATTTATTACTTGTTTTCTATACTAACAAAATAATTTAAATCAGACTAAATAAATCTATGATTAGTTGAGTTTTAGTGAATTTTTTGATAAAATAAACCATAACCATCAGTAACAAAAGAGTTAAGTGTTTAAAATTTTAACAAGGGTACTTAGTATATTTGTAGTACATTTAATTGATTAAACTAAAAAATCTAAACATTATGTTAAAGTAAATACAGTTTTGGTTATACAGATTTTTGCAATAATTATAACTAATGTATCATACAATAACTAAAATAAAACCTATTTAAAATAAATAATGTGCAGTATTAGCCTTTTATTAACCACTTGGGTTATTAAATTTTATATAATATGTTATTTCGAAAAGTTTAACTTTTATTTTTGACGTCTTACTATAAAAACCAACAAACAATGTACATAAATTGTATATTAAATTTAAACGATAAATGTCTAAAACCAAGTTAAATTTGTACCGATTATAAAGGCTGAAACAGTACAGATAAAATTTAAAAGAATGTTGTTTAATTCTGTTGTTTGATTCATTGTTTTTTTATTTGGTTGTTTACAATTCTTCAATACGTCTTGATAATAGCGAACAGCAAGTAATGACAACTAAAAGTAGATTTAAAACTAGAGTAATTTTGATAAACTTAATGGTTTTCTATAACATAAACTAAACAGAAAATTACATTTGGTTGCTTTAGTTTTAAATTTTAGTATAATTTAACAGTTTTAATTTAAAATTTTTGCCTGTGATTGAGTTTAAGAGTGATATTTTTACTGTTTATATGTAAATATAACAAAATCAAAATTTTAAAATTAAAATGAAAAACTTACATTTAAGAAAGATAGCTATATTTATTTAGTTTCTATTTTTATTTTTTTCCTAAATTTGTACAGCCTTTTATGAGTTTTAAAGCTGGCAGATCTTCTAGTTTTAAAACGATTTAGTTTAACCTATTCTTACTGTATCTGCCTTTGGGATCACAAAGTTTTTTTTTTATAAAACAAAATTGAAATTAAATTACTTACCTCGTCGATAACTAAACTTTTCTAAAATTTTTCCGAAAATATCATGAAGCTTTCAGTAATATGAAAGTATTTAAATTAATCTAATATACAACATAAGCGATGAATATCAGTTCAGCCGATTTTAGCTGTAAAAACTAAAAGAAAAAAATGCTCTATTTTCTTGGTAAACAAATAAACTTTAAATACACAACTGTATGAAAAAGTTGCTGTTTTATCACCATGACGTTAAAGAAGTTATTTATTTTTGCTAAAAATCAGTATAAATGTTCAGTTTGTAAATGTTTTTAATTAAATTATATTTTTTTATTTAATGTTAATTTAATATTATTGTTTCTAATTAACTATTCTTTTTTTACGATTTTGGATCACAAATTTTTACTTTTATTCCTATTTAAAACAAAATTGAAATTCAATTACTTACCTCGTCGAGTAACTAAAATTTTTCTAAATTTTTTTCAAAACATCATGTAACAGGATTCATTTATTGAGCAAAAGCAAACGTCATTGAGTATTAAATTTTTTAAACGTTTAAATTTTCATAACATATAAAACTTTAAACGCGAAGGGCAGTGATAAATTTTGTGATAAATAAGCGATAAATAGTAATTTTAAAAACTATATATTTGTGCAAATAATTCTCTATAAAATTTAAATCTCACTGGATTGCAAAAACTAAACTAGTTTATTGATAAAATTAGAAACCTTTACTGAACAAAAAAATTTGTAAGCATAAAAAAATAATTTTGATTGCAAATTCTCTTAAAGTTTAATTTTGCATTTAAAAAAAAATATCCTCAGTGCGTACTTTTCATGAGAATATAAAAACTAAAACTAAATTTTTATTATATCTTTATAAATTAAAACTTTGTTCAGCCAGTTTTAACGTTGAATAATATTTTCAACTAACATATTTACAACTAAAATGTAATCGATTGAAATTATAACAATGGATTCTAGCTGTTCTTGGTTATTAAAAGCTTACATCCATTGCACTTTTTATAATTTTTCATTTATATTGGACATTGATAGAACTATTTACAAATTAAAAATAAAAAGGTTTAGTTACTAAACTATATCTGAGTTTTTATTTTAGTTGGAATCAACTGTCGCTAAAAACATTTCGAAATTTACAAAAAATTAAGAATTATTATCTTAAACTTTTTAATGTTTTAATTTCAATTGATTTTAAGGATTTTAGCTTCTTTCTTGAAATTATAAAAAATAAATTAATATAGCGTAATCATTGATTACTAATATAAGATTTTAAATATAGTTAAATTTGTATTTTAGTTGAAATCCAAAACTTGAATTTAATATTAGGTATAAAATGTATCTTTAATGTAAAAGTAATACATGTAATTAAATTATTTTATAATTAGTTAGTGGTAGTTTAAACTTTAAAAGTAGTTTTAAGGCAGGTTTAATATTTTTTTTTAAGTTTCTCTAACAATATTATTTGAACAAGTGTCAGCAGGTTAAGTTAGTGAAATACTTTTAATGGTTTTAAATGTTTAATTTCATAATAGAATAATTCACTTAACTTTTTTATTTTAGTGTACATATTATGACGCCAGTAATAAATTACTTTTTACTTTTGATTTTATTTTATATATTTATTTGGCGTAATACTAATGTTATTTAATATTATATAGTTTTATTTACTTTATAATTGAAATAGGTAAGTTAGTAATAACAAAAAATAATTCAAACTAAATAATTAATAATCAATGTGAAATAAGAAGTTTATTGTTCATAATCTTTTCTTTGAAAAACTATTTTTTTCAAACAAAGAATACTATATAAAAACTTATAAAGCATGTTTATTTACTTTAGTTTAACAACCTTTAATAATTTAATGTATATTTTGTAAGTCTTTACAACTTTAAATCAGTTTTATTTCCAAAACTTGTTCGTAAAACTTGTTATTAATAAAATTTAAATAAATATAAGTCTAATTTTTGAATAAAAGATAGGACTAGTTTAAAAGTAAGTAAAGCTAATTTATCAAGTTTAAAACTTCAATTTTAGCTATCTTGAATTAATATATTACAGCAAAAAAAGTGTTTCTATTTCAATCAGCATTAATATTTACTAAGTTAGTTATTATTCATAAGCATATGCTGTGTGGAACAATTTTAAAGTTATTTCTTTAATTTTAACTTTACTTTTTGACGTCATTATTTAATACAGCGAAACGTTCTTTAATAAATTAAGTATAAAAAGATATAAAAATTTCAATTATAAACAGTCTATAAAAAGTTTTTCTTTAAAGCTATTCTTAATAGCTCAAATACTTTCCTAACTTTGATAGTCATTGTTTAAGAATGTAAGGTGTTCAACAAAGTAAAAAACAAAAAAAAAATGATGCTCGATTTTTTTTTAAGTATTCTATCTCAGTTAGAATTTAGTAATTATCACAAATTAAAAGTGTATTAATAATGTTTATTCTTTTAAAACAATGTAACAACATCGTTTATCTAATAATTAAAACTTAATAATATATGAATATATGTTACTTAAATTAAAAGTTATTAATTTTGTTCGGCAGTAGCTTTTACTAACTATACTGTAAATACTGCAAATAGGTTGGTTAAGATATATTTGAAATAAAAACAAGATTTGTAGTATGAATAACTTTTTTTTCGAATAATATTAATCAAATTGTAATTTAAGATTAACTATTTTACATCTATGGATATTTAATAAAAAAGAGTTATGAATGCAATTAAATAAATCTAACAGTTAAAATTAAAAGTTATTTTGCTGTTAACTTCACGAATATCATTTAACAAACTTTGATTTCTTAGAATCGCTTATATTGTATAGCTTTTTCTTTAAGAGGTTTTTTTTTTCTTCAAGTTTTTAGCCAATACCGGCTGATTAAGTATTAAAAATTTATTGAATCATTTGATAAAAATTAGTTGTTTAATTACTTAAAAATGTAATTTTATTTATATTTGAAGAATTTGAACGGCCTAAACAAGTTGATAAACATATTTTTGAAACAATAACTTAACAACATGATTTAAGTACTGTTTTAAGACTAAAAATAGGTTGAAAAAAATAAATAAAATTATTCTTTTACTTTTAACTTCAAAAAAAAAAAAGGTTTATTTAGCTACGTTGACTGATGAACAAAAAAAAATCAATTAGTAGAAGTTTTTGAGTTTGAAGTATATTTTATGTTAATATAATTAAGTAAGCACTACGTGAAACCTTTATGATATCAATAACATATTTTATTTTCTTTTATTTTAGCAGGAAAATGAATATATTATCTACTTTTGATTGGTTTTGTTGACAATATGATAAGCATATATATACTTTAAAAAGGGCTCCACCAAAAAATATATTAAATTCTTATCTTTTAAAGTTATAAAATTTTATTAGATGCGAACATTTTATTAACTTGCATGAGAAAATATTTTGAAGTATATAGAGCTCATTTTGTTCTACAGCAACCTCTTTTGATTAAAACTAACAATTATTAAAAAGTAAAAGCGTTTCGTCATATTGATTTTAATAAAACAATTTAACAACATCACCTAGATTATCAATACTTAATCTGATTAAAGTTTACTTTTAACTCAATTTGGAAGTAGATTCTACGAACTATAGTATAAAAAAGAACAAATAAGTTTGTTAAAAATTATATAAAATAAAATAAATAACTGTAATAAAAAAAAATTCTTTTAGTTTAGACAACTGATTTTAATTGAGAAGCAATCCATAAATGTTAAGTGAAAAAGTTATACAGTAACATCTCGCTCATTTACGCATATTGTGTCCACATAAAAATGCGAAAACAAACGAGATATCGTAAAGATACGAGAGGTACCAAATATACTTACTATAATGGCTGTTTTTAATACTTGTTTACTTTATTTGTGATTATGAAAATAAAACTGTACATATTTCAAAAAGAAGGATTTAAATTTAGAAAAATTATAGTATTTGTAGAAAGTTTTTTTTTAATTTTCTAGTTTTTTGTAAAAAGTAGCTAGTAATTAAGTAGTCAATTTAATATTGTACTTAAGTTATTCTCAGGAAAGCCGATTTAAGTTCTTGCAATACTTATTAAACACTAAATTATAAATCTACTTATCAAGAACAACTTAAACTATAAAAGCTGAAGAGAAAAAATAAACTTAGGAAAGTGTCAAAATACATGAATAAACAACAACAATATTAGATACTTAATAAATCGGCAGTAAAAGATCTAATACAGGGGTACCCTGCCAATAACTTTTTTTTTGTGTTTAATGGTTTAGATCTACCTGCTGCGGCATTGACCATTCTTTCAATGTTAAAAATAGAACAAATTTCTGCCAATCTTGGTACTGGGCTGATGATTTTATGAAGCACTACTACTTAATTACTGAAAATTCAGATTATCTGATATAGCAAAATTACACAGGGTTGTTATTTGAGAATTCAATATATAATTTGCTATTACCATAGCCATCTTGTTTTGAATGAAATTCCAGTTAAACCTATACATTTTTTATGCTTGACAGTTGCTTTGTAAATATAATTTAAACATCATTCGTCAATAAATCGGTAATTTAGTTTAACATAACCCTTTTAAAGTTACTATAATTTATATTCAATAAGGTTTGAACTTTAAACCAATTAAAACTAGAATTAAATAAAGAACTTAGTTGGCACTTGTAATATAATTTAAACAAACTCTTAACCTAGCAAATTAAGCATTTTGTTTCAAAGCCAATATAAATAATTTTATTAAATTTGAAACGTCAGCCGGTTAAGTCTGTAAAAATCTAAAAAGCAGTTGTATAACTTATTTAAAGAAAATAGTAGTTTTATTTTTTTAACTAATACTTGATATTTATGTGACGTCAAAAAACTTTTTTTTAGTTTTGTTTAAGCGACGACAAATGAATTTTTTCTCGTACTAAGCAATTACGAATTAATGGAACGGTTTAAATTTTACTGATGTTCCTTAAATCTACTGACAACGAAAAAATATACGCTTCCATTTATTTATTAATTAATCATAAATAAATAGACTGTTATTATAACATACTTAACTAAACTATGATAAAAAATTATGTCTTAACTTATGACTAACGACATTACTACGATACTATTGCCACATACTGTGTTGTTTTACTTAGTCTTGGTTACATGAAAATTATAATTTGGATAGTTAAAATTCCGATAGTTCAAGTTCTTGAAAAATACTTAAGATACCATATGTCATAAAATAGTATTTGTTTGAAACAAATTGAAAGAACTTATATACGTGTAATTGACATTAACAAGCCATTTTTAATTTTTAAGTATGTTTGAATTGTTTTGAGACACTTAAAATTACTACTAATTACAATATTACAATAACAAAATACTTCTGTAGTAAATCTAGCTCATTTGATATAAAAATTATCTAACTTTACTTTAACTTAAAGTACGTAAAGCAGTATAAAATTATATTAAATATATTAAACTACAAATAATTACCGCTAAGTTTATTTACTTATTGTTAATAAGTTTTATTATCAATACTAACACCATTACCTTTTTCGTTGTCAGTAGATTTAAGGAACATCAGTTTTGAATTTATCAATTATAAAAAAATATTCATAATTAGAATTTTTATTTACGTCATACTTGATAAACAAAAACGTTCGTTGCAAAAAAGTAAAATAAATATACGAATCTACGAAACATCGCATCCAACTAAATCAACTATTAAAATTAGCTTTTTTTTTTGCAAATTTATTCAATAACAAAAATTATTTTCAAAAGTACATTTCAATTATGATTTATTTTTTTTTAATGATATCAAATTGTATTTGCTTTCAATAAAGTTAGAAGCTAATTCTTTTTAGCTGTTCTAGTTGAGCAAATATCCGTCGATCATACTTAAACTTTTTTATCAAAACTCAAGTAACTAACTTTTTTTTATATGCTAGCTAATTAAATAAAATTTAAACAATTTATTTTAATAGATTAAAACATCAAAAGTACAGAAATAAACGCGTATGGTGCAAAAATAAATAGTTTGACATTTCTAAAGAATTATTTAAATTGTTAGTACTGCAAGCTTATATTTTCGTTAAAAGTTTACGTTTAGAAGAAACATGTTTTAAAAATAGAAAGAGAAAATTATACTTTAATTTCAGACAATTAAGTTTCTTAATAGTAACAACTAATACAAAGTTTAATTTTTTATAATATTTTTTTTCTTAAATATTTACATTTTAACATAAGTGTTAAATGTAATATTAAAAAATTTGAAAGCAACTGTTTATTTTATAATTGTTGCAAAATACTAAAAAATTTTATATGATCTATTTTTTCAAGTTAGCATATTGTAGATGTAAAATTTATTCTTTAAGCTCTTATTCGGCAATAAATATTTACAAAGAACATTAGCATGTATAATTTAAATTAAAGTAAAATTAAAATGTTGTTAAAAAATTATGTATCGAGCGAATGTTAGTTTAAAATTAAAACTGACTAAAACTGACTAAACTGATACAAAAAAATAAAGTGTAATAAATTAATATTGATTTCATAAAAAAGTCAAGGAAATTTTTCATAATTAACATAGAAAACCAAACCGGTTGATAAATTTTAAGCATCAAAGAAATCCTTATGTCAATAAAAGTGGTACTTACTTTAGCTACTTATTGAATGTTTTTATAAAATTAACTGATTATATTAGTTATGATTTAACAATCAAAGATATTAACATAAAAACTTTAAAAAATATTTAAAATTCTTTAAAATAGTATAAAAAAAATATAAATCCTTGAAATTTGTTAAGTATTATATATTTTTACTCAAAGTTTTACATTAAAATTATTTTTTTTTGTGCTTAAATTTTATAATGAATTATAATTTTCGAAAAGTTTAGCAAGTAATATTTATATTTTGTTAGTAAAATTCAAGTTTATTCTAAGTATTCTAAGTAAATAATAAAGCGTAAACTATTTAGGTTACAAACTTTACTTACATACAGCTAAAGTTTTCAATTACTCATAATTTAATTTTAATTGTTTCATCTGTCAGACACATATATTGAATTTTAATAATGTAAATAATTAAATCTTATTGGATTTAAATCTTCTAATAATATTTAAAAGATATAAAATATGTTCAAAGAACTTCTGGAATTGTGAGAGTCGATCATTTTAATAAAGTAGTAATTTATAAAACATATTTTACTGATTTAGTTTTTAGTTGGTGCTCGTTATGGTTTATAGTTAAATTGATCAACAAAACTATAAATACTTGGTACAATAATAAAATTCTAAACCTAATTATAAGATTTATCTATGAATGTTATTACTTAGTATCTTTATACAAATTCGTATTTAAAGTTAAATTTTTTTGAGAAAACTTACTTTCAACATAGAGAAATTATTTATTAGGATAAAAAGACGTTTAATAGTATAATATTAAGTTAGACTTATTTTTACGTTTGCTTTGAACATAAGCTAAGTTTAGACACTTGTATATTTGACATTAACTTGATCTGCTAATTACAACTGTAAAACAATGATTGATGATTAGCATTGTTATATAAATATCATCTAAATTAATTAACGATTTTTATTTTAAGTGTTAAGGGTAATATTTAAGACGTAAATCATTATTTATAGTGCTTTTAATCTGTTTTTTTCTTATAATTTGTAAATTAATACCATTTAATCCCTAATGTTAAAAAAAAGTTATTATGTGAAATTTGTGTTACTTAGTAATAAACATTTTGATTTCTTTTTATATTATTTTAAGTTTTTCAATCAATAAATTTAGTTATACTATTAATACAACTTGACAGTTTTTCTGAAGTTCTTTTAATTTGAAATTAAGAAAAAAACATATAAGAATACCTAAATGTTTGTTTAGCAAAATATATTAATTAAAGTCTTAAAGAAACCATTTGTAATTTATAAAACACCTTTTAGTATTATTTCCTCATTGTTAATCAAAAAATCATTTTTATAAATTACCACAGCGATATGCGATATAGCGATAATTTAATTTTAACTCTACAAATAAATATAGATGTAAATTATTGTTTCTACCTTTACTTGATACTTATACAATATGTAATTTTTTTTTTGATAAATTAATATATATATAGCTGGATTTAACTGCGAAAATTCATTAAAACGTTGAGACAAGAATATATTTTATATAAGTTTTTCACTGTATTTTTTTTTGTTTGTGACTAAAATCTTATGACGTAAGTTATTTCTTTTAAAAATTGTTATTTAGTATTTTATTTTGAATTACATATTAAAAAGTTATAGACAATACTAGGGAAAAATTTATAAAATGCACGTATATTTATTTTCTTTAAATATTTTGATAAGTTTTACTTTAAATGTATATAAGTAGTAAGTATCAACAGCTGGAATCTCAATGTTACGCCCTGGCTTTGTGCTTGGAGAGGTTTACTCCAGCTTCGCGGGTTTTTCGCGAAGACACAACACGGAATACGGCAGTTACCGGTGATAAGCCTAATCCTGTTTGGCGAAAGGATGGGCGCCAGGGGTCGTATTCGTCGGTAGGAGGAATGTTTTAGTTCCACTGAACAACCACCGCCTGCCTTAAGCTGAGCAGCCCTCAGCCAATAAGGTGTTGTTCCGCCACAGTTTACCTTCCTCATTGGGTGAATGGGGATAGCTTTAAGTGAAAAGTAAACTGAAACTATGTCACCTGACAAACATAAACGTAAAAAGAGACCCATTCTTAAACTGGGAAGCTGGAACGTTCGTACCATGACTACTGGTATGGACCCCGAAAACATAAATGATGCAAGAAAAACTGCTATAATAAATAACGAACTTCTTCGTCTTAAAGTTGATATTGCAGCTCTTCAAGAAACGCGCCTTGCTGGTCAAGGCTCAGTTAAAGAAAAAAAATTACTTTCTTCTGGTTTGGTAAGTCTGTTGAAGAACGTAAAGAATATGGTGTTGGTTTTGCTGTCAAGAATACACTCTTACAACATGTAGAAGTCGGTGACGGAAACGAACGTATTGCTACTCTACGTTTACACACCAAAAAAGGAACAGCGACCCTTATTAGTGTATATGCGCATACGCTATACACTGACGAACAAATTAAAGATACTTTTTATGAAAAGTTAAATCTCGTAGTGAATAAATTGCCAAAAAACGACCAACTTGTTATTCTCGGTGATTTTAATGCAAGAGTTGGATCTGATCACGACTCTTGGGCTCCCTGTCTAGGACATTCTGGTTTTGGAAGAATGAATTCTAATGGTCAACGCCTTTTAGAGTTTTGTCATTAACAGAATCTCTGTGTTACCAATTCATTTTTTAAAACTAAATAGCAGCATAAAGTATCTTGGAGACATCCCCGTTCTAAAAACTGGCACCAATTAGACCTTTTCTTAGTGAGACGCCATCGTATTAACGATGTTCTGTTAACTAGATCATATCAAAGCGCAGACTGCAACAGCGATCATTCTTTGGTCTGCTGTAAAATGCACATCTCAAAAAAGTACATGCACAATTCAAACAATTTAGCTCGTAAAGTTCGACTAAATGTAGGTGCAATGCGGGACAAGGAAAATATCAAAAAGTTCTCAACTCTGATGCCATCTGTCTCTTCGTCGGACACATCTGCTTCTGAGTCTTGGTCTAGGATCGAAAATAGAATATATCAGAATGTCTTTGAAACTTTTAGAAAGAACAAACATGCCAACAAAGACTGGTTCGAAGAAAATATCAATATTTTATCTCCTCTTTTAAAGAAAAAGCGACAGGCTCATGTTGATTATCAACGTGACCCAAGTAACACGTGTCTTAATTAGACTTCGTGAAGCCAGAAAAATTTTTCGGAGGGCAGCTAGAAAATGTGCTACTGAGTTTTGGCTAAAGGCTAGTGCCCGTATTCAGGGTGCTGTTGACAGAGGAGATACCAAATCAGTCTACGAAGGAATAAGAAAAGCAGTTGGACCAACAAAGAGGTCAATATCACCTTTGTTATCTGAGACTGGTGAAATCTTACACAGTAGGAATGAACAGTTGAGTAGTTGGGTTCAACACTTTTTCCTTATGTATTCTACACAGAATATTGTTACTAATGATGCCCTTAACAGAATGGATAGTCTACCAATGATGGATGACCTGGATAGCGTACCAACTACTGAAGAACTCAGTAAAGCCATTGATATGATGGCTCCGTGGAAAGCTCCAGGTAGTGACGGCATACCAGCGGACTTGGTCCGCAATTGTAAGTCATGCTTGTTACCTCATTTACATGATATTTTAGCCAAATTTCGGAGAGAAGGTATAGTGCCACATGACATGCGTGCTGCTAAAATCATAGTCTTATATAAAAACAAGGGTTCCAGATCGGACTGCAATAATTACAGGGAAAATTCTCTTCTTGCGATTGCTGGTTAAGTTTTTGCAAGAGTGGTTCTTCCTCGTATTCAAAAGCTGGCTGAAAGAGTATATCCTGAGTCTCAATGTGGATTTAGATCTAAAAGATCTACCACCGACATGATTTTTTTTCTGTACGTCAGTTACAAGAGAAATGTATTGAGCAGAACATGCCTTTGTACATCGCTTTCAATGACCTCACTAAAGCCTTTGACTTGGTAAGTAGAGAAGGACTATATGCTATACTGCTGAAAATAGGATGTCTTCCAAAATTATTCAATATTGTCAAGTCTTTTCATACAAACACAAGGGCAACCATTCAATATGATGGTAGTGTATCTGATTCATTTGAAATCAAAAGTGGGGTAAAGCAAGGCTGCGTACTTGCTCCAACTTTGTTTGGAATCTTCTTTTCGATGCTATTAAAGCATGCTTTTAATTCATTAACCACTGGAATTAAGCTTCATGCATAAACTGACGGACACTTTTTCAACCCTTCAAATCTAAGAGCTAAGCGAAATCTGAAGAAAGTCACCATACGTGATCTTTTATTTGCTGACGATGCTGCACTCGTGGCTCACTCTGCCCAAGACCCGCAGACACTGCTGAATCAGTTTTCTTCGGCATGCTCGGATTTCGGCCTTACTATAAGCCTTAAAAAGACTAAAATTCTAAGTCAAGGAACAAATATTTTACCATCAATCAAGATCAATTGTAAGGATATCGAGAATGTAGATAATTTTGTATACCTTGGCTCAAATGTTGCGTCAAACGCATCATTGGACAAAGAAATAAATAGTCGCATTGGCAAAGCATCAGGCACTTTCGCTCGCTTGACTGCAAGAGTTTGGGATAACCAAAAGCTAAGCATTCGAACAAAGGCTAACGTTTACTGTTCCTGTGTCTGCAGTACTCTGCTTTACGGTAGCGAGACATGGACGTTACCTAGCGTACAGGAGAAGAAAATCAATACCTTCCACCTACGATGCCTTCGTCGCATCCTTGGAATTACATGGCAGCAAAAGATCACCAATGAGGAAGTATTGAGACGTACTGGTCTTACCACTATGTACTTTACCTTCAGTCAGCGCAGGCTTCGCTGGCTCGGTCATATCCTGAGAATGAATACTGAGCGGATCCCAAAGTTTCTATTGTATGGCGAGTTGGTCGTTGGCAAACGAAACCGAGGACGTCCAAAACTACGTTTTAAGGATGTATGCAAGCGCGACCTAAAAAGCTTGAACATTGGAACTGATGATTGGGAGTTGCTTGCAAATGACCGTGCCAAATAGAGATCAACTATACACAAAAGACTGCAAGAAAGAGAAAAGAAATACTTTAGAAAAACGACGAAGAAGATGAAGAAATAAGAAGCAGAATGAATTTAATTGTTTTTTTGTGTGTTTGTGTTTTGTTTATTGCATCACTGTGTATGTGTTTTTTTTTTTAAACATGTAATTTTTTTTTTCTCTGTGCACAACACGCATAGCCGATCACGGCTGATAGCGGGCCTTATATATATATAAGTACTTAAAACCTATTTGTAGATTATCTCTTGATAATAAAACGTTATAAAAGACTACACGTTTATTATTTTTTACTTAAAGCTTTAAAACGATTCTGGTTTTGTTCACTAACATTAAATTAGTTCAAACCCGCATTTTTTTTTCTACATAGTAAAAATAAACTTGAACTTGAAAAACCAATTCAAGATGTGTAGTCAGATTTAAAGATTTTCTAAATGCTCATACAACCTCAACCCACATAAAGAAACTTATGAGAGCAAAAAAATAGGAGCACGTACTTGGTAAAAATGCCAATTAATTTTTAATACTTTTCTCAGTAATATAACGTAGCTGCATAATTGAGATGCTAATAAAGTAATTTATTCTATTTTTTCAAATTAAGAAGTATAGTATTTTTTTGTTTGTATTTTAATTTGTTGTCTTAAAATTATTATCTCGTATAATAAACATATACGATCGTTATCATTAGACTTACAAAATTGGAAACAGAAAATAAATACACAATTTGTTTGATATAAATTTACAAGTTTATTAAATCTAAAACAAAACAAAAAAAAAAAAAAAATATTTTTGTGCTCTGTGTAATCTAAATTTATTTAATAGTATAAATTAGAAAAACAAGTATTTTGTTATTAAGTAAATTAAGTATCTTTTTTTGTAATTTTCTCGTTATTTCAGAAAAAAGTTGAAAAACAATAAGTATGCACAAAACTTATTGTTAAAAATCTTGAGTAGTGTAATTTTGTAACCATTGTTTTATTTTTTTCAATTACATATTTTTTAATCGACAATAATTCAAATAAACATATAAAATATTTTTAAGTATAAACAAACTTTTGTATTTAAAATTCTTAGATTTTACATTAATCAATTTTACTGACGTCATTATAATAGAACCACAACACTTAAAACTAACAAATTTTACAAATACAATGATTATTTTACGACTAGTGTGGATTTCAGCCGCGTTTTTACAGCCTAAGCCGGCTGAATTTTAATTTAACTATAATTAACGCTTAAGATAAAAAAATAATTGATCTGATATCTTTGTAGCTTAATTAACTATTTTATTGACTACAGTTTATATATTAGTTATGCTGTGAATTATTTAAAACGTTTTCTGTTTTTTTTTTTTTGAAATCATACTTACAATAAAATAGAGTTAAGTGTATCGAGATTATAGCTACCAAGCCTGCGTTATTAGTAAAGAAAATAAATGATGATTTATCCTACGTTACACCCATATAAAAGTTTAATTTCTAAACATTAGTCTGTTTAGAATTATATGAGTGTTAAGTTTTTATATGTGTCAGTTAAATTAATTCTATTATAAAAACTTAAAAAATCAAAATTTTCTTAAAAATAGTTTTTTGTTGTTGAAATTTTAGTAAATGTAAATGACATTATGACAAAATATATATAATTTTTCAGTCCGTTGGGGCAGTAAAAACACTTTAAAAAAATTATACTTAATTTTTACGCAACAATTAATTTTTAGTATAAAATGTCTTAACTAGTTATGGGACAAAATAAATACTCAAATATAAGAATTAAGATTTAAGTATGATATATAAGATCTGTTTTGTGTCTAATGTTAATTTATTAAAAATAAAAACTAGATATTTATGTTCTGAAAAAAGTTTCAAAACACTTTCTTTTCCTAGTATGTTTGAAAAAAGTGTATTTAATTCTATAAAACTTTAATATTTAATAAAGTGGTTTAGGTTATACAAACACGTATTTTTACAACTCTAAAATTCTTATTTAAATTGTTAATTTATAATGTATAATAGAAGTTCGTTTTGAAGTGTTGTTTTAACTATGTCACCAAGCATTTTTTAGAACACATATTTTTGACTAGATTTATTTTTAAATTATTTTCTTCAACTGTTCGTTAAAGTTTAAATAATGTTTATGATACAAAAAATATTTTCACTTTTAACGTCAAAGAAAGCTATCCAGAACATTTAAGGTTTTTTTTATAAATAGTCTAACTAAAATATTTAAATTGGTTGGTTTGCTTTTTAACGCGTCCTACCAGAGTAAAGAATAAAAATTTAGATATTAAAAATTTATTTTGAAAATTACATACAACTGCAAAAATGTTTTGTGTTTATATAAGAAGTTCTCTACAAAAACATCATTCTTAATGAACACACTTTAATTTAGTGATAGTAAAATTTAAATTAAATACTATCAAACTCTTTTAACTTATAAAGTTTAACTTATGTACAAACTTTTGATTTAAATTAAATCCAAACAAACTTTTTGAGTATTATAAAGTTTTAGTGAATAGTTTGAAATGAAAAAAATCAAAATTATACGTTAAACAGTTGTAACTAACGTCAATAAATTAGTTAAGTTTAATAAATAAGATGTATTGAAGTTTCAAATAAAAATGAAAACTTGAACATTTATTTAGATAAAAGCTGACATCATAGGCATAAAATCAAATCTAATTAATGAAATCAACAAAAAACATCAACAAAAGTCTGCAAAGCAGAAGCTTGGACTTTTGTTTGCCGTGAGACAAGCTCAAGTTAAACAAAAGGGTTGATTATGCCTATTCGATCAACCCTCTAATTAATGAAAAGATTGGTTAAGAATTGAAACTTAAGTTAGCCAATGTATTTTCGTTTAAAACAAAGTTGGTAAAGCCAAAACAAGTATACTATTAACACGAAACTAGCTGAACAGACATGAAAATTAAAATGAATATAGTCAATGTATATTTTGATAATGTTACATTAATGATTAAATTGCCAACTATACTAATAAAGTTTTATTGTTTTACCTCAAAATTATTTTTTTAAATTAGACTATTCAGAAAAATAAATTTTGAATTCTTTATATCTTATTTCTATTAAACTTATATTTTACCTTACTGACGTCATTGCTAAACAATTACTAACTTTGTTTGCTACATACTATAAAAAAATCATGTTTACTGGAAACTAGTAGCCTCAATCAATATATACTAGTTTTTAAAGCTATTCTAGTTAGCTTATATTTTTATTTTATTTTTCGTATTAACTTGTTTATTTTTTAATAAGTTCGATAGATTATTGACTATGATCCTTTATTTCATTATGACGCTTTATAACTATATAATTATTTTAGATGTAGTTATTAAAGAATTATGATGTTAAATGTACGTAAAAGTTTATCATATACTTATGATTTTTTTTACTCATTTTAAACCGCATAAAAACTAAATACCATTAGAATTTCTTCTGTAAAAGCTTATAAGCATAAATTTAAACAAATGATAAACGGCTTTGTTCTTATACTAATTTTTATGTTAATTACATTTACTTTTAATACTTCTAGTTTATCGGAAGGAAACAGACATACACATTTCAGTTATTAATATTTAATTATGTTACCACATTTTAAAAAAAATCATTTTTTTTTTTTTTAAATTAGTAACGATAGATATTAAAGTAGTCTAAGTGATTTAATTGTTAAAAAGTAAAAACGCTAAAAATTCTCTTTTTAAAAGTTAGTTTTAAGATAATATCTTTCATTATTTTGAAAAGTTTACTGTAAGAAATGATTAGTGTGTTTTTTAAGTAAAATTTAAAGAACAAAAACTATCAATTATGCATTAATTATAACATTATAACCATTTAAAAATTATTTTTATTTGTACAACCTTGACTATTGTGCAGAAGTCACTTCTACCTTTTTAAAGTTCTTATGAATTAAGTTGAAATAAATAAAATTGAGAAAAACTACAGCATCTAAAACTGTTTTTAAAGCTGAACTTATTTGAAGTAAAGACGGCAAATTACTAAAAACTTTGACAAAGTTCATTTCAATGTAAAAAATTATAATGACTGATTTCAACTTAAGCAAAAATAAAGACACATACGATTTTTAAAAAGTAGACATGAGTTTTAAAAGAACTAAACAAATAATAATAATTTGTTATTTTATAACCAAGTGCTAATTTATTGATATTAAAGGGTGTATTATTCATTTAGAAACTTAGTATAAAATAATTTAAATTTTTAAGCCATATTTTATAAGTTGTTCAACTTAACTAGTTCATTATTTTTTGTAGTCAATCTGTATTTAGTTTTGCTTGTACAAAGCTTGAAAGTACTTATTAATTTTATACAAGCTTATTACTAAATTACAAAAAAAATATCAATAAGAAAAAAACAAAACACTTTAGAAAGTGTGTAGAAAAATATTTTCACATAAACTGTATATAAATTTGAAGAATAACTCCTTGTCAATTTAGTTTAATAATTTATTAACAATGTAAAATCTGAAAGGAAAACAAGTATAAACATAAACACTAAAATGAGCTATAGTCTAATTATTTTACATCCCCTCCAGCTCATTAAAGATAATAACAAGTTTAAGGCAATGACATAGCTCGTCAAGAGGGGATTTAAACGAGTAACAAAAATATTTTACTAAGATGAAACTAAATTTTATGCATTAAAAAAAAAACTCAATTGACTTAAATAAAAAATCTTTAAACAAGGGATTTATTTGAAGAAAATCAAAACTGCAATAAAACGCACTAAATAAATCAAAAACAATACAAATTCATGCTATTTCACGCTGAATCCTTCCTGGCTCAGCAATCATCACTATCAGCATCAATTGAACACTCAGCACAAACTTTGTATAAACAGGAACAAACAGACTTCACTTACGGTGATTTCTAATTTGGAGTACTCCACTTTCAAGCCTCCCTGGCGCATTAAAGTCTTTCAACCTACGCAAAGCAAGCGGCACCTTATTTTTTTTGGGAACTATAGGAGCAGGAATGTACTCTTCCTCAACCTCTTCATGATCCGCTTCAACCTCACTGGTTTTACCACTATTGGCACTGTTGGAATCCTCTGTAATCTTTACAGAAGAATCAGGACGTTGAGGACCAACATTGCACTCATGTGAGCTTGGTAGATTACTGCTCCAACTATGGGAAGTTTTTGCTTCAATGCTTGTTGAGGCTGGGTTGTACATCCTTAAAAATTTTCTGTTCCTCCGAGTAAGTCTCCGTGAACCATCAACTCTGACTACATACTGATCATGTGGAAGCACCTCCATTATCACTCCGCTTCTGTCCCATTTACGTGGATGAATGCCACTTTTTCTGTAGTAAATACCAACTGCCAACATAGAGAGGCCGCAAATCCCTGGCTCTTTGGTTAAGTACTTCAGAATTCTTAACAAATCTTGTACGGAGCGCCTCTTCTTTAAGCTTCCATGCTTTTCTCCACATGGGTCGCACATTAGGATTGGAGAATTTGTCACGTTTGTTCAAGAATGAGAAACTATCTCGCAGCTGACGTCCATATATGATCTCGGCTGGAGACACTTGACAATCGCTATCAGGAGTATTTCTCAGATGGAGCAACGCACTTAAAAACTTGTCATTGTCCAGACTTCCTGAAGCGTCAACATTTGATCTTAGCAACCTTTTTACCTGTTTGACGGCTACTTCCGCTCTGCCGTTTGATCTTGGATAGTAAGCTGAAGATATTCGATGCATGACATCCCAGGTTTTAAGAAATTCCTTTGTTGCACTGGACGTAAATTCCGGTCCACCATCACTCGATATTTCCTCGGGTACTCCAAACCTGGAAAACAAAACTCGGAGGCACTTAATCAACCCACGCGAACCTGCCTGAGAGGTTCCGCTGGGTGTGGAAAATATTTCCGACCAACCCGACAACCTGTCACCGACTACCAAAAAATTGTTTCCGGCAAACTAAAAAAAAATTGCGAATATTTTTTCAAAAGGGTTTGTAGGAGGATCAGATGCTTCTTGTGGCAATGATGGTTGAGAAGGTGAATTGCGGTTGCAGCTTTGACAATTGGCCCGAATTGCTTCAATGTCTTGTGTAATACCAGGCCAGAAGACAATCTGTTGGGCACGACTATGCATTGATGTGACTCCTTGGTGCGCCGAGTGTAACTTGTTGAGGACCCGATATCGTAAACTGACGGGGATTACTACTCTGTCCTTGTAAAGTATAGCCCCATCACTTAAGTACAATGCATCATCGTATCTAAAATACGCTGACAAAGATTCATCATGTTTCAAGCTTCGACCTTCCTCAATACACCTGGATACTCTTGAAAGAACTTTGTCATTTAGTGTCTCTTCTACAATTTCCTCCCAAGTGATTGCCATTGAATGGCATACTTCATTACTCAATGAAGCAATTAGAAGTGATTCGTTAGTCAAATCATTATCATGTGAATTAACTACATTAATCGAGCTTGGATAACGCGATGCAGCATCTGCCGCTAGATTAGTTTTACCTGGCATGTAATGCACTTGAAATAACCATGGCAAAGTACGTTGTTTGAGCCTAAAAATGCGCGTGTTGTGAATTTCGTTTAAAGTGCGATCAACAAAAATCTTTACCAGTGGTTTATGATACGTAACAACCAAAAGGTCTTTGCAGCCCTTAGTGAAATACTTTGTCTGTTTTAATGACCAAGCAATAGCAAGCGACTCCCCTTCTATGGCAGCATAATTCTTTTCTGCCCCATTCAGAAACCTTGAACCTGCAAGCGTCACTTTCCAGCCGGTGATGCAGCAGTCTAGTAACCGGCTATTGCATTTGCAGTGTTTCTGCATAAGGAAGTAGCCCAATCCTTTCTTTGACCAGTCTGGTCTAAGACAAGTCAGTTTTCCAAGATCAAAAATTTGAACACCGCTCTTTATTGCGTCAATGATTATCTCTTTTGATTCATTAAATGATTGGTTTAATTTTTCTGTCCACATAAACTTACATTTTGGACTGAGAAAATCTCTAAACGGTGCCATGACTTTAGGAAGTTTGGCATAATTTGCGACTTGATTTATCAGACCAAACCAGCTGCGTATATCTGTGGCAGACTTTGGGGTTGGGAAATTGCGAATGGAATCCAGATATTTGGGCAAAGGTTCTATACGTTCATCAGAAATTCTAAATCCAGCAAAGTCAACGGACTTTTGACAAAACTGGAACTTCTTTGGATTTAGAATGATGCCTGCATTGCCAACTTTTGACAGAAAATCTATTGTTCGCCACCAGTGACACTCTAATTCTGAATCAAAAAATATGGTGTCATCAACACACCTCTCCTTTCTTTCAAAATCAGATAAAATAGCTGCAAATCGTCGATTGTGACCATCACCAGATGATACAAAGCCTTGAGGTGCTCTAGTATATCGGAACCTGCCAAACGGAGTAATAAATGTAGTGAGGTGTTTATCACTTTCTCTCAGTGGAACTCCATGATACCCGTTCCATGCATCTGTTACAGTCTTGAACGTTCCCTTTGGGATTCTGCGCGCTAGTTTAAACGGAGTATCTGTAGCGCACGTCTCCCTCTTGCAATACTTGTTAAGTGGTGAGAGATCTACTGTACTCCTATGTGACCCATCCTGTTTCCTGGTGACCACCATGCGGTGACACCAGCTTACAGGTTCACCAAATGGGACACGTTCTAAGACACCCAACCTCACATCTCGAATGAGATCTGCTTCAACCTGTTTCTGCCAATGAATTGGCACGTGAGCTGGTGTATGACAAGCACGTGGTTTAGCATCATTCTCCAAATGTATCTCAAGTGGAGGCCCACTCATTTGCTGGAGTAATTTATGTGGACATACATTAAACGTTGAAGCTGCGTACCTTTGTAAGAGCCAATCACGCATTTTGCTCACGTTTGTATTTGTTGCCTCAAGCGGAAGTTTGTTTGGTCGGTCTGGCACTCTACTCCTTGGCGGGCAATCACAGGTCACATCTTTATGCGATTCCAGTCTATTCGGATCATTTTCATTAGAACTTACAGCAACTTCAGAATGCTGATGAGGCAGTTGAGATCCAATGGTGGGAAAATCCTTATTAATAATCAGGAGGTCAACCATGGTTTCATAGGAGAGAAAGAATCCGGTCACTGAATCGCTTACATAAACAATTCCATCACATCTGATAATCTCCTTCTTTGGAGACATTCCGCTGAAAGTTGCTTTAAAAGCCCCTAGAATGTTAATAGGAATTTTATTGGCAGCCCGAATTGTGATGGATACAGGCATTAAATCCTTCTTACAAAAACCAGCCTCCTGAAAGTTTTTCTACCCCCAAAGGTTCGACTGTGCTCCAGTATCAGCTAAAGCACTTACCCATGCAAACTTGTTTGTGCCATGTCTAGCAATCTTGACTGATGCACGAGGATGATCAGTCGTTGCCTTGGCTTTTCGCAAGGACTTCTTGCTGAATATGGTGTTATTCAACATGATTCTTTTACTTGCGTGTAGTGACATTATTTGGGTATCTTGTTGCATAAAATCAGAACCATCAGCTTGGATTTGAACAGCATTAACCCTTTTTAATCGACTACGCCAACAAGATAGACAATATCTGAAAAGCTTTTTATTTTGGTTACCTTTTTCGTTGAAAGGATAGAAAAGCCTTTTACAGTTCTGGCACGGAACATGTTGGGACTTATCTCCTATATTGACACGTCCCTTCTTCTGACGTTTCAAGAAAGAGACTGCAGATATGGTCCGCGAATTCTCAGTTGCATGGCGTCCCATTTCTTTACTTTCAATAAAGGAAATTATATCAAATGATGACCTGGATAAGATATCTTCAGTACTGAGAACTTCTCTTCTTATGTCATCATCCCCAACGCCAGCGAGCATCACGTCTTTTATTGCTTCTTCTGTGTAGCTCGTCACATTGCTTTTCCCACAGTCACACTCACTGACTGTAGTGAAATTGCAGGTTTCTGCTTTGCTTCGTACACGTGTGGCAAACGTTCTAAACGGTTCATCATGGTCCTGATGTAGGTTCATAAGTTCTGCTCTCTTTACACCAATAGCAACTTTTATGACTGCAATCGACTCCATCAGTTTAGCAACGTAACTTTCTGATTTGGCCATCAGTCGAGGATCACTTGCTAACATAAGATCGCCAAGCTTGTCCTGCGCACACTGAAAAAGCTGTATGCTTGCGTTTTGGTTGCTTATATTCGAACCAATCTTGAATGCCTCCCACCTCCGAATGAAAGCAAGCCATGTCTCTTGGCTGATCCCCCGGTCAACCCCTGGTCGAATCAATTGAGGTGCATTTGGCATTAATCCAATATTGGATAACTCATAATTTTGCTGATGCTCCACTTTGTGGAGGTTGAGAAGGCTACTCACAACATCACCGGATAGATCTGGCGTCTAGAACTCGCATCCACGAATTGGGCACTTTACTATAACCATTTTACTTTTCTCAGATTGTTGATAAGATTTTACATGAAGAATAACTCCTTGTCAATTTAGTTTAATAATTTATTAACAATGTAAAATCTGAAAAGAAAACAAGTATAAACATAAACACTAAAATGAGCTATAGTCTAATTATCCTACAAAATTCAAAACTATAAATGTCTCAAGATAAAGATATCTATACAACCTGTCAGCTAAAAAATTATAAAAAAATTATAATGTTTTTTTGCTTTGTTATTTGCAAACTCTAGAAAACAGTCTCTTTTGCTTATTATAAACGTTTTGGTAGTACTTAAGAAAAAAAAATACGAAAAGTAATTAAAGTTGAATTTTAAAGCTCAAGTAGTTTTGATAAATATGTGCTTTTTTTAAAAAAGTATAAACTAGATAGAAGATTATGTTTGACAGTTTTAAATTGAACTCGTATAGTTTAAACTGTTGTTTAGTTAAATCTTTTATTTTTCCTCAAACAGATTATAAAATTGATTATTTTAGTTTTTGTTAGAAATATTAAATTATGAAAATTTTTTTATCAAATTGAATGTTAACATTTAAGGAAGTTTATTAGTTTTCATTAATTTTACCTTGTAGTACAAAAAGAACTATATTTAATTCTGTTAAAGCTAAATAGAATAGCTTTGAAAATAATTTGCGTCGAAACAATCCGTTTATATAATATTTTTGATATTTTTGTTCTTAATTAAACCAAAATTTGTTGTGTAGATTTATGATGTCACTGATTTAATTTTATTTTTATGAGAAAAAAATACATTTTAAAAGTTTGTTAAATACATTATCATTTAGTTATTCGGTTTTATAGTATTTATAATAAATGATAACTTTAAATATCCATTACTAAACCTAGGTGTATAACAATACAAAACATTATGCTCAGATTACTTTTAACTACTATATAGTTTGTTTTGTTAATACTTAGTTCATAACCAATGTGTATAAATGCGTTCTAATAAAGCGATCAGTAGTTTTAATGACATTTAGCTACATGTTTACGACTTGTAATTTTGATAAAATAAAATAAGATATTTTTTTAAAGTATTTTATATCAGCTGTATATGATTATTTTATTTTTCAGTAATCCTCTACATAAGTTGTTAACATTTAATACTGTTCATCAAATTAATTTAACAAAAACAGATTGAATTTTATACATGCAGAGAATATTGAAAAAAATATTCAATTGGTTTTAACTGTATAAACTCTGATAAGCATGTGGTAAAACTACTTCAAAACTTTTGTTTATTTGTAGAATTAATTTAATTTACGTTTTGTCGTTAAATTTTTGTAATGTTAGTAGTCACTATTTCGTAATTATGTCAAAGATTGTGTTTAACAACGAAAAAAGACCATAACCAAAAACATATTTAACCCTTAAACAAATAAAAGCAATAAATTTAAAAAGTTCGGAGATTGTAGCAACTAAGCTAGCATTGTTAGTTAAGAAATCACTGATTTTTTATCCTACGTTACGTTTGTGTTAAAGTTTTTTTTTAATAAGCATTGTTTAAGACTATATAGGATTGAATTTACTATAGGTCTTAAGTTAAAACTACTCTAAAAGCTATCACTATAGAAAATTCAATATGAAGCTAATTGCTATGATACTTGTATGTAAAATAATTATTAAAAAAGTATAAAGAATTTATAGTCAATGAACAAATTAATTAAAAGGTCATACCTCTACATTTAAATTTTTAACTAGTAATTGTCTCAAAATTTTGTTAATAGTTATGTTATTACATTAAATCAAAAACGAAATCTAAAGTCTTTTTTTACATTTCTACATAAAAGTATTAAATCTTACTAACTTTACTGACGTCATAGTACTGTAACCACAACACTTAAAATTTATATTTTTTACAAATACTATGTTTAATGTCAGTTGTCATACTCGCTTCTGTCACCAAGTTTTTACAGCCTAACTGGCTGAAATAAATATTTCTAGCATAAGAAAACAACTTAATATCAACTAAATAGTTTTTTTTAATAGGTAAAAATAATGTTTTTATTTAGAAGTTACAAGAAACATTCTTCTAAAGTTTTTTTATAGCAAGATTTGATTTAAATTTTTTTGAAAGTTTATATATACATTTTCTATTCAGAGTTATGTTTATAACATAAAAAAACAACTAACTTTCGAATCGTTTTCTCAGTTTCAATGTTTAACACATATATTCTGTACGAAATAAAGTACTAGCAAAATTTTTAAAGAGTCACGAAAAACCACAATTTGACGTTTCAAAAAAAAATAAAACAATTCTAGCTAATCTGTTTTAAAAACAACTTATGTACAAGTCAAATTATTTTTCGCTTTTAGTTTTAGGTTTTATTTCATTTTTATTTATTTTTTTTAATTGATGGTTTTTGTTCTTTTAAATACATGTTTTGATTGTGAAGGCAGGGTTGCTGCCTTTCTTTTCTTTTATTTAATGATAAATATTTTTAAATTTTTTCGGTTTCTTACTTTTTCAAGCAACATAAATAGCATGATTTGTTGTTTTTCGGTTTTGTTTTAGTTTTACGAGTTATTTCCTATTTTAAATTATAGTCTTTAATTGCGTCTTTTAACTCCCAGTTGTAGTTCGATAATTCGGTATTGTACCTTTTTAATTTGTAAGTAAAGCTTGCTTTTTGTTTGCTATATTTATTTTTTAATGTTGTAATTGTGGAACTTACGTAAAATTTTGTTATATCGTCTGTTTTTAAAGTAGCTCGGTAGATTATATTTTTTGATAAGCAGTTATTGTTTAAAGGGCATTTTCCTCTCCTGCAGTTGCAGATTTTTTCTTGCTGTTTAAAGTTTAAGTTGTTTTACTTAAATATGAAGAATTAAATGTAATTTTCAAGTATTCTAATTGTTTTTGTTAGGTACAAAAATTTAAATATCATTATTACTTGTTTAAGTGTAAAAGAGACTAAATTTATATTTTAATTTTTTCAGTTAAGCTTCTTATAAAAATAATCATATTACATTTTGAAACTTATTTTCGTAGTTAAGTACAGGTTTTTAAACTATGAACTTTTTGTTGTCAAAGACTTAAAAACTTCAAAATGTTTATTAATATATAAAGTTATCTAAATTTTATAACTTAACGTTATAAAATTTTAATATTTGACTTTAATAAACTACGATCGTTGGTAGGTTGTCTCGAATGCTGTTGTTGACGATCGTGTGGTTAAGTTTATTGTATATTATTGATGGCGCAAAAGATCTCAACTTTGTTGATGATAGCCGAAATAAATATTCAGCTTTTTAAAATTTATAATTCCTTAAGATATTAGATATTGTTTACCACGTTTTTTTTGTTAACAAACTACTAAAATTTAATAAAAGTAGGGGAAAACGTTAAGTTTAATATAAAACAATGTTTTAATAAAACACTTACAACTTATTCAACCGATTTAGGTTTGAATTAAACTTGGGTTTGGTATTGATTCGCAAATTTGTGTTAAACAGTTAATTTGAATTTATATTTTACAATTCCGTATTGCAGTGTTGTTATGGGTACGTCAGTAATAACTATATTTAAATCATTTTTATATTAGTTATCCTTGAAAAAATTTTTGGCAGTAACTCTTTTGAAATAGTTTCGTTTATGACTTTTAATTTTTGGTTTTAAGTTTCGAAGTATAAATTTGCAATAAAAAAATATTAATTAACCATGACAATTTGTTATTTGTAAGTAAAAATAAAAAGGTTGGGTTAGTTAATTAAAGTTATTAACACCAAGCTTTTTATCATGGAAAAAAACATGCTTTTATGTCTAAGAAATGTTTTAAATGAGTTGTTCATAATTAGACAAGTATGTTTTACTGTCGTTTTTAAAAAACATTGTATATACAGTAAGCAACCAATTAGAACGTGCTTTCTAGGCACACCCTGTCAGTATGACGCACACTTTTTTTAACTGAAAAAAGCTGTGTGGAAAATGTGAAATTAAAAAAAAAATTTATTAAATATATTGTAATGTTTAAAGTTCTAATAATTAAAACTAAAAAGGTATAGAAAATAAGTTATAAACTTATAAATTGTATATTAAATCAAACATTTCAAAAAAACAACTTACAGTTTGTTTATTTACAGAAAATAACGAGTAATGCAATTACATTTTGCATATACCACGATTTATAACATTACGTTTTCGAAATAAAAAGTAAAGAAGTTTATACTTAAGGTTAAACAATGAGTTAATGCTTTTTATCAGCAATATTTTTTTTCAATTTTTTAGGTTTATTATGAATAATTTATTTTCAATAAATTTAGACTAGCATTTTGCATAGCATCTTTTCAAAAGTTTTCCCATAATAAAATAATAAGTTTTGAGCTGCGAAACTTCTACAACATCGAGTAGCACAAATCAATATTTTAATATATTTAATGCATGTAGTTAAATAACATGTATTAAGAATCGTCTCAAAAATATATGTTTCAAAATAAACTAAATAATGATAAGGTATCAACTTTTAGATAGTGATAAATATATAACTCACAATATTTAAGATTTTCTTATAATAATAGTGTTTTAATTAAAAATGTTAATACAAACCCGAATCATTGTTTAAATAGAAACCAACAGATAATTAAAAAAAAAAGATTTATAAATTAAAGTGTTAATAATTAAAATAAATAAGTAGCTTTACTTTTGCAAGTAAGTTTTCATAGAACGTTAATAATTAACTTTAACTTAAGTCGAAAAAAAATGTTCAGTAAAAATATGGCCGCAGTTTACCGACCCCTGTACTATAACATGCCAAACTAAAGTATATTTTAACTAGCATTTTTTTTAGATAACCAAAATCACACTAAAATAAGCAATTCCAAGTTAGAATGTTGTTTTTAATATGTCAGTAATCATTAAAAAGTTATTTATGCTTATTAATTTTACCAATAAAACCACAATCTATTTGTCGTTTTTTAACATTTATGTCAGACTAGTACAATTATTTAATGAGGCTGAACTACTTCAAATATTTTTTAATTTAGTTAAAGTGTTCTTAATAGTTTTCAAACTAAAAAACAAGTGATAACTGTAAGTAGTATTTAATTATAAGGAAAAACTATTTAATATTACATCTACTTTAAGCCACTTTTAAAAGTTGTAAAAAAAATATGTCTGAAAGTTTATGTTAGATAAAAATTACTCTTTTTCATACAATGATAACAAAATAAAATTTAAGTGCTTTTTAATGTTCACTAAAGTTTTTAAATTAGTTACAAAGTAAAACTAATTATTAGAACTTATATTTTAAATTTAATTTAGTTTTTTATATGTTTTTGTTTCACAAGATTATAAATTTGAAACTTGAAAAAACTAATTTAAACTTGAAAACTTTTAAAGTTGAAACAAATTGCTTTTACTATAAAATTATTCTAAACAGAAATTAATAATGTTATTATAATCAATAAAAAAAAATCTGCTTATGCTATGACGACTGCACAAAAATATTTATAAAAAAAGTGTATAGTGTAGCAACGTATTTTTTCTACATTGGTAGTTTTTGTAGACTGAAGCGGATGAAATGATCAAATGATTTTGTGTTAATTATAAAATGTCAGTATAACCTTTTCATACTAATAAAATCTATAAGCAATTAAAAACTGTATGTTTTTTTTTCAATGGAATCATTGTGGGAAAAGTTATGGCTTTGTTTAGAAGTAGTGAGTAAATTACTACTGTGAATTAAAACTAAACATAAAGTAAACAAAATAAAATATGTTCTTGTTTATATCTGATTAATTTGAAAAATTAATTTGCGTTCAAGTACAAAATGCAATTATTTAGTACCTCAAATACTTTTGAAACTTTTAAATACGTACGACCCGCCAACAAGAGTCTATGAATAGTTTTTTTTTTAACATTAGTTATACATCATTGTTTCTTTTTGAAATATTTAATAATGTATTTTTTTTTCTTGCTTAGTTTTTTTATAGTGAATATAAATAAATGTGTTCATAAACTCTAGAGAAAAGTATTTGGGTTAACCTGGTTTGCTAATTTTAAACATTTTCAATCATACTTTAATATATGGTATTTAGACTGAATTTATAATAGAATTATAAAATCACTAGTTTAAATATTTATAAGTTGTCATTACTACCAAAGTATTATATCAAAAGTTTAAACTAAATTTTTACAACTAGCTGTAATAAAATTAAAACAAACCCATAATTTATTTATGCTAAACCTACTTTCAAATTAGTGAGTAGAAACTCTTGAATTTCTCGTAAATGAAATACAAAAACTATTATAAGTTTTATTAAACTTATAAAAAAACGAACATATTCACGTCATTTTGATAAAACAGCGAATGGTTGAGTTAGATATGTGTTTATATTTTAAGCATTTAGTTAAACTTAAACATACCCTTTGTGTTCATTTTAGACACCCTAAATCGGCTGAACTTAAATTCATCTAATCTAAACTACATTAACTTTAAATGATGTAACAACCCTGTACTTTAATTTTATAAATATATGTAATATTTTTAGCTTAAGGTCGATTTAATATTACATTTTTTCAAGTGTCTGCCGTTTTTAATTTCATATAAAAAGTTTGAAATAACTATTTAAATAAAACTTAAGTGTTAAAATGGTTATTACCGTCTGGCTAGACATTAAAATCTTATAATTCCTATAGTTTATAATACAAGTTAGGAATAACAGGAACAAGAAATACGAATTATAATGAAAAACAAAAGCAATAAAAAGATTTATCTCAGGCAAAACTATATGTAATTCGTGGCTAGCTAAAAAATTTTGATTTGTATAATTTTTTTGAAAATTAAAAGTTTTAGATACAAACACTATTGTTGTTACTTGATACATATGTTTTTTTTTACTGTTCAAAATACTTAACACAAACTAAACATAAACGTAAACTGTTACGTACTTTTAGATATTATTTTAATAGCATTTTTTAGCATATCTTTTAACTATCATTTGGTTTTTTAAAATTAATTATGGTGTTCAATAAACATATTCTTTTAGTGACCATTAATAAGTCGATAAAACTTTTCTATTAACTTATTTTAGCTTAGATGTAAAAGTTTGAGATCAAACTTCTTGTTAAGAAATTTAACAAATTTAATAAGCATAATATTAGAAGCTTGTGGTATTATTTAAGATTTATATACAATATAATAAATTTTACCATCTTTTCACAACAAAAAAGAGATCCTTTTAACGTCATCTTAGTAACACAGCAAATAATTAGACTGTTTGCCTATATAAGTTTTGTTTAACTATTTAACAAAAGATTAATTCTTTTTTAAAGTTTTCACAGCCTAAAGCGACTGATTTAATAATCTTGTTAATTGTTAAAATATTAACTTTAAATAAATAAATAATAAAGAAATTTTTCATCATCTAACAGAAATAAGTGACTTTAATCAAATAATAAAAACAAAAAAAAATTACCACTTATACCGACTTTTCATAAAAAAGAAGAGACCTTTGTAACGCCATTTTGATTAAGTGGTAAACGATTCAAATAATTTAGTATTTAAATTCTGCTCTTTTACGTAATAAATGTTGTATTCGGTATTTTTACTTTGTTTAGCCTAAAGCGGCTATTTTAGAATTAATCTGAAATAATGCAATTTAAAATAGGTTTTTAGTTTTTATAGTTTTAGAAGCTGCTTGAGCATCAAGCTTTAAGTTGATTTTTTTTACGTATGTTTTTAGTTCCACGTTTTAATAAAAAAATTTATTTTAAATTTCGATTGATGAAAAATAAAAACTTACTTTGTCAAAACACTGATTTTAGTAAAATATTTTTATGTACACAATTTACATACCTTATGTGAAAACAGTGGTTTGCTTTGTATAAAAAAAAAGTTTTGTTTATGAACTTGTTTAAAAAATTTTAATGTATAAATGTTTTATAACTAAAGTAGATTATTCTTTAAAATAAAACAAAAATTAGTTTGTAAAACAAGTTAACTGTGAAATAAATAGATATTTTAAAAGAAAATTATTGTAATACACAACTATATTTTATAAATAAAAGAAAGCATAGTATTAAAATTAGGTATACCTTTTTTAAATGTTAAAAAAACTTAAAATAAATTTTACTAACTGAAAGAATGCAAAAACTTTATGATATCTCCTGACATAAATTAACGTAATTAGATAAATATGAAATATCTAATAACATTTAGTGACATCATTAGAAAAAAAAACGTTAAATTTAACTCATTTCTTAGCTTACAACTTACTAGTCTTTATTCATCGAACTTCTTTCATTCAAACTGGCTGTTTTTAAATCCAACAATAAGGTTAAAAAGACCGTTCTTTATGTCAGTAAAACTAATGTAAAAATTTTAGCTTTAACTTGAAAAAAAAAGAATGTTTATTAATTATACTTGTTTAATAGAACACTATATGAAACAAATTTTTTTTTTCTTAGTCTTCTAGTTGATCACTAATAAGACATAGAGATTAAAAGTATACTAATTAATATGTAAAGTACTAAAATCTTAGAAAGCATCAGCCGGTTAAGGCTTTAAAATTAAATTAAATGAAATTTCAGATAAAACTAATGAAGTCATCGAAAACTTTTTTTCATTGTGTAATAAAAAAAACTGTGGTAACACTTTTATGAAGCTGAATTAAGGTGTTCTTTTTTTTTAAGTTTTACATTCTTTATACATAATAGTCTGAATAATTCTACATAGTTTACTAAATTTTTTTAGTGATATTTTTCAATTTGGATTTTATACACCTAAACTAACTAAATTTGTAAATAAAAAGGATAGTTTAACTAAAAAAAATTACAAACTGGGTGAAAGTTGAAAGTATAACTAGCCTTAAATTTAATAATTAGCAATATACTATGCCACCAATATTTACAATATAAAAACTTTTTTTCATACTTTAAAAATTGTTAATTCTATTAGTGTAACTACTTAAAAATTGTTTCTAAGTATTTTTAAAGTCTTTATAAATATACTCAAAGTTTTACCTCAAAAAAATTATAAATATTAATTGTTATTAGCAAAGTTTTCATAATTAAACTTTAATTATTGTACAAACATGTGATCAATTTAGTTAGTTTTATTCGCCTGTTATGCTTATAACGACTAAATATAAATTTTGAAATTTAAATATATAAAATATTTTTGCTAAATAACAAAAAACTCTAGTTTTTTAATTAACATCAATGTTTAATAGCTTATTTAACATTTAATTATATACTATTCTTAACTTTTTTATTCAATTATTTAAAACAAAATGTAATTCATTGACGTCATTACTCATTAAACCCAAGCGTTCTTTGATTAAATTTCGTATATGAATATAAAGATTTAAAAGATATTAGTTTAATCCAAGAAAATGTATGTTTTAAAGCTATTCCTTTTAGCTTAAATATTTTTACTTAATTTACTAATCACTTTATTAGAACCTATGATTAATTAATTAACAAACTTTAAAATTGCAAGTCACTTGTAATTGAGTATAAAATGCATTATTGCTTATGTAATTTTAGTAAAATAAATCATTTTTTATAATTTTTTTTCAGTCAATTCACTGCTTAATTGGAACACAGGTTGAAGACTCAGCATTGAGTACTTAAAGCAGTTCATTTATAGCTAATTTTTTTTTGATTTTCTTTTTATTGGTCCACAGGTTGTATATTTAGCTTTGGCTATACGAAGCATTTTATTGATAGCTAATTTGTGTTTGAATTTGACGCTTGTTAAAACACAGGCTGTGCATTTAGTTCTGAGTGGTTAAAGCACTTAATTTATAATTGATATGAATTTGGTGCTTGGTTTCGAGTAATAGAAGCAGTTCACTTATAACAATTTCTATTTGAGTTTGAACACATGTTCTGTTTGTGTTGGAACACATGTTCTGTATTTGACTTTGAATAGTTGAATTGTAACCAAGCAGTTTGTTTTTAGCTTGAACTAAGTAAAATTTTTAAATGCTGCAATTATCTACAATTAAATGCTTATATTAATTTAAATTAATATATTGACTAGTTTGCCGATTTTCTATATTTGTATTTATTTGTATTGATGTTAAAGATGAACAAATTTGATATTTAACATTGCAGCTCGTCTTAATTCTATTTATTGATTGAAATTATATTATACTTTTTATGTTAAATAAGTTTTTGTTATGTTTAAGCATGTTTAAATTAATGCTACTTACATAAATATATATACTTTTAATTTACGTCTTTTTCGCCAATAAAGTGTAACTTTAAGTTAAAATGTATACTGATTCTAAAATTAACAATGCAACAGCGTTTAAACAATTAAAATAAAATTAAAATTTCTATATTTTATTACATATAAATTGTTTTATAAATAATTTTTATCGCATGCTGTTATAATCTTATTTCAAATGCATGTTTACACCTTTTGAAAAAGCATAAAATTTATTTAAGTTAAAAGTTTAAATTTTTTAAATATTTAAAGCTTTAAGAAAAAAAAACTAGATTTGAGATATGATTGCTGAAGCACTAAGAAGTATGTTATAACTTCCTTAAAAGTTTACTCGTTTTAGTCTATTGGCCAAAGATGTGCTTGCTTAAAACTTAACTATAGCTAGTTTAAGCTGCATGCTTTTATTTGAAAAAAAACATCAAAAAAAAATTACTATTTTTTTTTTATTAATTACCTTAATTATAACTGTATTAGTTATCAAAATAGTCAGTCAATGAAAAACGATACTGCTTAAATTTATTTCATTACCGTTTATTCATAAAAAAGACAAACAGGTTTTTATTGTTTTAGACCCGGGTTTCCAATTTTATATTCAATTTGCTACTATTTGCTACTATTTAAATTTGAAGAAGTTGAAAAAGCTATTGCCCTTGCAAACAAGTCTACGCCAAAAACTACTTTAAAAACACCTAAGACCTACTTTTTTTGGTTTTCTTCTGCAACTAAAGAATATCAAAAGTTTCAAATATTTTTAATCGCCCACTTTAGGAAACCCTGTTATAGACTAATGTTAATATATATAGAAAAATAATAGTTATGATTTCATAAGATACTTATTTTTAGACACTTTACTTTATTCGGTATCATTTTAACATAAATTAAGGTTGTTTTAAGTTTTAAAAGGACCATCTTTTTCATTATATATATTTTAAGTTAAACTAAAAATCTTGTAGTTGTTATTTTGTTTCATCAGCACAAAGTAATTATTTAGGTAAATATTTTGTTTCTAGTCTCTAACTTATCGTTACAAACTTTCAAAATTAAGTATAAAACAACACTAAATTACAGTAATGTGCTACATTAAGTAAAAGTTTTACATCTTAATAAATAAGTAGTACCTTTTCTAAATTTTTTTTTTTTTTTGCTGGTTGTTTGTAATTTAATACTATATTAAGAAAATTAAAGACACAAGACAGTCTTTTAATTTCATAAAGTTAAGTTAAATTTATTTAATTTAAAATTTATTTTTTAGTGCTTTAATTTGAAAAGAGCTTATGAATTATACTTTCATTTTTGCAGAGAGTTAAAACCAGATATCAAAAAAAAAATAAAAAATTAAAATTTGAATTGACCTTATAGTACATTGACATTTATTTTTAGCAAACTTCGTATTATACATTTTTTGATAATAAGTTTAAAACAAGTTTAATTATTTATGATGTAAAACAAAATTAATATTATTAACAAACTAACTACATTAAAAATTACTTTGAAAATAACTATACTTAAGAAAGAATTAGTTTTTAAAATAAACACAAACTGTTGTTTAAATATTTAAAATCCTAGAATGACGTCACCAAAAATAAAATCGCAACTCTAACAGTACAATTTGTATAATTAATTATTTAAAATTTTTCCAAAATTTTCCTTTTAAAAATGTGATAAAATTTCTTGCGTGAACCGGCTGATACAGATTAACTTGAGCTTTTAAAGATATAGACAATAGAAAAGTTTAATTATCAATAAAATACTTTTTTTTACTAATTTTGTTATTATACACTACAATATAGCTTTATATATTAACATGTATATTAAAAGTTGTATTACAAGTGTAACATTTAAAACTTATAGTTTTTAACTTGAAATCAATAACATGATAGTTATAATAAATTTGTATAATTTGTCATTAAAAGTGAAAACTTTTTAAATAAAATTTAAAATGGTATTTCAAATTAGAAGATAATTATTATTATATTACTGCTGTCAAATAGTATTTTTTAGACTTTTATAATATTATGTATATTTACCATTTAAATTAATAAATAGTTTATGTTTCTGAAATAATAAAAACCTAATTATTTATTTTTTGTGAAATTTTTATAAATTAAAAAACTAGTTTTTGATTTACTAGCATTTTTATGGCTGCAAACAAAAATAATTTTTGTTTTTCATAAAGAATTATGATTTCATTAATTTTAGGAAAATTTTGCAAAAAAGTATTAATAAACCAAAGGATAACATATCTTGAGTAGATTTAAAGTGTAACAATATGCAATAAAACTTAGGTTAAATTTAAGCAGCATTTTAAGGTCACAAAGGCAAACTAAAAGTAAGTTAAATATAAGAACTACGATAACTTTTAAGACTAAATAGTTAAATGATGTTTTAAGTTTTTTTGAAAAATATCTAGTAATGTTTTTATTTTATTCTATTGTTATATACATAGTTTAATATACTTAGGAACTTGAAATTATATTAAGAATTACGTAGTTTAACTAAATAGGGATGTAGGCTAAATATTATTTTTTAAAGATTTAGTTTGTTTTCTTGTATAATTTAATTGTTAAAAGCCTATATTTAGATATTTCCAAACAGTTATATAAAATTAAAAACCACAACAACTCCCGTACAAACAAGTGACTGAAATCTAAAATCATTAAAATTGGCTTTTATTTTGACTACTTTTAACTTAGCTGTAAAATTTAGATTTTAAACATTTCTTAAATGCTACTATTGAAGTTTGTAAACTTGTAAAAAATATGTAAACTTTTTAAAATAAACATTAGTTCCTAATAATAATTTAGTTATTGTTTTTATACTCGCATACAAGAATTTACTAATTTTCTAAATCTGTAACTAGTTATTTTGGTTTAGAGGTTTTATATGCAAAAAAAAGTAAATTAACTCTATTGTTTATTACAGCCGCATTTATTCTCAAAACTTAAAAAATAGATTACAAATTAAATTATAAGAGCAAATATAAAAAAAATTTTAGTTTCTTTTTTATTATCTTATTAAAGGTCAAGTATATTTGAATATTTAGATTTTAATTTAATTGACGACAAAGTTTGATAACATATAAAACAAAGTTTTTTAAGAACTTTAAGAATATTATATTGTATCTGCAAAAAAAAACAGTTTGATTTCACATTAAAATAAATGATTTACTACGCTTAAAACACATTTTAAATTTGCATTTAAGTCAGGTAAAACATAATAACAACCTAATAGAAAATTATTTTCAGTTTTAGTTATTCGAAATAACATAAGTATATTTAAAATTATGATTTTGTTTATACAACGAGCTTTATAACTAAACTACTAAAAAACGAAAATATTTTAATACATCCAAAAGCTAAGCTTTTTATTTTATTATCTTATTCGTGGGGTAGGTTTTATACATATGCTAGCATCAACAACGTTTTAAGCGCATAAGTACGTCAACTAAAAAACTTAAAACTACGAAATGAATTGTTTAGTATTTAGTGTAATTAAAGAATTTGCTTATAATATTTTTTTAAATATGTTCAAATTATATGATTATAAATCTATTATTTCTGTAAAAAGACGTTTAATATCAACTTTGTATTATTTAATTGTGTTTAAGTTACGAAAATGACTTATTATCAAATGATTAAGAATGTTTTTTAGTTTTATAAACTACATAACCTATTTTCACTGTAAGTTGTATTCAATTTATTTAGCCTGTCTCGGCTATAAAAACCTAAGAATTATTAAGAATACATTATCAAAAATATGTTAGTATAATTAAACTATAGTATGTAAGTTTATATTGCAGTTATATTACTAGTACGTCAGCAGTCATTCTATAAAAACTTTTATCGACTTAAGGTATTACAATTGCAAATTTTGAAGTAAATAAAACACAAAAATAATAAATTTTATTGCTATAAAAGGATGTGTTTATTTGACTAGCTTACCTTAAATAGGGTTTTTATTTACTTTCTATTTTGAAAAAAACTTTTTAAATGTTCTACTTTAAATTCAGCCAGTATTCATTATCCTTAATTTTTTATTTTAAAAAGTATAAGTTTATAAAGACTGTTTTATAATTAGTTAAAAAAAAGTTTTAAATTGATAGCTATGATACTGACAAACGAATGAACTTCATGTAAAATAAAAAAACAATTAAAGATTGACGACCAATATTTTTCGGTCCTGACTGGATAACAAGTTTAAATAAAATGAAACCGGGTACAGTCTACCGATGGCTTGTGGTCTAATGATCAAAGTGCTATGGTTCAAATCTTTATGTTAACTTGAGATTGTCTCACGGTATTAGAAGGTCTAGGCTTAGGCTCTGTCAGATATTTGCCGGTATTTTATGATAGTGCCAAAATAAGCAAAATTTTGAAAACATACGATTAGGAAAAATTATAGCAAAAAGTGGTTAAAGTAATTTTAAAATACTAACATCAAATATTTACTGCTACAGTATAGTTAATACAGAAACTTATTTTAGTTTATGAACGATAACAAAACTTGAACATACTGTGTAACTAAGTATTAGGCCCACAATTTACATTTTTCCTTAAATTACGTTCACAGCAAAACTAAAATCTAAACATCTATTAAAAAGAAAAAAAACCGCTATAAAATAATCAAAAACTATTTCTGTTACAAAATCTGAATAAAAAAATAAAAAATTGTGAAGTTAAACAAAAGGTTAAGCACGTTTTTTTTCTTAAACTTGTTTGGTTCAGAAAAGCTATAATAATTATTCGTTTTAATACCATTCAACATCGTAGTTTTAATCATGCTAACAATTTATATATATTTCAATGTTTATAATAACGCAAATAGTTTTAAAAAGAATAAAATCCACATCTCTTTCAGACACAACCATTTTTTACAGTCTATAATTTTAGGTGATGCATCACGGTACGACTTTTTATATTTTATAGAAACATCAGACATAATTCAGTCTGTAAAAGTACTTGCTTGGTTGGCGAGAGAAATTTTTATAGTATCTACATAATTGATAAAAAAATCTAAAATGGTTGTTGTGTTAAAAGTTAATGAAGTCAGTATTGAAATACTAAGTTTTTTCAAGACTATCTCTACATTATACATTTTTGGATGTAAAAGTAAATACTATAAATTTAAGTATATACAAGATTTTCTATAATTTGCTATATATTTATTATATTTATTTTTATATATAATTTTATGTTATTATTTGTCAGTTGAACATTTAGTATAAATTAAATTATTTGAATTTAGTGGCTTAATGAGGATTGTTATATAATAAAGATTCTTATACATATACAAGAAGTATATTTTTTAAACTGTATAAATGTTTAAGAAGTTTATATCTTGTGTGTGTAAAAGTGGCTAGTTTAAGTTTTGTCCACATTGTTCGTATTCAAAATAAATGTATAATTAGTTCACTGTAAAACAAAAACATTTAATTAAAAATGGCTAAGAGATATAAAACTATAGTAAAATATTTGATTAATTATAAAAACATTTATAACTGCGAATAAGTGAAATATTTAAATGAAATAGTATGTTAAAAATACAGCTGTTTGCGAGCTGTTTTAAAATTAAGGAAAGTACACTGATGAGATTATTACAATGGTTGTAAATTATAAATACTAATTTATATTTAAACAGCTACAAAATGCGAGTGTTTGTGATTCAAAAGAGTGACGTCATCAAAACTTAATGATCTATCAATGAGTTATACGTTATTTCTAGTAACTAAAAAATTAAATAAAGTTTTTAAGATAATTAATCTTTATTTATAATAATTTCTAATTATTCTTTATGGTTTGTTGTAATTCTAACTTTTTCTTAAAAAAAGGTAAATCAAAATATATCAGATAAAATAGTCATATACCTATTTTAAATAAATAAATTAGACAACGTATCAACTTAAAATAAACAATTTGCGACTAAATATTTAAAGAATACGTTGAAAATAACTACTTTTTTTAGGATTAAAAAATTTACTGATATAACAAAAAAATTTTTTTTTTTTTTTTTCTTAGAATTAAATTATTTTTGGAAATACATAACTGCAGCCAAATGTATTTTCAAGTATTTTCTGACTGTGTAAAAACAATTTCTGATTCTTTTATAAATTTATACAATTTTTTTTTTTGAAACAGGCAATTGCGTTCATTTATTATAACAAGATTGAATAAAAAATTTTAAATCTATAGAAAAATTATTTTAGTAGAGTCTTTATATTTTGTTAGCTGCAAAAATTAAAATAAATAAATTTTTAGTATCTAGTATAACTAATACATAACTTCCATATAATAAAAACTTAAAGTTTAAAATACATTTTCAGCTCTACTTTAATAAAAATAACAGTTTTATTAATAATAATTAATTCTTAATTGATTATTCAAAACAAAAAACATATATACATACTATAAGTTATTGTAAGTACGACCAAAACTTACAATAATATATTTCCTTATTAAAACTTTTCTTGATGAAAAAATTTAAATATAACTTTTTTTAATAAACAAGATTAAAATTTGAAAACAGTAGAGGTTAATAGAAAATTAAACTAAAAATATTGAACATATTCTTAACTTGTTTTTAAGAAAGCTAAAACTGGTATTATTTCTTTAAAAACTTTTCTTAAAAATAAAAATAAACTTGTATATGTAATAGTTTTCATTAAAAAAATGTTTTGACGTCAATAAAAGCAGAAATTTCCGGCCAAATTTCATTTTAACTGTAATACTGGTTTTTCTTTTAGCATTCATCAATAGTATAGAAACGGTATCACATTTAATTGAAAAAGCACTAAAAATACTTAAAAAAGTTAAAATAGTTAAAATAAACATACTAACAACCTGTTTAGGCTATGCGAATTTTCCTTAAACTTTCCTGAACGCTTTAGATTTTGCTCTTTGCAGTAATTATATTAGTGTCGTAAAGAAAATTAATAAATCTTCAAATACCAACAGAACAATATAAAGCTTTACAGGATTTAAAATTATTGATAATAAGCTTATATATTCATTAGAAAATATAAGCATTAAACAATATAAAGCATGCAACTTACAACTCAAAACTCGTATTTTTTTTGTTCACAATTAGTTAACTGTTAATTTGTATAAACATTTTGCTAACAAACCGATATTTAATTTTTTAGGACTACATATATCTACTTGTTCACTTTTTGTACTTTAATAAAAAACCATCAATTTATTTTCAACAGACGATTTTTATTTCTGAAGTGATTTTTTTAATAACTATTTATGATTATTATTTTGAAAAGCCATCTTCTAAACATTTTTAATATATAATACTGTTTATTAAATTAATTTAACATAATTAGAATAAATTTGATACATGCAGTGAACTTTGGAAAAATGAATTAAAAAAATCAGTCAGTTTAGACTGTACAAACTCAAAGACACTCAATGGAAGTTTAATTCAAAACGTTTATTTATATGAAGAAAAATTTCAATTTTTGTTTTGTTGGTTAAGATTTAATGATGTAAGTAGTTACTATTTTAGTTCTAGTATATGTTCAATAAAAATTCTTTAAAAACATAGCTAATTGATTAAAAAAAAACTAATTCTGTTTCAAAAATTGTTATAACTTAGCCAGCACTTGTAGTAAAAAAGTCACTGATATTAGATCGTACGTTACATTTGTGTAAAAGTTTTATTTTTACATAAACTAACTTTTAGAATTATAAGTCTTTAGTTATAACATGTTGGTTGTAATAATTTAAAACAGTTATAAATAAAAAAATATTAATTTATTTTTCCATTAAATTTCATTATTTATCGTCAAATATTAAGTAATAATTAATAATAAACGATTTTTGGCCGGTTTGGGCAGTACAATAACTTTTTTGTTAAATATCAAATTTTAGCAAAAAATAATTTTTTTTACAAAATTTTCTAAGTAATTATTAAACAAAATAGGTGTTACACGTAATATACAATACCAATGTTTTACTATTTTTTTAAGTAAAATACATAAGATCTGTTTATAGTTGCAAATGTTAATTGATTTAATTATAATTGTAATATATTTTTTTCGTAGTCTCAACAAGATGGCATAATTAATACATTATTAAAATGTTTCAAGTAAAATTCGAGTCGTTTCTTTTTTGTTTTATTTAAAGGAATTCGTTTTTTGCTTTTAAACTTTTTTAGATATTTTTTTTTGTCTTAATAAAAGTTCTAATTAAGCTTCACTGTTTTAATAAAGCTAAAGAAAACTATGAAACACATTGATAGCATTAAATAAATATTTTAAATGTTTAAAGTTGTTACAGTTTTATGTTCAATTTGTTTAAATCCAAGTGTAGTTCAAGTCTTACTTTATAAACTCTTAATTCTTTTCTAAAATATGAAGTCTTTAAAATAACTTAACTTTTTTACTTTTCATTTTAGATAAAAACCAAGTATTTATATTATCAAAAAAAATTGCAAACAACTTCTCAATTTATTCAAGTCAATTTATTTTAATAAAAAAAGGCTTCAATGTCTATTTAACCGGTTTAGGTTGTACAAACTAAGATAAAACCTTGATTTCAACAAATGCTTTATACTACATTATAAAAAGTCGAGTTGCAATATTATTTTAAATATGTCAGCAAGCAGTATTTAACAACAATAACTTAGTAATCTCTATATGATTTTCTATTTCTTTAAACTACAATTAAGTTTGTAATAAACTTAACTAAAGTTAGCTATGTTTATCTTTTAAATGAAAAACAGTGAAACTATATTGTTAAAAAATAAAAAAATAATAATTTTTAATGACTCATCGGTTTAAATAAATATTCTCTTAAAATTTTTTGTCCGAATTCGGATCACCAAATTTTAATTGTCGTGTAACCATATAGTATACACATTGTATACATTTTCGATAGTTATTTTGTTTGTAGTTTAAGTAATTTTCAAAAAATATTTAGCTTAAAATGCTTACAACTTATAAAATTAGCTTTTGGATTTTTTTTTTATTTATACAAAATTAGGTTATACATTTATACACTATTTAAAACGAAAGTTGTTAAAACTAATACATTTAATCAACGGCTAGTTATTATGAAAGTTTTGCTGATCGATAAAAATTAAAGCTAAAAATGTAGCTGTTTAAATTAAGCTTTTTAATAAATGGAACAATTAATTATCGTTTTAAATATTATTATTTAAGTTTAAATCAAATGTTCGCGTGTAAAAAAAAGTTATGTCAAACAGTTGCAATTATTTTTTAATCTTTTTTACCTTGATTTTAATAATTATTAAACTTTTAAGATTATTAAAACTATCTGTTTATTATGTAATAAACGAAATACACATTTTTCAATTTATAAAACTTTTTAACTTAGTTTTTACCTTTCTACTCACATGTGCTTAGTGTCTTCATCCCAAAACTAAGAAAATTTAATGAATAAAATTTTTTTTTAACGTTATCTTTGACAGTCCCTAATTAAAACCAAGTTAAAGTATTGTACAAAAAAACATATATATCTTACAATAACTTAATAATTTTAAAGTAGTTTTCAAAATATTTCAGTACTAAAGCTGTATCTTTCATAAATTGTAAAAAATTAAATAACTAGTCTAAAAGTTCTAAATGATTCACGAAAACACATATTTAACAGTTATGCCTTATGTTTTTCGTTAGTGCCTTATGTATTCATAAGTAAGTCAGTTTAGTCTGTAAAAATAGCTCGTTCTTCATGATTATTCCTTCACTTAATAAACACTAATTAATTTTATAAACTTCTACACAACACTTATTAGGTTTAAAGTAGTAAATAGAAACATGTAATAAACTTAATATATATAATTCTTTAATGAAGTGAGTTTATTGAAAACGTGTTGTTAATCTGAAAATTAGGAAGTAGAAATAATAAAGCAGCCAATTTATCAGTAGAATAAATCTGCGAATATAAACACAACAAGTAAACACCAAATTCTACAAATTAAAATGTCTTAACAATGTTCTTAAAGTGTCTGAATGAAACAATCTTGAATACAAAATAGGTCTTACTAAAAATACTACTAATAATACAGAGTCTTAATATATGTCGTGCTTCATGCACAACAATGGCTAAACTAAGCACAATATATTACAATAATGCAAATAAACATCAAGATCTTATAAAATGAAAATAATAAAACAGTTCTTATAATCAGTTAGTGTGCATCTCGCACGGTCTTATGGCTTAACTGAGCACATTACAATACAGTTATACAAATAAACATAAAGTTCTTATAAAATGACAATCATAACAAAGTTCTTAAATTCAATCAGTGTCTTAATTTCTTAAAATTAGTGTGCTTTTTGCTCGATCTTTCGGCTAACTCAGCCAAAAACAAAAATAACGAACAACATATCGAGCTGCGCGTAGTGCGCAAGCTAGAGGCTAATTAACAATTTCTTATCGTTATCTTAAAATAAGTACACAATTTCGGCTGACTATAGCGCCAACTGGCGGAAAAGTATAAAACAACGAAATCGAGAATCGAATTCGTTACACTATAGCAACCTATTTTGATTAAAACTAATACTTATTGAAAAGTAAAAGCGTTTCGTTATTTTATGTTAATAAAACTATTTAACAACATCACCTTATTGAGGCTATCAAAACTTAATTTGATTCAAGTTTAACACTTTTAATTCAATTTGGCTGTAGAATCTACTAACTATAGTATAGAAAAGAACAAATAAGTTTGTTAAAAATTATATAAAAAATAGAAAATATCTGTAATAAAAACAATTTTCTTTTAGATTAGAAAATTGATTTTATTTGAGAAGCAATTTATAAAGGTTAAATGAAAAAGTTATACAGTAACCTCTCGCTTATTTACGCACATTGTGTCCACATAAAATTACGTAAAGAAACGAGATATCGTAAAAATAAAAGAGGTACCATATATATTTACTATAATGGCTGTTTTTGATATTGTTTACTTTATTTGTAATTATGAAAAAAAAACTATACATATTTAAAAAAGAAGGATTTAAGTTTATAAAAAATAATAATACTTTTAGAAATTTTTTACTAATTTTAACAATAGGTAGATTTTACCTTTATCTTTGTTTATATGTGACATATTTGATACTTAAAATTTGTATTTCATATTATTTAGAAAATTCAATTTAAAATTAAGCATTTGTTTACAATTAAGAAATGGTGTTGTCAAAAGTGTTTTATTTTGTTGTTGTGTTTTAAACTCTCATTATTTCATTATACTTTCATTTTTTAACACAGTCATTTTCTTTAAGAATTTTTATTTAATCTCTTATGGTTATCAAAATTTTTTATATGTCTTATTTATATTATAGGTACAACTAAATGTTTATCAATTAGCCAAGGAACTTAAGTTTACTTAGTCTAAAGATGTAGAGTGGTGAGTTAGCATTTAAAAATATATCTTAAATTTAAAATATACAATAAACCTACATTGTGCGCTATTAATAAACATTAAAATTTTTATTTTTTGAATTTTTAGAATTCTAAAACGCGTAACTAAACGAGAGTGCGTAACGTCACGAGTGCGTAAAATTTTGAGAAATTACTGTAATTGCAGTTCTTCGCAAAATACAAATGTATAATATATATATATATATATATATATAAAACTGTCTAACGTCATTTTAATTAAATAGCAAATGTTTCAACTGATTGTGTTAATAAACTCTAATCGTTTAATATTTTAAGTAAGCTCTTCGGTTTTCCAATTTTGCACAGCCTAAACCGGCTGAATTGATAATTATCTTTAATGTTATAATTATAAATGGTTTTTAGTTTTCATTAAATTAAAAGCTGCTAGAATAAACTTATTTTGTAATTACATTTTAGAAATTAAAATATTTATATTTTAGGTTAATAAAATAATAAAACTATGTACCACTTAAAGTTAATAAAATTTATATCACTGTTTTAATACATATACAACTGACTTATAATTTTAACTCTGGATAACAGCATTTTTTGTATGATAGTTTAAAAAGTTATATTCCATGTTATGTTTATAGAACTATCATATTTTGACATTTTATAATTGAGGTGATTATTCTTCTACCTTAACTATACATATGTTTGGTAGTTATTGGAATACGAATTGTTTTAATTAAAAAAAATTAATCTGAACTTATTAAGAAGTATGGTATAAGGTGGTAAATATAAAAAAGAAAGTTTTAAATAATTAATACTTACGAAACTTAAAAAAAAACACATTTAATTTTTTTGTAATAAATTAAAACTAATATAAACATTAAAAAATATAGTCATCTATTGACTTCATCATAATAAATAAGACAAAATATCGGTTTAATTTGTATTTTAACACAAATTCTACATCAGATTATTCTTCATGTGTCTTCAGTCTAAAATCTCACGTCTAAAACTAGCTAGTTTTTTTGTTTTAGCAAATATTATTGTACCATTACTTACTTTAGTAGTTCAACTTTAAACTTTTCATTATAAAAGCAATGGAGATTGCTAAATTGTGCTAATTTAAATAAAACATTATACAATATAATAATTGTTTTTTTTTAATGTTTTATTGTTCATTAATAATGACACAACAAAAAGTTTAAAATCTAACTTTTTGATATTCAAAAAACGTCAATAACGTTAGCTGGTTCTAAATGTATAAATATTTCTTGAAGTTTTTTCAAAAACCTTATAAAATTTCCAACATTTATATTTTCATTGTAGTAAAAAACTTATAACATCGTTATGACGTCAGTAATAAACAACATTTATTTTTGTTTGTGTTTTATATTTTGTTGGCATATTAAATAATCTTGTAATAAAATTTTACTATAGTATATTTTAAATTTGCACTTTAAGTAGTTAAACTAGTAATTAAAAAAATTCATCGACTTTGAAATTTAATTTATTTTAAAAATTTAAGTGTATGTTTAAAAATTTATCTAAGTAAAACTAAAAAAAATATTTTGCCAACAAAACAGATAGAATAAAAAAATAATAATACTAAATTAAAAATAATTTTATTTACTTAAATCTATTACCTTAAGTATATTTAAAAGTGTTTAAAAAGTTTTTTAATTTAGCCCTAAAAAAAGTTTTTTAGTATATTAAACATTAAATGTGTAATGATTTATTTCTCACAAGAATTATATTGCCTGCAAGTTTTAAAAACTTTTAAAATAATATATTATACAGAATGGAATTTTAGATTTTGTAAGTTTGTACAGAAGGGGCGTGTTTTGACTGGTTTCCTGTTTCCTAGGAACCCCCTGAAAAAAAAGCAAAGAAAAAAGAAAAAAAGATTCTTAGAATATCACTAAAATCGTTGTTTATTGACTTTGTTTTGCTTATTAAATAAACTTTGAATAATGAATGTTGAATTTATAACACTGAAAGATTAAAAAGTTTCCTTAACAAAAAATGCTCTTTTTTGCCCAGCTGAAAAAGATTCTAAATAAAATTTCAATGGTGACGTCATAATAGGTAAAAGTTTTAAAGTAGCATTTTCCTCCCAGGAAACTTTTTACTAAGATGCTCTTAGTTCCAACTATAAATTGTTACTTAGTGTAAATAACTTTAAATACAGTATTGTTTTTAAACTAGTAAGTACAATTTTACCTAAAAAATGTGCAATATAATCACTTATATTTTATTTTACTTATTTGGTTGTATTTAATAATGTTGTGTGAAGCTTGTGTACTTTAAAAATTATGTTTTTTTTTTATGTGTCAACCAACTGGGTTTAAACCTTGAAAATTTCAATTTATTTTTGTATCATTTAATAGTGTTTTAATATTTTTTTATCTAAGTTGTTTTATTTTGTATATCTGTTGGCCACAAAGTTAATTCTTGATTTTTTGAAGTTTTTAACTCAGAGAGTTTTCAAAATCATTATTAGAATTCCTGCACCATCAGGCAAACATTTAATAATAATTTAAAGATTTTTTAATTTAGTTGTAAAAGTCTAAACATTTTTGGTAATTAATTAGATTGATGTCACACCAATATCAAGCTGAATTTATATTGTGTTTAATATCGTTTTGAACCGTATTTTTAGGCTTAAAATCAATATTTTAAGCCCTGATGATTGATCTAAAATTATACTTCGTTTTAAACAAGCTATGTAAATACATAGTTAGAATTAAATTCATTTGTTATAAACTAAAATACTTAATTGATTTTATTTTACAATATAGTAATGTATATAAGTTATTGTATCATTTGCTTTATTCTAGAAATAAAAGCAATTAAATACTTATTTTTTGTTTGTTTATGATAAATAAGTTCTACTTATGTATTTATAAAATATACTTTACAGCCTATAACTATGGTAAAAGAGATTAATTAAAAAAATGACAACATTGAATTTAATATAATTTTAGCTCGATATTGATGCGACATTATCCTAGAAAATTACCCATTTTTTTTAATGAAATTTAAATTTTTATAGATTAAATTACTTGAAAAAATGTTTTTATTATAAATATATTTTTTTCCGGCTCTTTTAGTTTTATATTATCTAAAATTCGGCTAAATATTGCGTACTTAACTGGCAGTGCATACCTAAGAAATGCGTACTTAAGCGTGAAATTAAAAAAAAAATTGTGAACTCCTTTGAAAAAAGTCTAGACACGCCCCTGTTGTACAGCCTTAATCAGCTGAATGCATAAGCATATTTTTAATACTGAACCAGTAAAATGATCATAGGTGCAAAAATGTTTAATTTTGTATTGATATGTATATAACCTAGTAGTTTTACTTACCTATAATTTTGCGTTAAACAAATTTAGCATTATCAGATTCAAAGTTTAGTTCAATTATATCTGTTATAACTTACACGGTTACTTAAAAAATAAACTTATATGACCATAGTATGTTTCACACCATACTATTAATCATAATTAATTAATAATAACATTTACCTTATTAGTTTTAACACTCAGAGCTACTTATATAAAACTAAGCATGACATAAATAAGCAAATAAATGTAACAAAGAAAAATTGCAAACACTGAAAAATATAAAGAACCAAGTAAAATATAAAAACAAAATTATGCCTTAAAAATTACTTGAATGTTATAAAAACCTTAAAATATTTTTAACTAAATAAAAAGATAATTTAGAATGCATAGAATAGCGTTAGATTAAATTACTTAGAATTTTAATCTAAAATCTGCTTATAAAAAATAACTTTACAAATAACAACAATTATTACAAATGTCGAAATGCTGAACTACATGTTTGCAGCAGCAAGTTGTCTTGAATGATTTGCCAAAACTCAGTATACATATAACTGAAATTGCCCAACAAATATTTTATCATAATCGTTTTCTCCTAATTGTAACTTTTTTTTACATAATTCAGTATTCAAGTAAATTAAACAGCAGTGAAACTGGTATTTCCTCACTTATTAAACAAACCGACTAATTGTACATTCCTTACTCTATTATGTATATAAAATTTAAGTATTAATATCAGTATAAGTTAATTATAATAAAAGCTAATAATTATTTTAAAACTATGTTTTATTACTTATCCAACAACGTACTTTGCTTTATTTGTTTAGTTTTTATGAAAACTGGTATTTTATTACATTTGACCCTATAACTCACTTATTAAACAAACAAAAATTATAAATCCATTGATTTATCATTTATGTTGTTTATACGTATTTATATCAATATTAGTTAATAATAACAAAAGCTTATAATTATTTTCAAAATATTTTTTATTACTTATCCAACAACGTACCTCGCTATATTTGTTTAATAGTTCTGACTAGAGATTTATAATCATAGGGTTTGATCATATCAACTCGATCATCAGAACATTCATACTAAACGGTTAAGAAGAAACCCAGGTCTCAGTCTACTGATAGAACATTTGTAAAACAAACCTTTATGTTAACTTATGCTTGTCTCAAGGCATGAGAAAGTCTAAGCTTAGGATCTGTAGAGTTTTGCCTTTTTTTTTGTCGTGTTGAATACAACAGTGAAAATAAAAGCTTTAAATAATTTTGACTTTAAATTTGGCTAGCTTATAAGAAAAAATATTTAAAATTTAAGATAAACATTTTAAGTAAAATTAATTAATATGATTTACAATGTAAATTTATTGTATTTTAATATTAAACGAAAATATTAAATAATCTTATTTTTTTAAATAGAAAAAATTGTTCATGTTTTTCATTTTAAAGAGGACTCATTGGTTTTACTTTTTCAACTTACTCAAAGTGAGAAGGTTATATTTATTTCAAACAAACACATAAATTTTGAAGTTTAAATGTATTTCAAAACATATTAAATAAAAACATTTTGAAATTCTCATAAAATTAAACATATAAAATAAATACTTTTACTAACTTCAAATGAGAAATTGTAAAAAGTTAACACATTTACGTCACTTTGATAAAGTAGCGAATAATAAAAAATAATACTTTATCTATAATCAAAACATAATTAAAAGCTTAGAAAAATGCTGCATCTTTATTTTGTACAGCCTAAACCGGCTGATTTTATAATCATCTAAACTGTATTAATTCAAATTAATCTCATAATACACTACTTTTAATAAATTACAACCTGATGGATCTTGTAGTGTTAGGTTTTTTTTACTTTTTTTTTAAGTGTCTTCCGTTTTTAGTTTCATATAAAAAATATTATAAAATGATTAAAATAATAGTTTTGTGCTAAAAATGTTAAATTAACTAAGCTTTTTTAGTTTTATAAAATAAGTTTGAAACAAATATCAAAAAAAAATTATGTTAAAATTGTTTATATCGTCTAGCTAGACATTAAAATGTTCTTAAAATTTTTCATGATTGTTTTCTGTGACAATTAATTTTAAAGAGCCTATGCACAAGTCAATATAAACTAGAGTTATTTTCACACACAGAGAACTTTGGAAATTGCGAAAAGTAAGTAGTTTTAGGAGATTTGATAAACACGGCAATTTGTACTAAAATTATACCATACGCTAATCGATTTTGATTGTACCGTGAAAATAAAAATTTATTATTTGATTTGAAGAAATGTCATTATTTACACTTTAACAAGCCAAACCTGTGTAATAAAGGAAACATTATTCTGATAGAAGTATTTATTGAAGAAAAATTTTGTATTTATAAAAATGTTGTTAGCACAGCATAATTTTCACAGGAAAGTAATGACTAAATAAAGATATTTGTTTTTGTTAAAAGAGATTAAAGTTTTACTCCGTCAGTTTTGACTGTAAAAATATTATTATTGATTAAACAGTTTTACAAATAAATTGTAACAATTTTTCTGGAATTAAATATTATTATTTATTTATTTAAACAAACGTATTTATGTATTATTTTTGTGTAATTGCAAAACTAAAACTAAATTTTTATTGTAATTAGAAACTAGGTCGCTTTAGGTATTCGAAAGATTGTTAAAACAGAGTTAACATAAATTTATATGCATTTTTAAATTTTTAACTTTTAAAATCTTTTAACCAACTATTAAATTGTTTTACTTGTTCTAAGGTTTGATTTAGTTTACTTACTTTGCGCAGTAATTATAAATAGTAAGTTTAAAAGCTTATATAAAACGATGAGTTACTTTTGAATATAATTTTAGTTCTACACAAAAAAATTAAATAGCCTAAATAAGTTGATGAAGTAAACTTGAAAAAGTAAGTATTTGTGATGATTTAAATACAACTACATGACTAAAATTAGCTTATTCTATAACGTTTAATTATGCAATAATTATTAAAAAAAGTTAAGTACTCATCCAGTGTTAGAATGTTTGATTTACAAGAATTTAAGAAATACAGCTTGTTGAAAAACGATAAATTTTTGACTTATTCTAATATCTAAACTATTTTTCGAAATCTTTATGACGTTAATATAACTTATTTAGGTCGTTTTTTAATCTTAGCATGAAATAATATTTTTATCTACTTTTATTAGTTTTAGCATATTTATCAACATAAATATACTTTTTACGGTTGCAAAAAATCATAAATCAAATTCGAAGCTTTAAAAGATAGAATATAAGATTCGTACTGCTGCATGACTTAAAATAAATTATTTTAGAAACTTTTAGAAAAAATAGACATAAATTTTGTTTTGAGTTTTAATCATACAATAAAATGTTAAGAAAGTACATTTTTAAATAATCAGCCGTGTTAGGCTGTAAAAATACAAGATCATGTGCCACGTAACTTCATGAAACCCAATTATAATTTATTTTAACTTAATATGTACAAATATTGTGAAATTTCATGACGGGAATGATAAGTATTAAGATTATTTTTAGTTTAGCAAATATACTATCGTTTCTATCAAAAAACAGAATATCGTTTTTTTAAGTCGCACATAAAAAAGTTATAGTTATAAAAGGTATACGACCTCTACTACAAAATAAATATTTTATTAACTTTAATGTAAGTATATTTAAAAAATAGATGATTATAATACTTTATTTGTTTTTTGTAATCTATCTAACTAAAAATTATAAACTTGTTTTAAGGAAAAATTGCGATAAAGTTATTTGTTTATGTAGCAATAAAATAACATTTTTTAGCTTTTCATTAAAAACTGTTTAGATTTATTATCATATGACTACACTTAACTTAAGTTTAGAACTTTTAGTTTTTATCAATAGTAAGTACTACTAACTGTACTAAATATACACTAAATAAGTATGTAAAAAACATTAAAAATAAAAATTAGTCTTTAGTATGAAAAACTGTATTTTATCATTAAATTCAAATCAATTAAAAACCAATCCATAGAAGTTAAATAAAAGTGAACTATTACTGAATTTAAACAAATCTAAAAAAGAAAATTAAAATTTGTTTCTTTGTTGACACCAGTGATATAACTTAACAATTTATAATTATTTTTAGTATTTGAGTTGCATTTATATTCCTATGAGAAAGTTAGAACTTGTAACTTAAGTTTTTACAGCCTAAAATTTCTGATTTGATATGAAAAATTAATAAATATAGTGAGGTAAAACTAGTTGACAAACTATATAAAAATGTAATTTTAGTTCTATATAAACAATTTGAACGGCCTAAACAAGTTGATAAACTTAACTTTAAATATAATTTACCACAATGGTTTAAAAGTCTTGCTTTTCATGACTAAAAAAAAATTAACTTAGAATTATAAAATAAATTAAACAATCTATACTTTGACTTGTTGTTATACAATAAATTATAAAGGAATAGATTTTTATAATATTCAGCCAGTGTAAGGCTATTTAAATAAAATGAAGTTAAGCGACCATTTTGTAAGAAAAAAATTATATTTATCTTTTGTCAATAAGTAAAGTATTATGTGTAATTTTCTATGACGCAAATATAAACTATATAGTGTTATTTTTTTAGCTTAGTGTTTTCTACAGTAAATATTGTATAAGTTTTTTTTTTACTTTACATGTAATCAGAAAATTGTAATCCATAATTTGTTTCATTAAAACTAATGAAATGTTTTTTTTTTTTTATAAAAACTGAAGATTTTTATAATATGATCATTTAAATAAAACACTTTATGAAACATATTGCAGTATTTTTTAAGTTTTTCAGCTTTTTATTAATAAGTATAAATAAAAATTATGAAAAATTAACATTAAAAAAATATTAACTAAAAATTGTTTAGTGTAACACTAAACAAGAAAAGCGAAAGACAAAACATATGCATCCATTATCAAAAAAACTTTTTTAACAAAATTGAAACCAACTAAATATTAAAACAAAATAAAATCGAAGCGGCAAACACAAGTATTTTATAACATTTTTCCCAACAGTCTAAAAAGTTTTTTTCTAATAGCTTAAAACATTTTTCCAAAATAACCTTTTTAAACTTTCCTAAAAAGCACAAAATAACATTCACAGCGTATTTCAAATTCACCTAATCGTACAATAAACTGTACCATTACTACGTCGCAATTATTATAAAAATTTTAAAATCGAAATTTCTGTTCACTATTATAATAAACTGTAACTTACTGACGATCACATGAAATTTTACATTTCAATGTGTGAAACAGCTGTTTAAATTATAGTTTTTATATAATTAGAAAAATATAAAATTGGAATTACTAATATGTTTACTTTAAACGTGTGGAAGTGTCAGCCGGCTTTAGCTGTAAAAATATAATATATAGTCTCAAACATGATCACCGCTAAAACATTTGAAATTTATTTTTTTTTTATGTAATATTAACATTGTGGGAACATTTTTATGACGTCAGTAATAAACCTATAAAATTTTTGGATGTTTTTTTGCATAATAGTATCCTTTTTTAATGATATTTTATTCTCCTTAAACTATTGAAAATAGTAGCTAAAAGAAAAAAAAATCATCTCAGAAAACTTAAATTAAGAAGTAAATATGAAAGATGTTAAAACGTGTGGAAAACTTCAGTCTGCTAAAACTGTAAAATTACTTTTGAAAACTATTATAAGAAATTAATCAATAGACAAAAAACTGTTCAAAATATAAATTTAAGCGTTTCTTAACAAATATCTAAACTAAAAAACTTTACTGGATTATATAATAGTAACAAATTAAACAAATTAAATTCTTTCTTAACTTTCATTAAAAATTGTTCATAATATTTTTAATCTGTCTTGGCTATACAAACTTAAAAGCGCTAACATGGCATTGTTAAGAAAAAGTTAATGAATCAACAATATAGTATGTAAGTCCATTTGGCGGTAAAATAATCATTACATAAGCAAACAGCGTATAATACATTTTTACGACTTAAAGGTACTGAAAAACTTTTTTTGAGTAAAACATATTTAACAGATAAATTTTATTGTTATATATGATAACGATTTAGTTTATTTAATATAGCTTACATTAAATTAGAATTTTACTTAACTTATTTATTCAAAACCTCTTTTTATATAATTATGTAGTAAAACAGCTAGATTTTGGTATTAAAAAAAAATCTTATTTAAGTAAGTTTAGGTTTAATAAGTTTGAAGACTAGCTGTATTTTTTTTCCTTAGTTAGATTAAGTTGATTTCATCACAAATAAATAAATGTATAGAGTCAAATTATTTGTAGTAAGTATGCAGTTATTACTTTAGTTTAAAACTTTTGTACCAATTCTGTCGTAGTAAGTTGGATTTAGCCAATAATCATAATGTATATTTAACTAATTAATTCTAGTTAATACAAACATTCTATCAACTTACTAAAATTGGGATGAGTTTATAAGTTATAAACAAACTATTAGTTGTACAACTTATATTTATTTTTAAAACATCATTCCAGATACTTTTAGACATTTGTAAATAGAAATATATAAGTTAGATACTGACTCACGACAAAAAAAAACCCTCTAATGTCATTCTGATAAGCTAACAAGCATTTTAACTAACTCTTTAATTATAGTAAAATAACTTACTTTTAAGAAAACTGCTTACTGATATTTGAGTTTGTACAGCCTAAATCGGCTCATTTGATATTCATATAAATATTGTAATATACATTAGTTGTGACATTCCTATAACATTATAATCGAACAAATGTTCGAAGTTACTTATATTTACTATTAATAGATTCCTGTTACGAATTATTAAGTTATCAGAAAACATAGTAAGAAAACTCTTGAATCGCATTTATTTTTCCGTAGTCTTGACATGGCAAGTCTATGTACAGTATAGTATTTATAAAAGTTAAAGCAATAGAAAACAATATTTTTACGAGACTTTTAAGTATTTTTAGTATAAGTTTTAAATATCCGTAAAGTGTGCACAGTACTTATTTTTAGACTTTAATTTTTAATTATGTTATTTAAATAATTTATGTAATTTATATAATTTAAAGTTATGGTTTTACAGGTGTATAACGTATAATAAATATAAAAAGTAATTTATAAACTTTTTTGATATAGAATTCATTCTTAAAGAACTACTACTTATTTAACCGGTTTAGGTAATGAAAACTGATTACATTTTAAAAATTTACATTATAAATTTACATTTTGATAATTTACATTTTAAATTGTTGTTTAATTAAATTAAATAGTTTAGCACTTATACACTTGGTTTTATTTATATGGACTTAACCAGTAAGTTATTAATTATAAGTAAACATTTTCCCTGTTAAGAAAGTAGGAAACTTTTGTTGAGTACATAAATTTTCCAAACCGTTTTTACTTATAGTAGCTAAAGTAGTTTAATTCAAATCAATATAGTATAAACTAAGTTAATTGTTTTGACTTTTAATTAATTTTATATCATTAATTTTAAACTTAACTTTATCCACAGTAATAGTATATTAAACAATAAATAGTTTTTTAAGCCTAAAATTAAAACAAATAATAAATTTCTAATTTAACTTACGTCATTGCTGGATAAGCATTAACATTTATTTAAAATAAAACTATAATTATTTACAAATCTAGTAGTTAATATCCATCTATGAAAAATATAATTTTCTAAAGCTATTCTAGTTAGCTTATATAATAGTTTTAACTTTAGACTTTTCTCTTTATCTCAATGTAAAACGTTCATGAAAAGTTTCATTATCAATAATTTTAAACTTAATTCTATCCACAGTAATAAAAATTAAAGAAGTTATGTTTTTTTTTTATACTAAAGTTCAAAAATGTCATTTTTTATTTTAACTTACGTCATTACTAGATAAGCATTAACAATCGTTGACTCGTTAAACTCTTAAACTGCAAACAGGTTTTGCCAAAATCGTTTTTCGTTTTAAAAACAATTTAATGTATATAGCAGTGCTTCTGAACCTTTTTCTAGTGGCGGAACCCTTTTCCAAAGTTTAACTTTTCCGCGGAACCCCTAATTTTAAGTTTACATAAAATGTTTAATATAATATTTCCTGCAAAAAACTAAAGAATTTCAGTGAAAAACGAGTTTTTTAGCAAAACTATATCATTGTTAGAAATCATACCAATTGTAATAGTATTAAGTCGAGTCAAACTCAAAGTGCGCCAGAAGCAATAGGCATTTTATGATTCTATAATAAATAAACGAAAACAAACATGATTAGTCAAACATAAAAAATTTTCTTGCATATTAAAAACAAAATGAGTACTACAAACAATAACGAAATGAACATAAACCTAATCGAATTCACAGATTACTGTATTAAACGGGTAAGATGCCTAACAAAAAATAAAAAACATTTAGTGCGAAACTTGAACTTGTCTTTTAGCAACAATGCGCGGCTGGATTTTAGATATACTAAACGGAGACAGGCAGATAAGGTTGGAGTCAGCATACAGTTCCTTTGCTTCGTTTTAATGTTTGTTTCATGCGAAAAGCCGGACTCGCAAAGATAAATGGTGGTGAATGTAAAAGAAATTTTACTGCACGCTTTGCTAAGACGTGGTTCTCTGAAATTGCACATATCCAAAAATCTAAAAGCTCCTTTCCTTTGAAACTCAATTTTAAATTGCTATCTTCAGATAGTTGCAGCAATTCGTTTTCTGTATCTGTAGAAAGATTCACTTCTTCTGAAGCAATATCACACATAAAAATATTCAAAATCCATAAATTTCCGATGCGAAAATCTTCAGGAAAATAATGTTGAAACTTTATAGACAAAAGATCAAGGTGGCTGTATATTTCGTCAGAGAAGTTGAATTCTAAAAATTGTTCATAGGCCTCATCAAACCGGTGAAACAATGCAAAATTACCATTGCTAACCTTTTTCTTCCAAAAATTATTTCTATTTCTAAACGCCTCAATCTTGTCTGTCATGACAAAAATGGAATTTTGCTTCCCTTGCATGCTTAAGTTTAAAACGTTCAATTCTTCGAAAATATCGGTGAGATAAGCTAGCCTGGCCAAAAAACCATCATCTTCAAAGAACTTAACTAATTCTGAGCCTTCATCTTTAAGAAAGGTGACCACCTGCTTCTTTAATTCAACGAGACGAACCAGCGTCCGCTCCTTCGACAGCCCGCGAACTTCGTTGTGATAAAGAAGTCGCAGATGGTCAGCATCTAAACTCAACATAGGTTTTTGAAACATCTGGCCTTTGTGTCACTTTTCTTTATAAAATTAACAGTTTTAATTGACGCTGAGCGAACTTCTTGTAAACAAGAAGGAAGATGTGTTGTTGCCAAATTTTCTCTATGTTAAAAACAATGTATCCATTTAGCTTTTATACATGTTAAATTTTAAATCAAGCTAATAGACACCTTTTTTAAAATTTTTACAGCATTTGAAACAATATAATATACCAGAAATAAGTTTCTGATAAAGAATTTTTGTTTAGTTTTATTGTGTAAACATTTAGAACTTGTTTTGATTGCTCCTACATAGTTTGCTTTAGTGATAATACCAGTATTTTCATGACGTCACTAAAAATAGAAATTCAAAAAATTTGCAAAAAATTGCGCAACCAGGACACCTATCAAAATGAATTTCCATTAAAAGTCCTACCGCTAGATACACACTAAGTAGATCAATGGATGCTATAATTTTATATGTTTTCCATTTTTTTGAAGTTTTATTATTTATGTTTTTTTTTCTTTCAAATTTCTTTTTTAAACTTGAAAGGCTTCGCGGAACCCCTGAGAGGCGACGCGGAACCCTAGGGTTCCGCGGAACCCCATTTAAGAAGCACTGGTATATAGTATAAAAATATCTTTACGTTAAACTCTAAAATATAAATTATGCTATTCGCGTTTTAAAATAGTTTTAACTTATTAAATTCTAGAACTACATTTGATAAAAGCCTACTTTCTGAATCTTTACACATTTTAAAGATGATAAACTTTATTGTTTATTATAATTTGTTTGTAGTTATTAACTAAATGTTATGTATGTCTTGTAATCTGATTTATGAAATACTTTTTGTGCTGTATTTTTTTACGTCATAGCTTTTTTGTTATCATCTTCATTTTTGATGTTTACATATAATTATCATTTTTTAGAAATATATATTTATTATATTGACATTATAAAATGTTAAGCTGAACATTTATAGGTTTAACTGTTGCTTAGTTTAATTAAATTTTTTGCACTTGGGAAATTAAGCAAGCTTTCATGGACTTAACGAGTATGCTATTTATTATGTGCACAAAGTTTCCCTGTTAAGATTGTAGGAAACTTTTGTTGAGTATACAAAACTTTCACCCCTTTAAAACTTTTAGTAACTAAAGTAGTATAAGATCATACAAAGATTGTTTATACTATGCATAATAATAGCTAATTGTTTTGATTTTTAGTTTAACTTCATTATCAATAAATAAGAAAACTTACTTTATTGACAGTAATAGTAAATAAAAGATTAAATAGTTTTGTTTGTCTAAATTTCAAAAAAAGTAATAAAAATTAATTTTTTAATTTACGTCATAACTTAATTAGCAGAAACACTCGTTTTAAATAAACGTATAAATATTTACAAAAGTAGTTGTTATATCCTCCTGCGACGAAAATTATTATTGAAAGCTATTCTAGTTAGCTTATATAACTGTTTTTAGCTTGGATTTTTTTATCACAATGTAAAACGACCAGGAAAAGGTTTATAAGTTGTGAAACTCTAGTTTTGAATATTAGTGACGGTAACTTTTTGTAAATATTTTTTATCTTAAAAACTATTACTTTCATAAAGTATTTTACAACTCATTAAACTATTTTGTTAAAGCTTTTTTATTGAATTTAGGCTATAATGTCGATTATTGTTTATTAGTTTTGTATTTTAATAGAAATTTTACATATTCATATGTTTATAATAATAAATTAGCCGATTAAGAAGATGTAGAGTCCAGGAAATTTCTTAGTTTATTTAATGCATTTTTTATAATGCAAGTTTTATTATATATTTAAAAAGTCAAGAAGTTATAAACTAAATTACATTTAAGTATCATATTTTTTACTTTATTGCTTATCTTACACAGCTTTACTTAATTCTTTTTCTTATTTGTGAAAGGGTTAGTTCAAAAGTTTTAGGTTTACGTTTCTGAATTATTAGGCTAAATGAGTGTTAAAACTAAACCATAGTTCAAATCAAATATTTAAAACAAAGATTTTTTTATGCATGACAATTAAAATGATTCTAAATGACTTCTGAAATTCTTAAATTTTTAATTTAAACTTATAAAGATAACATTTTTAAATATTTTGCTAACAAATTAATAAAAGATAACTATAAACGTTTTTGTATTCATTAGCTTAGCATTTCTTAAAGTAAGACAGGACATAAAAAATCATAACTTTAGAAATTCAGCCGGTTAAGACTGTACAAACTTTAGAATTTTTAAGAACCTTTTGTTAAAATAATAAATAAACTTATTTATGTAACCGTTTTCATTAGAAATTTTTGTGACGTGAATAAAATTAGAAACTTCCGATCCAATTTATTTTTAAATTTAATCCTTTTTTGCTTTTAGCATTTATCAATTATATAGAAACGTCATTGTATTTAATTTAAAAAGCATTCGAATTACTTAAAAAAAAATAGTTACAATAAACATATGAAAAACCTGTTTAGGCTATGTGAATTCCTAAAACTTTAATTTTTCTGTTTTGCCGTCATTATATCAGCGTTAAAAATAAAGTTATTAAAACTTCAAATACCAACAGAGCAACAAAAACACCGTTGTGAAGAATTTAGAGCCACAATGTTTTGACACTCCATCGGTTATTGTGAAGATTTACAGAAATTATTATTATTGATAATAAAGTTATATTTCCATTAGAAAATAGAAGCATATAACAATATAAAAATAAAAAGCTCAGATTTACTACTCCAAACTCATATATAATTTTTGTTCAAAATTAATAAAAAACCGATGTTTAGTTTTTAGGATTAAAATGAGCTAGTTTACAACAAGTAATTTATTTCAAAACTTATTGAAAATATATTAAAGAAACATTTTTACTTCTGAAATAAACTATACAAAGACTAGATATGACAATTTCTTTTTTAAGTTCATTTGCTAAAAATAAAAATTAATACTTTTTTTTAAGTTAATTTAATGTAAACTAAAATAAATTTTATACTTCCAGTGAATTTTGGAAAATGAATTAAAATAATTAGTCGGTTTAGACTGTACAAACTCCAATACGCTCACCTTAGTTTTTATTTCAGAACATGTAATTATTTAAAGAATAATCTCAATTTACGTTTTGCTGTTAAAAATTTAGATGTAATTAGTCACTTTTTTGCTTCTAGTATCTGTTAAGCATAACAAAATTTTCAAAATACATAATTATTTGTTCAACAAAAATAATTATGATCAGGTTTTGAAAATTGTACTAATTTAGATACCATTTGTAGTTAAAAAATCACTTATATTTTATCCTACGTTACATTTTTATAACTGTTTTTTAAAACTTACGTTTAACTCAAGTTTATGCAGATGTTAAACTTTAGTAATTTCACAGTAAATAAATTAAATATAAAATATAAAAACTTAAGTTTTTGTTCAATTGTTTTTATCACAAAACATTACAGGATAAACTTTAATTTCAGCCTGTATGCAAAGTTACAAAACCCTTTTTATTTTATATTCATTTACCACAAAAAAACTTATTTAACTAGTTATCAAACAAATTTAATGTTCACGTAATATACCTGATATTTTTTTTTATTTTATATTAAATCTATTTGTAACTGCAGTTTATAAAATTTATTTAATTATTATACAATAGTTACTGCCGATACGAGCTGTCATATTTAACACTTCCTTGCAATTATAATTCAAACGAAAGTAGAAGTTTTCGTATTTTAGTTCTATGATTTTTTATATCTTTAGAATTTATTTAAATAGTGGTTTTAACTTAAGTTAGATATATTTAAGTAAATGAATGCTATGAATTATAAAAGAAATATTAAAAATATGGTACTATGTTTGTAATTTCTACAGTTAATGTTTATAATGTTTTAATAAACTTAGTAGTTTAAATTTTACTTTATAAAACAATAAATGCTATTTTTTAAATAAGGTATTAAAACAATATATAAATGTAAAAGTAATTAATAAACTAATAAACAAGTATATGTTATTTAACTAATAATACTACAATATAACTCAAAATATACTAAATTTAACGAACATAAATAATAAAAAAAAGTACAAATAGTTGTTTAAATGTTTAAAAATCTAGACTGACGTAACATAAAAAAATCACAAACAATATAATTGAATTTATATATTAAAAAATTAATATTTTGAGTACTTCCTTCTTCCGATGTAAAAACGTTTTTACGGCCTAAACCGGCTGATAAATATATGTATATAGATATAAAGTTCAAGTATTTTTAAAATCGTCATTTCAATATATTATTTCAAAGCCCTTCAAGTGGGCTCAGTAGAAGGTGTTCAAGTTTGAATATTAACCTTATTTTATATATTTATATATCGAACAATTAAAAATCTGCACAACAGTGAGGTTAATTCATCAAAAAATAACTTAATATTAATACATTTATATCTATATTTTACGATATTATATATTTTGTCTGATTTTTTTAACATAAGTCAGCTGAACAATTTCGTTTTAAACGCCTTGTTTTATTATTGATTATTGAATTTATAATTAAAAAATAAAGGTGTCATGAACACTTTATGACGTAAGAAATGTTTTGAAGAAATAATGATAAAGTAAATTTTGGATAGTTTTTGCATTTTATATATGTTAATATATCATTCTATATTTAGTTCAACCAAAGTTTAATACAACTATATTGAGCGTAATATTTAATTTTGAGCATAAACAAATAGAATTGAATTCTAATACATAAAAAAATCTTAAACGTAGCTATGTTTAAACATTACACAGTTCAACTAATTTTTTGCATGAATTCTGTTCAATTTACTTTTAAGAAATTAAGAACATTTGTACAGCCGAAACCGGCTAATTTAATTTTTATCTTATATATTGTAAAATGTATTAAATTATTAAGTTTCATTATTTTAAAAGCCGCTAGAGCTTAAAGTTTTTACATAATTTTTCAGTGTGACATCTTAACTAAGAAAAAAAAAAAATTGTCATTTTAAAAAATATTTTAAAACTACTTATATCGTTAAACTAATAGGTTTTGTAAAACAAATATGTTGTGAAATACATACGACAACTTATTTTTAAAATTATTTTTTTCTAATTAAAGTAAATTCTTAAAGTAATTATAATGTATATTCATATTATTTCTTTTTTTTTTCTAGTTTTATAACAGTATACAAATATACCAACACATTTTTTACATTTTTCTCTTAATAAGTAAGAAAGAAACATTTTGTCTTTAAAACAATAATGAAGTTTTTAAAAAATTAAACAAACCCAGAAACATGTACTCAAAATTTCATATGTATAGCCTGAACGGGCTAAAAATTTAACTAACATTTGTTAATGTTTTTAAAGTTTTAGGTAATTCTTTGTTATTGAAGGTTTAAATTACTTAAGTTTACATTAACTTTTTAGGAAGTGAATTTATATTGTAATTAATTATATTATAATAGACATAAAAATAAGCTTAGATATTTTTTTTAAAGTGTAAGTGTTCTAAAAAATTTAAGACAACTTTATGCTACTCTTGTTGTTTGTGTATGTATTATGATTTTACAAAACAAGAGTAATATTATATACGATTAATAAGTTAAATTACTAACTTAATTAATAAACTACTAACTTTACTTATTATCATTATTATTATTATTATTATTATTATTATTATTATTATTATTATTATTATTATTATTATTATTATTATTATTATTATTATTATTATTATTATTATTATTATTATTATTATTATTATTATTATTATTATTATTATTATTATTATTATTATTATTATTATTATTATTATTATTATTATTATTATTATTATTATTATTATTATTATTATTATTATTATTATTATTATTATTATTATTATTATTATTATTATTATTATTATTATTATTATTATTATTATTATTATTATTATTATTATTATTATTATTATTATTATTATTATTATTATTATTATTATTATTATTATTATTATTATTATTATTATTATTATTATTATTATTATTATTATTATTATTATTATTATTATTATTATTATTATTATTATTATTATTATTATTATTACTATTACTATTACTATTACTATTATTATTATTATTATTATTATTATTATTATTATTATTATTATTATTATTATTATTATTATTATTATTATTATTATTATTATTATTATTATTATTATTATTATTATTATTATTTTCTATGTAGAAAAATTAAACTTTAGCTTTTATACAGCTTTTTTTTCAAAGTATTTTTAATTTTTATAAACTAACATTTTTAGCTGGTTTAAGATTTACAACAATTGAGAAAAGAACTAACTTATTTCCAATTATTATTTGAAAGCGTTATATCTTAGCGTTTTTATATATTTAAATGCTGTTTTGTTACAACTTGTACAAAACTTTATAGCTTATTTCAAAACTTTAATGATAAAAATGACTTTTCAGTAAAATGCTGTAAAATATTGTAAATACAGTTTTAGCGTAACAATAATTTGAATACAAAACGTGTTATTAACATTATAGGTGTTAAACGTAATGTACTACATTAAAAAATAGTTTATATTTAGGTGTGACTGATCAATTTTATTATAAGTAGTAGTTTAAAGTATTTATTTATACAAATATAATTGTCATTTTATTTAGAAAATTAAAAAATAATTACAGTTCTACTACGTTTTTTTTTATATAAAAAACTAAATAATAATTTTTCTCATTAAATTGAAGGAAACCTTATTAAAAACTAGTATCTTAATTGTAAAAATTTGAATACTTTTTAACGGGTTTAGGTTGTAAAAACTATAATCTTTTAAAACACTAATATTTAAACTTGAACAATTGAATAATACTATATTATATAAGTTGGTGTTAAACTTTTACTTTAAGTACGCTAGTAAGCAATATTTATAAACATACATAATTTTTACTACATATAAATATTTTTATAATTTTATGTGTTTATGGTGCGTGTTTATATAAAACAAAATTTTATCTTTATTTAGCTATCAAAATTTATAAGAAAAGTTTCACAATTTTAAGTTTCAAAAAAACAATTATCCTTTTATTTATTCCAGTTGAAATATATTGTTAAAGATTAAAAAACATTAGGTTGTTATCAAAAAGTTTATAAAATTTATTAAAGTTAAAACTTAAAATTAAGTATTAATTATAAAAATTTAAACTTCTGCTGTTGTTTAATTTGTTACTTTTAATAAAATTCACTTAGTAGTTAAGAGCTAATTAAACTTCACATTTTTAATTATCCCAAAACTAAACTTTAATTTTTAAATTCCTTTATCAAAATATATTGTAAACAAATTCTCAACCAAAACAATACAAATTTTACACTAAAACAGTGGTCGGCAGACCATGCAGGCTAAAATTGTTAAAGATATAAGCCCGCAAATAAAAACCTAGAAAACTTACGTGAGATGTTCCTAGAGTTTTACCAGTAAACTATTTACCAGAACAACTTTCATGCATAAATTAGAACAAAATGCTACGACCCACCTAGGACTGAACTCTTCCACATCTGGCACGCCATCTGAAAATGTTGCCCAACCCTGTTTTAGATAACCATTTATTTTCTATTTATATCTTATAAATTTATTATATGTGCTTTAACTAAACTTTTTTACAAAAGTTGCAAAATAGCGGCTTTTACCAACGAAAGATACTACTAACAGTTTGAACTATGGTTTTCCATTAAACCAGGGCTCATAAAAAAACCTTCCCTTGGCACATTTAAGAAACAATCTTAGCTTTTTCTATATATCACATGTTTAATTACTTCTTTATTTTTTGTTTCCCAACTAACTAATGATTTTTGATAGCAAAAACGTATAAAATTTAAAAATAATTAAATCGTGATCATAGTTGTAAACACTTGTTAAAATTAGTATTAGCACATCAAAATGAAATTAAACACAAAAATTCAAACTTATACAAGAAATACTCAGTGCAAAATTAAAATTTATCTCACACGTTTTTATCAGTGAAAAAATAAATGATAAATTTAGCTATTATAGTGACAGTAGCAGGGGCGTGTTTTAACTGGTTTCTATTTCCTGTTAACCCCTTAAAGAAAAAAAAAAAGAAAAGAAAAAAGAAAAAAAGATTCTTAGAATATCACTAAAAAGGTTGTTTATTGACTATGTTTTGGTTATTTGATAAACTTTGAATAATGAATGTAGAATTTATAACACTGCAAGATTAAAATGTTTTTTTAAAAAAAATGCTTATTTTTGCTCAGCTGAAATATATTTTAAATTAATTTTCGATTGTGACGTCATAATAGGTAAAAGTTTTAAAGTAGCACTTTCTTTCTAGGAAACTTTTTATTAAGATGCTCTTAGTTTCCATTAAAAATTGTTACTTAGTGTAAATAACTTTTGATTAAGTATTGTTTTTGAACTAGAAGTACAATTTTATTTAAAAAAAGTTTAATTTAGAGAGTTTTAAAAATTACCTTTAGTCCAATACACCACTTTGCAATTTATTCTTTTGTCATTTAATGGTATTTTAATATTTTTTTATTTAAGTTGTTTTATTTCTGTAAATCTGTTGGCCACAAAGTTGATTCTCGATTTTTTTAAATTTTTAACTAAAAGAGATTTCGAAATCATTATTAAGATTTCCTGCACCATCAGCAAAACATTTAATTATAATTTAAAGATATTTTAATTTAGTTGTAAAAGTCTAAAAATTTTTTGGTAATTACCTAGGATGATGTCGCACCAATAACAAGCTGAAATTAACTTGTGTTTATTATCTTTTTGAACCATAAATTTGGGCTTAAAATCCATATTATAAGCCTTGTATGATTAATCTAAAGTTATACTTCGTTTTAAACAAGCTATATAAATACATAATTAGAAAAAAGTTCATTTTTTTAAAAATATAATACATAACTGATTTTATTTAACAGTATAGTAATATGTATATTATTTTATCATATGCTTTATATTAAAAATAAAAGCAATTGAATATTTAAATTATATTGGTTTTAGATGAATAAGTTTTATCTATGTAGTTATGAAATATATTTGTTAAGCATATAATTGAAGTTAAAAACAAAATCTAATTTAATATAATTTCAGCTTGATATTGATGCGACATCATCCAAGGTAATTAACAATTTATTATATCGAAGTTTAAGTTTATATATATAAAATTATTTAAAAAAACGTTATCATTACAATATATTTTTTTCTGGCTCTTTTAGTTTTAGTTTATCTAAAATTAATACATTATAATAAATAAAAATATATAATATTTTCCCATTACTTCTTTGCTTTTTAGCAGAAAAAAAGCATTTTAAGCAGAGTTTTTCGGCTAAATATTGCGTACTTAACAGTATGAACCCCTTTTTAAAAAAGTCTAGACACGCCCCTGGACAGTAGTAATCATCACAAACAAATATTAATCACATACAAAGTAAATAAAACAACACTAATAAAAATGCTAATTATTAAACCTGATTAAATATAGAAATATAAAAACCAATATTCTATTAAAAATAAAAATAGCTTCCATTTTGACTAAGTAAAAAGCGTTACAACTCTTTTAGTTGTTAAAAATCTCTTTCAATTGAAATTTCAGCACAACTTTGATTTTCTCAACAAACTTTGAGCAATAGTAGATCACTTTGTTGCATTCATAATTTTAATAGACTTTTATTTTTCTGTTTAGTTCAAAAACTAATCAATTCAAGTAGGTATATATTCTCAGACCCAGTCAGAACCCCTTCAGCTGTCTGGTTGTAAGACCGGTACAGCTATTTTCAGTTAAAAAAGTAAAACTAATTTTTGTTTAACATCTTCCTCTAAGGAAATTATTCTATTTATTTATGTAATTTTTAGGCACACAATGTTCTGGTCAAATTTTTATATCTCTTTTAAACTATTTTGATAAGATTTAACAAATCTACTTACTAACTTGGAGGATATTCAATACTATACAGCAAGATCTTAAAATAATATATTCATTTTCAAATAATTGAGGTTAACAGATTAAAATATTCTCAAAGAACTCAGGTGTACAGACTTAATGTGCATGATGACACAGTTTCCCAATTAGATTTACTTTTCGATTCAGACCACGATATGACTGAAATTTCTGACAGTTATAAATATAAATTTTTTTCTGAAAACAGTAGTCGAAAGTTCAGTATTCTTTTCACAAGTACTTTATTTACTTAACGGTCTTTTTGAAGCTTTTAAGTTTTTGTTTAATCAGCTTTAATAATAAGCATTAGGATTAGTATTGTGTAATTGACTTAGTAGGTAATAGGTAAAAAGTATTTGTTTATGACGATTACTTACTGTTACTGTTTAAGCTAAAATTATCTTTTTTTTTTTTTGCTTTTTATCCACTGATGAAAATAGCGTAAAATATACCTGGTTTTTAGCTCTGAGTGACTTTTGTATGTCATTTAATATATTACTTTTATCAATTTTTATTAACATGTTCAGCTGATTTACGTATCGAAAAAGCTGGAAACTGTAGCTTTTTATTTCTATTTAATTTATTATTCTCGTTGTTAGTATAAATGTTTAAACTTTATAAAGTAGATCGCTTCTTAAGAAACTTTGAGTCAGTCATTTATCAATTTAAATAAAAAAATAATTCATTTGTTAATAATTAACAAATTAAAAAGTCTATACTCCTTTAAACTATTATTTAAATATGTTTTTAAAGTTAACAATTATTTTTATTAAAAAAATTAAACTTTAAGCATAATAAGCTTTTTTTTTCTTATTATTCATCAGTTTTTTATAAATTAACATATTCAGCTGGTTTAAGCTGTAACAATTTAAAAAAATATAGGAAGCGCCATTTAAAATAATTTTCGTTTAATATGCTTAAAATTTTGTTTTAGAGTTGTTGTGACTAAAAATTTATGACGTCAGTTCATTCTTTAGATATGTTTAGATATTATGTTACAGTTTATAAAAAACTTTATAGCTTTCATTATAAATTAAATAATAAAAATGATTTTTATGCGACAGTAAAACACTGTAAAATATTGTAAATTAAGTTTTTTGGTAACAATAAAATAAATAAAAAATGCGTTGTTAATATAACAAGTATTATATGTAATAAACTACATAAAAAAAGTTTCTACTTAAGTGCGTTAATATAATTATAGTAAAAGTTTATATTAGTACTTAAATAGTAGTATAAAAGTTTATTTATATAGTTATAATTGTTATTTTATTGAAAGAATTTCTAGAATAATTAGATTTTGACTATATGTTTTTTAAATAAAAAACTAAAAATTAATTTTTTTTATAAAAATTGCAAAATACTTCATATAAAACAAGTATCTTAACTGTAAAAATTTAAATATTTTTAAACGGGTTCATGTTGTACAAACTGAAATCCATTGAAACACTAGTATTTAAGTTTAAACAGTTGATTTATTATGTATTAAATAAGTTGGTGTTAAAGTTAATTTTAAGTACCCCAGTAAGCATTACTTAAGAATTATAAGTTTTGGCTATTTTGAAAGAATTTTATGATTATATGTGTTTATTGTGCTTGTTTGAATATATAACCAATTTTTTTCTTGGTCGATGAAATGAAAATCCATACAAAAATTTACAGTTTAATTTTTTATTTTTAGTTTATTTATATAATGTTGATTAAACATGTTGGTAACATATTATGTGTACAAGCTGATCTTTTGGAGAAAAAGAAAGCTTTAAATGAGTTTATTGACTTTCCGTCGCTACTTTAATTATAGTACTTAACGTAGTATAAAAGGGGATTAATATATATTGAAATACACATACTTACACTTAAAATTTTGACTTAATTTTTAACAAGTTACATTATCAATAATTTACACATATAGTCTCTTTTTACATTCATACTAGATTAAAGAAACATCAGTTTAATTTTGTCTCATTTTCAAAAAAAAACAGTTAATTTTTTTTGTAAATTTACGTCATAATTTGATAGACAAAAACATTCATCTAAAATAAACGTATAAATAATTACAAAAGTTGTGATCAGCATGTTCAATAATATAAACTATTTTTTAAAGCTGTTAAATTTAGCTTACTTATTTGTTTTAAATGTAGTTTTTTTTCTTGTTTAAATATAAAACGATCAGAAAAAATTTAAACTTTAATTCGTACTTGTTTTTTAAGTACGGACATTTTAATTAAGGATAATAGTAACGGTATTTTTATTTTAGTTGTTTTAGTAATTATCTTAAGAAAGTGTAATTTTTTCAAAGTTGTTTATACCTTGTTTAACTATTTTAATTTTCTTAGAGTAAGTTTTTGATTTCAGTTTAAGCTAAAATACAAAAATTGCTGCTTAACACTTTTATATTCCAATAGAAAATTTACATACTTAATAGTTTGAACATTTATAATATATTTTAAAATTTTGAAAAACTATAACAAAATAAAGTAGTTGAAATAAGATTGTTTTAATAAAATTAAAAACCAATAAAAACAAAAATGTTGAAGTAGCGTATTTTTCTAGATGAAGTCATTGTTAAGTTATTAAAACTAAACTTACAAATAGTTTTTATAAGTTTAGAATTATTATTTTTATAATAATTATTTTTATTTAGCTGAGAATAAACCAGCTAAAAAATATGTTTATTTTCTAAACAAAAATGATATGTTTATAGAAGTTTAAATACAGCTTTGTGTTTAAACTTTTTAAAAGATCTATATAAAAATTAACATAGTTATTTTTAAGCTATAAGTTTGCAATTAAAAATAATTAATTATATTTTAATAATCACACTTTAATGTTAAAAACAAAACTTTAAAAATACAATTTTATTAAAAACTCAAACTTTTAGTTATTTTACTTTAAAGATTTTGTCAAATATACTTGATGGAATATTGTGATGTCTAACAAAGTTTACAATTCTTTTTTAAATTCACAAGCTTAAAACCTAGTTACTATCATAAAATTTTTTAAAGTTTTTTTTTCATTTTTTAATTTAATGAATTGACTGAATAGTTTTAGTTAATTTAAATTTTAAACTTTTGACTACCTCATAATTAAAACTTGACTTTTTAAAACTCTTTAATAATTATTTGTAAACGAATTCAGAAGAAACTTCTAAATGTCTGAAAGTTACACTAAACAAGGGTTTGCATTTTGACCATGAAGGGTATAATTGCGGCCTGCGAGCGTGTTTAAATTTATAACCTATACAGCGTAGTTAGTATATAAATTGACATTTTAGTTAATGACTCCTGACATGTTTACGATACCACTGAAAAATGCTTTGTCATCTCAATTCTTAATGTACTTTTTTCAGTAAATCATTTTTCCAGTAAAGCACAACTTATATTCATTTATAGAGGTACGCAACTAAACGAGTTAATAAAATAACAAATGAAACCAAGCGTTGAAAATCTTCAAAAAAAGGCAAAAAGTAGTTAAAAACATGACGTCAGAAAAACGTAAATTAAATAAAATAAGTTTTACATAAGGTTGGTCTTATGGTCATAAGGTTCAATATAATTGTGGTCTGATAATCAATGATTTAAAATATCTAACTGCATACAAAAGTCAAATGAATACAAAAATGATCTGATATGTCTAACGACATACGAAAATCGAGGCTTAAGTTCTATATATATTCGCCGATGTTTTCTTTAATCTTTAAACAAAAGATGTACTCATAAGTTTGTTTTTTTTAAACGGCAAATATATCTCTATTTAACAAAAAATTACTCCTGAGTTTTTATAATTTTAATATTTATAAGCTATAGTTTTGTTTATTTTTATACTTTATATAGTTACGCGAAAGGATTTAAAAGAGATTATATTTTAATATTATTTAGGATTTTAAAAAGTATTATTTTATAGTTTAAGCTAATGTAATAGAATTAGTCATTAAAAACTTTTATTTGTTAATATTAAAACATCAGATAGTTTAGTCGTCTGTAAAAATATTTATTTCAAATCAAACTAAGTTTTTGAGTATCTATTTAGTTTTTAAAACTTAAACAAAAATATTTGTTGTTCTAAACATAAAATTTAGTCTTTAACATTTTAATTAGTATTCCATCTACATATCTGATTACTGATTTAATAAACTGTGCCTAAATAAACAGAGTTTCAAATAATCTATCACACACACAAAATACTCATTTTTCAATGCTACTCCGGCAAATGTTTATTCTTCTATTGTATTTGAATGATACTGTTTTAGAATGTAAGGTAACATAAAAGTTAGGTATCCAAAAACAATATGTATATATATTATTTATTGAACGACAAAAAAAAACGCTTAAAAATTTTTGTCTAAGGACCTGATGTACAAACTACAAAGGAACTTTCCGGTTATCGAGTCGTATACTAGATGCTTATAAAATTTCTAAAGAGCTAATACACATAATTTTTGTATCATTTTAATATATAAATATTTAGTAATAAAACGTTCAATTAGACGAAATGAAAGAAAAGAAAACTCAACGAAAATTGTATTTAGTTTATTTTATAAATCTTATCTAGTAGTTTCTGAATTAATATTTTGATTATCTACATTACTTTACAATGATATTGAACTTTAGTTTACATTTAAGTTTGTACAACTTTTTAATAATGTAACTTTATTTAAAGTACTTTGATAGTTGTTTGTTTTAACAATAAATGCCACCAGTTATTGTACAAACCTTTCAATAACTACAAAAATATTATTTGAAAAAACAATTATAAAAAGAAAGTTTATTTTGTTTTAATACGCATTAAACTTTAGATAAGAGCAAGACTTTAAGTTATAAATTTATTGAAACTGTAAAAACTAGGTTCAATAAAAAAGTAAATTAAACATATATATAAACAAATTAAAAATATAAATAAACTTGTATAAAAGTTTTTAAATAATCTTTAATAATATTTGCTTAGTTTTAAAAATGGTACTTTTTTATCAAACTCTTTCAAAATTCGAAACATATTTGAACATTGTAAAAAAACTGTCATTTTTTCATATAGATTCAATACATAATTAATTAAAAGAGTTAGGTTTTAAAGATAAATATTAACTTAAAAAAAATTAACTCTACAATTAGATTTTACAATTTTGGTTTTATTACTTTAACAGTATAAGCATTTGAAATCGAAACTAATTAAATAAAAATGTATATAAACTACGCAGTGCAAAATTAAGATATATCTCACGCATTTTTCTAGTGGATAAATAGCAACAAATTAATGATAAATTTCGCTTGTATAGTAACAGCAGTAATCATCACTAAAAGATATTAGTCAAATACAAAGTCAATTACACAAAAGTAATAAAAATGCTATATATAAAAGCTGATTAAATACAAAAATATAAACACTAAAAATAGCATTAAGAAATTTAAGCAAAAGTGTAGTCAAGTATATTTTGCCTACAAAGTTTTCTATTAAAAATGCAATTATCTTCCATTTTAACTAAATCAAACGCTTTAAAAAACTTTTAGTTATGAAAAATCTATCTAAATTGGAATTTTCAAAACATTTTGATTTTTCGTCAAATGTTCAGCAATAGTAAATTTTTTTATTGCATTCATAAATTTTGTAGACTTTTCTTTTTTATTTAAGTTCAAAAACTTACCAATGCAAGCAGGTATATGTTCTTTGACCCTTTTCTTGAGCTGTCTAGTTGTAAGACCGATATAGTTATTGTTGCAATAGCATTTACGGTTTTATATAACAATGTTTTTATCTAGTGTAGGTATCTGTTTTTACATCAGGTGTCAACACAGGACTTGAGGTAAAAACTACTATGGGTTTTGCTGCTAAAAAATTAGAACTTATTTATTGCTCAATATTCTCCTCTTAAGAAATAGACCTTTTATTTGTGCTTGTAATTTTTAAGGTAATTGCACAATTTTCTGGTCCAATTTCTATGTCACTATTTAAACTGTTTAGGTGAGATTTAGGAATTCCACTTACTATAGGAGGATATCCATTACTATACAACCAGGTCTTAAAATAATAAAATTCTTTTTTAGAGAATTCAGGTGTACAGGTTAAATGTGCATGATGAAACAGTTTCATAATTAGATTTATTTCTCAGAAGACGATATGGCTGAAAGCTCAGATAATTACTACTAAGAAAATATTTTCTGAAAACAGTAGTCACTAGTTCAGTATTTTATCTGTTCACTGGCACTTTATTAACTTAATGCTCTTTTTGGAGTTTTTATGTTTTTATTTGGTCAGCTCTTATAATAAGTATTAGGGTTAATATTGTGTATTTGACTTTGTTAGTAATTAATAACTGTTTATGATGATTATTAACTGTTACTATATAAGCTAATTCTTTTTTTATTGCTATGTATCTACTGATAAAAAAAGCGTGAAATATTTTAGGATTTTGTACTCAGTGTCTTTTGTGTGTTATTAAAAATGTTTTACTTTTATCAATTTTATATTATCACTTCAGCTGATTTAAATTTCCAAAATGCTGAAAAATGTAGTTTTTTTTTATTTTCATTTAATTTATCATTCTCGTATTTTTTATAAATGTTTAATCTTTATGACTTAAGTCGCTTCTTAAAATACTTTGAGTCAGTCATTTTAATTAATTTACATACAAAATTACTTTATTTGTTAATAACAAAGTTTTGAAGTCTAAACTCATTTAAACAATCATTTAAGTATATTTTTAAAAATTTGCTGCAGATGTTTCTATTTAGAAAAAGTAAACTTTTACTTTAACTATTTATAAGTAACAATAAGTATTTATCATTATTTATTATAAATTAATATGTTCAGCTGGTTTAAGCTGTAAAAAAGTTCAAAGATAGAAAAAAGCTGCACTTTAAATTTTTCATTTAATTTGTTTAAAATTTGTTTTTGAACTGTTGTGACTAAACATTTATTATGTCAGTTCTTTCTTCAGATATTGTTTAAATAGTATTATGTTACAGTTTATACAAAACTTTATAACTTTCATTAAAAATTAAATTATAAAAAAGACTTTGATGCGACATAAAAGTACTGTTAAATATTGTAAATTAAGTTTTTGGGTAACAATAAAAAAAATACAAAATACGTTATTAAACATAATAAGTATTAAATGTAAAATATACATTAAAAAAATTATACTTAAGTGTGTTTAATAAAACTATATTAATAGTTTATATTAATAATTTAATAGTAGAATAAAATTTTATTTAAATAAGTATAATCGTTATTTTATTTAAAGAAGTTTTGGAATAATTAAACTTTGACGATGTGTTTTTTAAATGAAAAACTAAATAATAATTTTATTTCAAAAATTGCAGAAAACCTTGTTTAAAACAAGTATCTTAATTGTAAATATTTAAGTAGTTTTAAACGGGTTTAGTACAAACTGGAATATATTGAAATACTAATATCTAAATAAAAACATTTTTATATACTGTATTATGGGGAGCGGGTCAGAATGACACAGCGACAACATGACACGGTCGTCAAATAGACACGGTGCGTCACTTTGGCACAGCGACAAAATGACACGGTGCGTCACCTTGGCACGGTGCGTCAGTTTGGCACGGAGGGTCACTTTGGCACGGCGACAAAATGACACGGTGCGTCACTTTGGCACAGCGACAAAATGACACGGTGCGTCATCTTGGCACGGAGGGTCACTTTGGCACGGCGACAAAATGACACGGTGCGTCACTTTGGCACAGCGACAAAATGACACGGTGAGTCACTCTGGCACGGTGCGTCACTTTGGCACAGAGGGTCATTTTGGCACAGCGACAAAACGACACGGTGCGTCACTTTGGCACGGAGGGTCTCTTTGGCACAGCGACAAAACGACACGGTGCGTCACTTTGGCACAGAGGGTCACTTTGGCACAGCGACAAAACGACACGGTGCGTCACTTTGGCACGGAGGGTAACTTTGGCACAGCGACAAAACGACACGGTGCGTCACTTTGGCACAGAGGGTCATTTTGGCACAGCGACAAAACGACACGGTGCGTCACTTTGGCACGGAGGGTCACTTTGGCACAGCGACAAAATGACACGGTGCGTCACTTTGGCACGGAGGGTTACTTTGACACAGCGACAAAACGACACGGTGCATCACTTTGGCACGGAGGGTCACTTTGGCACAGCGACAAAACGACACGGTGCGTCACTTTGGCACGGAGGGTCACTTTGGCACAGCGACAAAATGACACAGAGGGTTTATTTTGCACAGCGACAAAATGACACGGTGGTTAATAAGGGAGGGAACGATTTGTTGTGAAACTTCAATCTTCATTGGTATGGACAACGATCTTGTTTTTTTAGGAAATTTTTCGGTTCTTATTTTACGTTTTTATGCTTAAAAAAGTAATACTTGCGCTCTTTTGGCCACTTAATACGTTGTAATTTGAATTAAAATACTGCGTTCCTTGACGATTTACGTTAGTATCAACATCTTAAAAAAATCATTGTGCACTTGACTTAAAAGATTGAATTTTGTGCCTCTAGCGACTTATGTAAGTTGTAACATATATCGTGCACTTAGAAGTAGAAGTATAATGCTCTTTCGCAAATAAAATTGTGCACCTAAGCACTAAAAATGCATAGATAAAAGTATAAGTACAAATAACCGCAAATAAATTAGTTTTTTTAACGAAAAATTCTTAACATCAAGCACCTCTTTGAATAAAACCAATAAATCACTATACACACTTGTAATAGACTATTGTAGACTTGCTTTAACAATATACAATTTTTCTTACTATTATAATACTAAAACTAATAGTATAAATGCTATTTAATTCCTTATATGCAAAAAAATACTAAAATATCTGTCATACTCTAAGTTTAATTATTTATATTTTAGGCTACAAAGTTTTGTAAAAATAAAAAAGACTTATAGTATTAACTTTAATAGAAATAACTAAATTGACGATAAACTTAACTTTTAATAAACTATTTTTAAGAATAACTAATTTTGATTTATTAGAACTCAAGTTGTATAACCTCAGTGCTTAATTTTCTTAAAAGTGATAAATATATAAATGCGCATGAGTAATTGCATCAGACTTTTTATTTTCTCTCAACTGTTCCTATCACTATTTTTATTTTTTCATAAATTTAGGCTCCAGGACCGTTTATTTTAATTATTTGCTTTTAGACAGGTATATTATACGTTTTCAATACAAAGTTTCATGTAAACATCGTAACTTATTAACTTTTGTTGAATATTTTTTTGTATGTTTTTGGAAATTTAGGACTTAACATTAAAAAAAATTATTTCTAATTGCTCGTAATAGATTGTTAAAGCATATGATTTACGACTCGATAACTGAAGTGTTCTTTGGTATAACTTTTCGAGCGATAACCTTTTGTCGTATAAAAAAAAGTAATAAAAAAACTTTTATGTTTAAACAAACTACTAGGTTAAAATATTAAACATATTTAATACAACTGGCTAGTTACTACAAAAAACTAGAGTTAAAACGCGCATGACTTATTCTTACAACGAAATAAGTCTGGATTAAATTAAACCTTGGTTATTTTTTATAACAATTCCGGATAATAATTAATTAAACGTTTAATAAAAAGTACTAAATTTTATTCATTACATAAATATAATAAGTCGTGAAACGTAAAAAATAAAACTTAAGAATATTTTTGTTTTTATACTATGACTTAAATTTTAAAGCATTGTATCATGTCTAGTTTCAAATGTATTAAGCTACTATAGTTTTAGAAAAATATAATAATTTTTTTGTTTAACTAATTACTATCAAAATTTTACAATTAAAAGTTATATTACTGAAGAAGTTTAGTTTTGCTTATAAGTTTGTTAATCTATGCTATAGTGACGTACCGTGTCATTTTGTCGCTGTGCCAAAGTGACCCTGCCTGCCAAAGTGACGCACTGTGTCGTTTTGTCGCTGTGCCAAAGTGACGCTCCGTGTCATTTTGTCGCTGTGCCAAAGTGACCCTCCGTGCTAAAGTGACGCACCGTGTCGTTTTGTCGCCGTGCAAAAATGACCCTCTGTGGCAAAGTGACGCACCGTGTCATTTTGTCGCTGTGCCAAAGTGACCCTCCGTGCCAAAGTGACGCACTGTGTCGTTTTGTCGCCGTGCCAAAGTGACCCTCCGTGCCAAAGTGACGCACTGTGTCGTTTTGTCGCCGTGCCAAAGTGACCCTCTGTGGCAAAGTGACGCACCGTGTCATTTTGTCGCTGTGCCAAAATGACCCTCCGTGCCAAAGTGACGCACTGTGTCGTTTTGTCTCTGTGCAAAAGTGACCCTCTGTGACAAAATGACGCACCGTGTCATTTTGTCGCTGTGCCAAAGTGACGCACTGTGTCATTTTGTCGCCGTGCCAAAGTGACCCTCTGTACCAAAGTGACGCACCGTGCCAGAGTGACCCACCGTGTCATTTTGTCGCTGTGCCAAAATGACGCACCGTGTCATTTTGTCGCCGTGCCAAAGTGACCCTCCGTGTCAAAGTGACGCACCGTGCCAAAGTGACGCACCGTGTCATTTTGTCGCTGTGTCATTCTGACACCCACCCGTATTATGTAAGTTGGTGTTAAAGTTTACTTTAAGTACGCCAGCAAACATTATATAAGAATTATATAATTTACACTACTTTGAACTATTTTTATCATTTGTATTTATGGTGCGTGTTTATAAATAACAAAATTTTATCTTGGTCGACGATATAAAAATCCATATATTAAATTTACCCCTTAAATTTTATTCTAACTTTTGTTGCTTAAACATGTTGATAACTTATTATGTGTACAAGTGTAATTGGTTGAGTTTATTGATTTTCCGTCTCTACTTAACTTACAGTACTTAAAGTAGTATAAAAACAAATAAAGATAATTTAAACTACACATAGTGACACTAAACTGTATGAATTAACTTTTAAACTTTTTACTAATTTTAACAAAACCGTATTTTTACAGTACTAGTAGGTTAAACAAAATTTAAGTTTCAATGTGTACTTGTTTTCCAACTAGTTACATTTTAAGTGGGAGCGGGTCAGAATGACACAGCGACAAAATGACACGGTCGTCAAGTAGACATAGTGCGTCACTTTGGCACAGCGACAAAATGACACGGAGCGTCACTTTGGCACAGTGCGTCAGTTTGGCACGGAGGGTCACTTTGGCACGGCGACAAAATGACACGGTGCGTCATTTTGGCACAGAGGGTCACTTTGGCACGGCGACAAGATGACACGGTGCGTCACTTTGGCACAGCGACAAAATGACACGGTGTGTCACCTTGGCACGGTGCGTCACTTTGGCACAGAGGGTCACTTTGGCACGGCGACAAAATGACACGGTGCGTCACTTTGGCACAGAGGGTCACTTTGGCACGGCAACAAAATGACACGGTGCGTCACTTTGGCACAGAGGGTCACTTTGGCACAGCGACAAAACGACACGGTGCGTCACTTTGGCACGGAGGGTCACTTTGGCACAGCGACAAAACGACACGGTGCGTCACTTTGGCACAGAGGGTCACTTTGGCACAGCGACAAAATGACACGGTGGTTAATAAGGGAGGGAACGATTTGTTGTGAAACTTCAATCTTTATTGGTATGGACAACGATCTTATTTTTCTAGGAAACTTTTCGGTTTCCTGTCTTCTAACCGGTTTTGTAGAATCAGCAACAATCACATTGATTAACTTTAAAAACAAAGACCGCAGGAATTTTTGATCGTGACTTAATAAAATAAAGTGAAACACGTAATGTTTATACCTTCTATTCTCATCGTCGTACTTATAAAAAACATGCTCGTTTTTAAGCAATAGCAAGGTGTTAGGTGTGCTTAAAAGCTGTGCTTAAAAAACAATAACTAGTTGTTTATACCAAACAACGTTTACAAAGATGCAAAAGCAGCAATTTTTTTTAACAAAATACGACTGCCAAAATTAACGAAAATTTATTTTTGATTACTTTCGAATGGAAAATCTTAAACACAGTTTAGTACTAGAACTTGAAACGAGTAATAAAAATTAGAAAATGACTTGCCATTTTACGACTAAAAAGATAAAAACTCATATAAACATATTTTTTAAACTTCAGCAACATTCTGATTTAAAAAATACAATCTTCATTTTAGATCAATCATTCAGTACATCAAAACAATAAACTAGTAGATGTAAATACAGAGGAAAATTTGTTTTATAAACTAAAACTCAGACGTTATCGAAAGCAACTTTTCTGCTGTTGTAATTCTAAATTCTAATGCGGTTCTTATTTTACGTTTTTATGCTTAAAATAATTAATACTTGCGCTATTTTGGCGACTTAATAGGTTGCAAGATTAAAAATATAAAATTAAATATTATTTTCATAACAGAGTTAAGACAAAACCGAGTTTTTTAAAACTTTGTAATAAAACTCAAGAATATAAAGTAGAAGAAATGTTTTACACGCAAATTAAAATCTGCTTTTACTGTATCATTATGAAATTTATTTACTGATTTTGTATTAAATATAAATGCAATTAAATCCTTATATGCAATAAAATACTATAATATCTGTCATACTCTAAGGTTAATTTTTTATATTTTAGACTAAAAAGTTTTGTAAAAATAAAAAAGACTTAAAGTATTAACTTTAATAGAATGGCTGCAGCTTTAATTAGAAGGCTGCAGCAGCAATGTTGTATGTATAACCTCTTCTAGTGATTTTTTTTTAAGTGATAAATATATAAATGCGCATGAATGGTTGCATCAGACTCTTAATTTTCTCTTAACTGTTCATAATACTATTTTTATCTTGTTTAAATTTAGGCTCCAGGTCCGTTTATTTTAATTATTTGCTTTCAGACAAGTTTATTATATATTTTCAATACAGAGTTTTAAGTAAACATCCTAACTTATTAACTTTTGTTAAATATAAATATATATACATATTTAATATAAATGGCTAGTTACTACAAAAGCAGCTTAACTCTGTATTTTTAAAAACTACAGTTAAAACATACATGACTTATTCTTACTACGAAATAACTCTGTATTAATTTAAATCTTAGTTATTTTTTTAAACAATTCCTGATAATAATTAGTTAAACTTAACAACAAAAAATACTAAATTTTATTCATTACATAAATATGAAAAGTCGTGAAACGTAAAAAACAAACTTAAGAAATTTATGTTTTTATACTATGACTTAAATTTTAAAGCAATGTAACATATATAGTTTTAAATGTATCAAGCTACTATAGTTTGGAAAAAGTATAATAAATCTTTCGTTTAACTAATTACTATCAAAATTTTACAATTAAAAGTTATATTACTGAAGAAGTTTAGTTTTGCATATAAGTTTGTTAATCAATGCTATCGTGACGCACCGTGTCATTTAGTCGCTGTGTCAAAGTGACGTATCGTGTCATTTTGACGCTGTGCCAAAGTGACGCACCGTGTCATTTTGTCGCTGTGCCAAAGTGACGCACCGTGTCGTTTTGTCGCTGTGCCAAAGTAACGCACCGTGTCATTTTGTCGCTGTGCCAAAATGACGCACCGTGCCTAAGTGACGCACCATGTCATTTTGTCGCTGTGCCAAAGTGACCCTCTGTGCCAAAGTGACGCACCGTGTCGCTTTGTCGCTGTGCCAAAGTGACCCTCTGTGCCAAAGTGACGCACCATGTCATTTTGTCGCTGTGCCAAAGTGACGCGCCATGTCATTTAGTCGCCGTGCCAAAGTGACCCTCCGTGCCAAAGTGACACACCGTGCCAAGGTGACGCACCGTGTCATTTTGTCGCTGTGCCAAAGTGACGTACCGTGCCAGAGTGACGCACCGTGTCATTTTGTCGCTGTGCCAAAGTGACGCACCGTGTCATTTTGTCGCCGTGCTAAAGTGACCCTCCGTGTCGAAGTGACGCACCGTGCCAAAGTGACGCACCGTGTCATTTTGTCGCTGTGTCATTCTGACACCCACCCATTTTAAGTTGGGATATAAGTAACGGTAATTCAAATATTGTTTTTAATAATATCTATTTTAACAAAGTGTTATTTTTTAAAGTTTTTTATACCTTGTTTAACTATTTTAGTTTACTTAGGTAAGTTTTAATTAAAGTTTAAGCTAAAATACAAATCAGTGCTGTTTATTAAGTTTTAAATTCGATGGAAAATTCACACTTTTATTAGTTTAAACATAATTAAATATTTATAAAATATTCTAAAATTTTATTAAACCATAACAAAAATAAATTGATAAATAATTTACTAACTTAGGAGGATATCCATCACTATACGAAAATTCAGGTGAACAGATTAAATGTGCATGATGACACAGTGTTCTGATTAGATTGACTTTTTGTTTCAGACCAGTTTGTTTTTGGATTTTTTATGTTTGTACTTAATCAGATCTAACAATTAGTGTTTTGATTAATTTTGTGTAATTTACTTTGTAGGTAATTAATATTTGTTTTTTGATGATTACTAACTATTACTATGTAAGCTAAAATTATCTGTTTTTTATTGCTATGTATCCACTGACGAAAATAGCGTGAAATATACCTTGTTTTTAGCAGTGACTCCATTTCGTATGTTGTTTAATATTTATTACTTTTGTCAACTTTCTATTATCACGTTCAGCTGATTTAATAGGTGGGTGTCAGAATGACACAGCGACAAAATGACACGGTGCGTCACTTTGGCACGGTGCGTCACTTTGACACGGAGGGTCACTTTGGCACGGCGACAAAATGACACGGTGCATCATTTTGGCACAGCGACAAAATGACACGGTGGGTCACTCTGGCACGGTGCGTCACTTTGGTACAGAGGGTCACTTTGGCACGGCGACAAAATGACACAGTGCGTCACTTTGGCACAGCGACAAAATGACACGGTGCGTCATTTTGTCACAGAGGGTCACTTTGGCACAGAGACAAAACGACACAGTGCGTCACTTTGGCACGGAGGGTCATTTTGGCACAGCGACAAAATGACACGGTGCGTCACTTTGCCACAGAGGGTCACTTTGGCACGGCGACAAAACGACACAGTGCGTCACTTTGGCACGGAGGGTCACTTTGGCACGGCGACAAAACGACACAGTGCGTCACTTTGGCACGGAGGGTCACTTTGGCACAGCGACAAAATGACACGGTGCGTCACTTTGCCACAGAGGGTCATTTTTGCACGGCAACAAAACGACACGGTGCGTCACTTTAGCACGGAGGGTCACTTTGGCACAGCGACAAAATGACACGGAGCGTCACTTTGGCACAGCGACAAAACGACACATTGCGTCACTTTGGCAGGCAGGGTCACTTTGGCACAGCGACAAAATGACACGGTACGTCACTATAGCATAGATTAACAAACTTATAAGCAAAACTAAACTTCTTCAGTAATATAACTTTTAATTGTAAAATTTTGATAGTAATTAGTTAAACAAAAAAATTATTATATTTTTCTAAAACTATAGTAGCTTAATACATTTGAAACTAGACATGATACAATGCTTTAAAATTTAAGTCATAGTATAAAAACAAAAATATTCTTAAGTTTTATTTTTTACGTTTCACGACTTATTATATTTATGTAATGAATAAAATTTAGTACTTTTTATTAAACGTTTAATTAATTATTATCCGGAATTGTTATAAAAAATAACCAAGGTTTAATTTAATCCAGACTTATTTCGTTGTAAGAATAAGTCATGCGCGTTTTAACTCTAGTTTTTTGTAGTAACTAGCCAGTTGTATTAAATATGTTTAATATTTTAACCTAGTAGTTTGTTTAAACATAAAAGTTTTTTTATTACTTTTTTTTATACGACAAAAGGTTATCGCTCGAAAAGTTATACCAAAGAACACTTCAGTTATCGAGTCGTAAATCATATGCTTTAACAATCTATTACGAGCAATTAGAAATAATTTTTTTTAATGTTAAGTCCTAAATTTCCAAAAACATACAAAAAAATATTCAACAAAAGTTAATAAGTTACGATGTTTACATGAAACTTTGTATTGAAAACGTATAATATACCTGTCTAAAAGCAAATAATTAAAATAAACGGTCCTGGAGCCTAAATTTATGAAAAAATAAAAATAGTGATAGGAACAGTTGAGAGAAAATAAAAAGTCTGATGCAATTACTCATGCGCATTTATATATTTATCACTTTTAAGAAAATTAAGCACTGAGGTTATACAACTTGAGTTCTAATAAATCAAAATTAGTTATTCTTAAAAATAGTTTATTAAAAGTTAAGTTTATCGTCAATTTAGTTATTTCTATTAAAGTTAATACTATAAGTCTTTTTTATTTTTACAAAACTTTGTAGCCTAAAATATAAATAATTAAACTTAGAGTATGACAGATATTTTAGTATTTTTTTGCATATAAGGAATTAAATAGCATTTATACTATTAGTTTTAGTATTATAATAGTAAGAAAAATTGTATATTGTTAAAGCAAGTCTACAATAGTCTATTACAAGTGTGTATAGTGATTTATTGGTTTTATTCAAAGAGGTGCTTGATGTTAAGAATTTTTCGTTAAAAAAACTAATTTATTTGCGGTTATTTGTACTTATACTTTTATCTATGCATTTTTAGTGCTTAGGTGCACAATTTTATTTGCGAAAGAGCATTATACTTCTACTTCTAAGTGCACGATATATGTTACAACTTACATAAGTCGCTAGAGGCACAAATTTCAATCTTTTAAGTCAAGTGCACAATGATTTTTTTAAGATGTTGATACTAACGTAAATCGTCAAGGAACGCAGTATTTTAATTCAAATTACAACGTATTAAGTGGCCAAAAGAGCGCAAGTGTTACTTTTTTAAGCATAAAAACGTAAAATAAGAACCGAAAAATTTCCTAAAAAAACAAGATCGTTGTCCATACCAATGAAGATTGAAGTTTCACAACAAATCGTTCCCTCCCTTATTAACCACCGTGTCATTTTGTCGCTGTGCAAAATAAACCCTCTGTGTCATTTTGTCGCTGTGCCAAAGTGACCCTCCGTGCCAAAGTGACGCACCGTGTCGTTTTGTCGCTGTGCCAAAGTGACCCTCCGTGCCAAAGTGACGCACCGTGTCGTTTTGTCGCTGTGTCAAAGTAACCCTCCGTGCCAAAGTGACGCACCGTGTCATTTTGTCGCTGTGCCAAAGTGACCCTCAATGCCAAAGTGACGCACCGTGTCGTTTTGTCGCTGTGCCAAAATGACCCTCTGTGCCAAAGTGACGCACCGTGTCGTTTTGTCGCTGTGCCAAAGTGACCCTCTGTGCCAAAGTGACGCACCGTGTCGTTTTGTCGCTGTGCCAAAGAGACCCTCCGTGCCAAAGTGACGCACCGTGTCGTTTTGTCGCTGTGCCAAAATGACCCTCTGTGCCAAAGTGACGCACCGTGCCAGAGTGACTCACCGTGTCATTTTGTCGCTGTGCCAAAGTGACGCACCGTGTCATTTTGTCGCCGTGCCAAAGTGACCCTCCGTGCCAAACTGACGCACCGTGCCAAGATGACGCACCGTGTCATTTTGTCGCTGTGCCAAAGTGACGCACCGTGTCATTTTGTCGCCGTGCCAAAGTGACCCTCCGTGCCAAACTGACGCACCGTGCCAAGGTGACGCACCGTGTCATTTTGTCGCTGTGCCAAAGTGACGCACCGTGTCTATTTGACGACCGTGTCATGTTGTCGCTGTGTCATTCTGACCCGCTCCCGATTTAATTTACAAAAAGCTAGAAAATGTAGTTTTTTATTTATTTTTTTTTCATTCTCGTTTTTAATATAAATGCTTAAACTTAATGACGTAAGTCGCTTTTTAAAGTACTTTGAGTCAGTCATTTAATTTAATTTACATACAAAATTACTTTATTTGTTATCAAAAGTTTTTAAGTCTAAATTCATTTAGTATATTTTTAAATATGTGTTGCAGAGCAGATGTATCTATTTAGAAAAATTAAACTTTTACTTTATCTATTTATAAGTAACGATAAGTATTTATCATTTCTTTTTATTAATTAACATTTTCAGCTAGTATTTGCTGTAAAAAAAAAGAAAACACCAAAAGCTTTATTTTAAATTCTTGATTCAATTTGTTTAAAATTTTGTTTTTGAGTTGTTGTGACTAAAAATTAATGACGTCAGTTATTTCTTTATATATAATTTAGATGGTATTATGCTACAATTTATACAAAACTTTATAACTTATTTCTAAAATTAAATGATAAGTATGACTTTTCATTAAAACGCTGTAAAATATTGTAAATAAAATTTTAGCGTAATAATAATTTAAGTACAATTCGTATAAAATTTTAGCGTAATAATAATTTAAGTACAATTCGTATCCTGTACATAATAGGTGTAAAACGTAATGTACTTCTTAAAACAATTAGTTTTTTTTTAAGTATGTTTGATATGTTTTATTATAGGTAATGTATAAATTTTTTATTCATTTAACTATAATTGGATTTTATTTAAATAAGTTTTAAAATAATTACATTTTTACTAAGTTTATTTTTAATAAAAAAATAAATACTAACTTTTTCTTTCATAAACGTATAGAAAAATTCATTTTAAACAAGTATTTTAAATGTAAATAATTAAATACTTTTTAACGGGTTTATGTTGTACAAACTGTAATCAATTGAAACACTAATATTTAAATTTGAATATCTGCTTTTTACTGATTATGTAAGTTGGTGGTAAAGTTGTATTTTAAGTACACCAGCAAACATTATTAAAAAACTTATATAATTTTGACTACTTTTAAATCTTTCAATCATTATATGTGTTTATGATGCGTGTCTGTATTTTACCTGGTCGACGATATAAAAATCAATACAGCACATTTACAGTTTAAATTTTTATCTAGTTTATTTTAACTATTGTTAATTTAACAAGTTGGTTACTTATTATGTGTACAAACTGTTTTATAATAAGTAATAATCATCAAAAGAAAACTTTGGATGAGTTTATTGGTCATCCATTTTTCTTAAACTCATAGTATACTTAAAGTATTATAAAAGCATATTTAGCTAACTTTAAATACACATAGTGACCATTTACTGTTTGACTTAATTTATATTAACTTTTAACAAGTTACATTATCAATAATTTCAAACATATTTTTTTACAGTCTTAGTAGATTAAAGAAACGACAGTTTAATTACATTAAGTTGATAAAGAAGAAGTTAAATTTTTTAAATTAAGTTTACGTCATAATTTAATAAGCAAAAACATTCATATGAAATAAATATATAAATATTTACAAAACTTTTAATTAACGATTTTAATGAAACAAACTATTTTCTAAAGCTATCCAAGTTAGCTTATATACTTGTTTTAAATAAAGTTATATTTCTAATTTACAATATAAAAAAGTCAGAAAAATTTTAAACTTCAATGTGTACATGTTTTACAAATACTGACATTTTAAGTTTGCATATTACTAACGGTATTTTTAATGTGTTTTGAAATAATTTTATTTGAACAAAGTGTTATTTTTTGAAGTAGTTTATACCTTGTTTAACTATTTTAATTTACTTAGGTAAGTTTTAAATCAAGTTTAAGCTAAAATAAAAATCAGTGCTGTTTATTAGTTTAATAACTCGATAGAAAATTACACATTTATTAGTTTGAACATAGCTAGACATTATAAAGTATTCTAAAATTTTGTTAAACCATAAAAAAAAAAATTGATAAAAAAAAATACTAACTTAGGAGAATATCCATCACTATACAAAATTCAGGTGAACTGATTTAATTTGCATGATGACACAGTGTTACCACAATATGACTGAAAAGTTAGACAGTTATCACTATAAAAGTGTTTTCTGATAACAGTGGTCACAAGTTCAGTATTTTGTTTTTTTTTACTAGTACTTAGTTTATTTAATGCTTTTTTTGGAATTTTTTAAAATTGCTCTTTTTGAAATTTCAATTTAAAGAGATTTTAAGAAACTAAAAGTGTTGTGATGCGTTTGACTTAGTCAGAATAGAAGCTATTTGCATTTTTAATAGAAAATTTTGAAGGCAAAATAAACTTCACTATACTGTTGTTTTATTTTCTTAGTGCTTTTTTTAGAGTTTTTAGGTTTGTATATAATCAGGTCTAACAATTAGTATTTTGATTAGTTTTGTTTAATTAATTTTGTAGGTAATTAATATTTGTTTTTTGATTATTACTAACAATTACTATATAAGCTAAATTTATCTGTTTTTTATTGGTATGTATTCACTGATTAAAATAGCGTTAAATATGCTAGGTATTTAGCAGTGATTGTCATTTGTATGTTATTTAATATTTATTAGTTTTATCAATACTTCTATAATCACGTTCAAAAATCAAAATATCGAAAAAGCTGGAAACTGTATTTTTTTATTTTTATCTATTTTATCATTCTCGTATTTAGTTTGGATGTTTAAACTTTATGAATAAATCGCTTCTTTAAGTACTTTGAGTCAGTCATTTAACAACTTAAATATAAAAATACTTCATTTGTTAATAACAAACAAATTATAGAGTCTTTACTCGTTTAAACTATCATTTAAGTATATTTTTTAAATATGTTTAGCAATCGTTTATACTTAGAAAATTAAAATTTAACTTTTATACAGCATTTTTTTCTAAGTATTCATAAATTTTTTCTAAATTCACATTTTCAGCTGGTTTAAGCTGTAAAAAATTTTTAGAGATAAAAAAAAGATTTATTTTACTATTTTTCATTCAATTTGTTTAAAATTTTGTTTTCAATTGTTGTGACTAAAAATTTATGACGTCAGTTCTTTCTTTAACTATTTTTAGACATTATATGTTACAATTTATACAAAACTTTATAATTTTCATTAAAATTAAATGATAAATATGATTTTACGGTGACAGTAAACACTGTAAAACATTGTAAACTAAGTTTCCGCGTAAAAATAATTTAAATACAAAACGTGTTATTAAATATAATAGGTGAAAAACGTAATGTACTATATAAAAAAAAGTTTTTATTTAGATATGTTTGAAATATTTTATTATAAGTATTAGGTAAAAGTTTTTGTTTATTTAATTGTTACTTTATTTAAAAAAATTTTAAAATAGTCATATTTTTAATACTTATTTTTTTAATAAAAAACCAGATACTATTTTTTTCATATAAAATTTGTTTGGAAACAGTCAAAAATTTACATCTGTTAACTAACTTTAAAATAAACAAAACAATAAATATACTTGTTTATATCTGACTAATAAACGCATTAAGATGTAAATATTAATTAGAAAAAAATTTGACACTGAGTGATAGTTTAAATACTACAAACTCAAAATAAAAAGAAATTATAATTAATTAATAATAAAATATCAAAAACATGATAGAGTAAAATAATACAAATATAAATAACAGTATTAATATATATACTAATACCCTTTTCTCATTTAATGATATCTACAAATGTTATGTATCACACTTTTATAAAAAGTATAAAATCCTTTTTTACGTCCCATTTAAAAACAAGTAGTTTTGTACATACTATTCTTATACATAAACTTTTAACTAGCTTTACATTGTACAGTACCATAAGTGTGTACAGTACCATCAGCCTATAAAAGCTGAAAAAAAAATTTCTTTAAAAATTAATTGTTTGCAAATCTAGTTATATCTTTACTCAAAGTAAAAAAATCTATTAAAATAGAAAAATCATAATTAGTGATAGCACTTTTGAAAATATTAACAAAATGTTTATACTTAACAGAAATTATAAACTTTTGTGTTTTTTATGATTGAACTCTTTTTAATTTAAGCAACTATTTTTAAAGCTTAAACCGGCAGATATATTAAAAGCATCTTAAAATTACATGTATTGAAATTTATTTATCTAGGGTAATTTTTAAATGCTAATGTAAAACTATTTTAGATTTTTTCTGAAAACTTTAAAAAATTATTTCTAAATTAATTTAATAAAAAAAAAATTAATTTAATTTATTAAGTTGAGTTCTTCTATTAAAAGTTTTTTAATTAAAATATTTATCATCTCTTCTTTAGTTTAAAAATTATTGATAATGTTTGTATTGATATTATTACTTCAATTAATATATATGGTATGATATATACCATAAAGCATTAGGTATATAGCATACAAATTATTTTATGTACAATTAAAGTTTTTAATTTCTTATAATCTAATAATTGTTTTATCTTAAGGTATAAAAATATACTTTAAATACTAAAAAAGTTTAAACATTTCAAAAAAATACTATAAATTTAAGAATTATATAACATTTCTTTATTTTATGAAACACGACAAATAACACGATTTTCAAAATATTTATTTAAAACGTAAGGTTATTATAATAAAATTATAAACCTCTTCAAACACTTGTTATACTGAGAAATTTTATTTTTTCAGGTTCTCAATTTCAGGTTCAGGTTAAAATTAATTCAAAACTAGTATGCTGTGGTTTTAGTTTGAAAATTGTTGGCCAGTATTTTCATTCTGATATATCTATTACCCATACTCACAAATTAAAAGCTAAGACTACTAAAACGACAGTAAGTTAAGGTTTTCTCAAATAATAATAAAAAAACTAGAATAACTAGAAAAAAAAATCAATATTTAATAGTTTATTTATTGTAGTTAGTTAATTTCTAGTATAATAATCGACTACGCTGAAAAACTTAAATTTTGAAGTAAAGTAAATATAGTACCAGCTAATGTAATTTTAGCAGTATTTACAAAATTAGTTATAATTAAGTACGTTTATAAAAAAATAATAAAAAAAAGTTTAGTAATATGATCTTTTTCCCAAAATATGTTTTAAAAAATTACTAATAAATACTCTATTGTGCATACTATTGTTTTACATAAACTTTTAATTAGCTCTAAATTACAATGTACCAATAATGTGTACACTAGAATATTTGTAATGCCTACAAAGGCTGAAAAATTTAATTTTGTATAATAAAATTATTATTTTCAAAATTATGTTACATCTTAACTTAAACTAACGGAAAAAAATAAAAAATAGAAAATCATCACCAATGATAAAAATTATTAATTAGGAATCATAAAAACGTGTAAATACTTAACATTTAAAAATTAACAATCAGCAATCATATAAAAATTGATTTATTAATCAGTGGTTCCCACGGTTTAACAAGTCTACAAATTTGTTATTACTTGTTTTTCTTTCTTTTTCAATTATTTTACTTGCTCTAAAGTTTAATTCTGTTTTTTTTTTACTTTGCATAGTGATCATAAATAGTAAGGTTAAAAGCTTAAATAAAACAATGAATTGCTTTAAATTGTAATTTCAGTTCTACATATACAAATGTAAGGGTCTAAACAAGCTGATAAACTAAACTTGGAAAAAATTAGTTTTTATGATGATTTAAATACAGCTACGTAACTAAAAATAGAATATTCTCAAAAACTTAAAATAAAGTAGATAAAAATTATACTTTGACTTTTAATGACATTAAAATTATAAAGAAAGATAACTTTAAGTATTTAGCAATTGTTAAATATTTAAATAAGAAGAATTTAAGCTATACAGCTTGATAAATGACAAATAAATTTTAACTTCATTTAGTACTTATATTAATATGTGAAATATTTATGACGTCGATACAAACTGTTTAGAATTTTTAGTATTTTTATTTACTGTTATCAGTTTTGTTAACATAAGCGTACATATACTTTTTTAAAGTGGCAAAACAAAAGAAACTAAACATCTCGTTTAAAGCAATTTCTTAAAATCCAATTAAAATTTGTTTTTATCTAACATGTATAAATATTGTGTAAAATCTCTTCTGACGTTAATGGCAGATATTTAGGTTCTTTTTAGGCAAAAAAATATCGTTTTATCACACAACTAAATGTCGTTTTTTAGTTGCATATAAAAATTCTAAGCTTTAAAATTGAGCGATGTTTTTTTTTAAAAACTTCAGAAACGTTTTTATCTACTTTTAATTGGCTTTATTAACATTCTTATAAGCTTAAAGATACTTTAGAAGTTTTAAAAAGTACATAAACAATCTTAGCTTTTCCATTGTACAACCTATGTCAGAAAAAAAAATGTTATAAACTTTAGTGTACATACGTTTTGAAATAAATAAGTTTGCTGCTCGATTTCCTTTTAGCATCTTATTTTAGATAAAGTTTCGTACTTGTTACAAACTAAGAAAATTTTAATATAACTTGATAAAAAACGATATAACTACATCATAAAGCTTGCCATTAAAAACTATTTTAATTTACTGTTACATGATTATATTTTTATTAAGTTTACAACGATTAGTTTTATTCTGCAGTAGCTCCTACTAACTATTTTTAATATAAATTGAATAAGTTCATTAAAAAAATAAAACAACTTTTTAGTATTAAAAGCTGCTTTTGTAATTTATAATTCATACAAATTAAAAAATAATCAGTACAAGTTAGTTAGAAAATAGTTATGACTAAAACTAGAATAATCTAAGATGACTATTGGGGTCAAAAAAATAGTTTAACAATCTATAAATTATTTTAATTTTTTAGATTGTAACAAATTTTATAACACTTTTTAAAGCACTTTTAGTACTTAGTAGTAACTTAATTCATATTATTAACGTAAAATTGAAGTGAATTTTCTTTTTTTTTATTAAAAATAGTTATGAAGAGATGTCGCAATACTAAAATGTTAAGCTTAACTTTAATTTTTTTTCCACTTCAATTTTAATTTATTCAGCACAGGCTTTACAAATATGAGATTTTGGATCCATTCAAAAAAAATGACTAATATATAAGTTATGTATAATAATGGTATGTGTACTGTTTGTTGTTTTTTATTTTCAATACTGCAATAATATGTGCTACACCGTCAAATATATGTATTTCAAAACTTTTAAAAAAGATAATCATTAATTTATAGTACTGCATACTTTTAGTTATTGGTTCTATATGCTCTTGTTGAAGTATAAAAAAGTTGTAGGTATTGATACAGCAACAATAACTCTTATTAATCATTTTTTTATTTAAAAACTAATAATTATAACTAGCTATAAGTGTTGTATTTTCTGATGAAACATATATTTTTTTACATACTCAACATTTATTTAAAAATTAGTTGCTTACAAAAGTAGTTGATAAACGTAAATATTCTTTAAGTATTTACAATATCGATTTTACTTTTTTGCTTAATTTAAATGTTTATGAATGATTGTTGTCTATTTTCTTTTATATCTGTAGTATTTATAAATTATCAAAAACAAAAAAAAAATGTAATAAATTTATTCTTTTGTTGATGTCACAAATATCATTCAAAAATATGTAATCTATTTTCTGTAATAAAATCTATCCATTTACTTAAGAGAATGTTTTAAAATTTTTCGTAAAGTTTTCACAGCTTAAACAGGCTGATTTATATTTAAAATCATTTGACTAAATTAGTTAAAGTTTCTTGATTTTTATTCAGTTTAGCAGAATAAATATCATTTTTATCTACCTTTGACATATTATTGATAAACATAAGTATACAGATTTTTTAAAACTTGCAGAAATTAATTTTTAGCTTTAAAAATTATCAAGCATTACTAGATGACAATTAATTTAATAACCTTGAGCTTATATTAAAAAACTTATGAATATAATTCTCGTTCTTATACGTAATATAATTAAATCAGGATTTAAAACTTATCATACAGTAAATGGTTTTAATATTATTTGTTAAAAAACAATAAAACAACTTTATTTAGCTTATCATTAAAAAAACTGTTTAAATTTATTATTATATAGTAATATCTCATTCAAATTTAGAACTATTTTTTTGTTTTAAGTAGTAACTATTCTTCTCTATACTAAAAAACATTAAATTAGTTTGTTAAAATATCTAAAATAAATCTAAGTCTTTAGTATAAAAATTTTTTGTTTATTAAAAAATCAATTTAAAAAGCAATCTAACGAGATTAAACAATAAAAAATATTTTTGCACTTCTTCGAAAGGTACAAATATTACAAAATCATATTTTTTAAATCAAATTTTTATTTATTATTAAAGTCAATAATATTCTCCAATAATTTATAAATAATTTTAAGTGTTTAAATTCTATTCATTTCTTAAAAAATATGGCGAATTCATTTTTTCCAGTTTTCACAGCCGAAACCGGCTGATTTAGTTTTAAAACTTACTTAAACTAATTGGTTTAACTACATGGTCAATTACTTTTAATCGTAATTTCGGTTCTTTTAAAACAATTTGAATGGTCAAAACAAGTTGACAAATTAAACTTAATAAAAAAAAAGTTATTACTTTATTTGTTAAGTAGTGATTCGTGACTAAAATCGTTTATTTTGAAAACTTAAGATAAATTATGCATAAACAAAAAATTGATCTTTTTATTACAATAAAATATTACAGAACAGTTGTTCAAGTTAATAGATAGGTTAGGCTGTTGAAGTAGGAAAATTCAAGTAATGAAACATGGTAAACAAGAATAAGATTGTGTGTTTATATACTATGCATAAAATTTGTGTGAAATTTGCTATAAAGTTATAATAAATTACTTATATATTCTTTATTTTAGCGCAAAAAAGAAAAAATATCTACTTTTGATTAGTTTTTTTGATTTAAAAAATCAAATAAATAAGTTTTTAAAGCTTTTAAGTAAATATAAAAATCTTGTTTTTAGAGGTTTTAAAACTTTATTAAATACATTTTTTTGAAGTTAACTAAATTTCATAAAATATTAATTAAAATTTGGTATTCAGTAAAAATTAAATTTATCATTATAATTTTGTTTTATAAACAATATAACAACAAAGTGCAATTTTGTGCCTTTGTGCAATTTGGTCACCTCGTGCAAATTTGACAATTACCAAAATGTAAAGTTACACTTTCAGTTGAATATTGCAAGATCGAAACCTTTTCGTCAAAACATAAAAAAACAAAAGTATATCTATTAAAGCTAAAAGTTTTTAAAAAGCATTATTGTTAGAAATTACAAAAACATATAACTTTGTTTGTGGTTTATTAATAGTGGTTTTAGTCATTGTTCAGAATACCTTATATCGATTTGAGAAAATAAAGGCTACCTTTTCTGTTTAAATATAGCACTTGGATTTTTTTAAGATTAATTTATTTAGTTTTTTGATAGATGTTATTATTTAAATACGCTCAAGGTACCTATCAAGTTATAACAAGTTTTATATAGTTTAGTTTGTGGAATACAACATAAAACTTGTTTATTATATTGCTTTTTTAAATTCAAAAAAAAAAACTTAAATTAATTATTTGTTTTGTAATGAAACTAACATTTCATTTTAGTATTTCAAAGCTCATAAATAAATATGGAATTTTTTGTAACAATAAAAGCTTTTCCAAAACATTTTTCGTTATTCTCAAAACAAGCTTTTCCAAATTTATTTAAAAGCGGATGTTGTAAACTGTTTTACGCAGATTTCGTGACGTGCTTCCAGATTTGAAACAACTAACATTTTTTATTGTTAGGAATTACATTTGTTTCAGTGATTATAAAACGGAATTTTACTTGCATTTATTTGCAGTAGCATTTTCGGCAGTAGCAGTATCAGGTGTTTGGTAAATCTAGAAATGTTGTATTGTAAAATGTTTAAGTTTAGATCTGAAATAATTCGTTTTCTTTAGTTTAAGATACTTCTTGTTACTTGTGTACAACTGTAGTTTTAGTTAGTGTGTCGTGTGACTATTTTATATTTGTAAATAAACTTTTGCTGATTTATAAGTATCTTAGATGTACTTATCTTATCTAAAAATATCTATCCCCGTTTAATTACCCCTTAATACATAGATTGGTTACATTAACATCACATTGGATACTCTTATCGAGACAGTTTTCCTAGTTATATAATAGTTTAGAAATATACCAGCTTTTATTTAAAATGTATATTTATTAAACGAGAAAGTGTTTATCACAAAAAATGGATTTTTAATGAATGTTTAAACGTCGATATATGTAAACAACTTTAAAAAAACCCTTTAAAAATTTTCTCAATTTGCTATCAACGTATTAAGGTTACAAAAGCAGTATAAATATAAAATAGAGTTTATAAACACATATATAATTTGTAATTATTTACATTCATTATAGTTTAACTTTTGCAAAACTTTGATATGCTAAACCTACTAATCTATCACAGAAGCAGCATTAATAGACTTTTTGAATTAAAAAAAATTAGTTTATATTTCTACTACAGTTCAAAAGAAAAAAAATCTTTAATTAATACTTTTAGTCACCAGATAGTTTTTAGTAAACTTTTAATTAAATAATTAAAATAATAATAATTTAAGTTAACTATATAGCTGTTTAAACTGAATAAGTTAATACAACAATTGGTAGCGTTTTGAGTGTAATTAGTTAAATTTAAATCAAATAATCATAAAGTAATGATGACATATAGTTGAAGTATATTGCTATTATTCATGTCCTATATAAACTAATCGATTAAGTTTCTTTATAAATAACTAATTGTTTCATAAAAAGATATTAAACTAGATATTTTCACATTTGCACTAAAATGAACATAATTTCAACAAAAAATGCTTTATTTATTAAGTTTAAATAACGTGATTTTTCAATTCTACCTACAAATTAAACCAAACATTTTCGCAGCTAGTTGTATCTTCTACCAATAAATGTTGTTGTCGAATTAATAACTTTTTAGAAAATATTCAAAAATACAAGTTTGAAGTATTTTTATTTACTCGTTTACATGTCATGGAAAATCTATTTACAATACAAAAAAGATTATTCATTTAAAACGTTCTTTTACCTATTCTGTTTAACAAGGTTATAATTAGCAATCTTACTTGTTGAAAAATATACAATAAATAAAACTTTTGGTATAAATTTTACCAAAAATAATCTAAATTAGTTTAACTACTTTGAGTATAGTTTTAAGCATTTAGAAGATTTTTACAATTTTTGAGAAAAACATGTTACTCAAAAAATTGAGAAAGTAAATTTTATATATTGGATAAAGTGTTTATTTATTTAAAAGCAAATTAGTCTTCAAAAATTTAAATCTTTAATTCGAAAACTTTGATTATATAACTTAGAAAAATGCAGCTTATATATTAACCTTAATAGTCTATTTAAGAACAGACAATTAAGCTTATAGAATATTTTATTTCTAAAAATTAAGTAAAATATAACTTGTGTTATTGACTACATTAGACACAAACAATCTTTTCTTATTTAAGTACATAAATAAAGTTAATTGCAGTTTGATTTTACATTTAAGAACGATATTTGTTTAAAAATTTTTCCAGTGCTTGCCATCTTTTGTTGTGTTTAAATGACACTAAGCTAGAATGTAAGGGATTTAAAGTAGCTAAGTATCTTAAACAAATACTTTTTTTGGAATTTTTTAAAATTAGGTTTAATAGTAATATAAAAATTAGTTTTTGCATTGCTATAAAAGGTCAACGATTTCTGATTTAATACTTTGGCTCATGTTTGTATTTTTACTTTTGATAAAGTTAGCTGTACAAACCTTTAAAAAAGTTTACTATAGGGTTTAAGCATTAAAAAGTCACAATCAAAATTTTTAATACTTTTATATTTTACTATAAATATTTGTTAAAAATTGTTTATTTTAAGATTAAGGTCCACTATAAAAAAAATTTGTTAAAAAACTTTAAATTTCTCTACGAAAACAAATAACTTTTTGAAAAAAAGTTGTTTTATGTTTACTTCAAATGTAATCAGACAAGTACTTTGAAACAATATTCCTTAACCTTAAGGGTTTAGTACTTAAAGAACTAAAAAAATATAAACTCGTTTAAGTTCTTACTCCCACGATTAGAACGTATAAGGTTTTAATTTTACTAGTTTAATCAATTGCCATTACTGACTAGTATATTTAGCTTGTTTAATCTGTAAAAAAACTTAACCGAAACTTGTTGTTTATTTTTATTTTATATCATTTATTCTATTATTATTGTTGTAAGGATTCAGATTTAATTTTTCTAACGTAAGTCGTCGTTTAAATTATTAACAGCTATTTTGTGTTATTCAGATAAAAAATACATCAGTTACATATAACAAACATACTTTTTGAGTCTAAATTCATTTAAATTATTATTTTAAAACAAAGTTCACAATTTGTTAAAGCACATTTTTGTATATAAACATACTTAGAATCACTTTTAATATAGTTTCTTTTATATTAAATGTTTAGTTTATTTTTCGATAAACTAATATATTCAGCTGGTTTAAGCTGTAAACAATTGAAACAAATGTTTTAATTAACTTCTAATGTTGAAATCATATTTTATTTTCAGTATTTTGTTAGGAATGTTGTGGTTAAAAATTCATGACGTAAGCGAATTTAATTATTTTTTATTGAAATTTAAATTTTATAGAAATTCACCCTTCTTTAAACTAATTAAGTAAAACTAAATTAATAAGTTGTGACGTAAATACTCTTTGTTTATTCTTTAAACATTTTTTCGTATGAATTTTTTGTATTTTTTGAACAATATATAACTATTCAAAACCTATTTGTAAATCATATTTTGATTAAAACATTTATATATACACCTTTATAAAATAAGGTTACTATTTAAACTTGAATACCTTCTACTGAGCCCACTTGGAGGGCTTTTACATAATTTATCAGAAAAATAAGATTTTATAAATACTGGTATACGTGCTTCATAAGACTAGAGGCCTTAATCATCAGCCAGCTAAATTTGTAATAAAAAGCACTTTGCTAAACATAGATGCAAAAGTTTTACAAAAAAACAAAAAACAGTATGACTTAATATTGTGCATTACAAAAATTTAGTACAAATAGTTTCATTACAAGCAGTACAAAAATTTAATTAAAACATAACATTTTTTCTTATACAGGTTAAAAAACGAGTATACATAATATATGTTAAATTTCTTTTAACAAGTTAGAAAGTAATTTTTTAAATATTTTTTTTTTTTGGTTTTAGTTTTAAACTAAAAGAGCAAATTAGTAAATTACCTAATTATACTTTTTCGAAACGTAAATGTGCAATAAACAGAATAGTACTTAGTATTTTTTTAACAAAAACATTTACAGGTAGATATTATTACTTGATCGCTAATAACTTTCATTACCAAAAAGCATAACCCGAACTTTTTTAATTAGTAAAACTAGGTTAAATGAATAAAAGTTTTTAACTTATAAAAAACTAACAAAAAGTTTTTAGTTTTGTCATTGACGTCATTTCTCGATAAACACAATCATTCGTTGTCAAAAATAGTACATAAACATACATCATTAAATATATTATATCATAATATTTACAACTTTGGTTTTTAAGGCTGTTACAAGTAGTTTAAAAGTATATTATATTTGAATTATATCTTTAATACAATGTTAGTTGTTAAATGTTAGATTGTTGCTGATTTGAATATGGAAAATTTACAGTTTTATTGAAAAAACATTAGAAGTGAAAAAATTAGTGTTTTGAATTATTTAAGCAGTTGAGTTTTTCGAACTTTTCTTTAAAGCAATAAAATATAAGAGTTTCATTACTACAATTGTTCATTTCTATAAACTGTGCATATGTGGTATAAAGGAACCTTTTAGAAATAAATAAAAAACATTTTAAAAATAAACAATTTATATCCTTCTATTTCGTTTTACTTTAAAACAAAAGAGATAAATTATTAGATAGCTAAATTACACTTTTCCCAGTAATAAATATACAATGAAATAAGCTCTAAAAAATGGAATTTAACTACTCAAACTTAAAAAAATATGTTAACAGTAATTTTTAAAGTAAACGATTTTAAACATTAACTGATATAAAACTTATTTGTCCATTGAAGTTATTGTTTTTAAATAACAAATTGTTTATTTAAAGTTGTGTTGAAACTAAATTTCAGTATATGAAACAGAATATTAATTTACGACAAAATTTTGAAGCATTAACTAGCCGTTTGAAAATTCAGAAATCACAGGTATAGTTTTTTTCAGATACACTAACTTAAACAATCGTCACTTTACGATGAAATTTTTATATACTATTAATCAAAGTTACAAACGAACTGAATTTTTTTATCAACAAACAATAAGCTAGGCTGCATGTAACAAAATAATTTATTCTTCCTAAACCTATCGATAATATTTTTTTAAAAACTTTTGTAAACAGTTAAAATATTTCATTAAAATCGACTTATATGTAACTAATAGTTAAAATAAAGTATGAAAAAATGTTTTAGGTAATATATTATAAAATGTTAAAATGTTTTGGTAAAATTAAATTACACGTAACTAGTAGTTTGTGATGAAACTAATAATAATATATGATAAAAAATTACATTATTTTGAAATTTTTACAAAATAAAAAACTAACGTGTCTAAACATAAGTCGTCATGGAAAAGATGTCAAACTGTATTCAAGTGGTGTGCGACCTGATAACTGAGAGTAATTCCTGCTTAAAGCCTAAGAACAAAAAATTTTGAGCGCTTTAATTTTTGTTTAAAATAAAATTAGTTTACCCATACTAATTTACAAACTTGTATTAAAAACAGCTCAAACTTAGTCCGAATAGCTAAAAAATGTTTATGGATAAAAAATAAGAGTTAGATATTTACTTATATTTCAAAAATTGTTAAAAGAGTTTCTACGACGAAAGTTTTTTATTTAGCATGTAAAAGTTTGTTTTTAATAAGTTTTTTATAGATTTGGTATCATATTTGTATGCTAGAGGGTAATTTAAAAAACTTTCCCTATACTAGACACTATATTTCCAGTTGTGGTATTGTTCTAACCTCTAGTAAAAATACATTAGCTATTTGTATTTAAATTTATATGTAAATAATAAATCACATGTTATGCATGGTTTACGTCTTATTGGTCTATGTAAGTTAAAAAAAAAACTGTTATTTTTGTTTCATCATTATTTGTTAAAACAAGTGTTGATTTTAGCAATAACTAACATATCAGATACACTAATATGATGTTAGATTGTTTTACTTTAAAGTTTGAATTTATTTTGTAATTTTTCCTGGATACAACAAAATACAGCAAGTATTTTTTTTTAGTTATATTAAAACAAAACTTGGAAAATTATTATTTAGAATTGAAACCATCAAAAAATAATTTTTAGGACAAAAAAACTAAAGATTAGATAAACACACTTTATATTAAAAACTTTGCAAGCAGTTTATTTGATAAAATAATCTATAAATATGTGAAGAAAAGATTTATTTTTGACTTACTCCAAAACATAAACAAAATACTTTTGCTCATTTTCTACATCAAATTCTTAAAAAGGAAAGAACATATTTTTATCATTATTACAAAACTTCTAATTTGTTATAGCACTATATAAATATTTTAGCATTATAAGTCAAACCGTTTTATTATAAGTCACACTATATTCCACATCTATTCCAAATCTATGCCAAAACCATCTGATTTAACATTCATGCAACTAATGTTAACTTTTATTCAATTAAAAACTGCTAGATCGTTTAATTTTTAGTTTGTTTAATAAAGCTTTGTTTTTAATTATAATATAATAATACTTAAACTATTTTTTTATAACAAAATTTTTTTCAAATCAAGAACATACGTCATTAAGATTAAATAACAAATTTTTAAATCATGTTTCATTATAATACAAATTGTTTTATTTTTAATCAGTCAATTTCTTTTTCAGCACTTTGTACAGCTTAGATTAGCTGATTTAAAATATATCTAAACTCAAGACAAATTTTAATAAATTAAGAGCTGTAAGAATATCCATTTTAAATCGATTTAATTTAACAATTTTACGGTTTTTTTGATTTGAAATAATAAAAACTGAAATACATTTTTTAACAATTTCTGTGCCGGTTTCTACGTAGTTTTAAACGGCACAGAAACATATATAATCAGTACAGAAATATTGAAACATATTTGTAAACTTTAAAATAACGACATTTATTATAAAATAGACTGGGAAGTAACCCACCATATTGGAAAAGCAAAAACCCACAAAGTATTTGCAGTACTTGCATCTTAGAAAAAGTCGTGATTGTCAAAGCGGACAGAAGGGATAAATTAAATACACGGTACGAACTCTTTTATTCCTGCCAGCATTTCAAAAACTACACTTTTAAACTCCAGTCTAAAGTTGTTCATAAAATTACTTTAATGCACTTTTAGAAAGTTTTTTGTAACTTCTATTTTCTAGAAACTAAAAATTTTTTAAAAAGCATTTAGTAAATATTTTTACACTTTTATAGTTGTTACAAACAAACAATTTAATGAATCTTCAATAATTACGTTACAATTAAAGGTAGCTACATTAAAATAAATCTTAAGTTAAAGCTTTTTTACTATTTACTTTGTTTTTATTTAAGCAATGTTTATTTTGAAACTCATTAGAAAAACAAAAGAAGCCTACATAGGTTCTTATTGTTATTGTTATTTTTTTAATTATTTTTGTTTTAAAACTGTTATAAAACTTAATTTTTACCATAAATTCAACCTTAAGATTAGAATTTAAATTGTTATATTTTTTAAGTAAACTAGTATTTACTTAACCGTTAGAATACTTTTTTTTATGACTATTACCATATTTTTTTAGTTTTCTTTTTAAGCACTAACGAGGTCTTTGACCGAAATTTAGTTTGCAAAATAAAGTTTTTAAAAGTAAATAAATTAATTTTCCTGAGTAGTTGAGAATTTTATTTATTTTTTTAATTAAAACATAAAACAAACGAAAAACTAATTATGAACAAATCATAATCAATGATAAATGTTTTTTAATAAAACAAACAATAAAAAAGTTTAAAGACATTTTTAGAGCGAATAATCAGCAAAAATAAGTGGTTAGTGGTTTTCACGTTTAATTAGAAAAAAAAACTATTACCAGTTATAACACTACTAAATAATTTAACTTGCTTTAAAGTTTTATTCGGTTATTTTTTTTGTCATAGTAATCATAAATAGTAAGGCTACAATATTTTGCTTTCGTAAAAGGTAAGTTACTTTAAATGTAATTTCAGATTCTTATACAAAATGAATGGCCAAATTTATATAATAGAAAAACAAATCTTATAATGCTTAAAAAACTGGTATGAAATTAGTAAAAGATTAGTTTTAAAACTCAAATAAATTAGGCATAAAAATACATTTACCATTTACTTTTTTACAAAATGTAATAAAGAAATGTATTTTTAAGTAATCAGCCATTTTTGACTGTTTAAGCGAGAAGAAGTTAAGCATATATGATGTTAAAAAAACAATTAATGTTTAAATTGATATAAAATGAATTATTTCGTGTTGAATTTATTTTGACTTAAATATAAATTGTTTAGATTTTAAAGTTCAGCGTAAGAAATTATTTACTACTTTTAATTTTGTTAACTTAATTATAACCATAAAGATACTTTTTATACTTGAACAACCGAAGAACATAAATTTCGAAGCTTTAAAAATTATCAAACTTTTGTTAGAAAGTAAATATTTCAGTTGATTGTTGAGTAATTACTGCTGAATGACTTAAAATAGAATATTTTGAAACCTTATATCAAATTAAGTAAATAATAACTTTTAGCTTTCATTATACAATATATAATTAATAAAATAGACTACAACCGGCTTAAGCTGTAAAATTTTGCAAAATGTTGGCAAGGAACCATTTGAAAATCATTTAGTTTAGTTTTACTTTAAAATGTGTAATTATTATGCGATATTCCCCTGATGTTAAAAATATATATAAAGGTTTTTTAACTTTAGCCTGAAAACCCTTTTTCATCTACTTTTTGAAGTTTTATTGACTTAACTAAGAACATGCAAATACATTAAAATTGCTCAAAAATTTGTTTAATTCTTGGCTTTAAAAGTTGTACAAACTTTATTGTAAGACACTATTAATTACTATTATATGATTATGTATTACTTTAATTTAAAATAATTAGTTTTTTCGGCAATAGCTAATATCACTATGCTATAAATAAATTTAATATGTTTAAAAACATATAGAAAAAAAATATTTAGTCTGCAAAATAGTTCTTGTTGTATAAAACTTCTATCATTTGAAAATTAATCGATAGAGCTTGTATAAAAAAGAGTTATTATTATAATTTTTTGCAAAATACAAGCAATACAAAATCTTACAAATTAAGATAAAATTTGTTTTAGAGCTGATGTCACGAATATAATAAAAAAATTTTGAATCATTTTAAATGATTCATTTATTTTCTAAACAAATGCCTCAATTTTTTTGTTCAGTTTTTACAGCGTATACAGGCTGATTTAATATTAAAAATTGCTTAATTTTATTAGTTAAAATTAATTAGTAAACTACGTATAAAAAATTTAGGTTTTAATTAAACAATTTGAACGGTCTAAACCAGTTGAAACTGAACTTTAAAAAAAAGTACGTTAACTCAAGAAGTTAAGCATTGCTTCTAAAAACACTACTACCTCAAACTAAAATAGATTATATTTAAACCTTATAATATAATAGGTATTAAATATACTTTTATTTTTGTTTGACACAAAATGTTAATGAAATAGATTTAAAAGTTATCAGCTGATATAGGTTAATAAAATAGTGTAAAATCAAGTAGTGAGACTTTTTCAAAAAAAAAAAGAATTTATGTTTACATAATAAGTATAAATATTGTGTGAAATGTTTTAAGACGTTACAATAAATTACTTTGGGCTTTTTTCAAAAAAAAAAAAATTATGTATTCTTGACTAGTTATAATGTTATAGTTATACTCATATAAATAATTTAAAAAGAATAAACAAAAATAAATATTAAACTTTTAGCTTTTGAACTTATAAAACTATTTTTAGATATAAATATTTTTTTAACTTACCTAAAAATAATATTTTTTCAATAGATAAATATAATACACATTTATATTTTTAGAAACTAGTCTTAATCAAAATATAATACTTAGCACAAATTAAAAGTTTTTAATATTGTTTGTTAATAAAAGAACACAAAAACATCACTTCTATTATCGAAAAAAATGTTTAGACATAATAGTATATGGCTGAATCTGACTTATGTTTAAAACTGTTCGTTTTCTTTGGCAGTAGCTTCTACTAACTTCACTATAAAATACCGCGAAAAAAATTCTTATTTTTTTCAAATAAAAACAAGATTTGAAGTACAAAAAACTTTTATTTTATATGAAAAAAATGATATCAATTAAAAAAGCTATCCATAGAGGTTAATTAGATTAAGTTATTATTGAAATTCTTTGCAAAAAACAAACAACAGATAATCTTATAAGTTAAATAAAAAAACTTGTTCATGGATAATTCAAGTCAAAATGGTTTAGAAATGGTTAAATCAATACAAAATTTAAAAATAGTTTCAAAAGTTTTCAGGGTTTAAAAAACTTTTTAGTTTTAAACTGTAAAAAACAACAAAAACATAATTCAATGATGTAAGTTTTTAAATATAGTTACGCTAGTCTTGTAATAAGCTTCTAAAACTTATATTTAACTTTTAGCTAGGATACTTATTATTTATATATGATTATTGTATTCAATTATAAACGTCTTACAATTAGATAGTGGTAAGAAGAGTTTAAAGGTTATAAAAAAAACTTTAATTATACAACTTATACGTACTGTAAAATACCAATAAAAGAGCTTTTGACGTTCTCTCTAAAACAAATAACTTGAACTTGAATTTTAAACTAAACATTTAATATTTACATGAAAAAAGTAGCTGTCTTACGTCATTTTAATTAAACAGCAAACGGTTCAACATAATACGTATTTAATATTAATCATTTGAAAAATAAATGAGCCCAATCGATTTCGCAAGTTTGTATAGCCTAAACTGGCTGATAAGGTATTTATATTAAATATTGTAATAAAAAAGTATTTTTAAATTCATTAAATTAAAAGATGCCAAAAAAGCTTATTTCTCTGAGAGTATTTAAAAAATTAACAATTTTGTATTTTTGTATAAAAAAGTTTTAAAACTATTTACCAGTCCAAGTAACTAAATTATAAATAACTATTTTAGTACATACAAAATTGTAAACTTACTTTAAATATGATAAGTATTATCTACAAAAAATTTGCCAAGTTTTAAAGTATATACTTTAGTATAAACTTGTTTTATAATAAGAAATCTATTTAAACACTTTAAAAACAATATTACTCTACCTTAAAGAATTTTTACATAAAGTTTTAGAGTAGGTTTGAGAAATAATACAAATTTTAATAAATTCCTAGCTGTTAATAAAGAATGCGTAAGGTATATTTCTAAATATTTTTATAAGTTATTTTTCTCAGCTGCTTATAACCTAAAATATTATTTAGTTAATTCTTTTATACCCATTACATATAAAATTTAATTATCATAATTATTAAGTTTATTGTCCATCGAAGGACCTAGGCATTAAAACCTAAGCCACTAAAACTAAAATGCACTAACATAAAATGAAAAAAAAACAAATTACAGTGATTAAGTAAAAATAAAAACTAACTATTAACTATGTTTTATTTGTAGTTTTTTTAAAAAATCTCTTCGAATTCTTATTGTACTAACTTCTTAAATTTATTTCTGTATTTTTTTCTTAAAGTTTTATTTAATACTACGTTGAAAATTTTGTGGAATCAATTGAAACTTGTTTTTTTGTGTCAGTTTTATTAAAATATAGCAGCTGAAAAGTTTGGTTTTAAAATTATTTACTTTGCAATTATAAATAAAACAAAAACGGTATTAGGACTATTTTATAACGCGACAAAAAAAATTTTATATCATAGAACAGTAAATTTGAGTTAGCTTTTAATATTTTACATAAATTATAACTTTTCATGTTGAGCCTTATTACAACAGCATATAAAAGTTTTAAATGGTTATACTTGTTTAAGGTTATATGACATATTTTTGACATAATTAAGTTAAAAATTCAAAGTTTATGTATGTTATGTTTAGGTTGAAGTTATATTTATTTTAAAATTTACCAACTCATTTTTACAACAACATTTTGTTTCAGGCTCATAATAGAAAAATAAAAATAAAGTATTTACTTAAAAAAACAAATAGAATTTTTAAAAGTTTTACAATATTTCTCACAGTTTATATAATATAAAAACTTCTTATCGTATGTCATCAAGTTATTATTTCAAATGTGTTGTTTTCTTAAAAAAACTGATAGCTAAATTCTAATCATAAATGAAAAAATATTAAATGTGTAAAGTACAAAAAACAGCTAATAACAATTTAGTTTTAAGATAAACTAAGGTTGTTTTTAAAGTTTCTGTAAACAACGTGTAAAGATTTATTTTTTCGTTCTAAGATCCGTACAGCTTAAAGAATAAGTTACTCATAATTTCATATTAAAGAATGTTTAGAAGAAATAAATGCTATTCTCAGTAAAAAAGTAAAGAAGTGTTTAGTTTTTACTAACTATCCAAATACTTTAAGAAAACATAATTATAACAAAAAAAAAACAAAATAAACTAAATGACAAGCTTTTAATACAATTATTTATTATAACTATAATATTCAGTTTAAGTACCAAATTTAAATAATCAATCCATTTTTTGCTTTTTCACACAAATTTTAAGTTTGTACTTAAAGAGTAACCTAGTAGCGGTAAATAATAAACTTTATATTATTAAAGGAGGTTGGTGTTATAATTAAAAAACAATAACAATAAATGATAATTTAAAATTATTCTAAAGTTTAACCAGTAAATATTTAAAAAATTTCAAATTGATAATAATATAAGCTTATAATGAATAAATTAAAGCAAACCAGTTGTGTTTTACTTAGTAAAACTAAATAACTAATAGTTACCTTCAAGGATAATTTAATTATTTTTTATTATAAAACTAATTTAAAACATTTTATTTATTGTGTCTAAAAACTTCATTAAGTTTATTGACTATTAACAATGAATTTAAATTAAAGTTTAAACATTAAAAAATTTACAAAACTAGGTGGTACGTTGAAAATACAATTAAATTAAAAAAAAATTATTATACTAAATAAATATAATAGACTAAATTAAAATTTATATATAAAACTAAAAATATAGAAAACTGATTTTAAATCCAATTTTTAAGAAGAAAAACAGTTTAATCGTATTCTCTTTTACTTAAAATTTCTGATTAATAATAGTTAGTATGTATATAAAACAGTAAATTTTAGTCTTTTAAAATTTTTCAGTTTTAAATTTTCAAAATAAACTTGTGATTAAAATACTTTTCATAGTAAAGTAAAACTTCAAATTAATAATTATTAATATCTTAAAGAACTATTTTGCTTAAAAATTCTAAATTCTAAAACTATTATATAACACTGAATGATCTATATTAACGTGTTATATTTTAAACAAAAACTTTTATACGAGTATTTAGTTAACAGTTAAAGATTATCTTTAACGATTTAAGTAAAACGTTAAACTATATTTAGAATTGTTTTATAACCTACTGACGTTGACCACAGCTTTTTAATATAAAAAGTCTTATACAATAAGTTTCTTTTTATTTAACAAGTATTTATTTTTCAAAATCCAAATTTTTTATTTCCTAAACCATCTGAAACTCTACTAAAAAGAGTCGAATCAGATGCTTCCACACTGATTATAACCTTTGTATTTTTTAAGTTCACTTTTACTGTTTAAGTTTTGTTATAACTGACGAAAAAGTTCGAAAGAACATACAAATCAAAGTTTTGTACTTATTGAAAATTCTAACTTCAACCTGCTAAAAATTAAAAAATAACCACTGTTTGTTTTTATATCTAACAAAGATTTTTTTATTACATTTTAAATTCATTTTTAATTTTAATTTAAGTCAAGTAGAAAAGAAGAAAACACAAGTTGAAAGTTGTTTTAAACTTTAGTCATTTTTAACAACTTAAATTTGTGTCAATATAGTTTTTCAAAACTTTGTTTATAAAACAAGCTTAAAAAATGAAAGACTAGAAAGCTAAAATTTTTATACACAGTAAATAACAAGCAACTAATACATCCTTTAATTTTTTTATTCAATTATAATAACACAAAAAAAAAAAATTGCTGCTAAAGGCATAACTTTAAAACTGAGAGAGTAAGTTTTCAAATTGAAATGTTCTAAATTTAAAGTAGTTACGGTTTTATGTTTATAACGTTTTAAAAAAGGGTGCATAAGTCAAAAGTTTACAAAAAATATATACAATATCTTAAAAAATACGTTTAGGAAAAACTTTGTGTTATTTTAGTGTGTTTAAGTAGAACAAATGATTAATTACCATAAATGAATTTCTTAAAATCTATAAACTACATTTAGTATTTTTAATGTAAATTGTTTATAGTAATTTTAGCCCGCCTAGGCTATACAAACTAAGTTTTCATCACATAGAGACTTTTGTAAAATTGTTAGTAGATTTACACTGTAGTGTGTAAGTTTATGTTGCAGTTTTATCACTAATACATCAGCAATCACTGTATTTTTTTTGACTTAAAGGTTTTTAAAATTAAAATTTTAGGTTTACAAAACATAAACATAACAAGTTTTATTGCTATAACAGACTGTAATTATTTGACTTGCTACCTTGATTAACGCTTTCAATTACTTTATTTGTTTAAAACTGCTCTTTAATTAATTATGTTGCACAAAAGGTAGATTCTTAGCCACAACAATTTAATGTCTAGCTTAGCTAGTCTAGGTTCAACAAGTTTAAAACTAGCTGAGTTGTTATTATTACGAATTAATAAACATATAAAGCAAATTTATCACTACTACGTCTGCACTTATTGTTTTACCAAAATATTCATACTTGCAAACACTTAACAATAAATTAACTGTACATTTCAATATATTCGTATAAAAAAACTAATTGTACTTGTTTTCACTAATTGTACTTTAAATGAAAAATACGTTTTAAACCAGTGAAATTTTTTTATCGGCTTGATCCGACCTGCGGGTCGTACATTGCTTAACCTTAATTTAAGCGATCAGACTGTGCAGTCTGTTGAAATATTGATGCACCTTCCAATCGAAAACCTTAAATCTTTACTAACTTTATTGTAAATTATTTTAAAATTTGTTGTAATTTTTAATTTTTGACGTCATTACTGATAAAAAGATTTATTTAGACTTTTTACATAATATAAAAAACTGTATACTTGATAGTTACTTTAATAATACTTATATTAAGAGTATAAAATTGATCTATTTTGTATTTCTCTGAATAGGGCATATATATTAATAATTCATCATTAGACAACTCAGCTATTCAAATATGTTTCTTAGTTTATATTTAAACAATTAGAAAAATAAAAACTGTTACAAAAAATTACTGTAAAATGTCACATTAGCTACAAAAATTTATATTATGTATATTTAAATATTTGCTTTACAATATACTTTAAAATCATGTTTTAAATTTTTTATTATGTTTTGTATATTAGCTATACCTTTGAACACTTTGTTTCTTCGTATTTTAATTAATAATAGATAACAAAATACTTTTTAATACTAGCAATTATAAACGAGAATAATGAAATGAAGGGTCTATTTACAATATAACTTGTTAATACTAGAATCATAAAAGCATAAGTTTTCAAACTTTTCTTTGACTATAAATCGAAATGATGTACTACGTTATTGAGTTGCACTTCTCAAATTTAAACTATCTATCTTAGATACCTGTATCTTTACATAAATAACTATAATTTATACCTTTAGAATGATAACAGTGATAAAAGAAATGTTTAAAATTATGTTAAAGGTACTATCTTCTAAACATGTGTACTGAGTTAAGTTATTTTTGTTTGTTGGTATTACTGTCAGAACAAAATTATTTAACGTAACACTAAATTATTTTTAATATTGTGGTCAATGTTATAATATTTAGTTTAGAATTTCATATTAACACTAAAGTTAATAGAATAATTAAATTTTAATTAGATTACTAAAAAGAACATTTTAAACAAACAAAACTTTTATGTATATTTTTTGATAAAGTACTTTTACGTACATTTAATAATATAATACATGATGAAGTAAATATAAAATATTTATGTAAGCCATCTGGCTTTATAGGTATTGAAATTGGATTTTGAATTGGCTCTGGTTATTTTTATTAAAGTACCTCTCTATACTAAGAATACTACAAATAGTACTACAAAGCAGACATGTTAAAAAGCTCTGCTTTGTTTACTCGAGCGTGAAATTACTAACTTAAAACAAACCAAAGTTTATACGCTTCATTGCTGAATTACCATAGTAATTGTTAGCATTTTAACAACTCTGCTACAAAGTGTATAGATTATCGACATAACTACACCTAAAATAACATTAAATTTTATTTGTAGAAATTTTATTCTATCAGATTTAGTTGTAACTAGGAAGGTAAAAAAAAACTTTTCATTAGATTTAAAAAAAAATCAATAAATAAATATTTCTTAAGTTTAATGTAGTATTAAAAGTTATAGACAAATGTTTTTTTGATTATTTTTTCTTTTTGAACATCATTTTTCTTAATATTTCAAAACACTAAAGTTTACATAAAGGTTTTTTCATAAAAAAGTAATATATACACTATGCATAAATTTAATTATCTTTAGAAAAACATTTTATAATTGCATGTCTTACAATTTATACAACTTAAACCAGCTGAATTCTGTTAGTATTTACATCTATCTTGTAGTTAGTTTATCAGGTAAAAAAGATTTTGTTGTATACATTATAAGCGAAATGTGCAAACTTAATATTTTATTTACAAACAGGTTTCGGTGACAAAAAATTGCGACTATTTCGAGTAAAACTAAACGTTGTATACTGTTTTTTAATTATCTAAAATGTGTACTGACTTATTCATGATTTTGTTAAATTTAAATGTTTTACATAGTTTAAACCGCATAAAAAGTATTTAAAACAATTTTCAAATTGTTATAATTATATATTTAAAACAATTAAGACAGACTATTTAAAAACAACTTTTTTTTCTTAAGTTAAGTTACTTCTAATACATATATTTTATCGGAAAAAAACATACAAAGTTCATTAGTTCATTTTACGCCAGATTTAACATAAAAAGAATTTTTGTTTAATTTTACCTAGTTGTACAGTTTAGTCTGTAAATAGCTGTTGTATAAAAACTCTCAAAAATCTGTAGGTCTTTGTATGTTGTTGGTGTTTAAATATGTTTTAGTTTTATCTTTGTTACGTTAATATAAAGTTAAAGATTTATTTATCGAAATACCTCTAAAGAAATATATAAGTTAAACATTACGTAGTACCATAAAAAAAAAATTCTTTAATATTATGAATAATTTGGGTAAAAATAGTTTAAAGAAAATATATTTAAATGCTTAGTGAATTAATTTTATAACTTTATAATTGTTATTGCAAAAAACAATAACAAATGATTTCGTACAAAAAATAAACAAATAATGTGTAATTCTTATATTATACGTATAAGCTAAGAGAATATTCTAAAAATAATAGGCTGTGTTTTGTACAATTTGTAGAACTAATAGACTTATTACACTTATTGCTAGTTTAGTTTAAAACATTTTGATTATAAAAAGTTATATTAAAATGACTTAATGTTAATAAAAATGGCCATTAGTAGTTATTACTCAAAATGAAAATATACTATTAATAATTTATTTTTTTTTAAGGTGAACAGTTGGCTATTAATTAATACGATAATTATTATATTTTGAAATAAAATAACACAAAGCTGAATCATTTGAAATTGATATAAACTTAAAAGGAAGACTAAATAACAATTTTATTTTTTTGAGATGAAATCACAATTTGTTTGTTCGAAAATTTAAATATAATATTATTTATTTGATAAATTAAGCCCTTTTAACAGTTTAAAGTTTTTACAGTCTATTATAGCTGACTAGCTTTATTTAGGGTTCTATTAAAAAACAAGATATGTAAGATATAGTAAATAAAAAAACTATAACATTAAGTTGTAAATAAACAAAATTAATTTTAAAAATTTTATATTTCAATTTAATTTTTGAAAAATTTAAACTTAAATATTAATGAAAAGAAAACAAAAACAATATGTAGTAAATACATTTATTTTTGTTAACGATTAACTACTTTTGTAGAACATTGTGTGTCGATAAAATTCAGCTACTTGAGTATTAACAAAAAGATAAAAGTTATACCATTTTCTTCATTGTTAATACTTCTGATTTCATGAAACAACAAAATTTAACTTTTATTAACATTAAAAATAAAATTGATTTTTAAATTAGGTCTGCACATATTCATGATGTTTTTACAGCTTAAACTAACTGAACAAAACTACTTAGTTAAAATCAGAAACTTATTTTTAAATACAAGTATCACTAAAACCTCTCTCACAAGGGTCTTTGCTATTATTCTTATAAAATACAAGATTGTTATTTCGGTTTTTTTTATAAATTATTATTTTATCATTTACTTTTTACAAAACTTTGAATTTAAACCGAAATTGTTTAGTATATAAATATCTTTGGATTGTTTTAAACACTAATAAAAAATGTTGCATTTAAAAAAAACTCAAGTATTTTCGTATTCAGTATAAATGAAAACAAATTGTACAGTATTATTCCTTTATTTTACCAACATATGTTTCTGTTTGTTAACTTATCAACATATTTAAACTGTTTTTTTTAATAGTTACTTTAATGAATGAAAAGAAGCATAGAATAAAGTAGGTGTATACATGTTTTCATAAGAATAAAATAATTTCTACAGATAATAGTAAATAATTAGTAAAATACTTAATATTAAGTCCGACTGTTGAAAAACTATATACTATTTGTAATTATTAAGTCTAAAATAAGTAAAGTAAGCTAAAACACAAAAAAAAACAACAAATCATAATATAAACAAACCACTCACGTTATGTAAAAGAATAACTGAACCAAGTTTTCTGTTGTCGATGAATAAACAAAATACATTCATTAAATCCAATAATTACATCACAATATAACTAAGGTTTTTTCAACTATTTAATTTGTATTGCAAAGTTTGTTAATTTAGTTTTTTTGTTTGTAATCCAGTTTGAACAAAATGAAACTACAACCATTAATTAGTAAATCAATAAAACTTAATAAAACTTAAAAATGGTGAAAACAATAAAAGTCACAGAAACTCTATGTAACGGTATTCAGTATATATTTTTAGAACATTATAAACTCATTACCGGTTTCGAAAAAAAAAAAAAGAGATTAACCTTTCTTTGTATAGTTGAAAAATAAATAATTCAAAGACGTAAAATAAGTTAATTAGACACGAACAACTGTTTATTTTTTAAATGTTTTATACAAACTAACATATTACAGAAATCACTTATACAAAACAAGCTATTTAAAAGGTTATTTTGCTTAGCTGAATTTACTATAACAAGTATTTAAGGGCAGCAATGCTTATTTTTTAAGTTTATAAATGTTTTCATAAAACAAAATTTCTTACATTTATTAAAAATTTAACTATCGAGACGGTTTAAAAAATTTCAAGCACACAATATGGTATAAATTTATTTTTCTAATAAAGTTTTTATAATTAGTTTTAAATTAAGTTAAAAAATTTCAAATCTTAAAATAATTTATAAATCAGTAATGTGCCTTAGTTAAAATTAACTAGTTTATTAAACAGTGTATTACTTATTTACAGTCTTAATATTAATTTTCAATTTGTAAAAAATAACTATAGTAACTAAAGTTTTTAAGCATTTTATTATGTAATGAATATAATTAAAACATTTAAAGGTAAAAAATAAACAAGCCTGTATAGCTTATATACAAAATTATTTTACTTAGCAAGCTTAGTGTACCATAGTCAGCTTATACATTGAATTTGTTTATTTTATTAAGAGTAACTGTTTTATGAACTCAGTACTGTTATTTACCGCTTAAATTTGGTATAAAATACTATAAATTTATAAATTTAAACATGTAAGACAAACTAAAACAACTCGTCTATGTCTGTGAAATTGCTACTTAATATTAATATTATATAATTACCATCTAATAAATTATGCATTAATTTTTTTTAAACAAAAACGAATCTAAAAAAACTTTTTATTTAACGACATGAGTGTGCGGAAAAGCCGTTCGGTTATCAATTCAAATTACTCTCGAAGTTTGCTGCAATAAATTAGTAGATCAAACTAGTTACAAACTTTAAATATGATGATCCACAAAAGTTAGAAACTTAGCCTGTTTCACGGCCAAAGATAAGACTTAAGTTATATTCTTTCTTTTTAAACTTATTACCTACGAACTGTGCTAAAACACCTCTCAATCATTAGTATCAATTACTTCCGAAGTTTGTTGCGATAATTTAGTAAATAAAACTAGTTACAATCTATAAATATAATAATATTAACCCATAAATAAAAGAGCATGAGTACATTAAAGTCAAGGCTTTTTATTTTATAACATACGAGTACTTTTGCTTGTTAATATTGTATGCTTACTTAGCCGCCTGATAGAAAATAATAGTATCTTCAACTTTCGCTTTTTAAATGCATTGTTGGTTTTACAGTTTACAAAAATGGTGAAAAAGTTGAGCTTTCTTTTATATAGAGTTTTTTCTTTTATTCTTATTCTCTCATTCAACTACGTCATAACTTTACACGCAAACTGTATCTTACACTTTAAAAATATTCAATTAGCCAGTTGTTCATAAATTTATTTCATAGCAATATCATAAAAAGTTAATTTGACAGGTGTTGCAAACACACCTAACTTGAATAATCATATTACTGAAAACGTTTCCAACCCCTATGTTGGATGCTTCTAAATTATTATTTTACTCTGATACAGTTTATACCTATTTTTGAAAACAGTTTATCTACTCATCACTATAAAAGGTTACGAATTAGTTAATTTATTTAATTAAAAATCGTTTCGCGTAGTAATTGTAAAATTATTGAAATTAGAAACACAATATTTTATTTACTTTCCAACTAATTTAGGTCGTATGAATGGGTTAGGTGTAAAAATTTTACGAGTTAACAAAACTGCGCGAAAATTCTTTTACATGAAGACACTTTTGACGAGTGGAAAAAATTGCACAAAGAGAAAAATTACACTAAGACACTTTTAAACGTAGACACTTTTTAACGGAGAGTAAACTATACACAAACACATTTTTACACCGTTTAAGCTTCTTTTTAGATTTTATATAACTTCATTTAACCAATTTTGTTTTTTTTTAATTCTATTAACTATTTTTTTTACTATCACTGTTGCCATTAACTCTACCCTAAGTCGGTAACTTTTTTTTTCTTTTAACTTTTTATACATTATTTTAATATTTTTTTATTATTTATTAATTGTTTTTTATCTTTTTTTTATTATCACTGCTATCCCTAACCTTACCCTCGGTCAACAGCTTTGATTTTATTTTATTTTTAGTCAATTTATTTTCTTTTTATTTTATTTTTTTTTTAAACAATTTTTATTAGTTTTACTTAATTTTTTTTTTTCACTTTTACCTTTAACTCTTACCCTTGGATGGTTTTTTTTTCCCTTAATTTTTTTATTTTTTTATATATTTTTTTTTATTACTTTTTTTCTGTTTTTTATATATTCTGTTGCAAAATTGACCCTCCGTCAAAATTGTCATGGTGCAAATATTTCCCAAAATTTAAAAATAAATGATAACTTTACCCGTATAGTTAATTTACACAGCGGAATAAATAGTTAAACGTATTTATTTATGAAAAATTGTTTAATGCAGTAATTGTAAAATATTAAAGCTTTACAATCTCTGTTTTAATTCTTCTTCAATCGTTTATGACATGTATTTTTAATACTAAAATACATTGTTAACATTGACAAAGGTATAGAATAATTGTTTAAAAAATAAGCTATTAACAAAATATAAAAAGTAGATTATAAATTTACTTTATTTAATAGTTTTGTATCAAAAAGTTATAGAAGTAAGAGAAAAAATATATAAGTTAAGAAATTCAGCCGGTTTAGGCTGTACAAACTTCTAACATTTTTTAAAGGCATATAAATTGGATAACTATTAAATATATATCTGAAGAACTTTTATTGTGTTTTTTTTTTAATGTTTCTGACGTCAATAAAAACACAAATTTTGAGCCTAAAATATTTTTTCTTACTTAATCTTATTATGGCTTTTAGCATTTATCATGTCTATAGAAACGTTGTTGTATTTACTATATAAAGCATTTCAATACTTTAAAATATTTAAAAAAAATACTTAGAAATTACAGTTTAACAACTTGTGAAAACTTTCCTTAAAGAATGTCTGACAGATATACTGTATTTTTTTCAATGTTTTTAAACGTTTTGGTGTGTTGTTGTTATGTTGTCATTACATTAGCTTATTAAAGAAACATTCTCAACTACGTAATTTTAAATACCAATTATACAACAAATGGTTCTTTAAACTTGCGACAATTTTAGAAATTTTATGGCTCATTTACTTTGAAGCTTAATGGTAAGTATTTAAATAAATTACAATGGTAATATATATAAATATCCAGTAATACATTTTAGCAGGCCCGTAGCTTGGTATGTTTCTGCGAATATACAGACACGTAAATGTTTGTGCGAATAAACTCGCTTTTTTTCGATTATTCAGCTCTTAGACCTTGTTGATTTAGCTTTCAGTATTCGTTTATAGTTAGTTGTTTTGCACTCCTGATAGATAATTTTTACATAAACTGTATTTTCTAGCACTTTTAGTGTCATAAAAATTGAATACATCTAAATTGTGTCAAAATAAGTTAGTGTAGTTTCCTGTTATAAAATAGGAAAATATTGTAAAAAAAACATGTGAAAGCTGTATATTCGGTTAAAATGATGTGAGAAAATAAAAAAAGTAAGTGTAAGAGAGGATCTTTTACTATTGAAACGGTTATGGTGAAACAAAAAGAACTCAATATTTTGTGAAAAAATATACAATTTCGTGTTACAAAAGAGCAAATACAGATAGAAGGTATATAACTAGAAAATGAATTTTAAAATAGATAAACCTCAAAGTAAACTAACATGAAATTAACATTTGTTTAAATCAAAGTGACTCTCTCAGTTAAATGTTTTAAGATTGAATCTCTGTGGTTGACAAATAAAAAAAACGAAAAACTTTTAAAACAGTGGTTTAATATCATTTCCTGAAGTGTTATCAACATGAATAGAATCTATTAAATATGAAAAATTAACACAATAAGACAAATAACTTGCAACAAGAAGACAAACTGAAAAACTCATTAATATGATATTTTTTCAAGAATAATATAAAGAAATTATAGTTTATTTTTTATATTTTAGAACTTTTTTTTTATGAAAACTTGTTTTAAAGATTTAATAAATGCTTAGGTTAGTTAAAGTTTATATTTTATAAAGATTAATATTTTTTAGATTTTTAGGATTTTTTATTCTTCTCAGCTAAATGCTAGTTTTTATTTAAAAAAAATTCAACAAAAAAAATCCTGGAATTAGTATTGGTCATAGGGTAGAACTGTTGTTAATACCTATTCTACTTGTATTTTTATGTAATTTGTTTACAATGAGTTTGTTTTCTATGCATAGTGTTTTATTATATAAAGATTTTTTCAGAGTTTTTGGTTTTATTCATGAATTTCAAAGGTTTTTCATTACCTCTGTTTTTTTTTATCTTTATAAAAACAAGTTTTAAGTAGTTTACGAAATTACAAAAATTAAATTAGTACATTTGTATTTTCTACTTAGCTCTGCATTTTGAAAATATAGTTTTTGAGTTTTATTTGTATTACAACTGTAAACTTAATACACTATGTGTGGATTTTAACAAATTTAGTTGGATTACAGATTTTTAAACTACTTTTAAAAGTTAAGTTTTCTAAGGTTAAAATCATGCAAATATGATTTGAAAGTATAACAACCCACTTGGTACCATTGACACTAAAAGCTTTTAACAAAGTCAATCAATCTGAAGTTTAGTTTGTTACAAAAAATTCAAGATAAGCACTTCAGGAAAAAGCTCTTTGAATGATGTTTTCAGACAACTATGTAAAATATTAAATTTGTTTCAACTTGTTTTTAAGTATTACTGTAAATTTTATTTTTCTACAAGCATTGTTGTTTACAATATGATGATTTTTGTGGTTTATCTTTTCTTTAAACGTATCATGAATATCTAATATATCTATTAATTTAAACTAAGTTTTATATAACTTTTTCATTCTAAGATTAAAAAGAATAAGTTAATACTATTTATTTTAACAAATGTATAGTTATATTATTTATTGATAACAAGTTTAAAAAAATTTTTAATCTTTATTTTTAAAAATAGCTATGTATAAATTTATTATTATATTTTAAATTGTATCTGAAAAATATTAGTGTTTAATATTAAAAGTTTGTTGTTATTTAAATAAGTTGTTTTGTTTAACAACTTTATTTTCTAAAAAAAAAATTTTGATTCTTTTTTTCGGCTTTTATTTAAATATTTTTTTTAAGTATGAAAATGTTTTATTCTTTTTTACAGCTTAAATACCAAAGCTAGTTATAACATTTACAAAAACGTGTAGTCTTCCTTTCTTTATGAATTATTTTTGACAAATAAAGTAATTGTACATCTGAATTTTATCTAATGTTGTGAATTTTTTATTTTATATCTCTTTTGTTTTTTATTCAACTCCTAAAATTTATGAATTTTATCTAATAAAATCAACAATTTTTGCAAATAATTTCTGAACTTCGGAAAATGTTTTCAAAGTTATATATTTTAGGCCGATTAGTAATACTATTAAAGTTAAATTCTTAATTATTATTTTTATTTCAAATAAAATGTTTTATAGACTCATAAAAGTTTCAACACATAAAGAGTTATAGGGGGTCAAGAGCAGTACAAATTGCCTTGTATTAAGTTATTCATTACACTTCAACATTTAATTTATTTTTAATCTTTTACCAAATCTGCACAATTTAATATAAAATTTAAGGTAGTTAAAACTACTCTACTCCCGTTATGACGTCAGCAAACGTTATTCTTGATTTTTTTTGCAGATTCGGAACTTTTTTGATCTAGCTACGTCCCTGCATCTAAGCATACAGCAACATACAATATTTACCTCAAAAAAAGTACTTCCATCTCGTATATAAATATTTAAACACTTAGTTTTTATAAATTTCTAAAAAAAACTTGCTAACAAAGCGATATCCATTTCTTTATGATTTCAGCTAACTATTTGTTTACTACTTGTACATTAAAAAAATAAAAATTTTCACAAGTAATTTAAAGAAACCTTTTCGTTTCTAAGATATTTATTTAACGATTAGATATAATTATTCAACTTTTCAAACGATATCTACTTTAAATTTATATTTGTATACTCTTTAATGAATAATTCTTTTAAGTTATTAAATGTAACTTATGCACTTCTTTTTCAAATAGTAATTTAAAATTGTCAGTCGGTTTAGACTGTCCAAACTCAAAAACTTCTTCAATGACGTTTTTTTCAAAACACATATTTACCTGCAGAATAAGTTCAATTTACGTATTCCTGTTTAAATATTTTGATGTAAGTAGTTACTTTTTCTATTATGGTTTAAGTATATGTTTAGAATAAAAACTTTAAAGTACATACTTAATTATCAAAAGAATAAAAAAATTACATAAGTTTTGAGATTGTAGCAACCGAGGTAGCATTAATAATTAAGAAATCACTGGTATTTTATCCTACATTACATTTGTATAAAATATTTAAATATATAAGTTCTTTTTAGAATCATATAATTTTTATATTTATAAGTTGACATTCTAATCAAAACTGTTACAAAATCTGCTTTTTTTCCTTAACTTTGTAAAATTAATATTTATCATTAAAAGTTTGATAATAAATAATCATAAACGATTTTTGCCGTTTTGGGCAATAGAAGAATTTATTCATTTATTTTAAATACAAAATATGTTAACTAGTTATTAGATAAAGTAGGCTTACATGTAATATCCAAAAAAAAAAGGTTACGTTTAATTAAAATACAATATATAAAGTCTGTTCTAGTTTTAAATGTTTTAAATGTTTTGTTTTGACCTTTTTATTTATTCACGTACTGGATAATCTAAAAAAATGTTTATTTTTTGTTAAAAAAAACTGTTTTAATTCAGCTAAAGAAAACTTTGAAACACACTGCTTATATTTAATAGAAATATTTTTATGTTTAGTGTTGTTATAATTTATAACTTATATATTCTTTTTTAGTTGTAAATTAAGTTTTTGATTGTAAAATTATAATTGTTATTTCATTAAATGAGGTTTTAAAATAACTTTACTTTTCTGCATGTGTTTTTAATTAGCTACTAAGTATTCTTGTTATTAAAAAACTTTAAACAATTTCTCAGTCTATTCAAATGAACTAACTTTAGTTTATAATTACATTAATATTCATATAATAAGTTTACATTGTACAAACTAGAATTTGTTGAAAACTAGAATTTTGATTTTGATACTATGTTATAGAAAGTCGAGTTGAAGTCTTATTTTAAGTACGTCAGCGAGCATTATTTAGTAACAGTAGCTCAGTTACTTCTATAAACTACAATTTAGGTTGTATTAAATTTAACTATAGTGAGTTATATTTTGAATTTTGATTATAATAACGGTCAAAAATTATAATTAGAAAAAAATTTATCTAATATTTTATTGATTTATTAAGTTATTCTGTTAACTATTTAAGGTGTTAAAAATAAACAGTGAGTAAAATACAATACTGCTTATTATTTTTTCGTTCAAACATCGATAACATAGGGTATTTATTGCTTTAGTGTCACATTAATTTGAAAACTATTATTTTTACACTAAGCTTACTGACACACTTCATTATAATAAACTTTGTTATATTTTTTATCCTTTAAAAATAAATAATAGTTTTTTTTTGAAACAGAATCATGTTGTCATTACATATATGATATTGAACTAAACTGTTTGTAATTGTAATTCAGTATTTTTTTAAACGTTGAAATAATTTAAGCAAGTTTTTGTATTTTTATTGTTTTACTTACTATTACGAAGTTCTAAAACAAAGCATAAGAAAATAAATAAAATAAAAAAAAAACATTAGATAAAGTCTGTAAAGCAGAAGCCTTGACTTTCGTATGCCGTTTTAAACAAGCTCGAACTTTTCGAGTTTTCTGTTGTGACTTATTAATGATACCTTATAAGGACGAAACCGGTCTCAGTCTACCGAAGCTTGTGGTCTGATGATCGAATTCGTATGATCAATATCGGTTTCCAATTGATACATTATTTTACGGCCTGAACCGGCTAATAAAATTAAAATTATACACAATAGATAGGTTAAATTATCATATCATAACTTTATTTTAACACCTTCATAATTATACTTTTTATGATATAGTTAATTCCTTAACTATACTTTGTTAGTTTACTTATACTTTAGAAGATTAAATTACAACAATTGTAATAACAGTAAACTTTTTTATCAATAAAATTATAATAATGTTTTACGTTTTTGTTTTCAATATAAAAGATCGTTTCAAACATATCTCGGTTATCAAAAGTGTATTCTTTATACTTTTTTATGTTATATACTAATCTTTAAAAATATTATTAGTTATTGCTTCCATTTTATATTTTTCTAGTCATTTTCTTTTTTTTTTAAAGGTATTCTGCATTTTTTTATATGTAAGAAATTAGAAATTAAGAATACGTATGTTTTAAACTTGTTGATGTTTTTAAAACTGCAAACAAAAGTAAATTATGTTAATTTTCATATTTTATAACATTAATAAATTATGACTGACAATGAAAAAAAAGGCATATCTATAAAATTTATAAATTCTTATGAAAATTTAGAGTACAAATTTAATACAAGAATTTTAGTTAAGTTTAAGCAGCAAATTCAAATCTAACCATAATAAATAATATCAAACACAACAGATATATTACATAAATTAACATTTAAAGTTTTAAGCTTTTTTAAAGACATTTATTTTTAATACACTAGCGTTATATGTTAAAAAATAAACTGCAGCAACACTTTTTAAATTTTTAAAACAAAATATTTTTATATATATTTTTGACTAAATTTACAAAGGTATATCGATCATTTTTATGATTTATAAAATCAAAGTTAACACTTTAAGAGAACTGTACTTTTTTATACAGTAAGAATCGTAACTAAAGGTTATATTTAAACTAACAAAATAAGAATAGAAAAAAAGATTTCTGTAAAATTATGCTTTACGGCTCTTAAACTACGTATTTTTTAGAACCCACTATTCTTTGATCGATTTTGATCTATAAAATTACTAAAGTATATAAGACCTTCAGTTTTTTGTTTTAACATTTTTAAAGGTATTTCAATTAAAAAAACCATAATGCTAAGCTATATAAGATATAGTTTTTTGTCTTTGTACTCTAATTAATACAGTGCTACATGATTAATAATTCATGTTAACTTGATATGGAAATTTCGTGGATTCAATGCTTTGCTCACATGTATTTTAAACAATCATAGTAGAGTTATTCTCTATTTCAGATTATTGTAATAAACTTTTAAGAAAAAAAAATTATTCGGTTTACGTTTAAAAAACTTTAGAATTTTTTCAAAGTTTTTTGTTAAAAATAACTATTGCACTTTTTTAAAGCCTTTTTTTATTATTTCAAAATGGTTGTGACACTAATAAGAAATATAATTTTTGTCTGTTTAGTTTAACAAATGCAAGCTGAAAAAACTTGTTTTAAACGCCATGTTTTGTTATTGAATATTAAATTTATAAATACAATATAACAGTATCATTAACATTCTATGACGTATGAAAAATGTTTTAAGAAATCATGAAAAAGTAGATTTTGGAAAGTTTTTTGGATTGTATATATCTCAATAAATAATTTATATTGATCTCAGTCAAGGTTTTATACACTTCTACTGCTTAATAGCTCAATAACATATGTAAAGCTTAAGTCAAAATAAAAATTTGTACAAGTTATGTGTATTTACGTTCAAGTTATATTCATTTTGAATTTACTAATTGTTTTCGACAGCGAAGTTTGGTTTCTAGCTGATAATGTAAATTAATTAGTAAGTAAAACAATTAAAGCCATTACTTAAAAAACCAAAAAAAATCTTTTAAAAAGTTTTACAATATTTGCCACAACTTTAACACTTACTTATTCTATACCCATATGATTTTATCTAAAATTTATGGTTTTCTTTTCAAATTAAACTAAAAACTAATTATTTCAAAACAAAAAGTTAAAGTTGTTTAGTTTTTAATGATTAAAAAACCATTAAGTTTGAAATTAACTTTTCTAAAAAAAGGTTTGATTAAATATATTGTTTATTGAGCCAAAAAAAATTGCTCAAATATTTGGTCCAATGACCTGGTGTGCGAAAAAACCTTTTGGTAATCGAGTCATACACCAGGATACAGTTTAAAGTCATGTTCAGTACAGATATTAAATGCGGAAAGTGCGCGACAGCAGCCAACGCACTACCAGAAATTGTACGACCGAATTGCTCAATTTTGAACAATCGCAGATTTCAGCCACGGTGAAACCTCGCTCTGGACTATATGCCCGCCTTATCGTAGTTGAGCCATCGCCAATAAATATAAAATCTTAATAATAAATTTTTCAAAATATTAAACAAAGTTTGTTTGTAATTTGTTCAAACAAATTCAAAAACAAAACCTCTATTCTACACAAGGTATGTAGATGATATATTCGTAGTCACACAAGACCAAACTGAACTAACAAACTTCTATCATGAAATGAATACTCTACACCCAAACTTAGAATTCACTTTAGAAAGATCTGTTGACGGAAAACTACCGTTTCTCGACACTGAAGTAAAACAAATATCAAACCAACTACACACAAATGTGTTCAGAAAACCAACAGACACAGGTCTAATAATGCAATATACTAGTATTTGTCCTAAATCTTGGAAACTCGGTTTAATAAACTTTTATCTAAACAGAGCGCTTAATATATGCTCAAATTTTACCGCTTTTAAAGATGAAATTACAAAAATTAAAAACTTATTACTCAAGAATCAGTATCCAATAAACCTTATTAAGTCAAAAATCAACAAATTTCTTTAAGCTCACAAAATCGACAATTCAACATTTAAACAAAATAAAAATATTAACACAAAAAATGAAAAGAAAACAGAAACCGTAAGCTAGGCTTATTTCACAACAGTTTACGTTGGAAGTTGTTCAATAAGATTCCAAAAACGAATAGCATCCATATTTCAAAAACCCAACATTAGTATTAAACCGGCCTACACCAGCAAAAAGGTTTCTGATTACTACAACAACAAAAGTAAATGCTCGGAAGTATTTGACGCAAATGTTATTTATAAATATATCTGCTCTGCAGATCAGAGCATCTCTTACATTGGAGAAACATCACAACAAATATTCCGACGAATTACAGACTACTGCGGAACAGATAAAAATAGCGCAATATTTGAACATCTTTTAATTGCACATCCTGTCAAAACTCTAACATTGTTCAAAATTTTAAAGATTTAAAACGATCTTAAGAAGAGCAAACTTTACAGCCTGTAATCAATATTGATTGAGGAAGAGCGACCTAACTTAATACGCAAGTAGCATTAAATGGTAAAACAAGATTGTTAACAATCTATTAATAAACATACTTTTAGTTTTAATTACTGAAATTCTAATTTTTGTATTTATTTTAATTTATTCATACGTCATAATTTAAAGTTGTTATTTAAGTTGTTCACTTTAAAAAAAAATTTCAAATTTCATTTAAAATTTATCACTTGACAATGAATCTTGTATGATTTTGAAAAGCTTTGTGTAATAAAACATAAAAAACAAAATAAATAATCTTTTGATATTAAGATGCAAATGGTATATAAATAGTGTTTTACTTCTAAAGTAATCATTTAAATCATCAGACAATATTCTGCTTTAAATGTTAACTTGTATAAGTATTCATTTATGTAATCTAACTCAAACATACTGAGTTTAATTAAGCAGTGCATTTGTAAATACAATTTGAAATATAGAGTCGCTTTAGACTGTACAAAATTTGAATTTTTTGAAATAAGGTTTATTTCAAAAGGCGTTGTTATTTGTAAAATAAGTTCAATTTACGTTTTACCGTTTAAATTTTATAATGTAAATAGTCAATTATCATATTATAATTGTATTATATGTTCAATAAACAGTTTTTGAAATCATACTTAATATGAAATTTATCAATTAATTATATAATATTCAAGGTTGTAGCAACCAAAAAAGCACTACTATTTAAGAAATCAATGATGTTTTATTATCTTACGTTTAGTTTGTATAAAAGTTTCATTTCTAAATATTAAAAAAAAATTGTTAAAAGTAATATGAATCTTAAGTTTTTTTAAGTTGCCAGTTTTAATTAATACTATTACAAAAGCTAAAAATTACAAGTTTAAATTTTCTTTAAAATATTTGTTTGTTGTTAAAACTTTAGTGAATTCAAATAACATGTATAACTTTTCAGTTCGTTTGAAGGTTTCACGCAACAATTAAGTTTAAGTGTAAAATCTGTATCCTAGTTATCGAACGAGACTCAAGTTTTACTTTGGATCTAATTTTGATATATAAAATCAGTTTAGTGTTAAATGTTTATTTATATAAAAGTGAAAATTAAATATTTATGTTTTGCAAAAGGTTACAAAACACTTCCAAGCTCTTAACAATAAATATAATTAACTTTAAAATGCTTTTACTTTTGTTCTACCATAATTGAATGATTGCTGAAATAAGTTCTAGTTTGTAAAATTTATAAAAACTATTTTTATTTTTTTGCATTTCTAACTAACTTTTTAAACTTGTTTTTTTTTTTGTTGCAAACTCTTAACTTTAATCGAAACTTCAGAAAACCTTTCAATCCTTATAAAATACATTTATAATTTTTATTAAAATGCTAATTACTTATTCAATCGGTTTAATTTCTAAATTTATTTATCTACAAAGGCAACAATTTTTCTCCCTTAAGGGATCTTCAGGCCTGTAAAATAAAATAAACATAAGACGATGGACAACTTAAAAAATACAATAATGCATAAAATTATAATTGAATTCAAATTAAAATTAAAAAATGTATAGTGCTATTACTATATAATTAATTAACAAAATTAAAAGTTTTATAATAATAAAAAAGACTTTTTGAATTTTAAATATGATATATACTTACAATAGATGATTTGTTCTATATAGATTTGGATTTAGCATATAACAACACAAAACAAATTTGGGAGAAGAATCCCTTAGGGGAGAAACATTGTTGCCTTTGTAAATAAATAAATTTAAAAATTAATTTTGTCTCCAAAACCAAAATTGTCGAGACCTGTTGTGCCCAAGGAATAATCCTTGCATATATACAATTGGTTTAGTTAGATAATACAACTATTATAGACTTTCATCAATAATATCGAGTTGAACAGCTAATTCACATTAAATGTGCAGTACCGTGTTATTGTTAGTACGTCAGCATTGAAAGCAGTTGACTTTAATTTTTTAGACATATTTTAAATAACTAATTAGATAAAATCGTTAACTCATTTCTACATTTATCTTTAATTTGCGTGTTTTAAATAAATCATGATATTCAACTAAAATACTTTTTTTAAGTATTTTGCAGTTAGTAAATATGTAAAGTAATAGGCTAATTTCTAGGTAATAAATTAAACTTGCTTCTTAAATATAACATTAAACTTTTTTAGTTCTCTCAAACATTACAATACAAAATAAACACTTATACTAACGTTTCAGATAAAAAAAGAGATCCTTCGAACTTTAGTATAATTAAACACAAAATGATTCATTTGTTTACCTTTATAAACTATATCCATTTACTTAAAGGGAAGTTGGTTTAACTGCAAAAATTTTTACAGTCTAAACAGGCTCATTTGATGTTCATCTTTAATATTATAAATTTACATTAGGGTTTTTTTTAAATTTAAACAATAATACAAAATTTATACTTTCGTATCAAAATAAATTACCTAAATTTAAATTTAAAATTTATTTAAAATTAATACTTATAGTGACTTAAAAAGAAATATCTAACGCAGTAGTTCTTAACCTGTTATATTAAACGTACTACTTATTCTACAATTTTTCAAATTTGTAAGATAAAATTAATTATTTCATCATTGCTTATGAAAAAAAAAAACTTCTAGACTGTTTTCAACAATAAGTTTATAAATTTTGTTTTTATTAACTCGCTAAATTTTTAAAAGCCTTATATAAAAATAAGGCTTTATCATAATCAGATTTTATTGTAAAACTGTTTCGTTATGCAATAATAAAAAAGCAAGTGCTATCTTAAGCTTAGATTTTTTCTAAATTCTCACGCTAAATAAAAAAAAAACAAAAATAAAACATCAAGTTAAATTTGAAATACCTTTATACTTCATAAAGTAATTAAATCTTTTTTTTTTTAATTTAACAGTTGTTTGATATTGAAATAAATTTAAAATATTTGTTAAACAATTATATAATGCTAATTTTAACATTATGAGAATATTAGTAAAATATTATATTTAAAATTCGTGTTTTAAAGCCTTTATAAATTAAGTTTATCTTTCTGTTTAAAAATTAACAAAATTAAGTTAATTTTATTTAAAATATTCAAAATTGTTTTTATTCAAAATTAGAGAATGTGTATTCATCCAGTTTTTTTAAATTAAGATTATAAATATGAATTAATATATTGTTGTACGTTGTTATATTGTTCTATGTAAAACTTCAAATAAAACCTTTACATTAAAATTTCATTACAAAACTTACAACATTTTTTTTAACAGTTGATTACTAACAAAACAATGTTAATGTAATAAACTGTAAAAATAAATATTTGATAAAAATCTCCTTAAAGACATTTAAGTCGAGAACTTTATACTGTTTAATTTAAAACAAGTTACAATATTATAAAACTACCACATTTTATTCATTCTAAACAACTTGCGCTGTTTATAAAAATTCGTCTAACAAAATATTAGAAGCGTGCAAAAGTTAAGCTCTGTTCAAAATGACTGATTGTTTAAAATTTTCGCAGTTCATAAGTATATCCGTGAAAACATAACGCTTTGCAAAAATTTTGCCGTGCAAAAATGACCCTGCGTGCAAAAGTGACGACCGTGCAAAAGTGTCTCCTCGTGCAAAAGTGACGCCGTGCAAAAGTGTCACCTCTACAAAAGAATCGCCGTGCAAAAGTTACGCCGTGCAAAAGTGTCACCTCGAGCTAAAGTTACGCTCGTGCAAAAGTGACGCCGTGCAAAAGTGTCTCCTCCTTCAAAAGTGTCCCCTCGTGCAAAAGTAACGCCGTGCAAAAGTGTCTCCTCGTGCAAAAGTGAAACTCGTGCAAAAGTGACCCTTCGTGCAAATGTGACGCTCGTGCAAAAGTGTCTTCGTGCAAAAGTGACGCTCGTGCAAAAGTGACCTGTCCCCCTAAATCTTAGCCTTCAAAATCTAACTTAAACTTTGAAACTTTCAAAGTTAACACTTATGTTTTCTTTTAAAAAATTAAGTTAAACAAAATAAAAATTTATCACTACACTTCAAATAAATAAACTCAAACATATCTGCATATGCTATTTTAACTGCACCACAATAGTTATAACAAAATTAAAAATAAATCATGAGTTGTGTCTAGTAATGCAGTTTTAGAATTAAATAAATGGACATATTTAAGTCATTTTGATAAAACACTTAGTGTTTAATCTTCCTTGTTTTCATTATTTAAGCTAGTTTTATAAATATTCAAGCTATTTTAATTCACATTAACTTAAAAAATTTTTTTTACTCAATTTAGAGCTGCTATATCTTCTGCAAACATATATAAAATGTCAACTTTTTTGCTACAAAAAGTAAATAAGTATTGAAGATTAGATAAACATTTTTGTGGTAAAATAAATTCATAAAAACTTCTTCTATTTGGACCTCAACTACAAAAAAAATTAAAATTAGTTATTAGATTTGAAGAGATGTCATTACCTAAACAAACGAAACTGTCTGAGAATGAAAAAATTAATTTATGTTAAAAGTATTTATTAAAGATAGATATTATTTATAAAAGTAGAAATTTGTGTTTGTAAATATGTTGTCATCACAGCATACTTTTCACTAAAAAAATAAAATTATTTTTTGTTTTATCAAAAACAGTTATAACTTAGCTTTGCGATTTTTTACTGTAAAACGATTTTGTTTTATTAAATAAGTTGATTAATTAAATTGTAACCAGTTAAATTATAACAATTATAGTAAACTTTACTAAACAGTAATTAATTTAGAGTATAACAGTTATAGCCTAGTTGATGTCAATAACTATTATCTGACATCAACTACATTTTGCTTTATTTAGAAACATTTCAATAATTGTTAGATTAAAACTAAGATATTATTTTAGTTGGAAATTGTATGCTACATTACGCAAGTTCAATTAAAATTAAGTTTCAACTTAAGAAGTTTAATAACTTGTACAGGTTTTTTACATTATGCATTTTATTAAATTCAATAAATAAATTAAACGTGACTTCCCGTTCAAAAGTGTCTTTGTGCAAAAATGTCCCTTAATGCATATTTGACATTTAATCATTTCAAATATTCCGACTGTTTAGAGCTTGAAAATAGATTGAAACTTGCTAGATTTCTTTTAATGGTGCAAATAGCACCAAATTAAACTTAAGCAAATTTGAAAATAAAAGTTTTCAAACAAAAAAGAAATAAAAAAATAAGTCTAGGGAGTGTTTTTATTTTCAATAAAAACTATTTTGCTATTTTAAAATTAAATAGTTTTACAATAACTTAACAAAATCTAAATACTAACTTTAAAATCTTGTCAAAAAACTTGTGGTATTAATTTTTCTTTTTTTTGTTAATATAAAGTTAGAGCATTAACTTTAAATTTGACATATTTAAAACATAGATTTGTATTTTAAGTTATAATTTAAACAAAAATAGGTTCTTAACTTATTTAAAAATAAGGAGACATGTATACAAGACTAACAATTCAAGATTTTTATTTTTCGACTGAAGTTTTTGCTTTATTTTAGTTTTGCAAACAAAAAACGTGAATAGTTAATCTTGAATTTTTTCAACATATTTTATCTAAAGTTCATATTTGAAACTACTTTTTTCAAAACAAAATACAGCCATTTATACTGAAATTTGACATAAAAATGTACTCTCTGATGTCGTTACGATTTTTCTTATCAATTTAATAATAGATTTTTTTAAAACTTATATAATTATTAAAAGCTTTAGATATATACACCAATATTGTTGATCTGTGTTTGGTAATTTAACTTTAATTTGTTTTTCAGCCTGATTAGCTATATAAATTAACTCGCACTAATAATATTATAATGGTATTCGCAAAACTAACATAAGTAATAATTCAATTGTTTATGTTTTACTTAACTATCTATGACGTCAGTTGTTTTTTTATTGAATAATTAGTTTTTAGTCTTATAACTTAAATTTGTAATAAATATATACTTTTGAGTATTAAAAGTCAGGACAGAACATTAGAACAAAAATACTGAAAACAAAATACTGAGCAAATGAATTAAATAAAGGCGAAAATAAAAATTAGGAATAAAACGTGGATAACCATTAACATTTTAACTTAGTTTTTTGTTTAAGTAGAGTTTTATAACTTTTAAGTTCAAAACTGTGAGAAAAAATTTTTTTTTTTAATCATATGTTTATGTTTTAAATTAATTTAAGTTTGTAATGTAGATAAAACCAAAAATTTATACTTAACAAATAACTACAATACGTAATTTTAAAGTAAAATCGATGTATTTAATTATTATTGGAAAGAGGACTTTAATTATCATAAACAAGTTTTTAGTTTTACAGGTGTACGTACATTTTAAAACAATTAATTAAAATATATTAATATATCTACGAAATTAGCTACTTTTTTAATTAGAAACGCAACAATATTGAACATTTACTTTTCTCTAAAAAAGAAACCTCTAAGGTCATTATAGTTATAAATCAAAAGAGTTTAACTAATTGCTTATATTAATTTTTATTTTTTCTAACTGAGAAGATATACTCTGTTATATTATTTAGTACACCTTAAACATCTGTTTGATATAAATCCTAAAGATTGTAATTTACAATAGTTTTAACTTTTTTAGTTTTACTAAAGCTATTGATTGTAACCTTTAAATTTACCTAAAACATTTTAAATCGGAGTTTTAATCAAAAACAATAAACCTTAAAGTCTAGCCTAAAAGTTACAGTTTAAATCATCTAAATTTGTGTTAAAAAATATTAATCTAAGGCCATAATTTATTTAAGTAAAAATTAAGTTTAATTCTAAGAATTTCAACGAAGATTACTTAGTTATACTGATTTAAATGGAGCTTTATATGAAACAGTCTTTATAATTATTTTTAACTGATCTATTTCATTATTTTAAAACATAGATAATAAAAATGTACCAATTAACTTATAAAATGTTTTCAGCTGTAAATACTTTTTGACTTTTCTTAGTAAACATTATAAAAATGTCGAAAATTACTATTTTCATAGTCAAAACAAAGTTGTGTGAACATTGTCTTGACGTCACTAATAAATCAATACTTTATTTATATTTTTGTACTATATATACTTTTCGGCATAATAGTGTTGGTTATTATAAGGGTTTTATGTATTATAGTTTTTACTAGCACTAAATTTTTTTAAAATAGTAGCTAAAAGGAAGAAATCAGCTTAGAAAACTTATATGAAGTTGTTAACGTGGTAGTAAAAAGTTTTTATGCTTTTACTAAAACTTTTACTACAATAAATTTGTAAGTAAAAGTTTCTGTCAACAAAATTTAAATAAGTAAAATTTTATTATTTTGGTGTAGTAACTATTAATAACTGTATTAAAAACACATATAATAAAGTTGTGAAAAATGTTCAAAGTAAAAGAAAACTTTGAATATTCTTTTTTTATACTGCTATCAACATTTTATAAGTGCATGAAATATGAACATCAAACTTTAATATTTAAAAGTTATAAAACCATTACTAGAAAATAAAAAAGATAGTTTTATTGTTTAAATAATTACTACTGTATGACATAAATAGATTATTTTAAGACTTAAAATAAGTTGGATAAAAATTACTCTTGGACTTATAAAAATACTATTAAGTTTTAGAAAAATATAATATAAGTAATTAGCCAGAATAAACGGATTAACAAAAATGTTAGAAAACAATTATAATTGATATTCATTTGGTATGTATAAATATTATACAAAATTTCTTCTGACAATATAGATAAATATTATTTTTTTTAGTTCAGCAGTTAAAACCTTATTTTACATAGTTTGTTTGCTTTATTTACATAGTTATAAGCATATAGAAGCTGCAAAAAAGAAATTTTTAGCTGTCCAAGTTGACCATTCTTTACTAGATAATAAAAAAAGTATTAACCCTCATATGCATATAACTTAATAAATATAAAGCTTGATTTTGTTTTAGTAATCTTTTTAACTTAGAGTTTAATACTTTTTACAAATAAAATGAGTTTTAATTATATTGTATAATAAACAATGTAACAAAATCATTTAGCTTATAACTGAAAACTGTTTAGATTTACTAAAATTTGATTATATGTTACTTCAGTTAAAAGATAATACTTTTATTCTGCAGTAGCATCAACTAACTATACTAGAAATACTGCAAATAAGTTTGTTAAGAAATGATTGAAATAAGAACAATATTTGTAGTATAAATAACTTTTTTTTAAATAAATTTAATAAATTCATAATTTAAAATTAACAAAATTACATCTATAAAAGTTTAATGAAAAAGTATTATGATTGCAATTAAACTTATCCGACAGTTATAATTAAAACTTATTCTACTGTTTACCTCACGAATATCATATAACAACCAATGATTTTTTAGAAGTATTTAAACTCTACAACAATTTTTTAGAGAGGCACAATGACTTTATCGAGTTTTTACAGCCGGCTGATTTAATATTGAAGATCTTATAAATTATTTAATAATAATTGTTTGTTGAAATACTTAAAAATGTAATTTCATTTATATTTAAACAATACGAACGGCCTAAACAAGTTGATAAACAGATTTATTAAACAATAACTTATTACAATGGTTTAAGTACTGCTTCATGATTAAAGATAGGTTATTTTAAAACTTAAATAAATATAAGCAACAATTATAATTTGGTTATTCTATAAATTTTAACAAAACATGTTTACTTGTCTGCGTTAGGCTGTTTAAATACAAAAATTCATTTAACAAAATTTATGAAGATGAACTAAATTTTATGTTAATATAATGTGTATAAGCACTATATGAAACTTTTATGACAAGAATAAAATTTTTATCTTTTTTTTTTTTAGCTGGAAAAAGAATACATTATCTACTCTTGATTAGTTTTGTTGACATCATTATAAGCGTAGAAATATTCTATAAAAAGCTGCACCAAAAATAGGTATTAGATTCTTAGCTTTAAAAATAAAAATACTTTATTAGATGTAAAAATGTTGTTAACTTGGTAACTTGTAAATGAAGTACTTTTAAATATGTGAACATAATGCTCATTTTGCTTTATAGCAACCTATCTCGATTAAAATATAATACTTATAGGAAAGTAAAATTGTTTTATTATTATTTGTTTATAATACAATGTAATAACATCACCAATCTAAACAACAGTTTACTTTAAGAAAAAGATTTTATTTATTACTTATTCTGACTTTTGAATGTGATTCAAAACTTTTAATTTTATTCATAAGTAGCTTCTACTAACTAAACTATAAAAAATAGAGCAGCTGTTGAAAATTAAATGAAATAAAAAGAAGATCTGTAGTATATATACATTTTGTGTTAGATAATTGATATCAATAAAAAAACAATCCAGAGGTTAATTAAAAAAAAATACAATTGCAATTTTTTTGCGAAATACAAATAATATTTAATCTTGTTCGTTAAAAAAAATAATTTATTCTTCTGTTAACGTCATGAACATACATTAGCAATTTATGAACTATTTTACAGTATTTGATTTGACTTGAACCATAAGCAGAGTTTGTGTTGTAATACTTACATTCAAAACTTACTGATTTTTTTGTATAATAATGAGGGAAAAACTGAATTAGATTTCATATTAGTCTTAAAAGTTTTCGAGATTTAAAATTTTAAGTTTTAAATAGTAAACAACATCATAAATATGGGTCAATAATGTAACTTTTAAAATATAGTCAAATTAGTTTTTGCATTAACTTCTAGTAATTATAATTAAAACTTTGCTATAACAAGCAGTTTGAAAGTAGAATTTATGTATTCAATTATAGTTTTTATGCAACTAGTTAGTGGTAAGAGGAGTTTATTTAAAAAATATAGTTATACAACTAAAACGTACTGCAAAATAACAAAAAAGGAGCTCTAAATATTCTCTTGATAACAAATAATTTTAGTCTTAACTTAAAACATAGATAAACTAAACACTTACTAATCGAATAAAGGATTTAATTGTCTAATATCATTAAAATTAAACAGCAAACGATTCAACTTATTGTATGTATTAATTTTAATCGTTTAAATAATAAGTGAGCCCTTTTGAATTCGCAAATTTATACAGTCTAAACCGGCTGACTTTGTGTTTATATAAAAAATCAAAGTTTAAATTTTCTTAATAGAAATATGAATTTATTTCGTAAGTGTTTTTGACAAACTAAAAATTTAAAAAAAAAAAACATTTGTTTTAATTATTTGGTAGATATATAAAATTTATCGAAACTTCAAAATAAATACACAAAGTATGTTTACTCTTTTTTACAAAATACTGACACCATAAAAAAATTTAACCGATGTAAAAGGTATTTATTTATAAAGAGAGCAGTATTGTTAATGTTTTCATTCTAACTCTACCTATACTGCAGCAATAATACCAAATATTAAAAAAATTGTAACAATAATATTATAAAAAGTAAGTATATGAATTTAACACTCATACTAACTTTTCAAGAAAAATAAATAGACCTTAATAATAATTTCATCATGATATAACAGCAAATGGTTAATTTAACATGGCATTCAAATTTTATTCATTTGTATAACATTTGTTGCGTAATTTCTCATAAGTTTGTACAACCTAAAACGGCTAATTTCATTTAACCAATAATACTGATTAAAAGTATTTGACTTAACTTAATTATGATTATTTCTTGAAAATAAAAGTTTTTAGAACTTCCAGCTCTAACTTTTTTTTTTCAAACTTAGTACACTCGAAATTTAAATTTGTTCATTAGCTTTAAAATCTATCACTTAACTAGAAAAGTTTATTTTTTGCACGTTAACGGTTTTGATTATAAAGAACTAAATAAATACGTAAAACTTGTTAACAGATACGGCAGCAATGGTAGTTTTAATAAACATTCTTAAGATATTGTGTGTTTTATAAAGGTTCAAATACAGCCAAAGTACAGGGATAACAGTTCATTATTTCAACAAACATTGAGATACTAAACGTTAAAAAATAAAAACGGTACAGAAAGTTTGTACATACATTAAAAACACGAGTATAAGTGTATATATGTATTACTTAATCATGTTGGCTGGCTTTATATTAAAAAACATTACGCTTAAAAAATTCAACAAAGCTTTCTTTTGAACTTATTTTAATTGATTGAAGTACTTTCAAATACGTCGCAAGCACAATATTATATTTATATGAAATATATATCTGTAACACTTATATATATGTATATCTAAGTTTAAATGCGAGTATTTATGCAATATGGTAAAGTAAAAGAAGCAAACAAAATTTTTTTAAAGTTTTGGAAACATTAAATCTCTAAAACTTTTAAATAGGGTAGTGTATTTGAATAAAGATATTAGCAGCGCATTAAGTTCATTATTGGTTAGCATTTTTTATTCGGCAGGGTAGTTTTACCAGAACTTATCTTTAGCGAGTTTGACTTGTTATTAGTGGATATAAATTTGCTGATTTTTTTTATTTAAAAACTAAGATTAAAAAAATTATAATCATAGTAAATATCACAAGTTTTTTAAATATTCATCTATTTACATCCTAAATGCTTACTTCATTTATAAACCCTAAAGTAATACCCCAATAACATTATTTATTTAAGTAAAACTAACAAATTATTGTAAGCTTTTTCATTATAAAGATAATAAAGGTAGCTGAAATAATCCTTATTTTATTGAAACTTTTTATCAAATAGTGTTAATGGTATTTTTTTAGTGTTAAAGTTAGTTACTAATAACATTTCGACAATATAAATGTGGTAGCTCACATGTAAAATTTTAAAATTAAAAGAAAATGTCAGACGCTTTAAGCTGTTCAAATACTTATTGATAATTTCAGCGTTAAAATTATTAAAATAAAAGAAAATTATATTTCTTCGTTTGGCATAATAAACTGTGAACATTGCTATGACGTCAGTTAAAATTAAATATGTTTTTATTGTTATAAGATTTGTTGGTGTAATACTTTTTTTGTTACATTTTTACTTAAACATTTCAATCGACTAATAAAGATAAAATAGTTACTAATCTGAGTTATTGTTAAACACATAAGATACAAAAATTTAATAACTAGCAATTTTTTTACGCAAATAAATATATAGTAGCCCTTAGAAAACATATTAAAGCATTCTTACTTATTTTAATACTACCTTAAATATTGTTTAGTGAACGATAAAAAAAAGCGCTAGAAAAAGTTTGGTCTAGGGACCTAGTGTACAAAGGAACCTTTCGGTTATCGAGTCGTACACCACATGCTTATAAAATTTCTTACGAGCTGTTACATTTAGTCTTTTTATTTAATTAAATATTTAAATCTTTAATTATGAATAATCAATTAAACGAAAATAAAAAGTGAAGAAAATAAAACTAAACGAAAATTAACTGAACTTTGTTTTTAATAATGTACTATGAATCTCAGTTAGTAACATAAAAACTAATAAATATATGGACAACTTTAAATTAACTTAAAAAATATTATAAACAACACTAATAACAAATGTGTGAATACTTGAATTATAGGTTACAAATTCTTTAAAGAAAGTGAAATGTAATAAGCTCAATTTTTTTTTTATAAATATTTTTGTTAAAAAGGAAACTTTTATCTTATTTAATAACTTAACTTGAACAGTAAAAACAATTTTACATTTAAATTGTTAAATAAACTATTGTAATTTTTTTTAAGAATTAAAAGAAGTGGTTTTTACAATAACTGAAGTTATTTTTTATAAAATATGAAGATAAATACTGTAAAATTTGTGCTTTTAATAAGAAAGAAGATAAAAAACTATGATAATTTTAACAATAGTGATATTAACTACGACAATTTTCCTTATATTTTAAAATATATAAAATTAAAGTATAATAATTAGTATTTAAAAAGTAATATTAAACTATAAGTGAAATTTGTTACTAACAAATTTGAATAAGCAATTTTTTTTTTTATCAGACCAATAAAAGATTTAATACAAACCAATTAGAAAACTTTTTAACTTTAATTAAAATTGTCGAAAAGTTTTTAATAACCTTAAAACATTATAATTCTATTGTAAATGTTTTAGTTGGTAATGACTTGATTAAAGTCAGTAACAGTTTTTTCATTAACGATCACGAAAAACATAAAAGCTTTTTGTGTCTTAAGAATATCTAAAAAGAAGTATAAAACACAGTTCAAGTAACATATCGTAGTATGTCTTATATAAAATATTTCATACCTAATATATATATTTATAAATGGTTTTAAAATAAATCTTACAATTGAAGTAAAAATGATGTTTTAATTTATTTTTAAATTTATATGACTTTATTCTTACAGCTTAAACCGGCTAAATATCTATTTTAAAAAAGTTTTTTATATAACTTGTAAGAAGATTTTTAACTGTTTTTTTTCTTTAAACTTTAGGTTTTTAATTTTTTATCTTATAGCTGTATTTATTATACATTTTTTACTGTAATAATACTAATAAATAATATTACACCGATAAAAGGTCAATGAAGAAGAAAAAAATAATATTTAATCAGAAGCTTTACTGAATTTATTATCTTTACAAAGGTTTTACGTTTTACGTTTCACCCCACAGGGACCTTTAGACCTGCAAAATAAAGAAGTATCTAAATAAAATAAAGCAAATCAATTAATATAATCAAATTTATTAATTTGAAAATGTTTTAAGTTAATATAACATTATTATAAATAATGTTTCAAACGTTTTTTTTTTATATTTCTATTATTACATCTTCGACGGACATGAAATAATTAGGACAGCAAAAAATAAGAACACGTACTTAGTTAAAAACTTTATTAACTTTTATTGTATTCTCAGTAATATGATCTAGCTGCAGAAACAAGATGGCAATATTTTTTTTTTTAACTACAAGGTATAATATTTTAATGTTTTTGTTTATTGTCTATAAGTTCTTAGCTAGAATATCTATATAATCGTTATCGTTGGACTTTCAAAATTGCAAACAATAAATAAATAGGCAGTTTTTTTGATAGTATTTTCCAAGCTTATTAAAACAAAAACTAAACGACTAAAACAAAAAAGCAAAGTTATTTTAGGCTCAGTGTAATCTAAATATTTTTAATTATATATATTAGAAAATTAAATTCTTATTTACTATGTAAATTAAGTATATTTTATTGTAATTTTAAAATTGTTTTAAAAGAATATTTCAAAAACAATAAGTATACACAGAAATTAATGTTAAAAATGGGCAGTAGTTTAATTTTGTGACTTTGTTTTTTGAATATTTTTACTAGAGTTTAGTCGAAAAAATTGATTAATAATAAAATGAATAGATCAAAAAAAAACTTTTCAAGTATAAATATACATTTTTATTTGAAATTTTTCAATTTCATAGTAACTAATTTTACTGACGTCATAATAACAGAACCACAACACTTAAAACAAACATATTTCATATATGTAATGCTTATCTAATATTTTAATGACTTGCATTTCGTTGATGTTTTTACAGCCTAAACCGGCGGAAATTTTAGTTTAATTGTAATTAGTACTAAACATTCAAAATAATAATTAACATGACATTTTATTAACTTCATTAGTTTTTTCTTTATTCTCTCAAACTTACAATCTACATAGAAGTTTTTCTGTGATTATTTAAACTTTTTTTTTGTGTTTTATTTTTATTTTAACTTTTTGTATGTATTTGGTACATTTTTGTACCGTTTAGCTTCTACTAAGTATCGAAAAAATTTAATTGTGTTAATAGTAGCACTGCTTTTAGTGTCTCGCTTTGATTTAAGAAAACTCTACTCATTACTTAAAACTCTTCATTTTTTTGAAAATAGGAATTTTCTGATTTTATATTTAAAAGTCTTGGTTTTTAATAAAGGTGAAGAAATATTATAGATAAAAGTGATGATAAGTTGACTTGCAAGCACTAAAGCTTAAAGTTTATTTTTATTGTTTACTAAAGTTATAAAAACGTTTCAATTATTTTCTCTGAGGTTCATTTAGAAACTTTCTAGATTAAATTCACATTATAATTATTGAGCCATGTTTAACTTTTTTTATCTTAACAAAATTAGACTTATTCAGTTGTACTATTGATTTAGTAAAGTTTTAGTTAAAGCACAATATACATTCAAACAATACTAAATTATTTACGGTTTTAAACTTACGTTTAAAAAGTTTTTCCCTAATTTCCATAATTTATTATTATGACATATTTGCTTTTTTTCACACAAACTATTTTTTCAAGCTCCTTTAAAAAAAACATCTCCAACATCAAATTATATTAAATAACCTTTGTTATAAAACTATTATAACAAAAAAAACTTTAAACTAGGTATTTATAAAAATTAATAAAATAATTAAAAAAAAATACAAACTTAAAAATCAAATTAAAGCTATTGAGTATTATCCAATATTTATTTTAATAGTTTATTTCAAACAAAACAATGTTTCACACCTATACTTGCATATAGGAGATCCTCTATATATCTATCCTATAAATCTCCTTAAAGAAGTTTAAGTCGAGAACTTTAAATTGTTTTATTTAAAACAAGTTACATTACTATTCATTATTATTATAAATATATTAACACATTTATTTTTCAAGTAAAATTATTTTATAAAAAAAAACTCCTTTAGAACAATACTCTGACAAAATTTAAACTAAAAATATTTTAGCGTGTTAAATTTTTATCTTTTTTATATAAATTTTAACCTATCACTCGAGTATTCACGTAGTTGTTATTAGTATTGTTTGTCTCCTTTTATAAGTTAATTTAAAGTTATAAAACTTTATTGAAAAAACTATTGCATTTTTACACTAACTTTATCTAGATTTATTCTCTGTTAGCATGTAAGAATTGTCACTAAAACTTCAAGACGTATTGTCGTTTCTTAGAACAAACTAGTCAGTCGTATTTCTAATTGTTTTTGTAAAAATTAAATGTTAGTTTATTAAATTATATTTTATTTACGTTTTTTATCTCGCATACTTTTATAGCAGATAAGACTTTAAATGTGTAAAGCAGTGATAGATAATGTTATATATAAGTGATTAGTGGTAATTTATGCAAATAATTATTCCATAAAATTGTAATCTTGTTGGATTGCTAAATAGAAATGAACTTATTGAAAAAAATAGAAGCCATTACTTCAACAAACTAAAACTGTTTTGTAAGCATAAAAAACTTAGTTCTGATGGAAAATTTTCTTTAAGTTTAATTTTGGTTTTTATTACTATATTGTTATTGAAATTTTTACGAGAATATAAGAGCTAAAAAGAGAATTTTCAATTATTTTTGAAATTAATTTTTTTTAGCCGATTTTAACTGTGAACAATATTATCAACTAACACATTTACTAATTAAAATGTAACCGATTGATAATATAACAGTTATATCCTAGTTGTTCATGGTTAACAAAATTTTACAGCAGCTGCTTTTATTTAGAATCATTCATTTATTCTGGATATTGTTTTACCTATTAAACATTTTATAACAAAAAGGTTTGATTGCCAAACTATTTCTGAGGTTTTATTTTAGTTAAAATTAACTTTCGCTACAAGAATTTCATAGTTTTTAAAAAATCAATCAATCATTTCTAAAACCTTTAAAACTGTTGATTTAAACAAATTTTAAAGATTTTATTTTTATGTTTGATACTTAAATATTTAATAAAATTAAGGTAATCATTAATTATTAAATTAAAATTAAAAATATAATAAAATTCGACTTTTAGGTAAAACCCAAAACTTAAATTTAAGACTAAGATATAACATTTATTTTTAACGTAAAGCTTATAAATTAACTAAAGCTTTTTTTACAACTCGTTAGTGTAAGTTTATACAAACTTTAAGCTTAGTTGTACAACTGTTCCTATTTTTTGAACAAAATAATAGAAGCTTTCGATTTTCTCACAAATATAAACAATTTTAATTTCAATTCAAGTATTCAACAATTGAACACTTATATTGACTTTTGACAAAAACAACAAACTCCTTAACGTCATGGTGATGAAACAGCAAATGTTTCATTTAGTTGTGTATTTGAAATTTATTTGTATACAAAGAAAAAGGTTCATCCTCTTTTCGTTGAGTTTTTACAGCCTAAACTTGCTGAATTGATAATTAATTATAAAGTTTTAATATGCATCAGCCTACACACTTTCATTATACTAAAAGCTGCTTAAGCTCACAGTTTAATGTCGATTTTAATCATTTTATTTTGAAGTTCTTTTTTATTTGAATTTTTTGTTTGTGATTGTTGCTTTTAAAATATTTTAAGTTTAAATTTTCATCCTGTTCATTAAGTTTTTACAGCCTAAATCGGCTGAATAGATACTCATCTATATAGTTGTAAAATACATTAGTATACACACTTTTATTACATTAAAAGCTGCGAGAAATTCCAGTTTTAAGTTAAGTATTAAGATTTACTAAGTTTCTCTCACATCATTGTGCGGACAAGTGTTAACAGGTTAAGGCAGTGAAACACTTTTAGTAGTTCGAAATGTTTAATTTCATGTTAAAATATTTATTTTATCTTTGTGTTATTGCTATGATGTCAGTAATAAATCACTTTCTACTTTTGATTTTGCATAGTAATAAATGTTTTTCTTAATATATATTTCATGTTATTGTTCAACTCAGTATAGCGTACTTTTCATGAAAAATAAGAACTAAAACGTTTTTTATTTTAAATTTCAAAATTCTGTTCAGCCAGATTTAACTTTGAATAATATTATCAATTAGCACACTTACTAATTAAAATGTAATTGATTAATATTTTAACAGTTTTATCCCAGTCTATCTTGGTTATTTAAATTTTACGTAAGTTATTTTTTACAGAATCTTTCATTTATTCTAGAAGTTATGTAGCTATTAAAAAATTAAAAACAAAACATTTTGATTGCTAAACTATGTATAAGTTTTTATTCTAGTTGGAATTAACTTTCGCTAAAAGCGTTTCATTATCAATAAAAAAATCAATCAATAATTTCTATAGCCTTTAGGACTGTTTGATTTAAATAAGTTATAAAGATTTCAGTTTTTTTCTTGAAATTCAAAAATTTAATGAGAATAACGTAATCATTGAAGACAATTCTAAGATTTTAATTAAAATAAAGTTTGTTTTTTAGTCAAAATCCTATCTTAAATTTGACATTTAGTTAGAATATTTATTTTTAAAGTAAAGCTAACACATCTATTTAAAAAATTTTTACAGTTTAGTTAGTGGTACTTTTTGCAAAATTCAGACCTAGTTGTACAAATATTCCTATTTTTTGAGGAAAATAAAAGAAAAAAATTATATTTTCTCACAAATAAAAACAGTTTTAAATTAAGTTTGAATATTTACAAATTGAACACTTATATTAAATTTTGACAAAAATAATAAATAAATTTCTCTAACGTCATGGTGTTAAAACAGCAAACGTTTTTGTAGTTGTGTATTTCAAATTTACTTGTATAAAAGTAAAAATGTGCACCCTCTTTTTGTTGAGTTTTTACAGCTTAAACCAGCTGCATTAAATTCATCTATAAAGTTGTAAATTAGATAAGTTTACAATTTTTCATTATACTGAAAACTCCTAGACCTTACAGTTATAAGTTAGTTTTAAATATCTTTTTTTTTTATGTTTCTCTCACATAACTATGTAAACAAGTGTCTGCAGGTTAAGGTAGTAAAAAACTGTTAGTAGTTTAAAATGTTAATTTTTAATATAATATACTATTTTAATTTTTTGGTTTGTGTGAATATACTTCTAACGTCAGTTATAAATTACTATTACTTTTGTTTTTGTTTTTTATACTATTTGTCATAATACTAATGTATTTTACTAAATTCTTTTGTATAGTTTTATTCATCTCATATTTAAAATAAGTGATTTAATAAATAAAAGAAATTAATTAAACTAAATTGATTGAAAATTAAAGTGTAAATTGCAAAGTTGTATCAATTAAAAATTATTAAAAAGATCTTTGTTTTTTGCCAACAAATTATACTAATATAAAAACCTATAGAGGATACTTTTTTTTTTAGTTTAACTATCTATTTTTAAATAAAAAGTATTTTGAAAGTCTTTACTATTTTAAAACATCTCAAGTTTATTAATGTTAACTGAAAAAATTACTGGTTTGTCAAATTTATAATTATTTCTTATGATTCTAACTAACTTTATTAACATACTTTTTAGATAACAATTTAACAACTCTATTCGAAATTGCAGAAAATCTTTCAATTATTTTTGAACATACTAAAATCTCATGGAAAAATATTTACGAAATATTCAACCAGTTTAGGTTGTACAAATTTTAATTTAATTTAGTGTCGTAAAATTAATTTGAATATGTAATTTATATAAAAAATTTACAGATCCGTGTTGTAATGTTGTTTTTAGTACGTCATCAGTTATAAAACAAATATTTTTTTGTTATGTTTTTTAATTAAAACAAATATTGACGTAACTCTTTTGATGAAGTCTTGCTGGTTAATTTTCAGTCATAGGAATTTTTGTTTTATGTTTGGCTTTAACTAGGCAATTCTACTAAAACAATTTTAATTCATACTAGTTTTATTTATTAAACATTACAATTTATTATTTTGTAAGTAATAATAAAAAGGTTTTAAGTTACTTTATTAACGTCACTAACACCAAGCTTTTTATCATGAAAAAATAAGTGTTTTACATCATAAGAATATTTCAAAACAAATATGATACATAAGTTGACGAATATATTATTTTTATGGTTTATATAAAATATTATATATTATCTATGAGATATCTTACACTTCAAAGCATAAGTAATGTTATTGTTTATGTCTAGAATTTTTTCATATTAAATAGACTCACATGGATTGAAATCAAAGTTTGCAAATCGTAACAAATATTCCTGTTTTAAATTCTTAGACCCTAGTGTAATTATTTACCGTACGTCCTGATGTAGTGTACGTAGTGTAACCATAACGATTGGAATGTTTTGTTTTACGCTATTATTTATCTTAATCATGAACGACATTATTATTACAGCCTAAACCGGCTGAATTAAAAATTTTTGTAAAAAATATTCTTTTTCAAACCTATAAGGTTTATAATTTTTAAGTTAATATGGTCATTTTTTTGTAGTAAGAACAATAATACAACAACTTACTTTCATCATATTATAGCTGCTAGAGCTTCTAGTTTCAAGTTTTTATTAATAAACTTCTTTTTTGGTGTACTTCAAACTTTAAGAGATAAGTTAGAAACTTAGAATTTATATACATAAAAAGAATCCTCTAACGTCATTATGATTAAACAGAAACCATAAAAATAAATATATTTAATTTTTGATCTTTTTCTGTGCAAAACGTAATATCTATTGAACAATTTTTAACAGCTTTAACCGGCTGAATTGATAATTGTCTATAGTATTGTAACTTGCACTAAATTTAATAATAATTGAAACTGCTAAGGCCTACAGTTTTAAACTTATTAAAAATAGTTGATAATTTCTTAAGTTTTTATCAAGTTTTAATGTGATCTTAAAATCCAACAGGTTAAAATAGTAAAGTACTTGTAGTAGTTTAACTTCATAAAGTTTACATTTTTTTTATAAAAATTGTGTAAATATCATTTATTTGATTCTTCATTTTGAAACTTCGAATTTCATACACATCTGCTACCTTTTTAATTTTTAGTTTTACTTATGTCTTTTATTTCAATAAAGTTTATAATATTATACATACTAGTAAATTTGACTATTACTATTTAAGAGTGCTCGATTTACAAGTGTAAAGAGCTAATAATACAAATAGAGTGCTATAGTTTATTCTGTTTAACAACAGCTGTTTCGAAAGACAGATAGTCAATCTCTTCAGGCTTCAACAAAATAAGAATAAGCACGTTTTAGGCAACTACTAATAAATACAAAATGACTATTCATGCGTAAAAAGAAAGTAAATAAAAGTAAAAAGAGAGAGAAAAAAGAGAGAGAAAGGAGAAATGCTTTTTGTTAATTATTTTGGTTAGATTAAGTTAGTAATTAGAAAAATATATATTGTATTGTAATTATAATTATATTGTAATTATAATTATAATAATAATATCAGAATGTTCGATTATAGTTAAAGATTTTGGCAAAAAGATTGGCTTTAATTCTTAATATACTTCGAAATAAAACAAAACATTTAAAAGCAACATATTATCTAGTAATGGTTAAACACAATGCATGAATTTAAGTTGAAACGGAATATTTAACATTTAACAAAATAATAAAAAACAACAAATAAAACTCGAAAAAAAACTCAAAAATTCAAAACCCTAATTTAAACATTTGTTATACTAGCTAATTGCTTGCTTCCAACTTATCAACAGAAATTTGTTCCAATGTCTGCAACTGCCCATAAGTTCGGATTTTTTGTTGATACAGTTGTTACTTGCTTGTAATATCTCGAGGGCTTCTTTCAAGCAAAGCTTGCATGTTGTTTTTCTTGGTTGGTGTTTGTTTACTTTTTCCAGGATCTTCCAATTTAATTTATAATCCTCTCCTTCGTTTTTTAATTTGTGAATTAGTTTTGATAGTTCTGTTGAATTTACGTATTTACTGTAGTTTCTGTTATCAGGTTTGCAATTGATTGTTGTATTGTGCGTTGAAATTCTTTTCTTTAATTGATTTGCTGTTATTCCAATATATGTTTTGGTTTCGTTTTTTGCGCTTACTGAAGCTTCATATATGACGTTTTCAGTTCTACAATTGCCACCTTTCAGGGGGCATTTATTTTTGTCCCTACAATTGCATGTTTCATCTGTGATTTTTTCTTTATTCAACATTTTTTTGTTGTGGCTTTTGATTGTCATTTCGATATTTGGCATACAGCTGTAACTTAGCTTTATGCAGTTGTTGTTGACGTATTTATTTAGTTTGCTTTCTTTGCTAAAATGCTTCTTTATTATTTTTAAGAATTTGTTTCCCACATTTGTTTTCACTGAACAGCAAAACGGTGGGTTGAACCATATACATTTTCTTTTTCTTTTTCACAGTTGTTTTATTGGTTATTTTTGTATAACTTTTGTCATGACTGTATCCATTTAGTTTTAAAGCTTCATTATATTCTTTTTTTATACTGTCAAATAGTTTTTTGCTGCTTGAATTTTTGGCTAATCTATTTTCTATCATCTTTGGGATTTGTTTGATAATTGCTGGTGGATGGTTAGAATTTGCATTTACATAATTGATTCTGTTGTTTGGTTTTCTGTATGGGAAGAAGCTGTGTTTTTTTAGATTTAAATTTAGGTCCAGGAAGTTTATTTGAAATGCTGGGTTTTCGATGATTATTTTTATTGATTTAGCAAATTTATGTAGTTCTTTTTTTATTTTTTCTATTTCAACATTGCTTGTTGATTTGTCTAAAGCTATTAATCCATCATCTCTATAGATTCCTATTATTTTATCAGGTAGTGTTTGCTTTAGGCCTTGGAGTATATAAATAAAGTCCAACTAGTTCACTTATTTCAGCTCCATGTTTGCTCCCCATTGTTATGTCAAACAGCTCATTATCTTTCTCACTTATGCTTTGTTTTGTCAAAATTTCTTCTTTGACTACTAAAACAGATTTTGCAGCATTGTCTATTATGGATTTATCTTGTTCAGTGATTGTTTCGTAGTTGCTTGCAAATTCAATTGCTTTATTTAGAAGTGCTTTAGTTATGCTGGGATAGAAATCTTTAATATCAAATTTCATTTATTTGTATTTGTTCTTTTCCTAATTTTTATACCACTTCAGTACTTCTTCTGTGCTAGTCCATTGGTTAAATTCTTTTGTTTTTCTGATTGATTTGTTGACTTTTTCAACTATAATTTTGCTGATTTGTCCAATGTCTGAATATGATGGATTTATTAGTCTTGTTTCTGGCTTTGAGAAGAAGTTGTCTTTGTGGTCTTTGAGTGTTACATAACAATCTTTTAATGGTAGTTGGTTGATTAGCTTCTTATCAAGCTTTAATTTTTTGACTATTTGTTTAGCTTCTTTATTTATACTGTCAATTACAGTATAATTGTTCTTTTTGTATGTTTTTCTGATGGAATTTTCCTTTAATTTTAAGTATTAATTTTTGTTCAATTTATAATAATTTGTTGTTTTGTCTGCGGCCACATAGATTTGCTTGCTGTTTCTTATTGTTTTTACATCTTTTTGAATTATTCTTGGAATTTATTGTTTATCCTTCTGAATTTTAATTGTCTAACAATGTCAAACATGTCACTTTCAAAAATTTATTATTATAGTTACAATACAATATATTTTTCTAATTACTAACTTAATCTAACCAAAATAATTAACAAAAAGCATTTCTCCTTTCTCTCTCTTTTTTCTCTCTCTTTTTACTTTTATTTACTTTCTTTTTACGCATGAATAGTCATTTTGTATTTACTAATAGTTGCCTAAAACGTGCTTATTCTCATTTTGTTGAAGCCTGAAGAGATTGACTATCTGACTATCTGTCTTTCGAAACAGCTGTTGTTAAACAGAATAAACTATAGCACTCTATTTGTAATATTATACATACATTTATTTTATTTTTACCTGTTTTACTATGAATAAAGTTCAGTTTACAAATACTAGTTATTTAAAAGCATATAAAATCTGAAGTTTAAAACAATTTTTACTATAAAAGAGTTTGTAAATGATTGTGTTTCAGGTGTGTTTACCTTATTACAATTTTAACGTTAAAACTAAATTAAACCAAAGACAAATAATACACTATATGTCTTAAAAAAGAAACTTTATTTTTGCTACAGTCTGTCAAAATAAACGTAAAAAAAAAATGCAGATAAGCATTTCTTAATTTATTTAGATTTTAAGTACTAGTATACTAAATTACATATTCAAGCGGTTCGGGTTGTACAAATTAACGAAATTTAAACAGTGTATATCTATTAACTAAACAGTTAATTTTTATAAAAATCTACAATTAAGTATTGATGTATTGTTGTTAACACGTCACAATCATAATATAATGTATTTTTTCATACTATTAAAAGAAAATCATAAACTAAATCTACTGTAAATATAAAAATGTATTTTTTTATATGAGATTAATTTCTAGTTCAACAGGTTTAAGCTCTGAAACTTACAATTAATACAATAAAAAAAATATTTTTTTTTATAACTATCTAGTTACAAACTCTTAAAGTACATGTTTTTTTAACATCCTAATCGTGAAAAGGTTTATTTAAAACTAATACATAGATTATAAAACTAAATGTACTTAAAAAAATATTAGCAAAAACTTTTGTATTTCTCATAAAATCAAATATATAAAATGTTAACTCATTTGAATAAGACAGCGAATAGTTAAAAGTAATTCATAATTAAAGTAAAAACTAAAGTTCAGTAACGCCAACGTATTCATTTTGTACAGCGTAAACCGGCTGCTTCTATATTTATATAAACTATAATAATTTACATAAACTTTATCAACCAATAATTTAGTTAAATTAAAACTGACTGATTTTCTAGTTTTAAATGAATTTAATTTTTCCTTTTTTTAAGTATCTGCCGTTTTTAGTTTCATATAAAAAAATTGAAATAGCTATTAAAAAAAAAATTATTTTTAAAAATGGTTTATATCGTTTGGCCAATAACATGTTATTAAAGTTTTCTAAATATGTTTTTGTGACAAGAACCTTTTGTGAGCTCCTCTATTCTAATCTTAAACTCCACGTCAACTTAAAATTTGAATTATTATTACACCCTCAGTACTTTGAAACTTTTGTAGCAAAAATAAAAAAAAATTTAAAAAAAATTCCTATTTGCTGCAAATATTAAGAAGTTGTTGTAGACTTAATAAACACGGCAATTTTTGCAAAAATTACTCCATAAAGATTTAACCTAATTGGGTCACATTATGAAGATTAAAATTTATTATTTGATTAGAAGTGAAGTCATGACTTACAACTGACCAAGCTAAACCTGTGTGAAAAAAAATACTCTGGTTGCGAGGAATTATCAAACCTTAATTTTATTTATGTAAAGAAATTGTTGGCATAGCATTCACAAGATAAATAGTACAGATTTTTTTTTTCTCAATTTTATTTATAGAGATATCTTTGCTCAGCCAGTTTTGACTTAAAAATAATGCTATTTATTAAAGATTTAATGATTCAAATCAATTTTAACATGTTCAAATTATATTAATTACAGCCTTATTGAATTATATAATATTTTTTGGTTTTTTAAAGATCTGGTGAATTACAATACGTATATTTGAAACAAAAAATGTAATGGCTTAAATAAAACTAAATTTTTACTTAATTTAAATTATTTTTTGCTACAGGTGTTTGAAAGTTTATCAATAAAAGTTTTTCAGCTTTTTAAAATTTCTCATTTGAAAAAATTGAAAATTTGATGCATATTTATCTTAAATTTGAAATTTTAATAAAAAACCTTATTATGATATTATGAAAAGGAATAAAAAAACACATTTCGTTGAACTTAATTTTTTTTTTGAGTACTTTCGTAGTAAGTCTTGTCAAAAATTGTGTCTTACTAAGTTAAACTGAGATTAAATTAAAAAAATCATACTATAGTTTAAAGATTTAAAATATAAAATGACGTGACATTCGAATTTAAATTTAACAAAATGCTCAAACATACTGAATAACTTTAGTGTACTTATAAAAATTGTTAGATTAAATTGAAACTAAAATACACCAGCGACAAAAAATTAAAAAAAATTCAACTTAATAAAAACGAGAAACTAATTACTCTAATTCACTTAATACAAGTATTTAAAAAGTCTAGTTTAGTATACGTCCTTTTTCTGATGACATAAACATTAAGATTTCGCTTTTAATGTATATGCATAATGGTTTTCGAATATATAGCTGAAAAAAATACGTGCTCTCACTAAAACTATAAAAAAAATAGGTTTTCAGTGATTTTTTTTTATATTATATTGTTACTAGAGTTGTAATATACACCAGAGTTAAGAACATCTTATAACAGCATAAAAGCAAAGTTTTTTACGTAAATCTAACATAAAAAAAAATTATTGTGAAAAACCCTAAACGAATCATAGTTTCTTGTTATAAAAAAATCATATAAAAGCATAAATACTTAGTTTTGTAAGGATAATTATAAGAAAACATTAGGAGTCATTTAATTAATTAGTGGTTATCATGTTTTAATTAGTCTATACACTTTTTATCACTGGTTACTTTACGATAAGCCATTTTCTTGGTTTTATATTGTTATCTAATTTTACACAGTGATCATAAATAGTTAAAAGTTTTATAAAGTTACAAGTTTTTTGTTAAATGGTATAGTAACTAAAAATTTAATTTCAGTTTAATATGTCTGTTATTTTTCTTATTGTAATATTTTAAAAATTGATCCGCTGTTAGAAAACATTTGTTTGCAAATAAACACTTTGTACTAAATTCAAATAGAATAAAATTTTAATAAATAATTTCACAATTTTTACCAGAAAAGAAAAATTTTATTAAAACAAAAAAAAAAACAATAGAGATTTGTCTTTTGTGTATAATAAATAAACATTGCTTTGTATAACAGAATCACTTTATTTTTAACATGCAAGATAAATAGTATAGTTTTACTTTACTGAACTCTTCAAACTTAATAACATGTAAAATACTAAACGTTTTATAATAAAAGTATTAAAACTTTTAAGTTTTTTGCATGGATCAAGGTATGCCTTTAAACTAAAGTTTAAAAGTTTCGTCCCTGGTTTTCCAATTTGTATAATAAATGTTACAACACATACATTTATTATACGTTACAATATACATTTACCTTTTTGTAACTAATATTTAGCATCCTGTTTACGCTATAAAAAGTTTTCTAAAACGACTTTTTACAAAAATTATTATTCAATTGCTGTATAATTGTATAACTGTTTTTGTTATGTTTTGTGACATGACATCTTATTGATGTCTCAGTTATTTCATCTTTAATACAATCATACATCAGAAAATCTACTATAATTGTTATAAATTAAGCTTTTACAAAATAGCAAAATATGTACTTTAAAATTTAAACAAGTTGACAAATAAAATTTTATAATTATTTAAGTATTGCTGCAAAACCTAAAATATATTATATTGTATTTGTAAACTTTCATATAAAGTTAAATTAGTAATGTATAAAAAACTAAACAATTATTTTTATCTCATAGGTATAAAATGTATAAATACCAATAATCTATTAAAAATAGAAATAGCTTCTGTGTTGACTAAGTAAAACGCGTTACAACACTTTTAGTTATTAAAAATCTCTTTCAATTGAAATTTCAGCACAACTTTGGTTTTCTCAACATTTTTTAGCAATAGTATATCATTTATGCATTCATAATTTTAATAGACTTTTAATTTTCTGTTCAGTTCAAAAACTAATCAATTCAAGTGGATATAAACTCTCAGCCCAGTCAGAATCCCTTCAGTTGTCTAGTTGTAAGACCGATACAGCTATTTTAAGCTAAAAAAGTAAAACTTATTTATGTTTAACATCTTCTTTTCAATAAATTCTTTAATTTATGTAATTTTCAAGTAAACAGTGTTCTGGTCCAGTTTTTATATCTCTTTTAAACTATTTTGATGTAATTAAACAAATCTACTTACTAACTGAGAGGATATTCAATACTTTACAACATGGTCATAATGTAATATATTTATTTTCAAAGAACTTAAACAGATTAAACAGATGGTGAACAGATTAAATGTGCGAGTTTCAGAAGAAAATTAGGAAACAGACGAAGTTCCCTAAATAGATTTATTTTTCATTTCAGACCACAATATGACTGAAAACTCAGACAGTTATTAGTGAAAATTTTTTTTTCTGAAAACAGTCGTCACAAGTTCAGTATTTTGTTTGTTCACTAGCACTTTATTTATTAATGCCCTTTTGGAAGCATTTATATTTGTGTTTAATCAGCTCTAATAATAAGTGTTAGGATTAGTTTTGTGTAATTGACTTTAAAGGTAAACAATATATATTTATGACGATTACTAACTGTTACTGTTTAAGCTAAAATTATCTTTTTTTAATTGTTTTTTTATCTACCGAATAAAACAGCGTGAAATATACATAGTTTTTAACTCTGAATGCCTTTTTTATGTTGTTTAATATTTATTACTTTTATCAGTTTTATATTATCACGTTCAGCTGATCTAAATATCCAAAAAGCTAAAAACTGTAGTTTTTTGATTTTTATTGGTATTTATTTAAGCATTTTCGTCTTTAGTATAGATGTTTAAAGCTTTTGGCGTAAATCGCTTTTTAAAGTATTTTGAGTCAATCATTTGATATTTATATAATAAAAATATTTATTAACAACTAACAAATTATAAAGTCTAAACTCGTTTGAACTTTCAATTAATTGAGTTTTTTAAATGTTTAGGAGATGTTTTTAAGTAGAAAAATATAACTTCAATGTTTGTATAGCGTTTTTTCCAAGTATTTATCATTTGTTTATAAATTAACATTTCAGCTGGTTTAAGCTGTAAAAAATTCAGAAAAGGACTGACTGAGTCATTTTAAATTTTTCATTTAATTTATTTAAAACTTGCTTTGGAATTGTTGTGACTAAAAGTTTAGACGTCAGTCCTTTTGTTTAGATCAGGGGTCGGCAAACTGCTCCCGCGAAGGGTAAATCTGCGGCCCGCGAGCATGTTATTTTTTTGAATGGAATGCGGCCCGCGAAAGGAAATTTTGTGGCCCGCGAGCATGTTAATGTGACCCGCTGAGCAAAATTATATTTTTACTTAATTTTTTTCGGTAATTTGACTTAATTTGATTAGTTTGATTTTAAGTCTCTCTATAACATTTTAAAACAACTTGTGTTTTTTAATTGTTGAAATAGTATTTTCTATGACTGTTACATATCTTTTTAGATTTATCTTTTGAACACTTACAAGGTCTTTTACCGAAACTTTATTTACATAAGAAAGTCTTAAAAGAATAAATATACAAATTTTCTTCTAGTATATGAGATTTTTTTTCTAAAATCAAAACGTTTAATATATAAAAACACAATTTGAATTATAAACAATTCATAACCAATGATAAATACGTTTTATAAAAACACCATAAAAAACTTTAAATACTTAATATTTGAGGTAATTAGTGAGCAAAAATTGAAAATATTTTATTAAGTTTTAGTGGTTCTCATGTTTTGATTAGTATAAAAACGTACTGTTACTAGTTATTTAGTTACTAACTTTTTAAACGTGCTTTAAAGTTCGATTCGGTTAATTTACTTTGCCATTGTAATCATAAACAGCAAAAGTTTGAAGGTACGTTACAAAAGGAACAGGTAAGTTTCAGTTCTACTTAAACAAACTTAACAGTCTAAACAAGTTGATAAACTTAGAAAAATAGTCTATTATAATGAATCAATAAATGCTGTTTGGCTAAAATATATTACTCAAAAATCTTAAAGTAGATTAGACATAAATTATACATTTACTTTAACATAATATTATAAAGAAATATATTTTTAAGTAATCAGTCAGTGTTAGACTTTTTAATAAGAAGAATTTAAGCATATAGGATATTAAAAAAACAATTAAGATTCATATTAATGTAATATGAAATATATTTTGTTAAATTTATTTTTATGCGAATATAAACTGTTTAGTTTTAACATTTAGCGTCAGAAAAATATTTCCACTTAATCATTGACTTTTTTAACATAATTATAAGTATAAAGATACTTTATGTAGATGCAAAAAAGATCTACATCAAATTCAAAGCCTTAAAAAATATAAAACTTTTGTTGGAAAGTTTATATTCTATCCAATTGTTGAGTAAACACTTATGCATGACTAAAAATAGAATATTTTGAAAACTTATATCGAATTAGGTAAATTATACTTTGAACTTTAGTTATACAATAAACAATTAAGAAGTAGCTAACCTAGTTGAGCTATACAAATTGCAAAATGTAATCAAAGAACCATTTAAAGTTTGTTTTATTTAATTTTAATTTATTATATGTAAATATTGTGTGACATTCCCCTAATGTTGATAACATACTTTAAGGTTTTTTTTAGTTTACAAGGAAAAATACTGTTTTATATACTTTTGAATAGTTTTATTGATATAAATCTAAATTACAGATACTTTAAAAATTGCTTAAAAAGACTGTTTAATTTTTGGATTTAAAAGTTGTACAAACTTTATTAGAATATAAGTGTTTTATTAACTTTTGTGTGCATATAGTTATAAAATAGATTAATATAATGCTTAATTAGTTTTTCTTTGTCTATTTGAGTTAGAATTTAATACTTATCACAATGTAAAAGTGTTCTAATATTCCTTGTTGATAAAACGACATAACAACATTAATAAAGTATTTTGATTATTTAGTATTATATTATTATATATTACTAAAATTTAGAACTATCAACCTTTTTTCTTTGGCAATAGGTAATGTTACTCTATTATAAATAAATAAAACTATTTTTTTACAAAAAGTTAAATAAAAAGAAACATTAGTATATAAAACTGTTTTTATTTTACAAAATTTATATCATTTAAAAAGTAATCGATAGAGATTAAATAAAAATAGTTATGAAATACAAATAATACATAATCTAAATAATTAAGTAAAAATTTATTTTAGAGTTGACGTAACAAATATTATCGTACAAGTTATAAAGTATTTAAAAATATAAACTCTATCTATATTGTAAACAAAAACTTCAATCATTACTTTGAGATTTTACAGCCTCTACGAGCTGATATATATTAAAAACTGCTTAATTCAATTAATCAACGTAACTTGGTTAACTACTTAAAATAGGTTTAGGTTCTATTTTAACAGTTTAAACGGCCTTAACAAGTTGATAAACTGAACTTTAGAAAAATACGTAAAATCAATTATTCTAGTACTGCTTCAAGACTAAAAATAGACAATTTTTAAAACTAAGTTAACTTTTAGTTTGGTACTTTGAATTTTTTTTTTAGTAATGATCTAAAATGTAGTTATAACAAATTTTTATTATTTTTCAATTTTTATAATACACATTAAAAAAAAAAAACTCAACTAAATTTGAAAATATCAGGATAACCTTGCCATTCTTTCAATGAAAAAACTTTTCCAAGTTAGGAAAAAATTGTACTGAGTTATTATAAGCATTTTAATTTACTTTATTTTTGTTTTTGCTTAATAAAATTCACAACTTTAGCAAAATTGGTTAGATAAAAAACATACAACTCAAATAAATTAACTGAATATCGTGCATAATCTAGAAAAAAAAATTATAATTTAATTTTAAACTATTTAATTCAAAATTGTTGACGTCATTACTCAACAGACACAAATGTTTTTACTAAATTTAAGTGTATTAAAACTTAAAATTGCGTAATTTCATCCACCATTGTAAACTATGTATTTTTTCAAGCTATTCTGATTAGCTTATATGTGTTTATTAAGATTAATTGGAACTGTATTAGATCAAAGAGCACTCGAAGTAGTCAGGCTTTAATAACGTTCATAAATAATTCTATATTTCTTGTTTGCGTTTCTATAAAGTGATTAGAATTTTATTTTACATTTAAATTAAAACACCATTTTCTGAACATTTAATTATTTATTTTACAAACTATAGTACAGGCCTTAAAATAAATTATTGATATGTTTAAGCATAAATGATTCACAATCTAACTTTATAACACTTAAAAATTTTACTCTTAAAAAACAGCATGACTTTTAATTTAGATAATAGTTTTTTTATTAATTAAGTTTAGTATAAAAAAATTATAAAATAACAATTTAAAAACTCATCTATAAAAATTCTTGATTATTTTTAACACTAATGCTTATAGATAAACTTAATTAATAGTAAGAAACTTATTTAAGTACTTTAAGAACAATATTATCTGGCTATAAAGATTTAATACATAAGTGTTAAAAGTAAGTTTTAGAAATAAATACAAATTTAAGCAGATTTCTAACTCTAAATTTAGAACGTGTAAGGTTTAATTCTAATCACTTTTATCAAATGTTTTATCATGTTCAGCTTGCTTAAGCTCTAAAAGTATTTTATAAGCTAAACATGTTTTTTCTTAATTTTTTGAATTGTTTACTGTAGTATCTTTGTTGTAAGCATTGAGCTTAAACTTTTTGGCGTAAATAGTTGCTTATAACATTTTAGTCATTTTGATTTATATAACGTATATTGTATAATCATAATACTCTCTAATATTTCAAAGTGAACGTTTATTTGATACTAAATTAACTTAATTATAGATTGTTTGATAAAAATTTAGATACTAAAACCTAACGTTTTAATTACAGCTGATTTTATAATTACACTCTGTATGCCATTATTGTTAATTAAATACATATTAGTTGTATTGAGCTACCTGAAAGGGCAAACATATTAAACAAAATATGAAAAAAAAAAAAAAAAAATTACTACTTAGTTCTTAAAATGTTGTTGAAAAAGTAAAAGTCGTTTTTTAAACAAATAAGAGACTAAAACGTAAAAACTTAATTTTTACTAGATTTTATTTTTTTTGCCTAAATACGTCTTTTTTATATAATTTAGTTGTTTTAAAATTTTAATATTTTTGTGATAACAACGCACAACAAGATATACATTTGGTTCTAGTTCAAACCTTGATTTAGGCTGATCAAACAAAAACCTAAATTTTGTAAGTAAGTTGAGCTAATGATAACTTAATTTATCCGAGTTTTTGTTATAACCCATTTGTGACTAAGTATAAGTTACGTATGCATTTAATTTGAATTATTTACGTAATTTATTATACAAAATTCAAAAAAAATACTTTGTTTATACAACTTTGTACTTCTTATAACATTCAAAAATAAAGTTAATTATATATTTAATAAATACGTAGCTATAAATTAATATTTTTTCATTTTTTATTTAACTATGAAAAAAAAATCTTGTTGAGTACTTTTAAAGTTTAGAAGATAACTTTATTGATAAAGTTTTAAATATGTATTTATCCGTCGCACATTTTTATACATTTAGTTTTAAGAAAAAAATATATTACAAAATACTTTTACTATCGTTTTTTGTAACAATAAAGTGTATAAATTTACGTTTATTAAGTCAAATTAATAACAGTTTTTCAATAAGATAGCTGCAGCAATATTAATTATTTCAAAACTTAACTTTTTTTAATCTGTCAAAATCTTGTTTCTTTTTACTAGATTGAATTTTTTTTAACATACATTTGTTTTATTTAAATAAATTATTTAAATAACACACATATTATTATACAGAAAAAAATTGTGAAAAAGGTATGAAATTTATAATTTAAGACTTTTTAAATTAAAACGTTGTCAAAAAATTTGTTGTTATTTTTAAAAGTTAGTTATTCAATTTGTCTCACTTAAAGTAAAATATGAGTTTCAAAAGATACTGTTGCTCTAAATTGCTTACGGATCAAAATAGTTATCTCAACAACTAATACTATTTTTTGTATAAATTATAATGTTGTGTGTAGATATCATTCTTTATCAACTATCAAAATTTTTACGGCATAAACCGGCTGAAAAAGTTATCAAATCATTGAAAATTAATTTTATTTAGTTAAAATTACTATATATGGTAATTTTACAAGGTTTTACATCTTTAAATCTATTCATTTACATTGAAAGTTTAACAATCTAAAACTGAAGGAATCAAGTTCTATTGGTTATAAAAAAATTTGCAAAAACAAAGTTCGTTTGTTGAACTGACGCACATTTTAATTAGTTAAGCTAATAATAGCTGTTAGTTTATTATTCACTAATCTAATACACTCTGCTTTCTAAAAATAAATTTTAGATTAAGTGGTGAGACTAATAAAATAACTTAACGAGGTTTTAATTTTTTAAATATTACTTTTAAATAGCTAAAATCTTATAAATTGGTCAGAATAAATTTAAGCTTCAATGTGTACTTGTTTTCAAACTATTGACATTTTAATGTAGGATATTAGTAACGGTTTTTTTAATTTTTTTGAAATAATATTTATTTTAAGGTAAAGTTAATTTTTCAAAATATTTTATACCTTGTTTAACTATTTAAGTTTTCTTAAAGTAAGTTTTTGGTTTAAGTTTAAGCTAAAATACAAAACAGCGCTGTTTATTAGTTTCATACTTTAATAGAACATTTACGTACTTATTAGTTTGAACATAACTAATTATCTATAGCATCTTCAAAGTTTTGTTTAGCTATAACAAAACAAAACATTAAAAATACGTTTTGTAATAAAATTTAAAGCTAAAAAAAACGAAACAGTTGAATTACCGTACTGTTACAGATGAAGTCATTCTTAAGTTATCAAAACTAAACTTACATGTTGTTTGTATAGATATATTAATTTGGAATTAATACTCTGATGATAATCAACTTTTATTTTGTTCAGCCTAAACCTGCTAAAATTATGTTTACGTTATAAACAAAACTTATATGTTTGTACAAGTTTAAAAACAGCTTTGTGTTTAAAAAATAAATAAAATATTATATTTCACTACACATAATTATGTTTGAAAAACTACTGTGCAATTTAAAATATTGAATAATAATGTTATTATCTTACTTTAAAACTTTAAAGTAAATTATGACAAACTTAAGCTTATAAAGCTATTTGCGTTATATTCATTGGATTTTAAAGATTCTTTTAAAGATTAACGAATGTTATGATTTTTCAAAAAGTTTTTAAGTTTTAGTAAAGTTACAAACTTAAAACTAAATTTGCGTAAAAAATGTTTTTACTTTTTTTGCTAATTAATTTTCTACTTAAAATAAAAATCACTTGGTACTTATAGCTAGCTTAAATTTTACGTTTTTAAGTATTTTAATATTTAAATTTTTTCTTTAAATTTCTTATGTTATATCATTCTTAAATTTTTGTTTATTTCTAATAAAATTAAATCTATGATTTGACTTAACTTTAAGTATAAAAAAAGTATAAGTATAAGTATAAAAGCTGCAATAGATGCTTTTACTAATAAAAGCATACTACTATATTTTTAAACCTGGGTTTTCCAAACTAATTTCAAAATCGTCCCCTTAGCAAAACTAAATTGGTAATCACTAGCTTTTGTGTACACATTACATGTTTAATTACTTCTATACTTTTTTGTTTCGCTACTAACTAGTGATCTTTGATATCAGAATTGCGTAATTTTAATTAATTCATTAAATCAAGAATGTAGTTGCAAAACGTTGTTTTAATCTATCTTAGAACAACTAAAATTAATTTATAACCTATAATGAAAGCCAAGACAAATAACTATATAGAAGTATGATAAATTAAAAATTTGTTAAATTTTAAACGTCAGCCGGTTTAGACTGTACAATTCTAAAATCAATTTGTATGATTTATTCAAGAAAATTAGTAGTTTTAGTTTTTAACAATTATTTTTACAATACTTTAAAGTTAATTTGACGTCAAAAAAACTTTTTTTTTAGTTTTGTTTAAGCGACGACAGATGAATTTTTTCTCGTTCTTAGCAATTATGAATTAAAAGGAACGGTTTAATTTTTACCTAGTGACGCATAATATTTAAAATAATAGATAAGTAGCTTTCTAAATAGGGTTTTGATTTTATGTAGCTTAATTCTACAACATATTGTTTAATTCATATGTAGATTATTATCGCATAATATATTAGTTTATCAACTTTTCCACTTTCTTTACAGCACAAAGCATATTTCTAGCTTACATGTCTTAAAAATTGCAATGTTTTATTTAGTTTTTGTTACGTTTACTTATGTTTAAATTTAAGTCAAGTTATGTTTATTTTTAATTTAATAAAGACATTCGCTAGTAAATTTTTGTTCAAGGCTTATAATATTGGCTACTTACTAAATTAAAAAAAAAATACACCTCACTTAAGCTTTAAAAAAAATTATTAAAGATCTGTTTAGAATTGTATAGTTTTTAAATATTACTCTATTATTATTACTCACATATTACTTTTATTTAAACATGATTTTAACTAAATTTAAATCAAAATAAAAATACTAAATTGATGAAGTTTTATGAATAAAGTAATCATCAAGTAGTTTCAGATTAACTGTAAACCTGAAAAGCGAACTTTAATTAAATGTTCTTTTAAACCATATTTCTAAAATTAAATTTCAAAATTGTTACTTAGGTCTTATAGGTTCGTTTTTATTTTTAAGAATTCTTTATTTTAAGAAATATTTAATAAAGTTAATATAGGATTCCCTGTTTGCTATTTTTTGAATTATTTGTAAATTTTTAAAACTCTTATAATAAGTGGCTATGTATACTTAATTGTTGAAAAATATTTTACAAAACCTAAAACTAAACTTTCAATGTTTTATGAAACTATTTTAGGTAGCTCAATTAAAGAAAAATATATAACTTAAAAAGGTTCTAAGTATTTCTTATAAAGTAGTGTAGTTTTATAAATGAAATAAAATAAATTTTTGAAACAATTTTACTTTAATAGCTAAAGTTGGTTACTGACGTCATAGGTATAAATTATAGCTATTTTACAGAAAAAATATTTAAATTAAGCAGCTTAAATAATTCAGTGAATATTTGCTCGTTGTAAATTTGTACAGCTTAATACGGCTGAATATCTAAAAAACACTTATTTATTTTTTTTTTACACTAAACTGAACAATTCAGATAAAAAAAATAATTTGGCAATGTCAGCTCAAAATATTTACAGCTGAATCAGCTAAATATATTATAAATCAATCGTAAACTCAAAAACATTGATATTTATTTTGTTTAGTATATAACTAGTTTTATTTACAAAATGCCTAAAAGAGATAAATATTAGGTTATCTTAATTATATGATGTAGTTAAATCTCTGTTTTAAAGCATAATCATTGTTTTTATTCATTTGTAGAACAGATTCAAATGCTCGTTGCTATACCTCTATGTGTGTAAAATGTGAGTTTACACAACATGCACAAATATAGTTTTTTTTTGTTATGGTCCTAGAAACGTCAAAAAGTTTTTACCAAATTTTATTATTATTAAATTCACGTCTAAAAATCTAATAAAAAAGACTGTGTCTATATAAGTTAATAAGTACAAATGTTACAAATTTCTCTTGATTAAGTATATCTGAAGTAAGTATTTGTTTGTTATTGATAAAAACTAAAAATAAAACTTTCCTGTTTTTAATGTCAAACTAAATTAAGAGCAATAGCTTTTAAATTTAATCTTATATTACTGAAATTTCTGATAAAATTCATTGGTATAATTAATTTACAAACTAGTATAAATATTGTACTTTCAAAAAATAATTTTTTTTGTATTGTATGGGTTCAGCCAAGTAGAATACCAGTACAAACAATGAAGATGAAAACTATTTCATTTTGATGAACTTAAGATGCTTCTTTAATTTAAAAGTCAATTAAAAGTTTGTATGTTATAACTAAAATTTTAGTTATAGACGAAATTCTAAACTGATGATAGAATTTCTTTAAAAATTACTATCATAAAATTAAAACTAACAATATAAGTTTTTTAATTGAAATATTGCTAAAAAAGTAATGATATTAATCAATTTAAAACCACTTTCGTAATTTAAAACATTGTGATACTTTAAAACAAATACACGTTTAACTTGATTATTTCTTGATCTTTACAAATTTTAATGTATTATTGAAACTTGTATCACTAAAATCTCAAGTTGATTTTATTTTTATTTTTTTTATGTGTACTTAGTTTCTAAATAAATCTTGTTATCATTAAGTTTTGCACTTATTAACATGTTTAGTAACTTTAAAAAGTACATAGAAAATAGTAATATACAAAATAAATATAATTAAGCTGAAGAATACTGTGAAGCATAACGGTATTAATGAAAAAATATTCATTTTTTAGTTATATTTGAGTTTAATCATGTATTTTCAGTATAGGCTGTCAAATCTATAACTATTTTTCTATAATATTTCATTCTTATTTAATTTTGCTAGACCGTTTTTTATAAAGCTAACCACAAACCCAAAATAAAGTTTTGTAAAAAACTTTTCAATTCACTTAGAACATTTTTTTTGTTCATTTTCAAAAAAGTTTACAATTAAATCAACCGGTTTAGGTTGTACAAACTGATATAATAGTGTCGTTCTTACTATAAACATCCAGAACTTATTTGAACTAAAACATGAGTATTGTTGTTGCTGTGTTGTTTTTAATACGTCGGCAATAATTACGTTTCGTGAAGTTATTTCTTAATCATCTTTTAAAATTTATTCATAAAATAGTTATGATTAATTATGTAAAATTATGCTTTAGCAAAGATTTATAATTTAATTAAGCTTGCTAAAGTTGTACAAGTTAAAAAACTAGATGTATCGTTTTTCTTAATTAAAAACTTGCTTTCGACACAAGTTTATATAAGTATGAAGTAGCCTAATTTTCTTAGACTATAGTCATTATTTTTATAAATATTTAGATTTTCATCTCAATTTTAGTAGCCTAAACTAAGCATAGAGTAATTAATTAATTTTTGTCTGTTAATAGTAATTCAAATTTTCAAAAACTGTTATGAAGTTAATGCCAAACATTTATTGCTTTAAACTAATAGCCTTGGAATCTGAGAAATAAACGAACCACATGTAAAAAAAAATCGTTAGTAGGTTAACAACTGTACGTTTTTTGGTTTAGCCACATTGACTATTTTTAATAATAACAAGTCACTAGTCCAAATCTTTCGAAAGCTTGTGGTCTAATGGTCAAAACATTTATTAATTTTAGTTCGTCTCACGAGACATAAGAGTCCAGGCTTTGGTTGTGTAGACTTTCTTCGATGTTTTCTTAAAAGCTAAAATAAATAAAGCTTAAAAACAACAAAGAAATTTACGTTCCCCATTTTTTCTTAATAAATAAATTATGATTATAACATTTCTAACAAAATTAAATTGAAAATTTATTTTTTAACATATGACTAGTGACATTATTACGATACTATGCAACATATTAAGTTATCTTATTTAATCTTTAGAATAAAGTCTCTACATCAGTTAGATCAAACTATATTCTAAATTAAGCTTGTCTCTAATTTTGGCTCTAGCACAATTTCGCTGAAATTTTTATCTACAAAGTAGTTTACATTAAAGTTGCGTTTTAACTTATGACTAATGACATCATTACGACACCATTGCAACATACTGTGTTATTTTATTTAGCCCTTGTTACATGGTAACTCAAATTCGGAGAACTCAATTTTCGATAGTTCAAACTCTAAGAAAGGTACTTAAGAGACTATACATCAAAAAATGGTGTAAGTCTTAATAATATCCACAAACTATATACAGTAACCTCTCGCTTATTTACGCACATTGTGTCCACAGAAAAAGTGCGTAAAGATATGAGAGATCGTAAAGAAACGAGAGGTACTAAATATACTTACTATAATGGCTGTTTTTTAATATTGCTTCTAGTTAAGAGCAGACTGGGGACTTTCCCACTTTTAACTATTTGTTTACTTAGTTTATAAATATGAAAACAACAGATAAAACTATACATATAATAAAAAAAAGGATTTGAATTTCTATAAAATAATAATACGAGTAGAAATAATTTTACTATTTTAATAATAAGTAGAAATTATCTTTATTTATATGTGACATTTATATTCTTTTCTACTTAGCAAATTCAATTTATAATTAAGCATTTTTTACAACTATAAAATGGTGTTTATTAATATATAGGGCAAGACTGCTGTATTATTTCTTTGTGTTTTAAACTCTCATTATTTCATTATACTTTTATTAATAAAAACTGTCATGTTTATTTAAGAATTTTGATTTAATCTCTTATTGTTAACAAAATTTCTGATATACTGAGGTATAACTAAATGTTTTTCAATTAGTCAAGGAACATAAATTTACAAAGTCTAAAGATATAAAGAGGTGTGTTAGCATTCAAAAACATATTTTAAATTAAAAATATACATTAAACCTAACTTGTGCAATATTAAAAAAAATGAAAATTTTTATTTTCTGAATTTTATAGAATTCTGAAATGCGTAACTAAACGAGAGTGCGTAACGTCACGAGTGCGTAAAGATCCGAGAGGTTACTGTACATATTTAATTTTAATTATTCTAAATGATTTTTAGAAATATAAAATTGCTAATATTACTTAATTTATAAACTTGAGTTTGCAAGTTCTGAACTCTAAAAGTTCTATGACGTCAGTACTTACATAAAACATATCTAAAACTTATTATTTTATACTTTGTAAGCATAAAAAATATCTAATCTTAATAGTTTTTTGCTGTTTCAATACTCTTGTGTAATTTTTTTTTTACTTTTAATATAAAGTATGAATTGCTTGACTATTGTGAAGAACATTTATATTTAATGAAAAGTTTAAAGAGTAAGTTTATTTGTTGTAGTTTTTAAATGTAGATAGCTTGGATAAAAAAGTTTTATTTAAAACTTAAGTTATGTAGTTTGTATGAGCACAGGTAATTTTTCTAAATAGCTAAACACTAGTCTGAAATAATTAAATAAGACTTCTATATGATGAAATACTATAAAAATTTGAATCATTTTAGATGTAATTGCTAGATGACTTTTGTATAATCAGAAAATTGTATGACAAATAAAAACTCATTAATTAAAAAATTGTTTGATATATTTATTTTTATAAGTACTATTTTTTTAACAATACTTTTTATATACATATGTTTAAATAAATACTACCACAGTGAAAAAGGAAACAACCTTTGAGTATTTATATTTCAAATTTGCAAACAGGTTTTCTTATTAAAGTCGTTAGTTGTGAAAAAAAATCTAATACAAAGAGTCTCAAAGTATTTAGTATTTGTACTTTAAACACTAAATTATAAATGAAGCTAATTAAGTTCAAAACAGCTTTAAGGTATTTTATTCTAGAACTACACTTGTTAAAAGCCAACTTAAATTAAAATAGTTTAATATTTTTTTGTTTGATGGTAGAGAAATAGTATAAAAATATTTTTACAACATAAAAAAGTATTGCCTAAAGAAATAGTTGATAAACTATATTTTGTTCTATAACTAAATTCAGTAAATCACTTGTTAGAAACTTTGTAATATTTTTTATTTTTAAAAAATCATACTTTTTAAATCTTACGGTTTTGGCTGTACAAATTCTGATCGACAAGTACTGTGGATTTCTTATTGTTAAACCAATATATTTATTTTTCAACATTAGTTTCTTACTTAAGTTTCAAATAATTTTACGTAGAAAAAGCTAATATACTTTATTGTTATTTTTTGTAGAAAAATGCAGCTATAACTTTTTTTTTTTTTGCGTAATTCAATAAAATAGAAATAGTATCATACTTAAGTATGTTGCATTAAAAAAGCAAGAAGTTATGTTAGTATAGTTTTTTGAACTGATACTTTGAAAATTAATATAATTAATTCCATGATAAAATTTGTCATTAAACATATAACTATTTTAACAATTGTTTTCCTTTTGTATAATAATTTAGCCATTTGTTAAGTTTAATAAACTAAAAATGCAATGTAAAATGTTAGAATTTATATCTTTTCCTATCTAAAATTGCTAAATTTTATTACCAAAACAGTTTTTCACTAGCTGAAAAAAAATATAAATTAGATTTTTAATTGATTGAAAAAATAATGCTAAAAAAATTAAAGTAGAAAAAATTTAAAAAATTATATATTATTATTTTTATACTAATTTAATCTTGAAAACTAATTTAAACGTTTACTTAGTTAACTTAAAGTAGTTGTTTATTTTATTTTGAAACTTGTATCTAATTTTGATATTCTTAGAACTTCATTATTCACAACTTGAACAAAGCTAATATAAAGTATTTTTTTTTAGTGGTGTCGGACTTTTTAAAACTTTAAAATTTGTTATGTAAACGTATTGGTTGAAGTTAGATCAAAAATTATCAAGGATTATAAAGGTATAATAAGTATTTTAAAGTTACAAAAGTTTAATTTATACTTGTAAGAAATGTAACATGTAGCAATAAATAAGTTTACCTTATAAATAAAATAATCTTATTTAAACAACAATACTTTCACTTAAACCAATAGTTTTGTTTACATCTGACGTTATTGGACTCAAATTAATCAGTTTAAATATAACTTGATGCTTGAAATATAACATTTTTTTTTGATTCAAATTAAAGTTTGTACAGCCTAAAACAGCTGAATAATAACTGAAAATAATGTCAATTGGTTAGTAACTAGTATGAAATACAATATTCAATTTACACAATTTAATTCAACCTCTTTAAATTTCAGTATATCGAGCAATTTTTTGTTTAAGACAAATAACTACAATAACTATTTCAAAAACATTGTTATTTACGTAGAAACGTAGTTTTTTATCAAGGTAGTTTTTGCAAAACAAATTGGCTAAATTGATCACATTAATTTGTGTGTAAATAATCTTAGAAAATATATACATTGTTAAAACCTATAAGCCATTAAACTATTTTTTTTTAGTTTTAAAATATGAAGTGTACTTTAAAACTGTATTTTAAAATTAATTTGGAGTAAGCAAAATATATTTTTTTTAAATCTTATATCTGACTATATTGAAGATATTTTTTAGTATAAAAACTGTGATTTTTAATTAAATACGACGTCTTTTTAAATTTAACATTCTTTAAATTAGGTGTTAATAATGTACGACCCGCTAACAAAACTTTTTTTTTGCCTTCAAGTTTATTTACACTTTAGTTTACTGTTTAATCTTTTTATACTATATTAAACTTTTTCTAGTTAAATTACTTGTTTAAGAAACTAAATAAATTTCTGAAAAGAATCTAGCTCGAGAAAAGCTTCTGGTAAACCTGTTTCGCCTACATTAAAGTTTACTGACCATCTTTAATTTATAAAACTTAAACTATTATTATTAAAATGAAATCAATTAAAGTTCTACTACAAATACTAACAGGTAAATATTATTATACGATCTCTAACAAGTTTCACAATCGCAAATTTTAAACTAAATTTATATTAATAACAGTAAACGTATGTTAAAGGAATAAAATCTAAAAACATGTCAAAATTCACAAAAAAATTTTTTTTGTTAAATTGACGTCATTTCTCGATAAATACAAACAAGCGTTTTCAATAAACGTTCAAAAATACACAGAACTAATCAAAACTATGTTTTATCCTACAAGTTACTTTGTCGAGCTGATTCAGTTAGCTTATTTATTTGTAAACATCTAAGTTGTTAATTTGTTTTAATTTATAACGTTTAGAAATGTTTAACAGATGGAGTTTTATAATAATTAAATTGTTTTTAATTAGAACTAAAATGTGTTTTCGCTTTTATATAAAGGTAAGCTTATTTGATATTGTGGCCTATTAAAATAACAACCTATCAATAAAAATTAAGTTTTCTTTTTTAAACTTGTGAATGCAAATGCACAAATGCTATTAAAAGTTTTTAAAAAATTTAATTTTTTTTTAATAATTTAAGTTTTATATTTGAATATTCAACCAATTTAGGTTGTAAAAACTGAAGTATATCCTGCATTCAGCTTTTTTTTCAGTTATACTGTGAATTTATACTAAAACCCACAAGTTAATCATTGCAATCATGTTGGTAGTACGTCAGTAATAAAGTTACATAAAACTCTTGAATGAGTTGTAATTTTAAAAACCTGGTTTAAGCAAATATGTTGTAAAAGAGATAAAACGTGTTATATATTATTATGTTATATAATATTTTTTATATTATTGATTGTTGATTATTTAGATTTAGATTGTATTGATTGCGAAATGATGACATTTATCCACCATAGACCTTTACCATTTTAAACAGTTAATATACGCAGCAGTATAAACGGTTTCAAATTTTTAAATTCATGTCATTGTTTACCATCAACGTTTAACTCAGTAATTTTAAACTGATTTAAACTGTAAACTCAGTAACTCTATTTAAAAAGTTTTTGTTTATATTCAAGCAAATTAAGTTGTACAAACTAAAAGAAATGTTTCCATGATAGTTAATATTTGAAAATTTATCTATAATAGAATATAAAAGTTCGTATTACAGTGTTATTGTAAGTACGTCAACAGTAAGGAAGTTTTACAGTTTTTAAAATTAATTATCTAAAAAAACTACTTTAAAATAATTGTTTATACGTTTGTTTTTATATGTTTTCAAAACAAATATTATTGAGATATTAATGACTCTTATAGATTTCACATTTTTGGAAAAAAAGCTTCATTTTTTATCCAGTTTAAACAGCGGTCATTTTCATTAATCGACTATTAAATTTTCGGAAGTCTGCCAAGTTGCCGGTAAAACAACGCTACATGATGATAAACAAGTCAAACGTGTAAATATTTTGATATTAATATACAATAAAATAAAAGTTGTTCTAATATTAATAATTAACGTCAGAAGGTTGAATTGCCAAGGTTGAAACTTATATAACAAAAAAGTAGTAAATATCAATGTAATAAAAAAAGCGGTAAAAAATATAATAAAGTTAAGATCTTATGTTTGAACAAGTTTTTTGTTTTTAGAAATTAAAGCTTGGTCGAACTTTAACTAAAAATATAATTACTTAAAAAGGTTTTTATTTATCTAAAAGAAAATTTAAAATTAAAAATTTATCAAAAGAATATAATAGGGGATTTTCAAATAAACAAGTTTCTATATTAGATGAGAATAGACTCATTTTCATTAAGCATTTAGAGACATATAAATAGATGTATATAAATAACAAAATTAGTTTTAATACAAATTAATTAAATAAAACAAGTATTAATGAAAGTAAAATTTTGCATTACAAAAGTTGTTAAAATTTTACCATTTTTATGTAATATAATCGTAGTCAATAACAGATAAAAGTATTTCAGCATCAAAAACCTTACTTAGTTTTTATTTAAAGATTGTAAAACAAAGACTTTACTTATATTCTATTAGTAAATAGAATAAATGATTTATAATATTTTTAAAGTAATAAAAAAATTACAGTCAATTTTAGAAATATTTGAAGTTAAACCACAAAACAGTATGTAATATTCAAGAAAAATTAATAATATAAAAGTTGTACCTTGATTGTATGTTTGTTTTTGTAAATCTTTTTAAAGAATTTGAACTTTTGCAATTTGAATAGTCTAAACTAAGAATGTCAAAAATTGAAAAACTACATACAACTTGTCTCCGAACGAAAAAAAAGTGTTTAAGTTGTGCACTGCACATATCTTTTGTGCTTTTAGCTTAAAACGATTGTCGGCCTAATATCTTTATAATTCAAAAATCACAACAAAAAAGTTTTTGTTTATTTTATGTATTAAATTTATTTAATTAATTTTATTTTTAAAAATTAAACTTTTACAATAATTTCTTGCAAGTCAGCATATTTTTAAACGGCTGCAATATTGGTAGAAAAACAATTACATTGTTTGGTATCAGTCTTAACCATCAACTTATAAAAACATGTAAATTATTTTATTTATAATAATTTTAGTGATCATCCTAGTCAATAACCACTTTAAAGTAGTAATACTGGTTATCTTAATTAGTATAATTTCTTTTTCACGGATTTTGTATTTATTATCAATATATAGATTATAAAAGTCAGTATCCACTGTATTAGTAATCAACCAAAAATTTGGTTTAAACAATTAATGTTGTATAAATAACTACAAAATCAGTAATATTATACAATAAAAACTTATAATTTAAAAAACCTTATATACAGTAGTTTATATGTACTGGAAAAATTATATTTCTTTTACTATGTTTTAGTTTATAACTTTTTATAAACTTAAAGTGTTAAATCTTCAGAACCGAACTGCTATTAAGCAATTAGCTAATAAAGAAATTTATAGAAATTTAAGGCAAAATCATCTAATGAAACATAATCAAATGGTGAAAAGATTTAATCTTTTTTTTTTATGTGACAAGTAAAATATTATGACTACATGTACTTTTATAGATATCGATAACTACAAGCAAAATGTTTTAAAAACGTTTGTAATTCTATTCAGCTTTACACAGTTACAGTCTTAAAAACCAATTAAAAACTAGTTTAAATTGCTATAACTTACTTAATTTTGATTGTAACTATTTAATTTTATCTTTTTTTTTCTACTAAAAAGGGGTTGTTTCCTGACTAAAACTACTTTTGAAAAAATCATAAAACATTTTTTTTTGCACTATTTTTTTATTAATACATTCAACAAGATACTAATTCAAGTGTAGTTGTGATAAAAAACAGTTAAAGTATTACGTATATATCGTGTAAAAATGTAAAAGTTAGTCAAGTAGAGAAATGAGTTTTGTTATTTATTTATTAAATATATTTTAAACTATTATACTTTATATATAAACCAGTTAATAACAAACATATATTTTTTAAAATACTTCAATCTAAAAAAAGTTACATTCTTAAAACTTTGTTAAAAACTTTTTACAAACTTTAAAACTATACTTAAAAATAAAATAATATAAAAAACAGCTAAAACTTATAAAATAGCTAGTTATTAAAAAGAAAAATGTATATAACAGCTTTAAGCGTAACTCAACAAATACACAATTTAAGTTTTTTTTTTTGAAATTGCTTCTTCTAAAAACTAGACACTTTTTTTATTAACCGAGGTACCTTTACACAAGAATAATTTCTAAAATATTCAGTTTCATCAAAATCTGTGCACTTCAATAACTCATTATTGTAAAGATCGTAACAGAATATGAAATCTCCGTGTGGAAACAAATAAATTTTGTTGCCAAAGCACAAAACTTTGTTCACAGAAAAACTCGTTCTGTAGGTAAAGAAAGCAAATTCTTTAAAAGTTGTATCATACACTTCGCACGGTATCCTGCAATTTCCAACGACGAACAACTTGTTGGTGGCGAGAACGAGGCTATGATCACTTCTTGCGTGTATCATGTCGCCTATAGTTGACCACTCGTCACCAAAAACATCGTAAGACTCAACGCTTTTCAACAGTGAGATACCACTAACACCATCTGAAACTATAACTTTTCCCCGGAACGACGCGCAAGCGGAACGATCTCTTGCAAAATTCATAGCACAAACTTCTTTCAATTCGTCATCGTTGAAATAATAACAAGATTTGATGGCTTTTCCAAGCAAGCTGCCTCCTCCAATGACAAAGACCCTATCAATAAAGGAGCAAGTGGACATTCCGATCCGGCTGTCGATCATGTCAAAGTTCAGTTTGCTCCACGTTCCAGTTACACGTGAATACTTGTGAATTGACCTCGTGCGTCCGAAGCTGCTTTCTCCGCCAATCAAATAAACGTCGCCTTTTAAACAAACGGCATTCGAATTGCACCGTTCCGAAATCATCGAAGGCAACATTTTAGTTTGCTGCCGGTAATAACGGCAATCAATTTGGTACGCGCAACTGAGAACTTCATGACCATCGCGTTTGAAACCTCCACACATTATCACGTCAAACTCATCATGGTCACAGCACCTGCTCGTGAAGTAGCAGCTTGATTTAGTTAAAAGGGATTTTTTACCGTTTACCTTTTTCAATGAGTCAATGAGCTCTTTGCTGAGGCCTAGTGGTGATAGGCTATTTATAAGATACTGCATTTCATGTTGAGACAGTAATGTTAAGCGAACTTTGTGTAACAATTGTTCTGCGAACTTATTGCGTTCTTCACTGTTGTGCTTTAACCAAGTTATTAACGAATTAGATACTTCAATTTCAGAGTCAATGTTCAAGTTAGAACTTGCAAGTATTTTAACAAGTATATAAAAGTCTAGATCTAAAAAGTTTTTAGTTTTAACTATACTTTGAAAACCACTTTCAAGAAGTTGTACAGAATATTTTGCAAGGTACTGTAAATTGTACAATTTTGCTAGAGTGTAAACCATACTTACATTTTGAACTGAAATAAGTTGACTATGTCCGTTGATTTCATGCATTACATATTTTAATAACAATAACTTGTTTCTTTTAAATGCTGAAACAAATTTCCTTTTTTCGATAGATAACTCGTCTAAAAATTTAAGAAATATTTTAAATTTTTAAAAGTTTAACTTATACATTAGTGTTACGTTTTAAAATATATACATTTTTTCCAAAGATTGTGAAATTTTTTGAGTATTATTAAAAATTGAGTAGTTAAGTATTGCTACATAACTTAAAGATGTATTACTTTAACTAAAAATAATAAAAAATAAAAAATAGTAATAAAAAAGAAAAGAAATAATGTTAAGAACTTAAATTTTCTAACCTTGTTTATAAGATTCATTCAAGATTTTTACATCAATTTTTTCAGAACGTTGTTGTCTTTTTTTTTTTAACATATTAGAAAACTTGTTGATGATTGTATAATAAGTACCAGCTTTGAGATTTAGAAAAAAATTAATACTGAATAAATTGTATTTGATACATTTTTCTATGTTCTTTATAAAGACTTATAATTGAATTGTGTGTGATTATTTTTGTCTTATTTTTTATATGATTTAGCTGTCTGATACTTTAATAGTTAAACAATTTTAACTAACTAAATATAAAAACAATTGCTCAAAAAGGCCAAAACCGTAAGAAGTATTTAGTCTTATGTAAATTGTTAATATTAAACAGCACTAATGTTGTTAACTTGAAATTAGTTTTATACTTTAGAAAGCTCTATAACTTGATCTTTAATCGTTATCTCGATTACATACTTTTTTGCTATTAAACTTAAAAAGAATGTGATTTAAAAAACAATTTAATTTTAAAGACTATTTGTGTTCAATAAACAAATGCAACAAAAACTTAAACATTTTTTTTATATAATTTGTTATTTTGGTTAACTTGTAAAAAATCCCGAAAAAACAAACACAAAACAATATTCTAACAAGTTAAATTATAATAATTTAATCTAAAACAATCTATAATTACCGACTTTGTTAAATGCTTCACTGCTTCAGTTTTAATATTTTTAATAGTATATTTTATATATTTAAGATTTTTATAACTATATCGTATTCTTTTTTTAATGATATTTTTTTTAAATCAGTTTTAAAGTTACTAGATATATTTTAAACATTTTAACATAAGTTAGGGTAGTTTACAACACCTCAACAACAACTTACAGAAATCTCTGGCCAGTTAAAATATTTCTAGTTTGAAAAAAAATTAAGCGAAACTAATAAAATAAAGACTTGAAATAAAGTTAAAAGTAGTTGTTAAGTTTTGAAATAAATTATAAATAAGTGCTTATTAAATTAATTATTAAATCAAGTTACTTGGCAAAATTAACTAACTACTGTAGATTGTTTCAATTACTTAATCAGTTAAGACTTTTCTTATATTTTCAGCAAACTTAGCTATTTTCCAATAAGTCAAGCCTTACAATTAAAAAAGACAGCTACTATAAAAGAACAGTTCTGATCGAATAAAGTAAAATATTTTGCTTCTAATTAAAAAAGTGGTGAAAAGTATTAAGATTTAAATTAATAAATCTATATCACTAATAGTGAACATACAACACAATTGCTTCAGTTAAAATTGTTTTGATCAAGCTAAAGACATATTAAGTTTTAATTAAGTAGATTGAATTTTTTATCTGGGTTTGTTTTAATTTTGTGTTTTAAAAATTTTGTCAGATTCAATTGTCAATACATATTTTAAATCCCAAAAATACTCAAAACTATTCGTTGCAAATTTACAGAAGGTACGTGTTTATAGAAAATAATTTTACAATTTTTCATAAATATAGTACAATTTTATTAAAAGATAATGCTTTTTATTCTTTAAAAATTCAAATTTTTAGGCTCTTTTAAATCAATTAATTTTTAGTTTATGAGTAGAAAAATTAAGTGATTGTTAAGTTTTTTATTGTAAATAAAAAAAGTAAATTGTAAAACTTGTATAAACAATTTAATTTTAGACCGAAGAATGTACTTTTTCTCTGAAAGAAACTAACAAGTAAATAAAATTTCCTTACTTTGTTCAGTAGTTTCGTTTAAATTTTGTAACTTCTCTGAATATTTTAGCGCATTTCTTTTTGATATATCGACAAATTTTACTGTAAAATAAGTAAGCATTTTAATACAAAAGGAAAGCATTCTAAACTGTTAGTGCTGTTAATTTGAATTTTAAAAATATATATATTCAAAATGCTAAACTAAAAGGTATATTCTGGCAAATGATAAAAATAAAGTATTCTTTAGTTATAATTTTTTAAGATACAAAATTTTTGATTCGAAATCGTAAATTTGATTGTTTATACTTATTAAACAAATATTTAAGTGCTATATTCTACATAAGGTTTTTGATCTCCTTTACTTGAATTTTCAGTTATATAATATGTCAGAAACCTTTTTTTAATCTATATATATATTGCTTAAAAGAGTTACTTGAGAAGTAGGCAACATTAGACCTACAAAGTTAATATTTTAAAAATTTAATAATTTTTATATTTTCTAAAGCTAATTACCCTTAGTTCATTTTACAACTAATGATTACTTTGAGGCCTTTAAAACTTGTATGAAAAAACTATTTTTATTTGAATACCATGTTTTAAGAATTTAATACCAATAAAATGTAAGCTGAGTTTTTCTCAGTATTAATACACTAAAAGGTATTTTAAGCTTAATACCTTTATATGCTAAAATTAAACCCAATCGACCAAACTAGATTGTATAGTTATTATTTTTAAGAAATTTTATATTTTTTACTAACTATGAAAAAATAGTTCAACAATAAGAAGCAAGCTTTTGTTGGTTTTTCAATGAGTTAGTGCAATTGTACATAAATTACAGCTATTTAAAACAAGTTTCACTTTACTTAAAGGATCGTACACTGCAACGATAATTTATTCTTATTTAAAAACCCTTGACATACTCAAGTTACTTTTGTGAAACTAATTTGAAACGTATTTTAACTTATGATAATTTTAGCTGATATTTTGAACCTCATCTATAACAAGCAATTGAGTTATAGCAACTAATTTGTTGGAATGCTTAAACAGTTTGAAAAATTTAGTAATTTCTTAATATCCAAGATCTAGTGAAATATATATCAAAGTTGTAACAACTATGTTTAAGAAATCTATCAGGTTAGATATAATGACTAATATATAAATTTATATATATACATGTATATATATATATATATATATATAAAATAAGGTTAATGTTTAAACTTAAACACTTTTAACTGAGCCCACTTGAAGGGCTTTTAAATAATTTATTCAAATGGCGATTTTTAAAATTCTGGAACATATGTTTCACAAAGCTTTAATTTTTCATAAAGCTTTGATCATCAGCCAGTTAAATTCAAAATTAGTACAGTGTTTTACAAAATTTTTTGTTTAGTACAGTGCTTTGTATTTTGAATTTAACTGGCTGATGATCAAAGCTTTATGAAAAATTAAAGCTTTGTGAAACATATGTTCCAGAATTTTTAAAATCGCCATTTGAATAAATTATATATATATATATATATATATATATACACACACTTTTTATTGATTTTACTTAAATATTATGCTTAAACAATTGTGTGACTATACGATCAAACCTAATCTACTAACTATAACTAAAGTATTAGTATTTTTTACACGTTAAATCAAATATCGATTATGTTGTACTATTTAAAAATTTTGACTTGTAATTTAATTTGTTTAGCTACAAGAAACAATATACCTTATTACTAAAAACAGCTATAAAAATTGTTTAAGAATTCTCAAAACAATATTTTCCAAAAAAACATTGTTCATACAAAGAAGTAAACCCAATTTGTTTTTCAAATACGCGTCAGTTTTACTATCTGCATTGTGCCTTATGCCGTTATCAAATTACGACAATCAATTAAAGCTCGTATGCTAAAATCATATTATATTTAATTTCAACATCTAATTAAGTAGCCTCGAATTAAAGAACATCTAATACCAAGCATCTAAGACCGAACATTTAGAATACCAAAAAGTGAGCATTGATTTGTCTGAAAGGTTTCTAGTACTTTATGTTTTTTAATAATTTTTATAGTTTTTGCCTGGTCGTGAAAAATACAGTTTCTTTTTTTTAAGATACTAATATTTTCATTTTACAAAAAATTTACAGTGATTTTGATTGTGTTTAATTCACAATGTTGGGAATGATATCTAAAAGAAACATCGGAAGCGAGGTTGTCATAATTATAAACAAACTTTTAATCAATTAAAGAATGTTTCTGATTATAACTACGGTTATTGTCAAAATACTTAAGATGGAGATAATGTAAAACCAAGAAAATTATATAATCGGAATGATAGCAACTCAAAGTTTTTAACACAATCAAAGTATATCAAATGTGGTTTAATGTGTGTAAAAATAATTTTAGTGTGGTTAAATATTTTTAACGGTTTTAATCATGATGATGATCGGAACATTAACTTTTTGTATATTATCTAGCTAACATTAACAAAAAGACAAAAAAATTCTTAAGGTCTCTTGCAGAAGGAGAAAAAGTGAAGTTTGATATTGATATAGGTGAAAATAGTATATCAGAATGACAGTTTCTATGTTGGTAAAACAGTTAAATGTTTTCTCAACGCTAAAGACAAGAATTCAAACTATAACTTAATGCCTCAACAAAAAATACTAAACTAAAACCATCATTCAAGTAACCCCAAACAGCAGAAATGAAAAACTAAAAGAGTTTATAAGCTTTTTTTTCTACAACAAAACAAGGTAAACTGAGCAAAAAAAAAAAACAACAGAAGCAGCAACAGAAATATAGCAGTTGCAATATAAATTATGATAGCAATCCGGTATCAAAATTGCAGTTTAAAAGTTATAAACAAAACTGAGACTATTTCAACTACTCAAACCAAATCAGAAACTAGTTTATCAACCAACATATTAGCAAAATAGAAAAACAATTTAGTAGTACTTGTTTCGTTGAAAACAAAAATTTAATTGTAACACAGAATAGAAAATAGTCAGAATTACGTATAGCAGGTCTAAAACTTTTAAAATTAATTATTAAGCCCTTTTGACATTGATTTATAGGCGGATTTGCAAAACTAGTCAAACAAGCTTTACTAATGGTTAACAACGCAATAATATATTTTTTTAAAGTAATCAGTTCAAATATTTCTTAAAATCAGGTATTTTTTTTATTAAATTGTTAAAATGAAAGAAACTGTTAAGCATATTTATCTTGCTTACTTTATTTTTTAAAATTTATAACTTGTAAAGTTTTGTAATTTTTACTTCTAATGGTGTCTTATAAAGTTTTTACAAATTAAAAATTACAGTTTAGTGTTTTAATATTTAATCGAAAATCTATATCATAACACATTTTTTATACTAAAGCTTAATAAAGCCATTTTCTAAACTTATAACTAATACATTTTTCTCTAACTTTAAAACCATATAAAATAAAACCTTTTTTTCCTTGTGAGCTTATCAAGTTCAAATTTAAAGCTTTCAATTTCGACTCGTGATAAAGTTATCTTATAAACTTTAAACTTAAAATTGTTTTAAATTTCGATCAAGTTAAATTTGTTATGTTTGGAAAATTATTTGCTGCATTCTTACATTTCTTTTTATTAATACCGATATCTTTTGCATTATAAGCTACTAGTAAGTAAGACACGTAGTTTAGCTTAATTTTTTGAAGATCGCATATTGTTAGACCTAGGTATATTTTAGTTATATATTGAATTGTAAAAAACAATAATTTTAAACTTTTATTTTAAATTCATATTAAAAATCGAGTATATTTCATGTTAATACTCAACTAGTTTTAATTATTCATAATTAGCTAACTTGGAAAAACTTCTTCATATAATTAATTAACAATATTCTAATTAATGATACTATAAAAACAAAAAAAATCAATAATGAACTATAAACTAAAAAAATCTTATTAGTTTCATTCTTTTTAATAAAAATTCTAACAAGATTGCTCGATTTTTAACCCTTCTGGATTCATATTTAATATATTGTTTTTAAAAAATTCTACTAACAAACTAAATTATTAGTTTTTCTAAGTAAATATATAGTTAGAAATTTCAAAGGCACAATACAAGTGTTTCGATATTTTGTTATAATATTCTATTTCAAAGTATTATAAAACTTGTTTTGGAGATTAATTGAATTTATTTAAATAACATGTTAACGTTTTAAATTAAAAACTTTCTTACCTTTATTAGAAAACTTATTTAGAAGTTTTACTCTAGCTGATGCTTGCTTGTTTTTTTTGTTTAGTCTAAAAAACTCGAACATTACTATTTCTTTTAGTTTTATTAATTTACCTAAAAATTTTATTCGTATTAAATGTTTTAGTATGCCAAGTGATTAGTTTCACTTAAACTTTATTGACAAAAATTTATAAATTTATTTGATGTTGTAATCAAGTATACTCTATTATTTGTTGTTATAACTAAATTTGTAATTTGTAGAAGTATATTTTCATAATTATTTCTTCTAGTTAATGATTTTTTTAAGTATATATGATAGTTGAAAAAAAAAGTTTTTTTGTTAAAAGTTATATTTTAGTTCCATATATAACATAAACCCTTAAACTTATTATTATGGGCAATACGTTAAAAGGTATCCGTGGTGTACGACTTAATAACCGAAATATTCTTTCGTGCACCAGGAATATTTTAAGCTACTTTTTCTGTCGTTTAGTAATGTCCTATTTGTCTTCTTAAAAATCAAATCAGTTGATCTAAATCTAGGCAATAACCAAACTAGTTTTACAGATGGACCAGTCTTTTTTTGAGTATCCGTTAATAAAAATGTACAATTTAATACGGATGTGACTTTTTCAACTTTTTTGTACAAATTCTTTATAAAAAGTCTATTCTTTCATAAAATTGTTTAAATTCTTTGAGCTTAAATTTAATCAAAAACTTATTTGAATGGTTGGGTGTCACTTTTGCACTAGCGTTAATTTTTCACGAGCGTTACTTTTGCACAAGCGTCACTATTGCACGTGGGGACACTTTTCCACGGCGTCAATTTTGCACAGTCAGCACTTTAGCACGAAGGGATATTTTTTCATGGCGAGTCTTTTGCACGAAAGATCACTTTTGCACGGCGACTCTTTTGCACGAAGGTTCACTTTTGCACGAGGGAACACTTTTACACGACTATTCTTTTGCAGGGTCATCATTTTTGCGAGCAGGGTCACTTTTTCTCGGCGACATTTTTTCACGATGACAATTTTTTAAGGCAGATTTGTTGCACAACGTCACATTTTACAATGAAATTTTTGCACAGCGACATTTTGGCACAAAGAATTTTTCGCACGGAACATCAATTTTGCATGCAGGTCAATTAAAAGTTTTTTAGCTAGATTAAAATCTGTAAAGTAAGAAGACAATGAAAACTAAAATTTTATAACATACCTATATAAAAGGCAAAAAATGAAAGATTTAAAATCTAAAACAGTAAAAGTTAATGTAAGAAACAAACTGACGAAAAGATTAAATAAAATAATTTATTAAAGATTCACACCAGGGACAAAAATTTTATTTATTTAGAAACTAGAATAAAAAATACTTTAAGTGTAAGTAAATTGTTTTAGTTTATATAGAATTTTAATATATTAATCAATAACTATGCCATTTTATTTATTTTAATATACGGTTACAAGTTTATTGTCCATATGATGGACCTAGGCATCAAAACCTAGACCACTTAAACTGAAAGACAAATAAAGAAAAAAAAATTAACACAGATAGTTTATTTATTAAAACAAAGATAAAAATACAATTTGATGTAAAACTTAAAAGTTAACTTTAAAAGCAAAATTTTAACCACAAACTTATACTCATTTACGATTTAATGTAGAACGATCAACATCAATTATTTAAATGCATTTACTTCCCTATGGGGTCGTACTTCGGAGCTGAGTTATGCGACCTTATTGGTCTGCACATTCTTGATAGATTAGGGAAAACATACAAGTCAAACCAGATAGGCCTATATAGGGATGATGGTTTGGCGATTATCAAGCACAAAAACAACCAGGACATCGAGAATATAAAAAAACAAACAATAAAGACCTTTAAAGACATTGGTTTCAAGATAACAATGGAAATTGGTATGACTAAATGCAACTTCTTGGACATCACACTAGACCTCACAAACAATTGCTATATGCCATACAGAAAAGAAAACTCCTCAATCAGATATATCAGTAGTGACTCCAACCACCCGAAGATAATCAAGAAAAACCTACCTAAAATGATTGAGAAAAGACTAAATCGACTGTCCACAGACCTAAGAACCTTTGACAATGCAAAACATAGCTACCAAACTGCGCTGCTCCAATCCAACTTCAAACATAAGCTTGAATATGAAAACAAAGCCAACCCTGTTGACAAGAAGAAACGTAAACGAACAAGAAGAATTATGTATTTTAATCCCCCATACTGCCAGTCAGTAAAAACCAACATTGGGGGAAAATTCTTAGACCTAATTGACAAACATTTCAAAACAGAGAGCATGAAAAAGATCTTCAACAGAAGTAATTGCAAAATATCATACTTTTGTATGGATAATGTCAAATCACTAATAAGTAGCCACAATAAGAAGATACTAAATAAACTGAATCATAAAAACAACCAAGTGGAAAAAACGTGCAACTGCCGCGACAAAGACTCCAGCCCCTTAAGTGGCAAATGTTTGCAGGGTAATGTTGTTTTTAAGGCGACGATTACCAGTCAGAACGAAACAAAAGAATACATAGGATCCACAGGAAGCCAGTTCAAAAAGAGATGGTATGCGCACATTAGTGATATTAAGAATGAAAATAACAAGGGAACAGAGCTTTCCAAGTACATTTGGAGACTAAAAAACAATAACACCAGCTACGATTTAAGATGGAGCATAATGCACAAGATCAGGGAAATGAAGAATATAGGTAAAATCTGTAAGACTTGCAATTTGGAAAAGATAGAAATAGCACTTGCTAATAAGAAACGAATTTTAAACAAAAGACAAGAGCTCTTCTACACCTGCCCGCACTTCAGGAAATTTTATTTTAAAACTTAGCGTATTAATTTTTCTATCACTTAGTTCTGTTTTTGTTATTACTCGTACCCTCATTTGTTAAGCGCCATTTTGTTTTATTTTGTTTTGTTATAAGCTAAATCCAAATCTATATAGAACAAATCATCTATTGTAAGTATAAATCATATTTAAAATCTTAAAAAAAGTCTTTTTCATTGTTATAAAACTTTTAATTTTGTAAACTAATTATCTAGTAATAGCGCTATACATTTTAAATTATAATTTGAACTCAATTATAATTTTTTGCATTATTGTATTTTCTTAAGTTGTCCATCGTTTTATGTTTATCTTATTTTACAGGCCTGAAGATCCCTTAGGGGAGAAACATTGTTGCCTTGTAAATAAACAAATTAAAAAATTAAATGCATTTACTAACAAAAAAAACCTATTGCTCCAAGAAAATAACAATAGACTGGCCAGATGAATAATCATCAAATACATTGAAAAATGACTCATCATTAATAGAGTAGAGGTACTGCTAATAAAATTGAACTAAAACTAAGCTAAATCTTTTAATAATATATTTTTTAAGGTAGAAAAACATCAGAAAATACTCATTCTCCCCTCTGCAATGATAAACGTTTTCTGAAAGTCAAGCAAGTGAGTTTGAGCTCATAACATGTTATTTCACCTGTCCTATCTTTAAATTTACTAAGAACAAAAAATACCTTTTAACTAAAAATAAAACTAAAAATGTCTAAAAAATAAAAAAAAAGTTTAACTAACTAAAATAAAAACTAATCCTAACCCTTTATTGAAAAAAACCTTTGGTGACACGTCATTTAGCAAACACTCACAAGGTTAAAATCTCAACACTAAAAATTACAAAGTATGAGAAAATCAGTGGTTATATCAATGGTTGATAAAAATTACTTATTAATTTTACTAAAAAAAATATAATTCAGATAAAGCTTTTTTAACTGTAGTCGATATTCTTTAGAATTTCTTCAAGGAACTAATTCATTCGGAAGTTTGCTCCATATTTCAGCTGATTGATAAAAAAAAATTCTGCCAAGCCTCAAGATTCAAATAATGCAGCGGTTAAAAACTATTATAGTATAATCTCTTTGAACAGGTTGTACATGGTTAAAACATATTTTAATCATGTAGAACAGATTGGTGTTTTATACTTTAACTTAGGACGAGTATAGATGAGAAAAACTTGTTAAGTCTTTTTATATCCGGAGTTTGAAAGCTCTTTAAATCTTGAAAATATATAGTTGATGCAATTCGGTAAACGTGATTAATATGGTGATTATTTAAAAAAAAATTAGCAATAAAAATTTAGAGATTTTTAAACACTTTAGTCGAAGATAAGTTGATGTTGTTTATTTTAAAAATAGAAGTAGAGATAATAGTGTTTCTTTTAAATATTTAGAACTTGACGTTTACGAGGGTTTTAATTTAGTTTATTTAAACCAATCGTAAATTAAATCTAAGGAATATTGTAAAGTTGTGTTTGATTAGTAAAGCATGTTTACTAAACTGCAGAGTGGCTAATGTTGCTGCTAACATTAACTTCTGAAGCTACACAATTTTGAGACTGTTTTAACTAACTAACCAGACTGCTATGAATTTTGTATTGCAATAATTTTTTTTTAATGGAGAGGCAAAGTTAAAAGTTTTTACTCTGTATAGATAACTTAGTAGACATATTGCTTATAAATGATACCAAACAAAATTGTTAGCAATCTAGTAATTGAAAACAGAACGTTCGGTAAAGGAGAAAACTAATTTTTTTAGGGAATATAAGGTTGTTAAAAAAATAAGATGATCAAGTATTTTTATACAAATTATATGTTGAAAGATTCTACCAAAGCTAATTATCAAAGAATTTTTTCTGTTATTTAAAGTGTTGTATTTGCTACCTTTTTTGTGTAAAAAAATTACAAAAAAAATTCCATTGTTTTGGCCAAAGAACAATTAAAGATTAGTGATATATTTAAAAAGTTATAGAATAAGTAGAACGTTTAATAGAATACAAAGGAATACTATCTGGCGTACTATTTTATCTTTCGATTGATTTATAGATTTTTTATTTCAAAAATGCTTAAAAACAAATTTGCACTTTTAGACTGATTTTATTGATTTGTTTAAAAATTTTGTATTTGTTAATTTATTAAATTCGTTTGGAATAATTGTTTAAAATTTTCGCAATTCACAAGTATATCCGTGAAAATATAACGCAGTGCGAAAGTGACGCTTTGCAAAAATGTCGCCATGCAAATGTTACGCCGTGCAAAAATTTTGATGTTTAAAAATGTCACCATTAAAAAATGACCCTACGTGTGAAAGTGACCCTCCGTGCGAAAGATTCGCCGTAAAAAAGTGTTACCTCGTGCAAAAGTGACCCTTCGTGCAAAATGGTCGCCGTGCAAAAGTGACTCCTCGTGCTAAAGTGACGATCATGCAAAAGAGTCGCCGTGCAAAAGTGTCCCCTCATGCAAAAGTGACCGTTCGTGCAAAAGCGACTCTTGTTCAAAAGTGACGCTCGTGCAAAAGTTACCCGTTCCATATTTAAATATTTTAGATGTTAAAATTCAAAAATGTACCCATAAAGAGACGAAACATAGTTTTAAAATTTTTTATTAGTATCCTTTTGAATTTGGTTTAAATATCTTATTTTAAACTTTTATTTTACTTGTGTATCTTTAAAAACTATTTTTACTGTTCTTTATGTTAAAATTCAAAAAAGATACCCAAAAAAAGACTAAACACAGCCTTAAAACTTTTCAAGGGTATTCTTTAAAGTGTGACCATAAAATCTTGTTTTAAACTTTTATTTTACTTTTTTTTTTTTCAAAACTTTTTAAATTGTTAGATATCAAAATTTAAAAGGATGCCCAGAGAAAAACTAAACAAAGCTTTGATACTTTTTATGGGTATCCTTTTGAGTTTGATCATAATTTTTTGTTTTAAAATTTTATTTTACTTATACAACTTGAAACATTTTATAAACTGTTTTTAGACATAAAGTTCAAAACGATACCCGTAAAAAGACTAAGCACAGCTTTAAAATTTTTTGGGTATGCTTTTGAACTTGGTTGCAACTTTTCTATATATAATCTTATAGTATGGTAAAAAAATCTACAGCTAAATTTTAATAAATATATTTTTCTTATGCAATTTTTTCTTATGGTCTTTTACTTAAAAATTGTTCTATTAAATTTAACTCAGAAGCTTGTAATATATGTTTTGAAACTAAATAAAATACTGCTTAAATTTAAAGCTTTAACCATATTATGATTTTGGAATTTTTTGTGATGTATTTTAGGGTTGGATTCTTAACTCGGTTCTTATTTATTAAGCCAATCAGAACAAAACTACATTATATCATTTAAAAAGCCAAATTTTTGCTTCTTATTTGATATTTAATTGATACAAATACTACAAACCAGACAAGCTTCACTTGAATAAAAACATAGATAGTAAAAATAGGGACGGATCAAAATTACACGAAGACAAAATTTTACGAATAACAATTTTGCAAGGAGGGTTATTTTCGCACGGGAGTAAAAAAAATTAAATTAATAAAAAATAAATGAAAGATAAATTAATACAAAAAGGCTATCTATCGAGTCTAAGGAATAGGGGTAACAGTGATGCTAAAAAAACTATCAAAAATTGATATAAAAAAAAAACTAAGATATATATAAACAAATTTGAAAAAAGCTGCCGAAAGAGGGTAAGGGTTAGGGGTAACAATGATAATAAAAATAAGAAAAACTAATATTTTTTTTTATCAAAAGTTTTTTATCCGAGTTTGAGTAGTCGTGCACCCTATATATGTAGATGTTTGGATCTGGTGTTTTGTTTATAATGAATATTTATTTGAAAAAGATTACTTTATAGTTAACTTGAAAAGATCAGAACAAAAAAAAATCCGAGTTTTCAATCTACCATAGTTTATTAAGTAACTTGCACAAGCATGAACTTAGCTTGAGAGCGTTTATTAGGAATTTTACAAAACTGTCCAAAGTTAAGACCTTGTTTAATAGCTAATTAAAAAAAAATTAATTTATTCTAAAAAACGGGCCTTCGTCTTTAATTTAAAAAATAATCTATTGAATTTGGGTTTGAATTTTTGAATGGGCTCCTGTAAAAGTTTTGTGATTTTTTCTATTTTTTATTTATACAACCTTTTCTTTAAATTTTTTTTTTCAATAAGCCTGAATAAAATTTTCAGAATAATTCCAATTTTGCACGATTTTCGTTTTTCAGATATACAACTTTTTATGCATAAATAAAATATAATTTTAGTAGTTTTTATTTTTAACAGACTTGTATAGTTATGTTTTAAGATGTTGTGATATTTTTTTCAGTTTTCTATTGCTTTTAAAATATATGATCCATACAAGGTTTACCTAAATTCTTAGCAACGCTATTTGAGGGATTTCTTGCTCAAGTGCTAACAGAATTGTTCAAAAAAATTTATACAGGCTTATGGTATAAAAGAAAAACTAAAAAATATTAAAAAAAAAATCATTCATATTATTAAATTAAAAACAAAGGACCGTTCTTTAAAATAAAAGAAAAAGTTTTTAATTAAGTATAAAAATAAGGACATACTTAAGTCTTAAGTTTGGACATTTTTATAAAATTCCTAAAAATGCTCTCAAGCTAATTTCAGGCTCGTCTAACTTCCCTGGTAACATTTTTTCAAAATATGATTTCATGCAAAATTAGAAAAAACTCTACAATTAAAGTTTAATAAGAATAACTTTGTTTATGCAAATCATTGTCTATAACTTGAAAATTATACTTAATAATATATCTCAGAGGCATGCAATGTAAAAAAAGATAAAAACTTTTAATATAAAGAAGAATCCTGTGCTTTTCTTAAGATTAAATTTTTTTTAGCAATAATTTAAAGAACCATTTAAATTTTACAAAAACTGGTGGTAAAAAATTAAAAAAAACAATTTGATCAAGAACAACCTAATTAATTCTGGCATATTATATAGATTAAATATACAAATGTGTCTTGTAATGAATTAAGTAAACAAGTCAACATAAACAGCTTTACTTTGTTTGTTTGGTAAATTGTTTTAAAATAAAGTAACTGCTTGGTTCAAAAGTGTTACAACTAAAACTACATTAAAATTTCATTAAAAATAAAGTCAAAATTCTAAAATTTACAGATTATTCTGATTTAACTTAAAGTAAATACTTACTAACAAATTGTAATAACTGTATATATATACCTGAACTTTTTGAACATTGTATTAGCATGTAATACTTAAACAACAAACTTTAAAACTTGGCTAATACATAGACATTTAAACAATTTTTATCTAGAAGATATTATTAAAAATATTTCAAATTTTGTTTATGTAAAATTTCAAGGTCTGGCCACAACTTTCTTGAATTATAGTGCATTTATTAAGTAGAAATAAAGCCTTTATTTATTTAAAACTTTAAATAAAGCTAGTAGACATTTTGTAAATAATTTTACAGCATTTGAAACAATTTAAAATACCTTAAACAGGTTTCTAGTAAATGTTTTGTATTTAGATTTACTGTGTAAACATTTAGATTATTTTTATTGCTTATACATTGTTTGCTATACTTAGAGAATTAAAAACTTTGATATGTCTTTTTATGAGTATCCTTTTAGGCTTTAGGGTGTCCTAGTTGCAGCAGTTTATTTTTGCAAAATTGTTAAATTTGGATTATTTGATGACATCATTAGAATACTGGGATAAAACTTTTATTCTTTAATTTTAGCATATAATATAATAGCAATCAGAACAAAATTTAAATGTTTACTCAGTAAATATAAATAAAAAATATTTTTTTGAAATTTTTTTATAATATATTATGCTATTTTAAATGCAGTAAATATATAAAAGATGACTATCAGCTCAATTTAAAATTTTATCTATATAAAAGCTTATTTTTTACTAACAACTGCTTCTATATTTTTGAAAAGTTGTGGCCAGGTCTTTTAAGTTTTTACAAAAATGGAACTTGAAATACTTTTTTTAGATTGACATGATAAAAATTGTTTAAATATTTATCTATTTATCTAGTTTTGGCCAGGTTTTTGAAATTTTTACAAAAATAAAATTAAAAATACTTTTTTTATGTTTAAATGATTAAATATTTTTAATTTTCTATGAGTTAACCAAGTTTAAAAGTTTGTTGTTTAAGAACTTAATTCTATTACAATACCCTGAAAGTTTTGGTCAAGCCTCTTAAATGTGTTACATTTTATTCTTTACAATTTGTTAGTAAAATATTATTTTGAGTAAAATCAGAATTCAACTAAATCTTAAAAGCTGAATTTAAAATTTCAGAATTTTGACCTTACTTTTATTGCAATTTTTATGAAAATATTTTAAACCGAGCAGTTATTTATATTTTAAAATAATTTAATAAGTATAACAAAGTCAAGCTGTTTTTGTTGACTTGTTTACTTAATTTAATATTAGACATTTTGTAAATTTAATCTATATAGGATGCCAGACTTAACCAAGTTATTTTTTATTGAATTATAAAGTTATTTTTTAATACTAGTAAGAGTAAACAAAAACTAACATATAGAAAATAAAAGTAATTTTTCAGAATATAAGTGTAGTCTAAGATTTTTTAAGTCTGATATTTTGGGTAAATACAATAACTTGTACTATTTTAGGCAACAAACAGCAAACAAGCATATAAGTATTAATGTTATCATGACTACACATTTATCCTCACCTCAGACACAAGATAAGAAACTTCTTTGTTTTTTTACACATTTTAACCTTCAACATAAGCTTCTCAATTGGTAATGACAAATATAAATAATAAATAACTTTTACGAGCATAAAGTTATTGTTATAGGAAAATTTATTAATTTTTCAAAAAACATAAAACTTTAATGTCAATTATTTTCCTTATCTTAAAAGCTATCTAAAAAATTTTTTTTTATTATAGAGAACGCACCTTTGCCTTTAATTTAAAAAAAAAATATTTAATTTGGGGTTGGAATTATTTCATGGGGTCCCTCCAAAAATAAAGGTTTTTTTTCGTTTTTTTTCATCAAATGGTATTAGAACCAAAAATAATTTTTTTTATTTATTTTTTTTTTTTTTGATTTCCCTTAGTTTGCATGTTATTAAAACTCGTAAATAGTTATTTTATAAATAATGTTAATATCTTTTACGATTTTGCCCAAAATCAAAATGTAGTATATTACACTATCATTTGCCTTGGCCATTTCCTAGATAAAAAATTGATAAAAGGAAAAAAAAAGTTAATAAGAATGTGAATTACATCAAACTAAATTAAAATAAAATAAAAGGTACAGAGTACGGATTACTGCAAAAAACTCTATTTAAAAACTTAAGTTTTAAGTTGTTCGTAACAAGCTTGCCTAATGATTCTTTTAGGAATAACTTTTTACACTAAATATTCATCTTTTATAAGTGAATATCATATTTAGTAAAAATAATGTGAATGAAGTTTGCTTAGGATATTTAGATAAAAAATCGAATAATCAATTAAATAAAAAGAAATCAATGAACCAAAACAACTATTTAAGTTTTTCATATTATTAAGTTTTTGAAGATAAATAAAAAATGATACAGTTATCTTTATTGAAGAATTGAACAAAACATTCCAATTTTAAAATATACTTTAAATAAATGGTGTGGTTTAGTTTAAGTCTAATGTAAAGTGATGGTTTTATTTTGGGAAATTAGGTTCAGAAAATTTTGGCTGTTTTGTCTTTTAGTTTTTAGTTTTAGCTACTGTCATAATTACAAATTTGATTACATGTTGCATGAAATCATATTTATTTTTTAAACTGTTATTGAAAACAAAAGAATTCTTATAGTTTATTAAATTCAATTTATACTTTTTACTCTAAGATTATGATTATTTTTAAATATTCTTAAAACTTAAAAATTAAACTTATAACATCAAATATTTTTTTTAAATATTTTTTTAGTTTTTGGTTAACTTAATTATATAGTTGGTATTTTAGTTTTTAAATTTAAAAAAGGATTAGTGTTTTAATCTATTTTAGTGAATATAATATAAGTCAAGTAGTTTATTAGATAGGTTATGAAGTTACATCTTTTCATATAAATTTAAAATTACCACATATCTAAGCTAAAAAAAATTGTAGTTAGAATACTATGCAAAATCATTACAAAAAAAGGGAGAGGGAAAAACATATTTTATTATGTATGATAAAGTTTTTGGTCACTGAAATAGAAATATTATAGTTATAGAGATTTTGACTCTTAAACTCAAAGAGTTCTGTAGATTGCTACTTCTAACTAGATAAATTGCTTAAACAAAACGAAGTATTAAACGAAATTAATTAATAAAAATTCTTTAAATTAGTTGTTTATGTTTACTTAATACTAAATTTTCACGCAGCAATTAATTTTACATAACAATAAATTATTAAATAGTTATTATGCTTATGTGTTTTTTTATACAAGACTAAACTGTTACTTTTGTTTAGATCATTTATGATCTATACATTCAGTATTTAATTGTTGATGTAAATTTTTTTAAATAAAAACTAAATATAAATACTCTGAAAAAAAGTTTTAAAAAACTTTCTAGCTTGTTTGAAATAAGTATTTTCAGTTGAAAAAAGGTTTAATATTTATTAAACCGGTTTAGGTCGTACAAACTTGAACTTATGAAGACTCTAAAACTTTTATTTCAATTGTATTTTATTTATAATTGATACTTGATAATTTATATATAATTTACATTTGAATTCAATAGTTAAACTTGTGAAGCTATTCTAGATAGCTAATACATTTTTACTAAGTTTACTTTTCGCTGTTTTAAAATGTAAGCAACTAAAAATGTTAATCAATTAAAACTTATATAACTGTTTTTACTTGCTTTACTGATGATTTACAAAAATTTATAATTTAAATTTGTAAGTCGACATATTTATTTGAATAGTTATACTTTGATTCAGTAAAATATTCTTATAATAAAATACTGTTGTTTAGATTTACTTATATTGTTGTCAGAACTTTAAAGTTTAAATACGTTTATTAATAGGTAAAAATATCAAAATTTTAGAAACTAACGTTGTTAAATTTTTGAAATAAATTCCGACCGATTATAGGTTGTCTTGGAAGCTAATATTATTGGTCGTGTGGTGAAGTTTAAAACTTTATATTGATCGCCAAAAGTACCTTAATTTCATCAATGATTGCTGAAATAAATTCTGGTTTTTCAACTTTATTAATATTGCTTATATTAGTTAGCTTAAATTAACTTTTAAAGCATACTTTTTTATAGCAAACTACTCAACTTTAATCTAAACTTAAACAAATCGTTTAGTTATTCTAAAGTACAATTGAAACTTTTAGTAGAGTTCTAATTACCTATTCAATTGGTCTAGTATGGTTATAGAACTAGTATAGACCTATAACCATGTTCCAGTTGAACAGTTAATTCATCTTAAATCTGCAATACCGTGTTATTGTTAGTATGTCAGCATTGACAATCGTTGACTTTAAATTTTTATATGTTTTTTACATAACTATTTTAATAAAATCGTTAACTTATTTTCAACATTTATCTTTAATTTGTGTTGTTTAAGTTAATCATGATATTAAATTAAAATGCTTTTCTTGTAGAAACAATTTTTAGTTGTTAACTTTTTTTTAAACAACTTTCAATTAGTAAAGTTAAAGTGTTATAGGCAAAGTTTTAGTTATAAATTAAAGTTACTTCTTAAAACATTACATTAGGAATTTTTGATTTCTCTCAAACATTATAATATAAAATAAACACTTCTACTAACTTTTCACATAATAAAAAAAGATCCTTCTAACTTCATTATAAAACGATTCGACTTTTAGCCTATATAAATTATATCCATTTACTTAAAAGGTTTTACTACATGAGTTTTTTTAGTCTAAACCGGCTGATTTGATATTCATTTTAAATATTATAAATTTACATTAACGTTTAAGAATTATTTAAAACATTTCAAAACAAAATTTATATTTTTGTATCAAAATAAATTACTTTAATTTAAATTAAAACATTAAAACTATATAAACTAAATAGTAATATTGACTAATAAGGAACTCTCTAACACAGTAGACCTTAACCTTACCACTGAGAATAAATACCTTTGGGTTGCTGTTTAAGTTTTAAGTTGTAAATTTTCTTTATTGAAGTTAATCAATGTTTACTAATTGTTATTTATATTATAAGTTAGTATTTAACTGTAATAGTTAATTTCATTTTCAATAAACGCATTAAACTTAACAATCTTTAATTTTTATTAGGCTTAATGTTCAAAATTTTTTATTTTTATTTTTTTTAACTATTTTGTATATTTAGAGTAAATTTGGTAACTACCGTTCAAAATGGAAAACAAAAAAATTAAACTTAAAAAAAAAAATAAAACTTATAAAAATAGTTTAGAACTGAAGGTCAACGTCATTATAATTTAACAGTAAACAGTTCAACTAATTGTGTTTTTAAAGTTTATTGATTTACTCTGAAAGTTTTTAATTCTAACTAGTTAGTTTCTACAGCTTAAACTAGTTGATTTTAAATTCATCTTAAAAATGGTAATTTACATTAGTATACGTACTTACGTTTATCTATAATGCTGTTAGAGCTTTAACCTTTAAATTTATTTAAATAAAAGTGAAACTAATGATTAAAACAGTTTTACAATTTATAGAGATTGAGTATTTCCCAAAATATTTAAGTTGTAATAACAACCATAACTTTTAATTTAAGTTTTTAACAAACATAAATTGAACACTTATACTTAATTTTCACAATAAAAAAGATATCCTTCTAACGTCATTACGATTAAACAGCAAATATTTCAACTAAATTTGTATTTAAATTCTATTCATTTTTAGAAGAGAAAGAGCAATGGTGTTGTTTAGTTTGCACAGCCTAAACCGGCTGATTAGATATTCGACTTTAAAATAGTGTTATATATTTTGATTAAAAAAAAAATAAAAAGATCTCAACTACTAGAGGATTGTATATGATAAAGGATTAAATATTGTAAATAACCTTTGGTTTTATATCTTAGTTATATAAAAGGCTTCTAGAGCTTCCAGCTTTAAACAGATTTTAATAAACTTATTATTGAGTGTATCTCACATTTTAATTACAAACAAAACCTTGAAAATATTTCTATTAAAAATATTAAAAAAAAATTAATTTGTCAATTATTTACGTTTTGTAAAGTATTAGGTTGTGAGATACTAAAACATAAAAATTAATAGGTACAGATGTATACAATTTAAGAGAAGATTAATATTTAAATAGTAAGCTGAGATAACTGTTTAAAGCAAATTTATGTTAAAAAGGTTCTTTTTCTAAAGAAATAAATGAAAGAAAATCTTCTTTTAAGTGTTTGCAAATATTGTTTGCTTTTTGTTATTAAAATTTTAGACTTAAACAAGTGTTCAGCAACACTATTTAAATTTTTAAAAACTAATAGTTACATCAAAACTTTTCAAGTTTTTTTACTATCTTTTCTAAATAGAAATTTAACATATAAAAATTCAATGATATGTTAAAATAAACTTAAACATCTCTGATTATGCCATCAAAATTACTATAAAATCTTTAAAAAACTATTTCAATATTAATGTACTAATTAAATACTTTATTTATTACTAGGTTAGTAACTGGTAGGGACCTCCTTAAATTTTAGTAAATTGAGCAAACATTTTATAATTACTATAATAGCTGTTTCAAAAACATTTTTATGTACGCAGCTTCAGTTATCTTTTATAATTTATAAAAAAAAATTGATAGTTTTCAAAATAAGCGTATACGTACGCTTTTGTTTGAAATGTTTATTTTCCTAAAATGTTTTAAATAACATCAAGTAGTTTTTCTGTATGTAAGTTTTTCTTTTACATGTAAAATGTTTACTTTGGTTAAACAACTAACTTTTGATCATACACATCCCTTTTATTAAATTCAAGTAAGTATATACTTTTATTCCACCAGCTGGCAATTACTGACTAAGCGAAGTCGAAGTAATTTAAAACATAAAAAGTGTAGAAATATCACTTTCGCTTAAACTTTTTGACAAAATAGTTGTTTTAATAGTTTTGATTAAAATATTTCTTTTAAATATCAATATTTTACTATTTTATTTCAAGACAAGACTTTAAACTAAATCAAGAGGTGTACGAATCGATAACTAAAAGTTTTCTCTCTAAATTAGGTTATTAGAACAAACTTTTCGAGCGCTTTAGCTTTTTAGTTTACTAAATGTTACATATATTCATATTGAAAACTGAAAGTATTTAAAAAATCAAGTTCAAAACTTGGTTCATTTTAAAATGCATCGTATAAAAGTTTACTAAAATTAAAAACTAAGCTTGATTTTTAGCTAAAAATTTCTAGAATTTTGTATTTAAATAACCGTAACTGAAATTGTTAGATATCTTGTTTTTTTAATAAACCATAAAACCTTTAAAAAACTTTAGTTTTGCTTTATATAAAAGTTGCATTTTACTCTTTTTAAAATTTATTTTGCTACAAGCTTTTTCATAGTATCATGTGTTTAAATTTAAGTAGTTTAGAATGTACAAACTCAATATCAGATTCAGATACATAATAAAAATCATATTTCTTTACTCATTTTACTTGTTTCTTACTTACATATCTAGTTTTAGTACGTTTGTATTTTGGAGAATGTATGTTTGTATCTTATTTAGCAACTACACTTTTATTTAACATTGTTACTGAATTTTGTTTTAATCTTTGCACTTGAATACTGCTTTATACAGGATATTTCAATTAATATTTCAAATAAAGCTAAAGTCACTACCATAAAATACATTTCAAATGTTTTAAAATTATTAGACTTTATCAGTTTGAGATTACATACCAAAAATTTACTAATTTAAGATATAAAGAGAATTGTAGTAAACCAACCTACTTTTATAAAATGTTTATAATCAAACATTAACAATAATTTATTAATTTAAAAGTTAGATTTTTACTAATGTAATAAGTATAAAAGCACTCTAACTCATGAAATGCTTTTATCTAAAATAAACCACTCAAGAAAAAAAATTATATATTTCCTGGAAGTTTGTACATCCTAAACAAGCTAGATATTTATATAAGTAGATTCAAATGTATAACTAGTAAAAGAAACAATTAAAAATTTTAGAACCTTACAAATAAGTTATAACTTTGTAGTTTTATAAACCTGGGAAAATAAACTTTACCTAAAGTGAACTATATTAAACTCCTTAAAATGTTAGTTTAGTTTTATATTTTGAATTGTATGTCTTTAACATTTAAAAGCAAATGAAAAATCACACTTTATTAAAATCAAGGCCAGAAACTTATTTTTAATAGATCTACTAATGCATCACGAACAACTTACAAAGTTGTTTTTGTTCAATTTCACCACTACAATATTAAAATTTCTACAAAAACGTTTAGTAATCTTTCTTAACTGTAAGTAAATATGAAATAATGATATAAAAAAAAAGTCCGGATCCGCTTCCGGTCGCATCCTAAATTGAAAAAAAGTCCGGATCCGGTTCTAGCCGGATCTTAAATTGAAAAAAAAAGTCCGTATCCGGGTCCGGCCGGATCCTAATTTGAAAAAAAGTCCGGATCTGGGTCCGGCCGGACCCGAAATTGTGAGTCCGGTACATCACTAGTTTAAACTGATTCGTTGATTTATAGCTTTAGTAAACAGTGTTTTTTGTGACATTATTAATTAAAGAAAGCAAGTTATTATTTAAAAAAATATATAAAATAGTTAATAAATAACAAAACGATAATAACTTAAATTACAAATATACTTCTAAATTATAACACAAACATTGAGTCTTATAATAAAATAATAAATTTTTGTACATCTTTTTTGATAACTTAAGTTGACGTCACAAAAGTTTGATCACAATATGCATATTAGGATTTCTATATATTATATAATAATTTTTTATTACATGAGAATTTTTCAACCGGCATGCAAATATAAAATATCGGTCAATTTATGATTCAAAATAGCAGAAAAATTGAGAAAATTGTTATTTCTTTTTTGGATTTAATTGGAACCACTTATTGACCAAAGGTAAGGGGTTAGAGGGATAACCGCTATAGTAAAAAATAAGAATAGGTTCAATAAACAAAAGTCAAGAAGAATAACAAATTTTTTTTTTAATCTTATAACTTTTTATTATACAAATATTACAAATCATTTGAAAATTAAAAAAACATTATATCAATTAAAACTAAAGGTTTGAAAGTCAGTGTTGACGATACATTTTACACAAAGTAAAATTTTATATCATTAAACTATAGCTTAAATTTTAATAATGTAAATTATTTCATTTTTCCATATAAGAAAACAATTTTAAATCTGTATTGTTATTGCTATTCCTGCCTAATGAGTTCTGATTAGGACGAAACTGGTCGTACGATTGTCTCGGTTGTTGTTGATCGTGCGATGAAGTTCATTGTTTATTACTTTATATAAATATGTTTTTACAAAGATATTTATTCCCGATTTATTTTACACCCGATCAATTCTGGTAACTACTTATTGACCAAAGGTAAAAGTTACGGATAAAATTGATAGTAAAAAATAAGCGAAAGATCTTTTAATAAAAATCAAGAAGAATAAAGCATACAACATTTAAAAATCTCAAAACTATTTTTGTAAAGTTAATTATTTTCATCGATTTTTATTTTTCATAAACACATTTTTTAATAAAAATAAAACTTTAAATTTACATCGGTTATTTTCTTGAAAGAATAATTTTGCTCGATTATTTCAATAAATTTAAAAATTAAAGTTTAAAACTTTATATGATTTAGTATTATAGTTTGCATTTTCAACAAACAACGTTGTTTTAAGTATTTATTTAATAATATTTTAGTTTGATATGAAATCTATAACTACTATATGCAAAAGATATCTAAATTTTAGATATCTTAATCTAAGATATCTTAATTTTAAATTGTTTTTAATAGCCCACTGACGTCATAATCAGTTAATCACAATACGTACAATTCGTAGTATTATATATAAATTCAATAAATTTATTTAAACTACAACATAACATTATTTTTATTACAATCTAAACCGGCTGAAGTCATATTAATAAAAACTTAAAAACATGTCCTCACGGTTATTTACAACTGTTATTAGTTAAATAACTGAATTTGTGCTAGAGTATAAATGTTTATATTGATATTAAATTTTTTTATTCTTACTGTTATTTTATACTGTTGCCCTTGTAAAATATGTTTTTGTAAGTTTTAGTACACTGTGAAATCAAGTTAAATAGGTGAATACTACTAGTATATATAATCTAAAGTAATAAAAACTTAAAATATTTATTAAAATTGTTTTTAATATCAAGTATTTTTAACTTTTATTTGATGTAATTTTACCTAACTTCTTCTAAAAATGTTTAGATGTAGAGATGTTTACTAAATTATTAAAACTTAAGCATAGTAAACTTGAGTTATATATCAGAATTATAGTTTTAAAAACTAAGATGTTAAAATCTGAAGGATTTGGATTTATAATATTTTTTTTTTCAAAATCTTAAAGTGTTGTATTAATAGAAGCTAACCTTAATCAATGTGAATAAAACTTAAACATAAAGTTTATTTTTACCACTGCACTATTTAAACTAAAATAAAAAAAAACTTATATCTGTTAATTTTAGTTAATGAAAATAATTAGTGTACTACTCTGAGGTCATCATAAGTTTTACAACTTTAAATGTTCAGAAAATCTATATTTTTTCATCGAAAAGTTTGTAATGATAAAAAAAGTATTTCGTCTCTAACATAAAACGAGTAAAAATAAAATATTGCCCAAAGAATTTGTGTACGAAATACATTTCAGTTATTACACACACAACATATACATTTTAAATTTTTGTCAAGAATGTACTGACAAATTGTATGTCGATTTAAACTGATTCGTTGATTTATAGTTTTAGTAAAAAGTGTTTTTTGTGACTCTATTAGTATATGAAAGCAGGATATTATTTTAAATTAAAAATGTATAAAATAGATAATAAACAACATAACGATAAAAACTTAATTAAAAAATACAATTCTCAAACATAACACAAACATTGAGTCTTATAATAAAATAGTAAACAATTATACATCTGACTGACTTGTGACTGACTGATGAGTCCTAATAAGGACGAAACCGGTCTCAGTCTACCGAAACTTGTGGTCTGATGATCGAATTGGCGTGATCAACCCAATTATACATCTTTTTTGATAATTTTAGTTAACGTCACAAAGTTTGATCACAATATACTAGTAGGGTTTATATACTATAAAAGTTAAAATGTTATTACAACAGAACTTTTTAACCAGCTTGCAAACATGAAATATCGGTCAATTCAAGCTTCCAATTAGCAGAAAAATTAATACTATTGTTATTTCTCTTTTGGATTTAATTTGAACCAAAGGTAAGGGGTTAGGGTTATCCGCTATAGTAAAAAATAAGATTAAGTTCAATAAACGAAAACAATTTTTAAATTCTGATAACTTTCTTTTGTAAAAATATTACCAATCATTTGAAAATTAAAAAAACATTATATCAACTTCTAAAAGTTTGTCAGCGTTGATGAAATTTTTTACTTATGGTAAAATTTTAAACTACTAAACTAATAACTTAAACTTTACTAATAAAAATTGTTTCATTTTTCCGTATAAGAAAACAATTTTAGAATAGTTTGGTTTTGGTACTGGTTTTAATTAAAGAGTTTAAACATAACTGACTCATTTTCGAAAGAAGTTTATTGATTAATTTCGTTTAGCTCTCTTCGGAATAAAATTGCTAAAAACTATGAATATTATAGAGTAATTTTAGTTATATATGTTTAACTTGAAAAGTCTAACAAAAAATAGTTACGTCATAAAGTAATATAGTTTGTTTAGAAAAAGTTTTAAAAATAGAATAGAGTTGTACTGAACTAACTTAAAGTAACTTATAAGACAAAATTGCTGAAACAAAAACATTTAAAATAGTAGAAATTTTAACCTGAAACTAAATTAAATAAAAAGCACATTAAAAATACGACAATAACGACAACAATAATACTACTAAAGACCCTATTTGTAAAGTTTTAAATTGTAAAAATCTCTTTGTTTGCAATTTTTTTGCTCGCGAGTTCTTATAAAAAAAGATTCTAGAACTGAAATATGGTAGGTGTTTCTAGCTCGGGATAGGATTTCGAACCTATTATCCAGGTAGTTCTCGGCGCAAACAGGGTTGTTGAGGAGGTGCTGGTGAATAGATGACTGTTCACCTTTAGGCTTCACGTCGTCATGAAAAATATACCTTTTAAGCTTTTTCGTGACATGCTGTTCTCGCCTAACGTGAAAACGTAGAGATGTTCGACCTACGTAGTCATTTCCGCAATGACATTTAAATATGTATACTACATTACTCAAATCATGGGTAGGTGTGGCATTTTTTACGATTCCGTTAAGCGGGCGGTCGGTGTTGTACACAACACGTAGCGAAACGCTGTTAAAGGTGGATTTTATAGACAAAGAAGCTTGCTTAGCCAATCTTATTAAGTTTTCACCCATATAAGGAAGGCGGAGGTAGAATGGGCAAGGATGTGGGCCGAAAGAGGGATGCAACATAATAGCATCCATTAATAGCATACAGCCACATACAATATTAACCTCAGACTAAATACTCCCAACTTGTATATAAATCTGTAAACACTTAGTTATTTATAAACTTCAATACAAAACTTGCTAACAAAGCGATATCTAATTTTTATGACTTCATCTAACTATTTGTTTACTACTTAAATATTATATAAATAAAAATTTTCAAAAATTATAATAAAAAATCCTTTTACTTCTAACTTATTTATTTAACAACTAGATATAATTATTCTTATATTCAAACGATATCTACCTTAAATTTTTATTTGTAATACTCTTTAACGAAAAATTCTTTAAAGTTATTAATAGTGACTTATGCACTGCTTTTTCAAATAGTAATTCAAAATTATCAGTCGGTTTAGACTGTCCAAACTTAAAGACTTCTTCAATGACGTTTATTTCAAAACCCATATTTACTTGTAGAATAAGTTTGATTTACGTATTCTTATTTAAATATTTTGATGTAAGTAGTTACTTTTTCTATCATGGTTCAAGTATATGTTTAGAATAAAAACTATAAAGTGCATACCTCATTATTAAATGAAAAAAAAACTGTTACATAAGTTTTGAGATTGTAGCAACCGAGCTAGCATTAATAATTAAGAAATCACTGGTATTTTATGTTATGTTACATTTATATAACATATTTTATTTATTTTATTTTTATTTTATATTGACACTTTAATTAAAACTGTAACAAAACCCTTTTTTTCCTTAAATTTGTAAAATTAATATTTATCATTAAAAGTTTGATAATAAATAATCATAAATTATTTTTAGCCGGTTTGGGCAATAAAAGAACTCATTTATTTATATCAAAATTAATGCAACAATTAAAACAAACAAAAAATCTGTTAACTAGTTATTATATAAAGTAGGCTTACATCTAATATCCAAGACAAAAACGTTACGTTTAATTTATATACAATATATAAAGTCTGTCTTAGTTTTAATACTATTTTTCTAATTTATTAATTCCTAGTTAGTGTTGATACGAGCTGTCATACTAAATAATTATTTAAAATTTCAAAAGTTAAATGACAATGTTAATGTTTTAATTTTGTTTTGACCTTTTTATTTATTCACGTACTGGATTAATTTAAATAAAATGTTTATTTTTTGTTGAGCAAAACTGTTTTAATTCAGCTAAAGAAAACTATGAAACACATTACTTATATTTAACAGAAATATTTTTATGTTGTGCTTAATAATAACTTTTGATTTATATATTCTTTTTTAGTTGTAAATTAAGTTTTTGATTGTAAAATTATAATTATGTTTTCATTAAATGAGGTTTTAAAATAACTTACTTTTCTGCATGTGTTTTTAATTAGCTACTAAGTATTCTTGTTATGAAAAAAAACAGTAAACAATTTCTCAGTCTATTTAAATAAACTAACTTTAATTTATAAGTACATTACTATTCATATAATCATTTTAGATTGTACAAACTAGATTTTGTTGAAATAGTATTCTTTTCTTAATTTATTTTCTTATTTTGATTTTAATACTATATTATAGAAAGTCGAGTTGAAGTCTTATTTTAAGTACGTCAGCGAGCATTATTTAGTAACAGTGGCTCAGTCACTTCTATATACTACAGTTTAGGTTTGACTATAGTGAGTTATATTTTAGTTAATGACTAAAAAACGGTCAAACGTTATAATTTAAAAAAAGTGATCTATTATTTTATTGATTCATTAAGTTAATCTGTTAACTATTTAAGGTGTTAAAAATAAACATTGAGTGAAATACAACACTGCTTATTATTTTTTCGTTCAAAAAAAAATAACATAGGGTTATTATTGCTTTAGGGTCACATCCATTTGAAAATTATTACTTTTGTACTAAGCTTACTAACAAACTTTATTTTAATAAACTTTGTTATATGTTTAATCCTTTCAAAATAATTAACAATCTTTTTTTGAAACAGAATCATTTTATCAATAGATATGTGATATTGAACTAAATTGTTTGTAATTCTAGTTTTTTTTTTTCAAACCATTAAAATAATTTAAGATAACTTTTGGATTTTTATTGTTTAACCTACTATTACAAAGTTTTAACACGAAGCATAAAAAACTAAACAATATAGAAAAAAATCAGCGTAAGTCTGTAAAATAGAAGCCTTGACTTTCGTATGCCGTGAGAAAAACTCAATTTTTCAGGCTTTAGGTTGTGACTTACTGATGAATCCTTATATGGACGAAACCGGTTACAGTCTACCGAAGCTTGTGGTCTGATGATCGAATTGGTACGATTAACCCTTTTGTTTAAAAACATAAATGGTGCTTGTATAGTAAAAATTCACATTTTGTTAAGGAAATAGTTTGATATAAAAAGTTTTGTTTCTATATAAAGTAGTGTTTACTGTTTGATTGTAGTCGAGTTTTAAATATCAAAATTTAAAAGACGAGACAAACTTTGAAACTGTAAATGTAAACTTAAATAAGTAGACTTAATTTTGTAGTTTAAGTATACTTTTATGCTTCAAAGAACTTTTATAAAGTTGTTCTACTGAATCTACTGTTTTTTAATGCAGAGAAGTTAGAGAAGAAATAAAAAAAAACTTAAATGACTTAAGAGATATCAAAAATTACATCAACGATAAACATTGTTTTTATATTGTTTAATGAATTCTTTAAAACATATTTAGATGCTTGTTGGTAGTAAAAAGTAAATGTTATTTAACTAACTATACTAAAATATAACTTATAATACAGTTAAATTTAACAAATATTAGTACTAAAAAAAGTAAAAATAGTTTTTTAAATATTTAAAAATCTAAACTGCCGTAACATAAAAAAAATCTCAAAACATATAAATCAATTTATATATTTTACAACTAATATTTATAATTACACCTACTGTTAGCATTTAAATAATATTTTTACGGCCTTACTTGACTGATCCATATGAATATAAAGATATTAAAAGTATACATAATATAGGTATACAAAACAAATAAGTTAAATTATCATAAAATAAGTTGACTTTAATACCTATAAAAATATATTTAAAAAAAAAAACTTTTTTATTACGTTTTATTACTTTATTTTCAGTTTCAACGATTAAATTAGAAATTAAATCTACAGTAATTATTATGTCAATACAATTGTAACTAAAACTATATAAATAATATTTTACGTTGTTTTTTAATAGAAAAAGATTAAAATATCTCGGTTATCAACATTATGTTGTTTTGTACTTCTTTTTGTTATATACACTAATCTTTAATAATTATAGTCATTTTCATTTTCTTTTTAAAGTTGAGTTAAGAATGTAATGTAATTAAGAAATGTAAGAATCTAATATACTTATGTGTGGATTTTATTTATGTTTATAGAACTGCAAGCAAAAGTAAATTATGTTAATCGCTATATTTTATAATATCAATAACTTAAGACTGACAATGTAGAAAAAAATCCCTATAACATTTTAATACACAATGAAAGTTCTAAGTACAGCATGAATACATGAGTTATAGTTAAATTTAGGCAACATTCTAAACTTAATAATTCAAATCAAACGATAGTAAATAATATCAATTACAATACGTATATAAGATTAATTAACAAAAAAAAATTGTTAGCTTTCTTAAAGACACTTATTTTTAATACACTATTGTTACATGTTTTACATGCAACAGCACTTTTCAAAATTTGTGAACAAAAAATTTTTGTTTATCTTTTTGACTAAATTTACAAACATATCGATCCTTTTTAAGGATAGTAAAATTATAGTTAACAGTTTTAGAAGAACAATACATTTTTACAATAAGAATTGTTATAATAATTATAAATAAAAGTACTTTATTAATTAAAGTTTAATCAAATCAAATTAAAACATTTTCTGTTAAGTGTTGCTTATAGCTTTTAAACTAAATATTTTTTAGAACCCAAAAGCCTTTGATTAATTTTTAATCAACAAAATATGTAAAATTTATAAAATAAAATCAATTTTTCTCTCAAAATTTCCACAGCTGTTTTGATAAAAAAAACCAAAGCCGAAGTTTTTGTTTCAGTTTATGGTTTTCCTACTAAAATTGATACATTTTTACATTATTAATCAAACATGTTAATTTTATTTCGAAATGTGATGGATTCAATGCTTTGTTCGCTTTAAATAATCATATTTAACAAGTTATTTTCCTTTTCGGATTATTTTGAAATATTTTAATCAAAATTTTAATACCTTTATACTAAGTTCAATCACAATTTCTTAGGTTTTTACCACTTTTCAGACATTCATTTTGTAAAGATTCTGAAAAAGTTTGAAACTCAATCCTAGTTATGAAATTGTGTTTGTTTATAATTATACCATACACAAATAAAGTTGAAAACAGAAATTTTTTGAATTTGTTTCACAAGTGATTTAAAGAACAAATAAAATTAACTTAACTACAACTTTCATAGCTAAATTTAAACAACGTCGACATCCTATGTTAACAAACCTACCACTTAATAAAATGAAATGGGTTAATTTCGTATTGTTGAATGTTTAATTAGTTTAATATTGAATACACACTTATTTAACCATTCAGCTAAATTTAGCTGTACAAACATTTTAAAAGTAAATTGAGATTATGTAAATTAAGTTATTATTCTTAAACGAATAAATATACAATTAAATGAGTTGTAAAAAACTTAAAAAATATTAAATTGTTTTATCTTACGTAACTATAAGAAAAACAAAAAAATGTTCTCTAAAACTGTGCGATAAATAAAATGAATAATACCATAAAAATATGTTCTTCACTATTTCGAAATTTTACGGCTTATTTTGGCCGATTATAAGTTCCAAACCAAAACGTATAAAATATCATTTTTATAATAAGTCTAATATATAAGGCTAGGAGTTACTAATGAAATTAAAAATAAAGTATTTTTAGTGAATTTATAGTTTTTTACCTATTTATTTTTTAAGTTTGATAAGCTGTAATAGTTTTAATTTATACAGTAATATTATACCAAAACTTACAAGTTAATGATGTAATATGTCAGTAATGATATTGTATAATATTATTTAAATTATTAGTGATTTACAAACCTTGTTTAAGCAATTTTTTTGTAAACGAGATAAAATATGTTGTATTAAATGGTTACGATTTAATTTAATCTGTTTAAATTTACAATTCATAAAACTTCTCAGATCATTTACCGTATTTTTTTCAAAGTAAAATGATTACTATTATATAACCAGTTTAGGTTAAACAAACTTAATAATGACCTTTAATCACAATAAATGTTCCTTAAACAGTTAATTTACGCAGCAGTATAAACGTTTTCAAATTTAAAATTCACGTAATAATTTATTAAACAACGTTTGACTCAGTTATTGTAAACTGATTTAAATTGTAAACTTAATAGATCTATTTTAAAAGTTTTGGTACTCACTCAACCAGTCAAGGTTGTTCAAACTAACATAAATCATTGAATCATAACTAAAACTAAAAAAATTAATTTATACTAGATTATAAAATAACATATTACAGTGTTATTGTTGCTACGTCAGCAGGAACTAAGTTAATTAAAATACTGTATGTTAGAATTAAATATAAAAAGTAAAGAAAATTGTAGTTTTAGTAACAAATAAGACTTTTAAAATCTTCATTGAAACTAAAGCATATAATACTTTTTTTATTTGACATAAACTTTGTTCTAAATTAAGCATACTTGAAAAAAACGGATATATATATTTTAAGTTACTATTTTTTTTATAAATTACAAAGTAATATTTAAAAAAGCACATCTTGTTTTCATTTTTTATTTAAAAGTTAAAAAAATAGAGAATTTATTTCATTTTACTTTTTCGTAACTGAAATATACAATTAACAGAAAGGCACTTTTTAATTTTGTAATATAAACATTCACAGGTAATACTACCTAACCTCTAAAACATTTCTTTATCAAAAAGAATAAATCAGTTATTTTTTATAACGAAGTAAAACGAAGTTAAATGTATAAAAGTTTGAAACTTATCAAAAATAACTAAAAATTTCTAAAAATTAAAACAGTTTAGTGATAAATTATTTTTAATTTTCTATTTTTTATTTATTTTTGTTTAGAAGAAGAAATTAATTCAATATAACTTAGTTACTTTTTTAAGTAATAAACATACTATTAAATAAGTTTTAAAAAATAGATTTGAACTACTCAAACTTAAACAGTAGTAACTAATCTTGATTTTTAACTGATACAAGACTAATTTATCTATTGACGTTTTTGTTTTAAAACAACGAAATGTTTATTTCTATTTGGGTATAAGTTAGTTTCTATATATGAAATACAATTACTTTCTTCTATATAAGTTTCAACGGCATTAACCAGCCGATTATACATTTAAAAACATTAGGTGCAATTTTGTTTTCAGCTAAACAAACCTAAAAACATTGTCATGGAAAATAGAATTTTCATTAATTAGTAAAAAAATTTACAAAAAACTGTTTTTTTAATAATTTAAATAATAAGCCAAGCTCTATGTAACAAGATAATTTATTCTTTCTAAACATGTCGGTTTCATTTTACAAGCACTTATGTAAGCAGGTAATATATTGGATTTTATTGAGATTTTTGTTCTGTTATTATTTGTCCAAGCAACTGTTTACTAAAGCAATAAATAACATAACAGATACACTAATAAGATGCTAGAGTGCTTTAACTTAAAGTTTGAATTTTAATTTGTAATTATTTCTACAACCTCTACAACGAAGAACTGCAAATATTATTTTTTTAGTTAAAAAAAACAAGACCTGCGACATTAGAACAGTTTATTTACAATTTAAAATAGATGAAAACAGAAAAATGCTGTAAAAAAAAATTAACAAAACTACTTTGCAACTTAATTAATAATTGAATCTACACATTTGGGGATTTAAAACTACTTTTAGAATACTTTAAAACTAAAAATAAATTAAGCACTAATGCTGAATATTTACAGCGATTAAAAAAAAGGAAGAACATATTTCAATCAATATACAAAACATCTGATTTATTACTATTTAAGCATTAAACATGAAATCTTGTAGTTGTAGTAATAAACGGCACATAAACATATTTTAAACAGCACAGGAATATCAAATACATATTGAAACTTAAGAATAACAACGTTGATTAAAAATAATCTAGGAGAAAATTCTATATATTGGCAAAGCCAAAAACACACAAAGTAGTTGCAGTACTTGCATACTAGAAAAAGTTGCGATTGCCAAAGCTAACAGAAGGTAAATAAATCACAAAATATTTTTTTTTAATCTTCCTTGTTATTAAAACAACATCAGTGAGTTAATTATTTAGAAACTGTTTAGGTTTACAAATATATGATTATATATCACTTTAACTAAAAACTCTTAATTATATTTGACAATAGCTTACAATATTACTATATATACTAGGGGTTGGTAACGTACAGCCAGCGGGCCGATTCCGTCTCGCAAAGTGAAAATAACCGACCCCAATTTTTTTTTTTAATTTCAATTGAATCAGGCTCGCCTCATGAAAATGACCGGCCCGCCAATTTCAATATTACAAAAATTTGTATCAAATATTTTACGAAAGAAAACGTAAGAGTTAAACTTAAAAACACTTTAGACTTATTTTCTAACTTAAGTGTAATAATTAAAACACCATTTTGTTCTAATAATTAGTTTTGTTTAAAATCAGTTTGGTTATTCTTTTTTTAATTATCCAAAGCAAAATGATTTACTTTAAACTTAATATTTTATATATTTACCTTTGTCTATCTACCATGTCAATGACATTCATAAACAATGGACGAGTCAAAAACAGTATTTTTTCCAAAATAAATAATGAGTTGTTTGTATCAATACTAAGAAAATAATTTTATTGATATTATTTCTCAACATGTAACTGACCACTATTTTCACTCAATCTGCTCAACTTTACATTTTAACAACGTTAGTAAAATTTTTAAGATGCTTTGGGACCCAAAGCCGTACATTCGACAACTTTTAAAAAAGAAAGAAAAGTATAAAGGTTAACACAATACTCCAATAAGAATTTGTTCTCATACTTTGTATTTAATGAAAAATCGTTTAGGCATATGAACAAACTGATTACTAAATTAATGGAGAAGGGTACTTTTGCTCTTGAAATCTAATCTTGGTAAATTTATATAGGTTAAAGTTAGAATTGTTCTCTCTAAAACTTGGTAAGAAAAACTTAGCACATTTTGTAACACTTGCAACTACAGAACAGTCAGTGATATCAACGGAAAATACATAAGTACTATAGCTTCAGCTGTAAGTAAGTCTGGTGTGACGTGAAATTCAGTAAAACATTATCCTCGTAGAAAAATCAAACCTAAAAAATCATGATACATTTGACAAATTAAAGTTTGTTTGAGCAATTTTGATGATTAAGTTATTGCATTCATAACACTAATATTACAGCTCAGGGTTAAAAAAAAATACAAATCTAAAAACTTGATAGATATTCACATAAAACGTCAAATTTATAAACTTTTATAAATTAAATGAATTCGAAACAGTTATCAATTGGATCCGACGGGATCCGAATCGTTTTTTGAAATCAGGCAAGTTATCCATTTTGATTAGGATCCTGCATGATTTGGATATAAAAATGGATTATCAGATGGATCCGTAAACGAAATCCGGTATGTTACTAATTCGAAATGCTACGGCCCGCCAAGGACTAAACGTTTCCTGATCCGGCCCACCGATAAAAATCGTTGCTAACCCCTAATTTATACTATTGAGACATTGAATAAGTTAATAAAAGAAAATTTAAATAAAAATAAATCTTAAGAAGGAATACCTGTTTTAATTTCTAGTATCATTTGAAAAGTAATCGATAGAGATTAAATAAATAACAATTATAATAGCAATTCGTTGCAAAACAAAAATAATACAACATCTAACAGATTAAATTAGATTTATATTAGTCTTGACGTCACGTATATCATTTAACAACCTATGATTTATTTTGAAAAAATAAAATATAATTATTTTTTTAATATTTCAGCCTAAACAGGCTTATTTATAAATAAGAGTTAGGTAAATTAATTAATGTTACTTGATAAGTTTCGTAGAAGAAAGAACTTAATTAAGAAAAAATATCTAAACAAGGTAGGATACTGAATTTTGGAAAAACACATAAATACAATGTTTTAAATACTTGTTACTGACTAAAAACATATTATTAAAAAAGTTAAATAATTTAGGCAGTAGAATTTTTACGAAATACAATTTTAAGTTATTAGCTGGGTTAGGATACTAAAAAAATAATGTTAAACAATGAAACTCTTTAAAGAAGAAAAATATTCTTTATATATCATGTTTAAATATTGTCTGAAATATTTAATGAGTTCAATAGAAACTTTTTACGTTTTTTTAGAACGAAAAATATTTACTATCTATTTATAATAGTGTTGTAAAGATATCTATACGCTGATAGATATTTCTATAAAATTGCGTAAAAAATAGGTTTTTCATTTAAACTATAAATTTAAAGAGTCTTTATATTACACAAATTATTTATTCACTAAAAATTAATTTTCAAAAAATTTCAATTAAATTAGATAGACAAAAATGCTAATTTTAATTATATATAGAAAAATTTAAATAATAAAATTTATATATATAAGAAGAGTTAGAATTTACTTTTACATAATACGTTTAAATATTGTGTGAAATTTTATAAGACGTCAAAAAAATACTTATGTTTTTTATTTTATCAAGGAAGAATATAATATCAATATAACCACATCATTAAGCCTATCTACAAAAAACTTTTTTTTTCTGTGTAAACAATTTATGATTACACCTTACTTATTATTAAGAATTTTATTTATTAACTTTTTTCTATACTTTTTCAAATTACTAAGAATTGTAGTATGAAAATTTTAGTTTAATGTTATAAAGTTTATATTAATCGGAAAAGCAACCCATAGAAGTTAAACATAATTTATCTAATTCTTCGCAAAATATAAAATATGATAAAGTGACATTATTCTAGTGTTGAAGTCACGAACATCATCTAACAGTTTATCAATTATTTAACACTTATTACAATCGTTAACTGCGTAGTTTAAGTCGTAATTTTAACACTCTGAATGTTTTTTTTTAACGAATAATACTTAGAGAATGAAATTTTACTAAATAAAAAATAGAAGAATTTAAAAAAAGTCTTAAATTATTAACAAATAGAACATTTTATAAGTTATAAACTATAAAAAAATAAAACTACATTTGATTAATGATACAGGCTTTCAAATTGGGTTAAATTAGTATTTTAAAAAAATCTAAAACGTTCCCAACCTTTAGCTATCCCTATGTATTTAAAACATACTTTTAAAAATTTAAAATTTTCTCACAAATTTAAGTCGATTTTGTTCAAATATACAGTGTAAAACTTACGTCATTATGATTATACACCAAATGGTTCGCAAACTAAAGTTTAGATTTAATGATAAAACAGCATACACTTTTTTTTTTAGGTGACTGTATTAAAAGTATTAAACAAAAAGTTTAAGTTTATTATTATAGCTAACTAAATATTAAAACGTTACTAAGTATTTACAATTAATAGGTGACAATTACCCGCCTAACTTTTGTAGCTTAAAAACGTTTTATATAACTTAATAAACTAACGTTCTAAAAAAATAAAATTTGGTTTATTTTATATTTAATACAAAGTATTGTTTTACACCGTTTATTTCATTGCCATTTAGTCTTTATTAACTAATCTGTAAATTTATGGTGTAATTGTTCATTTATGTGCAACTCGCTAACATATATCTTAATTGTCGCGAAGAGTTATCTAGTAAAGCCGGCAGAGTAGGTAAAATCTCCTGTAACATAGAGTACTTAAAAGGGTATAAATTGATATTAAAATAATTTGAACTATAAACTTACAGCTTATTATTTTTACTTATTTTTTTATGTTCCATTAATAATAGGTTTAAGATTAATGGTTTATAAATATATTTATAGAACTTTAAAAAACCAGAGTTTAAAATTTACTAGTAACTTATGCTGAAAAACAAAATTTAAACTTTCTATTCCAACTTACATCATTACTTGATTAACATGAGCGTTTCTTTCAAATAAAACTATTAAATACACGAAAATCGTAAAAAAAACCTTTAAAAAACAAGTAGACTAGTTTCTAAAGCTATTTCAGTTAGCTTATATTCTATATTACAAACAAAAAAATAATTTTAAAAATAAGTATTCACGTAAACCTTTGTTTTAAATTTCAATTTTTTTCAAATTTTGTAATTAAGATCAGGAGGTATTTTATATTTAATATTTTCTTTTATATAAAAAATTTTTCTTCTAGTTGAGCAACAACCTTTTGATGATACACAAAAGTTTTTATTATAACTCAAGTAAGTACATACTTTTATTGAACCAGCTGAATATTACTGATCGTGTAAAATCAAGATGACTTAAAACATAAAAAGTCTAAGATATAACACGTTTAGTAGAAAGTTTGATAAAAAAGTAGTGTACTATTGAAACGTTTATTTTTCAACATAAATATTGTAAAATTTAAGTCCTTAACAAGACGTTAAACTGTATTAAAGTGGTGTGAGACTCGTATACCGAACGATTTTTACCTAAACAAGGTCATTGGACCAAACTTTTTAAGCGCTTTAGTTTTGTCGTTCAATAAGTATTGAATAAATCTATATTAAACACTGAAACTAATGAAAATAACAATTTAAAAAAATGTTTTTTTAAAGCATAAACCTTAGTAAAGTAAATTAAAATAAAAAACGTAAACAATATGTTTAAAAGTTAATTTATATTAAATTTATCAAAACAAAATTCATAATAAACTTTTAAATAAGGTTTTTACAAAACTTTTATATAACAATAGCTTTGTTTTACAGATTTGTTTTTTTTTTACCTTAAACCGATGTGTAGTTTTAATTTATATAAACGGTTTAAAAAAATACATACTTATAAAAATTTAAAAACGTTTATACTATTGTAAATTAACTATTACTTTACTGAAACCTGAATTTCTTTTTTACAATCTAAAAAGTTAATTTGATTTGTTAGAAACTAATAAACCAAAAAAAACTAAAGTAAAAAACTAGAAGTATATACTTAGTAAAATACTTATTGGCTTTAAATATTTTCTAAATTAGATAAATAGTTGCAAAACCTAGTTGCTTCTAAATTAAAAATAACTTCTTAAAATTATTAGAAAATAATTTAATAAATGACAAAATAATGCTCAAAGTTGTTGGTCTTAGAACCTGGTTCGCAGAGATGTTTTTGGTTATTGATTAATACACCACTTGACCTTTTAATGTCTTGTACCGGACTTATAAAGTTAAATTATTTATTGTTAATTTATAATCTATTGTACATTTTTTTTTTCTGAAAACATATTATTGTTAATATTAGACTACATATTTGGATAAATATAAAATAAATAAACAGTTAGTTCAATATTATTAAACACGTTTTTTTTAAGCTAAATCAAATAAAATAAAACAAAAAGGGGAAAGTTTTTTGTGCCAAGACTAATGTGAGTATTTTTAACAACAAATATTGAAAAAAGTACTTGGTAACTAATTTGGTATCAATTTATATAACTTTATCATTACTTTAAATTAAAAGTTTAAATCACAAATTTTAAACTAAGCTTAAAAATGTGCAGTAGTGTACTTTTAAAGCCAATAGTTAGTTTAATTATTTTTTTTCAAATTGTTTTAAATAAAATTATTATTAAATTTAATTTAAAAATTAACATTTTTACTTAAATTTCTATCATTTTAGTGTAGTTAGTTATACTGACGTCATTATAGTAGAAGCACAACACGTAAAATTTTTATTTTATATAAATTTAATGCTTTTAAATAGATCACATATGAACACCTCGCCCATATTTTTACAGTCTAAACCGGCTGAATTCAAAATTTTTCTAACAATTGAATAAAATTTTTTGGAATGTCAATACGTTCTAAAAAATACTGACCAATTTAAATGAGTCTGTTAAATTAATAAAATTTCCATTGTGCTTAATGATCAATTAAATAATTATTATTTAGTTATCATTCAAGTTAATATGGTAGTTAGATAAAAGTTAAATATAAAAGCTTATTATTAGTATTAGTAGTTAGATAATATGTAACTCTTGCAAAATTGACCCTTGGTATAAATCGTCTTCATGTAATTCTGTTCCCTCGTGAAATTTTGTGCTCTCGTGAAATTTTGTGCCCTTGTGCAAATTTGGTTTCGTGCAATTTTGACTCGTTCCTTTATTTATACGTAGTAATGTAATGTCTTAAAGTTTGTAATTTTTACGGCCTAAATCAGATAAATTACTTATAAAATGTTGTAAATAGTTGTTATTTACATGTTTTATAAGTATATACACCCACAAAAAGCTGTTTTAGATATTATCGTGTTTTAAATTTTGAAAAGGAAACAGTTTATACTTTTTTTTTATATTTAAACTTAAAAAAATTATCAATTTAATAGTTTAAGTTGACCTTTATAGCTTATTTAAAATAAAGACTTAATACTTAAAATTCCAGGGTGACAATGACCTGCCTAACTTTTTTAGTTTAGAAAGGTCTTTTAAAAAACTAAATAAAATAACTTTCACAATAACAAAAAGTGTGAATATTTTTCTTGTTCTAAATTTAAGTATAAAATGTTATTTTATGCTGTTTTTTACCTTGCCATTTTATTTTGATAAGCTTATTTTATTTTGTAAAGCAATTTCGAGTTTATGTGCAACTAGCTAACATATTTCTATATATGCCTGGAAAATAGTTATTTAGTAAACTAGTAGAAAAAGAGTCAGGGTAGAATAACATCCACAAGTCCTTTAACTTAGAGTACTTTTAGAAGTACAACTTAATATTAAACAAATTTTAACTGTACACTTACGGCTAGTTATGTTGGCTTGAATTTTAATAAGTTTACTAAAAGCTTTAAAACTAACAATTTCTAAAAACATTTTAAGTACATTTTAGAAACCGCAGTTTAAAATTTATCAACAAGTTATAATCAAAAAAAGAGTAAAATTAAAAAGAGTAAAATTTAAAAGAGTTTTAAAATTTTTACTCAACTTACGTCATTACTTTATAAACATAATCGTTTCTTTCAAATAAAACTTGAAAATACAAGAAAATCGTAAATAAAACCTCTCAAACACGTAGACTAGTTTCTAAAGTTATTTCAGTTAGCTTGTATTGTATATAACAAACAAACTTAAATAATTTTGAAAATAAGTGTGTACGTAAATCTTTGTTTCAAATTTTAATTTTCTTGTTATTTTGTAATTAATATCAAGAGATATTTTCTAATTAATATTTTCTTTCATATACAAAATTTTTCTTCCAGTTAAGCAACAACCTTTTGATGATACACAAAAGTTTTTATTATAACTCAAGTAAGTACATATTTTTATTGAACCAGCTGAATATTACTGGTCATGTAAAATCACGATAACTTAAAAGATATAAATTTTGTATATAATACATTTAGTAGAAAGTTCTAATAAAAAAGTAGTGTACTATTAACATTTTTATTTTTCAATATCAATAGTTTAAAACTTAAGTACTTAACAAAACTTTAAACTGTATTAAAGTGGTGTGAGACTCGTATACCGAACGATTTTTACGTAAACCAGGTCCTTGGACAAAACTTTTTAAGCGATTTAATTTTATCGTTCAATAAGTATTGAGTAAATCTATATTAAACACTCAGACTTATGAAACAAAAAAACAACTTTAAATCATGATATATTTAAAGCATAAACCTTGCTAAAGTTAATTAAAATGAAAAAAGTAAGCAATGTGATTAGCCGAAAATTTATAACTAAATTATCGAAAAAAATTCATAGTAACATTTTTATTACGTTTACTACAAAATTTATAAAACAATAGCTTTGTTTGACAGCTTTGTTTTTTTCACTAAAAACCGATGTGTAGTTTTATCTCTTGATAAACGGTTCAATAGAATACCTTCTTATTTATGAAAATTTAAAAACGTTTTTAGTATTTTAAACTAACTATTACCTAATTTAAACCTGTATTTCTTTTAAGCAACCTAAAAAAAAATTAAACTGTTAGAAACTAACCAAACAACTTTTTAAAGTAAAAAACTAAAAGTAGTTAAAATCCTAATTAGCTTAAAATACTTTCCAAATTAGATTTTTAGATGCAATATTTAGTTGCTTCTAAATTAAAACTAAATATCTTAAAGTTATTAGAATATAATTTAATAAATGACAAAACAATAATCGAAGTTGTTGGTCTTACAACCTGGTTCTCGGATTTTTTTGGTTATCGTGACACATGCAACTTAAATACCTTTTAAGTCTTGTCCAGGATTATTAAAGTTAATTTGTTAGTTTTTTATATATTGTACATTAATTGTTAGATAAAAATATATTATTGTTAATATGAAACTTACAAAACTTGGTTGCACGACTATTCAAATTCTTTTAAAAAAACTGAAAGGACCACAACTAAAAAAATAATGTATATTTGTCAAATATGAAAAACATATATGTAGGTCTTAAATATCTACCAGCCACTTAATCATTTTTGGAAAACATTGAATACTTTTTGATATATGGTTTAAATAAAGTAAATAACATTGTTGTTTTTAGTAATTTTGAAATATACTAAAAAATATTTATCATTTAAAAAAAAATAAAAATAGCTTGTAGATATTAATAAGATCTACATATATATTTCAAATTATTTTTATAATTCTATTAATTTTTCAGATATAGTATTTTAATTTTTTTTTTTAATTTGAATTGTTGGAATTTGAGTTGTCTTTTGAATTGTCATGTAACCACAGTAGTGTACTTTTAAAGCCAATATTTAGTTTGTGTATTTTTCTTAAATTTATTTAAATAAACTGATAATTAAATTTATTAAACAATTTTTAATTTTTACCCAAATATCTTTCATTTTAGTGTAGTTAGTTTTACTTACGTCATTATAGTACAACCACAACACGTAAAATTTTTTTTTTAATATAAATACAACGTTTGTTAATAATTAACATGGGCACACCTTTTGCATATTTTTACAGCCTAAACCGGCTGAATTTAAAGTTTATCTAACAATTGAATGATTTTTTTTTTGAATGTCATAATATTCTAATAAATACTATTTGAATTAAATGAATTTCTTAAATTAACAACAATTCCAAAGTTCTTAATGACCAGTTAAATAATTATTAAATAGTTATCATTCGAATTTTTATGGAAGTTAGATGAAAATTATATATAAAAAATTAATTAGTAGTATAAGTAGTAAGATAAAATGTAAATCGTGCAAAATTGACTTTTGCTTCTAAATTGTCTTCGTTTAATTTTGTTCCCTATGAAATTTAGTGGTCTTGTGCTAATTTGGCTTCGTAAAAATTTTACCCGTTCGCATATTTATATGTAGTAATGTAGTGTCTTAACATTTTTACGGCCTAAACTGGATAAGTCAGTTAAAAAATGTTGTAAAAATTTTTTATATACATGTTTTATTAAGTATATACACCCACAAAAAAACTGTTATACTGTATACTTGTTTAGATATTATCGTGTTTCAAATGTTTATCGTAACTTAAAACAAATTTTAGAATTAATGGAAAAAACAAGCAGTAAAACGAAAAGCTTAAAATTCCAGGGTGACAATGACCCGCTTAATTTTTGTAGTTTTATAACGTCTTATAAAAAACTAAATCAACTCTTTTTTGCAATAATAGAAAATAAAAAATGTTATCTTATTTTGCATTTCGGTACAAAATATTATTTTATATCGTTTATTTCATTGCCTTTTTGCTTTTATAAACTTTATAAATTTTTATTGCATGTTTATGTGTAACTTCCTAACATATTTCTCTAAATTCCTGCGAAATTATTTTCTAGCTAGGTCGGCAGAGTATAAATAACTCCCTCATCTCCTTAAACTTAGAGTAGTTTAAAAAATATAGATTAATATTGTAATAATTTCAACTATACAAATAGAGCTAATTATTTTAATGTGTTTTATTATCATTAACAATAGGTCTTAAACTAACGATTTCTATAAAATATTTAACGTTTTAAAAGAGCCGCAGTTTAAAATTTTTCTATATTTCTATAAAATCTTGAAACTAAATAAAGATTACAACTTGCGTCATTACTTGATAAACATAAGCATTTTATTTAAATATAACTATAAATACACAAGTTTATCATTTCTAAAACCTTCAGAATTCTGTGACTAGTTTCTAAAGCTAATTCAGTTAGCTTATAATATTTATAACAAAAAAAATTAAATAAGCGTCTACGTACACTTTTGTTTCAAATTTTTATTTTCTTAAATTGTTTTAATTAATATCAAGAGGTATTTTCTATTTAACATTTACTTTCATAAGTAAAATTTATTTTCCGGCTAAACCACAAACTTTTAATCATACACAAGTCTTTTAACATTACTCAAGTAAGTACATACTTTTATTGAACCAGCTAAAATAACTGATTAAGTATAGTGTAGAAAATAACACTTTTGGTTAAAAGTTTTGATTAAACAGTTGTTTTAGAAATTTTGATGAAAATATTTGTTTTCCTATACCAACATTTTACTGTTTTAATTCTAGACAAGACTTTAAACTAAATTCTAGAGGTTTAACGTCTCGATAACCGAGAAATGTTTTTTCATTTCTTTGTAAATTGAATCTTAGGGCCAAACTTTTCGAGCGCTTTAGTATTGTCGTTCACTAGATATTACATATATTCATATTAAAAACTGAAACTGTTAAAAAACCAAATTCAAAACTTGGTTTATTTGTAAACTACATTGTATAAAAGTTTACTAAAATTAAGAACTAAGCTATATTTTTAGCCAAAGAGTTCTAAAAATTTGTATCAAGTAACCATAACTACTTTTATAAAATATGTTTTTTAATATACCATAAAACCTTAATAAAACTTTAGTTTCGCTTTGTATCTAAATTCGTTAACTAAAAAAGGATGTTTACAAAATTTATTTTACTCCTTAATAATTCTGTTTTGCTACAAGCTTTTTCATATTATCATCTTTCTAGATTTAACCAGTTTAGGCTGTACAAACTCAATATCAGGCTCAGCTACATAAATTTAATCATATTTATTTACTTAGTTTACTTTTGTATTACTTACATATTTATTTTAGTACTTTTCTATTTTTGAGGAATGTATTGATGTACCGTATTTAGCAACTTCTTTAATTTAGATATAATTGTTAATGACTTTTGTTTTAATATTTGCACTTAAGTACTGCTTTATACAGGATATTTCAATTCATACTTCTAATAAAGCTAAAGTAAAGTACACTTTTGTTTTTGTAAAGTATTCTTAAACTATTTTAACGTTTATAATGAATAAATTATGAATAACAATAATACTAAATTCATTACCATAAAAAAAATTCAAATGTTTCAAAATTATTAGACTTAGTTAGTTTGAGATTACACGACAAAAATTTATTAATTTTAGATCTATAGAGAGTTGTAGTGAAGCAAACTAGTTTAGTAAAATATTTATATTTAAATATTAATAAAAGTATATTTATCAGAAAGTTAGAACTAATCTAATGTAATAAGTACAAAAGCACAGTATGAAAAGCTTTTATCTAGTATAAACTACCCAAGAAAAGAACTTAATATATTTCTTTGAAGTTTGTACACCCAAACTAGCTGAATACTCATATAAGTGGATTAAAATGTTTAACTAGAAATAGAATCAGTTTTAAAGTTTACAATTTTGTAAAAATTAGTCATAAATTAGTAGTTTTATTAAACTAGGAACAAAAACACTACATAAAGTTATCTATATAAATTTTCTTAAAGTGTTATTTTTTTTTCAAGCTAAGTTTCAGTTTTATATTTTAGTTTGTATGCCTGTTAATTTTAAAACAAATAAAAAACTACAATTTAAAAACCAATGCTAGAAATTTGTGTTAACTAATTTTTTTAATACATTATTGGAAACTTATAAAGTAGTTTTTGTTTTATTGTACTGCTACAATATTAATATTTCTACAAAAAGCTTTATTAATCGTTAATAACTGTAACTAAACTTACGTAGTCTTATACATTTTACAACTTAAAATGTTCAGAAAATCAATTATTTTTTATCGACAACTATGTAATGATATAAAAGAAGTATTTCGTCTCTAACATAAAACGATAAAAAGAAAATTTTTCCCAAAGGCTTTGTGTACGAAATACAGTTCAGTTACTCCATATACTACAGATACAGTTAAAATTTTTGTCCAGAATGTACTGACAAATTGTATGACGGTTCAAAACTGATTCGTTAATTTAAAATATAGAAATAGTTTTTTCTATAGATCGATTTATAAATTAGAGCAAGTAAACAAGTTATCAGTTTTTAATTAAAAAAAAAAAAGTAAATTAGTTAAAGAGCAAAAAAAACTATATTAATATTAAACACAAATATAATGCTAAAACATAACACAGACATTGAGTCTAATAATTAAAATACTAATTATTTATATATTTTTTTATAAAATTTTCAATTGACGACACAAAAATTTGACCAGAGTCTTCACTATATGGTTTATATATATAATAAATTAAGTTTTTAATACTAGGCGATATGGATCAGGTTAATTTTTTACGTCCTAAACCGGTTGGCAAGTATAAAATTTTGGTTCACTTAAGGTTCAAGACAGCAGAAAAATTAAAACTTTCCTTGTTTTTCATTTGGAGTTAATCATATCAAACATTTGAATGTTTAAAAAATTTATGTCCTTTTTTAAAAGTTTAAGTGCTAATATTAATTTTACTTGCTACTTATCATAAACATTTATATCACTAACTAAATAACTCAAACTTTACTAATAATGTTATTTCATAAAAAAAACAATTTTAATAATACTTCAGTTTAAAAAAAAATATTTTCTATATTTTTTCTTCATTCAGTTCTTTTATCCAAAATGCACTTTTTACTATAAACAATTTTTTCCACAAAACTATTTACTCTTGATATATTTGACACCAGAATAATTGCAGGAACAACTTATTGACCAAGGGTAACAGTTATAGTATAATTAAACAAAATATAAATAAAAAAAAAATAAAAAATAAAAACAATTTTTTTAACTTTTTACAATAAAGTTACTCAAATTTTAATTATTTGTAAATTTAATAAACTCTTTTTAAAAAAATGATTTTTTTTTTAAATGATGTGTCATGAAAATTTTAATAACTTCTAAATAAAAAAATAAACACTGTATAATCTAATATCAAGTTTGTTAACAAACTAAAAGTAATTAATAAGTTTTTAAATTTTGATATTTAATTTATATAAGATGCATACATTATAATAATTTGTTTTATAAGCTACTAATATAATAAATAATTGACGACAACAGGTACAAATAAGCAGTACAATAGGTATTGCAGGTGCAATATTCAAATATTTTAAAGTTTAAGCCGGTCGAGCTGCTATTAAATAATAAGTTTGAAACATAGCACTGCGATTATTTATAACTTTAGTTAGTTTAATTGTTAAAAATATGCTAGTATATAAACATTTTTATTTATAATATAGTTATTTAGACCTAAAACTTCTTTATGTTATTTTTATACTCTTATGCTTGTAAAACACTTTTTATAACCTTTAGTACACATTGATATTTAATAAATTAGATGAATGCTACTATTATTTATATTTTTAAATATTAAAAGTTTTAATATTTTTAACTAGTATTAGTTATTTAGTAGTACTTAATTTTTTCTTATTATAAGTGTTTTAAGTTTTTAATCTTCTAAAAAATTTTTATGTAGTATTTATAACCAAAACAATTTAATTTAAACATAATAAACTTGATGTAAAAGGTGTTTGTCAAAAGTATAATTTTTACAAATAATCAAACTGTAAAGACTAGAAAATTCAGTATCATCATTTTTCTTATATTGTATTTTTGTTTGTAGAAATATTGAACTTATAAACTTAAATTTAAACAAATTACATAACTCAAAAATGTGTACAAATCAATGAGCTAAAAAAACAAATGTAACAAACTGCTTATGAAACACTAATCATCCAACAATAGGTACGAAAAAACTTTGTCAATTAATTGTTTTTGATCAATTTTAGATTTACATTCAGAAAATTTTCGGTTTATTTAGTTTACTTTTTTTAATAATAAAATTGTTATTGCTTTTTAATCGGTTAAAGTCGGTTAAAAATGTACAAACTCAATACTTATATTTGTAAAATAAATACCTAAGTTTAAGAAAACATGCAGAAAAATCTAAGTCTTCAATATCTTCATTTTTCTCGATAGAAATTCGTTTATTTATTTAACTGGTTTAGGTTATACAATTTACTTCTTTATTTACCAAGTTTCCTTTATCCAATTTACTTTTCACTCAAGCAGTCAATTTACACAGCAAACTAAAATGTTACTAACTTATTGATTCACGTACTTATAAAACAAAGTTTGACTTTGTTATTGATTCAATTTGTTAACTCAGGCATCGTGTCTTAAAAATTTTTGTTAATAATCAACCACTTTAGGTTGTACAAACTAACAGAAATATTTGAATCATAATTATGATTTGAAAAGTTTATATAACTAGAATATAAAATTCCATATTACTGTGTTGTTGTTACCACGTCAATATGAACTAAAAAAAAAAACAGTTTTTAAAATTGGGTATGTAAACAAAAAATACTTTTAAAAAAATGTTATTAAGTCAGTTTTTTTATCAAAAAAAATATTATTGTGATCTTAATGACCTTTATTAGATTACACATTTTTAGAAATAAGCTGCATTTTTTAACTAATTTAGACAGCTGTCATTTTTATTAATACAACAAATAAGTTTTAGGAAGTCTGGTAAAATGCCAATATATCAATTTTTATGTGTTTGTACCTCATTTCGAAGTATAACGCTACATGATAAAAAAATCAAACGTGGAAAAATTTTGATGTTAAATTATAATACAATAAAACAAGTTGTTCGAATATTAAGAATTCACGTCAGAAGGTTTAATTTCCTAAAATAGTTTTATTAAAACTAAATAAACTTTTAAAGCTAAAAACTTCAGTAAATATTGTTTTATGTTTTTTGAACGAGTTAAACTTAACATTTTTTATAAAAAACTTACAAATATTAATAATTTGTTTTCTAAAGTATATGTAATATCAATTAAAATCTTAAGTGTTTATAGTTTTGCAAATTCATTTAAATTATGTGGATGAAATAATCATTTCTTCTTTAAGTTTTACTAAGTTTGATATTTATAGTTTTATGTATGTATAAAATTCGAAACGTAATGCTGTTATTCTTTCAATATATCAGAAAGATAAGCCTGTAAAAATACACATTCCACTTCTGCATAAAACTCGTAAGTATCTAATAAATTAATAAAATTTGACTAAAATATTTTTTGTATTTACTGCTTAATGACGTCAGTAATGACATTATAGTTTATTCAAAAATAACTGTTTTCGAAATTTTATTTATATTTTTAATTAATTTCCTTTAATCTTTACCTGAAAACATTGCTTTATTTAGTTTTATATTTTTAACATAAGAAATAAAAAATATAAATTGTTAGAATACTAAGATCTAACGTAAAAAACTATATTTCCTTAACAACTGATAGATGCTATTAAGAAAAATCATAAATCTTAAAGTAGATATTTTTTTCTAGCTTTGTTTTACTTAAACAAGCTAATCATAACATTTTTTTTCTAATATTTTCAATTGTAGTGTCTATTAAGCTATTAATTAAAAGGACTTATAATAACGCATACGTTTTCAAAAATCAAATAAAACATTAATACTAAATATTTTTTCACCAAACAAATTAATTTAAACTAATAGTTTATTCCTACAAATTCGAATCATTTATCAGACATTTATCCTGTAAAAATAGCGAAATTATCAAAATACAAGTTTTAAAAGTATCTCCAAAATTAATAGAATCTTAATAAAACATACTTAGTTCTTAAAGCTTTATGATGTTAGTACTGATATAAAAGATAACATTTTAACTAACTCAAATTTTTGAAGCTTATAGTAAAAGCAATGTTTAACTGGTTTAAAATAAATCCAACTGAATCCTCAGTTGAATAATAAAATCTTACTGAAATATAGTGGTAAAATGAAGTTTCTAATGAAATAAGTTACTAAAATTTTACTGAAGTTTTTAGAAATTTTAAATTTTTCAAAGCACTGGGTTTTTATTATGTAAGTTCTTGATTATTTAATCAATTTATTCAAGTTGTACAATTTAAAAGATTGATATTAAGTACTTTATAAAAACATTCAGTCTATATAAACTTAAATCTACAAGATCGTGTTGCAATATTAGTGTAAGTACGTCAGTAATCATACTACAACGTAAAATTTTGACTTAATTATGATGTTACAATCAAATAAAATATTATTCATTCAGAAAAAAGGTGAATTATGTTGTAAAAAAACAAATAATTGCATAACCGGCTTAAACTATATAAAATGTTTGTCCGCTGCAACTTATTAGTTTGTTTACTTTTACTTGTGATCATCGCACTAGCGTAGAACAATTGTTAAGTAATAAACTTTTTAACAAGATAACTTTTGTAAAAATTGTATGTATATACATATATAAAAAGGAGTATTGTAATTTTGATTAGTCTGAAGTATTATTAATATTTAGCCTTTGAATTGTTATACCTTAAGTATTATACCTTGAGTATTTTTTATAAACATTTTAATAGTATTTACAACCTTGCTTAAACGTTCACTTCAAAATACTTATTATAAAAGAATATTGTAAAAATAAATTATTATATTTAAATAGTTTAAAAAAAGACTAAATATATTTAATTGTACTTATTTAAGATATTTAATTGTACTCAAAGAAGTTTAAATAGTATAAGTGTTTTTAAAGTGCAAAAAATTAATAAAAACAACTTTTTTTTAACATAACGTTAATGAGCAGTTTGATTACCGAAAAATATATATATATATATATATATGTCATAAGTCGTCTTTTTGTAAAAATTAATAAGTTATGATTTTTTAATCGTTTTCAAAAACTTTACTCCTTCTGTTTTGTTATAAACAAAAAATACTCTCAATAATTTTGTATTTTTTCTCTTGTTAACTGATTAAGTATATACTTAAACGTTGAAGTATTTAAAACATTAAGTTGCAGCCAGTTTTGGTTTCAAAAATTAAAAAAACATTAGTTAAAACATTATAAATAGTAAACAAAATATTGATGCATTTTTGGCTAAAGTTATTTTAAATTTTTCTTTTATTACGTTATGAAAATTCGCTTTAATAATTCCGTTTTTTTAGTCTCAATTTTGTTATAATTGACTACAAAGTTTATGAGGTAATAAAATAAAAGTTTTTAAAAATTTAAGTTCTAACTGCAATGCCTAAACTTAAACGGTTTTTATACTAGTAGGGGTCGCTATGAGGTGCATCTGTTGCACTAACTCTAATTAAAATGGTCATTTTTGTAAAACTGTATACCGCACACTTAACTTGCTAGTATCTAATGTTTTTATGAAAATAAATCACACAATTTATAGCTTTTAAGTTTTGTTATTATAAAAGTAATCCGAGAGTTTTATTTGTTACATTTCGATAACAATAATTATTAAATTACTTAAGTAATTTTTTTATAATACACTTTTTAAATAATATTTATGATGACACTTACTAAATAAGCTCTAATTTGTTGTTGCTTTTACAAAAAAAAAAAAACGATTTTGAGTATATTTTTGTTTTATAATACATAAATGTTGACAATGTTTTTTAGGCTAGATCAGCGGTTCTTCACTTTTGTTTCGTGTTTTACCCCTTTTGGAATAAATATTAACAAGTTTAATCCTTTTTAAAAGGTAATTACCAAATTTACCCCGAGTATATAAAATATTGTTTAGTTTTGAGAAAAAAACAGATTATGTGAACTTTAAGCTTACTAAATATAAAACGTCATAATACTTGAAGTTTTTATTTAACTTAAAAACTATAATCAAATACTGTACTCTGAATTAAATAAATATTGAAAAAAAAACTTGTAGTAGAGAAAATTTACATCCTTAAACAAAAGAATTTACCCCCAGGGGTAAATTTACTCTAGGTTCAGAATCGTTAAGCTAGAATAATAAGATATCCATGAAATAGAAATAGTTGTATTTATGTTTCAGCCTTTAAAACATACATTGGTGTTATATCTATTAAAAAACAATTAATATTAAGGCAAAAGCAAAACTTAAAAATTTACTAAAAATTTGCGTTTTTTACTTATTGACTTAATTATTAACTGGTTAAAGGCATTTCTTTAGCAAACTTCAAATTGTTCTAATTTTCAAACTTCTAATTCTAAGTTTGAAATGAAACAATTTGTGTCATTATCGCATAACACTTTGACTAATAACATAATCAGCTATAAAAAGCTGTAAAAATACTAAAACAACCACCGTCCAATGTTTAAGGATTTTATTGTTATTTATTACCATTATACCTTGTTAGTATTGTTGTATTAATTAATTAACGTCAGTTGTTGCTTTATAACAAATATAACTTTGAGGTAATTTTAAAGTTTACTTACAATTTTTATTTTTTCATAAATACATTTCTAATTTTGACCTAGTATTGTTAAAAATATTTTTTTTTAAATATTACGAAGCGTATTCCTTTTTTCTAGCCTAATGTGCACGTTATAGTTATGAAAATCCATCTCTTTTAATTCTAAACTTAACTGTTGCTTTATTCAGACAGTTTAAACTGAAAATATGGAAAAACTCATACGCAGTAGTTAAAATTATGTTTAATATAAAAATAAAATCAACAGATATATTTTTTATGGTTGAAGCGAATCATATTGATTGTGATTTATAAGAAATTTTTGAGTTAGACTGTACAACAGTTTTGAGAAAATATTTCTATATTAGATTCGACGAAGTGAAATTACTTAATAAAAATATTCTACTAACATTTTTTTTAAGGTCAAGTAACTTTTTTTTTTCATGCTTTTTTAAATGTACTTGGAATATTTATTTATACCAAAAACAAAGTTAAAAAATTTTTTTTTTATACTTTGTTAGTTTAATATTTTATAACTTTATCTAATTTTAACAAACTGTGGTAAACTTCTCAACCTTTTATCATCAATTTGACTACTCCTTATTTGTAGTTGTACAATAAAAATATATTTAAAAAAGCAACCAGCAACCGTCATACAAATAAAAAGTACTTGATATATTATAATTTGATTAGTTCGAAACATAAATTACTTTTTTATTTCAAAATTTTTTGATGGTACCTAAGTAACTAGTTATTTTACTTCTTGAATGATAATGTATGACTAAGAATATAAACATCCATGTAATTTATAGTGTTTTTTCTCACAACTACATCTCTAATGGATCTAAAATTAAAAGCCCAAAAAATATTTTCAGTACGAGTAATCAAGTAGATAAATTAAAATTAGATTTTTTTATTTATATTATATATTCTTAGTCTATCTGCTAAAGAGTTAATTTTTTTTTCAATAGTTATTAAGTTGTTAAGCATTTTAAGTTGTAGATATAGCTACTAAACAAATACATAACATTGTTTTGAAACAAAACCACTTGTACTAACTTTGATTAATAACATAAATATTTATAGCAGTGAAACAGGCATATACAAATTTTAATTATTAATGAAACACATAGTTTGAATAATCATAATTTTTTTTTTAGCTATTTTTTTTCTTTTGTTATTACTCTCATTTATCTACGTCATAACTTTACAAGCAAACTGCATCTTACACTTTAACATTCTTTAATTAATCAGTTTTCAATTAATTAATTTCATTACAACATCAAAGATTAGTTAATTTAACATATGTTGCAAACACACCTAACGTCTATTATAAATAGTTTTTTTAGCATCACATAAAATAGCATCTTTAGCATTTGAACGAGTTCGTAAATTAATTTTGCTATCTCAATACATTTTTAAGTACTTTAGTAACGTTTTTGTGCTTAACAAACTATCTCTTTTTTCAAACTGCATCTAAGCTGTTTTTAATTAATAACTAATATGACTGATATATTTTATAATCTAGTAACAAATTATTACAAAAGTATTAAATGGATATCATTGATTTATTAAGCGAGAAATGAATTGACAAAAAAGCTTTAAAGTTCTAAATTGATTAAGTTGATCTCTTACATAATTTTATCAAGTAGATATTTTGGTACAGTTTATTTTATTAAGGGTTTTTTAATAACATTAACTCAAACAAATAAAGTCGTTATTATATTTAGCTAAAAAACTATGATAACTTATTTATTGTTTATTTTTCAGACCCAGTTAATTTAGAATTTTGAAAAGTTTAAAAGTTTAACTGGACGTCATATACTTTATTTAAAACCCTAAAAAAGTAATGTGAAACTTTTTTTAGTCTGCTGTTAATGTTCATAGAAAAACCTTTTGCTGGCCAGACATGTTAGGAAATAAATCTTTTCAAGCTATGTTATTTAAAAGATTATACCATTTATTCAACTCTTTTCAACCAGAAATTTATTGACTTATTAGTTTTTGAGTTGTTTCACGTATGAGGAGTCAGAATAGTAGCACACTTGAAAAGCATATTAGTAATATAAATCTCAATTATAGCTATTGATTTTTAGGATGAAAAGCACGTCTCAGGTTAATGATTTTGGCTTGACAGGCTAGGTTGATAAAAATATATTTCTTCCGTCTACTTCATACATAGTAATCTTGTTTACTTTCTCATTTCTTTATAACAAAAACGATAGCTAAAGCTACTAGAATCTAATATAAAACTTATATATTTATTATAAAAAAGACAATAAGACATAGAATTTCTTTTGTTATTTTAGCTTATTTTTATTTTTAGATGAATTACTTCAGCTTGTAAAATTTAGTTGATGTTGGACCTATTGGTTGACCTAAAGTCACTTATTTTAAGTTTTGTTTATATATATAATATGTGTTACAATGTTTGTTGTTTAGCAGCATACGTCATCATGTGAGAAACTAATTAAATAAAACATAAGAGAGAAACTTAACAGTGCGTAGCAGTTCTCTTAAATTTGCTACACCTTACTAATTTGCCTTTTTCAACAAAACACTAAAATAATTTTATAACTTTATAATTTTCACCTAATCTTTGTTAAATTAGTAACGTTATTTTGCTTTGTAAAATACTGCATATGCTTAAATCGTGTACTAAACTTCATGTTTTGTAAATAAATTAAGTTGCTTTTCTGTTTTTAAAAGTGCTACAAAGTACTCAAACGTTTGTTAAAGCTATCTATGTATTTATTAATGAGTTTAGTTAAAATATTTTGACGATATTTAAAAAAATTCAATAAATTAAATTTAAACTAATTTAACCTGATCAAAAATATTGTCGTGAAAAATAACCCTTTGTATACTTTTGATACCTAATACAAAACTAAATTTCTATAACATTTTCATATATAAGAAGCAAAATATTATGACTAAAACTAAATCTTGAGACGAAATGTAATGAATTATTAAAATTCACTAGAAAGTAGGTTGTTTGAAAAACTTTAAAATTACTAATTAGTACTATTTTCATGATTTAAAACTATACTTGAAATAGATTTGAAATGTTATTGTTTTAGTTTAAAACTAAAGCTTGTAGCCTTTTTTTTAAAGATACAATGTTTCAAAGTAAGCTACAATGTAAAATATAGATATATTAATTTAGTCTACTATTCCAATGTATGTCAGAAGTTTTTATAACCAACTGATAATATTTGTTTTTTTCATGCTGTAGCTGACGCTTTGTAAAACATTATTTACAATCAGAAGTGGTTCTAGTAAAATTCAAGTGTTTTCCAACACTTTTTAAATGTTCTCCAAATTGAGGTGATAATTAATAATCATACATACTTAGCTAAAACGTTTTTTATTTTTATATGAAAATTAAACACATAAACTATATGAAAAACACAAAAAAATATTTTTATTATACATTGACATTCGTTGGCTTATGTATGATAACTATTCTTTTTTATTAATTAAGTTTTATTCTATCAATTTATTCACACGTATTTCTGCTGCAAATATTTAGTTGTAGTACTTAAAATAACTTCAATATTTAGTTTAACAGTAGCAGTGTAAAAAAATTTTAACTTTTAGTCACACTTTATAAGATTAAACAAAAAGAACTATATAAACGTAAATAAAAACAAAAAATTATCTGCAAAACCTGAAAAGCGAGATAATAATTTTTTTAAATTCTAAAGTTGTGTAAACAATTTTTCAATTTTTCAACGACTGCTTTCTTAAAATTATAATATTCTTAGTTTGAGTATAGCTAAAAATAAACAGACTTCATGATTAATGTAGAGTTTTTTAGTTTTGTAATTATTTAGTTATTTTTTTTAGTTTGTAATTATAGTAAATTTGTAAATATGTTTGGTAAAACTAGTTACTATAACAAAACTTTTTAAGTATTATAAAACTATATTAAATAGTTTAAGGTTAGAAAACATATTTTCACTAATAAAAACTGTTGATAGTAGAAATAAATGGACAAATTTTATAACAAAATCATAACTTGAACAACAAATTTCCTACTATAAATAATTTAGAATAGTATTAGCGTCATAAGTATAAAATCACAGTTTATTTTTAGAAAAATAAATAAATAAAGTAGCTCAACTTAAAAAACGTTCAATTAAGTTATGTAAGTTTGTACTTCTTAAACCAGCTGAATATTCAAATAAGTATATTATAAAGGTGAACTAGCTAAATAACCATTAATTTAAATAAATTTACTTCAATGTAATGTGTACAATTAACATAATTATTTTTTAACTTAACATGTAAAAGTTACTTGAATTTAGCCATGTAAAACTTTTTTTCAAGGTCTTATTTCACTGTTGCCTTGTATTTAATGAACAGCAAATGCCCCCTTTTAAACTCTATTTGCAACCACCAGCGCAATTACATTTATTCTGGATAAAATTACTTTTGTTCTATTTTTTGTAATTATGTGACTTAATTAAAGTTTCTTAAATCACCGTACATGAATAGCTAATTTACATGTTATGTCTGTAGATACTTTTGTTTATGTATTATTTTTGTTGAAACGTTTTTTCACTAGATTTATAAATTTTCAGCCGATACTTGTTTTGACTAATCTACTGATTAGAAATTATAAAAAAAAAATCATATTTCATATGTTTTTATTAAACATAAGTTCTGTTATTACTAAACTTTGAATATATTACTTATTTGCTCAATATTTTGTTAGAAAACATTATCATTATTTCAACGAAATTTCTTTCACCTCGTAATGTTAGTAGTTTTCAACATACTTGGATTAACTTTAACGTCGGAAATTTTAAACCTTCTTTTTGAGCTATTTTGATCTGCGTTCAAAACGCGTAGTTAGGCAGATAAGTAAAGTCTTAAAATATAGTAGATTCACTTAAAATACATCCGAATTTTAGGAACGATTATATTTCAATATTTCTTAAGCTAAGTAAGTGTTTTTTTTCTACTATAAGATATTTTATAAGTGATTTTATCTTATTTATATAAAACTTAGTTTAATTTCTAGTTTTTAGTTAGACACACTTTAGTATACTCAATGACGTATAAAATTAATTTTAGTTTTGCTACTTGTTTTTAAAATAAAACTTAAACAACTGACTTTAGGTAAAAATGTGAAAAACCTTTAAAGATATTTTTTTTTAATTGCGGTATTTTTGTCACATTATCAACCAATTTAGGTCGTACAAACTAAGGGTTTTGATTTAGAGAATATCATTTAGTTGAGTAGTTAATATATACAAAAAGCTTAAATTTCAAGTTGTAGTGATATTTTTAATACGTCAGCAATCATCACATTTATCTAAAACTTCCAATGCTTTTTAATAAAAACATTTTGTAAAAGAAACAGATTGTATTGTTCGTAAGATTATTATCAAACTTCATCGGTTTCAACTGTAAAAGATGCAAAATTACTGCTATATAAATGTAAGTAAATTATTTAAAGTTTATTCACTTATTCTGGCAAACAATTATTTTGTTACAATTACTAATTTTTAAACTAGTTTTATAAGTAAAATTATTATAAATAAGAGTCGCTGAAAGTAATTGCTATTGTAAACCTTTGTTAATACAGGTTTGTTTGTTAATAAAAAATTCAAAATAAAAATCAATCTTTTTGTTTAAGTAATTATGTTATAGTTTCTGAATGGATAACTTTAACTAAGCATTGCTGCGTTATTTTAATTAAAATTTTCAGCCGGTCAAGGAAGTAAAAGTATAACAACTTAACGTGCTCACTTTTCTACACCTTTGCTACATATTTTAAAAGCATGAGATTTTACAAACTTTATTTTACAGACTTCTGTTTGTGTTAATTTATTTTAAATCTTTCGCTAACAAGTTTTTCTTTCTATTTTTAGTTCTGTTCATAAGCTATTAAATCTAACCGTTATAAAAAATTATCTTTTACGCGTTTAACAATTTTAATATAGAAGTAAAAAAAAGCATACGAAACACAGTTTACTAACTAACAGATAATGCAGCAATGCTATTTTTGATAAATTTTCTTTAAATACTATGTACAAATTTCATTTGCTACTAATTTAACCTAAAAAGTATATCATGATTACACTGACGTCATACTTACTATACCAAAGCTAATTTTAAAAGTTAATTAGAAAAGATGTAAATTAAATCACTAAATGCAAGTATGTCTTTTATAAGTTTTTAGAGCCGAAGCCAGTTAAATAAATTCGTGTATTTTTAACTTTAAGCGAATAAAGTTATTAATGTTAAATATTATACTAGTTATTGTGCCAGAAAATATTTATTTTAAAAAAAAATATGTTTACGTTAGTTAAGTTTAGTTGTTTAAAAACTAAAATTTATATAATTTTATCTAACTTTTTATCTTACTTGTTAAGCAAACTGAGTAATTATACAATCTTTAAATTTTTAAGTATGCAAAAGTAATTATTCATATTAATCACAGTTGATTATAAAAAAGCTTTAGTTTAATTATTTGAATTATGAATGTTTTATTATTTATCCAACAACGTACAAAAGTATAGTCATTTTAAATTATGACTACAACATTGAAATAAAATTTTGGTTATACAAACTTGATCATCAGACTACAAGCATCCAGCAGACTAAAGACCAGGTAAAATAAAAACCAAGGTATCAGTCTACTTAAAGTTGATAACTTAAAGTGTTGGTGATGTCAATAAAATCAAAAATAATCGGTTGTAAATTTTTTTTTTAAATCTTATTTTTGCTTTTAGCATTTAACAATTATGCATAAAAGGTATTTTCTCTACCTTTTAAAGCATCGAATATACTGAATACGTAAATAGTTACAACTTACGTATTTAACAACCTTTTAAACCAATGTAAACTTTCTTTAAAGAGTGTTTGACAAATATACTGAACCATTAATTTTGCATTTATTTTGTTATTATGCTGTCATGGAAACATTCTCAGCTATTAAACTTTTATATACCAACAAAACAACAGAAGTACTACAACTGAATATATTTAGTTAAAATTACAGTTGTCAAACATTTCATTGTTCATTAAAGCTTAATGATAGTAATAAATAGTTACAATAATTTTAAATACGCATAAGTAAATCTAAGCATATAACAATATATGATGTTAGCTAAGACTTATTATCCCGAACTCTTATACAATAGTTGTTAACAATTAATTAATTATTAATTTGTATAAATAACTTACTGATAAAGCAATATGTAATTTTTTAGAATATCAGCTAGCTAAATTTTTAATATTTATGTTTTTTATTAATACGACATCAAAAATTTTTTTAAGCAATATCATTACTTCTAAAGTAATTTATATAACGAATTAATTTAATTAATTTATTTTCAAGACGTTCATCTGCAAAAAGTTTTTACTTCAATTACTGTCAATCGAATTATTTAAACTCAACTATAATAAGTTTGATAAACAGTTCATTTTAGAGAATAATTTAAACAAATCACGGTTTAGACTGTACAAACTTTGACATGTACTTTACGACGTTAATATCAAAATTCTTATTTATTTGTAGAATAAATTTACGTTTTATTGTTAAATATTTTATGATGTAAGTAGCCACTTAACATATTATGAATGAAGTATATGTTAAATAAAAAAATCTTTGAAATACATACCTTATTGTAAAAATAATAATTTTATAAATTTCAAGTTTGTAGCAACTGGGCTATAACTGTTATTTAAGAAATCCTTGATATTTTATCCTACGTTATATTTGTATAAAAGATGTTAGAAAAATAAGTTATGTTTGAAATATACAAATTTTAAGCTTTTGTAAGCTGAAGGTTTTATTTCAATTTATTACAAAAACTAAAATACTTAAGATTTTTCTTCCTAAAATTTTCTTAAATTAATTTTTATAGTTGAAAATTAAATAATAATTAATCATAAACATTTTTTAGTCGGTTTCGGCAGCACATACACTTATTTACTAAATATTAGATTTTCAAGCAACAGTTTTAATTTAAATATAAAACCTATTAACCAAATATTTAACGAAATAGATGTTACACGTAATACACAAAACCAAAGTGTTACTGTAAATTTTTGTTTCATATATAAGATCTGTTTTTAGTTCACATAACAATTTATTTATTTGTTATGTCACAGCTTTTGTCGAAACCTAGCCTATTAAATACCTCCTAAAAACTATGGTTTAAGTTAATAATGCGTTTTTAGTTTTCTATTTTTATGATATTGATTTTTACAATTTAAATTTATTCAAAGGTGATTTAACCTTTAAAAAATTTAAGTTAAATTAAAGTTAAGCTACTAAACAATACTATAAAATGTTATAAGTGTTACAACTTTATGTTTGACATATTTTAATAGAAGTAGTAATTTAAACTTGATTTTATAATTTTTGTTATTGTTTAATTAAATTTAGTTTTAAAATAATTATAACTTTGCTACATATATTTCAAATAAAATCTAAATGTTTATGATATCTAAAAAATTGCGAACAAATCCTCAGTTTATTCCATACAACTTATTTTAATTATAATAGTCTTTAATTCTTATTTAACCAGTTTAGGTTATACAAACTAGAGCACATCAAAAACACTATTCTTTAAAATGAACAGTTAATTTTTACTATGAAATAAAAGTTCTTATTGCAGTTTTATTTTAAGTACGTCAGCATTTGCAAAATATATTTAATATTATTAGTATTATTATTTATGCTTCTAAACTATTTTGAAGTAATACACCTTTTATAGATATAATTTATATTGTAATAAAAGCTATATGTTTGTTTTAATTTTTTTTAAGTATAAAATTTAAAAACTTGTCAATAAGAAAACAAACAATAACAGTATAGAGTGTTTAATTTTTAGGAAGTACTTTTTAATAATACATATATTATAATCTACATTTGAAATTTGTAAAGAAATATGTAGTTGAAAGTCGGTTTTAAATAAAATTTCCATTTATCATACATATATATTATTATAAATTTTACGATGATTTTATAAAATGTTCGTTAAAATGTAAAGCCTGATAAGTACTTAAGAATTTGAGTTAAACATAATTAAAATATATGATCTCTCTACGGTTTTTCATCATAAATTGTACAAACAGCATCCACCCGCACAATTCCGACCCATTTTATTTTCTTGATTTATTTTCTCCACTACAATTGTTACCCCAAAGCCTTACCTTAGTCGGTAAGCGGTTCTCAAACTTTATCGGATGAAAAATCGATCACAGGTTGGAACTGAGCGGCTCTAAAATAAACACTTTTTTTAAAATGTTTTTGCCTTATCATTTAATTCCAAAAGTATACGCCGTATTCTATTTAAAAAGTTAGTTTAACAACAACAAAAATATAATGAGGTTGTTTAAATAAATTTAAAAAGTTAAAATTTAGCTTAATCCTCTTGGTTATTTGATTTCTTTCTTTAATCTAAATCTATGTGTTTTAAATTAAATAATAACACGTAAAAAACTTTTATTTATTATTTAAGCAACCAATATATAATGTAATCTTTAATAGATAATAAACATTTTACGAAGATAAATATATATTTAAGACACTTTAGTTAATTTAGTAGTTAATTTAATTAATTACTTTGTAATTGCCGTAAAGAACCTTGCCCTTTAAATAATAAATGTCTAGTGTCAAATATAATATATAAAGCAAAAAAAACATTAAATAAAGTAACAAAGCAGTATATAGGATCTAGAGGAAATACTTTTAAACAAAGATACAGAAACAACGAATCATCATTCAACATTATTAACAAAAGACACACAACAGAATTAGCAAACTACATATGGAACTTTAAAGATAACAATACAGACTACAAAATTGATATGTTTTATATAGAAATATAAAACAGGACAAAATCAAAATTGAATACTAAATTCGGCTGCAAACTTTGTAAGTTAGAAAAAAAAGAAATCGAAAAATCAGATAAAAACGTAACACTAAACAAGTAAAGCGAAAGACAAAACATATGCATCCATTATCAAAAAAACTTTTTTAGCAAAATTAAAACCAACTAAATATTAAAACAAAATAAAATTGAAGCGGCAAACACGAGTCACAACTATTATAAAAACTTTAAAATCTGTTTACTATTATAATAAACTGTAACTTACTGAGGATCACATGAAATTTTACATTACATGTGTGAAACAACTGTATAAATTATAGTTTTTATATAAATAGATAAATATATTAAAGACATGTGGATAAACTAATTGTCCATTCGGCAGTTTTGTTAGTCTAAATTTTTTAAAGTTTTTAATAGGATTTGATTATTATTAGTCGTAAATTAGTACAGTGATCGTTATATAAAAAGTTGTGTAAGTAAACAAATTATTCTTAATAAAATTTTGTGCATACTAGACTACAAAAAAAATTATATTCGAAGCACACTTTTTTTTGTTATGATATACAAATGACATGTTAAAAGTGTTAATATATCAAATAAGAAAGTATATTTATTCCAAAAGACAAAGTTAACGTAATTAAAAAACCTTTTTTTTTACCTAAGTAAAGTTTATGTTGACAAGGAAGTATTATTTGCAACTACAATGAATGTATACATGTGTAAACCGTTAGTTTAGTGCAATCTAAAATTTTTGAACTCATTATGTATTTTATATGTAACAACTAATCTTTTTATTCTTTATTTTTATCTAAGTGGATTATATTCTAAATGAAAATATTTTATATTTAGCTAAAGAAAACTATAGAAAACAATGTTATTGTGAAAACTGCACATATGTTTAAATATATTTTGTTTTTTTAATAAATACTTAGAAGTTTGATTTTTCAAAACTTTTTCTCTGTAATTTTTCTAAATATTTATTCTGTTGATTCCAGTTTTTAATACAAAAATGTTTTTGTTACATATCTTTATATAAAAACCCTACTCACTTTAATAAACTTCAGAAAACTTCTTAATAATTTTGGATTGTATAAATCAGTAAATTAAGCAATCATTTTTAATTTAGACAAATAACTCTAATACTTATAAAAATATCACTGTCTGTACCTCGTAGCGTATTTATTCTATATTTGCAGTTTTTGCGTAGTAAAATGGGTGACATGATCAAATAAGTTGTGCGTAAACACCATTAGAAAATGTTTACATTTTTAAAATCTATAATCAACTAAATCTCTTTGTTTTTAGTTTAAAAGAATGAATTGTGAAAAAAAATATGATTTTGTATAAAAATAACCAGAAATCTAATGAACATCGAAATTAATTTATATTAAATTAAATAAATTTTGTACTTGTTATTATCTGACTATATTTAAGAAATTACTTGATTTTAAGTATAAAAACTGAAATTATTTAGTAACTACACTACTTTTTGTGAGTAGTAGACTAGGTGTTTATAGTGTACGACTCACCAACAACAATCTACAGCTAACCTTTTTTTGTTATATTTAATTTTATTTAAATGTTAGGGGACTATAAAAATTTTTAAATAACATCTAGCTCGAAAAAATTTTACTTGAAAAAAATTTTTGCCTTCATTAAAATTAATTGCCCATCTCTTTTTCAATTATTAAAAATCAAACTTTTAACAAAATAAAACCATGTGAAGTTCTACAATGAATATTTACAGGTAAGATTTTTCAATGTAACTTTTATAAGTGACAGTAAACGTAGATTAAAAGAATAATGAATAAAAGCTTAAAATTTATCAAAAACTAGCATTTTTTTCTTAATTGATTGACGCCATCGATCAACACAAGTATTTTATTTCAATACACCTACAGAAATACACACAACTACTGCAGATTGCAAAATATCTTTTTAAGTTAGTTTGTAGAGCTAACACAGTTAGCTTATTCATTTATGTTTGATTTTTTTATTAATTTTTTATAATTTATGACAGCACAAAAAATTTTAAACTAATTTTAAACTTAATTATTAAAACATAAAATTAATTTTAAAACATTTAATTTGTTAGAAAAAAAGTTAAAAAATTATTTGGTATTGTAATAAAGTATATTTTCTTTATAAAGTAAACTAAACTGTTTATTACAATCAATTTTCTTATTAAGAATCGTGTAATTAATTTATATTTATAAATATGCACGCAATTGTTGATTTAGTCAAAAGTACAAATCACTTTTTAAAATAATGAATTATAAAAAATGAAGAAACTAATGTTTTCGTAAAAAAAAGTTAAATTGTTTAACTTTTTTATAGAACTATAAAATAGAACACTTTTATAACTGCATTAGAAAATTACTTTAAATTAAGAATAAAACTATTCAATTTCTTAAAACAAACAAAAATATAGAATATGTTATATAAAATATATAAAGTAAAGAAATATCATATTAATTCTATGTTTGTTTAGTTTATAATTTTAAACTAAACCAAATTAAGACATTACTTAGTTAAACATTTTTTGAATCATAAATACGCAAGGACACATAATTAAACATGTCCTTTATAAAAAAACCAATTATTCAAATTTTAATGGAACTACTTAATCAACCTTGTTTTAAATAAATGTAATTTCCAGCATTTCTACGATCAATTCATTAGCTCAATCCAAATCTCAATCAAACGTTTTGTTCTAATTTTTTCTAAAAATAACAAAAGTAAAAAATAACCATCTCATATTAAAAAGTTATTAAACGAAAAAGCGAATCTATACAAAAAAAGTAAGGCAAATAAATCACTTTTGATAAAATACAAAAACAAGTATAAGGATATCAATTAGCTGTTAAAAAATACAACTTTGAATATGAAAACAAATTCTGCAAAAACCCAAATTTAAAAAAGTTTTATAGCTACGTGAAATCTAAACTTAAGTTAAATAATTCCATACATCTCTTATATGATAATGATAAAAACAAAACAGTAACCTCAGATTTTGAAATAGCAACACTTGTTAACATAAATTTTCAAAAAGTTTTTAAAAAAGACGAGAGTTACCAGTCTTTTAAGCTACCCCAAAAGAATTGTAGTAAGATGCAAAATTTTTTCATAACCTATGAAGACATTTTAAGTTCAATTAACCACTTAAAAGATAAAATCATAAGAACGCCAGAAAACATTCCACCCTATTATATCAAGCATGTTATCCAATCAATTATTTTTCCACTTTCATTAATATTTAATTGCTCTCTAGAACTATCTGATGTTCCTAAACAATGGAAAACATCTTTTATTATTCCTGTGCACAAGAAAGGTAATATACACGATGCATTAAATTACAGACCAATATCCCTAACAAGTGGGTTTTCAAGTATTTATGAACATATTGTATCTGTAAAAATTCTCAATCACCTCTTTGATAACAAATTATCAACTAACAAACAGTTTGGTTTTGTTCCAAACCGCTCATCAACCATTCAACTGTTAACATGCTTACATTCTTGGTTAGTTCCTTATCTCAAAAATGAATTTACTAAAGTAGTTTATACGGATATTTAAAAAGCCTTTGATTCAGTATCACACAAAAGATTATTAAAAATTTTAAATCAGTATGGGCTACATGAAAGCTTAATTGATTGGTTTGATAACTTTTTAAATAATAGATCACAAAGAGTACTCATCAATAATACGCTTTCTGACTCTTTAACAATCTACAGTGGAGTACCACAAGGTGGTGTAGTTGGTCCCCTTCTCTTTTTAATTTACATTAATGATATTTGTTCAAACATTGATAATAAAAGTGAGTTAAGCTTATTTGCAGATGATTCCAAAATCTTTAGTCAGTCAAATACTTCATTACAACTATCTTTAGATAATATTTACATATGGATAAAAACAAGAAAACTAAACTTAAATCCTAGCAAATGTAAAATTCTAACCATTAACAAAAAGGAATCTTCTCCAACTGACCTCTTAATCAATAACATCAAGTTACCAGAAATTAAAGTTTTTAAAGATTTAGGAATTTATATTTTCAAAGATTTGAAATGGAATGAACATATCAACTATTTATATAAGATTGCAAAAACTACATGTTATCAAATATTAAAAAGTTTTAAAAATAATTCTGCTTCAATTCTGACAAAACTATTTAAAACATACGTTCGCCCTAAACTTGAGTTTAGTACCCAAATTTGGTCACCTCATTTAAAAAAGGATATTAACAAAATTGAATCTGTGCAAAGGAGTTTTACCCGTCATATTTGTAGTCGTTGCAACATATCTTACACGTCATATAATGATAGAATGATTAAATTTGGCTTGAAATCACTGGAATATAGAAGATGGGAATTTGATTATTAATTCTTTACAAAATTATCAATGGCAAATATAAAAGTTTTTTTTAACCAGTTTTTTAGTTTTTCCCAAAATAAATATCAACTAAGAGGAAATAATTTGAAAATAAAATGTAAACATGATTTTCAAAACAGTCAGTGGCAAGGCGCATTTTTTCACAGAGCAAAAGCTATGTGGAACAGACTACCTCAGGATATAGTATCTTGTGAGAGGGTAGAAAAATTTCGTTTAAAGCTAAAAAGATTTGATTTAAATACGATAAATACCAGTAAGATTCACTAATTTTCCACTGTAACAAAAGAAAAAATATTCGTTTCGCTACGCCTCCCCCCTGCAAACTATTTGTTTACTTATATATTTTGTAGTTATGAATTATGTTTTATAAGCCATGATTTTAGACAAACTTCTTTACTGTGTGTACTAAGTAATGTATAAATATCAATTTTTTGAACTGAATTTTCAATTTAGTTCATTTGTTTATCATATTGTGTTTAACTTTGTGTTTTCATTTAAATTATGTTTGTATATATATATATATATATAATTTATCTTAAAGTTTTGAATATAAGTTTATTTTATTTTTCTCTTTTTGTGTGTCCTGTTTAAATGGCTCAGGTTTTGATGCCTGAGTCCAACATTGCACAATAAACAATATAACAATAATAATAATTGATTGATGACTGTTATATAACTTTTTTTTTATTATAATGTTTGGTAATAGATTAAATGATAGGCATATTCGTCTATATTTTACAGCTTAAATCGGCTGAAATTAAAATTCATTTAACAAACAAAAAAAACTTTCTTCAGCTACTTTGTAGTTTAGTTATAGAAAATAATATTTAGCTACTTTTTTAAAGTTATAATTGAAATTATTCTTAAAATTTTTATCTTCTCAGTTTTAAAGAGTCAGAACTAATTCAAATATTTTTAAAGTTTTAAAAAACAATGTCTAACGATGCAAAGTTTACAAAAGATTTTACAAAAGCATAAATTCACCAGTTAAATATATTTTAGAATAACTTCAGTTTAAAAATAAAACAGACTAAAAGTTAAAAACTAAACATCATAAAAAGCAAACAAAAAGTAGTAAGGATATCATAAAAATGATTAAAAATATTTCTAATCAATGCAATTAAACAAATTGACTGAATCTTAAGCATCATAATTATCTGTATATCATTAAAAGAAGTATATCATTCAAAAATTATTTAAATTCCTAAATAGAAGTAATTTGTAGATTTACTTTTAATTTTTCAAGCAAATAAATTTTACAAGAAATATTAAATGTTTTTAAGCTTGTTAAAATAGTTCAAAATAAAACAGATTTTGACATATTATTAAATAAAACTTTACTTCTACTTAGAGTTTTAAATTAATATTTATGTAATTTAAATAAAATAAAAAATTATAATATACAAAAAGTAAAAAAAGTTGTATTTAATATATATTATTAATTTAAATTTTTAATTAACTAAACATTATCTATATTTTAAAGTTTTAAGTAAACAATTTAAAAACTATTTTAATAACAGATAAAGTATTTAATTAATCATAAAATTAATTTAATTGCTTTTTTGTAAGGTACATAAACAAGCCTTTAATACTATAAAAATCTTAATAATAAATTTAATAAATACTTGCAACTTTTTTTTTTCATAATTCAGAAAAACCTTTTACTGTAGAATTTGTTTTAAGTATTTCTAAATATGTAACTCTTTATTATTTTAATAAAATTGTCGACTTTGGAAATTTTAAAACTTTTTAGTAAGGTAACTTATTATTTAACATTTTTGTATTTCTCGTAGCTTTTTAATTAAATATGTTTATTAAGATTTTATACTATTTAGTTTAAAGCTGTTTAAGAACTATTATTGACGTCATACTAAAACTAATCACAAATAATTTACATACTATTCTTTGTCATAATTTGTACAACATCTATATTAACAGTAGTCTTTCATCGTTGAAATTTTTACAGCCTACAACGGCTCAAATATACTTTAAAAACCTTAATTACATCTTGCTAACAGTTAAGGGAAAATAAGTAATTACAGTTAAAATATTCTAAAATTTATATATTTTTCAATGTTTATAATACAAAACACGTTTCAAAAAAATCAATCATTCTACTTAAAAGTGGCTAACTTAAGTTTGGTCAACAGTGTCTGTATTCAATTTGAATGTAGAAATATAACTAGTTTACATTTAAAAACAAAGAAATTGAAAAAACTCAAACTTATTTAATTTGAATTGCTTACTTAATTGTATATAGATTTAAATAACAGCTTACCAGACTTTAGCACTTTTAATTGTTGTACTTTGATTGGAGAAGGTAAGATTTTTTAAAACACTATCGAGCCTTAATAACGATATAGCTTGTATCATGTTAACTAGGTTGCTAAAAAAATTAACAAAAAATATTTCTAAACTGAATTTTATTTGTCAGGTAAGTGGCAAATATTTTTGAAATTATGATAAAACAAAAGTTTATATGTTTATAAATTTAGCCGGTTTAGGCTGTATAAATTTTGAGGTTAACTCAGAATTATCTATTGTAAATAACTAGTAAGTTTATGTTAAACATTTAGTTCTTATATAAGTTAAAAAATTTTCTGACGTCAAATAAAACATTTTTTTTTTTGTCAGTTTTGTTTAAAAAACTCAAACTAAAACTTATTTATAAAAACAAATTTGTTATTGATTTTTGCTGTTATTACTAAAATATAGACGGTGTTATAGCTACTTTATAATGCATTAAATATACTTTAAAAATTTATTTCAAAATCATTTTAAACAAATTTTAGATTGTAAATATTATAATATTTAATTCTACGTTAATTTTAACTACTACATCATAGAAAATTAATTCTTGTTTATTTTCTAATGGTTACATAAGTTATTTTAAGCTTAATAAGGTTGTATCAAAAATTTGTTTCTCTTATGTTTAGGTATGTTTATGTTAAGTTAAGCTTAATAATGATTTTTTTTCATAAATCACCTGCAAAGTTTAGTTTCAGAATGAAGCTTAGATTAGGTTTAGAAAAACAAGCCTTTAATAATGCAAAAAAAACAAATTTAAAGTTTAAAAGGTTCCTTACTAATTTTACTTTTAACAAATACCACTTATAGTATGCCGTCAATTATTAATTCAAAAGTATTTTTTCATTTAAATTTAAGTTTGAGGTAATTTAAAACAAAAATAAAAAACATTTATAATTTAAATTTTTTAGAACAGAAAAGCAACGACTTAGTTTTTAGGATAATTTGGCCTCTTTTAAGTTTTTTTGAGCTTGTGTATTTTTTTTTCTCATATTCAACATCTGCAAAAACTTGTAAATTTATTTATTCTTATAATTGACTTTAGAGTAATACAAGTTGACCATCAAACTAGTTTTGATGTTTAATAAATTTCTCAAAACTAGTTTTTACTTAAAGTGTTTTCAAATTTATTATTTCATGTAAATTTTCTTTAATTGTGTATCATCATTTACTGTAATAGCAAACCTGAGGCCTACAATTAGTATGAATAAAGTATGCTTTTTGTAAACAGTTTGAAATGTTTTTGATTTTGATACATTTTAAAGTATTAAAACTTAATTTTATCATAAAAAGTGTCTGCGAAACTAAAAATCCGAGCTACTGTTACATAAATCTAATTTGGCAACCACTTTAATTTATATATTATTTTTTTTACTTTTATTTTAATATTTGTACTTTAATATGGTTTTATTAAGAACATTTATAATTATCTTACGAATAAATTTTATGTGAGGCTTAGTTTTGTTATTTCAAAAGTATTATCTAATTTTAAAAACTTTACAAATAAATAGTTTGTGTGTAACATATATGCTAAAGTCATTACCACAATAAAAAAATAATTGTTTTAATACTACTAAAATTCATCATTTTACTATTATACTCAGCTACTTTTATATAGTAATTTTGAACATAACTAATAACAAATAATATATAACAAATCAATGCTCTTACCCAATAAGCAAATTTGTTTAATTATTAGATACACTAGAATATTTAGCGAAACAATGTAAATTTAGAAACTAAGCACCTTGCTATTTCAATATACATTGATTGTTAAGTAAGAATTATAAAAATACTACCACAAATAAAATAAATTTTGGATTATAGGGATATATTTGTGCATCAAAGACAGAACGATAAATCAATATAAGTGTAAAATATAGACCCGTATTATTTAAAAAAATGTTTAGAGTCTAAAATAAAAATCAAATTTTTATATTATATATACAACATAATAAACTAAACCTAATAAAAAAATCTATATTCAAAGTTTTTAATTATGAATTATATAAAATTTCAATGTTAAGTATTGAGGAGCATGTTCATATTAAGTATAAAGAAATAATTTAATTGTTTAAAACATCATTTAAATAAGAATTCAAAGTTTTTACACATTTTATAACTTTTTTTTTTAGTTTGATATTACTATTTACAAAAAATCATTTTCATAAACTTTTTATATTGTATGTACAGGACACAAATGTAGCGTTTTAGCTTTTTAGTTGTTGTTTATTAGTATCAAAAGTATAAAATATAAAATTTTGAAGATATTCTAAAATTATAATAGCATACATTTTTCAATATGTTTGTTTATGTTTAAAAGTAAATAAAATTTATTAAAATAGTTTTAAAAACAGTTCTTTAAAATGCTACATAACTTATTTTAAGGCAAACATAAACATGAATACTGTATAAAACAAAACTATTACATTTAAGTTGTACTTTTAATATTATAATAAGAGTTTTTTTTAAGTCAATTCAATAATTTTCAAATAACTTATACTTATTTTTGATTTTAAACAAAAGCTTTGGCGAAAATCTACAAAGCCTCCTGTATGTAGAAAACTCTTAAATCGCATTTATTTTTTCCGTAGACTTGACATGGCAAGTCCATGTACAGTACCAAAAAGATTAATCATTTAAATTAAAACAACACAAATTGATAATTTAGCTCTACTTTATTTTTGTGGTATATCTAGTATAAGTTTTAAAACTCAGTAAATTGTACAATGTACCTTAACTTTTGTTTTTTATTTTTGTCGCCAAATTCCTATTGTAAGAATCATAAAGTGATTTAGCAACATTATTGCTCGCGGAAGGCAGTTTTTTTGTTTTGTCAGGTTAAAGTTTCTAAAACGTCCATAAAATATAATTTTTGCAGGCTGGATTCAACTTAATTTTTGTAATCATGACAGTTATTTACACATCACGAGTTGAGTCCGACCAATCAGTATCGAGGGATCAGTTTGAATGACCTCAGCCGGCTATTCACAAGTTTCAACTCATATATATAGTTACCAAAATATAGACTTTACAACAATAGTAATTTCACAAGAAAAACTGGAGCTTAAAACTAAAAATTCATCACTCGTTAGCTTTTGTTAACAACTATTAATACTTTTCTCGTCATGACATATTTACAGTTTAGTTAAAATATTTTAATACAGATATTAGCTGAATTTAGAAAATTTACCTTTTGTTTTTACAATATATAAATCTATTGCAATTTTTCTTCACCAATCTTAAAAACCTGAAAATTAAAGTTTGTTAACCCTGTAGTCAAAATCAACTAATGCATAAATACTTTAAGTTTATTATCAACGTGAACGATGGTTTAATGATCAGCCTTTTTAGACTGTACAAATTTAACGGTAGAAATTTTAAACTCTACTGTAAAAGTACATTTTAGTTATATTATTTTTTTTTAAAAGTTAAAGTTTGAAAACAAACTATTTATTAAAAAAATAAACGTACTTTAGAAAACATAATATTAGAATATTGTGGTTTTCTCTAAGATTTATATACAAAATGGACACTATTACCATCGTTTCACAACAAAAATGAGATCCTTATAACGTCATTATAGTAAAACAGCAAATTATTTAACTGTTTGCCTATACAAGTTTTGTTAAACAAATTAACAACAAGTCGAATTCTTTTTGTTTAGTGTGGACAGCCTAAAGCGGCTGATTTGTTAATCATTTTAAGTATTAAAATATTAATTTTAGAACTTTATAATAAATAAAACATCATTTTTTTACAGAAGTAAATTGACCAGTTATACTGACTTTTCACAAAAAACAGAAAACTTTCTAAAGGTGCTGATTTAATAATCATCTCAAGTGTTAAAACTGTAATTATTGAACTTTAAAATAAACAAAATTATTATTTTCTAACAGAAGTAAATTGGCCAGTTATACTGACGTTTTACAAAAAATGCTATTATGATTAATTGGTAAACAATTCAAATAATTGAATCTTTTTAATTAAAGTAAAAATATCAACTAACTACATTACAATTGTTGAAATAATTAACTAATTAAAAATTTTAAACAATGTAGAACTAAACGAAGCAAGTTTGTTTGAAAATAAAACAAAAACGAAATGAAAAGATCTACGTTTGTTGAGTTGGCGCACGTTTCTCTATGGTGCAGGCTTTTCTATATGGAATTAATGGAAAAATCAACTAGTTAATTTGGTTAACTGTTTTTTTGTTTACAGATATCACACAAAGCGTGTTGTAAAAAAAAACAAAAATATTTACTTCAAAGTTTGATTGTAAGACTTAATCAATAATTTATTAAAATTAAACTTTTAAAATTATGCTTTAATGTCAGCTAGTTATAGTAACTAATTATGAATAATATTATCATTCTTATTTGCTTTACTGAATTATTTATCAACATTTAGAGTTTAACTTTTCGAATTTAACCCATTTCATCGTTATCATAGTAAATTTTATAAATATAATCAGATAAAAAATATTGTTGTTTAGATTAGCCTTGTATTGTTAAATAAAACTTATAAGTTTCTTAAACTTTATTTATAGGTAAAAAAACACAAAAAAATTAAAAACTAAATTTTAATTTTATAGTTTTGTTGAATTAAACTACGACTGGTGGTAGTTTGTCTCGGATGCGTTTGTTATTTGTTGTTTGAAGAAGTTAATTATTTATTATTAATAGCTCAAAACAATTCTACTTTATTGATGATTGCTGCGATATATGTTGGTTTGTTAAATTTATAAATATTTGTTATATTAATAATCGTTTCTAACTCTTTTTATTAATGTATTTATTAGATAACAAACTAATCACTCTAGTTAAAATCAAAATTTCAAAAACCTAATTGTTATTTTCAGACACATTTAAGCTTTAGTTAAAATTTTTATGAAACATTCAACCGGATTAGGTTGTACAAACTTCACTTCAAAATTGAATCCGATTAAGAAAATGAATACTTAATTTATATTTAAAAAATTACAGTTCCGTGTTGTAACATTATTGTTAGTACGTCAGTAATTATTGCATTAAGTGTTCTTTAAAAAAATTCGTTAATCATGCTTTAAAAAGCAGTTTCAGAAATAGTTGTTTCGATAACGTCTCGCTTATGACTTAATAAAATTTTAAACACTTAAAGTTTAAAAAGTTACAAATTCCAACTATTTGCGGTCTTTTATAAGTCATTTTAAAGGAAATGTCTTCAGCAGGCCGCGTTAATTTAAAAGAAACTGTAGAAATCAATATAAAAAAGCAGTTTTGAAAAAAAAAATGTGATGAGGTATTGAAAAATATTAAAATATTGGTTATACAGTCTAGTTATAAGTTTTTACAAAAATAATGTTTCAACTCAACTAACTCGCAGGCAGTGGAGTTGTTATGGCACTAAGCATATGTTAAAATTGAAAAATAAAAGTTTTGATTTTTTATTTAGGATATGTTATTTTTAGGTATGTTTAATTTTAAGTTAAGTAATGTTCATTTAAATTTTTAGTTATTTTAAAGTTTTTTTTATGTAACAAAATTTATTTATAAACTTAAAAAACGTCTAAACTTAATAATTGTTACATCTAGTTTAAATACTTGTGTTTTTAATTTATTTTTAAATATTTTTTACAATTATACTATAAATAAAGTTAACGTGAGATTCAATTTTTGTTGTTTTTAAAAACTTTTTAATTTTTTTAATTTTTAAAATGAGTGGTTATGTATATTTTATTGTTAAAATAATATTGTTGATACTAACCTTTCAAAAGTTTATAAAATTTTTTAAGGTAGTTCAAGATTAAAAAAATTTCTAACTTATAAGGTTAGTAAGTATTTCTAATAAAGTAGTATATTTTGATAAATAAGATAAAACATATTTCAAAACAGTTTAATTTTAATAAAAAATGTTGAATACAGCTGACGTCATAGTTATAAGTCACAGATAATTTGTAGAAACAAATGATTTAAACATATAACACAGTTTTAACTGTTTCGTTGAAAATTTGTACAGTCTGATGCAGCTGAATATTTATTTAAGTTTTGTTTATTTTTTTAACACTTAACTAAACGAGTCTAGATGAAATAACTAACTAAGCTTATTTTATGTTAATTAATACTAAAAACGTTTCCAAAGCCTTAATAAGCTGAATAAATTACTAAGGTTATTATTAAACAATCATAAGTGTGAATTTATAAACATTAATTTAGTATGTAATTATGTAGATTTATTTACAAGATGCTTGAAATGTGCTCAAACTTTGGTTATGTCAATTTAATGATTTTGTTCAATTTCTGTTCTCAACTTTAAGTATGTATTGTTTTAGTTCATTTGTTTTACAAATTCAAATGCTTGTTGTATTTATTGTATAAGTATAATCACAACTTTTAAAAATTTGTTTAATTCAATCAAAAATAATTTTATGCTAATCTGTATCTTTTATGATCCAACAACGTACAGTAACCTCTCGCATCTTTACGCACTCGTGACGTTACGCACTCTCGTTTAGTTATGCATTTTGGATTTCTAAAAACTTAATTTTTTTTTCAATATTGCACAAATTAGGTTAATTGTAAATTTCAATTAAAAGTGTATTTTTAAATGCTTGCTCACCTCTCTATATGTTTAGACTTTGTAAACATATGTTCCTTGACTAATTGAAAATCATCTAGTTATTAGTGTATCAGCAATTTTGTTAACAATAAGAGATTTAGTCAAAATTCTGAAAGAAATATGACTGTGTTGAATAATGAAAGTATAATGAAATAATGAGAGTTTAAAACACAAATAAATAATACAGTACTCTTGCCCTATATATGAATAAACATCTAAAAAAGAAATCTAATAAAACTTCCTAGCAAAAAGTAGCAGTGATACTTAATAAATATAGAGCTTACACTTTCACAAATCTCAATTATTTTTTTAGTAAAAATATCACTAATTTTCATTTGATGTTTTTTTTTAGTTTAAGTTCTTCTTCTGTAACACAGCATCCGTTGAAATTTTTCGCACGTTGCCTTCAATTCTTCGTAATGCTCACCAGCACCAGTTACTCCAACATTTTTCTTATATTTTTTATATTTTTGTTTAAAAGGAGAAATCCATTACAGCACCAAATGCATATTTTTGTACAAGGCTATAGAACCCAATTTTTATTTAGACACCTCACCATTTTTTTAACTGTAAACAACTGCTTAATTATAAAATGAATTTGCTAACTAGAATACAATGTAAATGTTAAGTATCAAATAAGTCATATATAAATAAAGAAAAAGATAAAATCTACTTATTATTATAAATAGTAAATTTTTTCTACAAGTATTATTATTTTATATAAACTTGAATTTTTTTATATGTATAAACAAAATAAACAAATTATTATAAGTGGAAAAGTCTCCAGTATGCTTTTAACTAGAAGCATTATCAAAAAATAGCCATTATAGTGAGTATATTTGGTACCTCTCGTATCTTTACGATCTCTCATATCTTTACGCACTTTTTCTGTGGACACAATGTGCGTAAATAAGCGAGAGATTACTGTACAAATAGTATTGACTAAATTTATAAAATAAGTATTTACACATTTAAAATGTTTAAATTCTGGAGATTGAGTTTTTAGAAGTAAGTTAGTATAAAGTTTCAACATTTATTTTGATTAAAAACATCTCAGTCAAAAATTTTGAAAGTATGGGCAAGAAAAAAAAACGAGCTATTCTGAATTAACACTTTATTTAAAAGTAATGGCATTTTAAATAACTAAAATAACTTTGAATTTCTTCTACCAGATAAATATTACTTAATATTATACGATAAAAAAAAACACTTAAATAGTTTGATCTAACGTACTTGTGTTTCTAAAACTTTCTAGGTTATTAAAACGTACATCAAATATTTGGATTATATGAACTTTAGATAATTTGGTAGCTTATAAGTGAATCAAAAGTTTGTAGTTGTAACTAAAATGTGTAGTTTTAAAAGTATTGATAAAAATTATCAACATTAACAAAAGTTCTTTAAGGAATAAAAAACTAAACCATTTAAATTTCTTTTTAAAATGAATTATTTTTAAGAAACTTAAATTTTTAAATGATTTCACTTTTGTAACTTCTACTTAAAATTTTAAAATTTTATTATATATGAAACGATTGTTTAACTAAATTAGTTCTTGCGTATTATTTCTATTAGTGTTCGTAATATTACTGGAATCTCAAACAATTTTATTTTATTTTTTCTGGTAAAATAGTTTTTGCTGAAACCTTTTTTTTACTATTAAACTTTACTTTAATTAAAAAGTTTAGTTTTTTTTTAATTTAAAATAATGCAAAACAAAAGATTTTATATAACTTTTCTATAAGCTTAGTTTTATGGTTTTTTTATTGTTGTAATTACTTTGTATACAAGATTTTAACATTAAAATACTTCTCAATTGTAGTAGTTTAAACACATCAGAATATAATTAGTTAAACTTTTTACCTTATTGTAATTTAGTTTTTTGAAAACTTCTATAAATATTTTTTTCATATTTTGATTTATTTAGTTAGCTTTAAAACTCAGAAATAAATGTACTATTTGTAAAAAAAGTCAAACGTTTGTAGATTGACGACTTATAGGTTTTTTGGTAGCGACTACATCACAATATTCAATAAGAACTTACCCCAAGTCTCAGTCAACCGAAATAATGTGGTTTGATAATCGATATAATCTGATAGTGTGGATGATAATTGTCTCACGAGATCAAGGCTTTGAGTATGTAAAAAAATAGTAGTACTAACGTCAAAGGAATGTTTTCCAAATGTTTATACTAAATAAAAACTATAAAGTTTAAGTTTAAATGATTTAATTTAACATATACAGTAACTATTTCAACGGCCTGAATCGGCTGATATGTTAAATGTATCTCAAAATTATATTATTTAAATTTACTGTTCTCTGGGTACTTTTTGAATGTTGAAAAAAAATTAATTTGTTAACTACTTTTGATTAGTTTAGAAATAAAGATAATTTTTATTATTTTCAAGTGATATTTTAATTAAGTTTTCAAGATAAAACATTAATATAATGTAACAACTTGACTGATACCTTTTTTTAAGGTTTTTGAGTAAAAAAACTATCATCTGCACTTAACAAAAAACTATACTATTTAAAATGGTAATTAAGTGATAATTAGTCTTTTTATTTTTTGTTAATTTCTTTACAGTACTATAAAAATATTTTTGGAGTTATAGTATAATAGCAGTTTAACTGTAGTCGAAACAAAGTTTATTACTCTAAATCTTATTATTGTGATATAGTATTTTAATAACAATATATAAGGTCAGAAGTATTTTTCACTGAAATCTGGTAATAAAAAGGATACTTAATTCGCACCTGTATTGTAATTTATTATTATTTATAAAACAAAACAGTTAAACTTTTGAGTTTTTATATAACGATGTTTTATCAAAATGTGACAACTGTAATTATAGCTTGATAAAATTTAAGTAATACGATTTGTTAGGAATTAAATGAAAACTGTAGTTATAATAAACAAATTCGTTTATATCTAGTATTTTGAATGTAATTATCTGTGTTTATAATAGCAGTAACTTGGCTATTTTTCAATAATCTTGTAACTTAATTGGGCTAAATTGAAAAACTGAAAAATATTTAACAGATGAAAATAATGCTGCTTTTTTTTATCTTTTTATTAGTTTTTCAACCTTGTTTTTATATATGTTTAAACCCTCAAACTACTCAGAAAAAAGATTTTAATAAACTCATTATTTATTTTAAATTTTTTTACTTGTTTAAAAAAAAATTGTACTGCCCAAACAGGCAAAATACTTAGTTTCAATAAATAAACAATCTCAAGCTGTTCTCTGTCTTTTTAAGTTCGCGGGCCTCACTTTTAAAAAAATTATCTTTAGCAGATATTTTAAAGTAGTTGTAGTATCAATTACAAAAGTATAGTAAAAACAAAAAAATAAACTAATCGACTAACAGCCTAATTGTAAGATTTAAAAAAAAGTTTTTAAACAAAGTATTCTTAAAGATGGAAAGAAGCTTACAGGCTTTTTATTTAAAAACCAAGTTTTAAAGTTTTATTCCAACAAATGTTATACTTTAAAAAAACTAGACTACTTCAAAATGTTTTTTAAATATTTTTTACTGAAACTTTTTTATTCTCTAGAGAAAAAAAAAGTAATAAAACAAGCTTACATTACTTAAATTCGTAATCATTATATCAGACAGTTTAGTCTGTAAAAATAGCAACATCTGCAAAAAATAAACCAAACTAATTTCCATTTAATTTATTTAATTTTCTATAATATTTATAATTCCTAATGCTTTATGACGTAAGTACTGACACATTCAACTATTAAATACTGTTTGTTGTTTTTGATTTTATTATATTATTAATATTTTTCTCTAAACTTTACCTAAAAAGATTATATGTGTATGTAAAACAATACAATATGTAAATGAACGAAAAAAGTTAAAATTAGTAAACTACACTACAGTCATAAAAACTATTCTGAGCATTCGACGATTTATTCAAAGTGTTGAAAATAAAAATTTAAGATACACCTGAGTATTATTAATTTCTTAAACAGCTTTAACCTACTCTAATTTATAAAATTTTTAAACTAGCTTGTTTTTTGGCAACAATGTTTAAAATAAAGTTTATAGAGTATAGAAATATCGACGTTTTTTAACAGTAAATAATTTATATAACTTAAAATTTTTATAGATTAGCTTGAACGGACAATTAATTTTTAAACAATTTTAACAAATCATAAAAATTTATTAAGCTATAAATGTATAAGAAAAAGTTATTTTTTATTGAGCATTATAGCAATTATTTATCTGCAATAAAACTATTGCACTTAAAAATAGCAAATGTGAACTATAATACATTAGAGTTTGGAGTTATTACGAAAAACGATAAAAAATACCAAATCGCTTAAGTCAGTTTCAACAACGCACATGATTTTCAATAATTACAGAATGATCAGAAAAAACTGTTAAGGCAAGTTATAAAGTAGAAAATGTAATTACTTAAAGAAGAATATACCGTTTAGAATTGAAGACTTATTTGTATAGTTTCTGTTGGCGTTAATAATATAGTTTTGTTAATTTCTTCAATAACAAAAAAGTCGATGTTTAGGAAATATTTGAAGATTATTAAGCTGCAAACTAGGACTAAAATTAAGCAGTTAAGATGAGAGAACTGCTACAACAGATATAGCTCTATTTAGAATTTTTATTACAATATTAAACACTAAACATACATTCTACAATATATATGTTTTATTCCTTAAAATATAAAACTTTTAGAAAATGTATTATTTTCCTAAGATATGCTTGCTTGTTTATAACCCGTTTAAAATACAAGTACTATATATAGAGTTTTAATTGTAAATAAAAAGTTTTTCTACAATATTGTGCTTGCTTCGTCTATTAAAATTTTGCATGTAGAGGCCGTACAAACTTATTTTTTATAAATAATAATAAGAAAATTAAACGAATAAAACAGATTAAATTTATTATAACTCAAAGTGAAAAGAGAAATATTATATTAACTAAAATATATTAAATTCTTTTTTTGCCAACAAATTTAACTGATATGAAAACTTATTGAGCATATTTGTTCACTTTATTTTAACTATCTTAAACAAAATAAAAAGTATTTTGAAAGTCTTTACTATTTTAAAACATCTCAACTTCATTAAGGAATACTGAAAAAGTACTAGTTTGTCAAATTCATGAATATTTTTTGTGCTTCTAACACACTTTATTTACGAAATATTTAGGTAAGAATCTTAAAAAGTCTATTTGAAATTTCAGAAAACCTTTTAAATATTTTGAAACATACTGAATTTTCATAGTAAAACGTTTTTGAAGTATTCAACTGGTTTGAGTTGTAAAAACTTTATTTTAATTTTATGACGTAAAATTGATTCGAACAGCTAATTTAATTAAAAAATTGCAATTTCGTGTTGTGCTGTTATTGTATGTACGTCAGCAATTGTAACTAACTATTTTTAAATTAACTTTTTTATTAAAAATATTATTTGACGTAAGTATTTTGGTGAAGTTTTGCTGATTCAGTTTTAGTCTTAGGTATTTTCATTTTTGATTTGGTTAAAAACTTAGCAATTGTTCTTAAATAAAATTAATTTTTAATTTTTTTTTTTTTGTTAAATATGACATGACAGTTTATTTTTTAATTAAAAATAATAAAAAGGTTTGATGAGTTACTTGATAAATTTATTAACACCAAGATTTTTGTCATAAAATAAATTTTGCATTCTATTTTATAAATATTTCAAAATAAATATGATACATAAATTAACGAACATTATTTTTAGTGTTTACATAAAACATTATATAGAATTAATATTTTATAATATATTTTAAACTTTAGTATTTAAAAAATGTTTTTGTTTATGTTTAAAAATTGTTCACGGAAAATAATTTTAGTTCAATTGAAAACAAAATCTACAAGTATAAATAAAAATAGTCGTTTAAATGTCTTATATTTTAGTGTGATTATTTTATGCACGTCATGACAATGTAACCACAACGTTTTAAAATAACATCTTTATTAAAAATTATGTTTATTGTAACTTTTACCTTCGTTACTTGTGGCCTTGTTTTTACAGCCTAAATCGGCTGAATTCAAAATCGATTTGTAAAAAAATGTTTTTATTTTGTATTTTTATCCTATAGGTTTATAATTAGTTTTAGTTTATATAGCTATTTTTTTGTAGTACAGTAACCTCTCACTTATTTACGCACATTGTGTCCACAGAAAAAGTGCGTAAAGATACGAGAGGTATCAAATATACTTACTCTAATGGCTATTTTTATATTATTTCTAGTTAAAAGCAGACTGAGAAATTTCCCACTTTTAAAAACTTGTTTACTTAATTTATAAATATGAAAACAATAGATAAAACTATACATACAAAAAAAAAGGATTTAATTTTATATAGAATAATAATACTTCTAGAAAAATTTTACTAAATTAATAATAAGTAGATTTTATCTTTATCTTTACTCATATTTACTTATTTGATACTTAACATTTATATTCTATTCTACTTAGCAAATTGCTGTGTAAAGCAAGTGTTACAGAAGAAGAACTTAAACCAAAAAATACGTCAAATGAAAATTAGTGATATGTTTACTAAAAAAACAATTAAGATTTGTTTTAATAGTGAGCTCTATATTTATTAAGTATCACTGCTATTTTTTGCTAGGAAGTTTCATTAAATTTCTTTTTTAGATGTTTATTCATATATAGAGCAAGAGTACTGTATTATTTATTTGCGTTACAAACTCTCATTATTTCATTATACTTTCATTATTAACACAGTCATATTTCTTTCAGTATTTCAATTTAATCTCTTCTGATATATTAAGGTATAACTTAATTTTTTATCAATTAGTCAAGGAACATAAATTTACAAAGTATAAAGATATAGAGAGGTGAGTTAGTTTTTAAAAACATATTATACATTAAAAATATACAATAAATCTAATTTGTGCAATATATAAGAAAACTAAAACTTTCATTGTTTGAGTTTTTTAGAATTCTAAAATGCGTAACTAAATGAGAGTGCGTAACGTCACAAGTGCGTAGAGATGCGAGAGGTTACTGTATTAACAATATTATTGTTTTAACTCAGCAATAATGCAGCAATGAGAGCTGTGCAATGAAAGATACAAAAAAATTTAGTCAAAAGTTTTATAAAACGTATACTTTATAACTGTTTTACAGTTTCGCTATGATCACGAGTAAAAAAACTAATAAAGGTATTTAATTTTAAAGTTCATTTGAATAAAATGTCTATTCGATATATTATCATATACTATTTATATTAAATTTAAACAAACAATTTCGGCACTAAGTGATAGATAAAATAAAACAGATTCGAAGTTGAAAAAAAAGTAATAAAAAGGAAAAAAAAACATAAAATTTAAAGTTTATAATTAGTACTATTGCAAAAGAATATTAACAAAATATTTTTACTTAAAAAAACCATAAAATTCATGTGTTTTTTATGGTTTTACTTTGTGTTTGTCACTAACTGTTTTTACGGCATAAATCGGCTGATATATTAAAAGCATCGTAAATTTTTTGTTCTTGAAATTATTTTTCTTTTAATAGTTTTTGAATGCTAAAGTAGAATCAATTGTAAAAATTAGTTTTAATTAAAAAAAACTAACAGTATAATTCTTAATTATTTTTCAAATTATGTTTAAATAATTTTAAAGACAAAATAAACTAATGTAGTTTAATAAATTAATTTCTACCTCTATTTTCGCTTTTTTAAATAAAAATAATGATACCTTTACTTAAATTTTATAATAAATTACAATATTCAAAAAGTGGAAATTGTGATATTTAATTTGTTTTATTAGCTTAATTCTCATTTCATTTATTTTTAGTATTACATATACCAAAGATATTAGATATAAATTACAAACTGCTTTTACTTGAAGCCCTTTTTTTTACTCTTAATTTTATTGGTATGTATCTGTATGGTACATAAATAAACTTTTACTATTATACAAACCTTATATTTTAAAGTTAACAAGTCTTAGAATTTTTTGATGTTTCTGAAAAACTTAAACAATAATGGATAGAGCAACAATATTAAATATTTAAAATATGTTAGAGTTTAACATTTTGATAAAATTGATAACCTTTTAAAACACTTGTTATGCTGATCAACTTCGTTTTGTTATTAATTCTACTTCAGTTCAGTAAACTGTTTTTATTTTTATAAGTTTAGTTGACGCGACTTTACAGTTTTTATTTATAATTAAATACAACACAACGATTTCAGGCAATATTAGTGTTTCAAAGTTAAGTTTTACAATTATGTTTAAAAGTTGTTACTAATAAATGTACAAATTTTAATTTAAGTTAAAATTTTTTGTGAATACTGATCATTAATATAAAGGTTTAACTCAAAGTCGGATAAAAGTAAGTTTAAAAATTAATAAAATAAGTCTGTTTTTATGTGTTTTTTAAAACAGGAGTTAAGTTCTTAATATTTGTTTGCTTTGACTTGTTTATATGATTAGCTGATTAAAACTGTAAAAATCAAAACCCATAGATTAACACTATTATCATACAAATATCACCTGAATTTATTTACTGTTTATGTCGTGAGTGTTATTGTTAAGCCTTTATGACAAAAACGTCATTAGAATGAAATAAAAAAAAAAAACGTTTTAAAAATGTAAATTAATACAATTCATTTTTTCTTAAACTTATTTGAGTGCTTTCCTAGTAAGTTTTATCAAAAATTGTACCCTACTGAATTAAACTGAATCACTTAGAATAAAATTATATTGTAACTAAAAATTTTAAAATATGAAACGACGTAATAATCAAATGTATAATTAACTAAATGCTTATACTACAGAGCTTTGCTGAACAAATAAAACTTGTTAGACTAAAATCAAACTAACATAATTCAGCGAAAAAATTAAAATATCACAACACTTTTTAGAATAATATACAAAAAACTAGTTACTTTAAAATTGCTTAAGATAAGTATTTAAAAAGTTTAGTTTAGTATACCTACTTTTTTTAATCACAAAAACTGGGCCTTGAAGATTGAAAATATAAGGCTTTAAGAATATGTTGCTGAAACGAGTGCCTCGCACTTATTAAAACTTAAAAGTTCTCTCTTTTATAATTTATCGCATACTCATGATTGTCCAACAAATTTTGCAAAATTGCCGAAAAGTACGACCATCAAACCAGCTTTTATTTTAGTCTATCAAGTTTTATTTGTACAGCAAAAATCTATAGTTTAAGTATTCAGTTAGTATAAAATTTAATTGTTCCGTCGAATCATATTTTAAAACTTTGAACTACAGTATAATTGTATAATTGTTTTCAGTTTCAATTCATTTTAATTTAGTTATATACAACTTTTGCTGAGACTTACTACGAAAGTACTTAAAAAAAATAAAAAGAGGTGAAATGTGTTTAGTTATATTTTTTAAATAAAATTCACCTGAAAAAAGCTGTTAAAATAAAAAGATACTTTACTACATTATTGTTTTTAGTGTTTTAGTAAATATTTTATTATAAATTGTAAAAAAAAAACCTTTGGCAGTGAACATAAATAGTAAGTTTAAATCTTATAGAAAACAAATTTAAAATTTAGTTTCAGTTGTAAATAAACAGGTTAGAGGGCCTAAATAAGTTGATAAACTAAACTAGGAAAAAGTAAGTTGTTATGATGAGTTAATTACTGCTAAATGACTAGAAATAGATAATTCTAAAAACTTATGATAAATATATTTATAAAAAATACTTATAAAAAACTATACTTTGATGTTGATTATACGATCGATTTAAAGAAATAGAATTTCAAGTATTCAGCCTTTCATAGGCTGTTTAAATATTAAGTATTAATGCAATACAGCTTGATATGTAAATTATTGGATGAAAATTTTTACGACCCCACTATAAACTATTTAGTTAGCCTTAGTTTAGCATGAAAAATAGTTTCATTAAATCTTATAATTTCTTAACATAATATACATAAAGATATTTATTGAAGTTGCAAAAATTAAAACTATTAAATTTGTAGATTTTAGAGTTATAAAACCTTTATTGGACAGTAAGTATTTTATTTATCTATTTAGTTAAGTATTGCTGCATGACTCAAAATACGTTATTTTGGAAATTAGTATTAAATAATGTTAAAATTACGCTTTAAGTTTTAATTATATTATAAATTTTTAACGAAATATATTGACTAATCAACCGAGTTAGGCTGTAAGAATAAGAAATTCTGCGCTATATTACTTCTCGGTAACTAATTAAATTTTATTTATTAATTTATTAAACTACAAATATTGTGTGAAATTTCTTATGACGTTTTAATAAGTACCAAGGTTTTTTTAGTTTAGAAAAACAAAAGATCGTTTTTATAACATAAACATAAAAAAACATTAGCTATAAAGTTTTTACAACCTTTTTTAGAAATAATGTTCTATCAATTTTCGTGTAAAAATTTTTTTTAAATAGATAAATAAAATGCTCTACTTGATTTTAGTAAGCTATCTAACTTACAGATTAATATTTATCACAAAGTAAAAGTGTAAAATGCTATTAATTACTACAAGAAGTAACAACTTCATATAGCTTAGCATTAAAAACTGTTAAGATTTACAAATTATATGGTTATAATATGAATAAGTTTAGAGCAATTGAATTATTCTTAAGTAGCTACTACTAATCTCAATTCACTTAAAACTTGTTTTTTTTTTATTCTAAAAGTGTTACAATTTAATCAACCGGTTTAGGTTGTACAAACTAATATACTAGTTTTAGTTTTACCATAAAAATTCGGAACAAAAATGCACGAGGGAAAAAAATTGCACGAAGACCGTTTTGCAACTATGGTCAACTTTGCACGAGTTACATTTTTTACGTGATTAAAAACTTAAGATAAATTAAAAAATAAACAGAAAAAATACTATAAAATAATTTAATAAAGGAAAGAAGATAAAAAACGTACTGACCCGGGTAAGTGTTAGGAGTAACAGTGATATAAAAAGAATATAAACATAATTAAAAAATTAAAAATCAATAACAATCAAAGATTTAACAAAATTTAAAAAAAGTGTTTAAACAAAAAAAAAAAAACGTACCGACCGAGAGTAACGGTCGAGAGTAACCTTATTTTAAAGCTTTAGCTTATTTTAATTAATTAATGATAAATTAAATTTATTGCAATAAATTACTATATCAGACGATTCAGTCTGTAAAAAAAGATTTGCTAATAACAGAACTAGGTTCCAGTTATTTACTTAACCTATATAAATGTTTCATAAATGCTGTTGTTATTAGAACCTTATGATGTCAGTACAAACAACTTAATTTCATCCGAAACTCTTAAATACTGTTTCATCTAAAGGTTTAAATTCGTTTCGAGTAATCTTTCGAAAATTATGTTTGTGAAACTGTTTACAACAAGAATAAATAAGATGACGATTTCTATGTTTAAAATAATGTGTAAAAACTACTTTTTGTTGCAATTTTAAAATAGTAACAGAGAGGATAAAAAATGTTTCAAGGTTAGCCAAGGTTTTATTCTACACGTATTCTTTTTTAATAATAAATAATTAATGTACTTAAACGAAATGATATACCTATACTTTTAAAAAATTAACAAAACCTAGATAAATTTAGCTGTAACTATTTTAAAAATGAAGTTTAGTAATCTTATTAAAAAAAAGAAAACATTGACTAATTTTCACTAAACAATGTTACAATTAGATTTTTAGCCTGTTTAGTTAATTACAAGTTCTGTGAAAAACTTTTGATACTTATTAAGTGAGACTTGGTAATTAAAACACACATATTTTTCAAAGTATTTTAAAAGATATTTAATTCTTTACGTTAACAAGTATTTAACACTGTTATTTTTTGTTTAATTTAAACAACTTTAGTCAATTTTTATAAAAATATGAAATCATTTGATACATTTAAGTTATTTAGTAATATTTTTCTTACTTATTTAACCGGTTTAGGCTGAAAAATTTTTAATTTAATTTTGTTTAAAATTGCGACTTAAACAATATAAATTTAAAACAAAAGTCTACAACTCCGTATGGTAATGTTATTGATTGTACGTCAGCAATCAAAAAAAAAAGTTTTAAGACTTCAACTTAAGTTATGTTTTCTAAAGATTATTTGTTTTTAAACTTTTAGTACATTCGATGTAGGATACACTGTTTTATAGTTTTTAAAGTATTTTTAACTTTTAAAATTTTCGATATAATTGTTTTTTGTTTTTGTAGTTTTTGTAGTTTTGTAGTTTTTGTAGTTTTACTATTAGTTGCTTATTAAGTCTTTTAATTTATTTATAACCTAAAGAGCCCACTTATTTATAAAATTTGACTATAATACTAAAAAACGAAGTATTAATCTATTGTACTGAAATAAACTATATGTTTTAAAACACTGATAAACATAAAACTTAAGTTTAATGAAAGTATTTCATTGAAAACTTTTAACAATTAGTACATAAACAAGGATACTGGAGTAAAACCAATAAATTGGTTTAAATTTTGTATAAATTTTTAATTTTGGAGTAAAACCAATAAATTGGTTTAAATTTTGTATAAAATGTACTTTGAATGTAAAAAAAAATATAACTATCGACGTTGTTAAGAACTTCCAATACTTATTGTTGATCTTATGTTTGTTCAATTTGATTTGTTTATACTAGAAACTAGTTTTTTAGTAATATTAACTTTTTTATCATAATTATTTTAAGCCGTTCACCAAATACTAATATTTAAATGAAGTGAATACATTTTTAACAATTGCATTTGGTTGAGTCTGTAAAAAATAGGATATCTATATTCAACGTTTCAATCGAAATATTTTATTTATTTGTAGATATGTTCAACTTGTTTGTTGCCGTTAAATTTTGTATGATGTCAGGAGTTACTTTTCACATATTATGTGTGTTTTGTATTCAATAAATGTTAAATTTCTTTCTATAAGTACTTAGTTGTAAAAATTATTAAACTTTGATGTTTCAAGTATTTTATTTTCATAAACATTGATAAAGGATCTAGCTTTAATAATAAAGATATTAAAGAAGTTATTCATAGTATTGTAAACTAAAACTGTACAATATATATTTTTTAATTTGAATAGAAACTATCTAGATCATGAACCATCATAAAACGCTTTATTAAATTAGAGAAAACAAAAAATAAACACTTTAAAGCTTCATAGGCACTGATAAACTATTTTTAAATTAGTTACGTTACTGTCGTCATTATTAAACGCTCACTAAAGGTTTTGCTAATTTAAGTATAAAAACTAACAAGACTCAAGAGAATAGTATCATATTAAGAACATTAATTTTCAAAGCTATTCTAGTTAGCTTAAACTACTTAAAACAAATATTTTTATTGTTAAATAAACAAATAAAACAACTAAAAATTATGTCAAGTTCATTAAAAACCTTTCTTAAAATCGTTTTAAATTGTATACAGTCTGTTTTGGTGATATTGGTAACACGTACAAATGACTTCAGTTGCAAACTATAAGCTAGTATTTGTCGGGTGACATTTTGAGTTTGTAATTGAGTTAATTTTCAGAAATTAGTTTTGTGCCAAGGTGAGAATTTATTCAAATCATTTATTGTTTTCTTCAGTTTTTTTTGTGATAACTGCCAAGTGTAAAAGTTGTTAGAGCTAAAAAATCAAAGATTGATGTATTTATTAGCACCTTACTGCTCAAAGTTAAAAAACCGACTTAAACCTTGTAGTAAGTAACAACTTTGTAGATTTATTAAACCGTGAGAACCACTGATTAATAAAATATTTTCATATGTCAGTTGATTATGAGATTACATAGTATAAACCTTTTTGTACGAGGTTATTAGTATGAGGATAAATTTTTTAAATAGTTTATATTTTTGAAGAAATCTTATTAATTGAGAAAGGGTATTTAATTACAAAAAAAAAAACAATAGCAGTAAATAGTAAATCGGCTAATTTTGTATTTTAAAGTAAAACTCTTATGCCGTTATATATTTTAATAAAATTAAAAAACAGTTTCCAATAAAAAAAAAAACGATCAATTTTGTTAAGTTATACTTATTTAATTAGAAAACTGTATGGAATAGCTTTTTAAATACTTTTTAAGTTCTTTAAACCATTAATAATAACATTTATACAATAACAAAGTGCTAATAAGTATGGATAGTGTAAAACACGTAGAGAATTTCAGCCGGTTCAAGGTGTAAAAATACTTTTTATCGTTTCCTTTCAATTCTAAATGAAACAAAAAAAATTAAGTTTCATATAAGTTTCGCGTGAATATTGATTTTGTGAACTTTTATCAATATTTAACAGTATTTAAAGACAAATTATGTCTAAAGTTAACAACTAAAGCTTCAAGTTTATTCTAACCCAAAAACACTTCAAACTAGTAAAAAAAAGAATTAATTCAAATATGATCACCTAAAAATAAATAGAGTTGTCAAAGTAAATACATTAATTCAAATGATCAAACAACAAATACAAATTAAAATAAAAAACAAAAACAGTAGAAATTAAACTTAATCAAAACTATATGTTATTCTTGGCTAGCTAAAAACTTTTAGTTTTTATAAATTTTCAAAAAATAAAAATTATTAGAAACACATACTTATGTTTTTACCTGATGTTATTATTTGTTTAACTGTTCAAATTACTTAACACAAAATAAAAACATAAACCTAAACAGTTACATACTTTTAGATATTATTTTCATAGCATTTGTAGCTTTTTTGTGTCATTTAACTATTATTTGTTTTTTTAAGTTAATTAGGATGTTCATTAAACATATTTTTTAAGTAACCATTAATAAGTCGAGAAAACTTTTCTATCAACTTATTTTACCTTAGAAGATATAAAGTTTGAAAACAAACTTCTTGTTAAAAAACAAAACGTACTTTTAAAAATATAATATTAGAAGCTTGTGGTTTTATCTAAGACACTAAGTGGACACTTTTATCATCGTTTCACAACAAAAAAGAGATCCTTCTAACGTCATCATAGTAAATAAGCAAATGATTTAACTGTTTACTTATGTAATTTTTCTTCAACAAATTATCTAAAAGTCGAATTCTTTTTTATTAGTTTGTTCATCTTCAAGCGGCTGATTTAATAATCATGCCAATTATTAAAGTATTAAATATAAGACTTTATAATAAAGAAATTTTTCATCTTATAAAAGAATAAATGACCTTAATCTGAAATTAAAACAAAAGTATATTGACCACTTTTACTGACCACAAAAAAATAGAGAACTTTCTAACGTCATTATGATTACCTTGTAAACGATTTAAACAATTGAGTAATTGAATTATGGTCTTTCACGTAATAAATTTTGTATTCGGCTGTTTTACTATGTACAGCCTAAAGCGGCTGTTTATATATTAATCTTAAATATTCTAAATTTTTTGAGTTTTGATTTTTTATAATTTTAGAAGATGCTTGAGCTTCAAGCTTTAAATTGATTTAATGTAAAATTGAAACAAAAATTAAACATATTTTAATTGCAATATACAACTTTCATTTATAAAATTTTATAGAAAAATAAACTTATCTTGTCAAAACACTGATTTTAGTAAAACATTTTCATGTACACAATTTACTTATCTTATGCGAAAACATTGGTTTGTTTAGTAGAAAAAAGTACACTTTTGTTGAACTTTTTTAAAGAGTCTTATGTTTAAATGTTTATAACTAAAGTAGATCCTTCCTAAACATGACACTTCAGACCAAGCATAAATTCTAAAACGGGAGAATTGCTAAATCGATAGACATTTTAAAATAAATTTGTTGTAATCAACAACTAGTTTTTATAACTATAAGAAAGCATTATACTAAAATAAAAAAACTTTTTTAAGTATTAAATATAAATTGAAATAAGTTTTATTAAATAACAAATACGAAACCTTTGATAAACCTCCTGTCCTTTTTTAACGTAATTAAATAACAATTAAATAATCAAAACCATTTAGTGACACCATCAGAAAAAAAAAACGTTCAATTAAGTGTTTTTAATAATTTTTAATACATTTCATATATCATACTAGTCTTAAGTTTTACGTTTATACCGGCTAGTTTTGTATTCTTAAGTAGTGTTGGATAAGACCGTTATTTATTTTAGTAAAACTAATGTAAAATAGAAACTTTTTAAAAACAAAAACATTGTAGATTTCTTAACTATACATTTTTTTAGAACACTATATAAAACAGTGTTTTTTTCTGTTTAATCCGAATGTTATAAAACTATATAATATTTGTAATTATAAAGTCTAAATTAAGTAAAGTAAACTAAACTACACAATAAAATAACAAATCCTAATATAAACTACTTACATGTATAGAAGGACGAACTAATTCAAATTTATTTACCGGTAGTTAATAATATAACAGAATTAATCTAGTAATAACATCACATTATTTATGAACATTAGAATTAGCTAATTATTTTGTTTTATAAAGTTAGATATTTTTTTTATCTTTAGAAAGGCAGTTAAGCGCATAATTAAAGAATAAGTGAATTATGTTAGTTTAAACAGTTATAGCAAATATACAAAATATACTATAAAAATACTTCTTAACTCTAAAAACATTCAAAAGAAAAACCTTGTTTGTTTTAAAGTAGCTAGTTTAACTTAGTTTTACTTTTAACTTTGTAATTTGAATTGAGCAAATAATATTTAAAAAAAAACTAGAAATTAAATGATTATACAGTTTTATACTATATTAAATACGTTGAAATCGATTTAAATACAGTTAATTTTCTTTTTTTTTTTTAATGTAAGTGGATACTTCTAGATGTGTTTTACATAAGTTTTTTTTCTAATTTTAAAAACTCAGCCGGTTTAGGATGTACAATCTCTGAAGCTGCCTTAAACTATTTATGCAAGATAACTTACAAATTTATTTAAAACGTTCACTATAAACTGTAAACCGTTAGTGACGTCAATCAAACATTCGTGACGTTTTTTGTCAGTTTTGTAAAATACCAGCTGAAAAACGTAGTTTAAAAAAATATTTACAGAAATTTTCATAAATTAAACAACTTACTTTTTAACTTTAAATGTAATTTTGCAGAAGACTTTTCAGTTACTTGAAAAACTTTTATTCTTGAAGTATTTGTAACATATTCAACCGGTTTAAGTTGTACAAACTAAACAAATATTAAAAACCGATATCTAAAATGTAATCAGGTTATTTACACTGAAGTCTACAAAATCATGTTGCGTTCGTATTATTAGTACGTCAGTAAAACTTATAAAAGGCCTATATTTGAATGATCTAGTTAAAAAATAAAACTATAAAGTTGCATAAATAAGTTAAAAAGTTGAAAATACTAAGTAAGAAAAACCTCAAAATAATAAAATGTAGGAATTATTTATTTTTGATGCAAAATAACTTTACGTTATTATAACATAATGTAAAACAGCATTTTTTGAAGAAGTAAAATAACTTAAATTTCTAATTAACACTTAAAATTATAATAACAACTTTAAATATTTTTATAAGCATAATTTTTTTTTTAATTTAAATTGCTTTAAAGGAGATATATTTTTACGTTCTAAATCGGCTAAATATTTATTTTAAAAATGAAAAATTTGTAATAAAAAAAAAGAAGTTAACGTACTAAATTAATACAACAGAATATATTTCATTTTGTTTGAACTCATTTAATAGCATTTAAACAGCATTTAGTTAATTTTTAGCATTCGATTAATACGTGATTTTATATTTTAAAATTTTAAACCAAAGTATGATTGTGTTTCAATTTCTATGCATTCTAACTTAGTAAGATACAATTTCTGATGAGCCTTATTACGAAAGTACTAAAATAAATTAAAGAAGATGATGTATTCTGTTACATTATTTGAATAAGTTATACACAAGAAAAAAGCTGTTCAAAAATTTAAAATATCTTTAATCTCAATTAAACTAATTAACAATTATTTTTCAAACTTCAGTGTTAAGCACTAAATAATTATCATTATGGTATTAAGGGCAAGGGCGTGTTTTGACTGGTTTCCTGTTTCCTGTGAACCCCATGAAAAAAAAGAAAAGAAAAATAAAAAAAAATTTTTAGAATATCACTATAAACGTTGTTTATTGACTTTGTTTTGGTTATTTGATAAACTTTGTATAATGAATGTTGAATTTATAACACTGAAAGATAAAAAAGTTTCCTGAACAAAAAATGCTCCTTTTTGCCCAGCTGAAGTAGATTTTAAATAAAATTTTGATTTTGACGTCATAATAGGTAATAGTTTTAAAGTAGCACTTCTTTTCTAGGAAACTTTTTACTAAGATGCTCTTAGTTCCAACTATAGTTTGTTACTTAGTACAAATAATTTTTGATACAGTATTGTTTTTGAACTAGTAAGTACTAAAGTTTTTTTTTACCAAGTTTGTTGTATATAATAATGTTGTGTTAAGCTTTTGTACTTTAAAACTTATATTTTTTGTTTATTTGTCAACCAATTGGATTTAAACCTTGAAAATTTCAGTTTAGAGATTTTTCAGATAATCTTTAAACCACTACACTTTGCTGGCAACTTATTCTTTTATCATTAAATTGTATTTTGATATTTTCTTATTTAAATTGTTTTATTTTGTGTATCTGTTGGCCATAAAGTTCTTGATTTATTGAAATTTTTAACTCTGACAGATTACAAAATCATTATTAGAATTCCTACACTATCGGGCAAACATTTAATTATAATAAGAGATATTTTAATTTTCTTATAAAAGTATAAACATTTTTTGGTAATTACCTAGGATGATGTTGCACCAATATCAAGCTGAAATTATATTGTGTTTAATATCGTTTTGAACCATAATTTATATGATTGATCTAAAACTATTTTTCGTTTTAAACAAGTTATATAAATACATAGTTAGAATTAAATTCATTTATTATAAACTAAAATAGTTAGTTGATTTTACAGCATAGGAATGTATATAAGTTATTGTATCATTTGCTTTATTTAAAAAAAAAGAAATTAAATATTCAAGTTTTATTGGTTAATTGATAAATAAGTTTTGTTTATGTATTTATAAAATGTATTTTTTAAGTCTATATTTAGGGTTTGATTTTAATATAATTACAGCTTCATATTGGTGTAAAATCATCCTAGGTAATTACCCACTTTTTAGTGAAATTTCAGTTTTTATAGACTAAAGTAGTTAAAAAAATGTTTTTCTTAGAAATATAATTTTTTCTGGCTCTTTTAGTTTTAATTTATCTAAATTTAATACAGTATAATAAATAAAAATATATATTATTTTCGATTACTAATTAATTGTTTTTTTATTTCTAAGCAGAAAAAATAATTTTAAACACAGATTTTTTCGGCTAAATGTTGCGTTCTTATACCTAAGTAATGCGTACTTAAGCAAGAAATTAAGAAAAAAAAATTATGAGCCCCATTTGAAAAAAGTCTAGACGGGCCCCTGATTAAGGGTAAACAAATTATAAGTTTAAGGCTTTAATTTATTATTTATACAGCAGTTCAAAGTTTTTACATATGCTGAAGTTTTTGTACGTTTTTACGTTTTTGTTGATAGCTATTCTATTATCTTCATTGTATTGTATCTATTATACAAAAATACAGTATTTAATTTTTATTTAATGTATATATCAAAGGTATAAAATATAGAACTTTAATGATATTGTACAATGATAATCACGAATATTTACTCAATGTTTGTTTGGTAATTTTTTCGAAGTAAATTAGGTTATTTGAAATATCTATATACACAATTCTAAACAATTTTAGATGTTGTTCATTAATTTTTTGAAAGCATTAAAGAGTTGTACAGAAACATTAGTATTGTAAAGGATAAAAAGTTATAATATATGTTGTACTATGAGTATGTGTTTTGGCAAGTAAGTTTAGAAAATTAATATACATTGCTTATTAAACAAAACAATAAGCACTCAAAAAAGTTGGCCTAAGGACCAGGTGTACGAAAAAACCCTTCACTTATCGAATCATACACAATGATACAGTTTAATGTCAATACAGTATAAAAAAGATCAAAATAAAATACAATTCAAATAACTTTAATTATTTTTGATGTAAATTTTCTTCTATTAAGTTATTTTTTTAACTTGTATCAAGTTTTTACTAGTACAAACTTTGTCCTTATCCAATGTAATTTAAGCCGTGGTTACAGTTGTTAAGTAGTAGTTTATAGTTGTAGTACTGTTTATAAAACTATTTTTATTTTAAGCATAGTGTACTTGATGTAAGACTTTTATATAAAAGTTGTGTTATTAAAAACTAAGCTTGCTTAGACTTTAAAAAACTAGGATTTATCAATTCAACGTCTTATTGATAATATTTTATTGATTTAAAGATAAATTTAACTAGTGTGTTACAATAAAATTTAAACTTCTATGTTAGTAGTTACTTTTTATAGAAAGTTTTTTATTTCTGTTTAATAAGTATAAAGACATTTTATAGAAATATTTTATAAACTTAAATACTTTTATCTTTTATATATTTAAGTTTCTTAAACAATAAAAATGAGCCTGCGTAATTATTGAAGAAGTATTTACATAATTAACTGTAAGTTACAATTGTACAATACTTTTTTTATGAATAGTAATTTAAATAAAGATTAAGCAGATCTTAAATTTTCATAAGTTGTTTGTATAATTAACAGCATTTAAATAATAACAAATGCTTTTAAGCTTCATAATTATTGAAAAAAAAATTCTTATTAATTTAATTTTACTGACGTTGTTGCTTAATAAACAAAAATATTATTTTTTAAAAGAAGTATATGAACATAAGTATCTAACAATTTATACACTTATACATTATAAATTGATTTTTACAGCTATTATAGTTAGCTTATATTATTTGTTGAACTAGTGTGTGTTTTAGAATGTATTTTTTTTCTATAAAATAAACTCTATAAAAGCGTGATCTTTTCCAATGACCAATAGCTAAGACCCAAACGAAGTTTAAAAAGAAATCGATTTTAAATAAATAAAATACAAATGAAAAGTTTAATTAAGATTACTGAAAATTCAAAAAAGAAAAATTCTAAACTACTGGAAAATTGTTTATTAAACTGATTTTTTCTTTAAATCTAAAAAATAAATAAATAGTTTTTTTTTTGCCAAATGCACTTTAATTGTTACTATTTCCTATAATTTATATAAAATATTTAACAAATAATATTAGAAACTAGGAAACTCAAAATTTTACATAACTTATTATTTAAGTGTAGTTTCAAAACCACTATTAAACGTACAAAAAAGAAGCCTACCCATAACTTTTGACACAATCACCATCACGAAAGAAATCTTTAAGTTTTTTTTATTGTTGTTATTACTATCTTTAAGTTTAAATAACGTTTTTTTTTAAGATGAATCGTTGAACAACATAAGATGACTTAGTAATTTTAATAACTAACTTAACTGTATACAAATTTAGAAAATAGCTTACGTAATAATTTAACATTTTTAATTTTCGTAATTTGATTGGAAAAGATAAAGTTTTCTAACACTTTACCGAACGTTAACAAATATTAAGTTTTCTACACTATCAAATACGTTGCTAATAAAAACAATTTAATTTGATTTTAAACTAAACTTTATTCGTCAGGTAAGTAAAAAATATTTCTAAAAGTAAGATAGTATAAAAGTTCAAATTTTATAAGTTCAGCCGATTTAGGCTGTATAAACTTAGTGGCTGCTTTTAAATTAATAATTGAAGATAACTAGAAGATTATGTTAAACATTTAGTTCTTATATAAGTTTAAAATTTTTGTGACGTCAATGAAAGCATGTTTTTAGTCAATTTTGATTAAAACACTAGCAAAAATTATGTATAAAAAAGAATTAATTTTACCTGCAAAGTTTAGTTTCAGAATAAATGTTAAGACTAGGTTTCAAAACAATCGTTTAATAAAACAAAAAATAATAATCAAAGTTTAATGGTTCCTTACTTATTTTATACATTACATTACAAATATTATAATATTTATTAAATGCTATCGTATTATTAGTTCAAAAGTTTTGTTGTCCTATTGTTTTTAACATTAAACTAGTATTTAAACAAAAGTAAACTAGTAATAAGTATTAAAAATGTTTAGAACAAAAAAACAACAACTTAGTTTTCGGGTTAACTTAGTATTTTTTAAAAGTTTTTGTGAACAACGTGTAAAGATTTGTTTTTTCATGTTTATATTTTTTATACAAATTTACCCTTATTTTTAATTTAGGAAAAATACTTTAGTACTTTAGTAGTAGTAGAAAGTTGCTGTTGGTAAAAATTTAAAAAAAAAATACTTTTGATACATTTTAAAATACTTATACAAAACTTACTACCAACAAAAACTCATAGGCAAGCTACTAACACAAACATGCTTCAACACTAATAGTGAGTGATGCACTGTTTGTTATTTTCTAAAACACTTTTTTTTCAATAATTTTAAAACATTTTTAAAATAAAATTTATACTATATTAATAAAATAATTAAGTTTAATAGCTGTATACCTAAATAAGATTTTTTTGATACTATGATGTTTATATAATACTAAATATCTGTTTAGTTTTATATTACTTAATGTTTGACTTACAGGTTATATTAACCTAGGATGTAAGCTTCATTTGTAAGCAATATAAAACTTAAGACTCAATTTTCTCTATCTGACACTATAAAGAAAAACTTGTTAAACAATTTCAAAATATTTTCAACTTGTACGTCTTTAAAAAACAAATACAAGCAACAAGCACTGTCTAATATACTTGATGCTAAAATTTCAATTTAAAACAATTTTTCTAACAAATATAAACTAGTTATCAAGTTCAAAAACGTACAAATTTGTTTTATATTACTTAAACGTTAACATTATTACAGTGTAAAACTGTTTAGACAAGTAAAAAGATACAATTTTTTAAATTTTATTGATTTTAAAATCACGATTTCTTCGAAGAAGTTGTAGACCGATATGGACAAAACTTTGAACTCAATTTTGTTTTTTAGTATACAAAAACCGAAAATTACAAATACAAAAAAGTTTAGAATTTTTAATATTAACAAAATTTTTGTTTTTTTAGTACGCATTTTTCAACCGAGGCCAAACGTGTTTTTTTATTCAAAAATTTTCAGAATATTTGCAGAAGAAAGGCTAAATTAAAGCAGGTCGTTTTTTAATCTCATCTCAAATCTGCAAAAATTTTATTATTGTACCTTCACTAACATAAAAACTTCTTCCAAGATAACGTTTACTAGTTGGATTTTTCCTTTCAAGCTTTTAATTATCTCCATTCTGTTTAACTCACTCAATTGTTTTTTATCAGCTGACTTAAATAAATGATCTCTAAGACATACGAAAAGTATTTAATATTATTTTAACTAGTTTATATTACTTAAATATCTATTAAATATACTTTGCAAAATAGAATGGTATTTAATGTATTAAATGTTATTTAAAATAAATAGACTTGTTTATTTGGCTAAATTCCTTGGTGGATAGTTGTAAAAAATAAAAGAAACAACTTAATTTATAATATACTATATCGTCAAAATTTACCTACTACCCGTGCTATGTACGCGTATTTGTTCTATTTGCATACTTAAGCGGAAGTCTACTGTACTTTACCTATAAAATTTTTGTTCTTGTGAACTATCATAAATATGTACAAACGTAACAAATCTATATTGTATCCATTTAAAATAAAAGTTTTTTTTTATTTACCATGCTCCTTATGTTTAAGTTGAGAACTTTCGTTGTCATCTTTAAAGTAAAAGGTACAAAAATAAATAATTGTCTGAAACATAACTATGTGTAGAGGTCTGTATTAATTATTTGAATTTAAAACTTTTGTATCACATTATCGCAGTTAAGTTGAAAAAGTCATTATATGTTTTTATAATTATTTAATTATATAATTATATAGTTGAAATTTTTTTTTCTATCAACTTACTAAAGGTGAGAAGATTTTATGAATTATAAACGAACTTCTATAACTTTTAGCTTAGGAGTTAAAGTTTTATTACAAATTTCTTAATGAAAAATAAAACGTACTTTATAAAACATAATATAAGAAGATTGTGGTTTTCTCTTAGGATGACTTTTTGTGGACACTTTTACCGCCGCTTTACAACAAACGTCATGATATTAAAAAAGCAAATTATATAACTGTTTGCCTATATAATTTATCTTCAACAAATTATCAAAAAGTCTAATTCTTTCTATTTAGTTTGTACAGCCTAAAGCGTCTGATTTAATAATCATCTCATGTGTTAAAATATTAATTTTTGATCTTGATAATAAATTAAACATCATTTTCTAACAAAAGTAAATTGACCATACATACTGACTTTTCACAAAAAAATAGAGAACTTTCTAACGCCATTATGATTAACTGGTAAACGATCTAAATAATTGTGTATTTAATTTCTGCTCTTTTACGTGATAAAAGTTGTATTCGGTTTTTTTACTTTGTGCATCCTAAAGCCGCTGTTAAGATATTAATCTAAAAGATTGAAGTTTAAATTAAGTTTTTAAATTTATAATTTTAGAAGCTGCTTGAGATTTAAGCTTTGAGTTGATTTAATTAAACATACTTTTTAAGTGCCACGTTGCAATAAGCAATTTTTATTTTTAAATTTGTACTATATATAACACATTTCTAAATATAGTAAAAAAATATAAAAACTACCTTGTAAAAACACTGATGTTAGTAAAAGACCATGTTGTGTATTCGAAAATTTTTATGTATACAATTTTTTTTTATCTTATATGAAAACAGTAGTTCTTTTGGTAGAATAAAAAAAGATTTATTTTACAGATTTTTTATAGAATTATAATGTTTAAAAGATTTATAACTAAAGTAGATTATTCCTTTAATTTAAACCAAGCATAATTTGTAAAATATGTTAGATTAATTGGCCTTTTCAAAGAGAGTTATTATAATACAGAACTATTCTTTATAACTAAAAAAAGCTTTTTTCTAAAAATAAGTTAACTTTTTTAGTATTAAATATAAATTGTTATAAGTATTATTAATTGAAAATACAAAATATTTAATATATCTGCGGACCTACGATTAACGTAACAAAATAAACAATTAACTAATAACATTTAGTGACATCATCAAAAAAAGAAAACAAACGTTCAGTTAAATTAGTTTTTTTTATATTTCATATACCTTGTTTGTCTTATTTTGTCGAATTTTTACGTCCAATCTGGCTAGTTTTGTATTCAAAAGTAGTGTTGAATAAGACCTTTTTATATTATTGTGAAACTAATATAAAATTTGAAGTTTTTATATCAAAAATGAAAAAGATTTCTTTATTCTATTTATCTTATTAGAACACAATATTTTTTAAGTGTTTTAGTTGGTCACTAACAATACGTAGAGATAAAATGTAATAATTATCATGTTTACACAGATAAAAACATCAGCCGGTTTATCTGTTCAAATAAATTAAATGTAATTTTAGATAAAACTAATAAAGTCATCAAAAATGTTTGTTTTATTGTGTAGTATAAAATTTGTGGTAACACTTTTAAGATTTTGAAACTCGAGTGCTTTTATTTTAATTTAAACTTTATAATCTTTCTACATTATAGTATTTTTTTTTCTTTGTTTTAGTACTGATATTTTTTAATATAAGTTTTATAACCTTAAACTAACTAAACTAGAATATAAAAAGAACAGTTGGACTAACAAAACCAAAACAGTTTATAAACTGGGTGAATGTACAAAATATAAATTACTATAACTTTTTAATTAACAATGTTACTATGCCAACAATAGAAAAATAATTGTACATGTTTTTTAAAGTTTTTATTCAACTTAGTTAAATTACGGGAAAAATATTTATAAGTTTTTTTAAAGTCTATAAAATTCTAATCTACATTTTACATCAAAACACTTATAAATAAGAGCTGTAGTTAACAAATTTAATTAAATTTCATTTTTTGAACAAAACATGAGCTTAATTGTTAAAAAAAAAGTTATGCTTTTAACTACTACATATAAATCTTGAACTTTTAATTATTAATATTTTTAATAAATTAATTTTAGCAAAACGGAATTTTTTAGATTAACATTAATGTTTAACAGTTTAATAAACATTTTAAAATATTTTCTTTGTATATAGTTTTTGAATTATTTAAAATATTACTTAATGTATTTTATTGAAATCATTACTCAAAACAACAGTTTTTTTGTGATGATAAGTTTATAAACAATAATAAAAAATTAAAGTTTAAGTCTAACTCTAAAAAATTTTATTTTAAAGCTATTCCGGTTAACTTAAGTATTTTCGTTATATTTACTTGTCATAAAATGAGAGACATTTAAATTTCTTAAGCATCTTGAAATGTATCCTTTATTTACTAAGTATTCATTTTTTATAATGTATTTCAAAGTAGTAGGATAACTCTTATTTACTTTAATAAATAATGATCAAAATTTTAATCTTTAGGTTTAATAAAAATATAAATTTGATAATTAAGCTCACGTATTTATTAGCAGTTATTGTTATTTAGATCTTCCAGCAATTACTGTACATACTTTTAAGAAATTTGAAATCAATGATTTTAAACGTAAAAAATGTACTAAACTACGTTTTTAATTATAAGAAATTTGTTTTTCTTATATCTTATATTTTATAAAAAAAAGTATGTTAATTGATAGTAGATAAGTTTATTAGATTTAATTAGACAAATACTAAATTATATCTAATTGTACTCTTTTTTAATTTAAAATATTCTGGTTTAAAACTTTTTAAATTTTTTGGTTGGAGATTTAGAAATTTTAAACCTTTTACTTTTTTAAAACTAGTCTTGGAAATTAAGGTATTTAAATTATTTACAATTTCCTTATTTTTGAACAAAATATAGTTTGAAAAGCTTTAAAAAAAATTTTTTTTAATATTTATTTATATTAGTTTAGTATTGAGTTGTACTTATTATATTTGACATAGTTTAATTATTTAAAAATAGTTATAACGAGCAAAAAGCAATACAAATTCACATGATTTTTTACACATTCACAATGTTATGCAGTTCAATTACCTAAAGGTATTTTATCATCTCAAGTTCCATTTGGTAAAATTTATTTTTATCATGTTCAAAAACTTAACTACTTCTGCTTGTAGTGTTTGTTAAGAATTATAAAATTGTTTACCTTATTGTTACTTTTGTACTTTCTCTTTTTTATAGCCGACAAGCTATGAATATAAAACGTGGAAGTATTAAAAAGAGTGAATAGTTATAAATTATTTTATTTTTTTACAGCGGTTTTTAGTTTCAAAATTACAAACAAAATTACAGATTTAAAATAGAAAAATAATATTCAAGCGCTTAATTGCTAAAATCGGTTAGTTTCTGTTTTGTAAATCTTTTGAATTTAATTTTGGTTTCTTATACAAATTTTATTATGATTGAAAGAAAGTTCAAAAGTAATAATAGACAACATTTTGTAAGCATTTAAAAAATTTTAAGTTGTACCTGCAAGACAAATCACAGCTAACTTTAATATCAACATAAATGATTTACTTCTTTTAAAATATTGTTGTTACTACTGTTGTTGTTGATCTTGCGGTAAAGTTCATTGTTTATTATCGATGGCATAAAACATCTCAACTTGTTGATGATGGCCGAAATAAATACTGGCTAAAACTGATCAAACGAGCGCAGACTATTATCTCACAACAAGCTGACAATGTTTGAGACGTTGAGCTGTGAATGATTAAGCTGTGTCATTTTTTCAACTTTACCCACAAACGGTCGCTTCAGTACATTGTACTTAAGCCCGCTTGTTTAAAATCACAATAGCGGTTTCTCGCGACTATTCCTGCCTGATGAGTCCTAATAAGTACGAAACCGGCCGTAGGATTGTCTTGGATGCTGTTGTTGTTGATCTTGCGGTAAAGTTCATTGTTTACTACTTTTGAAACGCATTATAAGTTTATAATTTAGTCACGTATAAAAGAATGAAAAATGAATTGAATATTATTTTAAGTTTAAGTTATACGTAATCCTATTCATATGTTTAAAAATACGATTTTGTTTAAAAAACAAGCTTGATACTGAAATACTATAAAACTAAGGTATTTTTATACATTTCAATAACCAGCATCTAAGATTTTTTTCATTACCTTATTTATGGGTTAGGTTTTATACTTATGCAAACAAAATAATTTTAGTCATATTATTATAGTGCGTAAACTTAAAAACTGAAAGCTTTAAATAAATTGCTTAGTATTTAATGTAATTACGGATTTTTGCTTCTAATGGTATTTTAAAAGCTGTACAGATTATATGTTTATAGATCTATTATTTCTGTAAAAAGACGTTTAATAACCGTTTTGTATAATTTCATTGTATTAAAGTAAAAAAAAGATTGAGAATTTATCATATGATTACGAGTATTTCCTAGTTTTCATAAATTACATCTTTAATTTTCACTGTAAGTTGTTTTTAGTTAATTTAGCCTGTCTCGGCTATACAAATTTAGGAACTGAACAAATTGTATTTTTAAAAATATGTTACTAAATTTAATTTACAATATGTAAGTTAATGGTGCAGTTTTATTACTAATACGTCAGCAACCATTGTATAATAACTTGTTTTAATTAAAAGGTATTAAAATTGCAAACCTTGAAGTAAATAAAGTTTAAGAGAGATATATTTTATTCCTATAAAAGAAAGTCGTTATTTAACTTGCTTACCTTAAATTAGGTTTTTATTTACTTTAATTATTTTAAACTTCTCTTTAAATAGTACTGTTTTATAAGAGTTAGACTCTAAAAAAGCTTGATATTTAACTCATCTGTTTAGTTTCAACAAGTTAGAAAACTAGCTGTATCGTTTTTTTAGGTTATATAGTTGTTTTTATCACAAGTTAATTAATTTACATTTACAGTTTATTTTAAAAAAATGATTTGAATTTTGTTGTAGGATTTTAAACTTAGCCAATATTCATATCTTTACTATTTTCTGTTTATTAAATATAAAATTATACAGGCTGTTTTATAATTAGTTCAAAAAATTTTTTTTTTGGTTTGATAGATTAGACACTGTCAAACGAATGAACCTCATGTAAAGTGTGAAAAACACTTGAAAATTTACGACAAAAATTTTATCGGTTATGACTGGCTGACGAGTTTCAATAAAACTGAAACCGAGTTCAATGATCTGGTTTTTATTATCTTCAACGATGACTAGTGATCTGATGATCAAAGTAAGTTTTTCAAACCTTTATGAAAATTTGAGATTGTCTCACGATATTAGAAGTTCAGGCTTAGGCTCTGTCAGATATGTGCCGGTATTTACTCCTATAGCCAAAATAAATAAACTTAAAAAAATACAATCAGGAAATATTTCTACAAAAAATCGTTAAAATAATGTTAAAATACCAACATTTAATTTTTACTTTTACAGTGTAGTTAGTACAAAATCTTATTTTTAATTTTTGAACGATGACAGAACTTAAACATATTGTGTAATTTAGTTTTAGGCCAACAGTATTCTTTTTGTTTTCCTTAAATTTCGTTCACATCAAAACTAAAGCTTAGAATCTAACACAATGATAAAAAAAGGTAATAATCTTAAACTATTTCTGTTCCAAATCTAAAATAAAAAGTAAAAAATTGTGCAGTTAATCAAAAGATTGCATTTTTCTTAAGTTTGATTGGTTTAAAACAGCTAACTTGATTATTTATCTTAATAGAATTCACCATCGTAGTTTTAATTATGCTAACAAATTGTATAATTTTCAATATTGTACAACTGCGAAAAAGTTTAAAAAAAATTTGTTTTGTTATCCCTTTTAGATTCTACTAAGTTTTACCGTTTAGAGTTTTAGATGAAGTATCATAGTTCAATTATTTATATTCTATTCAAATATCAGACTTAGTATAGTCTGTAAAAACACTAGCTTGTTTGACCAGAGTATTTTTCAGTATATACTTAATTCATAAACATATTCTAAAAAAATTGTTGTATTAAACCACAATGACGTCAGTACTAAAGTATAAAATTGATTCAAGGCTATTTCTAAATTATTCATTTTGGGATGTAAAAGTAATTTACTAAAAACTTTTAAGTTACGCCATGCTAGTTTTCGGTGTATATAAAACTTCTTTATTATTTATTACATATTTATTTTCTTATATAATTTTATTTTATTATATGTTAGTTCAAAATTTAATATAAATTATTTTTTTGAGTTTTATTAGCTAAATGAGGATTGTTAAAAAATAAAACTACATATACATGATTTTAAGAATCGTCATTTCAATAAATTATATATATATATATATATATATAATTTATTGAAATGACGAATTTAAAAATACTGGAACATATGTTTCATAAAGACAAAAAAGATTGTTTTTATGAAACATATGTTCCAGTATTTTTAAAATCATTGAAAATAGCAGTTGAAATAGCTCAAACGTGTTAAATTTAAACAGCTTACTTAACTGTATACAAATTTAGATGATAGCTTACTGGACTTTTAACACTTTAAGTTTTTGAATTTTGATAAGAGAAAATAAAATTTTCTAAAGCATCATTAAACCTTAATAAAGATTTAGTTTTATACAATTTTAAATACAGTGCTAATATAATGTTTTACAATTAAATTTAAACTTAATTTTATTAGTCAGTGGCAAATATTTCTACAAGATGAAACAAAAAAACATATGTTTATAAATTCAGCTAGTTTAGACTGTAAAAATTTGGTGGATGTTTTTAAAATGTTTATTGAGGATAACTTATAAATTTATTTTAAACAATATATCCTATGTTTGCTTAAAGTTTTGTGACGTCAATAAAAACATGTTTTTTTTTGTCGGTTTTGGTTAAAAAGTACCACCTAAAAACTATGTACAAATAAATTATTGCAAATTTTTGAATTTATAAATAAAATAGATATAGTATTATGACTGCATTATAACGTATTAAACATACACAGAAAAATCATATTTAAATTGATTTTATATTGTTTTTATATTGTAGATACTTTAGTGATTTATTCTTCGTTAATTTTAATTACTACAGCATATAAACGTCTATTTCTTTTCAACTTTCCCACGGTTATATAAATTTCTTATATAATCTTATAATTTAACTTAATTAAGCTATATATAAGCTTAATTAAGTTAAAATGAAAATGTCTAAGTCTTATGTTTAGGGATGTTTAAGTTGTTAATGTAAGTATGTTATGCTTATTTCTAATTTGATAACCTAATTCATCTTCTAAGTTTGTTTGCAGGATTAAAGTTAAGAATAACTCAAAAAAAAGCGCTTACAAAAAAAAAAGAAATATAATTGATTACAAACTAAAATAGAAAATAAATTTAATAATAAATTAAGCTTAAGAAAACTTGGAACGGGTCATTTTTGCACTAGCGTCACTTTTTTACGAGCGGACACTATTTCACGGAGACACTTGCACGAAGAGTATTTTGACTTTGTAACTTTTTGCACAAGGGGACACTTTTGTATGAGCGTCACTTTAGCACGAAAGGACAATTGCTTTAGGTTTCACGTTTGAAAATGAATACTAAATTGAAAAAAAAAAATATATATAAAAGTATAAGTTAATAACAAATAGAAAATAGCTAACAACCGAGGGTAAGGGTTAGGAGTAATATTTATAGCACAACAAAAATTACAGTTAATAAAAAAAAATTCAACCTGTGCAAAATTGACCTTCCGTGTAAAAGTTTAGCCTGGCAGAATTTCCCCGTCGTGCAAAAGTGCTACTCATTAAGCAATTTGTGACTAGTTAAACTATTTGTAACTTTTTTATTTATATATTTTAAAAATTAAAGTTTTAGTAACACACACTGATGTATTTTATCTTATATAATTGATTATACTTTTAGGTTTTTAATCGTAAAAAACTTTTCACACCAATTACAACCATTACCGCAAATTTTTATATATCATAAATAAGTATTTAGATTAATCATTATTTTGTTATTAAAGTTTATCAAGAGTTTGGGTTATTTGAGTTTATCAGGATACTCTACAAAATACTGTATTTTAAATATTTATTATTTGTTGATAACATTTTTCTACTAACTTACTAATGGTTAAAAGAATTAAAAGTAATTTTTAATACATGTACTAAAAAAATTAAAACTACTATATAGGTCTTATTGATATCTACAAAAAATTTATAAATTTCTTTTTTTTTTGTTCAAAATGGTAATGAAAGATGTAAAATTACTAAAACTACTTTATTTAAACTTGAATTTGCTAGTTTTCTAAAAATATTTGAAACTTTTCACTAAACTTAAAAATAGCTTGTACATACTAATAAGACCTAGATACATATGTTTTATATATTACTTTTTTGAGTTGAAGCACTTTAAATTTTATTTTTTGAATCTGAGTTGTTCAAATTTTAACAGTCATTTTTAGAGTGAAATTGTGAAAGTCTGGTAGAGATATCATTTATTTTAGTAGTTCATTGTTTTCAGTTTGTAGAATTTAATATCAAAAATAACAATAATTAAAAGTAAAACTAAAAGTATACAACTTTAAAAACTAAAAAAGCAAATAAACAAACTGTATACATTACTAGTATATTGTTACTGAAAAATATTACTGCAAATTATATAAAATCTACCAATTAAACTTACTAGATGTAGATATTTTTCAGATAAAAATTTTTAAATTTAGTAAATAGCTCAAAGCAGCAAATTACTTTTTTTAATTAACATATAAATTGTAATAATTCAACTTACACTTAAGGACATATTCTCAGTAAAATTGTATTTAAACTACTTAAAATACTACTAAATGTGTTTTATTCACGACATAAGTCAATTCACATAAACGATCATTGGTTAATTAAATAAACTATATAGAATTGTGAGTTATAACCCTAGATTTATGACAGGTTAGTTTTCAAAGCTATTCCGGTTAGCTTATACATCTTCAATATGTTTGATTGTCACTGTATGATATTTTAAAATTTTAAGCATCTAAATGTGTAATATTTGTTTGCTTAATATAACTTTTTTAAACTAGTTTGTAAAGTTATAATATTCTTCTTAATCGTTTACTAGACAATGACCACAATACTAAATTAGAAAAAACAAAACTATGACTGTATTTATTTTCCTATATCAAATATTTTTGTGTTGTTATAAGATCTACCAGTAACTACTTTACAAACTTAAAAAAAAGCATAAAAAATTTATAACAAGAGTTTTTAAATATTGTAAAGTTTAAAAAATTGTATAGTGGTAAACCAAAAATCATATTTGATTTTGTTCCTTAAATAAGGTGATTAAAGAAAAAGATAACTTAAAAAAATATAATTACAAATAAACCAAAGTTATCTCTAATGACTTTCTATTTTACTTTAGAATACTTGCAAAAACAAATTTAACTATTTTGGTTGTATATATATCTTATCATTATGATATAACTTAGAAATTAAAACGGGTAAAGTACTGGTTTAAATTGAATTTCCCGATTTAGAAAATGTAAAGTTCAAAAAACTTTCCAGTTTATTTTTTTATTCAACCGTATTATACCTTGTGTATTGCTTGTTGTTACCGTTTAAAAATATTGAATAACAGTTTAAGTTTGAATTAAATGTTTTACAGATAAACCAAATAAATATGAAATATTTTAAGTGGAGCTCATAACATATGATGTTTGATTAAATGTTATGATTTTTCACAAACATTAAGATATTTGTGAGTCTTATAAATACTATTTAAGCAATGGTAATGAGTACTAAGTCTTATGAAAATTATTTAAGCAATTATAAAAGGAACTATAATTTTTTACTTGAACGATATTCAAAGTAATCAGCCGAATTAGGCTGTACAAACTAAACTACAAAAATAAGCCCATATGTCTATAATTCATCTTAATTTATGTTTTATTTTAAATTATTTTACTTTACACACATACTTACTAGCATTTAATATTAAAAAAAAAGAAAAAAAGCTCAAAAACATATAAACAACCTTTTCAGGCTATGTTAACTTTGATGAAAATCTAAACTTTAACTGTGCTGTTTTTCTGTCATTACAACAGCGTATAAAAGAAAATTATTAAAATTTCGAATACCAACAGAACAACAAAATGACCAATTTAAAATATTTAGAGCAGGCAATAACGTTAGAAGGTTACAAAGTTTCGACACTCCATTTAACAGAGACGTAGTCATTTTGAAGCTTTACATGAATTATAATTAAAAATAATAAGCTTAAATATCTATTAGTAAATATAAGCATAAAACAATATAAAAATATTAGACTCAGATATACTACTCTTAACTCATATACAATTTTTTTTAATAATTATTTAACTTTACAATCAACATGCTAACAAACCAATATTTTTTAGTTTACTTTTTTAGGACTACAATTAGCTAGTTTACAACATGCAGTTTATTAAAAAATTTATTGAAATTATATTAAAAAACGTTTTTTTTAATCAAATAGACTATATAATAACTAAATATAAATATTTTTTTTCAAGTTCATTTGCTAAAAAAAAAATATTCAATACTGTTCATCAAATTAATTTTATATAAACTTAATAAATTTTATACTTCAGTGTATCTTAAAAAGATGAACTAAAATAGTCAGTCGGTTTAGACTGTACAAACTTCAAAACGTTTACTATCAAGTTTATTTCAGAACGTGTAATTATATATAGAATAATCTCAAATTTTTTTTTTGCTGTTAAAAATTTTATGATGTAATTAGTCACTTTAATGGTTCTAGTATATGTTAAATAAAAAGAAATTTAAATAACTTACTTATATAGAAAATTAAAAATATAATTCTATTTTGAAACATTTAATAATTTAGACAGAATATGTAGTTAAAAAAAACTAATATTTTATACTACGTTATATTTTTATAACTTTTTTTTTTAATTTTTAATTTAGTTTTTACATACATTAAATTTTATTAAACCTACTGTAATAAAATAACTACAAAACAAATATATTAATTACTTTTACTAAAAGTATTAATTTTTAATATTAAGTATACCATTACAGCTAGTTAAAAATGAAGCCTTAAAAAGATAACTAAAATAATGGGGTAACAATGACCCACCAAACTTTTGTAATATAAAAACGTCTTGTAAAAAAAAAATTGGCAATAACAGAAAATATAGAACTTTCTGTTGTTTTAAATTTAAGTACAAAGTGTTATTTTATACCGTTTATATAAGTGCCAATTTTCTTTTGAAACTTAATTTTTAGTTTATAGTGTAATTTTTTGTTTGTGAGCAAATCGCTAACGTATTTTTCTTCTTTAAATGACTACAAATTAGTTATCTGGTTTACCTGATAAAAGATTAGGAAATAATCTCACATCTCCTTCAACAACTTAGAGCAGTTAAAGAAGTATAACTTAATATTGAAATAGTTTTAACTACAGCTAATTTTTTACTTAATTTTTAATAAAATTCATTATCAATAGGTTTAAAACTAACAATTCTTTTAGACATTTAAAGTACATTAAAAATACCGCAGTTTAAAATTTACTTATAATCAAAAAAATATAATAAACTTTATTACCTAACTTACGTCATTACTTAATAAACATGAGCGTTTTTTTGAAATAAAACTATGTAATTAAAAGAAATTCGTTATAAAAGCTACCAAGTGCGAAAGCTAGTTTATAAAGCTATATCAGTTAGCTTGTATTTTTAATAACAAACAAAAAATATTTTTGAAAATAAGTGTATACGTAAACCTTTGTTTCAAATTTATATTTTATTAAAATGTTGTAATTAAGATAAAGAGATATTTTTTTATTAACTATTTTCTTTTGTCTACAAAATTTTTCTTTTAGTTAATCAACAACCTTTTGATGATACACAAAAGTATTTAATATAACTCAAGTAAGTACATACTTTTATTGAACCAGCTGGCAATTTCTGATCAAGTAAAATCAAGATAACTTATAAGATAAAAAGTCTAGTATATAACACGTTTAGTAGAAAGTTCTGATAAAAAGTAGTGTACTATTAAAATGTTTACTTTTCAACATCAATATTTTAAAATTTATGTCCTTAACAAGACATAAACTGTATAAAGTGGTGTGAGACTCGTATACCGAACGATTTTCACGTGAACAAGGTCCTTCAACCAAACTTTTTAAGCGCTTTAGTTTTGTCGTTCATTAAATGTTAAGTAAATCTATATTAAACACTGAAACTAATAAAAAAAAAATAATTTAAAAATATGTTGTATTTAAAGCTTAAACCTTACTAAAGTTAATTAAAATGAAAAAAGTAAGTAATATGTTTAGCCGAAAATTAATATTCAAATTATCGAAACAAAACTCACAATAAACTTTTTCTATAGTTTACTACAAAATTTTTATATAACAATAGCTTTAACTTATAAAATTATAGCTTTGTTTTACAAGATTTTTTTGTCCCTTAAAACCGATGTGTAGTTTTATCTTTTTTACAGACGGTTTAAAAGAATTCATACTTATTAATGAAAATTTAAAAACGTTTTTAGTATTGTAAACTAACTATTACCTAGTTTAAACTTGAATTTCTTTTTTACTTTTTGAATTTAAAATATAAATTTGAACTGTTAGAAACTAATAAACCAAAAAAAATCATAACTAAAAAATAGAAGTATATACTTAGTGAAAATATTAAATAGCTTTTAATATTTTTTAAATTAGATATATATTTGCAAAACGTAGTTGCTTCTAAATTAAAGCTACATATCTTAAACTTATTAGAATATCTTTTAATAAATAACGAAATAAAGCTCAAAGTTGTTGGTCTTAGAACCTGGTTCGCAGAGATGTTCTTGCTTATCGATTCACACACCACTTGAATACCTTTTAACGTCTTGTCTAAAATTTACAAAGTTAAATACTTTTTAGGTAATTTTTTATCTATTGTACATTAATTTTTAGCTGAAAACATACCATTGTTAATATTAGACTTACTAAGTTTGATAAAAATAAAATAAATAAACAGTTAGTTCAATATTATTAAACACGTTTTGTTTAAATTAGAGCAAAAAGGGTAAAGTTTTTTGTGCCTAAAGTAATGTGAGTATTTTTAATAAAACTTTTTAAGTAATTTTAAAATCAAGTACTTGGTAACTAATTAAGGATCAATTTATGTAATTCTATCATTACTTAAAACAAAAAGTTTAAACCACAAAGTTTAAATAGAGCTTAAAAATGTGCAGTAAGTGTATTTTTAAAACCAATAGTTTGTTGAGGCAAATTTTCTCAAACTATTTTAAATAAGCTAATAAAAACATTAATTGACAAATAAACATTTTTACTTTAAATTCTTTTATTTTAGTGTAGTTAGTTATACTGACTTCATAATAGTACAACCACAACACTTATAATTAACTTTTTTCGTATAGTTATAATGTTTTCAAATAGATTACATAGGTACGTCTTGTCCATATTTTTACAGCCTAAACCGGCTGAATTCAAAATTTATGTAACAATTCAATATAATTTTTTGGAATTTCATTATGTTCTAATAAACACTGATTAAATTAAAGAGTCTGTTAAATTAACATAAACTCCGAAGTGCTTAATGACGATTTGAATAATAATAATAGAGTTATCATTCGAATTAATATTTGATTTAGATGAAAGTTATATATAAAAACTAATTAGTAGTATTAGTAATCAGATAAAATGTAACTCGCGCAAAATTGACCCTCGGTATAAATCGTCTTTGTGTAATTCTTTTCCCTCGTGAAATTTTGTGACAAGGTGCAATTTTGACCCGTCCCATGTTTTTATTTAGAAATGTAGTTAGTAAGTTTGTAATTTTTACGGCATAAACTTGGTAAATAACTTATAAAATGTTGTAAATAATTGCTATTTGCATGTTTTTCAAATATATACACCCACAAAAAACTTTTTAATGAATATTACTGATTTTAGAAATTATTTAGGTTTGAAATTTTTATCGTAATTAAAAATAAAATTTAAAATGAATGAAAAAAAAAACAGTTCATACTTTTTTTATATCTAACCTTAAAAAAATTATCAATTTTAACATTTAAGTTTACCTTTATAGCTAAAGTAAAAACTTATTACTTAAAATTTGAGGGTGACAATGACCCGCTTAACTTTTTCAAATTAAAAACGTTTTATTAAAAAGTAAATAAACTAAGTTTCACAATAACAAAATATGTGAATATTTTTCTTGTTTTAAATATAAGTACAAAATTTATTTTATGTTGTTTATTACATTGCCATTTTACTTTTATACGCTTATTTTTTTTATAAAGCATTTGTTAGTTTATGTGCAACTCGCTAACCTATTTCTATAAATGCCTGGAAAATTGTTAGCTAGTAAACTAGAGAAAAAGAGTCAGGGTATAAAAACACCCACAAGTCCTTTAACTTAGAGTTTTTAAAGAAGTATAAATTAATATTAAATTAATTTTAACTTTACACCTACGGCTAACTATATTGACTTAACTTTTAATAAGTTTAAATATTAATAGGTTTAAGACTAACGATTTTGAAAAGAATTCAAAGTACATTAAAGGAACCGAAGTTTAAATTTATCTATGATTTATAACTTTTAAAAATATGTTACAACTTACGTCATTACTTGATTAAGATAACCGTTTCTTTCAAATAAAATTACAGATACACAAGTATATCGTTACTAAAACCTTCCAAATTCTGAGACGAGTTTCTAAAGCTATCTCAGTTAGCTTGTATTATTTATAACAAATAAAATAAAAGTTTTAAAAATAAGCGTGTACGTACACTTTTGTTTCAAAATTTTATTTTCATAAATTGTTTTAATTAAGAACAAGAGGTATTTTCTTTTTAACATTTTTTTTCAATATGTAACACTTCTTTTCTGGATAAGCAACAACCTTTCGATCATAAACAAGCCTTTTAGTATTACTCAAGTAAGTACATACTTTTATGAAACCAGCTAGAAATTACTGATTAAGTAAAGTCAAAATAATTTAAAACATATAGTGTGGAAAATAACACTTTCGCTTAAAGTTTTGATAAAATAGTTGTTTTAAAGATTTTGATAAAAATATCTATTTTTTAAGCTCAATATTTACTGTTTTAGTTCTAGACAAGCCTTAAAACTAAATCCAAGAAGTGTACGACTCGATAACCGAAAGGTTTCTTTCTAAATTAGGTGATATGACCAAACTTTTCGAGCGCTTTATTTTCGTCATTTACTATATGTTACATAGATTCATATTAAAAACTGAAACTGTTAAAAAACCAAATTCAAAGCTTTATTTTTTTATAAACTACATCGTATAAAAGTTTAATAAAACTAAAAATCAAACTTTATTTTTATCCTAAGAGTTCTAAAATTTAATATTTAAGTAACCGTAACTATATGTATAACATAACTCTTTTGAAATGTACAATAAAACCTTTATAAAACTTTAGTTTCTCTTTTTTTTTAATAGTTGCCAAAGAAAGTAACTTTTTAAATTATATTTTACTCTTTAACAATTCTGTTTTGCTTCAAGATTTTTAACAGTATCGTTTGTTTAACTTTAATTAGTTTAAGCTCTAAAATCTCAGTATCAGGTTCAGCTACACAAATCATGTTTATTTACTTTCTTTCCTTACATATTAAGTTTAGTACTTTTGTATTTTTGGGAATGTATATTTGTATTTCATTTAGCAACTACTTAAATTTAGTTAACGTTGTTACTGAATTTTGTTTTAATATATGTATTCAAATACTGCTTTATACAGGATATTTAAATACATATTTCAATTAAAGCTAGTGTACATAAAGACCACTTTTGTTTTTTGTAAAGTATTATTAAACTATTTAAACTTTAAATTATGTATATCAAATAAGTTATGTATAACATAAATGCTAGAGTCACTGCCATAAAAAACATTTCAAATGTCTAAAATTGTTAGACTTTGTCAGTTTGAGATTAAACACCAAAAGTTTACTAATTTAGGATATATAGAGAATTGTAATAAAGCAACCTAGTTCAATAAAACAATTATAATCAAATATTTATAATCAAACATAAAAAATTGTTTACTATAAGTTAGATTTAATCTAATGTTATAAGTATAAAAGCACAGCTAACTCATGAAAGTTTTTGTCTAAATTAAACTACCCAAGAGAAAAAAAATAAATATCCTAGAAGTTTGTACAGCCTAAACTAGCTGAATTTTCATAAAAGTGGTTTGAAATGTTAAACTAGTAATATAAACAATTAAAAATTTAAATATCTTAGAAATAAGTTATAATTTAGTAGTTTTATAAACCTTGAACACAAACTTTACCTAAAGTGAGCTTCATTAAATTACTTAAAACTTTAGTTTTGTTTTAAACAAAATTTTAGTTTTATATTTTGATTTGTATGTCTGTAAAATTTAAAAATAAATAAAAGAAACAAAAGAAATATAACAACAAATTTAAACTAGATTCCATGGTTTTTTATTTTTATGATTTTAATTTTTTTTTATATCTGTGAAGTACTTCAATATTTTTAAAATATATTTATTATAACTAAGTTAAGGAAATTAATGAATTGTAAAAGGATTACTTAAAAACTGTTACTATTTTAAATATTGTTATAGTTTATGTGTTATACTTTTTAATAAAATAAGTAGTTAAGTTTCCTTTTAAAAAACTATAATTGCTTATTTTACTAATAAGGGTTTTAAAAAAACTCTACTTTTGTTACATATTTTATTTTTGAATAAAAGCAAAGTACTTAGGTTCGTAAAACTAACAAAATACTTCTCAGCCTACTCAAATAAACTAGTGTTAATTATATTACGCTTAAATTTATTATATTATGCTTTAATATCTATTTAACCGGTTTCAGTTTAAGATTTAAGAACATTTTCTTTGTGTATATTTTTGAACTACATAAAGCAATGAAAAATGTATTTTATTAACGTCATTACTCAATACACACAAGCGTTCTTGGTGAAATTAATTAAACAAATAATAATAAAAAACAATTTGAACTCAAAGAATTTAGTTTTTAAAGCTATTCCGGTTAGCTTAAATGATATCTTTATATTAACATGTCATTGTTATGAAATTTGAGGCATTTGAATTTTTTAAGCATCTTAAAGTGTCCTTTATTATTCTTACTTATGAAGTGTTGAATTAAAAATGAATTCAAAGTAGTAGAATAACGTTTATTTACTGTAATAAATAATAAGGAAACTTTTAATCTTTAGATTCAACAAAAATATGAATTTGATATTAAAGCTCACGTGATTAGCTCTAATTATTGTTATCTAAAAAACCAGCAGTTACTGTACACACTTTAAAGAAATGTGAAATAAATGTTTTTAAATGTAGAAAATGTATAAAAAGACGTGGTTTGTTATAAGAAATTTGTTTTTCTTATATTTTATATTTTTAAGAAGTATGTTTATTTGAAAAGGGTAACTAAATTAAATTTGGGTACTTAACAACAAAATTATATCTAATTGTACTATTTTTTACTTTAAAATATTTTATAACACAATAACAGAATATTAAAAACTTTCTCTTGTTTTAGATTTAAGAACAATAAATTATTTTTTACCGTCTATTTCATTGCTATTTTATTTTTATAAACTTTTTTTTATTCTATAGTGCAATTGTTTATTTTTGTGCAACTTGCTAACATATTTCTCGAAATTCCTCCGAAATAATTGTATGGTAAACCAAGCCGGCAGAACAAAAAATTCCACATATGCTTAACTCAGACTAATTAAACTTAATATATAACTTAATATTCAAATAGTTTTAACTATAAAATTACAGCTAGTTATGTTGACTTAACTTTTAATAAGTTTTATTATCAATAGAAAACTAACAATTTTATAAACATTTTAAGTACATTAAAGGAACCGCAGTTTAAAACTTATAATTAAAACAATAAAATAACTTACTATTGCAAAATATGTCATTACTCAATAAACATAAGCGTTTCTTTCAAATAAAACTATATATTAACAAGAAATTCGTTATTAAAACATTTCAAATTCGTAGATTAGTTTTTAAAGCTATTTCAGTTAGCTTATATTCTTTTTAACGAAAAGAAAAAAAAAGTGTATACGTAAACCTTTGGTTCAAATTTAAATTTTCTTGTTATTTTGTAATTAAGATCAAGAGATATTTTTTATTTACTCTTTCTTTCATGTACAAAATTTTTCTTTTAGTTAAGCAACAACCTTTTGATGATACACAAAAGTTTTTTTAGAACTCAAGTTAGTACATACTTTTATTGAACCAGCTGGCAATTACTGGTCATGTAAAATAAAGATAACTTAAAACATAAATAGTCTAGAATATAACACATTTAGTAGAAATTTCTGATTGAAAAGTAGTGTACTGTTAAAATGTTTTGTTTTAATAACAAAACTTTAAAATAAAAGACCTTAACAAGTCGTTAAACTGCATTAAAGTGGTGTGAGACTCGTATACCGAACGATTATTACGTAAACAAGGTCCTTCGACCTAACTTTTTGAGCGCTTTAGTTTTGTCGTTCATAAAGTATTGAGTATATCTATTTATGCTTCAATTATCGAAACAAAATTCATAATAAACTTTTTATTAAGTATACTATAAAACTTTCATATAACAAAAGCATTGTTTTACAGACTTGTTTTTTTACTTAAAACCGATGTGTAGTTTTATTTATTTAATAAACTGTTCAAAAGAATACATACTTATTTATGAAAATTTCAAAACGTTTTTATTGTTGTAAACTAACTATTAGCTAATTAAAACCTGAATGTAAATTTATTTACAATATAAATAATAAATTTAAACTGTTAAAAACTAATAAACTGAAAAAAAACTATAAAGTTAAATTCTTTATTATTAAATTTTAATCTAAATCACTTACTTTCAAAGTTATTTTTTTGTTTGTAATATAGAATACAAGCTAACTGAAATAGCTTTAGAAACTAGTCTACTTGTTTTTTAAAGGCTTTTTTTACGATTTTCGTGTATTTAATAGTTTTATTTGAAAGAAACGCTCATGTTAATCAAGTAATGACGTAATAGAAATAGAAAGTGTTGGAATAGAAAGTTTAAATTTTGTTTGTCAGCATAAGTTATTAGTAAATTTTAAACTCCGGTTTTTTCAAGTTCTATAAATATATTTATAAACCATTAGTCTTAAACATATTATTAATAGAACATAAAAAAATAAGTAAAAATAATTAGCTGTAAGTTTATAGTTGAAATTATTTTAATATCAATTTTACTCTTTTAAGTACTCTAAGTTACAGGAGATTTTTTTTACTCTGCCGGCTTTACGAGATAACTCTTCGCGACATTTAAGATATATGTTAGCGAGTTGCACATAAATGAACAATTACACCATAAATTTATAGATTAGTTAATAAAGACTAAAAGGCAATAAAATAAATGGTGTAAAACAATACTTTGTATTTAAATATAAAATAAACGAAATTTTATTATTTGTACTTTAATTCTTAGCTGAAAATATATTATTGTTAATATTATACTTACAAGGTTGGATAATTAAATAAACAGTTAGTTCAGTATTATTAAAAAAAATTTGTTTTAACAAAAGCAAAAAAATTAAAAAAAATGGGGAATTTTTTTTGTGCCTGAGTAATGTGAGTATTTTTAATAAAAAAAATTGAAAACTCAACTACTTGGTTATTAATAAAGTATCAATTTGTGTAATTTTATCATTACTTAAAAGTTTAAACTAAAAGTTTAAATCACAAAGTTAAAAAGAGCTTGAAAATGTGCAGTAGTGTATTTTTAAAACAAATAGTTTGTTTGCATGATTTTTCCCAAACTTTTTTAAATAAATTGATAAAAAAAACTAATTTACAAATAAACATTTTTACTCAAACTTCTCTCATTCTAGTGTAGTTAGTTATACTGACGTCATAATTGTACAAGCACAACACGTAAAATTATTTTTTTAAATAGATTACACAGGTACACCTTTTATATATTTTTACAGCCTAAACAGGCTGAATTCAAAGTTTATCTAACAACAAAATAAAATGTTTTGGAATGTCAATACGTTCTAATAAATATTGATTAATTTAAATGAGTCTAATAAATTAACATAAATTCCAAAGTGCTTAATGATTACTTAAATAATTATTATTGAGTTATCATTCGAGTTATAATGGGAGTTAGTTTTAAGTTATACAAAAAAACTTATTATAAGTATTAGTCGTTAGATAAAATGTAACTCGTGCAAAATTGACCGTTTGTATACATCGTCTTCGTGTAATTTTGTTCCCTCGTGAAATTTTTTCCCTTGTGCAAATTTTGTGCACTCGTGCAATTTTGACCCGTTCCCATATTTATATGTAGTAATGTAGTTAGTATCTTAAAGTTTGTAATTTTTACGGCCTAAGCCGGATAAATTACTTATAAAATGTTGTAAATAGTTGTTATTTACATGTTTTATTAAGTATATACACCCAAAAAAAACTGTTTACTGGTTATTACTAATTCTAGATATTATCGTTGTTTAACGTTTTTATCGTAATTGAAAACAAAATTTAAAATGAATGAAGAAAAATATACACTTTATACTTTTTTTTTATATATAACCTTATAAAAATATCAATTTAAAAGTTTAAGTTTACCTTTATAGCAAATTTAAAATAAAGACTTAATATTTCAAATTCCAAGGTGACAATGACCTGCCTAACTTTTTTAGTTTAAAAACGTCTTTTAAAAATTAAATGAACTAACTTTCACAATAACAAAAAATGTGTTTATATTTCTTGTTTTAAATTTAAGTACAAAGTGTTTTTTAATATTGTTTATTACATTACCATTTCACTTTTATAACTTTTTTTTATTTTGTAATGCAGTTTTTAATGTATGTGCAACTCGCTAACATATTTCTATAAATGCCTGGAAAATAGTTATCTGGTAAACTAGGAGAAAAAGAGTCAGGGTAGAAAAACTACCACAAGTCCTTTAACTTAGAGTACAAAAAGAAGTATAAATTAATATTAATTTAATTTTAACTATACACTTACGGCTAGATATGTTGACTTAAGTTTTAATAAGTTTCGTTACCAAAAGCTTTAAAACTAATAATTTCTATAAACATTCAAAGTACATTCAAAGAACCGCAGTTTTAAATTTATTAATACTTATTGTCAATAAAAATAAGTCAACTTTTTACCCAATTTACGTCATTATTTGATAAACATAAGCGTTTCTTTGAAATAAAACTATAGATTTACAAGAAATTCGTTATAAAAGCTACCAATTTTCATAGACTAGCTATTTCAGTTAGCTTGTATACTTTATAGCAATCAAACAAAAATAATTTTGAAAACAAGTGTGTACGTAAATCTTTGTTTAAAACTTTGATTTTCTTATAACTTTGTAATTAAGACCAAGAGGTATTTTCTATTTAATATTATCTTTTCTATATAATTTTTTTTTCACTCAAGCAACAACCTTTTGGTGACACACAAAATTTTATTATAACTCAAGTAAGTACATACCTTTATTGAACAGGCTGGCAGTTACTGGTCGCGTAAAATTAAGATATCTTTAAACATAAAAAGTCTAGAATATAACACGTTTAGTAGAAAGTTTGATAAAAAAGTAGTGTAATATTATGATGTTTTGTTATCAGCATCAATATTTTCAAATTTAAGTCCTTAAGAAGACGTTAAATTGTATTAAAGTAGTGTTAGACTCGTGTGCCGAACGATTATTACGTAAACAAGTTACTTAGACCAAACTTTTGAGCGCTTTAGTTTCGTCGTTCAATAAGTATTGAGTAAATCTATATTAAACATTGAAACTAATGAAAAAACTATTTAAAAACGTGTTATTTTTAAAGCATAAACCTTACTTTGAGTAAATTAAAATGAAAAAAGTAAGCAATGTGTTTAGCCGAAAGTTTATATTTAAGTTATCAAATCAAAATTCATAATAAATGTTTTTTTAAGATTGCTACTAAATTTTTATATAATTATAGCTTTGTTTTACAGACTTGTTTTTTCTCCCCTAAAACTGATATGTAGTTTTATCTTTTTCATAAATAGTTCAAAAGAATACTTACTTATTTATGAAATTTGAAAAACTTTTTTAGTATTGAAAATTAACTATTACATAATTTACAATCTAAAAATTAATTTGAACTGTTAAAAACTAATAAACCAGAAAAAAAAATTAAAGTAAAATACTAGAAGTATATACTTGGTTTAAACACTTATTTGCTTTAAATATTTTTTAAATTAGATATATAGTTGCAAAATCTAGTTGCTTATAAATTAAAACTTCATTTCTTAAAATTTTTAGAACATGGTTAAATAAATAACAAAATGATGCTCAAAGTTATTGGTCTTAGAACCTGGTTATTAGAGGTGTTTTTGGTTATCGATTCACACACTACTTTAATAGCTTTTAACGTCTTGTCCAGAAATTATAGAGTTAATTACTTTTTTGTTAATTTTTTATGTATTGTACATTAATTCTAACTGAAAATATATTATTGTTAATATTAGACTTAAAAAGTTTGATGAAAATAATATATAAAAAAAGTTAGTTCAATTTTGTTTAACACATTTTGTTTAAACTAAAGCAAAACAACTAAAATAAATGGAAAGATTTTTTTCCCAGACTAATGTGAGTATTTTTAGTACAACATATTGAAAACTCGAGTACTTGGTAACTAATTTAGTATCAATTTATATAACTTTATCATTACTTTAGATTAAAAGTTTAAATCACAAAATTTAAACAAAGCTTAAAAATGTGCAGTAGTGTACTTTTAAAGCCAATAGTAAGTTTTATTAACTTTTCTCAAATTGTTTTAAATAAAATGATTATAAAATTTGATTTAAAAATTAACATTTTTAATTAAATTTTTTTCATTTTAGTGTAGTTAGTTATACTGACGTCATAATTGTAGAACCACAACACGTAAATTTTTTTTTATATAACTTTAATGTTTTTAAACAGATTACATATGAACACCTCGCCCATATTTTTACAGTCTAAACCGGCTGTATTCAAAATTTATCTAACAATTGAATAAAATTTTTTGGAATGTCAATACGTTCTAATAAAAACTGATTAATTTAAATGGGTTTGTTAAACTAACATAATTTTCATTGTGCTTAATGATCAATTAAATAATTATTATTTAGTTATCATTCGAGTTAATATGGGAGTTAGATGAAAGTTAAATATAAAAGTTTATTACTAGTATTAGTATATAGATAAGATGTACTTTTGCAAAATTGACCCTTGGTATAAATCGTCTTCTTGTAATTCTGTTCCCTCGTGAAATTTTGTGCTCTCGTGAATTTTTGTGCCCTTGTGCAAATTTGGTTTCGTGCAATTTTGACTCGTTCCCATGTTTATATGTAGTAATGTAGTGTCTTAAAGTTTGTAATTTTTACGGCCTAAATAAGATAAATTACTTATAAAAAGTTGTAAATAGTTATTATTTACATGTTTTATTAAGTATATACACCCAAAAAAAGCTGTTTTAGATATTATCATGTTTTAAATTTTGAAAAGGAAACAGTTTTTACTTTTTTTTTATATCTAAACTTAAAAAAATTACCAATTTAATAGTTTAAGTTTACCTTTATAGCTTATTTAAAATAAAAACTTAATACTTAAAATTCCAGGGTGACAATGACCTGCCTAACTTTTTTAGTTTAGAAACGTCTTTTAAAAAATGAAATAAAATAACTTTCACAACAACAAAAAGTGTGAATATTTTTCTTGTACTAAATTTAAGTATAAAGTGTTATTTTATTTTAATAAGCTTATTTTATTTTGTAAAGCAATTTTGAGTTTATGTGCAACTAGCTAACATATTTCTATATATGCCTGGAAAATAGTTATTTAGTAAACTAGTAGAAAAAGGGTCAGGGTAGAATAACATCAACAAGTCCTTTAACTTAGAGTACTTAAAGAAGTACAACTTAATATTAAACAAATTTTAACTGTACACTTACGGCTAGTTATGTTGACTTTAATTTTAATAAGTTTACTAAAAGCTTTAAAACTAACAATTTATAAAAACATTTTAAGTACATTCTAGAAACCGCAGTTTAAAATTTATCAACAAGTTATAACCAAAAAAAGAGTAAATTTAAAAAGAGTAAAATTTAAAAGAGTTTTAAAATTTTTACTCAACTTACGTCATTACTTTATAAACATAATCGTTTGTTTCAAATAAAACTTAAAAGTACAAGAAAATCGTAAATAAAACCTCTCAAACACGTAGACTAGTTTCTAAAGTTATTTCAGTTAGCTTGTTTTGTATATAACAAACAAACTAAAATAATTTTGAAAATAAGTGTGTACGTAAATCTTTGTTTCAAATTTTAATTTTCTTGTTATTTTGTAATTAAGATCAAGAGATATTTTCTAATTAATATGTTCTTTCATATACAAAATTTTTCTTCCAGTTAAGCAACAACCTTTTGATGATACACAAAAGTTTTTATTATAACTCAAGTAAGTACATACTTTTATTGAACCAGCTGAATATTACTGGTCATGTAAAATCACGATAACTTAAAAGATATAAATTTTGTATATAATACATTTAGTAGAAAGTTCTGATAAAAAAGTAGTGTACTATTAACATTTTTATTTTTCAATATCAATTTTTTTCAAAACTTATGTACTTAACAAAACTTTAAACTGTATTAAAGTGGTGTGAGAATCGTATACCGAACGATTTTTACGTAAACCAGGTCCTTGGACAAAACTTTTTAAGCGCTTTAATTTTATCGTTCAATAAGTATTGAGTAAATCTATATTAAACACTGAAACTAATGAAAAAAAAAACAATTTTAAATCATGATATATTTAAAGCATAAACCTTGCTAAAGTTAATTAAAATGAAAAAAGTAAGCAATGTGATTAGCCGAAAATTTATAACTAAATTATCGAAAAAAATTCATAATAACATTTTTATTACGTTTACTACAAAATTTATAAAACAATAGCTTTGTTTGACAGCTTTGTTTTTTTCACTAAAAACCGATGTGTAGTTTTATCTCTTGATAAACGGTTCAATAGAATACCTTCTTATTTATGAAAATTTAAAAACGTTTTTAGTATTTTAAACTAACTATTACCTAATTTAAACCTGTATTTCTTTTGAACAACCTAAAAAAAATTAAACTGTTAGAAACTAACCAAACAACTTTTTAAAGTAAAAAACTAAAAGTAGTTAAAATCCTAATTAGCTTAAAATACTTTCCAAATTAGATTTTTAGATACAATATTTATTTGCTTCTAAATTAAAACTAAATATCTTAAAGTTATTAGAATATAATTTAATAAATGACAAAACAACAATCGAAGTTGTTGGTCTTACAACCTGGTTCTCGGAATTTTTTTGGTTATCGTGACACATGCCACTTGAATACCTTTTAAGTCTTGTCCAGGATTATTAAAGTTAATCACTTTTTTGTTAGTTTTTTATATATTGTACATTAATTGTTAGATAAAAAAATATTATTGTTAATATGAAACTTACAAAATTTGGGTGCACGACTATTCAAATTCCGACAATTCAAATTCTTTAAAAAAAACTGAAAGGACCACAACTAAAAAAGTAATGTATATTTGTCAAATATGAAAAATATATATGTAGGTTTTAAATATCTACCAGCCTTAATCATTTATGGAAAACATTAAACACTTTTTGATGTATGGTTTAAATAAAGTAAATAACATTGTTGTTTTTAGTAATTTTAAAATATATTAAAAAATATATATCATTTTTTTAAAAATAAAAATAGCTTGTAGTAATTAATAAGATCTGCATATATATTTCTTATTATTTTCAAAATTCCATTAATTTTTGAGATATAGTATTTTAAACATTTTTAAAGAATTTGAAATGTTGGAACTTGAGTTGTCTGAATTTGAATTTTCATGTAACCACAGTAGTGTACTTTTAAAGCCAATATTTTGTTTGGGTATTTTTCTAAAATTGTTTTAAATAAATTGATAATAAAATTTAATCTACAAATAAAGATTTTTTATTCAAATTTCTTTCATTTTAGTGTAGTTAGTTTTACCGACGTTGTAATAGAATAACCACAACCCGTAAAATTAACTTTTTTTATTTAAGTATAATGTTTTTAAATAGATTACATAGGCAGACTTTGTCCATACTTTTACGGTCTAAACCGGCTGAATTTAAAGATTATTTAACAATTCAATTAAATTTTTTGGATTGTCATATGAACCCTGATTAAATTAAATGAGTCTGTTAAGTTAAGAAAAATTCCAAAGTGCTTAATGATCAATTAAATAATTATTATAGAGTTATCATTCTAGTTAATATGGGAGTTAGATGAAAGTTATATAAAAAAACTTATTAGTAGTATTAGTAGTTGGATAAAATGTAACTAGTGCAGTATTGACACTTGGTTTAAAATCGTCTTCGTGTAATTTTGTTTTCTCGTTAAATTTTGTTCCCTTGTGCAAATTTGGCTTCGTGCAACTTTGACTCATTCCCATATTTATATGTAGTTATGTAGTGTCATAAAGTTTTAACATTTTACGGTCTACACCGGATAAATCACTTATAAAATGTTTAATAGTTGTTATTTAAATGTTTTATTAAGTATATACACCAACAAAAAACTGTTTAAAGAATATTACTAATTAATTATAAATTATCGTTGTTTGAAATTTATATCGTAATTAAAAACAAAATTAAAAATGAATAAATGAATGAAAAAAAATAAACATTTTATACTTTTTTTTTATATCTTACCTTATAGAAATTTTTAAACTAAAAGTTTACGTTTACCTTTATAGCTAATTTAAAATAAAGACTTAATAATCAAAATTTAAGGATGACAATTACCCGCCTATATTTTAAAAACGTATTTTAAAAAAATAAATAAACTAACTTTCACAATAACAAAAAAATGTGAAAACTTTTCTTGTTTTAAATTTAAGTACAAAGTGTTATTTTATGCCGTTTATTACATTGCCATTTCACTTTAATAAGATTAATCTATTTTGTAATGCATTTATAAGTTTATGTGCAACTCGCTAACATATTTCTATAAATGCCTGAAAAATAGTAAACTAGGTAAACTAGGAGAATAAGAGTCAGGGTAACACCCAGAGAATAAGAGTCAGGGTCCTTTAACTTAGAGTATTTAAAGAAGTATGACTTGATATTAAATTAATTTTAATTCTACACTTACGGCTAATTATTTTGACTTAAATTTTAATAAGTTTCGTTACCAATAGCTTTCAAACTAACAATTTCTATAAACATTTTACGTTTCAAGAGACATTCAAGAAACCGCAGTTTTAAATTTATCAATAACTTATGGTCAAAAATAAAAAATAAAATTTTTACCCAAATTACGTCATTACTTGATAAACATGAGCGTTTCTTTGAAATAAAAATATAAAATTGCAAGAAATTCGTGAAAAAGCCTAATAAAATCATACACTAGTTTCTAAAGCTATTTCGGTTAGCTTATATACTTTATAACAATCGAACAAAAATAATTTTAAAAATAAGTGTGTAGGTAAACCTTTGTTTCAAATTTTGATTTTCTTATAACTTTGTAATTAAGATCAAGACGTATTTTCTATTTCAAATTTTCTTTAAGTACAAAATATTTCTTCTAGTTAAGCAAGAAACTTTTGATGTTACACAAAAGTTTTTATTATAACTCATGTAAGTATATACTTTTATTGAACTAGCTTGCAATTACTGATTGTGTAAAATCAAGATAACTTGAAAGATATATAACTAGTTGGATAAAAGTTATATAAAAAAAACTTATAAATAGTATTAGTAGTTAGATAAAATATAACTCGTGCAAAATTTACTGTTGGTTCAAAATCGACTTCGTCAGTTCTGTTCCCTGGAAAATTTTGTGCCCTTGTGCAAATTTGGCTTCGTGCAATTTTGACTCGTTCCCATATTTATATGTAGTAATGTTGTGTCTTAAAATTTGTAATTTTATACGGCCTTAACTGGGTAAATAATTTATAAAATGTTGAAAATACTTATTATTTAAATGTTTTATTGAGTATATAAACCCACTAAAATCTGTTTTATGAATGTTGATAATTTTAGATATTATCGTTGTATAAATTTTTTATCGTAATTAAAAAAAAAATAGAATTTATGAAGAAAAATAAACAGTCTTTATTTTTCTTTTAACTTATCCTATATAAAGTATTAATTTGAAAGTTTAACTATACCTTTATAGCTAATTTAAACTTAAGACTTAAATAATAATTAAAATTCCAGGGTGACAATGACCCGCCTACTTTTTGTAGTTTAAAAAAGTCTTATATAAAAAAAACTATTTATTTTTTTTGCAATAAAAGAAAATATGAAACTTTATCTTGTTTTAAATGTTATTACAAAATATTTTTTAAACCGGTTATTTCATTGCCATTTTACTTTTATAAATTTTATAAACTTTTATTGTTTGTTTATGTGCAAGTAGCTAAGATATTTATCTAGATGCCCGCATAATAGTTATTTAGTAAGTCAAGCCGGCAGAGTATAAATAAATCCCTTATCTCCTTTATTTTTAGTAGCTGTTAAACATAAATTAATATTGAAATAGTTTTAACTTGACATATACAGCTAATTATTTTTCAGGTTTTTTTTATAAGTTTTATTATCATTAACAATAGGTTTGAAACTAACAATTTTAAAAAACATTTAAATTACATTAAAAGAGTCGAAGTTTAGATTTATCTATGACTTATAACTTTAAAAAATATATTCCAACTTACGTCATTACTTGATAAACATAAGCGTTTATTTCAAATAAAACTATAGATACACAAGTATATCGTTACTTAAACCTTCAGAACTCTGAGACTAGTTTCTAAAGCTATTTCAGTAAGCTTATATTATTTAAAACATAAAAAAAATAAATGAGCGTCTACGTACACTTTTGTTTCAATTTTTTTTTTCCTAAATTGTTTTAATTATTATCAAGAGGTATTTTCTATTTAACATTTTCTTTCATAAGTAAAATTTCCTTTTTGGCTAAACCACAAACTTTTAATCATACACAAGTATTTTATTATTACTTAAGTAAGTAAATACTTTTGTTGAAGCAGCTAGCAATTACTGGTTAAGTAAAGTGTAGAAAATAACACTTTCGGTTAAAAGTTTTGATTTAATAGTCGTTTTAGAAATTTTGATGAAAATATTTATTTTTCTATACCAACATTTTACTGTTTTAATTCTAGACAAAACTTTAAACTAAATTCAAGAGGTTTAACGTCTCGATAATCGATATTTTCTTTTTCATTTCTTCGTAAATTAAGTCATAGGACCAAACTTTTCGAGCGCTTAGTTTTGTCGTTCACCAAATATTACATATATTCATATCAAACACTTGAAATGTTAAAAAAGTAAAGTTTAAAACTTGATTTATTTATAAACTGCATCATATAAAAGTTTACTAAAATTAAAAACTAAGATGTATTTTTAGCCAAAAAGTTTTGAAACTTTGTAATTAAGTAACCATAACTAAATTTATAAGATAATTTATTTTAATATACCATAAAACCTTAATAAAACTTTAGTTTCGCTTTGTATCAAAATTCGTTGCCTAAAAAAAGATGTTTACAAAATTTTTTTTTACTCTTTAACAATTCTGTTTTGCTACAAGCTTTTACACAGTATCATCTATCTAGATTTACTCAGTTTAGGCTGTACAAACTCAATATCAGGCTCAGCTACATAAATTAAATCATATTTATTAACTTATTTTACTTATTTTTCACTTACGTATTTATTTTAGTACTTTTCTATTTTTGGGGAATGTATTAATTTATCGTATTTAGCAACTTCTTCAATTTAAATAAAATTGCTAATGACTTTTGTTTTGATATTTGCACTTAAATACTTCTTTACACAGGATATTTCAATGCATGTTTCGAATTAAGCTAATGTAAAATACACTTTTGTTTTTTGTAAAGTATTCTTAAACTATTTAAACTTTAATTATAAATAAATTGTGTAAAAGATAAATGCTAAAGTCACTACAATAAATAGTATTGAAATAGTTCAAAAAAGTGTACACTTTACAGCCTATTACGGTTTGATGTTCGAGTTGGTATGACCTTATTTCAACTTAATCTTTATAAAGAACTTATTACAAACTGCGTGCAGAAATTTAACAAATTACATTTTAAATCCTGTACAATACAAAAATCGAAATATATAATTACAAACTTTACGTCAAACTATAAGAAACACAAATTACATACATACTATTATTAATCAAAAATCTTATATTATTTCTCATTTATAAATGGCTTCGATTCTTGAAATTAGTACATCCTGTAACAGCTGAATAAATCAAAATTAACTTTGGATGATTTTATTTTTATTATTTTCTTAATAATATTACGTCTTGCTAGCAGCTAAAAGATAAATAAGAAACGAAAAAATAAAATATACCCTTAAACTAAAATAAATTTGTTAAGTGTTTAAGATTTAACTAGAATAGTTAAAGAACTCTATAGTAACTAAGTAGCTATTTATGTTTATTTATGTAAAATTTTTTTTTTTGTTGTTTGACATTTTCAAATAAAATTCTTGCTTACAAGATTTGGCAAACTATTGTGTTTATTATTGTTTATTGTAAATATAACAACATGAAAATATTATATTAAAATGATGAATCTTTTCCAGACGTAAGACGAGTAATCATAAATTAGGAATTTAGTTGTTTTTCGGTGTACATATTTAATATATTTTAACGCTATTTATTGATATAACTAGTATATTTTAACTTAATTTTTACATTTATCATTTAGAAATTATATGAAAACAGTATTGTATCTACTCTATAAAGCATCTAAAATTGTTAAAAAAATAGATAATACTTACACCTTCATAATAAACAACATATTGAAGATATTTAAACATTCCTTAAAGAATGTTCGACAATACAATTGTTTAGTTTCTATAAACATTTTACTTTTATACTGTTGTTTTGCCGTCATGACATCAGCGTATAAAACAAACAATCTGATTTATTAATTTTGAAAACAACAAAGAGACTGTATTCGAACTATTTAGAGCTAGCCACAAATTTTTGGCATTTTATTGGTAATTTAAAATTTTTAGAGGAACTTATATAAAATATAGTAATTTTAGAAATCCATAAATAAATATAAGCATATAACAATGTATAATAGTGTGTTTATATTTACTGCTTCAACCTCTTTTATAACTTTTTTTCAGACATATTTCTCTATAAACATGTCTAGATAACTTATAAAGCGATAAATACTTACTAGCACTACAGCTATCAACTTGTTTACTACTTGTACTTTATATAAACATATATTAAAATAATTTATGTAACGAATACACCTTTTATTTTTAGGCTTTCATCAGCTTTATTTGTTGAGTTTCTGTTCATTAAACTAATTAAACTTATTACGTTGAGTTTTTGAATTAAAGAAGTAATTTTATAAAACAAAATTAAATTTGAAGTATTCAGTCGGTTTAGTACAAATTGCGAGACGACGGCCTGAGGTTTATTTAAAAACGTGTAAATATTTAAAGAATAAGTTTAACTTACGTTTTCCTTTAAAAGGTTTTTGCTGTAAGTATTCACTATTCATATTATGGTTGTAGTATATGATCAATAAAAAAACTATTTGAAAAACTTACTTAGTTGGTAAATAAACATAAGTTTATTGTATATGTTTTTAGCGCCCGAGCTAGCATTATCAATTAAGAAATCACAAAAGTTTTATCGTTACTTACATTTGTGTAAAAGTTTTATTTTTACATAAATAAGATTTAAGAATATACAAGTCTTAAGTTTTAACATGTCGGTTGTATTAATTTTAAAAATTATAAAAACCAAAATATTAAAATATTTTTGACTTAAATATTACATTTATCGTAAAATATTAGGTAATAATTAATCATAAACAATTTATTAGTCGGTTTGGGCAGTACATTCACTTATTTGTCTGATATCAAGTTTTTATGTAACAAATAATTTTCCTTACAAAATTTGTTAATAATTAATAAACAAAGTAGGTGTTGCACGTAATATACAATACCTTATACGTTTTATTCTTAAAATGTAGTAGATTTGTTCATAGTTGCAAATAGTAATTGATTAAATTATTGTTTAGTACTTATACTATAGTTATATAGCTATAATTAATAATGTAATATATTATTTTAATAGTCGAAACGAGATGGCATACAAAATATATTTGAAAATGTTGCAAGTAATATCGAATCATTTGTTTCTTTTTTCATTTAAAGGATTTATTTTTGCTTTTAAATTTTTTCAAATACTTATTTCGTGTTAAAAAAAATTATAATTCAGCTTCATTGTATTAATAACGCTAAAGAAAACTATTAAACACATTGATAGCATTAAATAAATATTTTAAATGTTTAAAGTTATTATAGTTTTATGTTTAAGCTTTTTAAATTTGAGTTGTATTTTAAGTTTTAAGATATATAAAATCAAAATTCTTTTTTACTTGATGAAGTTTTTAAATAAACTAAACCTTTTACTTTTTTTTTTTGGTAAAAACCAAGTATTTATGTTATCAAAAAACATGGAAACAACATCCCAGTCTATTCCAATCAACTTATTTTAATTGAAAACGACTTAAATATCTATTTAACCGGTTTAGGTTGTAAAAACTAAGATTTATTGAAGACATAAAATTTTGATTCAAACAAATGGATTATACTACATTATGAAAAGTAAAGTTAAAATGTTATTTTAAGTAAATCAGTAAGCAGTATTTAACAACAGTGACTCAGTAATCTCTAAATAATTTCCCATTTCTATAAACTACAGTTAAGTTTGTAATAAATTTGACTATAGTTAGCTATAGTTTATATTTTAATTTAAAAACAGATATATTATATTAACAGAAAATAAGCAAATAGCAACTATTAATGACTCATTGATTTAAATAAATGGTCTTTTAAAGTTTTTTGTCCGAATTTGGATCATCAAATGTTAATTGTCATCTAACCATATAGTATACACCTTGTATACATTTTTGATAATTATTATGTTTGTAGTTTAAGAAATTTTTAAAAACTGTTAACTTAAAATGCTAACAACTTATAGAAATAGTTTTTAAAAGTTTTTTTTTAATTAAACGAAATTAGGTTATACATTTATACTACTATTTAAAACAAAAATTGTTAAAACTGATACTTATAATCAACGTCTAGTTATTCTGGAAATTTTGCTGATCAATAAAAATTTAAGCTAAAAGTATAGCTGTTTAAACTAAGTTTTTTTAAAAAATGGAACAATCTAATATTGTTTTAAGTATAATAATTTTAATTTAAATCAAATGTTTGTGTGTATAAAGAAGTTATGTCAAACATTAACAATTAGTTTTTAGTCTTTTTAACCTAGATTAAAACAAATTATTAAATTATATTATTTATTATCTAATAAAAGAAAATTACATTTTTCGCCAAACCAACTTAGCTTTTATCTTCCTTCCTCAAAACTATGTTTAAATTATTAGTTTTTAAACATAAGCTAAAAAAAATTGACCTTTAAATTGTTAAATTAACATATATCGCTTTTTTTTTTGTTTTTTTATCTAGTTTTGTAATTATGAAACTATGACAAAACTATGACAAAAGAAAATAAAAATTTGTAGAGAAAACTTGAATGAATTTATCGGACAAAAAATTAACCACTCTTAATATTTTATGGTCTAAATAAAGTTTTCTAGTAACAAACATAATATTAAGAAAAAACTATTTTTTAGAAAGTTTTATATATATAAATATATTAATTTTATGACATGTTTTCTTAATAATAAGCATTGGAACACATTATAATCTTGAAATTAAAAACTTAAATCATTTTATTTTTAAACGTTACAGCAAATTAAACCGAACATTATTTAAAAGCTATAAGTATAGTTTTAAAAGCCAAACTAAACAAAAAGGAATAACATATAACTGTTTTATATATAATAATTTAAATTTGATGCAAATGATTTACTTAATTATTCGCTTATTTAAGAAAAAACACTGTGCTATTGTTTATTAAAATTTGCTTTTGGTAAAATAAGTAGTATAAATTTCTCATTTGATAACATTGAAAGCATTTAAGCTAACTAACAACAACTTATTAACAAAAAGGGGCTACAAAGTTTAAAATTAGCTACTATTACATATACAGTTTTAAATTGTTTCTTTGATTAAAATATCAAAGTTGTTTATTCCTATTAAGATTTAATTTCAAATAATGATTCTTCAGAAATTTTTCTTTTAAACTCTAAAAGAGGTTGTTGTGGATAATGTAAGTTGATTTATTAAATGTATTTTAATTATTTTCAAAAAATTACATAAAGTTATCTGTGTACAAACTGTTTGGTAAAAACAATACTTATCTCTACTGACGTCATTACTAAACAATCACTAAAGGTATTTGCTAATTTAAGTATAAAAAACACACAACTAAATACACAGCCATTTTAAGATAAATAATAATTTCTAAAGCTATTCTAGTTAGCTTACATGACGAATTATATTATTCTTTTCCTCTAATAAGCTTAAGGTTTAGGGTCTCTAAAATAGTAAATTTTACAAAGTAAGCGAAAAATCAATATCAACTAAACGAAATTTACTAATAATTTAAAACTAATCAAAGTTTATTCTACTCAAAAATTTAAAACTACAAGCTTTAACAATATTTATAAAAACAAAAAAAAAACGGTATCATAGCGTTAAAAATTAAAATTGTCTCAACCTTACTACAAACTTTTGTAGTTTTACTGCGCTTTAATTTTAACCGCTGTTTTAGCATGTTTAGTCTTATATGACTAAAAATGTTTTATTTGCCAAATATAAAAGATAATTTCTAAAAAAGTTTTAGTACTTTTTTTTCCAATTTGTAAAATATAAATTATAAAATGTGATAGATTTTCACATAGTATATATTTTTTAACATTAACAAAATTATGTTAGGTTGTTAAAAAATCTCTCAAAAATTTTTCTTATTATTAATATTTTATTAACAGTTTAAACCTTTTTGTAACAATTAACGACATTAGGCTAGTTAAAATTTTTATAGTTTGACTAAACATTAAGCTTTTTAATAAAAACCCCTAATTAACTTTTCAAATCACACAATTGATCACTAAAATATGTTTAGAAAAATTAGGCTACAAGTTGACTATATCTTATTAGTAACATTAAAAACTTTAGCCTAATTTTAATCTAAAGACTTAATTACATGTTTTAATCAACTATTGTAACTAACAGCACCTATTGTACAAACTAAAAAAATATTAACAACATTAAAAAAAAATATAAGTTTACGTGGTACATTATAAGAAAAGTTCTTTTTCATTTGTTATTTATACCAAAATTAAGATGGTTGTAAAAACAATAAAACTTATTTTTAGTTCTACTTTAAAGAAAACAAAATTTATATAGTTGTATTTTCTTTTTTATTTTTCAATATTCCAATCGAACTTGTTTATAATGTTTTGTTAGTAAAAAAAACAGACTGGAATTATTTAATATATTTATACTACTTAAACTCTTATAATTTCAAAACTCAGATAAACTTATTTAATAAAAAGATAAAAACTTCCAATATAAACTTTAATTAGATATTACTTTTTAAAAGAATTAAAAGAAAAAGGTTTTAATGTACTTTTAAAACTATTTTTTTGACAGTTTATGATCTTATAATCTAGTTTACTCTCTTAAACGAAAAAAATAATTCAAGTGTTTAATAAAATTCAAACTTAAGATGAACCTTAGAAATAAAACGCATCAACAATGTTTAAATGTTTTTAAAACTAACTGACGTCATAAAAAGTTGACTCGTACAAAAACGTACAATAGCAGTTTTGTTTAAATTTTCATCATAATTCTACTAAGGCATCATATCACAATTCCCAAATTTTTCAGCCTATATCGGCTAAAATCTTATTTAAAATTTGTTAAAAAACGACATTATCTATTACTTTTGTTAAATTGATAATAAGGTAAATACTAAAATATAAATGTTTTTTAATGATAATGATATGTTATAATAAATAAAATTTCTTATTATATGTTTGTTATTACTTTTGAGTTTGTAATAAATGTTTTTATAGCTTTTGGTACACTAAAAAATTTAAGTGAATACTATTAGAAACTATAAATTAAAATATAATAAAAGAAGAATTTTAGAATGATTAATTACCTTAAATAATTCGAATAAAACACTGCATTAAGTACAATAATTAATTTCGTGTAAATTTTGATAGAATATTTAAACTTTTAAATTATAACTAAGGCTTGTGATCAAATGATCGAATCTAATGCTTAAAGATTTATACTGAATTGAGCTTGTCTCACTGCATACAAAAGCCAAAGACTTACTTAAATATTACAAATACTTAGTTACGGAAATATCCAACGTAAATAAATAAAGCTTATATCATTTATTAATGAAATTATTTAAAAAGAATTTAAAAAATTAATTTTAAAATAATTACAGTATCCTTTTTAACTTATACAACGTAATTAATGAAAAAAAAAGTTAGTTTATGACAGGTGGCAAAACTTATTACACATTTTTTTACGTCAACATCTATCAGTAAATCGCGTTACTCAGATAAAATATTTTTATACAATGTTTTGTAAAATAACAAAACATAATAAAAAAAGAATATTGAAATGTAAATACTCGAAAAAAGCAAGAAATAATAAGAAATTATTTCAGCTGAAATTTCTTAAGTAAAAACCTTATACATTTAGATAAAAGATTCACCAGATATATTTTTTAAGTTTTTTCAACTTAAAACAGTTAAATTAATTGTTTATTCTAAAAGCATTAGCTTACGAAGTTTTTATTATGCTTAAAAGCATAAGATATCATTTTTTATATTATTCAATATTATAGTCATTCGCAAAACATAAATAACACATTAAATCAATTATCTGTATTTTTTAATTACTTTATAGTTCTAGCTTATGTATTATTTTATGAAACAAAATAAATCTGTCCCGATGATTATTATACCAGAGGGTTTAGCCTGTAATAACACTTATTCCTATATGGATCAAAATTTATGAGAATCAAATTGATTTATATAAATAGTTTCTAAAGCTTGTTTGTTTAACAGTATAATAACATATAAAATTTGAACAAAAATAACAAATAAGATTTTCTATAAATATTATACTTTTTATTAATAATTTTTATATATAAAATAGTTTTTGACCCTTTTTACATCAAACTATATTTAACATGATTATTGTGATAAAAGTTCTATTTTTAAAATAAATTAATTAATTCATAGTATTTCACTTATAATTCTTGAACGGTTACAGCTAAAAATAAGAAGTAAATACTTTTATTTTTAAGATAAGCGATGTCATTTTGTTTGTGCATATACTACTTTTCGTAAGAAATAAACACTAGTCTTAATGAAAAAAAAAATCTATGCCAAAGTATGTACTTAGTAACTAAAAATTCTTAATTCTTTTTATTTTCAATTTTTAGATGATTTTTAGATTCTAATTAGAAATTGTTTTAAGTAATGAATAATTCATTTATTTATTGATTTAAAATGTTATAGACATTTCTTATTTTGCTACTTATACCTAATCAGGTTTTCTTAAAATTACTGGTCAATTAATAAAAAAGTTTCACTTGAAAAGTTTCAACACATTTGTAAGTTAAACACTAAATTGTTAAATAGTTAAACTTTATAAAGATTCTTAAGTTTCTGCCGTTTTGAGTTTCATTATAAAGTTTGAAACAGTTATGTTAAAAAATAATGTTAAAACGGTTTATGTAGTCTAGCTAGCCACTAAAGTAGAAATTAGTTATTTGATTTAAAGAAAAGTCATTACTTACACTTGAACAAGCCAAACCTGTGTGATAAAGGAAATATTATTCTGATGGGGAGTATTTATTGAGGACAAATTTGTGTTTATAAATATATTGTCAGCAAAGCATATTTTCACAGAAAAATAATGATTAAAATGAGTTTTTTTTATCAAAATATATTGAAATTTTATTCAGTCAGTTTTGACTGTAAAAATATTATTATTTATTAAATAGTTTTACAATTAAATTTAAACATTTTTTCTGGATTTAAATATTGTTATTTATGTATTTGTAATTTTTATGAAATTGGGTCGTTTCAGGCATTCGAAAGATTGTTTAAACAGAGTTAACAAATATATATGCATTTTTAAATTATTAACTTGTAAATTCTTTTAACCAACTTAATTTGTTTTAGTTGCTATAAAGTTTGGTTTAGTTTATTTACGTTGCGCAGTGATTATAAATAGTAAGTTTAAAAGCATATATAAAACGATGAATTACTTTTGAATATAATTTTAGTTCTACATAAATAAGTTTAAGAGCCTTAACAAGTTTATGTAGTAAACTTTCAAAAATTAAGTATTTATGATGATTAAAATACAGCTACATGACTAAATATAGGTTATTCTATAACGTTTAGTTATACAATAAATTATTAAAAAAAAATTAAGTACTCAATCAGTGTTAGACTGTTTAGTTTACAAGAATTTCAAAAAAAACGCTTGTTGGAAAACGATAAATTTTTGACTTTTTATAATATCTAAACTATTGTTTAAAATCTTTTTGACGTTAATATCATTTATTTAGGTATTTAATCTTAGCATGAAATATTGTTTTTATCTACTTTTATTATTTTTATCATAATTATTAGCATACATATACTTTTTGAAGTTGCAAAAAATAAACAATCAAATTCGAAGCTTTAAAAGATAGAAAATAAATATCTTTTTTAATCTTTAGATTCAAACTGCTGCATGACTTAAAATAAATTATTTTAGAAACTTTTTGAAAAAGTATACATAAATTATTGTTTGAGTTTTAATTATACAATAAGTGTTAAAAAAGTTCATTTTTAAGTAATCAGTCGCGTCAGGCTGTAAAAATACAAAATCCTGTGGCATTTAACTTCATGAAAATCAATTTAAATTTAATTTTAACTTAATATGTAAAAATATTGTGAAATTTCTTATGACGGGAATGATAAGTATTAAGATTTTTTAAATATAGCAAATATACTGTCGTTTCTATACAAAACAGAATTTCGTTTTTATAAGTTGCTCATAAAAAAGTTATAGTTATAAAAGGTATACCACCTTTATTACAAAATAGATTTTTTAATAAATTTCGTGTAAGTATATTAAAAAAATAGGTGATTATAATGCTCTATTTGTTTTTTGTAATCTATCTAACTAAAAATTATAAACTTATTTTAAAGGAAAATTATGATAAAGATTTTTTGTTGATGTAGAAATAAAATAACATCTTTTAGATAATCATTAAAAAGCTGTTTAGGTTTATAGTTATATGATTATACTTACTTTAAGTTTAGAACTGTTAGTTTTAGTCAATAGTAAGTACTATTACCTGTACTAAATATACATTATATAAGTACGTTAAATATAATGAAAATAAAAATAAGTCTTTAGTATGAAATACGGTTTTTTATCATAAAATTCAAATAAATTAAAAAACAATCTAGAGGAGTTAAATAAAAGTGAGGTATGACTGCAATTAAACAAATCTAAAAAATAATTTAAACTTGTTCCATTGCTGACATTGCTAAATTTTTACAGCCTGAACCGGCTGGGTTAATATCGAAATTACTTTAATGTATTAAATAAAATGTCTCGATAAACTACTTAAAAATGTAAATTTAGTACTATATAAACAATGTGAACGGCCTAAACGAAAACTTTGAAAAATAACTTAACTTAATGGCTTAAAAGTACTGCATTTAATAAAAAAAAAATTAATTTAAAAACTTGAAATAATATATTTTAAATTTTTAATTAGATTTTTTATTATACAATATATAATAAAGGAATAAGTTATAAGGTAGTCAGCCAGTGTTAGGCTGTTTAAATAAGAGTAAACTAACCAATTAATTTCTAAAGTAAAACAACTAATATTTTTTTTTATAGAATACGTAAAATATTGTGTGAAATTTTTTCTGACGCCAACATAAACTATTTAGGTTTTTTTAGTTTAGCATATAAGATATTTTCACTACTTTTATTAGTTTTAATAACATAGTTATAAGCAAACATATACTTTTTAAAGTTACACATTAATAATTTATCAAATTTGAAGATTTAATAGTTATAAAGCGTTTATTAGAATATAAACATTTTATTTTATTGTTGCATTAAGTACTGCTGCATGATTTAAAATAAATTAAACAAAAAAATTATAATATTATAGAAAAATATACTTTGATTTTTAGATAAAAAATAGAATGATAACGCAATAGTTTTTAATAAGTCATACGGGTTAAGCTATTATAATTGCAAAATATAAGCAAAAAACTTATCGAAAAAAAATTATGTTTTGTGTTTATCTAATTTTGTTTTGTGTTGTGTAAACCTTTTTTGCTGTTAATGATAAGTATTAAGCTTTTTAAATTCAGCATGAAAAGCATCGTTTTAATTAGTTTTTGATTAGTTTTATTGACATGATTTCAAGCATACAGCTATTTTAAAAATTGTAAAAAAAAATATAGCATTATAAGTTGTTATATGTTTTGGTCATAAGAAAACAAATAAAGAGATCTCAATTTTTCAAGGAGAAATAATGAATTTAATTTATTCAAGAATTTATTTTACAAACTAAGTTTCGGTCAAAGACCTCGTCAGCATTAAAAGCATTACAAGTTGCATTACATCAAATGCATTAAAATTAAATGTATTACAAGTTGTATAAAGTTTATTAAAGTTTAAAAATTTTGTTTCATTTCGTATATATATACTTTTTTTAATATATAGATATACGTTTTCTTAGAACAAAACAAGGCTTGTGTGTGTCTACTTATTATAAATAAGTATTTTATAAATGTTGTTGTTTTAAGAACCTTATGATGTCAGTAAAAACTAATTTAATTTTTTCAAGACTCTTAAATAACATTTATTTATAAAAATTTGATTTCTATTCAAATAATCTAAATTGTGTTTGTGACACTGTTTACATCAAGTACAAATAAGATGAATATTTTTATGTTTAAAGTACTGTGTAAAAACATTTAATTTTGGAGAGCAATTTTAAAATGGTAATAACAAGGTTATAATAAAAATTATTTTTGTTTTATGATGGGCTATATTTCTTTAGCGCTTTTATTTATATTAAAAAACACTATTTTCAGCCGAAAAAATTTATATACATTGAATCAACAAAACTTGATAAGTTAAGCTATATGCTAGCCGACTTTTGTCTAATAAGAAAATCGTTGAAAAACAACAAAAAAATTTCATTAGACAAAAAAATTAAATATATTTAAATGTCATGAACACTACTTACCTTATTTTGATAATACTTTAGTAATAGACTTTTTAACCAACAAAGTTTTGACCTTTTCATTAGACATTGTTTTAACTAAAATATTCAACAGTTTTAGGCCTTATAAATTCAACCCAAGTTGAAAATTTTGACACATATGTTTTAAACAAACAGAGTTTTTAGAGTGTAGTTGTAATTAATTCACTACGTAAATATTTATTTTACATACTTTTGTTCTTTTGTTTTGTTGATAATTTGAAAAATTTATTTTTTTTATAGTTAAAATAATTCTCTTTATACGTTTTGGTATTTTTTTAATTAGTTTTGTTTTCAACCATACTTCCAGCTATCAGAAAACTCAAACCGGTTTTAATCTTTATAAATACAAAATACTTAGGCAAAAATAATCTTTTTCAGGCTTGTATATTAACATTTGTATATGTGAAACACTTTTAATTTAAAATATAAACAAATACAGATAAATAAAATTAGATGTTTTCTAATCATATAAATACATAAAAAAATAATAACTCATAAAACTACTTAATATCTTTTTAACTTACAAAGTTTTATTGATAAAATATTTGATAGAAGCTAAAGAACTTTGTTTTTATTTATAAATCTAAAGTTTTTTTATGTTTTCAACAGAAAAAAAACAGTATAAAACTTCAAAGACCAAAAGTTTATAATGATAAGTTTACATTTAAAAGTTCATTAAATATATTTTATTAATTAATCAATTGGACTGTACTGACTACAGTACAATTAAAATTATATGTAGTAGTATAATACTAAACATTTAAAATTATGGTAATTAATTAAAAAATATTTTCTTAAACATAAGCACTTATTAATTGAATCACACTAAATACGAAAATTGTTAAAGTTAAAAAAAATAACTAATTCGTCGAGTTACCGTGTTAACAAAAACTTAATATTAGAAATGAAATTGAAAAAAAATCACCTTAAAAACTTTGTTTTTTTTTTTAAACTAAATTTAAAAAATATGGTATTGGTGCTTTTATGGGCTAAACCTTAAATTACCTTTTTAAACTTTATTCATAGTTATCGAAATGCAAAAGTTAGAATTGTAAATTATGTAGAAAAACTATTATGTTAAAAATAACATTCTATATTGTTTGTTAATGAATCTTAATACTTCACTTCACAGTTCGTGTAAAATAATTTAAATGTACTTAAAAATTAAATGAGATATTTGAAATAGAATTTAAACTAATGATCTATAAATGTTACACAAATTGTGATACTTCTTCCACAAATCGAAGAAAACTAAAGTAGTGTTTGGTGGTAGTGTAGTCACATTTTACTAATGTAAACAATTCTAACAATTACTTATTAAACAACTTTAAATGTGTATTAACTATGGTCATAATTAAAATTTTCAGCCTGTTTAGAACAAAATTTTCGAGTCCATAGAAGTTATAATAACAATTAAAGCTTAGTATTTATTATAAAATAAATATTAAGTAACATTTTCAAAACAAACATATAGTTTAACTATCTCAGTCTTAGGTTTTTTCAATTTTTTATACTTGTTTAAACTTACTTTACATATTTTTACTGTAAACAAACTAGAAACCGTAACTTTATAAGTGAAAAAATTGAACTAAACAAACGGATAAAACTTATTAGACTAAAAATAACTAAAACAATTACCAAATATCTGTTTCTAGCAACAAAGTTTTAATTTTTAAGTAAGAGTTAAAAAAAAAGAAATGAACAGTTAAATGTCTTTTTTTAACTCTAAAGAGTTTGCTTTACAATAATCGCTATTTTTTATTTGAAAGGAAATTACTAAATAGTTTGTACATTGCACATATTCAATTTAACAACTTAATACGTATTAAATCTGAAGGGGTTGGTTTAAATTAAAAATTTTTACGTAAGTTATATGCCTATACAACAGTCAAATGTATTTACACTAGGACAAGAGTCGATAGTCTTGTATTAGTTGTCAGCGATTTTTAGTATAAAAATTTAATCGCTCCATTGTGTAAATAACATCTATGCTGGCTGTAGTTGTTTTTAAACTCTTTTAATAATCAACCTATAATTACTAGTTTTAATTGATAATGTGTCAAGATAAGCAATAATAAAGCTTTAGTTATTAGTATCTCTAACATTAATGCCTATTTGTAAGGTTTTAAAAGCAAAAATTATTATTACTTGTTTTTGAAAAGTATCAGGCCGCAGGGTGTAAAGGTTTATTAAACCTTTGTATTTTAATAATGTGCATTAATGTAAAGTAATCAGTTAGATTACTCTAAATTAAGAAATTTTAAGTTGCAATGTTAATATCAAAAAGTTAAGACTAATTTTATAGTTAAGTTTTCTAAGTTAATTTTGTTTTTTTAAAACACTATCTTTTACTCGCGTTTACAACATAAAAAAAAAATAAATAAAACCAGAACTAAATAAAAAGCTAACAAAAAGTTTTCAAGTAACAATAACAAAGTAGCATTACTTTTAATATATGTTTTTACAAAAAGTAAACAATAACTTTAGTTCGAAATAAAAGTTTTTATTAGCATTTTAGTAATTTATTTTGTGGTTTTTATTATTATTCAACCTCTTTAGGTTGTACAAGTTCAAGTTAGTACTTATATCATGTTTTTTAATTATTCTGCTAACTTATAATAAAACCTACATGTTAGTGTTGCGTTACAATTTTAAATACGTCATTAATCATAATATATAGTATTTTTTATTATATTTGTGTTTGAAAAAAAGTTTTGTCAACAAATGTTTTATTGAAGAAATAAAGTATTTTATTATAAAAGGTTAAAATTAACTTAATCGGTTTGAAAGTTCAAATTATATTCATAAAAAAAGTTTATTACTTATTTTAGCGGTTCAAGTTGTGCATACTCAATATTGACCTTTTTACACTAGCTACTTAAGTTCGGAAAACTGTTGTAGAAAGATACTTAGTTTGTTTAAGAATATCTTTATTTTACAAAGTAAAAGTTTTATTACTTATCTAACTGGTTAATGGCGAACTAAATTCTTTAATGATAAACTTAAATTACCTTTATCCAACCAGTTTTTCACTTGAACAGTTAATTTACACAGTAGTATAAAAGGTTACGAATTTTTGTTCAAGTTATTTTATATAAAATATCGGTTTTCAATCAGTAATTGTAAAATTAAACTTAAACAAAGGTAAATAAACGAGTAAGAATGGTCACTTATGACCTAGACAATCACTATTTAAAAGATAAGCTTTAAGTTCATCGGATCTTTCTAAAACGACTAACATTTTTAAACGTTATGGTTGCTTACTCCATAACTTACGTTCTTGGTAGGATAGCGTTTTATGACCTATTTTGCTGTTAAATTTTGGTATAAAAAAATTTGTTTTTGAAGATCTGTATGGTAATTATTGACATTTTCACTATTTTTAGTGGTAATCTTTAAACTTATCTAGGGAAACTTATTCTTAAACTTGAACATAACCAGACCTATTCCATATTGATACAGACTTTCAACATCTAATACTTTTTTCTGAGTTTTTTATTCTCTTACACTATCATCATATTTATTATAATGTATGCATCTAAGTGCTCTTTTTATGAGAAAATTGATATCATTTGTACATTTTTTCATTTGCTCTTTCCTAGCACAACGAGCCATATTGCTCATTTTATCTATCATATCAGCATTTTTCATTATTAATTCGTAACTGTGTTTTGTCTTAAAAAAGTTTTCTTCGTTACTTGATCTTCTATCTAAAAATTGTCGAAATATATCCGGTATTTAGTTTATAATTTTTTTTGAGTGACTAGAACATTAATTAATACACGTAAACTTGCGTTTTGCTTTTTACAAGGCATGTAGGAAAACTCATATAAGTTGAGCTTTAAAATCAGGTAATCAGTTGCTATCACTACTTATTAGCAGTTTTGTAAATTTTAGTCTTTTTTGAGATTGAAACTTACTTTTTGCACTGAATATCTGTACTCAACAATGTTTTATAATTACGTCATAGAGTTTTTTGTTTTTAGTATTTTAATTTTTGTATTGTTTAGCAAAGTGCAGTTCATTTTGAAAGTACCGTTGACATGAAACAATCTTTTAATTGCCTTAACAAAATATATTTTCGGTTCTTTTTAAAGTCGAATTTCTTAATAAATGAAATATATATATATAACTTAATTACTCAATATTTTATTACAAAACAATTAATATTTTTTTAACAAATTTTCTTTCTCCTCGTAAAGTTAGTAGTGTTCAATATACTTTTAATAGTTTAAACGTCGGAAATTTATACCGAGACATGCTGTTGAGTACGTGGTTTTGATTTGTATTTAAAACGCGTAGTCAGCCAGACGATAAGTTTAGTTTTCAAATATAGTAGATTTACTAGTAATTTATCCAAAAATATTTTGTATTTAATTTAGTGTTGCATAACTTAAACTGTTAATTAATAAAATTGTTATTATTAGCAGAGTCTTTATTAGTATACTACTTCTTTAGTTTTTTTTATTTTAGGAATGACTTGTTTTCGATAATTTTTAAGCTAAGTAGCTGTTTATTTTCTACTATAAGATATTTTATAATTAGTTTTATGTTAATTATATACAACTTAGTTTAATTTCTAGTTTTTAGTTAGACTCATTTTAGTATGTTAAATGACGTTTAAAGTTAAAATTGTTTTTTGCTACTTGTTTTTAAAATAAAATTTAAATAATTGACTTTAAGTAAAAACGTGAAAAAGCTTTAGAATTTTTTTCTTTTAGAACTATTAAGTTATGATTACTTATATTTTAACTAGTTTAATAATTAAAATTATTATAATTAAATCTTAATGAAAGTCAAAAAATGTTAAAAGTTTTTTGAGACAGGTTTGTTTATTTATCTTAAAAACCTAAAAAAAAACTAATAATTATTCATTTTATTTTAGTAACTAACATGTTAAATTTCTGAATAAGCATTACGCGTTGTTTGAGTAAATGTATTTAACCGGTTTAAGCCATAAAAGTACACCAACTTAAAATGCTTATTTTCGTACAACTAAATTACACATTAATAACAATATTAGATTATAAAAGGTTACGCTAGTAATTTTATTAGTAAGCAAACAGTTTAAAACATCTAATTATTTTATCTATATAATCGCATAAATTTAGAAAACTTTATGTCATAGAAAGTTGCAATAAACGTTTGAATCCTTTCTTTCTATTGTCTTTTATGTTTTAATCAAGATATTCAACTAAAATATTTTTTATAAATTATTATTTTTATTCAATAACGTATATTAATCAACTTGCATTTAGTAAAGTTTTAGTGATAAGGAAACATCTAGTCAACAAATTAAACCTACTTTAAAAAGTAGTATTAGAAACTTTAGATTTTCTAAAAAATAAATATATGAAATGACTACATATACACATTTTTCACATAAAAATTTTTTTTTCCCACTTTTTATAACAAAAAAAAACTATTCATTGTATTTATGTATAAACAACAAATGGTTCAAAGGTCAGGCTATAAAAGGCTAAACAGGCTGATTCGATAAATCTTCTTAAACATGACAAATTTACATAAAGTTTTATGTATTTAAAACAAAATTGTAGATTTTTTCGAATTTGTCTAAAAATTAAGTGATTTTAATCGAAGAGCCCATAAGAAGCCCTGATCGCTTTTGTTTGCGTTTAAAGTTTTTTCGTAGTTTTTAAAATTAGCTTTAACAAGTTAAAAACCTTTTTGTTTTGTTTTTTGTATGGACATTGAACTTTAACTATTACATCTATTAACTCTTATATCATAGTAACTGAATACTTAGTACCAGTCTAAATAAAACGACAGTAAGTTAAGTTTAATTAAAAAAAAAACAAAGTAGAACAATTACATGAAAAAGGTTTCAATATTTAAAGTTTAATTATGGTACTTAGTATATTCGTGGTACATTTATTTAACTAAACTAAAAATTTTAGATTTTAAATTAGTGTAAATTTAGTTCCATTTTTTTATATTCTACCATTATTTGTAAATTTAAGTATATTACAAAAAGTTTACAAACAACTAGTTACAAAAAATGTGCACTAATTTTTTAAAAACCAACTATGTTTTAAAATTCTATGTAATACAAGAATGTAAAAATTTAAATCAATTTATTAATAAAACAATTATTACGTCTTACTTAAAAAAAAAACCACAAACAATATGCATACTATTATTATACATATCTTATATATTAATATAGATATACCTGTGTCAACAATTAAGAAAGTTTGTACAGCCTATTACGGCTTAATAAATTTAAATTATCATTAAAAAAATTAAATGCTTTGTTATTTTGATACCTTATTTATGCCTTTTTACAGCCAAGGAACAAAAAAGAAATGAATATTAATGATAATTTTCTGAATTATATAAACTTTTAAAAGAAACATTTATAAATTAAAAACAAACAAAATTTTTATAATTAATTATGTAATTTTTTTGTTACTTAACAGTTATAAATTAAAATTCATGCTTAAAAATAAATTGTATGGTATTTATATTGTTACTGTTTATTGTAAATCTAACAAGTTGAATATTTTATTTTTAAAATAATCGTATTCATTTTAGTAGTTTGAAACATTTTTTTTATGTCTAATTTTATAATACACATATATCAGTATTTAAATAATTAAAGCTTTCTGGAATATCTTTGAAAAAAAATTATGTCTTAGATAACTGTTTATTTAGTCGTTTCAATAACTAAAATTAGATAAGCATCAAAAACTATATAGAGTAATAGAAATTACATAGTTGTTTTTTTAATGTTTTGCTGAGCAACGTATTTTTTTTAACCTATTTTTGTGAAATACATTACAATTTAGTTTTAACCTAATGTTATAAGATATGAATTATGGTACTTATAATTTGTCAGTAATACTTATCTTAACTAAATCCTACCTTATTTGATTAATATCTTATTAGTACTAGATTCTATTTATACTACTTTATATAAATTAGACAAGACAGTTTTGGTAATGTATCTTTAGTACAAAAGTACCAAAATTTAAAAAAAAAAGACTAAATCTTTATTTTTAAACTATATTTTACTTTAAAACTTTAAAAAACTTATTACCAAAATTAAACTTAATGATAAACAGTTGTTTTGCAGTTTACTATAAAGCAATTAAAGAACTGTCAAAACTTTAAATCTATTTCAAAAGACTTAAAACAATTAACTAAAGCTAAAATAAACTATTAAATATGTAAATTTGCCAATTACTTACTGAATATTTAATTTTATTTAAGCAAATAATATCTAAGCAATTAAACACCAGTTTAAATATCTAAACTTTATATGTAAACAATACTTACAATTATATAGTTCAACGTTTAAATAGAAAGTACTTTAGTAGTTCGTTTTTTAAGCTATACAAACGCAAACTAACTATATAAAAGTTGTTTATTACACTTCTTAGATCAGTATAAAAAGTGCGTACTTAACTCAACGATTTCAAACAAAAAATTTACACTTAAAATGTCAAAACAATTTTTTCTTGATATTCTTATTATTTTTAATTTTACTTAACTGCGAAACTTATTTTATTTAACGGTATTAATGTTATATATTTTAACACAGTACAGAAAGTACATAAGTAATAAATTGTAAAGAATATCTTTGTTTTTTTAGAGTGTCGTGTTTCTTTTCTTTTATGTGTTAAATAAATTGTTTGCTTACTACAAAAAAGTTTATATGTGATATTATTTCAACTATATATACCTTAGTTGAATTTTAAGTTACAAACAACATATCTACATTATGCCTTTATTTTTTAGAAGCTTTATTTTTTCTACATTATGTAAAAAATTCTTTAGATAAATACTGAAAACATATCTAAATTTTTTAATATTTTTAGCATTAGTATAGTTATACCATATTCAACCGGTTTAGGTTGTACAAACTAAGGAATCTATAATTTAGCATATTTGTTTGTTCAAAAGTTAATTAATACTTAAAAACTACAAGCCAGTATTGCAGTATTATTGTTAACACGTCAGCAATAATTATGTAATTTAACTGTTTTACGCTAATAAAAAATTAATCTTAAAATAAATCTCTTTAAATAAAAAAAATTAAATTCTCTTTAAGAGTAAATATGTTGTTTAATGTGTTAAAGCTATATAAGTTACAATTAAAACAATGAAGAAAAATTAAATTTAATTTGATTTATTAGCTTAAAATTCTCGAAGATTTATTTCAGATTAATTATGGTGAGAAGCTTGTATTTACTTTAAAAAAAAAATAATTTATTAAGTCTAAACGTTCTACATAACATTTATGTATAAACTTTTTAAGTGTCTTATCAAGTCAAATATATAAAAAGAATAGTGTTACTGACTTCAAAAAACTGATTGAAAAAGTGAAAATATTAACGTAATATTGCTAAAACAGCGAATAGTAAAAAATAATTCGTTATTATAATCAAATTATAATTTAAAATTTGAAAATATGTGTCTTCTTTTGTGCAGCCTAAACCGGCTGGCTTTATTATCATCTAAACTATATTACTCAAATTAAGTTTATAACCCTTTATTTTAATTTAACATTTAATTAAAAGCTGCTTAAATTATTCAATTTAATTGAGTTAATAAAGCTAATACTCATTAAATTATTACAGTAATATTGCACTGCAATTATACAAGCTTTTTTAAGAACCTGAGACAACAATCAATATGTTTAAGAGTTTAAACATAGTTGTTACTAAGTCTATAACTTCAGCTAAACATTGATGCATTGTTTTGAATTATATTTTTAGCCAATTAAGGCCGTACAAACTTAAATGTAATGTATTCATACCGTTTTACTAAATCCATACAATTTAATCAATATTACTTTCTTAAGTATTGCAGTAGTTAGTCTATACGTAAGCAATCAAATTATAATAATTTATTTGTGAATATTTAAAATTACATAAAAAAATTTAAAAGAAAAAATGTTAAAATAAAAAGGCATTTGATAATATTTCAATTTATATGTTATCGAAAAAAACTATAGGCAGACTTTTAGATTTCTTTTAGATCATGAATAAATAAACATCTTAATAAATTTAATCAGACTCAAACTAACATTACACTTTTTGTTATTTAAAAATAAACACACAATAACCTTAGTACGTTCTTTTCTCGTTTGTTACAGTAATCGTCATAAATAAAGTACAATAATAAAATAAACAGTTATCTATACAAAATATTCTTGCCTTGTAATTTTAATTTTGCAGGTATAGGTCGTATAAACTCATTATCCATAAAGAAAACATTTAAAAAATAGTTAAACTATTTAAAAAGGCAATTTTATTTATTTTAAAAAAAAATTAAAAATCTATTTTGTGTAAGTGTTACCGTTTCTACAAAATATATTGAAAGCAAACAAAATTATGAGGAATGAAAGTACTAATCTACTAAATAGTTCCAAAATTATTAATTTACTACAGAGGTCATAAAAATACAAAATATTTTAATTACTGACATAAATAAAATTTATAATTATTTTAGGAGTTTATTAATAAGTTTAAAAATATTTGTTTTATATAAAAGGCGACAACTAAGTACACAAAAAAAATAATTTAATTTATAAAGTACAACCAAAAAGATGATTTTCCAAAAAAAACTAAAAAAAAGAGAAAAAAAATATCTATAAGTCGTATTACTACATTAGCCTTAAAAGTAAATTTTTGTTTATTTTTATTTCATTCTAATAGTTTTTTTTAAATACTACCACAATAAATAAAGTAAAAAGTTCTTAAAACTATAATTTAAAGACGTCAATAATTGTTACAGAAAATATTCCTAACAGAGTAAATATACAAACTATACACAATTATATTAAAAAGTTTAATTAAAAAAGTTATTTCATTTAGGTTACAAAATTAGTTTGTTTTTAGTTATACAATGTTGTTAAATTTACGTAATAGTTAAAGTGTTCCACTCGTTTTTAACCGTATAAAAAGTAAATATATCTAAAGTTCTTTATCACGTCATAAGTTTAATTTAAAACAGTTGAAACAGGCTTAACCAACACAAATTTAATTCTATTATTAGGCTATATTTAAAAGCTATGTTTAAATTAGTCTAATATTAGGCTGAACAACTTCTAATACTTCTATTATATCAGATACATAATTTTATGCATTTTTATGCCCGTTACTAAGATTTTTAACAAATATGCTAGAACATTTTTTAAGTTAGTAATGATACTAAAATAGGTACCTATAGGTTGTTCAATAACAGAAAAAAAAAGTCATTTAAATCTTATAGAAGTTAAAAACTAAATGATACAAATATCAGTTATTTCTTTCTAAATACTTAAAAAAATTGTTTTATCAATTTGGAACAAGTACAAGTTGAGTAAATGTTTAAAATTTTTTAGCGGCATTTGTGAATAAAATCAAAATTTATACAAATTTTTAAATAATTTAAGTATAAATTACTTAGTTTTACTTAATTAAAACTGATTTTTTTTTCTTTATCCTTTCAGTGTATACATAAGCCACTTCTTCCATCAAAAAGATATGATTTGAATTTAAGTCAACTCGATTAACAAAAATCAGTAAAAAGTAAACTATTCTTTAAAGTTTAACTTATCTAAAGTAAAGATTGCAAAATAATAAATAACTCTTTTCAAAATTTATTTCAATGCGTAAATTTCATAGATATTGATTTTACTTTAAGCATTATAAAAACAAAGACGTTATTCAAAAAAAAAAGACACGAGTTTTAGATTACTAAGCAAATAAATACAGTCTTGTTATTTTATCACACATGTTCTTATTACTTTATGCTAAAAAAGTTTATGAAATTTATTAACTTAGTAAAAAATAGTTAAAATTGTTAAGCTATTTATTATAACTTATTTAGCTAGGTTGATTTATTATTTTTATATTAAAGTCATTTATTTTGTCTGCTAGTTATAAATAAATAAGTATTTCTTTATATATACAATAGAAACTAAACTTAATCATATTACTTTAAAAGTTTTTTTAAGTAGAAAGCTATAAGAATTAGTTTTGAAAATTTTCTGTGAACAATACTAATTCAAAGGTCGTGACCAAATATTGCACGTAAAAACACAAATAGTAATAGTTTCGGTTTTACTATACAATCACATAATTAAATACATATCAATCTTTTATTACGGAAAATGATTTTAAATGCATATTAGGATTGAAATTTGCAACAATCGAAAGTTTTTAAAAAAGTATAAATTTAAATAAAAATAAGTGTTGTTTTTAAATCAAAATAGTTAAACTGAAGAGTCTGCATAAATAGCTGTTGCACAAAAATTACTAAAAGCCTTTAAGTCTCTGTTGTTAGTAAACAAAAGTTATAACCTGTTTTTTTTTTTTTTTTTTTGACAGAAATATAAAACTAAAGATTTTATTCAAAACACACTTAAGACATTATTTAAAATATATAATTAACAATAGCATACAAAGACAATAATTTAGTACACTTTCAAAGCTTAAAATATTTAGGTAAATTTAGTTTAAAAAAGGATCTATTAATTTTTATTAAGTTATTTTCTTAACTTATATAAGTATAAAAACATTAAAATAATGTTTTTGTACCATTAACTGATGTGTAATTTATCATTTTACGTAAAAACTAATAAAATTTTTGAAATGTTATAGGCTGTATTTTATTTAAATGTCAAAATTAAAGATTTATATTATTTATTCTAATTTAATTTTAAAAATATTGATTATAATAAAACAAGTTAAAATGATTTTAGAACTTAAAATAAGAACTGACCAATTGGCTATCAACTAATATGATGATTTTTTAAATGTAGTAGTAATTACACTTAGTCTAATCTTTCTTAATTAATGAAAACTGAAAAAATCAAAAGTAAAAATAGCATTTTATAGTTAAAAAAATAAAATCACAACAGATTTTTTCAAAATTATAAGTATATAAATTATTATTTATTGAACTATACATCTAAACAGTTAATAGTTTTCACAGTCTACAATAGCTTGTTATCTATATTCTATGGATTTATATAATTTAAACATTTTGAAGCATAGTAAGTTTTTATTAAACATGGTAAAAATTTAACTTAGTAAAACTATAAAAAACAATAACAGTAAGTTTTAGTTAATTCAAATTACTTTTTAAGTTTTGGGATGGATTTTATTTTTAGATGCTTTGAAATTAAATAATAAATTAAAAAAAAACATTTTACTCGTTACTAACATTTAAATAGTATAATTTTAACTTAGATGTATCGATAAAATTAAATGACATTACTATTAACAAAAAAGTAAAGTTACACAGTTTTCTTCATCGTAAAACTTTTAGATTTCATAAAGCCACAAACTATTATTTCTATTATTTTTAAAATAAAATTTATAAAAAAACTCAGTTCCACAAATATAAATATGGTATTTCAGCTTAAAATGTTTGAATAAAACAGCTCAGTTAAAATCAATGATGTTTTAAAGTGACAACTTAAACTAAGAAAAGTTTTGTTAATACATTGACATTTTCAGCTAGTTTAGACTGTACAAACTTAAAGTTTAATAAGAAATTGATAACTTTTTAATGTGAATAAATAAGTGAAATTAAATTAATTAAAAGGATTCAAAGTGTTACGTTAGTAAGTTTATTACGTTTCAATATGTAAAAAGTATTTTTTTTATTGTTCTATATAAAAATTCATGAAAAACTTCAATGTTAATATTTCTATAAAATAAATTCTTTGTTATTAAAATTAATTAAAATAATTTTACCTTACATACAACTTAAATGTTTAAAAAGCAAAAATTTAATCAAACAAGGACTAAATGTTTTGTTGTCAAGATATAAAATATGCTTTTTAACTTTTTAATGAACATGTATATTCTAGTATTTTTAACTTTATTACATGAACAAAAAGATTTGTTTAAAGAATTTAGTAAATACCTCAGTTTTTTCCGAAGCGAAACAATAAAAATATGAAACTTTATTTAAATCTTTGATATAATTTAAATATTACGTCATAACAAACTGACCATTAAACTTATACTGATCTTTTTTTCTATTATTAAATTATAGTGATTATAAAATCCACTTTTAGGTAATGTATTTTATTTTTCTACAGCCTAAACCGGCTAAATTTATAACTAAAAACATAGCACAACAATTAGATAGATATTGAATTATAAAGTTTAATCCCCTAAATTTATGAAACGGTCCACCTTTAAAAATCCTGATATTTAATAAAGCAATATTCACAAACGTATCGGGTGCTAAAATTTGCAGCTAAATGAATTATACTATATGTTAAGTTTGTATTCTTCTTCTTATTAAAAGAAACTTTGGAGAACATAGATATGTGTGTATGTTCTACAAAGTATGAGAGAACCAGTTTAGTATAAATTGTAGCTGAAAAAACATTTAGGTATTTAAAGTAATAAATAGCGAAACTTAACATATAATCAAAAGAAGTGTCTGAAAAGCAACAATTTTCTTTTAAACCTACCTTTGTTAAACACATTACGATTTAGTTTTAAGGTAGTGGTATAAGGTATGTATTGTAGTACCTATTATTTTTTTTATTACTCATCTTAATTTAATCGTATATTTTTTTATTAATATTTTTTTAATACTAGATCCTATTTGATACTACTTTATATAAATTAGACAAAAAGGTTACAACAATGTAAATATTGAACAAAAGAACCACAAAACCACATTAGAAAATTTCCATTTTGAAAGTATAACTTACTTTTAAACTTTTTTAAATCATTTGGCAAAAATGCAACTTATTAATAAACCAAGTTGTAGTGCAATTAACCGTTAAACAATTAAAGAACTGTCAACTATTTAAATCTACTTCAAAAGACTTTAAACAATTTAATATAGCTTAAACATTAACTTTAATCAAGCAATAAACTGTAAAAGACTTAATAAATTATTTAACATGTAAATCTAGCTCGAATGTTTAAGAAATTTAACACCAATTTAAATATCTAAATTTATATATAAACAACACTTACGATTATAAATTAAAACGTCTAATTAGAAGTATTTTAGTAGTTCTTCTTCCAGCTACTCAAAATACACTAACTACACACATAAAAATGTGTTTAATACGCTTTTTCGATCAGTATTTAAAGTGCGTATATAAGTTTATGATCTCAAACAAATTAGTTTACACATGAAATATCACAGCAATTTTTTTTTAGTTATTAATGCTTTTTAATTCAGTTAAATTGCAAAACTTAATTTATTTAGTGATACTAACTTTATGTTTTCAATACGAGTAGAAAATGTACAGAGGTTTTCATAATACAGAAGTTTTTTATTTATTGTTTAGAAAGTGCCGTTTTTTATCTTTTATGTGTTAAGCGACCGTTTTATTACTTTAAAAAATTTTGTTAGTGAAATTATTTCAACGATATAAGCCTTAATAAAATTTTAAGTTAACAAATTAAAAGCAAAATAATCTATTGTAGGACTTATAATTGAAACTAATTTATGCTACATTATGTTAAAATAAAACATCATATAAAAACGGAAAACATTTCTCAGTTTATTTTATCTTTTAGTACTAGTATACTTATCGCATAAACAACTGGTTTCAGTTATACAAACTAACGATTTCATAATAGTGGATATGTTTAGTTTAAAAGTTATATTATATAAAAAATTATTATTCAGTATGCAGTATCATTATTAAGACGTCATCAACCATAATATGATGAAAATTTTTATACTAATTAAAGTTAATCTTGAAGTTAATCTACTGTTAATAAACTACAATTATAGCACAAAAGTCAATTTCTACTTCAATTGGTGTAAGCTGTAAAACTTTCAACAGATACAATAAAAAAATTAAAAATTGTTTTTATTTTATTAGAATTTATTGAAATCTTTTAAATTTGTTTAATTTTTAGTTTATTTTAGTTTTTATGATTAAAGCAGATTTTAATAAGTTTGTTTATTACATCAAGTTTTATTTTTCGCGATGAAGTTTAAGAAGACATAAAAAATATAAAATCAAATTTGAAAAGACTTTATAGTATTTTGAAATTTGGAAAACGATAAGGTTTCGTTCATATGTTGCTTAATATATAATTTGTAATTATTTCAAATTCCTCTTTTGAATAAAAAAAATGATACCACTTAAAAACTAACTACACTAAAATTTAGCTTTATTTGTTATTGTCTGTTAAAACAAATGATAAGCTTATATTAAAGTAAACCTCTACATATAATAAATGATAGCTTAATATTAAACCACTATATAAATACATTAAGAAGATATATTAGTCTAAGAATTCAAACTAGTTTATAGTATTTTCTAAAATCTATACATAGAAATAAGTTTACTAAGTATTTAAAAAAACAAGAGTGTTTTAAAGAATTTTTCAGAAAACAATTAAGCTATAGCTAACAATTACACATGTTAATGAATAATATTTATCAAAGTAGTATAGTTAATAAAATTATCTCTAAACAGTTAATAAAACATACAAAAATAAAGCTTAATGAGCCTAATTATATCATTATGATGGATAGGCAATAGGTTTAATTTGTCACTTAATAAATTAGATGTGTGAGTATAATATAAATCTAGCACTCGTGTTTTTAAATTTGTAAGCCTAAACCGGCTGAATTAATAATCATAATTATAAAACCTTTTATATAAATACTAATAAATAAAAGTTCAAATTAAATAAAAATGGCTAAAGAATTGAACATTTTTATAAAATTGTTTTAAGAAAAGCTTTATTATTTTTACAAGTTTTATTATTATAGTGTCAATATTTTGAGTTCTTAAAGTAAATCATTAAACTCATAATTTTTTTTACATTTGGTTAGTACTATAAAAAAACTCATCAACTTATTAGTATGAATATGAGTTTAATCATCATAAAAAATTATATTTCATCAATTTCAAACGCTGTTTTCTAAGCATATTGGTAAAAGTTGTTTTAATTTCTCACAAAAAAGGTAATAAACATGTTGAATATTTTTATTCTTTTTTAAATGAGTTTATTTCATTTTAAGAAAAAGTAAATAGTTTAGTTAGTTTTTTATATGAATTTAATGCATTTTTTCAATATTTGCTAAAGCTGTCTATTTCATTTGCAAAGTTGTAACAAGTTGATTTTGTATTTATATAAACTAGGGTTTCCAAAAAGTAAACTTAAACATTTTTTTTCGCTTTACTTTGTGCAATTCTTAATTACTTCTTACGAGCAAATGGGAAAAACAAGAAGTGATAATCAAATATAGATTCTAAAGCTGAAATAAATTTAAGAATGGTATTGTTTATTGAACGAAAACAGAGACGTTTAAAAAGTTTTTTCTATTGACTTCGTGAACAAAGGAACCTTTCGGTTATCGATTCGTACACCAAATGCTTACAAAATTTCTTATGAGCTGTTAAACATATTTTTATCGTCTATTTATTTAATCTTTTAGTAATAAAAAATCAATTAAATGAAATAAAAATATATATATATATAAACAAAGTATCACAAATTTTTGTGTGTACAAATATACTTGAAACTTCTATAATAACATATGAACTAAAACAAATATCTATCAATATTACTTAACTTATAAAACAAGATAACCAATACTAAAAGTAAACATTTGTACTAATAGCAAATAATAATATTTGAATGATAGGTTACAATTTTTTTAGAGGGAACAATATAGTACGCTAAAATATTTCTACATAAAATTTTATCTATAATTTGTACTAAAAGTATAACTTTTGTTGTTCATATTAATAGGTAAAATCTTTTTATACTTAAATAGATAAATAAACTATTTTGTGTTTTTTTTATTAATTTTAAAGAAGTGAGTTCTACCATATCTGAATTAAACTGTTATTAATGAAAATATAAAAATAATTACTAAAACATTTACGTACTTAATAAAAAAAAACAATAATAAAGAATAATAACAATAACAACAACAAATTTTCTTTAACTTCAAAATATACTTTTTGATGTCTTGAATACTTGTCTCAGTCTAAAATTGTGATAATAAAAAGCAAACAGTATTTGGAAACATAAAGTAAAATATTTTTTTTTATTTCGTTAGAAAAAGAGATTTTTAAACATAAGTTTGCTTAAGAAATTTATCTCAGCTTACTATTAAATACTTGAAATTTCTGTTAAAGTATAAACATCTATGACTAATTATTTTATATTGGCATGCTACAAAAAAACAAAATAAAACATTTTAAGTATTCTGAACTTAATTCAAAATAGTAATCTTAAAAAATAATCTAAACAATAACCAGATAAATAATGTTTGACTTTGAAAACATGTTTAAATAGCTTTAAAATTTAATGTCAACTGTAAAAAACATTACTTTGTTCTACTACTTTGTGTTGTTCTAACTTAGTTTGAATATTCTTTTGCCACCTACCCCAAGCAAAGTGTTTGTAAAAATCTAATATTTTACATAACTATAATTGTCAATTACCATGTCGATTTTAATTGTAGACAATATATAAACATGTAACATATCTCGAATACATCATAATTTGATACACTTGAAGAACTTTTGGAATTTGAAGGATTTAGTAAAGTGATCAACCATTTTTATTAATTAGATTCCAGCCAAATACAAACTTTTTTTAAATTAAGAATCCTACAGGATCAGGACCCCGATTAAAAATTAGTATTCAGTCGGATCCGAAACTGAAAAGGTACTATTCAGCTGGTTCTGGTAAATCATTAGTTCGAAATGCTCTGTTCGCCAAAGACAAACATTTTTGAATCTGGCCCGTTGATTAAAATGTTGCCCACTTGTACACTAAAGTCATTATGACCAACCAGCAAACGGTTGAACTAATAATGGACTAAATTCTACTTAAATATAAAAATGAAAGTTGCATTGTATTCATATAGTTTGTACAGCCTAAATCTGCTGACTTAGTATTTTTTAAATATTTTAAAATAGCAAAAATTATTAAGAATCATAAATGAATACGAAATATTCCTTAGTTTTTATAAATATTTTTTTTACTTTAGTGTTAATTGTTTATAAGTTATTTAGCCCGTTTAGGTTATACAAACTAAGCTATTGTCTACAGCGCATTGATAAAAAATTGTTTGTAAATTTATTTTTTTAATATGCAAATACACGGTGCAGTTTTATAAATAATACGTCAGCAATCATTGTACAATAACTTTTTTTTACTGCAACGTATTAAAAAAACAAATTTTGAAGTAAATATAATACAAATAAGATAAGTTTTATTGCTATAAAAGAACGTGATTTTCTGACTAGCTTACCTTAAATAAGGTTTTAAATACTTATATTTTTAAAAACTGCTTTTTAAATAATTATCTTGCATAAAAGTTAGATTGAGTACCAGAACAAATTAATTTCTAACTTTGCTGGTTTAGGTTCAACAAGTTAGAAAACTAGCTGTTTTATTTTTTAAAAGTTGATATTATTACAAGGTAATGAATATATAAGGTAGAGTTATCAATAATTAATATTTAGTCAGCGTTTAACATTTTTATTTAAAATCAATTGCGTTGTAGTAGTTTAAACTTGGCCAACAGTCGTTATCCCATTTTTTTTTAATTTATTAAATATTAGTTTATAATGGCTGTTTAATTAATAGTTTCAACAAGTTTTATTTTGAATTGATAGCTCTGATAATAAAAAGCAAATGAACCTTATGTAAATAAGAAAATATATTTGTAGATTGACGACCGGTTTTGTGGTTATGACTGGCTGACAAGTTTCAATTATTTCAGGTCCATTCTACCGATAGCTTGTGATCTTATGATTTAATGGTTGTATTTGATAACTTGTCTTGCGGCAATAGAAGGTCCAAGCCAGCAAGGCTCTGTTAGAAATTTAACGGTTTTTTTCCTACAACGAATGCCAAAAAGTCGTTTAAATCAATTTTAAATTATAATACTAAGTATTTAACTTATATAATGGTCTTAATAAAGTATTATATTTTTAGTCTATGAACGATGACAAAACTTAAACAAACTGTAAAAATTAGTTTTAGTCCTGGGTTATACATTTTTTTATCTTAAATTACGTTCTCAACAAAACTAAAGTTTGAAAATCTGTTGAAAAGAAAATAAAGAAAAAAAATAATCAAAAACTATTTCGGTTTCAAAATCTAAAACAAAAAAAATAGTGTTGTTAAACAAGAAATTTACTAGGTATTTTTTTTAAGCTTGTTTGGTTTAGAACAGCTAAAACATTTATTAGTTTTATAGGCTAGCATTCACCATTGTAGTTTTAATCATGTTAAAATTTATATATATTTCAATGTTTAAAATAACGCAAAAGGTTTTAAACAAATTTAATATTCACATCTTATTCAGGTTCATTTAATTTTTACCGTGTATAATTTTAGTTGATGTATCACAGTTCGATATTTTATATTTTTATCGCTTTTTGTTGATATATCAGACTAGTTTTAGTCTGTAAAAATACTTGCTTGTTCACTCAGTTATTCTAGTAATTCATTATCTACTTAATTTATGAAAAAATGTTAAAAAGGTTGTTGTATTAAAAGCTTAATGACGTCAGTATTGAAATATGAAATTGATTCAACACTATCTTTAAATTATACATTTTGAGATGTAAAAGTAACTACTTTAAACTTTTAAGTTAAGCAATGTTGTTATTAGGTGCATATAAATTTTCTATATAATTTATTTACTATTTATTATAGTTTTTTTTATATCTATTTTTGTTTTATTATTTGTTAGTTAAAAATATTATATAAACTGATTTGTTTGGTTTTAGATGCTTAACGAGGGTTTTTATATAAAAAGGATTCATATATATATACTAAAAATATATTTCTCGGTAAAAATTTAACAAGTTTATAATTTGTCTGTTTACAAGTGGCTAGTTTAAGTTTGGTCAACAGCGTTCGTATTCAAATTAAATGCTGAATTTGCACTAACTTACTGTAAAAAAATGTGGAAACAACTCAAACGTGTTTAGTTTAAAAATAATTATTTTGTTAGCAGTTCTATATTTCAAGTTTTGTTGAAAAACTCATTTAACTCTAGTTTTGATTTTTTAGAGGTTACAGCTCAGATATAAAAGTAAATGCTTTATTAGGATAAGCTATGTTATTTTGTTTGTTCTTGTTTAATTTTTTTGTAGAAATAATAACTGTTCTAAAAAATAATAATTATCTATACATTGATAATCAATAGAATTTAATTTGTTTTAGTTTCAAAACCTAGATTACTTTTGTCTAAAGCGAAAGTCGTATAAAATCAATACAGATTTTTTAAAACTTATAATTTAAAAAAACGTTTAAATATTATAAACATTACTTATTAAACCATTATAATACTTTATAAATATAAATACTAGTTATACCAGATATAACGAACTTTTAGTACAAATATTTTTTCAATTTGCTAAGACTTTTTGTAAAACTAGTTGTTTGATTTGACTTGATGAGTGTCAAAATATTTGTACTTAAAAAATTAAAACATGATTATGCTACTTTAGTTACAAACAGCTTAACTTTTTTAATTTTAGAACTAAAACATAACAAAAAAGCCTACATAGACATAAATTAGTTTTACAACTTCTTGTTAGAACATAAAAAATTTAAAAATTATATATATATTTACAAAACAAAGAAACTTTGCCTAAACAAGATTGTGCATAAATTGTATTTAATTCTTAGCAAAATTCAATAAATCTTGAAGTCATACTTTCAAACTTAGCCAATTTAGGCTGTACAAATTTTTAACGAAAAACTCTGAGAATTTTTAACCAATAACCAATAAATCTATCCTTAAACAGCAGTTTCTTAAATCACTATGAAATTATTGTGACGTAAATAAATTTTATTTTTCTTTGATAGTTTCATTTAGTAATTTCAGCTGAAAATGTCTTGTTTTTATTTTTTTTTTTACTTTTTGACATGGCAAGTCTATTAAAGTAGAGTATTTAAACGAGTTAAATCAATAGAAAATAATAGTTTTTCGAGATTTTTAATCCTTTTAGTGTGAGTTTTTAATCACAATAATCCTTACATAACACCTTTCTTTTTGACTTTTATTCTAAATTTCATAGTACCTATTATATGTTTTAAAGTATGATTTAGCGTGCTACAGTTTATCTTTTTGCAAAACAATTAGAATTTTGTCAATTACACATCAAGAGCTGAACCCGACCAGCTTGTAAGTAACACCAACGGATCAACTTGAATGGCCTCAGCCGGCTAAGCTTATTGTCGATTTCACAAGCTTCATCTCATATTTATAGATACCAAAATATAGACGTTTTAAAAATTTTGACTAAACAAGAACAACTGGATTTTAAAAACTAAAAAATCAACATTCATCACCGTTTGTTAACAAATATCAATATTTCTTTCGTCATTACATATTTACAGTTTAGATAAATTATTTTAATACAGATATTAGCTGAATTTAAAAAAATGATTTTTTTTACAATATATAAATCTATTGTAACTTTTCTTCGCAAATCGTAAAAATCTGAAGAATAAATCTTATTAACCCTGTATTTAAAATCAACTAAATTATTAATGCTTCAAATTATTATCAACGTGAACGATGGTTCAGTGATCTGTTTAGACTGTGCAAATTTAACGGTAGACATTTAAAATTCAATGTAAAAGTACATTTTAGTCCAATTATTTTTTATAAGAGTTCAAGTTTGAGAACAATATTATTGTTAAGAAATTAAACGTACTTTATAAAACATGATATTAGAAGATTAAGGTTTTCTCTAAAATTTGTATATAATGTGGACACTTTCACCATTGTTTCACAACAAAAAAGAGATCCTTCTAACGTCATCATAGTAAAACAGCAAAATATTTAACTGTTTGCCTATATAAATTTTCTTCAAATAATTATAAAAAAGTCGAATTCTTTTTGTTTAGTTTGTACAGCCTAAAGCGGCTGATTTTTTCATAATATCAATTATTAAAATATTATTTATTGAACTTGATAATAAATAAAATTATCATTTTCTAACAGAAGTAAATTGACAACGTATACTGACTTTTCACGAAAAATTAGAGACCTTTCTAACATCATTGTAATTAAGTGGTAAACGATTCAAATAGTTTAGTATTTAAATTCTGTTCTTTTACGTGATAAATGTTTTATTCGGTATTTTTACTTAAGCGGCTGTTTTGGTATTAATCTAAAAGAATGAAGTTTAAATTAAGTTTTTAAATTTATAATTTTAGAAGCTGCTTGAGATATAAGCTTTAAGTTGATTTAATTAAACATACTTTTTAAGTGCCACGTTGCAATAAGCAATTTTAATTTTTAACTTGTACTATATATTATACATTTTTAAATACAGTAAAAAAATATAAAAACTACCTAGTCAAAACTTGATGTTAGTAAAAGACCATGTTGTGTATTCGAAAATTTTTGAGTATACAATTTATTTATCTTTTATGAAAACAGTAGTTCTTTTGGTAGAATAAAAAAAGCTTTATTTTAGAACTTTTTATAGAATTATAATGTATAAAAGATTTATAACTAAAGTAGATTATTCCTTTAATTTAAACCAAGCATAATTTGTAAAATATGTTAGATTAATTGACATTTTCAATGAAGTTATTATAATACACAACTATTCTTTATAACTAAAAAAAGTTTTTTTCTAAAAGTAAGTTGACTTTTTAATATTAAATATAAATTGTTATAAGTATTATTAATCGAAAAATACAAAACATTTAATATATCTGCTGACCTACGATTAACGTAACAAAATAAACAATTAACTAATAACATTTAGTGACATCATCAAAAGAAAAAAACAAACGTTCAGTTAAATTAGTTTTTAGTATATTTCATATACCTTGTTTGTCTTAATATGTCGATCTTTTACGTTCAAACTGGCTAGTTTTGTATTCAAAAGTAGTGTTGAATAAGACCTTTTTTTATTATTGTGAAACTAATATAAAATTTGAAGTTTTTATAATAAAAATCATAAAGATTTCTTAACTCTACTTATCTTATTAGAACACAATATATTTTTAAGTGTTTTAGTTGGTCACTAACAATACGTAGGGATAAAAATGTACTAATTATAATGTAAAATATTAAAATTTATGAAAAAATCAGCCGGTTATAGCTGTAAAAAAAATTAAATAAAAATTCAGATAAAACTAAAAAAGTCATCGAAAATTTTTGTTTTATTGTGTAATATAAAATTTGTGGTAACAATTTTTTGGTCGTAAATTTAGAATTTAAAAGTGTACTTTTCTCTAACTAAGTTATTTTAATTAATATGGTTTTTTATCGTCAGAGACACTTTAGATAAAGCAAAGAAAACTTTAATTCAATACGAGTTTGTTTATTCTAAGAATTTTCTAGTTTTGAAGTTTTATATACTTATTAAACTATTTATTAGACACTGGATGACTTAAAATTAACTTTTTATATCTTATTTAACAACCTTTATTCTAACTATTTAGTAACTAATTAGAGTTTTTCATGAAAGATTTAGAATACGGTAGATATTTAAAATATTTTACAAACTTGAAAAAAAAAATTATTAAAGAATATTTAAAACTTACTGTATTCTTCGGACGTTATAATTAATTGATCGCAACATGTAGAATAAGCCGTATTGTATAAATTTAAATAACAATTCATTTAATACAGCTGAACCGCAATCCAATTTTAACAGCCTAAACTAGCTGAGTTGTTTTTTAAATAATATTTCAAAAAAGTCGAAAACATGACTTTACTATAATCTTTAAATTTTGTTAGTTTAATAAACATACAACTTTAAGATATTTTTTTTACTGTATATATTTTGCTGTTGTATTTTTTCTTTTTTTTTAATAACTTTTATTACTTGTCAATATCTAGTGAGTTCGGTGAATATTATAATTATAAATTCTTAAAGAATATTAAAAATTTTATAACCTTAGTACTGCAAAATAAAAGACTAGTTTTCAAAAAATAGTTTCGTATATATTTCGATTATTTTGTATTATATTAGATATGCACAAACTCAGAAACTGATATACTAATTATCAAACTAAAATGTTTTATATTTAAAATAATTACAGTTTTATGTGTATAAAGTTAAAAAAAAAAGTGTACAAATTTTAAATTTACTAATTTCTAAATGTAGTATTTGAAAAAAACGTTTAATAACAACTTTGTATTATTTAAATGTGTTTAAGTAGAAAAACTATTAAAATCAAAAAATGTTTATAATTGAATACGAAATATTTCTTAGTTTTTGTAAATTACATTTTCAATTTTCATAGTAAATTATTTGTTATTTATTTAGCCTATTTAGCCTATACAAATTAAAATGAGGTTTATATTGCATCGGAATTAAAATAATAGTAAATTTAGACTTAAGTATGTAAGTTTATGATGCAGCATTTTTATTTATACGTCAGCATTCATTATATATATTAACGTTTTTGACTTAAAGATATTAAACAAGTATACTTTAAAGTAATTAAAATGTAGGAGAGAAAAATTATATTTCTATAAAAGATGAGATTTATATAAAATTCTTAAATCGGTCAAGGACACAGTCAATTTTTTACTTTTGATTTTTTTTTCTCATCAATAGTTACTAAAAACTAAACAATAGTCTAATAATCTACAAGTTTACTGCATACTTTAATCATAACGCTTTCAGACTATTGACTTAGGGCAAATTATTACAAGAAAATATAAGCCTTTTTATAGATAATAGAAAACATATAAAACCAACAACTGTACAACAACCATTATTTTTATTAGGATAGTTTTACTTAGAATAATTTTTGTTTCAGAATATTTTTTTATGGTTTGTTTATATTAGGGTTTTCCAAAATCATTTACTAAATCGCCCCCTTTTCAGAAATTTGAAAAAAAATCGTCCCCCATGATTTTATAAAGTTTTTTTTTTCTTGAATACGCACTTATGAGCCAAAAACGTTTTATTCGAAATGTATCTTAGTCTGGAACTTCTTTGCACGCACTTTTGGGCTGCGTTCATAGTAATATACAGGGCTTGAAAAAATAACTTTTCTATTTTATTTATTTTCTAATAAGACCAGTAAAGTGTACTAAAATATTTTAATATTAAAAAAGACCTTTGTATCTGTAATCAATTCTGTTTAAATATGAATTATTTTGAAACTAATTAAACCTATAGGTTAGTTGTTGACAACTTTTGTAGTCACAAGTTATTTTTACTAATCTAAATCAACTAAAATTGAAGACTTTTACAGAAAATAATGTCTGCAATTAAAGTTTAATCTAATGTGAAGGATGAGATTCATGACTGCGTGCAAGTTTTTCTATATCTGACTCTAAAACAGTCAAATAAAAAAAGTCTGAGAAAGTTTCCTGTAAGTCAACGTTTACCTTAAAAGGATCTGATTCGAAGGAATCCATAATCCACTTCGGGACATTTAATTTAAAACCATCATTAAACCGTTTATCAACATCACATCAAGCTGTTCCAGATAAGATGAAAATACTTCTACTTCACCTTCACTTGTTTAAAGTTATAAGTTTTCCAAACTTGCAAACTATGAAAACTGATTATTTTTGAATTTTTTTCTTTACAGTTCAAGTTGGTTTCTGAAACTGGTTATCTTAATTTTACTTTTACAAGATTTAAGTTTTTACCTTGTAAAGTTGTGTTCAGATTGGTGATCTTACAATATAAGTCTGACATGTAGGCAATGTCTAATTTTCTTTTAACAAGATTGTGTGCTAATACCTTATTCTTTTCAAAAAAAAAATAAATAACTGAATTAAGAACTGCCAAAAACTTTCTAAACAGTTTCCTTTTGATAACCATTTCTATATGTATACATTATCAACTTATCAAAAATCTTATCATTGTCATTACACAGCTGTTTAAACAGACTACTTTGTAAAGCATGCCTTTTTATTTTGATGACTGCTTTTATCACAAAGTTTAATAAGTAATTTTAACGGATGCTCAAATTTTTAGAAACTAAATGTTGGTTATGTATATCGCAATGGTTAGTAAATATATGAGGGTTTAACTCTTTGTAATATGTGCTTAATTTGCGATACTTTCCTATTATAGACGGAGTGTAATCTGTTGCAATTCAAATAATATGTTTTAAAAGTATTTTATTTACTTCAAATATTTTTTAATTTTTCAAAAACAAACCTTCCTGTGCTATGCGTTTCAAATATTTAAGAGAACGCTAGTTCTCCGTATGTTGTATCATTAACTATTAAACGCACGCAAACAAGAAAAATGTATTTATTTTCCGGTAAAGTGGACTCGTCAACCTGTATTGAAAAAAAAAAATCACTGCACATCACTCGAACTAACTTTTGTTCAACACATTCTGACATTTTATTTATACATTTTTTCACAGTGTTGTTGCTTAAAGGAATAGAACGTAAAACACTACTGGTATTTTTTTTTCATCAATTGTGTGAGGCAGTCCTTATTTAGCAACTATGAGAGACATATAATAAGAAGCTAATTGCCCATTTTCAATACTTAATGTAAATTTCTTAAATATTTTTGTGATTTTGCACTGTTTTGTTTTCTCATCTCGACGTTTTTAAAAAACTCTATATTCTTATCTACTTTTTTGGAATGAAATCTATACTTTACGTAAACAAAATGGACTTTTTTTCGTTAAATTTTTACCTCAGGATCAAATATTTAATGGCAAGCTAAATGGCAAGATAAAGATTAGTAAAATAACAAGATAGAAAGTAAAAAACTTTCTGACTGCCAAAATTGAAAAATCGCCCCCCATTTGCCCCTTTACTAATATTCGCCCCCGACTTACAAAAATCGCCCCCAGGGGCGCGATATTGCCCACTTTGGGAAACCCTGGTTTATAAGATAATATGTTAACTTTAAAAAGAATAATTCAGAAAAATAGTTTGCTGTTAAAACTATTTAGTTAAACTTTTTATTACAAAAAAAATACTTATATTTTAGTTAGGTTTTGTTTCAAAAAAGTTATTCTTGTTTATCGATAATACTATTTAATTAAGATAAAAAGTTTGTAAGATAAAGTTTTTTATTAATGTAGGTGATTTAATTACATTAAGTATTGTTTAATAAACCACCACTGTTTGGGAAAAGAACTTTTATCTTTATTTCACCGATAGCTATTTATTAACCATAACTTACATCAAACAGTTCCTTATTAAGATTACTTTTAATTTCAGTTTATATCGGTTAAGTTATGTTTTTGTATTTATTTTTTTTGGATTTACTTTTGCACACAAAAATAGTAGTATAATGTAAAAAATCTTCTACATTTGGTTTTATACACAGTTTTCAATTACTACGTAATAATATATTTTTCACTTTTATTTACTTAGTTGCATGAGTCTTCTTAAGTTTCTTAGTTTATCATAAGTTCACTAAGGTCGGACTGTTGTCTGAAAGGGTTATGAGCTAGAGTATGCAATAAACTGGTAGAAATTTTAAACCATTGTTTGAATCTTTGAAATTACTTAAAAAAATATTTATTAAATACTTTCGTTTTTAAAATAACTCTTTAAATAATTATCTTGCATAAAAGTTAGATTGTGTACCAGAACAAATTGATTTCTAACTTTGCTGGTTTAGGTTCAACAAGTTAGAAAACTAGCTGTTTTATTATTTTTACAATTCATATTATTACAAGTTATTGAATTTTTAAGGCAGAGTTATCATTACTACGTCAGCACTTATTGTTTTACTTTAAAACCTTTGGATAAACTGCTTTAAACTTAGTTAATAATCTTTTTTTCTTTGCTGTTTAATAAATAATAGTTTATAATGGCGCTTAAAATATTAGTTTCAAGAACTTTTATTTTGATTTGATAGCATTGATAGTGACAAAAGAATGAAACTCATGTAAAATAAGAAAAAAATATTTGTAGATAACCAAAATTTTTCGTCTATGACTGGCTGACTAGTTTAAATAAAAAGTGGCCATAGCTTGTGAAATGATGATTGAAGCATTTGATAGATTGAGCTTGTCTCACGGCATAAGAAGTCCGAGCCAGCAAAGCTCTGTAAGAAATTTTTCTGATGTGTTCTCATACAACGAATGCAAAAAATTGTTTAAAATAATCTTAAAATAATAATATTAAGTTTTTAGCCTATAGAATGAGGTTATAAAAAATCTTATTTTTAGTTTATGAATGATAAAAAAACTTAAACATACTGTGTAATTATGTTTTTGACCCACTATGTCTTTTTTCAGTAAATCTAGTTTCTCTCACAACATATTTTTATACACTTTTTCGGACATATAACAATAAATATCATAAAATAAACAATAACACTAAACTTTTTTAAAATTATTAAAAAAAAAAAAGAAAAAAAGTAATCAAATACTATTTCTATCACAAAATCGAAAAAAAAAATCGTGTAGTTACGCAAAATATTAAACAGTTCTATTTCTTAAGTTTATTTGGTCTATACCTGCTAACATAATTTTTAAAATAAAAATATTTTTAAATAATAAATTTTAATATTATTCGCTATCGTATTTTTAACCATGCTAATATGTAGTTTGTATAGTTTGTATATAAAATGTTGTTTGATCGCGCACTGAGCTTTAAATAAGCTAATATTATCATCTTTTTCAGATTCAACCAATTTTTACCGTCTATAGTTTGTGGAGATGTACGGCTCTTAGATATTTTATTTTTTTATCGCTTTTTATTAAAATGTCAGACTTGTTTTAGTCTGTAAAAATCTACTTAATTTTTAAAAATAGATAAAAATGGTTGTTGTATTAAAGCTTAAAGACGTAAGTATTAAAACATTAAACTGTTTCAGGTCTATCTCTAAATTATAAGTTTTCTTATGTAAAAGTAATTACATACTTCAAACCTTTAAGTTAAGCCATGCTATTTTTTAGGTGTATATAAATTTTCTATATAATTTGTCATATGTTTCATATTAATTTATATTTATAATAATTATATTAGTTTTGTTACATATTTTTGACTTATTATTTGCTAGTTTAATTTAGTATAAAATTTAGTATTAGCTATTTCCTTTTGTATCAGTAGCTTAATAAGGTTCGTTATATAAGAAAAATAAATTTATAAACTTAAAAGTTTTATCTAAGCACTTTAAATTTTTAATAAATTTATATCTTGTCTGTTTAAAAACGGTTAGTTTAAGTTTAACAATAGTATTCGCACTGAAATTAGATATATAAATACCACTAGTTTACAATTAAAAACAAGCAGTTTAAAAAATTCAAAAGTATTTAATTTAATTAGCTTACCTTAACTTACAAACTTAGATAATAGCTCACCGAACTTTTAGCATTTGTACTTTCAATGGAGAAGATAAGCTTTTCTAATACACTATCGAACCTTAATAACGATAGAGTTTTGTACAATATTAAACATGTAGCTAATAAATTTATTGAAGTTTAGTTTTAAATAGATTTTTTTATTCGTCATGTAAGTGACAAGTATTTCTAGAAGTATGATAAAAAAAAATCATGTGTTTATAAATTCAGCCGGTTTAGGCTGTACAAATTTCGTTGGTGTTCCAGAATTATTTATTGATAATAACTAGTAAATTTATGTTAACATTTAGTTCTTATATAAGATAAAAATTTTAGTGACGTCAATAATAATATGTTTTTTTGTCAATTTTGATTAAAACATCAGCAAAAACGATGTATAAAAAAGAAATTAGTACTGATTTTTGCATTTATGAATAAAATACAAACGGTATTATGGCTACTTTATAACGCATTGACTATACTTTAAAATTCATATTCACATTTATTTAAAATTGTTTTTAGATTTTCGATACTTTAATATTTTATTTTACTTCAAGTTTAAATACTACAGCACATACAAACTTTTTTTTTTTCAATTCTCTAAAGGTTTTACATCTCATGTTAAGCTTAATTAAGTCGAAATAAAATATTTGTTCTTCTTATGTTTAGGAATGTTAAAGTTCAGTTATATTCATTTATGATTTTTTAATTTATTTCACCTGCAAAGTTTAGTTTCAGAATTAATGTCTGGACTAGGTTTAAAAACAATCGTTTAATAAAACAAAAAAAATAATTTTAATCAAAGTTTAAAGGTTCCTTAGTAATTTTATACTTTACAAATATTATTTATCGTATGCTCTCGTATTATTAGTTCAAAGGTTTTGTTATCCTATCATTTTTAACTTTAAACTAGTATCAAAACAAAAGTAAACTATTAATAATTATTAAATTTTTTTAGAACAAAAACAACAACTTAGTTCTAGGGTTAACTTGTATTTTTTTAAGTTTATGTGAACAACGTGTAAAGACTTGTTTTTTCATGTTCAAAATCCGTAAATTTTTTTATATTAATTTACTCTTATTGTCATTTTAGGAAAAATACATTAGTACATTAGTAGTAGATAGAAAGTTGCTGTGGGTAAAAATCATGAGAAAAAAGGACTTTTAATACATTTAAAATACTTATGCAAAACTTACTTACCACACAACCACATAGGCAAGCTACTGCTACAAACATTCTTTAACACTTATAGTATATGTGTGATGCACTGTTTGTCCTTTTCAAAAACACTATTATTTTATTTAAACTGTTATATACTAAATATACACTTTTTTATTAAAATAATTTAGTTTAATAAATGAGATAAAATTAAACATAAAATAATAATTTTATTTCACTTTAGAATTGTATCTTAAATATAAAACAATTATATAAAATAATCGATTAAACTAATAAACTTCATTCAGCGTTCTGGAAGTTTCTACTAGTAATGTACCGGACTCACTATCCGGGTCCGGATCCGGCCGGATAATGCCATTTTTGTCTGATATCCGGATCATGCCGGATCTTGATATGAAAAAAAAGTCCAGATCCGGTTCCGGCCAGATCCAATTTTGAAAAAAAAGTCAGGATCCGGTTCCGGCAGAATCCTATTTTGAAAAAAAAGTCCGGATTCGGGTCCAGCCGGATCCTAACAGAGATCCAGCCTATTCGGATTTAGTTAGTAATAAAGAGCATACAAAAAAGTACTTTTTCAAAACCAAACACTTTGTAAATTAATTAGAGTCATTTTCGTCAGTTGAAATTAAACACCTACCATGATTGGCTCATTTTGAACACGTGACTAATTTACATTTTTTTACATTTAAACTATGAAATAAACATCTAAGAAATACAACTCTTACCCTATGTTGTAAAGTTAAAAACTTTACTACTAAATTGTTAGGCTAGTTTAAAGATTTTTTTTAAAAACTCATGCTAGTTTTCTTTTAGATTTTGAATGAGTTTAAGTTTATCCAGTTTTCAATATTTTGTGATTTTCTAGTTAATTTTGTTCCAGAACTTGATTTTAATTGATTTTAGATTGGTAAGGCTATAGGGGGGGTCCGCCTTGATATTTACAAGTTGATCTTATTTAATAGATTTTAATCTTCGCTACCAGATATTGTTTCTGTGATGTGATTTGTCTTTCTATCAATTTTCATTATACTAAATTTAAAGTTATTCTTAGTTTTTTTTTTAGCTTTTATAGAAATAAAATTTTGAAACTGCAAATGTAAGCTCTACTTTTTATGTGAAAACTAGTGATGAACCGGACTCACTATCTGGTTCCGGATTCGGCCGGATATTGCCATTTTTGTCTGATATCCGGATCAGGCCTGATTTTGATATGAAAAAAAAAGTCCGGATCCTGGTCCGGTACATCACTAGTTTCTACAGCCTAAACCAGCTGTATATTCAAGTATGATTATTTTCCTATTATATTTTTTTTCATATATTTTCATTTAACTGAATTTTCAAAGGTTTATTAAACTGTTTTAGGTAGTTCAAAATAACAAAAATGTACTATTTATAAGGTTTGTAATTATTTGTAATGAATTAGTGTAGTTTGATAAATGAGATAAAGTAAACAATAAAAAAGTTTTACTTTAATAACTAAAATTGGTTATAGCCGACGTCATAGGAATATACAACTTGTAGAAAAAACGTTATTTAAAATATGTTTCTAAAGTAATACAATGTTCGTTGAAAGTTTGTACAGCCTAATCCGGATGAACATCTAAATATACTTTATATATTTTATTGACACTAAACTAAACAAGTTTACATAAAACAAGTAACTTATCTAACACAATGTCAAGTCATACTAAAAATGTTTTCATATAATTAATCAGTCATAAATATAATAATATTTATTTTGTTTAGTTTATAACTGGTTTTATTTACAAGTTTGTTTAAAAGTGCTGCATATTAAGATATGTAAATTATATGACACAATCAAACATTCTTTTTTAACACGTCACATATTTAATTGTTTTATTTGTATGTGTGTAAAATGTAGGTTTATACAACAAGTACATTTATAGTAAGTAAATTATAAGTTAACAAATTATTTACTATGATCCACAAATGTACAAAGAGTTTTACTAAATTTTATGACTAATGAATTGACATCAAAGAATCGAACAAAAGAGACTGTGTCTTTTAAGTTAATAAGTGCAAATGTTAAAAATTTCTCTTGATTAAATAAATCCGAAATAAATAGTTATATGGTATTGATAAAAAATTAAAACAAAATTTCAAATTTCTAATGTCAAACAAAATACAGTTACAAAGAAATAGCATTTAAATTTATTCTTATAATATTGAATTTCCTGATAAAAATCATTAGTAAAATCAATACACAATTTGGTATAAATTTCGTAGTTTCTAAAAATTAATTGTACTAACATTGAGTGGAATCAGTACACCAGAATAGCTGTACTAACTAGGAAGACGAAAACTGCTTCATTTTGATGAACATTAGATGATCTTATGATTTAAATGTCAATTAAAGGTTTGTGGGTTATAAGTAAAGTTTAAGTGACATTAGCAAAATTCTACACTGATAATAATTTTTTTTTCAAAATACCTATTATAAATAAAAAAACTATCTAAATAAGTTTTTTAATTGAAATATTGCTAAGAAAATCATGGTATTAATCATTTTAATCAATCTTTTGTAATATATAAAATATAATTTAAAATGTTTTATACTTTAGAACAAACACATGTTTCACTTTATTACTCTTTGCTCTTTGTACTATTAATGTATCTGTAGAACTTATACCACTAAAATCTCAAATTAACTTTTTTTAATGCTTACATAGTTTGTGAATAAGGCTTGTTACCATTAAATTCTGTTCTTATTTAAACGTTTAGTAACTTTTAAAAGTACATACAAAGTAGTAATATACTAAATAAGTATAATTAAGCTGATAAATACTATGAAGCATAACGATATTAACAAAACAAAATCATTTGTTTAGATATATTGTAGTTTAATTATGTATTTTTCACTATAAGCTGTAAAATCTACAACCAAGAAGTTTATTTAATGATTTTTTATGGTAATTATAATTTTGTTACACAGGTTTTATAAAACTAACTATAAACCCAAAGTAAAATTTTGCAAAAAACTTCTCAGTTCACTTAAAATATTTGTTTTTAATCTAAATATCTTACAACTAAATCAACTGGTTTAGATTGTACAAACTGACACACTAATATTGCACTTACTATAAACATTAAGAACTTATTTGAAATGTTATGTGAATATTGTTGATGCAGAATTGTTTTAAATACGTCGACAAAAAAAAACTTTGTAAATTTTAATTATCTTATAAAAAATCATTCTTAAAATAATTATGATCAAATAAATAAAATTATGCTGTCAAAAAAATTCATTATTCAGTTAAGCTTGCTTAGGTTTTAAAAGTTAAAAAATTTTGTGTATCGTTTTATTCAATAAAAAAATTGATTTCGACACATTAATAAATGTATAAAATAGCCTAATTGTTTTAAGACTACAGTATTTATGTTTGTTTAGATTAAAAGTTTTCATCTCAATTTAGTAGCTAAAACTTATTATAATGTGATTGATTAAGTTTTTTCTCTTACTAGTAATTAAACCTTCAAAAAACTGTTATGACGTTAATGCCAAACACTGATTGTTTTAATTTATTAGCTTTAAAATTGAGAAATAAACGAACAACATGTAAAATAGGCAAATCGTTAGTAGGTTAAACGACTGTAGATTTTTCGGTTCTGCCAACATGACTATTTTCAACAATTACAAACGATTAGTCTCAGTCTACTAAAACATTTGTGATGGTCAAATCATTTATTGGTTTTAGCTCGTAGGCTTTGGTTGTGTAGACTTAAATTAATGTTTTCTTAAAAACTAAAATATATAAAACTTGAAATCATACAACCAAAAAAATATACGCTCTTCATTTTTTTATTTGATAAGTCATAATATAAATACATTATGATTGTAACGTATTTAGTCATATTAATATAACAATGTATGTTTTAACTTATGACTAATAACATTATTACGATACCATTGTAACATGCTGTGTTGATATGTTTAGTAGTTATTACATGACATTCATGCAATTTTCTCATGAAAATTCAGATTCCGATAGTTCAAATTCTTATGAAAACACTATTAACTTATATATCAAAAATTAATATTTGATTGAAGAATTATAAAAGTACGTATGTAGGTGTAATTATTATGCACGAGCAATTTTTTTCTTTAAAATTTTTTTTTAATAGTTTTTAGATAGTAAAAATTATTAAAAGATACTACATTTAAAAACTTGTTTAGCTATATCTTTAAAAATATTTAAAACTTTTTACGAAACGAAAAAATGGTTTTTAGATATTAATAAAACATAGATTCATATTTTATACTTTTTAGTATATACTTTACTTTTTGAGTTGTAGTCCTTTAATTTTTTTATAGAATTTGAGTTGGCCAAACTAAAACAGTCGTGCATCCTTTAGTCTCACGAAAAAAATTTAGAAATTCAACAATGTTAATTCGTTGTTAAAATCTTAATGTTTAATAACATAAATAATTAAAGTACAAAGCAAATGTAAAAAATATAAAGCACTAGAAATATTACAATAAATTGTATACTTAACTCGTAAATGATTGCATAAACTATTATTGTAAAACACAATTCTACCTGTTAAACTTACGAGGAATACCAAATATTTCCTCCTAAGTTTTTTAGTCTGACCAAAAGTTGCTAAATTAATTATTAATTAAAAAACATTTACTATTGATGTTTACATCTTACTAAAATGTATTATCTATATATTCTCAATATTGTGTAATTACATTTTTTTCTTTTTTTTTTTAACGACAAAGAATAACGCTCAAAATATCTAGTCCTAAGACCTTGTGCACGAAAAACCTTTCGGTTATCGAGTCGCACACCACGATTAACTTTTAACGTCTTGTCCAGGACATACACAAAATATTTATATTACATGATATCAATGTTTAGTATTTTTTTAAGATATTACCAACTAACCCATTTTAAACCTTTAGCTTTTTGTATTAAATTCGTAAAAGTTTAAGTTATTACAATAAATTACTTTACCGGTTTAGTCTGTAAAAATACGTTTTCTTAGAACAAAATAAGGCTTGCGAGTGTCTACATATTATATATAAGTATTCTATAAATGTTGTTGTTTTAAGAACCTTGTGATGTCAGTATAAACTAATTTTATTTTTCGAGACTCTTAAATAACATTTTTTCTAAAAATTTGATTTTTATTCAAATAATCTAAATTATGTTTGTGACACTGTTTACATCAAGTACAAATAAGATGATTTTTTTTTTGTTTAAAGTAATGTGTAAAAACATTTTATTTTGGAGAGCAATTTTAAAATGGTAATAGCAACGATATAAAAGTAAATATTGTTGTTTTAAAATGAGCTATATTTCTTTAGCGCTTTTATTTATATTAATAAACACTATTTTCAGCCGGAAAAACTTATATACATTGAATCAACAAAAACTTGATAAGTTTAGCTATATGCAAAATGACTTTTTTCTAATAAGAAAATTGAAAAACAACAAAAAAATCATTAGACAAAAAAGTTTAATATATTTAAATGTCATAAACACTACTTACTTTATTTTAATAATACTTTAGTAATAGACTTTTTAACCAACAAAATTTTGACTTTTTCATTAGACATTGTTTTAACTAAAATATTCAAACGTTTTAGGCCGTATAAATTCAACCCAAGTTGAAATTTTTGACACATTAATGATAGACAAACAGAGTTGCTAGAGTGTAATTGTAAATACTTCACTAAGTATTTACTTAAGTACGTAGTTATTTTACTTTTTTTTGTTCTTTTGTTTTGTTGATAATTTCATGAGTTTATTTTTTTAAAGTAAAAATAATTCTCCTTATACGTTTTGGTATTTTTTTAATTAGTTTTGTTTTCAACAATAATTCCAGTTATAAGAAAACTCAAACCGGTTTTAATCTTTATAAATATGAAATACTTCGGCAAAAAAAATCTTTTTCAGGCTTGTATATCTAGTATTAATATTTGAATAAGTGAAACACTTTTAATTTAAAATATAAACAAACACAGATAAATAAAATTAGATGTTTTCTGATCATATAAAACTAGTTATTATCTTTTTAACTTACAAAGTTTTATTGATAAAATGTTTGATAGAAGCTAAATAACTTTGTTTTTATTTATAAATCTAAAGTTTTTCTTATCTTTTACATATGTAAAACTTAATTAAATGAGTTTTCATAACAGTATCGAAAACAAAATTTCTACAGAAAAAGAACAATATAAAACTTCAAAGACCAAAAGTTTATAATGACAAATTTACATTAAAAATTTCGTTAAATATATTTTATTAATTAATCAATTGGACTGTACTGACTACAGTACAATTAAAATTGTATGTAGTAGTATAGTAATAAACATTTAAAATTATGGTAATAAATAAAAAAGTTAATTAAAATTTTCTTAAACATAAGCACTTATGAATCACACTAAATACTAAAATTGACAAAGTTAAAAAATTAACTAATTCGTCGAGTTACCGTGTTAACAAAATGTTATCATTAGAAATAAAATTGAAAAAAAAATCACCTTAACAACTTTGTTTTCTTTTAAAAACTTAAGTTAAAAAAATGGTAATGGTGCTTTAATGGGCTAAACCCTTTAATTACCTTTTTACTCTTATTCATAGTTATCAAAATGTAAAAGTTAGAATTGTAAATTATGTAGAAAAACTATTATGTTAAAAACAACATTCTATATTGTTTGTTAATGAATCTTAATACTTTACTTCACAGTTTGTGTGATAATTCAAATATACTTAAAAATTAAATGAGATATTTCAAATTGAATTTAGAACTAATGATCTATAAATGTTACACAAATCGTGATACTTCTTCCACAAATCGAAGAAAACTAAAGCAACATTTGGTAGTACTGTTGTCACAATTAACTAATGTAAAAAATTCTAACAATTATTTATTAAACAAATTTAAATGTTTATTAACTATGATCATAATTTAAACATTCAGCCTGTTTAGCATAAAAATTTTGAGTTCCTTAAAACTTATAACAACAATTAAAGCTTAGTATTTGTTATATTATAAATATAAGGTAGGGGTGGGCAACGTTTTTCAATCAACGGGCCGGATCCGGAAATATTTAGTCTTTTGCGGGTCGGAGCATTTTGAATTAGTTATTCACCAGTTCCAGTGTCCGTATCCAGTCGAATAATGACTTATTAAATCCGAATCCGACTAGATACTAATTTAAGTCGAGATCCGGATCTGGTCGGATTTTAATTAAAATATAAGCTTCGGTGCCGGCCGGAATTTAGTTATACTGATACAGTCAATTACTTTTTTGAATTCTAAAAATTCACAAATCTTTCTTAAGTCTGACAACTTAAGATATATATTGTTACATGTCAGATGTTAAAACAATGTCTATGAATATAATTGACATTGTAATTGACAAAGGTACGTATGTAAAACATCGTACTTAAAACACTTTGCTTGGGGTAATTTGACAAAACGATATTCCAACTAAGTTAGAACAACACAAAGTATTAGGACGAAATGGTATAGTTGTTAGAACACATTAATTTACAAAGTCACTTTTTAGCATCTTTTTTAAGTCAAATTCTTACAGTTTTGATTTGTAAAAATATAATGCAAAGTTTTATAAAGATTTTATAATATTGACCCTTCGCTGGTCTGTCACTTCGCTGGCGGGCCGGATCCCATTAAAGTTTAAAAAACGGTTGGGCGCCGGTCATTTTCACTCTGCGGGCCGGATCCGGCCCGCGGGCCGTACGTTGCCCATCCCTAATATAAGGTAACATTTTCAAAACAATTATAGAGTTTAACTATCTCATTCTTAGTTTTTTTTTTCAAGTTTTTATACTATTATTGTTTAAACTTACTTTACATGTTTTTACTGTAAACAAACAAGAGACCGTAAATTAATTAGTGAAAAAATTTAACTAAATAAACGGATAAAACTTATTAGACTAAAGTAACTAAAGCAGTGACCAAATATCTGTTTCTAGCATTAAAGTTTTATTCTTTAAGTAAGAGTTTAAAAAAAAAGAAACAAATAGTTATTTTTCAAAACTCTAAAGAGTTTTCTTTAAAATAATCGCTATTTTTAAGTTAAAAGGAAATTACTAAATAGTTTGACATTGCACATATTCAATTCAATAACTTATTACTTATTAATACTTAATAAATCTACAGGTGTTGGTTTAAACTTTTTGATATAATTTTTGAAAATATTTATGTTAGTAAAAAGCCTATACAACATTAAATGTATTTACACTAGGACAAGGGTCGACAGTCTTGTATCAGTTGTCAGCCATTTTTTCTATACAAATTTGATCGCCTCATTGTATAAAAAAATCATTGCTGGCTTTATTTGTTTTAAAACTTTTTTAGTAATCAACCTAAAATTACTAACTTAAATTAAAAATGTGTGAAGATAAGCAGTAATAAAGCTTTAGTTATAAGTATCTCTAACATTAATGCCTATTTGTAAGGTTTTAAAACAAAAAATCATTATTAGTTGTTTTAAAAAGTAGTTTTTAAGCAGAAAAGTAACTTGTAGGCCGAGGGGTTTAAAAGTGTACTAAACTTTTGTACTTTATACACTGCATAAATGAAAAGTAATTAGTTAGATTACTCTAAATTAAGAAAGTTTAAAATGCATTGTTAATATCAAAACGTTAGTACTAATTATAAAATAAAATTTTCAAAATTAATTTGGTAGTTTAAAAACACAATCTTACACTCGCCTTTACTACGGAAAAAAAACAAGAACTTTATAAAAAGCTAACAAAAAGTTTCTGAAGTAATAATAACATCTTAGTAATTTTACTTTTACTGGTAAGTTTTTACAAAAAATAAATAGTTTACTTTATTTCGAGTCTAAGAAAAGTTTTTGTTAAAATTTTTGTAATCTATTCTAAATTTTTTTTTATTATTATTCAACCTTTTCAAGTTGTACAAATTCAAGTTAATACTTCTATGATATTTTTCAATTATTCAGCTAATTTATAATAAAAAACTTTTATGTTAGTGTTGCATTACTATTATAAATACGTCATTAATCATAATATATAATATTTTATTTTATATTTGTTTTTAAAAAATGTTTAGTCAGCAATGTTTTATAAAACAGATGAAGTATTTAATTATAAAAGTTTATTATTACCTTAATCGCTTTGAAAGTTTAAATTGAAAAAAATTCTCAGTTCATTTAATTTAATCTATTCATAAAAGAAAATTTTTATTACTAATATTAGCGGTTCAAGTTGTGCTAACTCAATATTGAACTTTTTAAACTAGTTACTAAAGTTTAAAAAAAGTTGCAGAAAATTACTTACTTTGTTTAGGAATATATTTGTCGTTCATAATAGTAGCTTTACTACTTAAACAACTGGTAAATGACGAACTAAATGTCCTTTGTCTAACAAACTTTTCACTTGAACAGTTAATTTACACAGCAATATAAAAGGTTACAAATTTCAATAAATCAATTTTTACAAAATATCGTTTTTCACGAAGTTATTTTAAACTAAGTTTACAGTTTTAAACTGTCTGTTCTGCTTTGTAAGTATTAGTACTTATTCAACTGGTTTAGGTTATACAAGCTAAATGAACTTAGTGTATAATATCATGACTTGAGAAATAAATTCATACTAGAGTATATAATTCCATAAAGCAGTACTATTTCAACGAAAATTATGATTAACAGCATTTAGTATTAATTATGTAAAATAAATATATTTTAAAAATGACTAATTTTAAATAATATAAAATTTTTTATCAGAAAAAGCTAGTATTTGAATGAACTTGTTTAAACTTTATTAAAAAAAAACTGACTGAATCTTTTATCTTAAATGTACAGCTGTTATTATAGTTAGAACAACAGTGAGTCGTTTTTGAAAGTGTTTTATGTGTTTTTATGATTATAAACAAATCAAAATTATAAACATCTTGATATTAAAATAAAACGTGACAAAAAAAAAAGTAAAAATAAAACATTTATACTAAGACACTGTCATTAGAAAATTAAATTCTTTGACTATCTCTGAAATTTTTAATAAAAGTATACAATTATACAAAGTTTAAAAGTGTACTAGGTATTGTCTCTAAGGTTTTTTGTTGCTTAAATCAGCCAAATACATCTTATTATAATGCACTCACAACTAAAAATATTTAGTATTTTAGAGTATACAAGTTATCAAGTTAAATGTTCAATCTTTTATATCAGCGCAAAAATGTTTCAATAAAGTCGATGAAATAATCACATATTATTAAAATTTTACTAAGTGTGGTATTTTATTGTTTTTATATACGTTTGTTTTTAAATTCGAAATGTAATGCTTGTATTGTTTAATACTTATATATCAGACGTTCTAGTCTGTAAAAATACATGTTTAAACATTACACAAAGCCTGTTAGTTTCTATTCAATTTAAAAAAAATTAATAAAATATTTCTAGTTTTTATTGCTTCATGACGTCAGTGCTGACATTAAAAAAATTATTTGTTCTTATATCGTTTCAAAAGTAAAGGCTAATTAACACTACATAAGTATTTCTAATTAAAATGCAATTAGAAATTAATAAAAATTAGTAACAACTTATAACACAATTTAATAAAACAACGACACAGTATAATCAAATATTTAACTTTTTAATAACATTAATATTAATATATTTGATTTATTTATGATTATACTTATTTTTAAACATAACGTGTTTTCTTTTTATTACCAATTTTGGTTTTTTTAAGCAATCAGTTTCTATAAAAATAAAATTATTCATAATAACGCAATACAGTTTTAAAATAAAAAAAACATTGAACCTTAATATGTGTTATACTAAATAGTATTACAGCTTATTATAAATTCGAACTATTATATCAGACAGCCCCGTTATCAAACCACAAGTTTCTAAAGTATCTATTAATTTTAGTTTTTTTAATAAAAATATTTAGATCTTAAAACTTTATGACGTAATTACTGATAAAAAAAAATATTTTAACTAACTCAAGTTCTGCGTTCATTCAAAACACTTATTTTTTAATCAGACAAGTTCTTAATTACTTATTCAACTTAATAAAGTTGTACAAACAGAAAATCAGCGATTAAGTATGTTATATAATCATTCAGTTTATATAAACTCAATTATACAAGATCATGTTGCAATATTAGTGTCAGTACGTCATAAATCATACTACAACGTAAAATTTTGACTTAAATATGATATTATATTTAATTATAATTTCATTCATTTAAATAAAAGCAAGTTATGTTGTTTTAAGGGCAAATAGTTTAATGAGCCGGCTAAAAAACAAAAAACAAAGCTCTAGAAACAAAAAATGATGATGTACAATATATCTCAAAAAAAAAATTTCATTGAAAATTTATGACCTAACTTTTATTTTTATCTTTTTTTTCTTTTACTTGCATCAAAACAATACTAAAGTAAATTTACTTCAAATTATATCAAGATTTTTAATCAAATATTCATAACAAAGAGGATATACTTAAATTCAACAATTTTCTCGAATTTTTTTTTAATTTTTACCATAATACAAATAAGACATGAATATTTTTCTAACTATCATTATGCTGGTATCTGACACCATAAAAGTGTAACCACAGCAGTTAAAATCAAGAAGTTTTTAATTTATTTATTTATGTAATTAATTTTAGAAAATATTCATGAACTTACTTTAGTATCCTGAACCGGCTAAATCTAAATATTTTCATTTAATTTATTATCAAAAAAAATATAGATTTTTAGTATAGCAACTTAGAAATATACATGTTTTTTTATCTTCATGCTTTTAACAAAAATTTTTCTGTAGTTTTAATTTTAGTTTTTTATAATTTTTATAAAATTTTTGCCTAAACTCGAAAAATCATTTAAAAATAAGTTGTAAATATAATATTTTAAAATAAAGTATTTTATTTGTTGTAAAGAAATAAATTAAATCTTTTGAATTGTATACAAACATAAAGTTTAAATTTTCAGAGAGTTTGTTAATAAAATATTTTTAAGCCCAAAACATCGACACATAAACAAAAATACTGTGGTCAAAATGCAAAAATTAATATTTATTTAAGTTCTACTGTGAAAATAGTTTTGCGACGTCGGTTCAGAGCTTCCAATACTTATCAAATAACTTCTACTTATTGTTTATGTTATGTTTGTTCAACTTTGATTTTTTTTACTAGTAACTAGTTTTTTAGTAAAATTATTATTTTTGATTTTTTCAAGAATTTCAAGCCGTTCATCAAAAACAAATGTTTAAATGAAATAAATACATTTATAAAAAGTTCAATTTGTTAACTTTGTAAAAAGTAGGATATCTAGATTCAACTTATTAATCAAAAAACTTTTGATATGTTTAACTTGTTTGAAGCAGTTAAATTTTGTAGGATGTCAGTAGTTACTTTTCATTTATGTGTTTTGTATTCAATAAATATTAAATTTATTTTTAAACGTACTTATTTGTAAAAAGTATCAAACTTATTTAAAAAACTATAAAAAAAAAATTTATCAAAAATAATAAAGCTTTAAAAAATCTATTTCTAGATTTCATAAAACAATGATAAAGGATCTAGCATTGATATTAAATAATTTCAATTTTCAAAACTCATATTATTGTAAAATAAAATTGTACAATAGTTTTTTATCAAATTTAGTAGAGATTATACGGATCCTGAACCATTATAAAACTTTGTATTGTTTAAAGAAATCTAGAAATAAATTTTTTAAAGCTTATTTTTGATAAATTATTTTTTTAATAGTTTATGTTACTGACATCATTATAAAAGGCTCACTAAAGGTGTTGCTGTTTTAGGTATAAAAACAAACACAACTCAGGAGAATAATCATTTTTAAAGCTATTATAGTTAGCTTAAGTTTTATTGTTATAGTGTCAAATAAGATTGCTGAAAATCATTTCAAGTTCATTCAAAAACATGTCTTTAAACCGTTTTAAATTGTACACAATTTGTTTTTGTTATATTTGTAACACGTACATAAAAGTTCAGCTTGAAATTATAAGCTGGCACTTGTCAGGTTACATTTTGAGTTTGCATTAGAAAATAGTTTTGTACAAAGGTTAAATTTCTTTATTATTTAAGTCATATTTTATTTTCTATAGTTTTTTTTTTTTGTGATAATTGCAAAGTGTATAAATTAATCCAGCTGAAAACTTAAAGATCGTTGTGTCTGTGGAAAGTTAAAACCGAATTAAACATTGTAGTAAGTAAAATAATTTAGAAGTAAAAAAACTAGTACTACCAATTTTGTAGACTTATTAAACCGTGAGAACCACTGATTAATAGATTAATTTTGTAATTTTGTTGACTACTAAATTACATAGTATATACACTTTTGTATGAGGTTATTAGTATAAGGATAAATTTTCAATTAGTTTCTATTTTAGCTGAAGTCTTACTAATTTAGAAAGGGCACTTAACTACAAAATAAACAATAAGAGAAAATAGTAAATCGGCTAATTTTGTATTCCAAATTAATACTCTTATACCGTTATGTAAAAACCAGTTTCTAAAATATAAATAACAATTAGTTTTGATAAATTATGCTTATTTAATTAGAACATTGTATGTAATAGATTATATAATGATTTTAAAGTGTTTAAATCATTAATAATAACACTGTAATGAATTACTGCTATACTTCAACTGTTCATTGTTTAAACGTCGAGATCAAGAGAGTATTTAGAACTTAATATGATTGAATGCACGATCCAGACAACAAACGGCCATATTCGTACACTGGTCAAAAGTTTCAAATTAAAAACTGATGCAATGAAACATCAAAAAATGACGATTCTGTTTTTATGTGAGCAGTTAGTCAGTTAATTTTGTGTGAAGCTGGAAACAATAACTTTTATCTTGAACTTATTTGTTAATGTTAATTGTAAGTATTGTTTTGTTTAAAGTCAATATTTCAACTGGTGTTTAATTATTTGAGCTAAATTTACATTTTAAAAAGTTTTTCAATTTTTTTACAGTTTATTGATTCCTAAAAGTTTTATTTAATTTTTAATATTTTTTTTTAATATTTTGATATAAATTTAAATAGCTTTTAGTTTTAACAGATTTTATATTAGTAATTTAAAATTTTAAATATGCTTGTATTCTTGTTGTTCTTTATATAATAGATTCATCACTTAAAACTCTCTTGTCTGATTATATAAAGTAGCCTAAAATAGCATTAAGTATTTAATAGATTAATCCACATATAACTTACAAGTTAGCATTAGCAGTTATAAGTAGTCTAAAGTTGTTATGTCTAACTTTTAAAAATGAGATATTGCATGCAGCGGGTCCTGAATACAAGACTGTTAGAAGGTCTACCCGCCTGCAGGAAAAGTATGAACAAAATGGTCAGGTTGACAATCTACCCAAAGAAAGTCAATTTAACCCAACTGAGGCTTTGGATGTTGGCCAAATAGCATCCACAGCCCACAGCATAAATACACTAAAAAAGTTCTAATAGTAGTATTAATATGTAATACATGTAGAGAATTTCAGCTGATTCAAGGTGTAAAAGTACTTTTGGTCTTTTTGCCATACAAGTTTTATATAAGTTTTGTGTGAATATTGTTACGACGTCAGTATAAAAAATAATTTAGATTAAATTTTAAATATTAATTTTTATTTATTATACATTAAAATTGTTGTTTTTTATATTAACTATAACTTACATTTAACTAGTTTAATAAGTGTTTAAAAAGCACAAGTTGATTTAGAAAAATTTAATTTATAAACTAATTGTACTTTAAAAATAGATTTAGTAAAATTTTAAAGCATACTGATATACTTTAGTTTAATTACATTTAGTATATTTATAAATTCTTAAATTTCTATGAAACTTAACTAAAAGTTTCACTTCGAAAATTTTATAACTATTTCTTATATTAACTTTGTTTACTGTTATTAACTTTGTTTTATCAAGTAAAAATATATTAATTGGATAAAATTGAGATGAACAAAACGCAAACTACGCTTACAACTACTACCATTAATCTTAAAAGCTAGAAATCGAAAAATCTTGGGTAGTTTTCGATTAAAAAAAAGGTAACTTTTATTAAAATTGAATAACATATACTTAGTAAAAATTCTTTTTTTTCACTTTTTCAAAGTAACACAAAGTTTCGTTACTGATATCATTACACAATACATACAAACGTTTTTTGACTAAATTAAGTATACAGAATAACATGCTATATCGACTACTTTTTAAAACTATTCCGATTAGCTAATTTATTTCTACTATGTTTTATTTTTATGGTATTAGAATGTAAGTTCTCTAAAATATTTAGGCATATAAAAACAAAAATTTTTTTGAATATAGTTTCATTTAGGCTCATAAATGGTTTAATACTTTCAATTGTAATACTGGACCACAATGATCACGAAATTTGTTTCAATTTTAATTTAATCAATAATACTACAAGCATAATTAACAATTTTGTATACTTTTAATTATATATGCCACTAATTGTAGTAGTGACCTTAAGAAAGTTAAACAATTTATTAATAGTTTTGGCTATTAATAATTTAAGATCTAACTAAATAACCATTTTAAATTTTACATGATATTTTACATCAAGACTTTTACTTTAAGTTTATAAATTATGTTAATGATTTCATTTAACAGATTAAAATAATTGTAAACTTATTTTAAAGATGATAAAATTCATCTACAAATAACTGGTAAGTTTTAACATATATACTTTTATATAAATTAGTATTATAAAAAGAAACTTATTTAAAAATTTTAAAAACAGTATTATTCTAACTTAAGGAATATTTAAATAAAGTGTTTGAGTATGTTTTAGAAAAATATAAATTTAAAAAAGTGTTTAATTGTTAATTAAGAATGTGAAGGTATACTTCTGAATATTTATAAATTTATTTTTATTATTTAGCTCAGCTGGTTTAAGCTGTGAAATATGTAACAATAACATAAAATTTGTAACTTAAATTTATTATAGTTTTATTAATTTTGTTTTAAGTATTGAGGCTTAAACTTTATGACGTGAGTCGTTACTTACAATATTATATAATAAAACAACTTTATTTTATCTACATAAAAAAACTTTAGTTGCTATAAACAAAAAAAAAAAGTCAAAATTTCGATTATCATCTAATTATATCAACAAATTTGTTTGTTCCAGCGAACTTTTGTATGTAAATAATTAAATACTAGTTTTTACTACAATTTCATACTTTTTCTAAATAGTAGGTTTTGGTTTATTATTAAAAAATTACACATTTTATTTTTTACTTACATCTACATAACTTATAAAAATCTTGTATCATTAAGATACTGTGTTATACTTTAAATCAAAAATCAACGACATAATCAATAACTATTTAATAAATTTATTCAAACTGTATAAAAAATGTCTTGTTTTTTTCGACGTTTAGAAAAAAAAATACGACAAATATTTCTATAACATTGTTTGCACTAAGAGAAATACTACTTTCTTAATATATTAAGTTAAATTTAAATATTTTAAACTTTATTGTATTTACCATCACATTGTTGCTTTGGATCGAATTAAAATTGCATCAAAGACAAGTTTTAAAAATCATATTATTAAAATATATAAAACATGCTTCAGCAGAAAACAGTCTAACTCTAATACTGTATAGAAAAATTTTGCTAAATAGTTTTGCTAATCGGAGTAGCTGTGAATATTCTCCATTTTTTTTAAAAGAGTTAACTGGATTTTGCTTAAGACAATGGTTTTATCAAGTGACAAATCGAGTTTTAAACACTATAATAAAATAAATTAAAATGTTCGCTAAAATAAAATAGTAAGTAAACATTTTTATGTTTTTTTTGTAATTATCAGTAAGTTTTAAGGGAGACTAAAAAAACTAAATCAAAATAATACAATAACATTTATATATATAGGTTTGAAATAATTTACACTAAATTTCAGTTTACACTTAAGGATAATGCTTCGTTAAATTGGTCTCATACTACTTAAAATAGTACTAAATGTATTTTAATGACGCCATAAGGCAAAACACATAAACATATTTGGTAAAATTTAGTATAAAAACAAATATAGTTAAAAATTATAATTGTGATTTGAAATAAGCTAATTTTAAAGCATCGGTTAGCTTTTAAATTTTCAACGTATGATTGTCACTGTATGAAATTTTAAAGTTTAAGCATATTAAAGTGTTATATTTGTTTGCTGACCATAATATTTTTTAAACTAGTTTAAAAAGTTAAAATATTTTTCTTAATTGATCAACTTAACAATAAATTAAAAATTAAAAATAATCAAAATTAAGACTGTATCTAATTATAAATTAAGTATTTTATTGTTGTTATAAGATCTGCCAGTAACTACTTTACAAACTTGAAAAAAGTTTCAAAAATATATATTGAATCTTCAAAGATAGTAAAGTATATAAAGTTATATAGTGGTAAACTAAAAATAATATTTAATTTTTTTCTAAAAAAAAACTACAAAGAAACCAAAATTATCTCTAATGGTTAACTACTTTACTTTAAAATACTATGATTAAACAAGTTTAAAATATGTTGGTTGTATATAAAACATAATATAATAACTTTAAAATAAAATAGAAAACGCTTCTATCACTTATTAAATTAATTTACTTTTAAAACCTTAGATACTTTGTTTCTAAAAAAAACAAATAGGAAAGTTATTTATGATCCATTTTAAAAAGAATTATGTAGCTTAAAAGTTTAACAACTGACCACAACACGTACAATGAATGTTTTGTATATATTTACATTATATTTTTATTAAAATCCAATTTTTTCACAGCTTAAAGCTGCTAAATTCCTAATTATAATATATATATATCACTTATGCCTGTGATTGTAAATAACTTTTGGTAGTTTAATAAACAAATATATTCTAGTATATAAATGATTTCAATTTTTATTCAATTGTTTTTAAGTTCAAATTTGACTCTTTTTTTTTCTGTCTTTATTTGTTTTTTTAAAAAACCTTTATTTTTACAGCTTACTAATTTTAATAAAAAATCAATAAAATTTTAATTATTAGGTATTAATCGTAACTAAAACTGCTGAAATTAAGTATTTTAAATTAAGTCTGAAAAGCTGTAAAGAAGCAATAATTTAAGTGAACTCGTTATAATACACTGTGGTTTTGTCTTGTACTTACTCTATTTAAAGTATTATAACTATCTATAATTATATAAAATGAATATATTAATATCATGAATATACAAATGATTATACAAATGAACACATAGACGTCATTTTGATAAAACAACGAAGTGTTTAATTTAGCTTGTTTTCATTTTTAAGCTTGTTTTGCTTGAAGTGAAAAGGTAAATCTAAATATTATTTCCCGTTACATAAATAAAGTTGAATTTTAAAATATATTTAAACTTTGGTATAAATAGTTTAACTTCATATATAAAAATAGTTTGTTAGTTTATTTCACTTCAGTAATTTATCAAAAACTTGTTTTATAGTAAGAAACTTATAAAATTTTAATAAGAAGAATACTATTAAAATTTAAAGATTAAATACATTAAGTGTAAATGGCATGTTTTAGGATAAACATGAGTTACAAATGCTTAACTCCAGAAAAAAAATTATATTGATAAAAACAACAGTAAGTTAAGTTTTGCTACAGAATTTAAAAAAGTTCACCAGAAAAATAAAATTAAAAAAGTTTAACGTTTAATAATTTTGATTAGGCCCCTTTTTATATATTTGTTTTATATTTAACTTATGAAACTAAAAAATTAAAATTTATAGTAAATTAAACTTAGTTCCAAATAAAGAAATCGTATCAATTATAAAGTTTCTAAATGAAATAATAAGTTTGTACAAAACAAACTGTAAGTAATGTACAATATAGCATTTTCAACTAGTTATATTATTAGTTTTTTAACAATACAAACTATTTTACAACTATTTTTGTTGTCATACTAAAATAAACAAGAAACAATTTACATACAACTCTTATACATAAATCGTACAATATTTATAACTAAGCAAAACTATTTAGTTATAGGTGTTTGTACAGTCTATAACGGCTGAATAAAATTAATAAATTTTGAAGAAATTTTATGATTTATTGTTTTCATTCCTTAATTACATCTTGCTCACAGCTAAAGAATTAATAAGTAATGAAAATCAAAATTGTTTTCTAAAAATATAATAAATTAGTTAAGTGTATAAAATGAAAACATAAAAATTAAACAATTAGTTGGTTATGTTTAATTTTAAAATCTTTTTTAAGCTTAATATAATTGAATAAATTATACTAATAAATGCTTAACATTGAATAAACAGCACATTTAGGTATACTCGTATAAAATTATATTTGTTTTCCGATCCGCGTATTATACATTGGTCAACTCTGGTTTTATAGATCATACTGTTTAGTCTGTAAAAATATTAATTTACGCCACAATCTAAAGTCTAAGATTTTTTTGCTGAATAAGTTAAAATTTGTTGTAACATTTATTGCTGTTATAAACATAATTACTGATTTTAAGATTTTATACTGTGCAAAGTTTTAACCTTTTACTCAGCTTTGAATGCACTTAAAATGCAGTTAAAATGTTTGAAGTACTTTTATTTTTAAATTGAAACAGACATAAAGTTAACTGGTCGATTTAATTTTGATTTTTCAAGCAAAAACACTAATATAAGTTATTTCAATAATAATTTTAAAAGTAGTTTTAAATAATAAAAGAAAACCAATACTAGCAGTTTTAATATAAAATTTAACTTTTTTAATTCATAAATTGATACTTTCAAAATATCTTATCAAGTTTAATTACTATTCATACTCACCAAAAAGTAAAAACTTTATATTTGTGTATTTAATTTATTAATGTTTTTTTGATATGTGTAAGGACTATTCTTTGGGCACAACAATACTAAATAATGCTCAACAATTTTTATTTCGGAGACAAAGTTATTTTTTACATTATTTATTCACACTAAGGCAACAATGTTTCACCCTTAAGGGATCATCAGGTCTTCAAAATAAAATAAACGTAAGACAATGGATAACTACAACAAAATACAATACTGCAAATAATTATAATTAAATTCAAATTAAACTAAAGAATATATAGTGTTCTACAAGACAATTAATTAACAAAATTAAAAAACAATAATAATGAAAAAAAAAATTTAAATTTCAAATATTTTTTATACTTACAACAGCTGATTTTTTCTATACAGATTTAGATTTAGCTTATAACAACACAAAACAAAATGGCGTTTAACAAATAAGGGTACAAGCAATAACATAAATAGTGATAAAAGAATTAAAACGCTAAGTTTTAAAATAAAATTTCCTGAAGTGCGGGCAGGTGTAGAAGAGCTCTTGTCTTTTGTTTAAAATTCGTTCTTGTTAGCAAGTGCTTTTTCTTTTTATTCAGGTTTCAAGTCTTACAGATTTTACCTCTATTTTTTATTTATCTAATCTTATGCATGATGCTCCACCTTAAATCGTAGCAAGTGTTATTATTTTTAATCTCCAAATGTACTTGGAAAGCTCTGTTCCCTTGTTATTTTCATTCTTAATGTCACTAATGTGTGCATTCTATCTCTTTTTGAACTGGCCTTCCGTGGATCCTATGTATTCCTTTGTTTCGATCTGACTAGTAATTGTCGCTTTATATACAACATTTCCCTGCAAACATTTGCTACTTAGGGGGCAGGAATTTTTGTCGCGGCAGTTACACGTTTTATCCTCTGTGTCGTTCTTATGATTCAGTTTACTTAGTATCTTCTTATTGCGGCTACTTATTTATGATTTGACATTATCTATACAACAGTACGATATTTTGCAATTGTTTCTGTTGGAGATCTTTTTCATGCTTTTTGTTTTGAAGTGTTTGTCAATTAGATCTAAGAATTTCCTCCCTGTGTTATATTTTACTGATTAGCAGTATGGGGGATTAAAGTACATAATTTTTCGAGTTCGTTTACGTTTCTTTATGTCAACAGGGTTGGTTTTTGTTTTCATATTCAAGTTTGTGTTTGAAGTTGGATTGGAGCAGGAAAATTTGGTAGCCAAGATTTACATTATCAAAGGTTTTTAGGTCTGCGAACAGTCTATTTAGTCTCTTCTCAATCATTTTTGGTAGGTTTTTCTTGATTATTGTCGGGTGGTTGGATTTACTGCTGATGTATCTGACTGAGGAGTTTTCCTCTCTGTATGGCATATGACAATTGATTTTAAGGTCTAGTGTGATGTCAGAGGAAGTTGCATTTAGTCATACCAATTTTCATTGTGATCTTAAAACCAATGTCTTTAAAGGTCTTTATCGTTTGTTTTTTTATGTTCTCGAGGTCCTGATTGCTTTTGTGCTTAATAATCGCTAAGCCATCATCCCTATATAGGCCTATCTGGTTTTTACATGTATGTTTTCTCTAATCAGTCAAAAATGTATAGACCAATAAGGTCGCATAACTCAGCCCCGAAGTATGACTCCATAGGGACTTCAAAAGATGATTCTTGGTTTTTCTTGGTCCACACTTTTCCATCGTAGGTGAGAACTGAATTACATGTCTGGGTTATGATATTCAAATCTTCTTCACTTATCTCAGTTAACTTTCTTGCGAATTCTATTGCATTTAAAAGGTGTGTCAGCTTGATGCCCGGGAAAAACTTTTATATGTCAAAATTAACAAAGCATTTGTTCGATTTTTCATGTATATTGAAAAACCATTTAATGACTTTGTAGGTATTTTTCAATTGGATTAACGTTGACTTTTTCTTTTTTTGAGTTACAATATTTTCAAGTAAGTTCTTGCTAATTTTACCCAGAGGCTTCTTTTTTGGGTTGATTGTTCTGCATTCGATTTTGAGTAGGGATTCTTTCTTATGGTCTTCCACTGTAGGGAACGCGTTTACTGTAAGGAATTTAGGTACTTTCTTGTTTTTCAATTCGAAACTTTTCAACCTTTGTTGCCTTTATGTAAATAGAAAAAATAATATTATCTTTGTCTGAAAAGTTAAATTTGTTGAGAACTGTTGTGCTTAATGAATAATCCTTGCATATACTTATTATACAATATAAATAAAAGTTGTTCTAATTTTAAGAATTCACGTCAGAAAGTTGAATTCCCTAGGAAGTTTCTATTAGAACTAAAGTAATATTTAAAGCTAAAAAGTTTACCAAGTATTATTTCTAAGGTTTCTTGTTGCTTAAACTAGTTAAATTTTATATTTAAACCACTCAAAATTTTAACTGTTATTTTATTCTAAAGTATATAGAGTATTATTAAGATTAACGTCATTACTCGATAAACAAAATCGTTCATTGTCAAAATAAGGTACAAAAATATACATCATTATTTATATTTTGTAATCTTTACTATTAAGTTTAGTTTGTAGAGCTAATACTATTAGCTTATTTATATATGATGCTTAAATTATAACTTTATTGCAATGTATATTGTATAACGCTAAGTTATTGAATTTTGAAAATGGAAAATTTACAGTTTCATTGAATAAAACATTAAAAGTGTAAAAATTAACGTCTTGACAAAATAAAGTGCTTTAGTTTATCAAACTTCTCTTTAATGCAATGAAATAAAATTTTATTACTTACATAGATCATTTTAAACTTTAATTTAAACTTAATTTAAATTCAAAAAAAGTCGACTATATAACTTTAAGAAATTTAAAATTTATCAAATTACTTTGAGTTTAACTGAATAAACTTAAAGGCAAGCTACTACTAAATTTTCTTTCAAAGCATCTTTTTTAAACTAAGTTTCAAATTTTGCATAAAGTTGTTTTAAGATTATTTTAAGATTAAATAATAATTTCTGAAGATTATTTATATTTAAAGTTTTAGAAAAGTCAATGTGGGAGTCAACTGTTTTTACTGTTAATAAATTTAAAAAAAAATTTAATTTTTAAAAACTTTTCAATGAGTGTTTATGTTTTTTTTTGTTAAAAATTTTTTTTTAATTAAATTTTTAATAGGTTTTCTGAAACTATTTCAAATACCGAAAAGTGACAAAACTTATATTTGAACCTTCAAAACTTGTAAGTATTTGTAATAAAGTAGTTTAGTTTAATTATTTACATAAAGTAAAAGTTGAATTTTACTATTACAACTACAGCTAATGTCATAGACATGTAGTAACAGCTGATTTATCACAAAAAGTTTTTAAATTGAATAACTCAATTCAGCAGTAGATTTTAGTTTGTGAAAAGTTTCCACAGTCAAAACCGGCTGAATTTAGAAAGAAATAAATTATTTACCCAAAGCTAAACAAATTTACATAAAACAAGTAAGTTATCTTACGCATTGTCAACTCATACTAAAAAAATTTTAAGTGAAGATTAGCTGAATATTTCACAAAGTATATTATTAAATATATATATCTTTCTTTGTTGAGTTTATTTACAAACTAATTAAAAGAATGATTAAATCTGTACAAGAAAACATAATGAAAGCTAGGTAAATACTTATACATCTCCCCCCAGATTTTATCACCAAGGAGATGAAACGACACGTCTAGCTAACAAAACAAATTATTTACAAAATTGCAAACTTAAATACCGTTTTCTGTGCTAACATCAACGAAACAACACTCAAAACGAACGTAAATCACTAAAATGTTACAATAAACATAGTTACAATTTGTACAAAAACATTAATTTTAACAACAGTTTAAACAGGTTTGTATGTACCGCTTTCGGCATCATAAATCTTTCTTCGGGTTCTTACACGACCGGAACGACGCAGTTCATTTTCTGGAAATACTCCATCGTCATTTAAATTTCTTTCAAATACCCTAGATTTATCATTAGGGTCCAAACGAGAAAATACACCATTTTTCTGATTTGTAGAGGATTGGCTTTCATCAGTGCAATTTGAGTCCTCAGGTGAAAGGAAGGTAGCTGGTTTCGCTTTGCAAATTTTGTCAAAGTTATCTCCAGCTTTGAAACGTATTCCTTTATGGGAGCGCACACAATCAAAACTTTCCTTGGTATCTTTTCTCTCATAGTTGTCAGAAAAAACCAACTTCTGCGTTGGTATGTTTGCTTTTCTAAGATAAGGGATACTATTTTGAGATTTGCAAACAGGAGGATTAAATTTTCTTAAAAACTTTCGATTTCGTACAGTTAAGCGACCTGATCCATCAATCTTGACAACATACTGATGATAGTCTTTTAGCTCTACTATTACACCACTTTTCCCCCACTTGTTAGGGAAGTTACCTGCTTGATTCTGTATCATGACATGATCACCGCAATTCAATGGTGGCAACAATCTTGTGTGCTCACTTAAATTCTCGAGAGACTTAACATAACGAGACCTAAGAGCTTCTTCCTTTTTACTCCATGCGTTACGCCAAATGTTTAAGATCTGCGGGTTATTGTAAGCCATGATACTCTTCCTGAGGTAAGGCAAGGAGTCCTTTAAATTTCTTCCAAGAAGTATCTGTGCAGGTGATAGTTTGCATTCTGGATCAGGCGTGTTTCTCTGCGTAAGTAAAGCTTGTACCATTTTGTCATTATTTAGTTCACCATTTGAACCAACATTCTCCATTAACAATCGCTTAGAAGCCTTTACTGCTAATTCCGCCCTACCGTTTGACACTGGATGATATGCAGATGACATACGATGGTGTATACCCCATCGTTTCAGAAAATCTTTGGTAACTTTTGCAGAAAACTCTGGACCTCCATCAGAAGATATTTCAACTGGAACACCAAAAGTCACAAAAATACGACGCAAAGCTTTACACAGCCCTTTTGAACCAGAATCATTTGTACCCAATTTGAATCTTTGTTGTTCTGTCCATCCTGAAAGTCTGTCGGCAGCTACAAAATAATACCAACCTTTGAACTGAAAATAACCACAAACAATTGACTCAAAAGGAACCTTTGGAATCAATGGTTCAATTGGAGGTAGGCGAGGATTGCTTGGTGCAATTAATTTGCAACTATTGCAATTTTCCCGACAGCCTTGAATGTCATTTGTTATTCCCGGCCAATAAACAATCGATTTTGCTCGCTCGTTCATTGCAGTGACTCCTTGAAGAGCAGAATGCAACACTCTTAAAACCTCTTTTCTTAATGATGGAGGAATAACAATTCTATACACATCATCCTTAAGTATACTGCTAGTTGATAGAAACTTATTATGATCAAGTTCTCGTTTACGATCACCACACATAATGACCCCATCCATCATAAACAAAGAATAGCAAACTATCCAAAACTCATGCAATTCTAATGGTAGGTGGTCTTTGGTCTCTGGAAAACCAACTTGAACATAATGAATAAGCTTCATCATTTGTTTATCTTTTAAAGTTTCTTCTTTAACTCGGTCAAAAGTCACAGCTTGAAAATTGTCACCTACTTGATTACTTGCAATGATATACTCACTGTCTGGCAAAAGTATTCCAGCTAAAATTTCAGAAGCACTTATCTCAACTTCATCTTTTGTTTTATGTACGGTAACCACTGGATGACGTGACATTGCATCTGGAGCAAGGTGTAGTTTACCAGGTTTATGTAGAATCTTGAATCGCCATAAAAGACTTCTCTGCTTTAACCGGAAAAGGCGGGGGTTTGCAATTTCATCAAGTGTTCTGTCTCCAAATAATTTAACCAGTGGTTTGTGATCAGTCAGAACCAACAAATTATCACATCCTTGTGTGAAATACCGTGATTGCTCAAGTGCCCATACAATTGCAAGGCTTTATCCCTCTACCGCAGCATAACGTGATTCAGAAGGTCTAAGAAAGCGAGAGCCTGCTAAAACAATACGCCATCCGGTTTGACAACATCCTGGCACAGCAGACTTACAAGAGCAATGTTTCTGCGACAAAAAGTAACCAATACCAGTTGTAGACCAGTCTGGCTGTATACAAGTGGGCTTTCCCAAATCAAAAATTTGTATTCCCTTTGTTATAGCTGCAACTATAGCTTCTCTTGATTTGTAGAATGTATCATCTAGCTCATCATTCCAGTAAAATTTAGTTTTTGGACTTAATAATGGCTTAAACACAATCATCAAAGAAGTCAATTGGTTGTAGTGTGAAACTTGGTGCACTAAACCAAACCATGATCGCACATCTGTTATTGACTTTGGTATAGGAAAATCTCTAATAGCATTTATGAACTTTTCTTGTGGCTTAATTTCAGATTTCGTAATAGTAAAGCCAGCAAAGTCTATTTCGTTTTGTGCAAATTGAAACTTTTTAGGATTGAGTACAATTCCATTTTTCCCCATTAAATCTAAATAGTCAATCATACGCCACCAATGATCAGCCAACTTCTCATCCCATAAAACAGTGTCATCAACGCATTTTGTCTTTCTAGGTATATCTATTATGATTTCATCATACCTGCGCGTATATGCATCTCCACTTGCCAAATAACCTTGTGGTGCTACTTTGTAGTAGTACCTCCCCCATGGAGTGAGAAATGTTGTGAGATGATGATCTTCTGGACGAAGTGGTACTGAATGAAACCCATTCCATGCATCGGTCAAATATATTGAATAAGATTTTATCATAAATAAATATATCTTTCTTTGTTGAGTTTATTTACAAACTAATTAAAAGAATGATAAAATCTGTACAAGAAAACATAATGAAAGCTAGGTAAATACTTATAGAATTATTAAAAACAATAAATATTTATTTCATTAAGTATATTAATTTATAATTTTTCAAATTGCTTTAAAAGTGCTTAAATTTAGGTTATGTCAATATATGATTTCGTTCAATTTCCGTTCTTAACTTAAGTTTTGTTTTTGTTCATCTGTTAAACAGTTTAAAATTATTTTATATTTTACCTGCATGTGTGTGAAATGCAAGTTTAAACAACATGCAAAATTTATCAACGAAATATATTTTAAGTTAATCATCTTTTATATGATCCAATACCATGTAGTGTCTTCACTAAATTTTATGACTCCTTTATTGACCACATAAAAATTTAAAGTTTTTGAAGCATATATTAGTGAATGCAATATGCAAAATTTTTTTTAAATGTATGACTTATTTTAATTGTCGTATATTTAACGCACATTCAACCGGATTAGGTCGTACAAACCAACGGATCTTAGACATTGCGTATCTTTTAATTAAATAGTTAATTTATATAAAAAACTAAGGTTCTAAGTTGTAGTGATATTATTAATACGTCAGAAATCATTAATTAAATAAAAGTTTAAACAAGCATACTTTTGAAAACTGTTTTTAAATAAAAGTATTTTTGAAAACAAATGGTATTGATCTCAAGCTTAATGTTTAACTTTTACCTTATCAGGTTTAGCTGTAAAAAATGCAGAAATGCTGCTATAGAAACAGTTATAAATTATTTTAAACTTGTACACTTATTTATGTAACCATTATTAAGTATAAATACTTATTTTTAAACTAACTTGGTTAATAAAACCAATATAAACTTAAAGCCGATGAAAGTAACAACCATTGTAAAACTTTATTAATACACGTTTTGTTATTTATTTAAAATTTCATAAAAAACAATTTATTTAATTAAGTAACTAACATGTTAAAGTTTTAGAGTCGATAACTTGGATTGAGACTTTTTTTATACTTACAGTTTTTATCCTCTTAAGGCCGTAAACAATAGAGAAACTTAAATGCTCATTTAAGGACTACAAGCTATAAACAAAATGAAACTTTACAATACTGTTCTAGTTTTTTTATTACGTAAGCGAACAGTTTATAACATTTACTTATTTTATTTGTATTATTTGCAAAGAACTTTTTTATATCAAATAAAGTTGCAATAAACGTTTATATCTTTTCTTACTTTTTTCTATATTTTTTCTAAAGATTTTAAAGTATACATTTAATTATCTAACAGCAAAACTAAGAAATTATATTTTCAAAGGATTCAAACTATAACAACTTAGCTTCCACTTTTGATACTTTAAATATGTGTAACATACACTTTATTATACACCAAATAATTAAATCTAAATAAAGATAAACTAATAAATTCTAAACAGTTAGTTTTTTACTAAAGAATATTATTCATAAGTCGAAAAAAAAAACAATTTATTAACAAACTAAATTTTGTTGTATTAGTATAGTATAAGCTCAAAACATTTTTTTTGTGCGTAAAGAATTACTGATCAGGTAAGGTTTAATAATATTTATGGCGTAATAATATTTAGTAGTAGTATACTTTTTTCATATTCAACCGGTTTAGGTTGTACAAACTAAGAGATCAACATCATTCCATATCTTTCAGTTAAACAGTTAATTTATTTTCAAAACTACTAGTAAGTATTGTAAATTCGTCAGCAGTCATTATGTAATAAAACTTTTTCATGCTATTAAAAATTAATTTTAAATGAATTTTATTTTTTAAGTATTTTTGTTTTCTAAAATTTTATTTTTTAACAGTTTAAAAATTTAAAGTTGGAACTAACTTTAAACAAAATACAAAACTCACTCAATGCAAAATCCAAGTATAATTGATGCTATTTTTATTAGTCTATACATAGCAACAAAGAAAATATAAATTTAACTTGAAAAGTAACAGTAGTAACTATCAGAGACAAGCAATAAAGAATTACAAAGTCAATTACACTAAACAAATCAAAGTATTAATTATCAAAACTAGTTAATTACAAACATATAAACATTGAAAAGGAGTTTTAAGTAAATAAAGCAACATTTTAAACCAACTTTTTTGCCTAGACTTGGTTGGTTTATTTTTAATACATATACTTTTAATTTTAACTAATTTAAACACTTCATAAAATTTTTATTTCTCTTAAATCTCTTGAGTTTGTATTTTTGCTCAATTCTGATTGTTCACAAAAGGTTTCTCAATAGCAGATCTTTTTATTACATTCATGAATTAATTGATAATATTTTCTTCTTTTTTTTTCAATTAAAACCAAAAATTATCAGTGCAAATAAATATGCGTTTTTTTATTATTTGCTTCAGCATTCTAGTAATAAAACTTATGTAGCTATTGTCGCAATAGCATTTCTATTGGTTTCTAACAACAGCATAAAAGCTAAATAATTGAAAAATATTTGTATTTATTTTTTTTTAAATTTGAAGCCCAACGTTCTTCAAAACATTTACCTATAAATTAAATATGTAACAAGAATACTTCTACTAGCTCCATACTGTTATTAAAAAAATAAAGATATATACTGATATTGAACATATGATAAAAAGCAAACTGTTAAGTTAGTTTAGTTTTGAAATTCAAAGTATTTTTTTTTAATTTCGTATTTTTTTGTGTTCATTTTGTGCAGCCTGAATACACCGGAGTACGGCTTATTTGTTTTCTTAATCAAATAACTATTGTTGGTTTAAAACATTTCGTAAACTTTTAATTATATATTTTGCCGATTATAGTACAGGTACCTTAAAAAAGTACCTTAAAAACTACCCTTAAAATATTTGAAAACTTTATTAATATGCTTAAGCATTAATAATTTACGATCTAACTTTATAACAGTTCAAAATATGGCATGACTTTTAGTTTAAATATACGTTAAAATTATAAAAATAAGTTCAATATTAGAATAATTGTAAACTTAGTTGTACAATTTAAAAAATAATCTAAAATTTTTTTGTTTAGTTATAACACTGGTACTTTTGGATTAACTGTTTTTATAGTAAGAAACTTATTTAAATACTTTAAGATATTTTTGATGTTAAAGAAGTATACATAAAAAGTTAAAACACTGGTTTTAGAAATATATAAACGTTTGAACAAATCTTTAATTTTACGACTTTAACATTTATTTAATATTAGAAGTCAACTAGTTATAATATATTTTACTACATCAACAAGAATTACTTTTAACATAAAAAACAATTATTTTCATACTTTTACTCTTAATTTATTTGTTTAAGTGAAACTGAATAATATCAATATAAAATATATAGTCATTATAAAACGTCGTGTTTTAAATTAGTTTTACGGTAAAAAACCAAAACTTTTTGTCGTCTTTAGTATACATACAAAACAAATTTTAATTAATTAAGACAAAAACCTTATAACAAGTTTAAAAAAAGTTACTAGCTTTACGTTTGATGATAATTTTTCTACAAAAATTATACAATTAACTTTAATTATAATCATAGAAAAATTAATTTTCAGTCTAATTTTAGGGTTGTATATTAATATGTTTTTTCATTATTCTACCAATTTAGGTTGTACAAACTCAAGTTAGTATTCGCCTTCATATGTTATTTAGTTAAATTATACTAGTATATACATTATAATGTTGCATTAATATTCTCAATACGTCAGTAATTAGAACATACAATATTTTTATAGTATGATTGTGTTTTTAAAAAATGAATTTTAAGCTATTGTTTACTATAAGAGATAAAATATGTTTTAATAAAAAGTTAATATTAGAATTAATCGGTATAAAAATTTATAATTTAGAAAACTTCTCAGTTCATTTAACGTAGTTTTTTGAAAAGTAAAATATTTATTACCTATTTAAATGGCTTAACTCAATATAGACTTTTAAACATTAACTAATTAAGTTTAAGAAAAATTTAAAGAAAACTGCTTAATTTTTTTAATGATATTTTAAATGTTCATAGTGGTAGTTTTATTAATTATTCAGCCGGCTTAAGACCTTTATCCACCAAACTTTCTACTTTATCAATTAAATTACACAGCGATATTAAAAGTTATGAATTTAGTAATTACTTAAAAAACTTCGTTTTAAGCAGCAACTGTAAAATAGTTAGAACTATAAGCTGTCTACGTTTTTATGTAGGTTTTAATATTTAATAAACCGGTTTAGGTAGTACAAACTGACTGAATTACTTGCAGTATAATATTTGACTTAAAAAATAAATTTATACTAGAATATAAAAGTCTATAATGAAATACTATGTCAATAAGAACTACGTTCAACAGCTTTTAAATTTAATTATGTAAAAGTAGTAAAACTAAGTATTTTTCAATATCTTAAAATATATTGTCAGAAAAATTTATTTGTTAAACGAGCTAGTTTAGATTGCCGAAAACTAGCTGTTTGTTTTATCTAAACAATACAACTGTCATATTGATAAGTAAAACTGTGAATTTTTAGGAAGTCAAGGACATAATAAAATGTCAAATTTGTCATCTTGATGTCAAAATAAAAAGCAATAAATAAATATTAGTTATTTTAATACTAATGACTGACGTCAGAAAACTTAAATCCGTTAATAACTAAGAATTTTTAATTAAAACTAAACAAATATTTAAATTATAAAAGTTTACTAAGTATTGTCTCTAAGTTTTTTTTGTTGTTTGAATCAGCTAAATATAACTTTTTATAAAACACTCACAGATATAACTATTTTTTACTTCAAGTATATAAGCTGTCAGTTTGTATATTCAATGTTGTTGAGTTACTTAAATAATTTTATTTTAAAAATAATAGCATTTTATTAAGATTTTACTAAATGTAATATTTTACAGTTTTACGTATTTACATAATATATGTAAGTATTAAACTTTAAAATTTAATACTTGTTTTTATACTAATATATCAGATGGTTTAGTCTGTAAAAATTCATGTTCCTACTACATGACTCAGAGCTTATAAGTATCTATTGAATTTTTATAAATTTATAAAAATATTTTTTGTTTTTACTGCTTAATGACGTCAGTAATAACATTATGATTTATTTAAAATAAACTGTTTGAAAAAGTAAAATTTAATATTTATTTAAATTGTACTTTGACTGTAAAAAAAATATATTCATCGACGGCGTTCAGAACTTTCTATACTTATCTAGTATATTCTACTTATTTTTGATGTTGTGTTTGTTCAACTTGATTTGTTTTTACTAGAAACTAGTTTTTTAATAGTATTAACTTTTATATTTCAAACATTTTAATACGTTCATCAAATACAAGTGTTTAGATGTAGTGATTACATTTTGAAAAAATACAATTGGTTAAGTCTGAAAAAAGTAGGATAGCTAGATTCAAAATTTTAATCAAAATATTTTATTATTTGTAGGTATGTTCAACTTGTTTGTTGCCTTTGCATATTGTATGATGTCAGTAGTTACTTTTCATAAAATGTATGTTTTTTGTATTCAATAAAGGTTAAATTTCTTTTTATAAGTACTTGGAAAACGTATTAAACTTTGATGTTTCAATTATTTAATTTTATAAAACAATAACAAATGATCTAGTGTTAAAATTAAAGATGTTACTCATAGTGTTGAAAACTAAAATTGTACAAAATTGTTCTTCAATTTGAATAGACATTATACGAATTTTGAACCTTCATAAAACGTTGTATTAATTTATAAAAATCGAAAAATTATTACTTTAAAGCTTTATAAGTATTGATAAATTACTTCTAAAGCTTCTTTAGCACTAATAGTACTTTTTTAACATTACTGATGTCATTATTAAACATCCAATAATGGTTTGCGTTAATTCAAGTATAAAAACACACACAACTCAGAAGAATAGCAACCTATAATTAACATAAATTTTTAAAGCTATTCTAGTTAGCTTATACTACGTTAAGCAAATATTTTTATTGTTATAATGAAATTTTTTTTTTTTTAAATCGTTTCAAGTTCATTCAAAAACCTTTCTTTTAATCTTTTTAAATTGTACACAGTCTATTTTTGTGATATTGGAAACACGTATAAAAAACTTTGGCTGAAAGTTTTTAGCTGGCATTTGTCGGGTTATATTTTAAGTTTGCATTGCTTTGGTATTCAGAAAATAGTTTTGTGCAAAGGTTAAGTTAGATGTGAGTCAATTTTTATTTTTATAGTTTTTTTTTTGTTTTATTATCGCCAACTGTAAAAGTTATTCCAAATAAAAAGTCTAATTTGTTGTGTTTTAAGCAAATTACTGTTTAATATTATAACACTAAATCAAACCTTGTAGTAAGTAAAATTATTTAGAATTAAAAAAACTAGTACTAACACTTTTGTAGGCTTATTTAAACCGTGAGAACCACAGATTAATAAATAATTTTTATATGTTTGTCGATTATAATTTAAATAGTGTATACACTTTTCTGTAAGGTTATTATTATGAGGCTAAGTTTAAAAAAAAATCTATTTTAGCTGAAGTCTTACAAACTGGAAAGGGCATTTAACTACAAAACAAACAATAACAGCAAATAGTACTTAGGTTAACTTTGTATTCCAAAGTAAAATTCTTATACCGTAATGTATTTTAGTAAAACTAAAAAACAGTTTCTAAAATATATAAAAAGGATCAATTTTGTTTAATTATGCTTATTTAGTTAGAAAACAGTATGTAATACCTTATAAAATATTTTTTAAAACTGTCAAACATTAATAATGACGTATATACACTATAAAAGTGATAGCAAATATAAAAAGTGTAAAACATGTAGAGAATTTCATCTGGTTTAAGGTTAAAAAGTAATTTTGGTCTTTCCTTATTAATTAAAATTAAAACAGCAAAAAATTATTTTTTATGTTTCGTATAAGTTTCGTGTGTATATTGTTACGACGTCAGTAAAAAAAAACTAACTTTGCTTTTGTTTTTATTTTAAAAATTATTTTTATTTAAAATTTACTAATAAAATAGTTTTTTTATTTTTCATAGTTTTTATTACTGACCTTTAATATAGTTTAATAAGTAATTTAAAGCACAAGTTGATTTAGAATACTAGATTAATTTGTACAGTTGAAATATGATTTAGTACAATTTCAAAGCATATTTATATACTTTATATATACTACCTTAAGTATAATTTTAAATACTTAAAAGCTCTATAAAACTTAACTATTTTTTTTGTTTTAAAATTAAGTTTTTTTTCATTTGCTAAATTGTAATGTAAAGCTTACAAAAAGCTGAGTTTAATAAATTTTAATGTTGTGACATATTACATACATAATTATTATTTTTGTGTAAATAGTAGCTTTTTTGCTACAATAAAAAAATATTTTGCTTTAGAACTTCGTTATAGAGTTATAATTACTAAAGTTTTGTGACTAAAATAGAATACTCTTAATCATATTTTTCAAACCGGTTTAAATGTTAAGCATAAAAAGTTACACTTTACGTAATTAAATAAAATTTATTTAAACAATAATTCACAGACATGATCAAGAAAAATAATTTTATTCTTACTTTTATATTAATTTAATCTTAAAAATTAAAGTAGACGTTTATTTAGTTAACTTTAAATAGTTGTTTGTTTTTGTTTTGAAACTTTCATCTAGGTTTAATTTTTTTAGACTTCATTATTAACAACTTGAATAAAGCAAATATAAAGTACTTTGTTTTAAGAAATATTGGATTTTTCAAAATTTAAAAATTTGTTTCTTTTATATAAACGTTTTGATTAAAGTTTGATCGAAGAAATATCAAGGATTATAAAAATAAGATAAATACTTTAAAGTCACAAAAGTTTAATTTATACTTATAAGAAATGTAACATGTATCAATAAATCAGTTTACATTTATATTAAATATTAATAATTAAACACCAATATCTTTACTTAAATAAATATTTTGTGTTTACATCTGACGTTATAGGACTGAAATAATTTATAATAAGTTTGAATAAAATTTGAAGGTTAAAGTATAAATAAATATAAATTTCAAAATAAAGTTTGTACAGATAAACTAGCTGATTATTTAAGTGAAAGTATTATTAGAAATTATAATTCTGTAAAAAAATACAAACAAAGTCATTGTAAATACAATTGTATTAATAAATAATTAAAATTTGTAGTTGTAAGTAGATACAGCTGTATTTATACATTTACTTAACATAATATTATTGTTAAAAATATACATTAGTTGTAATGAGCTATTTTAAGAAAAAAATTATCACAATAGAAAACAAATAGAACACTTTCATTAGTTAAGTAATTTGTTGAGAAAAATTTTTTAATCTTTTACAATGTATTTAAACCTACGTAGGTTTTAATATATTTTAAAAAATTAAAAGTTATTTCTCAACAAATTACTTAACTAATGTCGAATAACACCAAAACTTAACATTAAAATAAAATTTTCACTGCCTAGTTTTTTTTAGCTAATTGTTATAAAGTTTTTAACAATAAATAATCAACAAGAGTTATAGATACTTTTTTGTAAAATGTTTAATTAAGCTTATATATATTTTTTTCATATTTTTTAACATAAAGTCGATTTTAAGCAGTACTATTTTTTTTTTAAATAAAAGCATGTCCGAATGTCTAAAATAAATAAATCTATCATTCATTATATTTTTATAGTATTGTAATATAAAGCTAATTTTTAATATTCATTTTAAAAATCAGCTTTTATATAAATAAATCTAATTCTCTAAACTTTCGATTTTGAATTGCATTTTGTGTGATTTTTTTTATAATATTAAAAGTTTTAAGCTTTTAAAATCTATTAATTACTTCAAAACTGTTAATGTTAAACTTTTTTTCTTTTTTTATAAACAGAAATTTGACATAAAAATAATCAATATTATTTCAAAATAAATTTAAAAATTTCTGATTATGCCATGAAAATTACACCACAATATTATAATAATTTTTTCAATATTACCGTACAATAAAATATTTTAGTTATTACCAGGTTAGTAACTGGTAGTAAATAAAATATTTAATTTGCACACTATAATTTAAATAACCCCTCTACATTTAAGTAAATTGAGCGATTCTTTTAAGTTATGACAAATTACAATAATAATTATTTAAAACATTGTTATGTACGTAGTAACGTATTTTCTTTATAACAGTAGTTTTTGCGGGCTAAACTGCCTGAATTGATCACGGTAGAACGTTTTTACATTATCAAAATGTTTAAGCAATGAAAACTTTTTGTTTTTAGTTTAATTAGGAATTGTAGAAAAAAAAGTTGTAAAAAAATAGTCAGAAATTTACTACTGCAAATTTAAACTAAATTAGAATAGACAAGATAGTTTTCTCTACTTATCTATATCTGACTACATTGAAAAATTGAAAAAAAAACTTAAGTACAAAACAGTCATAATTAAGTAACTACGAGAGTTTTTCTAAGTTAAATATATTTTAAATAAGTTATTGATAACGGATAACCTGTTAACAGTGGAAAACGGTGCAAAAGAATATATATATATATTATTAACTGATAAAAAGTATAAAAAAAACTTTAATATTGATTACTGACTGTTAACTAAATCAATCTTTTTAACATAGTAAAATAAAATTAAACCCTAAGAAACCAACTCAAGATGTAAAATTAGATTAACATACTTTTTTAATACTTATACAACTTCAACGGACAAAAATATTATATAATAAAAAAAGTATAGTAATTCTTAGTTACTTAAAATTTTTTTAATTTTAATAACCATCTCAGTAAAATAATATAGCTGAAAAATCAAGAAATTAATAAAACAGTTTTCTTTTTTTCTAATTTTTCTTATATATTAAAAGTTCTCTTGTTTGTCCTTCCTTTTAATTATTTTCTATGAATACTTTCTCGTGTATATAATATCATTAGACTTACAAAAGTGTGCATTAATGATGAGTAAATAGAAAATTGTTCAATATTAACACAAACATTCTTAAAACTAGAACAAAAAAGGTAGAGTTTTTTGTGCACAGAATAATTTGAGTATTCAAAAATATATATTGAAAAGTTAAGTACTTTGTAATTAAGTAAATTATTTTAAATTATCATTATTTCAAAATTAAAACATCAAAAGTTTATACATAACTTACTCTTGAAAATGTGCAGTAGTATACTTTTGTAACCAGTAGTTTTTTATGGCTAATTTTAATTTAAATCGACAAAAGTTTTAAACAAATTAATAAAACAAGTTTAAAACACATATAAAAATCTGTGTTAATATTAACTTAGTTTTATTAGTTTTACTGACGTCATAATAGTAATACCACAACACTTAAAAACAAACTTTATTTTTTAGAAATATATTTTTTTTTTATTTTAGCCTTTCATTTTAGCCTTATTTTTACAGCCTAAACCGGCTGAAATCAGAACTATTTTTACAAAATCGACAACTCATTCCACTTTTTACCAGTTTTGTTATTTAAAAAAATTCTTTTCCTGACGTATAACAAAAGCTTCTGTTTTTAAAAGTAAAACAGAAGTTGTTATTAAATTTTTAGGTTTTTTTTCTCAGTTTTGAAAAGCTTAAATATATTCATAATATTTTCAAAGTTTTTATTATCTAACTGTTTTGAGTTTAGTAAAGCTTTTGTAAAAGCGTTAAATATACCAGTTATATCACAGTTATAATATTATTCAAAGTATCTTGTTTTATGTTTTTTTTTTGCATATTGCAATCCTATATCAAAATGAATTACGTTTAACAGCTTTTATAGTTGATTTTGTAAATACAGTTAATTAAAATGAACTAGTTGTAAATATCTTTAGGTATATTGTCAGAAAAAGTGATTATTTAAACGAGGTAAATTACCTGCTTTCTTTTTTCTAAACTATACTGCTGTCATTTTAATTAGTGGAACAATGAATTTCTTTGAAGTCCGGCACGTTGCAAATATAACATCGCTTTTATGTTTTTGTATATTGTTTTATGGTGATCAACTAATCTAATGTATAAACATCTTAATGTCTAAATACAAATCAATAGTTAAAATAAAGTTTCTTTAATACTTATGAATAAAGTATTAAAACTAAATTGATTGAATAACTAAGAAATTATGTAAAAACTAAACAAATATTGAAAGTATAAAAGTTTACTAGGTATTGTCTCTAAAGTTTCTGTTGCTCGAATTAGCTAAATATAATTTTTCATAAAGCACTCACAATTGTAATTTTTTTGTATTTTAAAGTATGAAAAAAATCAATTTAAAAGCTCAATGTTTTAAAATTAATTTGATGACATATTTATTTTTCATTAAAAGTCTGCATACTACAATATTTTATAGTTTTTATGTATGTAGTAAAGTTCAAAATGTACTGCTTCTATTATTTTATACTAATATATCAGACGGTTTCGCCTGTAAAATTTTTTTTCCCGACTGCACAAAATTTTTAAGTATCTATTGAATTTTTATAGGAATTTAAAAAAATAACCAGAATTTCAGTTATCCATTAATCAACCTAACTGAATATCAATACATAACCTTATGCTCAGATTCACTGTTCCCAATTCCTATATAATTATTTTTCAACACTCAGTTCACTACATTCAATCTGTATAAATATTTTTTTGTAAATGCAATGCGTAGTTTTTAATACTGCAGCTAGCTACTTGTTTACTTTTCGTTCTTTTAATGAAAAACTATTGAAAATATAGTAAATTCCTTACTTGTGCAATTAATTTTAGCTTGAAAAAATTAAAACTTATTAAAAATTGTTTTGACATTTTGATCAAATAAAACTTGAGAGTATGTATATGTATTTTGTTAAGAAAACCTAAATTGTGTAAATGTAACGACTTTGATTATACTGTTTATTTGTTTTCATAAATTGTTTTATAAGTTGAAACGTATATTTTATTTATATTTTAGTTGCATTGTAAATAAAAGTTATTGTGTATTGTTAATCACTATCTATTCTAACATTTACTATCACTGTTACCCCTAACCCTTACTCTCGGTCAGTAACTTTTTTTTTTTTTAAGTCTTTATTCTGATTTTTATATTTTAACTTTTTACTGTTTATTTAACTCTCGTGCAAAATTGACCCTTGGTGCAAAATCGTCTTCGTGAAATTTTGTTCCCTTGTTCTAAAACTTGTTCTCAAACGTTCGTTTATAAAATCAATAGAAAATAAACTATAACTATAGTGAAACATCTTTAATCTATACTCAGCAGTTTTGAAAGCAATTCTATATTGCTCGAATATTTAATCATAAATAACAATTTTACTTATTCAACAAAAGTATGAGTTAAAGTTTATCTCAAAGTTAAATTTCGAAGTTTTTAAATGCATATTAACTTTTTAAATTAAATAGTTTTTCTTTTAATTGTTCTAGTAGAGCAAAAATTAGATTATGATGAAAAACTTCTATATTAAAATAAATTTAATCATATGCTCGTAGTAATATTTGCTGTTCGACTGTATTTTAGTACTATAATACCTAAATTAAAAACACCATATAAACTTTGATAAATAGATTTTATTAAAACTATTGAATTTTCAAATTACCTTAATTTTTAATTCTTCACGACCAATCGTTAAACTAACTTACATATATAATTCAACGTTTTCGGCTGGTTTAAGCCGTACAAATTCTCGATCAGATTAGTTGACTGTATTGGTATAACCATTAAACTTATATATACATATAATGAGATAAGTGTTTTGTTTTTTTAATTTTTTGACGTATTTACTCTTTTTACTACTTGTATATCTACCTAAAATTTTCAAAAATAAAAACTACATTTTAATAAAAGAATGCTGTTAATATAGTTATTTTAAAGTTATTAATTTATAGTAACTAGAAGTATACAATTGATTAAATTAATCATAAATTATCTATTGTTATAGTTATTTTATTTGTAATTAAAAATAAAAGTACATGTTTTTTTTTTAAATCTATTAGTTTAAAAAACTTAAATCTAATAATTTCTTTTGTACGTATTTCTACTGCAAATATTTACTTTTAGTACTTCAAATGACTTAAGTTTTCAGGTTAACAGTAGCAATGTAAAAACAATCTGAAGCTTCTAGTAACACTTTGTAAAGTTAAAAAATAAAGAATTATAAAAACTAACTAACAACTAAAAGTTATCTGCAAAATCTGAGAAGCGAGTAACTATTTGAATTTTTTAAGTTTTAAAATTTTATATATTTGGTTGAAACCTTGCTTTTAAACACTACTTTTTTTTAAATTATTATATTCAAACCTTAAATCAAGATAATAACTAATACACTTAATATTATATGTAGAATAATGTTTTACATAGTTAATATTTTTTTAGTTTTTAAAATATGTGATTTTATATAGTTATTTTACTAAAACTTACTATCGTAACATAACTTTAAAAAAATATGAAATTATATCAAGTAGTTATAGATTACAAAACATATTTCTTACTAATAATAATTGTTTCTAATATAAATAAATAAACAAAATTACATAAAAATAAAGTAAAATCATAACTTATAATATTTCCTTTAAATTTCCTTTAACAAACAATTTATACTAGTGCTAAAGCCATAGGTACAAAATCACAGCTAATTTAAAAAAAAAACACAAAGTAGCTTAACTTTAACAATGTCAAATCAACTTTCTAAAGTTTGAACAGCTTAAACTATCTAAATAATTAAATAAAGATATTATAAAGCTAAAGCTGTTAAATGACTATCAATGTAAAATATTGTATTTTATTATAAAGAATAAAAATTAGAAACTTCTTTCGAGCACAAGTATCACTAAAACTTTTCTTACAATCGTATTTGCGGTTATGCTTTTAAAACCAAAGGTTTTTATTTCATTTTTGAAGAACTGATTCTTTTATTATTTACTTTCTACGAAATTTGGGATTTGAACTAAAAGTGCTCATTTTAAAAAAGTGTTGAATTGTTTAAGATATTAAATAACAATATTGCTTTCTTGGAAACATAGTTAATTTGGTGTTCAGTATAATCTGTTGGAAAAAATAAAAACTTATTACAAATATAAACCTTTAAAGAAATTAATCTTTCTTATTTGTAAAAAAAAAAGGTTTAACTAAATGACGTAAACTTAAATCATTAAACACAAACATCAGCTCATTTTTTAATTATTCGTTCAAACTATCATTAAACGAAAATTACTTTAACAAAAAAATTTATTTCAACAGTTAATTTGCTTAGCTTAATTTGTTTTATTAATTTAATATCAGCAGTAAATATACCTTTAATATTGTGTTTATAAATTATTTAAGTAAGTACAATTGTTACATGTATTAAAGCATCTTGCTATTTAGACGGTTTAAAAACTTGGAGGTTCTTTATAAGGTATGAGTTCTTATTCTTTTAAAAACTTTATATTTAGTTTTAAATAAGGTTATAATATTTTTAACCAAAAAAAATCTTATAAATAAGTAATGTGCCTTTATTTTGTTTTTAAGCAGTTTTAAAGTTATATTTTGTCTTAATGTTTTTTTTATATTAATTTGTTAGTATTAAATTTATTTATTTACACTAAGGCAACAATGTTTCACCCCTAAGGGATCTTCAGGCCTTATGTAGTATATGTGAATACAATGAAAAGTTAAGTAGTTAGCAAAAACTTTATCAATTTTCTACAGTCTTAAATATATATTTGTTTTAAATATGTAAAAAACTGTAATAACTAAAATGATTAAAAATTTATCAGGCGACGAATAAACAAATAAAGTTTAAGATAAAAAATTAGACAAAAATTTTAAAACTTCTTTAAAAAATAGTTTTACTTAACAAGCTTAAAATATAATAACCTGATTTTAATTTATGTCAAGTTATCAAAACCACTTAAGTAACTGTTTTAAGAACAATGTATTGTTTTTACTTTTAATACAGATAAAATAAATGTTTTATATTTTAATATAAACTTATAAGACAAATTGAATTACTCGTTTGTGCTGTAGAGTTACTGTCAAATATTACTATTAAATAATTACTGTCAAAATAATTGTGGAGTATTTTTTTTATAAGAAATTTAAAATCTTTTTAAATGATTACCTGTGTATGCGAAAAACATTTTTGGTCATTTATACCAAATACTTCCCAATTTGATGCAATCAATTAGTAAATCGAACTTGTTTTGAACTAAAAACATAGATAATAGTCAAAATAAAAAGATATTCAAGCTTGTTTCACGGCACATAAAACAATGATGCCAAGGCATAAATTTTATTTTGTCTTTTTGATTTTATAATAAACAACCCTTTTTTGCTTGTTTAATGTTTTATGCTTATTTAGCTGACTAAAAAGGATGATAATATCAACAATTTTTACTTAATAAATATTGTGTTGTTTTCGCAGTTTTTTAAAAAGGTTAAAAAATTATGTAGTTTTAGGTGAGCTGTTTATAGTTTTATATTACAGACTACAACACTAAATGATTTTTTTTTTCTTTCAAATATTTGAAATGATTAAAAAAGTTAATCTTATACAGGTACATGCTGCAAAACTTAACTTTCTAATGTATAGAAACAAGCTACACAGTTAATTGTTTTCAAATTTTGTAATTTTATAATGATTGAATGCTTTATTTAATACCTCTAACATGAACCAATTAAAATATTTAGGCTAGAATAACTACTTATTATATATCAGGTTTTTACTTTAGCTTATAAACGTACTGAAATTTCATATTTGTCACATAACTTTAAAACAATCTTTTCATTATTGACTCAGTCCATAACAGGCTGAAAGCATTTTCTTCATCAAATTTTAAAGCATTCAAATTTGTAAGTCTATGCTTAAAATTTATAAGTTTTTAACATGTTCTCATAGTACTTTGATTAACAACTTGTTCAGCTGTAAAAAGCCGTAAAAATACTATCCATACCAAGTTCCTACCTTTGAGGTTTTTATTTTTATTTATTACCACTATTTTGTGAGTATTGTTGTTTAAATTAATTAACGTCACTTGTTGCTTAGTAAAAACTTTTACTTAAGATAGTTTTTTTATTTTTTACATATAAATGTTTCGATTGCTTATAAATTACTACTTTTGATCTAATATTACTGAAAAAATCTTTTTGTTATTACTGCATGCTAACAGTTTTTTGTAGCCCTCCTTTTATATAGCCTAACGTGTTCTTTATAGTAAAAAGAATGCAGGTCTTAACTTTTTATTTTTAACTGAAACCTTTATTTATTCATTCAATTTAAACTGTAAAACTGAGGGCCCATTTATACACTATGGTTAGTTATATGTTCTATAAATAGATATGAACAAAAAAATAGCTTTTTTTTAGTTTGTTATTAATGACGTCAATTGTGATTATTTAAAAAAACCTTAATTATGCTATAGTTAGGCTGTATAAAATACTTTTATTTTTAAGATACTTTAAATTTTCAGGGAATTAGTTCTATATTAAATAATTTTACTCAGTTTAATAAACAAAATGTTAAAACTTATCTACTAAAGTTATATACTGACAGCAATCTGATTCTCTACGTACTTTATTGAGTGAACTTAAAACAATTAAAGTACTAGAAACAAGTTTTAAGGATTTAAAATATTTTAAAATTTGGTTTTCTTTAAAATTTATATGTATATAATTTATGAGCTATAACTTCAATCTATAATTTTTTTTTAAATTTTTATATGGTGTTTTTAGTAATAAGTCAAGGTGTAATAGAAGCTAAGGACTATGCTTATAAGTTTTCAAAGAAATTTCACTTGAATAGTGATTAATTTTGACTAATAATAGAAGTTAGTTTAAAAGAAACTAAATTTCAAAACAAAAATAAATGAATTTAATATTTTTTTAGATTGTTCATTTTAAACGTTTTTGATACTTAAATGTTTTTATCTTGTAAATTATTTAAATTTTAAAACAAAAATAAAAAAATGTTATAAAATGTAAATTTAATTTAGTTTATGTACTTCATAAAATAACAATTTTTCAAACTGGTTTGAGAAAATTAATAAATATAAGCAGGAAACATTTCACACTTTTTAATTTTGTATAATGATAAATAAGAAATTGTTACATACTTTTTCACATTTCAAAAGAGAGTATTTTTCATAATTAGGCATATAGGTGTTTATGTAATCAATTATAAGTATATAGCAATAATTTACTAGTTCTTAGATATTATTAATATGAATTGATGTATTATAAATATGATTGTTATAAACTTTAAAAACTTACAAGTATAGTAAGTATACTATCACATAGTTGTGTTTACAAAGAACATAAGTAGCTTAAATAAGACAAAATGTTTTAAATTCACCGTTGACTTATATATTGTTTGTATACTGTTTTAGTTACGCATAATACCAGATAAATTTGAAAAGTATTTGTTAAAAATTTTTAAATTTAAACACAGTTTTTAATCAACTAAAATAAATATGTTTAAACCAAGTAAAATAAAATAATTTGAATATATTCAGTTTAACTTCAATATTACATCATAGATATATTATCACAACATGTATATGGAAACTATAAAGTAAGACAATAAAAACGAGATATATCATGCCAAATTAAATTTTAAGAGTTTAAGCCGGCTGAAATAATTGAATTAAATTTTCAAACATTTCTGCTTCACAATCTATTTTATTAAAGTTTTAAAGGTTTTTTAACTAGCTGAATTTTTACATAAAAGCGCTTTTTTTCTGAAGTGTAGATAAATATGCATTGTATATACCAGGGGTCGGCAGGCAGTTGGTGGTCGCGGGCCAAATTTCAAGTTTACAAAGTCTTCGCGGGCCGCAGTTTTATTTTTAGTGACATTTGAAAAGTCTTTTAGTTTTAGTCACACTAGAGAAAAGTTTTACTTTTATTCAACTTATCATTTTAAATGATTTTTAGCTTTACATAGAATGACTATTTAAATGAAATAAAATTTAGAATGAAATTTACATTGACTAATATACAAAAGTGTTAATAAACTATGTACTTTCATAAGCACTTAATAAGTTAAATTTAATAATTTTACATAAAATTTAACTCTCTATAAAAACCAAACTTGAAAGACAATTTATTAATTACTTTTATATATTTGTTATATTATTAACCCCTTTTTTCATATTTCTAACAATATTAACTTCAAAAAAAAGTTTTTGCGTGTTCAATAGTTTGCATTCATTTAGTAATTTAGTAATTACTTAAACTAATAAAACTAATACCTGTTTGTATTAAAGAAAGCTAGAACAAATTCTTTAACATAATTAATTCTCGAATACTTAAGTAAAATATCTTATTAGTAAATAGTCTTTTGCATGGTTGTCACTTAAAAAGCAAAAATGTCTGAGTTGTATCAAACCAACCTAAGTTCATTAAAAGTTTAAAAATCTAGTAAATCATTTTAAACCAAGTACCTAGTAAAAATATCATCATTGTTAAAAAGTACACAAAGTGTAAAAAAACAAGAAAAAACTACAATTAGTAAACTACACTACAGTCATAAAAACTATTCTTGGAATACTAAGATTTCTTTAAAGTGTTTGAAATAAAAGCTTTACACACATCTGAGTTTTCAAGCTTTTAAAATAGCCTGGTTGTGTAGCAACCCAGTTAAAACAAAATTCACAACATAAAGAAAAAACGAAACTTATTAACAGTAAACAAACTACATGCCAAAAAAGTATAAGTCAGCTGTAATGGACAATTAACTTTCTTAAACATTTTTAAGAAAAGTATAAAACTTTATTGAGTCATTAGCGAAGGAAAAAAACTTAATTTTAATTATGCATTACAGCAATTCTTAATCTGCAATAAGAATATTGCATTAACAAATATTAGTTGCAAAATAAAAGACGAGCTACAAAAGTAAAAAAAAAAGTTAGTTAGGATTTATTGCGAGAAACGATAAAAAAACAAATCATCAAAGTCAGTTCGAACAAAGCACATGATTATCTTCAGTAACTACAGAATTATTAGAAAAAAGTTGTTAAGGCAAGTTATAAAGTAGCAAAATTTATTATTAAAAATGAGATACCGTTTATAATTGAAAACTTGTTTAAAGAATTTTTGTTGGCAGTATAAAAAACTTTTGTTTATTTCTTCAATAACAACAAAAAGTCCTATTTAGGAAATGCATTAAGGTTATAAAGTCGCATAGATCAAATTATGACTTTAATCAATATGTTAACAAGAGAGCACTGATAGAAAAACTATTGCTCATCTGAGAATTTTTGTTAGAGTTGTTATTTTAACTTTGACATTTTAGTATAATTTCTTGGTTTAGTTCAAACACGAAACACAACAATCGGTGAAATTTTACAAGTAAAGGTGCAATGCACCAAAAGTTTTTAGAAGTACAATTCCTTCTTTTATTTTTAGTATAAAGTTTAATTAAAGTTTAAAAAGTGTCTTATAAAGTATATCAATATTAAAAAACACTGTTAAGCTACTTTAATTTATTTTTTAATAAAGAAATGTTTATTTGCTAAATTTTTGTGTCTAATCGAAATTTCACTATTTTACATGTAAAAATTGTTTGAAACTCCAGGCTTTTTCAAAAATTCTCAAATTTAAGTTTTTTTCCAAAATTTTTAATCATAAATTTTCAAGTTCAAAGCTTTTCCGAGATTAATGTTTTTTTGTAACACTGATTGTTCACAGTTAAACAATATTCTGAATTATATCAGCTGCAAGTCTTAAAATTTAACATATATTATAACTGATGCTAACACTTTGGTTTGAGCAAAACTTACATCATAAGTTTAATTTGCCACTCTTTCGAGCAAAAAGCCAGCCTGAATTAACAAAAACATTCCTGATATTTTTGTATACAAAAAACAATTCTAGCCAAAAACTTACAAAATGACTTAGTTAGCCTGAGATTTGAAGTCTTTAAACATTGATAGTCTGAGTGTGTGTCAATGTTTATAAACCATCCCTAAGTCTAGTTTATATTAAATAGGTAGCTCCAAAAACCAGCAAATGTGTGTATTGATATGCAAAGCATAAAGTTAACTTAGTTTGACAAAATCAGTGTTTGAAAAATTAAAATGTATACCTAACAAAAACTATATTAGTTTATGTCATATATAATGTTTTAAATTTGTCTGTACAAATTTAGATATTACATTTAGAAAAATTAAAATTAGAAAATTATGCATAAACTAAACTTGAACTAACTAAAGTATTTTATAAAAAGTGGTTTAAAATATGACCATCTTTTTTAAGATGGTGTGCATATAAATTAATTTAAGTGCAAAGAAAACTTCTAAAAAATTAAAATGTGTTAAAACAAAACTTAAATAAACCTTTTTTTCTTATTACTATGTTATTTTAAATGTTTTTACACTAAAACATGACATTTACAAATAAAAATATATAAAAGAAACATAGGTATAAAAAATATTGAAAAGAATATCTAAGCTATAAAGAAATGACACTTTAGTTAATTACTGTGCATTGCTTTTGTACAAAATGGAAAACATTTGCATTTAGTTTATTTAATAAATAGGTATAATATAACTAACTTATTAAATTCAAGCACTCTTCACACTCTTTTTTCAGATAATTACTTGCTTTTGTAAAATAGAAGTTATTATGAAACTCAGAAAAATATCCTGTTAGAATTCTAATCTGTCTTTTTCATATTTTTAAACTAAAGCAGTAACTTCTTCTAATTATTTTTAAACGTTATACAGAGACTTAAAACCAAACTAATCAAATTAAATCGAATAACCAAAAAAAATTTTACCTGAAATATGTTTTTGCTCAGCGGGCCACTTTTACATGCTCGCGGGCCACAAAATTTTCTTTCGCGGGCCGCATTCCATTCAAAAAAATAACATGCTCGCGGGCCGCGATTGGCCCGCGGGCCGCAGTTTGCCGACCCCTGGTATATACTAATCAGTTCTTTTAAATTGAGCAATATTGTGTGTTTATTAAAAAATATGAATTAACTGCAATTCTAGTAATGTTTTAAATACTTTTCTCTGTTACTTTTTTTAAGTAAAATTTTATTTATACAATGAATTTATGAAATTAGTGTACTAAAAAATTATACTTTTTGTGCAAAATGTGCAAAATAAATAAAAATGAGTAGATTAGGCAGCTTTTTACATAAAATAAAAACATCAAACAATTCAATTTCTTAAGTATGTTTTTCAAAACAAAAAACATAAAACACTAATTTAAAAATGGTTTAAGTATATAAAACTGTAGTAAAAAATTTTATAAAATATACAAAAACGTTTATAAGTACGACTAAGTGAATTTTTTATAATTTAATAAAGAGTCAATTATACAGCTTTTTGCGAGCTGTTTAAAAATTAAGGATAGTACACAGATGAGCTTATTACAATTGTTGTAAATTCTAGAATCTAATTTATATTTAAACAGCTACAAGATGCGAGTGTTTGCGAATCAAAAGAGTGACGTCAGTATGACTCAATGTTTTATTATTAAGCGATATCTTTTTAGTGGTAACTATTAAACTAAATAAACTTTTAAAAAACTGACATTTATTTATAACAACTTCTAATTTTTCTTTATGGTTTGTTGAAATTCTATTTTTCTCTTAAAATGGGTAAAATCAAAATGTTTCAGATAAAATAGTCGTATAACTATTTTTAAAGAAATTAATCAGATAATGTATCAACTTGAAATAAAATAATTTGCGACTAAATACTTAGGTTTTAATTTAGCCATTTTTTGAGCTATTTAGCTAAAAAATCACCATTATGAGAAACTTTTTTTTAATTTCCTAAAATTAACTTATTTTTAATGAACATAATAACAGCCAAATTTAATTTTTTAATCTATTCTGATTGTATAAAAATAATTTCTGATTATTTGATAAATTTATACAAAGTTTTTTTTTGTATCTAAATCTATAGAAAATTAGTTTAAGTACAGTCTTTATTTTTTGTTAACTGCAATAATTAAAACAAATAGTTTCTAAGTATGTTGTATAACTAATAAATCTTTTACCTATGATAAAAACTCAAGTTTTAAACTACATTTTCAGCACTACCTTAAAAAAATACAGTTTTTTTTAAAACAGCTAATCCATAGTTGATTATTAGAAAAAATATATATATACTAAAAGTTATTGTAAATATTACTTAAATTTAAAATGCAATATTTCCTTATTGACACTATTCTTAAAGAAAAAGTTTCAATATAACAGTTTTTATCAAATAAAAATAAAATTTATAACAGTAGAAGTTAATGGATAATAAAACTTAAATTTTAAAATATTTTCTGAACTCAATTCTACAACTGGTTTTTAAGAAAACTAAAACTAATAAAATTTCTTTAAGAACCTTTTGTTAACATTAACAAATAAACTTATTTATGTAAAAGTTTTTATTAAAAAAGTTTTTTGACGTCAATAAAAGCAGACATTTCGGCCAAATTTCATTCTAATTTAATTCTATTTTGCTTTTAGCATTCATTAATTATAAAGTAGAATTGTAGAAACGATAGTGTATTCAAATTTAAAAAGCATTCGAAATATTAAAAAAAAAAGTTACAGTACACATATTAACAACCTGTTTAGGCTATGGGAACTTTCTTTAAACTTTCTTGAACACTTAGAGTTGCTGTTTTGCCGTCATTATATCTGTGTATTTAAGAAATTTAATAAATCTTAAATTATCAACAGAACAAGAGAAAGACTATACTTTAATTATTAAGAGCAGACAATAACGTTTTGAAGCTTTACAGGAATTATAACTATTGATAATAAATTTGTATAACCAATAGAACATATCAACATAAAACAATATATAATCAGCTGATATTTACTACTCCTAAATCTTACTTATTTTTTGTTCAAAATTAGTTAATTGTTAATTTGTATAAACAACTTGGTAACAAACCGATATTCAGTTTTGTAGGACTACAGAAATAAACTTCTTCACTTTTTGTACTTTTAATAAAAAAATCGTAAATAATGTTTTCAAGAGACGTTTTTTACTTCTGAAGTAAATTGTATAAAGACTATTTATGATTATTAATTTCTAAAGTTCATCTTCTAAACATTTTAAATTTGTAATGCTGTTTATCAAATTATTGTAACATAACTATAATAAATTTGATATATGCAGTGCATTTTGGAAAATGAACTTAAACAATCAGTAGGTTTAGACTGTACAAACTTAAAGACGCTCATCGGAGATTCATTCAAAAACATTAAATTAGATGTAGAAAAATTTCAATTTTCGTTTTGCTGTTAAAGATTTTGTTATGTAAGTAGTCACTTTGATGGTTCTAGTATATGTTTAATAAAAAAATCTTTAATAAAAAAATATTTAATTGATAAACAAAAAAAAAAAACTAATTATGTTTCAAAATTCGTAACAACTGAGACAACACTTGTACTTTAAAAATGAATGATATTTTATAGTAGTTATATTTTTATAAAGTGTTTTCAAAAACATAACTTAAACTTAAGATTGTAAAGACGTCTATTAATTTTTATATCAATATAAAATTTAATTTTTTTTTACATTAAAAAAAGTTAAGTTTATAAAGTTTAAAAGAAAAATCAACAAATTAGACTGAGGTTAAAAATAGATATGAAGGCAAGCTACTGTTAGATTTTCTTTTAAAAAAGCTTTCTATAAATTTAATTTCAAAATTTAGATTCCACTTTAATAATGTTTTTTAGAGATTCTAGAATTATGTTTAAACGTTTAGTAAAGTCAATGAAGAATACACTGTTTGTTGGTTTGTGAAACCGTTTTGATTTTTATAAATTTCAAATCTAGTATTTTTGTTTATTTTTTGTTTAGAAATTTTATCGAAACGTTTTAAAGTCTTATTGAACAGTTTTAAATTTAATAAAATGACAAAATTTATAAGTATTGTAAGTATTTAAAATAAAGTTTACTTAATAAATGAAATAAAACAAATGCTGAATTATACAATGTAGGTTACAGATGACATCATAAGTATAAAATCACAACTGATTTATAAAAAAATAATGTATTTAAATTGTGTAGCTTATATTATACAATGTATTTGAGTTCATAGAAAATTTGTACAGCCTAAACCGGCTAAATAAATAAATAAGTTTACTATTCACACTATGCATTTACATTAAACTAAACTAGTTTTAATAAAACAAGTAACTTAGCTTACACATTGTCAACTAATACAATAAATATTATTTAAGGAAAAACTAGCTGAATATTTACTAAATATATTATTAAAATTCATAAATGTTAAAACTTTCATATTTATTTCATGAAGTATATCATCTAATAGTTTGTTTTTCAAAAGTGCATAAAAAGTAGTTACGTCAATTATATGATTTTGTTTGATTTATGTTTTTCATTTTATGAACATTATTCGAAATTATATACATTGATATACAGTTTAAGATTTAAAACCAATAAAAAATTATAGTAAAACTGATTTAACAGTCTCCAAATAAAAAGAAAAAAGGTTTAAAATATAAAGTACAAAACTATACAAAATGTTTTAACTTTTGTTTGTCTTTAAGTTGTGTACTAAAATAGAAAAAAAATGTTTAGTTAACAAATAAAGTACGACTAAGTGTAATATAAGAGATAATTATAACAAGGCTAAAGAAAACTATAAAATATAATTTTAGTAATAAAAAGTTGTAGTTTAATTATTGAATTTCAAATATAAGTTTTGAAATTTATTAACATTGTATTTGACAAATGGTATCCAATATCAACTTTATTTTTGCTAGTGAGCTTTTCATACAACTAACATAAGCATAAAATAAAGTTTTACAAAATATTTCTCAGTTTACTTAAAACAAAATGATTTTTTTATTTTCAAAGTTTACTATATATTCAACCGGTTAAATTTGTAAAAAATAAAATTTCTAAGTTTTAGTACTATAAATTTTAAGTTTACTTAAACTAGTATATGAATATTCGGTGTCTTTAACAAGAATTACTTTAGTTAAGTTGTTATTTAAAAATCTTGTTAAAAATTAATTTCGTAAAAATAGTTTCTTAACTGAACAAATTTGTGTTGTCAAACTGATTTACAACTCAATTGAGTTTGTTTAGACAGTACAAATTTAAAAGTTTTTTGTATCGTTTTTCAAAATTAGACAGTCGATTTCAACACTAATGAAAAAATGTACATTGAAGCCTAATTGTTATACGACTTCAGTCATTATTTTATTTAGGTTTAGATTTTTCATCTTAATTGTAGTAGCTTAAACTAAGCAAATTTTGATTGACCAATTTTTTATGTTAAAATAATTTAAATTTTGTTTGAATGTTATAGATTTAATGTAAAATATGTTTGTTTTAATTGTACAGAATTAAAACTGACAGATAAATGAATCACATGTAAAAAAGGGAAGTTCTTAGTTAGCGACTGCAGATTTTTTTGGTTGCGTGAAGATTTTGAACAAAAACGAACATCTTGTCTTAGTCACCTTATATTAGTCATATCTCGAAAAACGTTACAAACTTTTTTCAAATTGAAAAACGCCTTGAAGATATTGGTAAGACCAAGATACATATATATTATTTGATTTACACATACATTACTAATTTGAATTGTAGCCCTTTATTTTTTTTTAGACCTTGAAAAGTCTGGTACAAATTTGATTTAACTCATTTTTTTTAGTAAATTTTCTAAGCTTAAGACATTTAACAACACAAATAGCAACATCTATAGTAAAACCAAAATATAAAACTTTGAACACTGGAAAAAAAACAATATGCTTTACTGATAAATTTTTGAAGTAAACTATTATTGCTAAACAGAAATAAATCTATAACTTAAATTTAGATGTGTTAGATACTTCCTCCTAAGTTTGTCAGTTTGGCTCATCATAGCTAAATATGATTATTTATTTTAAAAGAATTCATTGTTTATGTATTTATCTTGCTAAGTTGTATAAGGTATGAATTTATATATTACTCAATATTGTATCAATACAGAAATATGTCTAACACATCAGATCAATTATTCATAGCTTTTTGAAGCTTTTACGAAATGATATATTTTATAGTCTTACATGAAATCTTACATTAGATATCGTAATGAAATACTATAGTTGCAAAAAATTATTATGTCAGTCAGTTTAGTCTGTGAAAATAACTTATATTACATTGACTTGTGTTGTGGTTTTCTACTTAATTTATAAAGTTAGTTTATTATATTTGCTAAATGATATTAGTTTTTACACCTCTATGCCGTCCGTACTAAATTTATCAGAAACTAATAAATACATTTAATTTAAAAATTTTAAATTATCATATCAATAATGTTTTTCTCAAACTTTTTTTTATCAAATCAAGCACAATCTATGCTATTATTATGATTACATATCTTTAACGTAATGTTTTAAAACTTATTTAACTCTAGTTTTGGTTTTCAAGTGCTTACAGCTTGGATATAAAAGTAAATGCTTTATTATGATGATCTATGTTATTTTGTTTGTATTCGTATTTTTTTTTTGTTAAATAAATATAATTTTAGAAAAGTAGTAATTATCTATACGTTAATAATCAATAAAATTTAATTTATTTTAGTTTCAATTCATAGATTACTTTTGTCTATAACGAAAATCGTATAAAATCAATACACAATTCTTTAAAATTATAAACAATATTTAATCTATTATAATATAACTCTATAATAACAAATGTTCAAACATATACTAGTTATACGCAATATAACAAACTTTAAGTACATATAACTTTTCAATTTGTAAACAGGTTTTGAAAAATGTTTGACTTGATGAGTCTTAAAATATTTTTACTTTAAACCCTAAAACATGATTAATGCTACTTTACTTAGAAACAGATTAACTTATATTATTTTAAAGCTAAAACATAGATAGAAGCCTACATAGACATAAATTAGTTTTACAACTTTTCTTACAAAATAATAAGTATATACATTTTTACAACATAAAGTAGCATTGCCTAAATCAAGATTGTACATAAAATTAAATTAACTCTTGAACATATTTCCATAAATTTGAAGTTATATTTTTCTTACTCAGCCGGTTTAGGCTATACAAATTTAGAACTCAAGACAGAAAGATATTTTACTTATTAACCAATGATTTTATACTTAAACATTATTTTCTTAAATTACTTTAAAATTAGTGTAACGTAAAAAAACTCATTCTTCTTGATAGTTTCATTTAGAAAATGCCAGCTGAAAACGTTTGGTTTTTAATTTTTTCTTTGCTTTTTGATTCAACTATAAGTTAGAAGTAGTATCATACTTGAATTATGCCGCATAAAAATTGCAAGACCATCAATATTTTAGTTTTAATGTTGTTATTTAACATATAACTTTTTTTTTCAGCTTGTACTTTCAGATAGACAATTGTTAAGTTTGAATTTAAAATGGTATAATTTATATTTTTTGGGTAATAAACTCAAATTTAGTTGTTTATTTAAATTTCAAAAATAAGTTTCAGGCTTAAATTTAGAATGTTTTTAAGTTTTTAAACAAAAGTTTTATGCATTTTTATAACCATAACAAAAAATTATATCTCAAGTTAAAAAAATATTTCCTACAAGTTTTATGTTTTACAAATGCTTCTTATTTCATGATATTTGATGCAATTTTAAACAAAATATTTTGTTATCAAAATAAACCAAATTTTTAAACTTAAAAAGAAAAGAAAAATATTTCAACCTTTTTTTAACAAAAATTAAAAACTAGTTTTAAAATTAAATCAGGCTCCTAAAAAGAATTTTTATCAAAAGCGTTTAGACATTTGTTTATTCATGACAAACTTCCTTAATGTTTTATATTATCATTAAGTCTTATATTAAAAACAAAAAAAATATTTAGTAGAAATTAAAACTGCTGTTAGTAATAAATTAAGAAAACTTTTCATAAACCAACTTGTTAAGAACAAAAGGGTCTGCTAGACCATAAAAGCGAAAAAATTAAGTTATATTATAATTATTTATAAACTTTTATTTAATTTAGCTTAGTACAAAATTTCATTCTTAACAATTTGAATAAAACTGTTGTAGAAATCACTGTTGTTTGTTTTAAGTTTTATATAAGCTTTTTAAAATTTTTATGATGAGTTATTTGCATATAAACTTTTTCTTAGATAAAAACAAAAACATTTAAAGTTATAAAGTTATATCAACTATTTTAATATATCAACTGAAATACAAATATAGTTGTAGCTATTAGCAATATGTCAGTTTTTATAAATATAATAGATTTAATCAACTATTAAACTTTTTTTCCTTAAAAAAAATCTAGATAACAGCTGACGTCAAACGCATAAAATCACAGGTAATTTATAATAAGTTTGAATAAATATTGAAGCGTAAATTGTCAAATGTTTTTTTTTCGTTGAATGAAGTTTGTACATCCTAAACCAGCTGAATACTTAAACAAGTTTATTATCAATACTAAACTAGAGAATTAAAAAAAAATAAAAATAAAGTTAAAGTCAGCAAAAATATAATTGAATTAATAAAAAAATTAATATTTTAGTTTTAAAAAAACTAAGTTGTTAAATATGTATACATAATATTATTTTATTGTTAGTATAATTTTTATAAGTTGTAATGAGTTATAATAATTTATAACTATGAACAATGAAAATTTAAAGAAAAACATTCAGTACTTTACTATTTTTATCTTTTTATATTTAATAAAATTGTAAAACTAATTAAGACAAATTAGACAATAAAACCTTAGGTTTAAGCTTTTAACAAATATTTTACTGCCTAAACCGTATTCTTTTAGCTAGTTATTGAAAAGTTTTAGCAATAGTTTATTTACAGCAAAGACTGATATTATTCGTGAAAACATATATTTAGGATAATATTTATTTTTTGTTTTAGCTATAAATGATTAACTATAAAACATATATATGCATGGAAAAGATTACTGTTGTTTTGTTCAGTTCAAGTTGATATTTATATCTAATAAATTATCTAAGTTCTTACAAAACATTCCAACTGCAGTTTATCAGTAATGTTGATTGCATTTTTTGAATAGTTAAGATTATTTGTATTCACTCGCATGATACAAACAATATCTTTTATGTTTATAGCTAAGTGACGTCAGTACTACTGATGTAAAAAAAAAAATTTTTTTAACTTTCTGTAAATTAAACATGTTTAATTAAATGGGCGTAGAATTGCTACTAAATAAGTAATAATAATAATGAAATTATCATTAATAGAAGCTTAATATTTTAAACATTTACGCAAGAGGGTATTATGATAAATCTAATACGTTAATTTTTTTTTTTACTTATTTTACAAATTTGACATTCGACAATATATATATATATTTTTAATAAATTTTACCACTAAAACCTTTTCATTCTTATAAATATACTAATTTAGAGGCAATTTAGTTGGTCTAAGCTGGTCAACTTAAGAACAAAACCTATTTTAATGAAATGTAAAAATAAAAAATGTTCAATATGCTCGTTTGTGACTAAATATTAATTGCGTATATTATTTTAATTAATATATTTATAAAAGTTGTTATACAAACTGAAAAGTAGTAAGATACTTTTGTAGATATATCTATATTTTCTCTTTACAATTTTTCAAAATACGAGTAAGTATATAACTTTTACTTCATTGAGTTACTTATTCAATTTTTTATTCTTAGATAAGAGTTTAACCTTGTTTATTGAGTTTACAGTTAAAACGATAATTTTATAAATATATTTAAGCTCGGATTAAAAGGCTACACATTCATAATTTCTTTTCAAAACATAGAACTTAAAATTTGCTTAACAAAATACTTTGTTTTTAATTCCATTTAAAGATGAAAGGTTAAGTATTTAGTGTCAGATTGTTCGAAAAAAAAATAAAAGAAAGCAATATTTATACACTACAAAAATTAATATTTCTTTATTTAGTCATATATTCGTTTTGATTACCAATTTTTTATTTTAGAACATTTTAACTAAATTTTGATATTAAAGTTTATAAATCATTAGTTTTAACTAGGGATATACAAAGTCCAACTTTATATTCATGTTAGAAAAAAAATTATTAAATAAAAGAAAAAAATTACCGACCAAGAGTATGGGTTAAATATAACAGTGATAGTGAAAAAGTAATAAATAATTAATAAAAGTTATGAAAAAAATAACTATTAACATTATGAAAAAAAAGAAGATACCGATCAAGGGTTTGGGGTAAGAATGATACTAAAATTAAATCAATAGATATATAAAATAATATAAAAATGAACAAAATTAGAAAAGATTTCAACCTGAAAATTTTTTGTGCAAAAGTGTCTCTTGTGCTGATTTGACTACCAAATAATATTAAATTTAAACACATAATGCATTAACACGATAGTGTTTAAATGTAATATTATTTGGTAGTCAAATCAGCACCAGAGACTTATACAAAACTTATAATGCATTAACACGATAAAGTTTTGTTATCATATTTTAAATTCACGTAGTTTTTTATTTATATCTGAGTATAAAGCAAAAATTGATTAGTTTAACTGCTTACGTAACAATTTATTTACAACTATACTTATAAATATTATTCAGTATATATTAGAGAATCATATTAATGCATTATTGGGTAAAGGTTTAGTTTAGTTTATAATGGCCTAAAATGGCTAAAAATTTCTAAATAATTCTGGATAAACTGAATCTATATTCTATATAGTTAAAACTACTTTATCAATAAACTTAATAGCTACTTTTTACAATTTAATGCTAAAAAAATAGTGATTGATTTAAGTTAATTATTTTATGATAGTTAGTCATGAAGTTTTTAATAGTATTAATCTAACGAATCAAGTTAGTATTTATAAAACAATAATAAAATTTTTAAAAAGGTTTTTTTTTTATTGAGCTGACGCACGTTTCTCTTTATGAAACTAAAAACAAAATTTAAACTTACTATTTAATAACTAGTTAATTATTTACAGAAATGTTTTTTTTTTCTTTTTGCAGATTAAAGCGATGATATATATTTTTTAATTTTTTCTCTAAAACAACTGAAGTAAGAATCAACCGGCTGAAAGTTAGATTTCTATAATCAAAAAAGATTGTGACTTCCCAGTGATTCCGCTACTTTTTTTCAACCTATGTAAAAAGTTAAAGCAAATTCTACATTTATTTCTTATTTATAAATAAGTTTAAGACAAGTATATATTTGTTAATTGTGTGTAAACAATTGAGGTTTTATAAAATAAAAAACTGATTTTTTTTGCTTAAATCTTAATTATGCAGATGCTATTTTTACAATAAAAAATATCCTTTTATCATTGCAGATAGTGTTTGTTGTTTTTAATCATAAACATAGTCAAATTTATTATATATCCCTGTATATATAAAAAAATAAGAGGTATATTAAAGTAAAAAAAAAATGTTGATTTTCTACGTCAAACGGCCACTACATCACGTCGTTCCTGAGTATATATGTAGTTTTATTAATTTTTGTGAAAAGTAAAAACTGTTATCATGAAAACATGAAACATTTGAAAGTAATAAAATCATTAAAAAAATTGTTTAAAAGTTATATTGACATAATTAAAACATTAGCTCTGTGTGAGTTTAAAGACTTTTATTTAAAGCTTTTACCAATAACTTTGTTTATACTTAGTTTGGATAAGTTTAAACAAGTCGGCATTATAAATTTATATTCATAGATACCGGTTAATCAATTTTAACTTAAGTTAAACAATATATTACTGTTTTTATTTTGCGATTTTACTAATTTACTAATGCTTATGCTTAGATATATTTTAAACTATTTTATCTGAACGTAAACTTGTTACATATGGACAAAAAATAAATATTACTCGTTAGAGATATTTTAAATAAAATAATATTTTAGTTTTCATTTGATAAGTAGATTTTTAGAACAAACAAACAACTTAAGTTTTTGATAAAAATAAAGTTATTATGCCAAATTATAACATTAAATTTAAGTTAAGTTGTTTCATAGATATTTAGTTTCTCAAGCTATATCACAAAAGATAACATTACAATCTTCATTGTAGAATTTGTTGTTTGTCATATTGAATATAGTAATGAATATGTTACTCAACTCTATTCTAGTTTTTATAACTTAAAACGGCTGACACATACGAAATACCGGTTTACGAAAAGTTTCGGAGAATGAGAAGCTACTTGTTACTGTTATAAGTAAAAGCTTTTTAAATAATAGAAATAAATAATAAATAAATAATAAATAACTATACGAAATAAAAAAAGAAGATCTGTAGTATTTAGATAACTGATGTCAATAAAAAAGCAATTAATAGATGTTAAATATTGAAAATAAAATTGCAATTTTTTTTCAAAACACAAGTAACATATAGTGTAATAATTTAAACAAAAAACTATTGACTTCACAAACATTCTTGAGTAATTTATGAACCATTTCACAATACTTTGTTTGATTTTAAACATAAGCAGAGTTTGTTTTGTGATTTTTACTGTCTAAACTGACTGAATTTTACAACTATAATATAAATAGTAAAACTGAAATAAAATTAAAGATAGTTTTATGAGTTATCGAGGTTAAAATATTTATGAGTTCTAAATTGTAAAAAACAACATAAACATCAATTATTGATATAAGTTTACAAAAATAGTTAAACTAGGTTTGGGGTTAACTTTTAGTACTTATACCGAAATCAACATGTATTTTTAAAGTAAAATATATGCACTTGATCATAGTTTTTACTAACTAGTAAGTGGTAAGAGAAGTTTAATGGTTATAAAAAAGCTGTTAGTTTATACAACTCATACGTATTCTATAATAACAATAAAGGAGCTCTTGATATTTTCTTAAAAACAAATAGTTTTAAGTTAAATATAAAACATAGATAAACCGAACACTTAGTATTCAAATTAAAAAGTAATTGTCTGATGTCATTTTAATTAAACAGCAAACAGTTCAACAGTTTGTTTATTTTAATTTTAAGAGTTTAAAAAACAAATAAGCTCCACTTATTGCGAAAGTTTGTACAGCCTAAACCGGCTGATTTGGTGTTTATCTTGAATATTGTAATTAGATATGATTTTTATTTTATATGTGAATTAAAAGCTGCCAGAACTAACTTATTTTGTGAGTATCGTTAGTTTTTTATTGTACAGACAGCGGCTTTGTTAACATTTTTATGATAATTACTGTTGATCAGAAGTCATCGAATATTTTTAGCTTACATCGGTTAAACTTCTAATTAAGAAAAATTAAATGAAAAAAATATTTTAAGTTCACATATTTTAGTCTTATTTTTTTATTTTAAGTTAATTACTTTTTAAGATATAGTCTCTCAATTATTTTCTAAAGAATCTGAATTGTCATGTAATCAGAGTTTCGCTTCGAGATAAATGCATTAATAGAAACATTTACGTAGTCTCACCACTAGAGGCACTTTTAAAATAAGATCTTAGGGTGCACCGATTTTATTTTTTGCAGTTTAGTGTACACAGGCATTGATAAGCTCGAAGACCACTGCTGCAAAACAATCAATTAATTTTTTCTGCCTAAAAAATTAGAGTTATTTCTTTAACTTTACTTTAATAAAAAGAAAAAAAGAACTTTGAAATATTTTTTCTCTAACTACTACTCTAAACACATTCATCTAAAACTAAAACTAATTTTCTTTTAAATACTTAGAACATTTTGTTATTAACTTCAAAAGGCATTCCATGCATTGCGTATTTTGCGGTAGATTGAAATATTTTAAAACCTCAAAAAATTTGCTTTGTAAAATATACAGAGTAAATTTGTAAAGTATAATTTTTTTTTGTTATAAATGAATATTTCGTTTTAGTGATTAAAACTAAAACTTTAAGCACTTCTAATATTATTTTAAAAAGAAAATGAATAAAACTAAAACTTCTAAGTAATTCATGTATCTATAGGTTTTAATAACTTTGGGAAATAAGATCTTATATAACTTTTGCTACAGTTTCTTATGAACAAAAACTAAACTTTAAATTATTTATAAATAGTTCTTTCCTTTTAAGAAATAAAATTAGTTATTTTTATAACTTTTATAACCAAAGACTCTAAGCTTATTTGTTTAAAACTAAAACTATAAAAGCTATTTAGAATAATACTCTCAATGAATGTGAATAAAACTAAAACGAGAAGTTTTTTTTTTATTTCATAATTTAAAGTAAGTAGAATTAAAACTTAAAAATTACCATATAACAAATAAATTTAGTCGTTTAGCTTTAGTGTTTTTTTTAATAAATATTAAACGTTAAAACTTTTTGTGTGTTAAAATATAAAGTTTCTCAATAAGTATTTCAAAAAAATGTTTTTTAACTCAAATTCTTGTACTAATTTTGTTTAGCAAAATAAATATTTTAGAGGTAAAACAGCCATAAAAAACACTTAATTTTTACATAAATGCATAACTTGAATACCCGTGACTCTAAGTTTATTTATAAATCAAGTTTGTTCTCTTTTTCTCACTCTCTCATTCAATTTCGTCATCATAAATTTACTTACAAGCTGTATCTCACACTATATCAAATATTAATAAGCCTAAATCAAAAGAATAACTGAAGGATATTTGCTTTTTATTTAACTTAGTTTTAGATTCTTTTTTTTTAGAGCAGTTTGTTTGAAATAGTTTAAATTTTTTAAAGATATTTTATTAACCAATATTAAGAACTTAAGAGAAATGGTAAATTGTCAGCTTTAAACAAGTTATTAAGGTTTAGTTTTTGCAAGAAATATTTTAAATATGGCAAATAAGTATTACATATTTGTAAATATTTTTATACAGCTTTTGAAAGTTACCTTAAATTAATAAAAAAACAGACACATTTAATTTAATTTATATAAATTAGTTTTAAATTTTTAGAAAGACTAGTGGTGACTTAAAACTAAAAGGTTTAATAAGGGTTTGTGTCCATCTCTTATCGAATCGTCTATGTACAAAATAAATTCATTTTTTATTTTTTTATTAGTACACGAAGATTGTGTGTAAAGTATTAAAAATATTGAAAAATGTTATAAGCGCATAAAAATTAGGATACCTAGTCGACTTTATGAAGTGGCATTAAAGCAAGATATTAAACTTCATTTGTTAACTATTTAAATTAAGTAAATATTTATAAGTTAAAGTTTTAGTTCATCCAAGCATTTAAGAGAAAGCAAGGTCACGTGTTTTACTGATGCAAGTTTGCTTTTCCATACTACTGCAATATATAAACACACATCAGTTGGAGAGGTGATTCATTTTAGTCACAGCTAGCTGCAGTAAACATGTTATTCCAGAATAGATATTTATACTGTTTAAATAATTTGTATAAAGCTTTTAATTAAGAATGTTTTCTTCTAACAATTATTTTTGTAGTTTAGTTTTATTTAATTAAACCTTACTTAATTTTAAAAACTCCCAAAGTAAAGTTATTTTAGATTTAAATTTTATTCAATGGTTTTAATAAAATTCTAAATATTTATAAAGCATAGCTATTTTGTTCACATGGTTCTTTATTTTTGTAAGTCTTTACAATGATTCGTCAATACAATATGTTTATTAATTATGAAGCCAATTTTATTTAGAGCAGCCCTAAGTATTTATTATTATCAGTATTTTTAAGGTAAATATTAACATTCATTAGGGTTTGTAATCTTGGTGTAAAACATACTACAACCTTACACTTGTTCGTTGTTTAGAATTTTATTGCATATAGTTCATAAATGATATAAAAAAAGTAAAGTATTTCGTTTTTAATCCTTACTGAAAAGTTATTACATATTTAAAAGTTAATTATCTTATATTTTCAACCAATAACGAAAATTTTATTGATTGAGTTTAGTTGTACAAATTATTTTTGTACAAGTGTTTAAGTGTTTATAAAGGTAAATAGTTTTAACATTTTTATTATTTTACTAAAGTTATTCTAGTTCTATAGGCTTTAAACACCTTGAATGACAAAAGTTTACTAAAAATAACAGTATATTTGTTATAGAGTGTATCTAAAAATGAATAAAATGAGTTATAACGGAGCAAACAACAATGTTATTAATATCAGCGGCTATACTGAAGTTTGGCAACACAACATGAAACAAATGCTCAAAAGAGTATGTGAAATTTCAAGGACCTACAAAGTAGTTGCGATTGATACCGAATTCCCTAGAGATCCACACGGAAGTAATGATTACTGGCGTAATGAGACTAAAACAAATAAGGCTTACGAAGTACTATAGAAAAACGTAGACTGCACAAAAATGATTTCATTAGGTTCGTGAGATAGTTATATTTAATTTTTTTCTTGTTTTTAATTCAACTTTTAAAGTTATAACTTTTGTTGCATAGCTCAAAATTATTATCCTGCGAAAAATGTTAGTCGAAACAATTTTCCCAAAAATTTGAAACTTCTACATTCATATAATAGTATTTACAAATTATACTCCAACAATAAATATACTAAAATTTATTTTTTTTTCTACTAAACATTATAGAGGCCCTTTCACTTTTGATATTAATAAATTTTGTACATTCAAAAAGTATTATAATGGGGTATATTAAATTTAGGTTTATCTTTTTGTTCATACGATGGACAAAAGCCTGTTAACCATACCTTTACATTCAATATGAAATTTGACGAAAAGGCTGATCTATCAAATCCAGCTTCAATAATATATTTGAAAGAATATGGCACAAATTTTAATAGACACAGAATGTACGGTTGCAAACAGATAGACGTGGTAAACGGTCTTAAAGGACTTTTCTGGGATAAAGGCATCACTTGGGTTACTTTTCAAGGGTAAGACTTTAATTTACTTTAGTAAAAGAACTAAGAGTAAGGTTTTTAACTTGCAAAATTTTAATTACGATTTTCGTTATGTATTGTTATACAATATCTTTCAAAGTTAAAAGTATTAGCTAACACAAACTTTTCAATTCAAAAACTGAAGACATTTATATAATGCTATTCTTACATAAAAAAATCTATTCATCTTAGTATTAATAGACGATGTAAATGTAGATAAGAGTACAAATGATATTACTATGTTAAATGATTTGTAAAAAGTATAGTTAATATTAGATCAAGCAAAAATAAATTAATACTATTGTCTGTTTTAGATGTAAAGACCTGGCCTACATCATAAAACATTACAGAAAGACAAATCTGCCGAAAGAGCTCACTGGATTTAAGAGGTTTGTTTAACCATTATATTATGATTTTTTGTATCAAGATAATAACAAAAGCAGATTGTAATTAAGTTATTAATTCTAAGACGCATCAATTCAATGCAATAATTTTACTTGACCGAAAACAACCATTTTTAATATATCTTAATAATGCATAATGTTAAAGCTTAGACAACTTTTTATATGAGATATTTTCAACAGATTAGTGAGCCAACATTTTAAAACAAATGTCGACCTGAAGTACATTGTGACGCACGTACCTTCATTTCGACATTTCAGCAGATGGGGGCTGTCGAGAATCGTGAAAAGTTTCGGATTGCCAGCAAACCAGGCCCACAATGCCGGTAGAGACGCAGAAATGACGTTGAGACTCTTTTTTCAAGTAGGCAGCATTCTACCAAACTATCAAGAGTACTTCGGAAAACTGTGGAGCTTACACTATCAGCCGCCAGTAGCTGTGCACTGACAAAAGCAATTTTAAATTTATTTGAAAACAATAATTTTAACGTCGTAAAAAACATTAAAAAAAATAGAGAAAAGTAAATGTGTTTATTTAGTTGTTTAAGATGTTTTACAATATAGCTTATTAAAAATAGCTTGTTTAAGTATACATATCAAACCTATATGTCTTAAATTACAAATAGTTGTTTTTTCTATTTTAAGGACTTTAAATGATACTTTATAAAAAATAAATAATTAAAATATTTATCTATTTGTAGAAAGTCTAGAACTGTTTCAATTAAAGTCATTACAAATTTACAGTTATTTTGATTATTTTTATGTTTCAACAAAGTTATAAATTAAATATTACCGTGCCATCTTTTTGAATACATTTACCAAGTTTACTTATCTTTTAAGGTTAAGAAACCTGACTAAAACAAAAATATTTACAGAAAGCTAAAACTTGTCCTTAGTTTTAGTCATAATTGTATGTCTCTTGTATTATCTAACACTTTATAGTAGCTTATCAAGAAAAATCAAAAGATTTTTATTACGTATTTTTTTGAAATCAAAGTCAAATTTACATTGTTTATATTCAAAACCAGCATTATACATTTAAACGGAAATTAATGATTTCATAAATTTAAACTCACAACAATATTTAATTACTTTTTTCAAATATTTTGTTTATTTGTGAAAAGTATTTGACTACTCTTCAAAAGTTTTAGTTTTAGTCATCTTTTATTATATAAAAAAAGTTTCATAAATATAAGAAACACTAAACGGTCGTTAGTCGTGCGGTGAAGTTCATTGTTTATTATATAAGTATAAACAACAATTTTTAAAAAACATACTATCAAAACAGATTTCTTGATATCAAATTAATAGATTTATCAAAAATTAAACTAATACGACTAAATTTTAGTTGTGTTTGCAACATCTGTTTAGTTCAAAAGGCAGCAATGCTCATAATAATGCAGTTATATTATTGTTTTGTCTACTAATGAATAATACAATAAGATTACGATTTGCAAGTAAAGTTATAAACGTTAATTAAAAAAATTGAATTAAAACATTTTATCAAAGTTTAAAAGCTAGTTGTAACCAATATAAATTATACAAATATAAATACGTAAAGTCCTGCTCTACTAAATGGTTTTTTAAAATTCAAAAAATTTAAAAATTTGGAAGATCGAAGTTTAAGTCTCAAAATAGAAATATCCTAACAATTTTAAACCTTGTTGTAAAGATGAAAATTAAAACAATGAAAGTAAATAAAATGAACTTTGATTTATAATAAAGTTGTGAAAGTTTTAAATTTCTGAAAGGTAAAGTCTCTTGAAAAATAACTTTTTTGTATAAATGAAACTGGTACATTAAAGCAATTTAAAGTATATCAATAAAATTATATAAAAATTTAAGCTGATAATTATGTATTAGTGTAATAAGTACTTAAAAGACTAATAAAGTAGTATCAACTACTATTTTCAAAAAACATTTTATTCTAAATAAGATGACAATATTTGTATTGGTTACGTGTTGAATAGTAGACAAAATGTAACTAAAACTAAAACCTGTTTATAATTTTATTTTTAGTCGGTAGTTTTTCTTCAAGTAAGATAAAAGTAAAATAAATCATTATAAAGAAACTAAATGCAAGACACTGTTTTTAAGAAGTTATACTACAAAAAGTTTCAAAAGTTAAACAATAAAAACTTTCAAAGGTGTTAATACTTTCAAACCTTATTTTTAATTTTGTTAATTCGTCAATTAACAAATCCTCATTAATTTTCTATGAATTGGTTAACTTGTAATTACTATCAAAAAAAAATTGTTTTAACAAATGCTGTAATTGTTATATAATATATAAATTTGAATATTTAGTTCAAATATGAAAATGAGCGTTACAGTTTCTTTGTAACTGTATAAATTGATTTTTTACTGTTTTTTTTATAACCATATACGTTTTTACTCAAATTCTTTTTTCCTTTTTTCTCTTTCGCTTACTTCATTATTACGTCACACCAAGTTATCAATTTAACTTTAAATTTTTAAAAAAGCAGCTGCAGGTAATTTTAACTTCCAGCTTACAAGCAGATCTTTCTGTTCATAATTTTTAAAGCGAGTGTAATGCTCGTATAAAAACTATTTTAAATATGTAAAGTACAAAACTAAACTTCAAGTACAGTAACCTCTCGCATTTTTACGTACTCGTGACGTTACGCACTCTCGTTTAGTTAGCATTTTAAAATTGTAAAAAATTCAAAATATAATAATTTTATATTTTTTTAATATTACACAAATTAGGTTTTTGTATATTTTTAATTTGAAATATGTTTTTAAATGCTAACTCACCTCTCTATTTTTTTAGACTTTGTAAATTTATGTTCCTTGACTAATTGATAAACATTTAGTTATACCTCAGTATATCAGAAATTGTCTTAACAATAAGAGATTAATTTTTAAGTTTTTTTTTAAATGAAGAAATCTATTACAGCACCAAATACATTTTTTGTGAATGGCTATAGAAACAAACTTTAATATTGACACCTTTAATTGTAAACAACTACTTGATTATAAATTGAATTTTCTAAGTAGAATAGAGCAAAAATGTTAGGTATAAAATAGGTCACATGTAAATAAAGATAAAATATACTTGTTATTAAAATTAGTAATAATTTTCTACAAGTATTATTGTTTTATATAAATTTAAATCCTTTTTTTTTAATATATGTATAGTTTTATCTTTTTTTTAATTTTTATAAATAAAGTGAACAAATTGTTAAAAGTTGGAAAGTCTCTAGTTTGCTTTTAACAAGAAGTAATATCAGAAAACAGCCATTATAGTAAGTGTATTTGGTACCTTTCGTATCTTTACAATCTTTCGTATCTTTAGCCATTTTTCTGTGGACACAATGTGCGTAAATAAGCGAGAGGTTACTGTATATAATTTAACATTTATAATGAATGGTTAACAAGTATAAAGTTTTTCTTATATTTAATACAAAGGTATAAATGATTACTAATATGATAACTCAGCCATTAAATTTAAGTACACATCTGTTTTATAATATACAAAGCATTTTTTATTGTTGATTTTATTGCTTTATTGACAGTTTTCCCTAAATTGAAATGCAGCAAAATATATAAAAATTTTATTAATTTTTTTTTTTAATATACAATTCCTAAAACCAAAAAAAGAAAGACTTAAGTGTGTAAAATATTTTTTCATTTAAGTTTTACAACAGGAGTAAGTAAACATATGGGGCCAATTATCTTAAAGTTATTGATTTGTTGACCAATTTTTATAATAAAAATAATTGCTTTTTTGATTTTTAGATTTAGCCATTGTTTTAGTCATGTTTTTAGTTTTACTCATAGTTCTATTCTAAGTTAGACATATATTGTTATTAAAATAGTTGATAAAGTTTATGGTCAAAACTTTTTTGAATATTATGTGTATTTGTATTAAATTTACAAATTAAAAATTAAAAACAAATTAGTTTCAAGCAGCCAGTACGAAAAAATTTATTAGTTTGTTTTTTTTAAGATTGATTGTACTGGTTGTAATAATTTTTGTGGTCAAAAAAAATATTTTTTTTTATCAATTAAAATGTATATAGAAAAAACTTAAGGCCAATCTTTTACAACCTTTAAAACTTTTTATTTCAAGAAGCATTTAATAATTTTCTAGAACATTTTTTATTTTGTCGGCAAAACTCTACGGTTTATATTTAAAGCGACCGTAATATTCGTAAACTAAACTATCTGAATTAATTTTAGAAAAAAACTTTACCTTGAATTTAAACTTACACAGTTATAATGAATTATTTAAAATACAAATTGTTTAAAAAAAAAGTCTAACTCAGCTATAAAACTTTAGTACGCAGTTACTTTATCAAACACAAAACATTTATCATTTTTGACTTTGTTGACATAGTGACAGCTTTACATAAATGAAAATACTACGAAATAACAAAATTTGAACTTTTTTTAACTTCATTTTATGTAAAATACTTAAGAAAAAAAAAACGTAAGTATGCAAAATTTTTTTTTTCAGTAAAGTTTAAAAACATAGTTCGGTAAGCAGATATTGACCGATTAAGTTTTTTAAAAAAAAATCTATACAAGTACTATTTCAACAAAACGTTTTAGAGTTACAATATAGTGCAGCAGTAAATTAAAGTATATTACACAAAGCACGTTACGTTTCGTTTTTGCAACTTAATCAGCAAAATTTTAGTAAAATGAAAAAAAAAACATTTTAAACCTTTGAATAACCATGAACTTATTAAATTTAACATCACACGGTTTTAAACAAAGGTTTATTTTACGTACAGTTTACTACATTTTTAGTTACATTTTTACTCGTTTTTATTTATTTAAAAGTTTCTTAAGTTTTTAAAAAACACTTATTAAATCAATTGTTATTATATTGTTGCACAAATAAGCATATAAATATACATTTACAGACGAAAGAAATCTAATTTTTCATTAATCTATTTTTGTTCAAATTTTGTTTTACTTAGAGCATTGAAAATCTTAGAATATAATAAAATTAAAATTATTAAACACAAACAAAAAACAACTTAGCAATTTTACAAACATTGTTAGTAATATTTACATAAATATCCTAAAATAAATAAAACTTATAAGCAACGTAACAAACAAGAACTTTATTCACTGTTATTAGCAAACTTTATTTTACATAGATACTTTAGTTTTAATAGCCCTACAAAATTCAAAGTTTGAGTAATTTGATAATACTCTATTAAAATTATGTACAACTGTAAAAAAAAATACTTTTTAACAATGGTTTGTGAATAAAAATTTTTACTGTGACTAGAAATATAGGAAAGTAAATTTTCCCAAGCTCATAAATTTTAGTTATAATCCTAAATATTAAATTAATTAATTTATGTGTGTTAAAATGATAATTCTTTCAATTTTAAAATCATATAAGAACATAAATAATTTTAACTGTTATTCAAAAGACTCATTTTTTATTAATTTTTGCTACTAAAAAAACTTATATTTTATTATCACGATGCTAAATCAACTGCAGATAGATAAACTGCTCAATAAAATAGAATAAATAAGTATTCAATTCCATGGTTTAAACTGCTGTACTAAACCATACGTTATCCCGTAAAATTTAGCAATAATATTAAACTAAAGTTTTTTTTTAATTTTCTTTAGTATATTTTTATCTTCTTCAACTTATTAATCGCTATTTATTTAAGTATTTTGCTTCACTCAATGCTTGGTAAAAAATTAACTTAATAAATATCTATCTATTTTTTGTTTTAAGTTTACTACATAAACTTTTTAAGTTACTTGGCCAGAATTGACTTCAGTTTATAAAAATAATACAAAAACAAAACATATTTAAAAACCTTGCTGGCTGAATTTAATAACATGAATAAATTATTATTATACAAATTAAAAATTGAACGCACATTTGGTTTCTGGTGGGAGTTAATTTGAATAAATTGCATCAGCCAGGAAAGGCTATATAGAATTGAGCATAGAAAAGAAAAATAAATTATAATAATATATTAAAAAGCACATTAATGCAAATAATATAAAAAACAAAAAAAAAAGTTTAAAATTATCATTTTGTTTCTCATCATTAATCTTCTTTGGTTTCTTTATTTTTTTCTTTTAGTCCTTTAAGTACAGTAGATCTCCATTATTTGTGGTCATTTGCAAGCAACTCTCATATATGCAAGCATCAGTTCTTATGTCCGAGTTTTTAGGTCGGGCTTGCACACCTCGGTTGCATTAACCAACGAACAACTTGCCGTATACCCGTAATACTTTGAGATTCCTCAGACCGAGCAAGCGAAGTCTACGCTGACTGGGGTTAGAAAGTCTAAACACTTATTTTGTTGCCATGTATTTCTAAGAATTCTACGAAATCATCGTAAGTGAAAGGTATTAATTTCTTTTTCTCCTGCAGGCTAGAAAACATCTGTGTTATCATCTAAGTGTCATTATCACCACCGTATATACCGAATACTGTATACACACGAACGACAAACGTTAGACTTTGTGTGGATGCTTAACTTTTGGTTATCCCAAACGAGCAAAAGTGCCTAAGGTTTTACCAATGCGACTATTTACTTTTGTCTCTAACGATGCGTTTGACGCAACAGTTAAGCCAAGGTTTACAAAGTTTTTAATACCAGTTTTTGATGAACCAAAGTCTTGCTTTTACCAAAATTTTGTTTTAATGGCAAAGAAAAGAATATTCCAAACAGAGTTTCTGCAGCCTTGCAGAAACAACTTTTTTGATTTCAATAGAATCAGAAACACTGTAATGATATTAACATCTCATTTTCGTATTTTAAAGCGGATGTTGTAAACTGTTTTACACAGATTTCGTGACTTGCTTCCAGTATTAAAAACAAACATTTTTATTATATCAAGGAGTTAATCTCATTTCAATGCGTATATATTTGCGTTTGTCTTTCAAATAAGCGTTAGGTGCTTAGTTATTCTTCGGTATGATCAAGTTACGATTAAGTTCAACGTTTTATTCACAAATTTCGAGAATAAAGAAAACGTCTACATCGCGGAGTTGATGTTATTATTTTATATAACTTTACCATTATTAATACTTTTTATAGATTTCATTTGTGTCGTGGTTTAATAGTTTTTTCCTTCAGAATTTAGAATTATTATTTAAAATAAAGTAAATTGTATTTATTCAAAGTGTGTTTTATTCATAACTTAGGAAATATTTTTGTAACTTATACTGTTAGCATAATATTTACTACTCGTAAGTATAGCAGTCAGTAAGTTACGTGAGACCACGTAGTTAAGACATAAAGATAAACCAACATTAAAATAACCCATTTGGTTAAAACACTACCATCACATTTGATGGTTGTTTTTGTGAAAAGACTTCACAACGTAAAAATTTTTACAGGACATATTATTTCAAGCTGTATAGCAAATAATCCTTCTCTAATAACTAAGTCAAAGGCATTAATTTAGTCAAAAGTTTATTTGCTGTTTTTAGAGTTAACTATTGCTCTTATGTTTGTAATTGTAAAATTATTACTACTGTTTATTCTTCTTAAATATATGTGATTGTATTTATTTGTTAGACCAACAAAATAAATTTTACATTTGTATTATTTCTAACATTCCCAACATTTTAGTTGTAAATAGCCAGTCATTCGGGCCTTAAGTGAAATGTTGTGTTTTTTTTGTTTACTAATGAATAATACAGTAAGATAACGATTTGCGAGTAAAGTTATTGAAGTAAATTAACAAGAAAACGAGAATAAATTTGACTTTAATTAGTTTGCTATTTTATATAATTAAAGTATAAACATTTATTTTCAATTTTTACTTTTTTATTGTTTTGAAAACAGATTTTTTTCAAACTATTTTTGGTTACGTGTGGTAAGCTAAGATTTAAAGTAACTTATACTTATTTGTATAATGTATTTTTTTTAGCGAAAGACTAAAACTAAAACAAAAAGCACAAAAAAATGTCTAGTCAATATTGTTAAATAATTTTTTTTAAGGTAACTAAAATCTGTAGGCTGATATTGAAAATAAATTTTGTTGATAATAGAGAAAAAAAAACTTTTGTTGAAACTTGGTAGATAATTTGAAGGAAAAGGTCTTACTTAATACACATAAGTAGACAAAGCATACTAATTGCATAATAATATTAATTTACGTATACTTTACCATAAGGAAACCATTTTTACCTGCTATACTACAAAAACTGTTTTCATTAATTTAAATAGTAAAAAGCATCTTGTAGCTTAGTTAAATCTCTATAAAAAAAATATCAAACTGTAAAACATGATTACCCCCTATTCCCTAAGTACAAAGTCAATTACACAAACCTAATTAAATAAAATTATATAAACACTAAAAAGAGCATTAAGTAAACTAGTATTTAATAGCATTAAGTATTTATAAAAATTTAAATAAAGTATAATTTTATTTTACACAGCTCGTTATATTTTTAAACCTATACACTTTAACTGTTGTGAGTTTTTTTACAAACAATTAAGCATAAAAAATTGTTTATAGTTCGAAAGTTCCTCAAAAACAAAAAAGTAATGGACCAATTTTTAAAACTTTACTTTATTTGGTTGTATTTTACGTTTGTTGTATAACGGAAAAGTTCTTAGTCATATACTTTTATGATAATGTCTTAAATAATTTTTTTTTTTATTCTTTTACTTGATACTACCAAATGAATATAATACTAGTAATAGATAATTTTTGGATGATAAGAACAAGTTGCTTTTCTAAAATATTATAAATTTATTTGTTGCTGTTTATCGTTTTATAAACATCGTATAAAAGACTTATTTACTTTTTATACAACTGAATAAAGTTTTAATTTATCTCACAGTTTGTAAAATGTTTTATGAAAATCGAATTTATTTTTAAGTTACTTCAAATTTAGACTGTTTATCAAGTTGAAGAAAAACAAAGTTTCTAACCTAACTAACTGACAAAGAAAACACGTTTAATAAAAAACAAAAGTTATGGTGACTTTTTATAATTACTTTTCTTCGATTGAGCTGTTTCTACCAAATGTTATAGTTTATTTCAAACTCAACACTTCTATTTTCTTTTAAGTTCTGTATTGTCAAGTTCAAATATATTGAATAAGCAATGTAAGACATTTTTTATATATGATGTCTCGAACGACTGACAGGACTTTGCAAGGATAAAGAGCTCAAGATGACACAGAAGATAACAAAGATGACACAGAAGATCCCTGAAGAACTTTCATGATCTCCCCTTGGGGCTGGAGCTGATTTAGCATCAGCTCTGTAAAACCTTTTCCGACCACCACTGCATTGTGGTTGCTTTTGGCTAAGCAAAGGCTTCGGGAGTAAACCCTGAGGAAAAATCAGACATGATAAAGTCTTAAACACGGGGGTAGAGGAAACTCAAAAGAACTGTACTTCTATTCCTCTAGGAGATGCAAAACTCTGATCAAAAAGCCGTAGTCGGAGCCACGTAGGCGATCTGACTTTGTATTCAATGTCATTCCGGCAGCTCCTGCGACAATAATGAATCTTGGCTGTATTAGCTTTGCTGTTTCGCTGAGCTCTTCTCCACGATCCTGCTGCATGGGCAACAGCTGGAATCTCAATGTTATGCCCTGGCTTTGTGCTTGGAGAGGTTTACTCCAGCTTCGCAAGTTTTTCGCGAAGACACAACACGGAATACGGCAGTTACCGGTGATAAGCCTAATCCTGTTTGGCGAAAGGATGGGCGCCAGGGGTCGTATTCGTCGGTAGGAGGAATGTTTTAGTTCAACTGAACAACCGCCGCCTACCTTAAGCTGAGCAGCCCTCAGCCAATAAGGTGTTGTTCCGCCACAGTTTACCTTCCTCATTGGGTGAATGGGGATAGCTTTAAGTGAAAAGTAAACTGAAACTATGTCACCTAACAAACATAAGCGTAAAAAGAGACCAACTCTTAAACTGGAAAGCTGGAACGTTCGTACCATGACTACTGGTATGGACCCCGAAAACATAAATGATGCAAGAAAAACTGCTATCATAAATAACGAACTTCTTCGTCTTAAAGTTGATATTGAAACTCTTCAAGAAACGCGCCTTGCTGGTCAAGGCTCAATTAAAGAAAAAAAATTACTTTCTTCTGGTTTGGTAAGTCTGTTGAAGAACGTAAAGAATATGGTGTTGGTTTTGCTGTCAAGAATACACTCTTACAACATGTAGAAGTCGGTGACGGAAACGAACGTATTGCTACTCTACGTTTACACACCAAAAAAGGAACAGCGACCCTTATTAGTGTATATGCGCATACGCTATACACTGACGAGCAAATTAAAGATACTTTTTATGAAAAGTTAAATCTCGTAATGAATAAATTGCCAAAAAACGACCAACTTGTTATTCTGGGTGATTTTAATGCAAGAGTTGGATCTGATCACGACTCTTGGGCCCCCTGTCTAGGACATTTTGGTTTTTGAAGAATGAACTCTAATGGTCAACGCCTTTTAGAGTTTTGTCATAAACAGAACCTCTGTGTTACCAATTCATTTTTTAAAACTAAATGGCAGCATAAAGTATCTTGGAGACATCCCCGTTCTAAAATCTGGCACCAATTAGACCTTATCTTAGTGAGACGCCATCGTATTAACGATGTTCTGTTAACTAGATCATATCAAGGCGCAGACTGCAACAGCGATCATTCTTTGGTCTGCTGTAAAATGCACATCTCAAAAAAGTTCATGCACAATTCAAACAATTTAGCTCGTAAAGCTCGACTAAGTGTAGGTGCAATGCGGGACAAGGAAAATATCAAAAAGTTCTCAACTCTGATGCCATCTGTCTCTTCGTTGGACACGTCTGCTTCTGAGTCTTGGTCTAGGATCGAAAAAAACATATATCAGAATGCCTTTGAAACTTTTGGAAAGAACAAACATGCCAACAAAGACTGGATCGAAGATAATATCAATATTTTATCTCCTCTTTTAAAAAAAAAGCGACAGGCTCATGTTGATTATCAACGTGACCCAAGTAACACGTGTCTTAATAGACTTCGTGAAGCCAGAAAAATTTTTTGGAGGGCAACTAGAAAATGTGCTACTGAGTTTTGGTTAAAGGCTAGTGCCCGTATTCAGGCTGCTGCTGACAGAGGAGATACCAAATCAGTCTACGAAGGAATAAGAAAAGCAGTTGGACCAACAAAGAGGTCAATATCACCTTTGTTATCTGAGACTGGTGAAATCTTACACAGTAGGAATGAACAGTTGAGTAGATGGGTTCAACACTTTTTCCTTCTGTAATCTAAACAGAATATTGTTACTAATGATGCCCTTAAAAAAATGGATAGTCTACTAATGATGGATGACCTGAATAGCGTACCAACTACTGAAGAACTCAGTAAAGCCATTGATATGATGGCTCCGTGGAAAGCTCCGGGTAGTGACGGCATACCAGCGGACTTGGTCCGCAATTGTAAGTCATGCTTGTTACTCATTTACATGATATTTCAGCCAAATGTTGGAGAGAAGGTATAATGCCACAAGACATGCGTGATGCTAAGATCATAGTCTTATATAAAAACAAGGGTTCCAGATCGGACTGCAATAGTTACAGGGGAATTTCTCTTCTTGCGATTGCTGGTAAAGTTTTTGCAAAAGTGGTTCTTCCTCGTATTCAGAAGCTGGCTGAAAGAGTATATCCTGAGTCTCAATGTGGATTTAGGTCTAAAAGATCTACCACCGACATGATTTTTTCTGTACGTCAGTTACAAGAGAAATGTAATGAGCAGAACATGCCTTTGTACATCGCTTTCATTGACCTCACTAAAGCCTTTGACTTGGTAAGTAGAGAAGGACTATATGCTATACTGCTGAAAATTGGATGTCCTCTAAAATTATTCAATATTGTAAAGTCTTTTCATAAAAACACAAGGGCAACTATTCAATATGATGGTAGTGTATCTGATTCATTTGAAATCAAAAGTGGGGTAAAGCAAGGCTGCGTACTTGCTCCAACTTTGTTTGGAATCTTCTTTTCTATGCTATTAAAGCATGCTTTTTATTCATTAACTACTGGAATCAAGCTTCATACAAGAACTGATGGACACCTTTTCAACCCTTCAAATCTAAGAGCTAAGCGAAATCTGAAGAAAGTCACCATACGTGATCTTTTATTTGCTGATGATGCAGCACTCGTGGCTCGATCTGCCCAAGACCTGCAGACACTGCTGAATCAGTTTTCTTCGGCATGCTCGGATTTCGGCCTTACTATAAGCCTTAAGAAGACTAAAATTCTAAGTCAAGGAACAAATATTTTATTATCAATCAAGATCAATTGTAAGGATATCGAGAATGTAGATAACTTTGTACACCTTGGCTCAAATGTTGCGTCAAACGCATCATTGGACAAAGAAATAAATAGCCGCATTGGCAAAGCATCAGGCACTTTCGCTCGCTTGACTGCAAGAGTTTGGGATAACCAAAAGCTAAGCATTCGAACAAAGGCTAACGTTTACTGTCCTGTGTCTGCAGTACTCTGCTTTACGGTAGCGAGACATGGACGTTACCTAGCGTAGAGGAGAAGAAAATCAATACCTTCCACCTACGATGCCTTCGTCGCATCCTTGGAATTACATGGCAGCAAAAGATCACCAATGAGGAAGTATTGAGACGTACTGGTCTTACCACTATGTACTTTACCCTCAGTCAGCGCAGGCTTCGCTGGCTCGGTCATATCCTGAGAATGAATACTGAGCGGATCCCAAAGTTTCTATTGTATGGCGAGTTGGTCGTTGGCAAACTAAACCGAGGACGTCCAAAATTACGTTTTAAGGATGTATGCAAGCGCGACCTAAAAAGCTTGAACATTGGAACTGATGATTGGGAGTTGCTTGCAAATGACCGTGCCAAATGGAGATCAACTATACACAAAAGACTGCAAGAAAGAGAAAAGGAATAATTTAGAAAAACGAAGAAGAAGAAGAAGATGAAGAAATAAGAAGCAGAATGAATTTAATTGTTTTTTTTTTTTTAAACATGTAATTTTTTTATTTATTTTTTCTTCTCTGTGCACAACACGCATAGCCGATCTCGGCTGATAGCGGGCCTTATAAATATATATATATATATATAGTCAAATCAATTGCAAGTGATTACAAATAAAAACGTTTGAATTAGGTTTTTTATTATTAATATATATGATTTAGAGTTTTTTGCTTTTGCTAATTTCTAAGTTAATATAGTAAACTATTTGTTTAAATATCATCAATACTAGTTTAGTTTTTCTTTTAAAGTAGACTGTGTATTTGTAAAATAAACTTATTTCTAAACTGCTAGTAATAAAAACTAAAGGAAAATAATATCATACAAAAAATTTGAAATATTATACCATTTAGTTAAAGTTTATTATATGTTTAGAAAGAGATTAAAAAATAAAGATTGTTTATTCAAATTCCAAAACCCAGCATATTGCAAACAGCTTACTAGAACAAGCTTGAGAAAAGGGATAATAACCCAATACGTTTTTCTGGAACGAAAAGCAACCTTCTTACTCGATTGGTATATCTTTGAGACCATCTATCACAGCATCTTTGGATTCTTTGTCAGGGGCTGATGCCCAATAAGTCCCAAAAGACAAGTTTAATTTTGCATCCAATTTCACAAGTTGTCTAAAATAACTATACATTTCAAACTACGTTATAATTAAAAGTGCTTTTTGAACACTTTGTTTTTTTAATAAAAATTGCATGACAAAAAAATGTACATCAGAAACGATTATTCTTTTATATATGTAAATTAAAGTTTTTTTAACATCTAAAGTACCATTACTTTTAGATGTTTTTAATATATCTATATTCATTTACTTCCAACATAAAAGCTTAGATGTAAGCTCCAGATATAACACTAGCCAATTTAAAAAAGTGTAGCTTTAAAAATAGTATTTTTTTATTAGATTCTAAAATTTAAAAAAACATTTAAATATCAAGTCTTTTTAAAGAAAAGTAATAACTTTTGCCAACTTTCCATTATATCTACAGAGACTTTTAATTTAAAAAAATCAAAACAAAAACATTTCCATTCATTTTTTCACATTAATTTTGAGCATTACTGAAATTTAATTTATGCATAGTTACTTCGTTATTCAAATATTTTAAACAAGTAAGCTTCTATAAAACAGAAGTCGTTGACTATTTTTTTTAACGAAAGTTTTGATTTATTGTTTTTCGACTTAATAACGTAGCTAACAAAATAAGTTTGGTTAAAAACTAGGTTGTTGTTTTAGTTATCAGTTTTCAATTACCAAGTCAAAGACTGAGTACTTTGATCAAAATGATAAATTATTATTATTAATTACACATCGATGTTAGTACTTATAACAATAAATAAACCTAAGTTGTAAAACCGCAATAAAACTTTGCTACCATTTCTAAAAGTTTACTAAGATAAAACAAAAGTATATTTCAAACTGTTAAAATAAAAATATACGAATGAGAGATAATTTAGATAATATTTGATGAGAGACAAAAAAATTTCTAAATTAAACTGTTTTATTCAGACATTTTTCAAAATGACTTTTCAGGTAATATCCATTATCATTATATTAACAGTTTGTGATATCTTATTAAAGTTTCACCAATACAGTCAAATGATTGCTAAATTTTTGCAACTTAATATATAAAAATAAAGTTTTTGAATGAATATATAAATACAAATGAGAAATGTCAAATGTAGATATGTTGTTATGTTAACCTCGATAAATCATGTCCAATTCGATATATAACGAATATTGCACAGTATTTATCGTAATCAACATACAAACTTTTTAACAAATGTGACCACACCGGGATTTGAACCCGAAACGTTTAATTTGTTGTAAGCTCTTCACTGACCTATATGACCGCACGCATTAACAAGTTAAGAGACTTTATATGACAAACTGCTGCAAAATATATCATATTACATACCAAATTTTTAAAAAAGTGTTAAGTTGTTGCGTTAAGTATTTTTGTTTACTAATATAAAATGAAGGTAGTTTTGTTTATACATTTACATATACATGGTATATTATTTTTATCGACGAACACAATAAAATAACTTAAAAAGGCGAAAATTTAAAAAAACTATGAAGAGTTTACAAAAAATACTGGCTTGAAATGAAAAACAAATATAAAAATTTACTAATTTTTCCTAGAAATGTTACACATAGCTAAAAGATTTATTAATTTTTGATAATTTAGTTTTCAATATAAAGCAACAAGCTTATAACAAATAAAAAGAAAAAAACATACTTTAAATAAAAGTTAGGAACAGTACTATACAGTTTAAGTTTAATACTGATAGCTGCTTTGTGTGCACAGTTTTGTATTTTTTTTCAGTGTGCACAGACTTTAATTAAAGTGAAAACCAAATAATGTTATAAGGATTTTAGTGAAGATAAATATTTTTTGATTTAGAAAAAAGAGAGGTGATGAAAATAAAATTGGTAAACCCTAGTTCAAATGGGTAATTTTTTATTGTTTTAATTATTTTGTAGGTGAAAAACAACATCATCAACAACAACAAAAGTGTTCAGCAACCGTCATACAAACGAAGAATATTGATATTTATTAACTTGATAAGTTTGAAAATAAATTAGTTTTTGAAATTTATAATAGTACTACAGTAGCTTGATATTTTGCTTCTTCAATAGTTTGAATATACTCTATATGTAAAATATAATCTTTTTCTTTTAAATCAAGTATGGTTTTATATTATTACTCTGCATTAAACTCATTAAACTACCTCATAACTTCACACGTCAACTGTATCTTACACATTAAAAATAATTACTTAACTAGATGAACTAGTTAATTTTAGTAATAATATCGTATTTTAGTTTACTTAGAGCTGTTGCAAACCTACCTAACATTATCATCAAATAACTGTTTTGCCATCATATACAACAATAGCATTTGAGCTTTATAAATTAACTTTGCTCCTTCAATACATTTTTAAGAAGTTTAGTAAATTTTTTACGCTTCACAAGTTATCTCTTTTATTATACTATCTCTATGCTATTTTGAACTAATGACTAATATGATTAGTATGCTTGATGTATTTAAAACTTGTTTTTACGAAAATAGTAAATTTAAGTCATTGATTATTTAAGCAAAAAGTAAGTTGACAAGGAATCTTAAAGTTTAAGACTATATTAAATTAATTATTAAAAATATTTAATTTAAATTTCTTGTATAAATTTAGTAAATAAATGTTTTACTATATTTTATTTTACTATAGGCTTTTTAAGTAACATTATAGGAATCAAATAAAGTTGTCTTTTATTAAGTAACGTTTTCTTTTTTTTTTTTTAGTTTTTATGCTACCTTGAAAATGTTCTAATACAGTTTAATGGCAAAACATTATAGGTTTAATTAAAATATATTTTTTTTGAATCACGATCTTGATAATTTAGAAGTTCGATTAGTTTGAATGGTAAACTCGACTTCATAGTTTTTGTTTGGGGTACATGTTAAGGGGTACATGGAAACGTTTTAAGTTTTTGGTTTACCAGAATGATTTTCAAATAAAGACATAGGTAGATTTAAATATTTTTGGCCTAGATAATTTAAAAAGGCTGAAGCTTTTATTTATCCCTTTCATCCAGAATTTGTTTCATGAAAATTTGTTAGATATTTCACGTATGAAAAGTCAGAATAGTAACAAACTTTAAATGCATATTTGTAATAAAAAACTTAATTATAGCTGTTGTTTTTGTCTCACGTGGGTTGGGATTGACAGGCTAGGCTGATAAAATATAGCTCTTTCGTCTATTTTATACATAACAATCTTGATACTTTCTCATTTCTATATAACAAATATTTCTCATAATGAAAAGTAAAGTATTATGACTTAACCTTAAAAACTTTTATTATCAATAACTTTAAATATAACTTTTTTTTTATAGTAACAGTAGTTTAATAGACAATAGCGTTATTTTGTCTAAAATCTTAAAAGTTATATTTATTTACGTTATTACTTAATAAGCATAAGCTTTCGTTTAAAATAAAGGTATATATATATAAAACTGGCACTTATTTTTTGCTGTTATTGAATACAATTTTTAAAGCTATTGACTAGCATGCATGAATTGGTATGCGTTTGTATCGAAGTGATTTTAGTTCTGTCTCACCATGTAATAAGTTCAGCAAAATTTTTAATCCAAGCATGCTTAGTCACAAGTATTGACGTTCTAATCTTAACATTAGTTAGTAACATTAGTAACTGTATTTTAAATAAGTTTTAAGTAGTATTTACGATTAAGTGTTACGTTTGTAAACTTTAAGTAGCCTTAAACTTAATAAATCTTTTTAATTTTGATAGAGTAAACTTTTGGTATAAGTTTAAGCTAAAACAAGAAACAGTGTTACAAATATTTTTGTATCTAAATAGAACTTCTTGATAGTTATTGGTTTGAACACAAATAAAAATTTAGTACAAATTTATTAATTTATTAATTTTCAACTTTTATTATACTTTCGCAAATACTTCCTTTTTAATGTAAAACTTCTGAATAGAAAACTTAATTTTTTTTAAGCACGTTATTTGATTGTTTATATAAAAGTTTCAGACACTAGTTTTTATATAATAAAAAAATTATATTATTAAGTTATTCACTTTTATTTTCATTAAAAAATTATAATTTTGAAAAACAATTAAGATATAATTAAATACTCAAGGAAAAGTTTATAAACATATTTAAAAAGTTATTTTATTCTAGGATAAGGAAAAAAATAAAAAAATAACAGATATGTTAGTATAACTGGACCATTTGATTTATACAAAGGAGCATATAGTATTTTAAGTTAATTAATTAAATAAATAAGAATTTAATTATGAGTAACAAAAGTTCTTGTCAAGTAACCTACAAACTTTGTACGCTTACAACATTATGTGTCTAAACTAAGCAAAAATCATGTTTTTTTCAACGAATAAATTTATATATTGCTTGAATCTTTAGAAACCATGTCAGAAGTCAAATATGATAGATTAGTAAGTTTTTGTTCGGCTTTTATTTTTAAACTTAAATAAAATTAAATTGGAAATTACTAAGTTATATTTTCTCAAAGTTTAGATATAAAATAAGATAAGTTCTATAAAAAGTTAAAAACTACTAAATTTTTAAATAGGAAACCATATAGATAATGGTATTTTATATAATTAACTCAATTTTTATTAATGTTTTTAATTCATTTGTTTACTTACGTCATTGTCTAAAAACAAGAAAATCTTTATTTAATATTTTGCTTTAAAAAATTTATGTAACTGTATAATTATGTCTTGTACCTATTCAGTTTCTACGGCATAAATCGGCCGATATTAAATTTCAAACATACAAGATGATAATTAATTTAGCAAATCTTATTTAAAAAAGCCAACAGTATATAATTACAAAAAAAAACTTTACACATAACTTGAATAAACAAACAAGTTTATATATAAACAAATAGTTTATTCATCCTAAACCAGTAGTTTTGACATACCAAAACTAAATGTGTGAAAAAAAAAATGTTCAACAAATATTAAATCAACTAATGCTGCTAATTACTAATAGTTTTTGTTGAAAATTATAGTAATTTACAAAACAAAGTAAATTAAACTCAAATTTTAATAAGTTTGAAACAAAGTTTTAGTACAATAAAAATAACAAAACATGATTATGTATTTAATAAAAGTTCAAAGTTGGTCACTTGTTTGATTTTTAAAGAAAAACAAGTAAAGAAGGTAGTATTAAAGTTTAAACAATGACTTTATGCTTATTTATTTACTTTTTTTTTCAATTTTTTAGTTTCAATAGGATAAGTTTGTTTTAATAAATTTTGACTAGATTTTCTAGCATATTTAAATGCATTTTGCATTAGCGTCTTTCAAAAAGGTTTTCTCAAATAAAATCACAAGTTTTCAGCGTTTTAAACTATCAACTACAAAAATAGAAATAAATGTTTTAATAAATTTTAAATGCATGCAGTTGAATAATAAATGTTTAATATAATCACAAAAAATAAAAAAATAATAAATTAAAAATTCTAAATATATAAATTAAAATTATTTTAAGATTTTATTTCAAGACAGTGTTTTATTAAAAAAAGAAAATATCACTCAAAAAAAAAAGAATAATACAACATTTCAAAAAAAAAGTATAGAACTTTAGATTACAGCTGACGTAATAAGTACAAACCTTCAGCTAATTATAAAAAATGAATATATAAAATAAATAGCTTAATTTCAAGAGTATGGCCGTTTGGTTGCTAACAGTTTTTACAGCTTAAACCAGCTGAAAACTTTTTTTAATGATACTCTCACGAATAAACTATTTAAACTTTAATTGATATTTTAATTATATTATTTTCATTTTTATTATTTTTTATTGTACATTGTTGTACTCAGGCATCAAAAACCTGTGTAACTTAAAGAGAACACACAATGAGAAAAACTAAAATATAAATGTTTATATCGTCCAAAAAATATAAACATAAGCAACACATCAAACATAATCAAGCTAATAAAAACTCATTAAGAAGTTAAAGCTATTTAATTGATATAAAAAATAATAACTTAAGATTTACAAAAGCGTTTGCATAAAATAATAAAACTAAATTAATATTCTGTTAAGGGGGAGGTGTAGGAAAATAAAACTAATTAATTTTAAAAATAAACTAAGTTAATTTAGATAAGATTAGCATTATAACTAATTTTATTTAATTGTTTTTCTTTATTTTTTTGACGAACGTATGTTTTTAAAATTTTTGTCAATATAGTAGCTGAATTAACTTAATTTTTGATATTTTATAGGATGAAAATTGTGAAACTTCATATAAATAATTTATGTGTTCGTTTCATTGTAAAACTTCAGAGATATATATTCTTAAGTTCTTAAAAACTTAAGCAGTTAATAACTTAGTATAGAAACATTTAACTTGTTATTTTTTAACCTTGTAGTTTAACAATACTTAAATTTAGATGAAACAAAACATATGAATCCACTCTATTTTTGTTTTTAATTTTCTCTTAATTTTCAATTAATAAGTTTTACGACATTAACTTTTTTATTATTTTTCAATTTTATATGTGTACTGCTAAAACGTATAACAAGGACAGCGTACTAGAATAAATTGATAAAATCATTTTCAAAACAGCTTTTTATTTAGTTTTTATTAAGCTTTTTACTTTTTGCATTAACATCTTAAAAGTCTAATAAAGATTAAAGATTGTGTTTATACATGGTACATTTACAATTTTATTGAATTATGATATGAATGAAAATTCAAATAGCTTTATTTTTTGATATAAAATAAAACATAGCTAAAAAGCAACCACATTAAGGATTATTTTTATTGTTTTAAAGTTCTGTGTAATCGATATAAATAATTTTAATATATGATTTTTAAACTTACTGTTGCAAAAGTGTCAAGAAATTAACTAAGTAGAATAGCAGTACCAACTTGAAAATTAAAACTTTAAATATATTATTTTGAGTAAAATTTTTTGTTGTTATTAAGTTGAAAATCTCTGATTAACTTTAATGAACAACTTTTTAAATGTTTGAAAATATTTTAAATTGATGAGGTAAAATTTTTGTAAGTAAGTAAAAGATGTAAAATTTAAAAAATTAAATTAAAAACTGAATCACTTATCAATATTATACTGTATTTAAACTCTTAAAAACAGTTATGTACTTCTGAAGTGAATTTATAAAAACTACTACAGAAAATACTCCGTTTATTGAACAAAAGAATTGTTCAACCCAACTGATTCAGGTCTAGGTCCTGGTTTGCATACAGCCGTACTCCTTTTAAAATACAGTTTAAGAGAAAAATGTAGTTTTTAAGTCTATTTTTACAATTTATTTTCAAGTATTAGTTTTATCTTTAAAAGAATAGTCACTCATAATATAAAACATATTCGTATTGCTTGTATGTTTAAAGATGTTAAGACTTTATGTTTATCATAATTTTTAAAAATTAGTATAAAACTTTATTTATTAAATTATAGATGTTTTATCGTTTATTTCATATTTTAAATATTCTACCTTTGCTATTTCTTTTAAGTAAAAAATGAGTAATGCACCTCAAATAAAATACAGAAAACTACATAGCTAATTTTTTGTTTTTATTCTGAAATATTTATTTCTTGTTTAATCAGTTTAAGTTGTAAAAACTAAAATAATTTTTGCATAGCATCTTGAAAACTTAAACAGTAAAGTTGTACTAATGTTACAAAGTTATTATTCAAACGTCAGCAGGCATTAAAAAACGTAATGTTTTAAACTAATTTGGGTTTAATATTAATTTTTTATATAAAAATTACCTTTCACTTGCCTTTACTACGCTCACAAAACAAAAGCTTACATAATATAAAAAGCTAACAAAATTTTTTTGAAGTAATTATAACACTTTAGTAGCTATAATTTTGCTCATTAGTTTTTACATAAAGCTATCACTTAATATAAATTAAAATCGTAGAAAAATTTCCAGTGAAGTTGTAGCAACTTATTCTAAAAGGTATTTTTCAATATTCAACCGGTTTAGGTTGTAAAAACTGAGCCTCAATGGGTATTGCATATCTCAAGATACTACGGTGGAGCTATCCTAAAATGTACAGGTTAACGTTGCGTTACTTTTATTAAAACGTCAGAAATCACTTTCCTTGTTTCAATAGCTTTATATTAGTGTTGTACTGTTATTTTTAAAGTAATTGTTAAAAAAATATTTTAAAGAAATATTTTGTAATACAGATAAAATATGTTGTTAAAAATAAATACTACCGATTTAGAACATACTAACCGACTAAAAAGGTGTAAAGTTAAGATAACTTCTCAGTTTATTTAATGTACTTTTTGAGAAATAAAATTTCTATTAATTTTTAAACCGGTATAAGTCTTATCTTACAAACTAAATGATCTTAAACCATCATATTTTTATTTAAACAGTTAGTTACTTACAAATAGTTAGAATAAAAGTTACAGAGTTAATGTTTACTAATTATTTATAAAACAATGTTTAATTCAGTAGTTTCAAATTTATTTAAATTATGAACTCTGTATTTTTTTTGTATAAAGTTCAATATTATTTTACCGTTTTAAGTTGTACAAACTGCAAATTTTCCTCAAATTTTAGTTTTTCATTTTCAATTTTTGTTAACAGAGGTTTTTCGCGACTTTGCTTACCTAATAAGTCCTAATTAGAACGAAACCGGTCACAGGTTGTCTCAGATGCTGTTGTTGTTTATTTTGCGGTAAAGTTTATTAATTAATCTGATATATGAAAGTTTATGTAGCATTGCTATCTAAGTTTGTCGATAGAAACTACATTAACAATTTTTTTCTAGTTATGATGTTTGAAACTACTCTAAAAATAATTTTGCCTATAAAAGTTAATTTAATTTTTTTCTTATTTTCTGGTTTAAGGTTTAAGGTGTTTCTACAGAATTGTACAGTTTTTTTTTAACTTCTTCAGTTAATTTTAACATAAGATAAAAGTTTTAAGAAATAGCCTTGTTAGTAGTAATTCATTGTTAAAATTTAAATTTCTTCTCAGTTGAGTTGTATTACTCTAAATTTAGCTATTTGTTATTATCCTAACTTTTCTGCGACTATTATGTCATTGTATAAATTATGTTACTGTTAGTATGTCTGCACTAAATATTTTCTGGTAAGTATGTTTGTTTAAATAAAATGATTGAAGTAACTCTTTTGATAAACTTATGCTTATGACTTAAGCTTTTTCGTTTTATACAAGTTTGACGCAAATTAAACTAAAGTTATAAACACAAAGTAGTTCAATACAATTATGAAAAAAATTGTGTGCTCTTGTTTAGATTTTAGTTTTGGAAATAGTTTTAATTGAAAAACTTTATTGAACAATTTATCTAAAGGTCTTTATGACGTTAGTACTGACGTTTTTTTTCTAAGACTATTTATTGTTAATACTTTAACAAAATTATGAAGTATCTTTCAAAAATTACTTATTATTTTTTTTTACATTAAGTATTGAAATGATTCTTATTTTGATTTTAATTTATGTTTAAACTAATGTTTGGAGTTTTACCTAGTTTGTAGTTGTTTATTAAAATTAATATGAGCGGCGATATAAAAATAAAATACTTTAAACTCTTATGTAGAGCTTTACTATTATGTTGATACGCAGAAGTATTCAGTATAATTATACTTTTTTTTTCAATTTTATAATGTTAGACTTTATTTAGTTCTCAAAGCTTTATCTAACTTCTTTTTTCTTCTTTAACTTATAGTAGTTAAAACAGTATAAAATCATACTAAGTTTTATCTATGTATAATAACAGCTAATTATTTTACTTAACTTTAATTAAATCCATTAGCAATAATTTCAAACTTAATTTTATTGACTGTAACAAAAATTAAGAAATAACAGTTATATTTTGTCTAAAATTCAAAAAAACTTATCTGAAACTTTTTATTTTATTTACGTCATAAGTTAATAAGCACAAACGCTCGTTGAAAATAAAAATATATATATTTACAAAACTGGTAATTAATTTACTCCTCATATAAATTATTTTCTAAAGCTAACGATTTAGCTTATATGTTTGTAATGAAATTGATTTTATTCTATATTACAATGTAAAAGGTTCAGCAAAAGTTTAGTCTAAACCATAATAGTTTAAAATTAGTTACATTTTAATATTGAATATTAAATATATTGTATATAGTATTAATAATAAGTAAGTGTAACTGTTGGTTTAAGTTTAAGTTAAACAACGAAACAGTGTAATATTTTTTTGTATTTAATTAGAACTTATATATTTATTAGTTTGAACACTACTAACAATTTATTACATATTTATAAACTTAGTTATGCTATAATTAAATAAATACCGTCAAAAGTACAATAAAACTATAAAAAAAGAAAAAAAATATATATATAAAAAACTTTAAAGAAAGTATAAAAACAGAGGACGTTATTGCTAAATAATCATAATTAAAGTTATGGATTGTTTGAATATATGCAATTATTTGGTATCAGTTTTTTTTTAAAGGCTTGCTCAAATATGATGCTGTATAAATAAAGTTTTTTTTTTTTAATTTACAAATAAACCTAAGTTGCTATTATTAAACTTTTGAATTATTATTGTTAGTTTATTTTACTTAATTTATTTTTTTCTCTATATTTTACATATACAAAATAATTTAAGTTTTTTCTCAGGGTCAAATATTTAATAGCAAGCTAAAATTAGTAATATAGCAAGATAAAAAGTAAAAATTTTATGACAGCCCAAAATTTTTTAATCGCCCCCTTACTAGTTATTGCCCACCCTTTCGCCCCCTTGCTAATTATCGCCCCCCGAATTACTAAAATCGCCCCCAGGGGGGCGATATCGCCTACTTTGGGAAACCCTGCTCTAAACCAGTGGTCGGCACGCTACTTCGAATCCGTGAACCCTAAATCACAAAATTAAAACTCTGTGCACCCCAATTTGCATTCTTTAGCGCCGCTACTGTTTTAGAATATGTAAACACTTATAATTGTTTTTTGTACTGATAATTTGGTAACACCAAGTTAATTTTTAAATGCTAATTTTAAATTTACCAGTTTGCCCTATCCATTTCATAAAACTTTTAATATCGATGATCTAACTTTTACAACAATATTTCACTTGTATCACCCAGGTCTAAAATACTAACTAGAACAATTTAATACATTGCCGCTACCCAAATTAACAGACAGTAATCTTGGTACATTTTATTGAAGTGTAAATTTAAATATTAAGTTAAGTTAACTTGATAATTTTTTATTGAGCGATTATTATCTGTGTTTAAGAAAGGTATTGCCACGTCCAAAAAACAAGATCTTTAAGAATCTATGAGATTTGCTCACTTTGGTTTTTCTTTGGCTGGCTAAGGGTGGTAGAATTCTTACATAATGTAACTGAGTAGAATTAAGAGAGTACAAAAATGGTCGTTTTATTAACAACAAAATGGTCAATTAGATATCAAGGTTGAATATGCCTTAAATGTAGGAAGATTAAAATAACTTTAATTTAGTTTCAGCTTTAAAAAAAATCAAGTTTCATGCACCCCAAAAGTCTAGTGCACCCTAAAAGGTATTTCATGTACACTAGTGTCCACCAGTGTACACCGTGCCGACCACTGCTCTAAACTATCATTTTTTAATGATGTGTGTATTGTATGCAGCAAGTTGAACTAAAAAAGATTAGTACAAGCCGAAAAATTTAAGAAAATAATAAATTTAGTTTTGATAAAAAGCGTTACACAAACTGCACTTATTGACACAAGTTTTAAAAAAGAGTTAAATAGTATTATTGTTAAAATTCTTAACTTTGTTTTACCATTTAACCAATATTTCCGTTTTTTATGTAAATCTAAAAATTTAACTAAAAAGTTACTTAACTTACTAATGGTAAGTAAAAAATTAATTATTTTAAACATATTTCTACATGGAAACTTACTAATATTACTTACTTAAATTTTCATTAAAACAATACTGTAAGTTTAATTACTTTAATGAAAACATCTGTAAAAATTTATAAAGTCTAAGCCTGCATTTTTGTATGCAGTAAGACAAGCTTAAGTTAACGTAAAAGTTTGATCACAATAATTCAATGATCAGAAAACAAGCCTTCGGTAGACTGTGACCGGGGTTTTGTTTATATTTAAACTCATCAGTAAGTATCAATTAATAACTTTGCACTCTTAAATCTACTAACGGCTTAAAAATTAAAAACAATGAATATATTTACGCTATTATGACCAAAGAGCTAAAGGTTCTATAGTGATAGAGGACCTGAAGGCTCATTATATAAACTAAGTATTACTATTAAAAGCCAACCTTGCTAATAAATTCTAAATAGAATCTCTTTTTGATATTTACCTGAGTACTGTTCAATAAGTTTTACAATTTATTACACATTTTAATATATACAAAGTAAACACACACTATAAAGAATACATAAACATAATAGTTGATTTAATAAAACTCATCTGAAATGAGTTAACAGGCGGCTTTGGCTCACCATTCTACCAAAAGCAACGTTTATTCATAGTTATAATATTTAAGCATTGAGAAATTAATCTTTTTTTTAGCAATCTCTTCTTTTATATAATTAAAAAAGCAGTGAAAATGCAATGCTGCTACAGTTTGTTTAATTTGTTAACAATTTAATGTGTGAATCTTAAATAAATATGTTACTATAGTTATTGAATTTGTAAGCTTACCTTGACTAATTTAGTAATGTTAATCTAAAAAATTCAGTAAACATGAATTTTAAAAATCTAAAAACTAGTTTTAAAATTTTTTAATTCGGTTTTTATAATAATGCTTATTTCTTATTACCTAATAATTATACAAACATATGTCTATGTTTGAGTTAACTAATTAATCAATGACTCAAAAAAAATTTTTTACACCCAAATAATAAAAATATTAATTAACTTTCAGTTGTAAGTTTTCACGAGAAGATAAGAGCTAAATTGAGATTTTTTACTTATTTTTTAGATTAAAATTTTGTTCAGCCGGTTTTAAATTTAAATACTATTATCAATTAACACATTTACTAATTATTGTTATAACCAATTGAAAACAAAAGAACTGTATACTACTTTTGTTGGTTATCATTATAACATATCAAAGACTTTTTTCGAAATTTTTTTACATATTCTGGTCATTGATACAGCTATTATCATATTTAACACAAAAAAGTTCGATTGCTCAGCTATATCTTAGTTTTTCGTTTATTTAGAATTAACTATCGTTACAAACATATTATGTATAAATAATTTTTTTTTTACTTGAAGTTCTTTGATTTTAGTGTAAATCTTACTGACGTCATAATCATAAAATCAAAATATAAAATTGACATTTTTATATAAATTTAATCTTTATTAATAGATTCTATGTTTTGCAAACCGTCCATATGTTTACAGCTTAAACCAGCTGAATATAAAATTTGTTCTCAATTATTTATTCTAACTATATGAGTGGTTCTTTGGGTTGTTGTATAATGTATATTGATATACACTTAGTTTGAATTTTATTAGCAATAAGTATCTGTTGCTCTGATAATCGTGCAAAATTTACTAACTTTCTGATAATTATAAAAGGTTTAAATAGGTTTTTTATTTAGAGATTGTGTTTCTACTAGCGTACAAGTAGAAGTATAAAATTTTTATGACTTTTAAATATTCTTATGATGTTATTTTGATAAAAAATATTAAAATATGGTTTATTTCATTCATTTAGTCAATTTTATTATGATATTACTATAATTTTCAAGACAGTACAGAAAGTATAGTAGTTTTCATTGTACAGAAATTTAGACAATCTTGTTTATGTTATTTAAGACTTAATTTTTTTTTTCTTTAAAAGGTTTTGTAAATAGTTTTGTTTCAATGATAATAATGATGAATTTCTAATCAACTAATATTTTTTGTTTTATATTAAGCTGTAACTGACACGCTTTGTGAAACATTATTCACAATCAATAGCAGTTCAAATAATATTTAATTTTTTTGCGACACTTTTTAAAATTTTTGAAAATTTAGGTGATCATTTATAATCATACATATGGAAATTGTTTTTATATTAAATGAAAATTTGTAGCTATTGTTTATGTTTAGGTTGATAACGTAACATTATTAGATAGGAAAAAGAAGTTTACAGTATAGTTAATATGTTTTACTATACTTGAATTTATGTAATCAGCTCAGCCTTTGTTAAAGTTAACTTTTGAAATTAAACATAATATTTGATAAACTATGTGTTTGTTTTTTAAATAATTATAGAAATTTAATTTATTAACAAATCGTTATGTTTTTCAAAAAATTTTAGTTAGTTATTAGTTTTTCAAAGCAGTATAAATTGTTTAAGTTTTGATTTAATCTTTTTATCTATCTATAGATTACACTATGTTTTTTGTAACTCTCGAGTTTTACTTTTTTTTTCTCGCTAAATTTCGAGCAATCAATTAACATAATACTAGATTTGATATCATAAAGCTTAATTTCAACTTTAAATAAGTTTCGATTAGCTCTTTTAAAAGTTTTTTGAATATCTATACTACTTTTATATTTCAAAAGCAATGTATTATGACTGAAGCTAAAAATTGAGACAAAATGTAACTTTTTGAATGAGTTTCAGTTTTATTCAACTAATTTTTAAAGTTTCTAATATTATTAAATTATTTTCACTAATAGTAATTATAAAAACAGTTTGATAGAAAAATTTAATTTATTTTTCAAAGCTATTTTTTATAATTTAATGGATTTTAAAATTATTTTTATAAAAATTAATTATGTAATTACCATTAAAACTAAAACCGTGTAGAGCTCTAAATTTCGGTAAAGGTTATAGATTTAGTAAATATTTTCTCTAAGAACAATTAGATGTTTTTAATATTGTTTTTATGACTTCACGGCTTGGTTTTTTTAAAACTTAAAGGTAAAAAAAGTTTCAAAAAATATTTTTTTTAGTCTACGGTTAAGGTATACAAGACTTAAAAATAAACCTTTTCAGCATGCGTTATTTCAAAAGACTAAACCATTTGATAATTTTTTTTTTGATTTATTTCACAGAAAAAAATCAAATGAAAGTAGCACACTTAAAGAGCATATTTGTTTTACAAAACCCAATGTTAGCTGTTGTTTTTTAAGATGAAAAACTTCGTCAATAATAATGGTCGCAGTTTCTGTAAATAATTTTAGTAAAAGTTTGTTATAACATTTACTTTCTGATTAAAGTGAATCTGAAATAAAATTAGCTAATAATCTTAGCTAATGCTACTTCTAAATATCTAACATTAAATAAAGTACACTTTTTGCAAGTTTAACTATAAGCCAATGTTAAAGTTTTAAAACTTATTGATAAAGTTTCCTTAAAACTCTTCCTTTTAGAAAAACACGAAATATGATTTAAGACTTTTTGATACTATAGAAAAAAATTAACTTTATTCATTACACAACGTTAGTTTTTAATATATCATTAGGAAAGTAAATTCTAGGAAATGTTTTGTATAAAGCTTGTTTCTATTAACAAGTTTTATAAACGCGTAGTTATGCGGATAAGTTTAATCTTTTAATATAGTAGATTTACTCGTAATACATCCGAGAAAATTTATTTAATTTATTTAGTTTTTATATTTCCATAAATTAATTTATCAAATGTTGATGATATTTCTACTGACAGTATTAGTTTTCATACTACTTCTTAAATCTCGAAACTTTTATACTTTTTTCGTTTTTGATATTTTGTAATTCAAGTAACTATTTTCTTATTACTATAAAACAGCTTAAAAAATGTTTGATGTTAATAAAGTATAATTTAGTGTAACTTTCAGTTATTAAATTAAAGTTCTGTAGTATTAATTTACGTTTTAAATTAACTTAATTCTAACTATTTGTTAAAGAAATAAAACTAAAATAATTTTTTTAAGATAAATATACAAAAATCATTTCAAGAGATTGAACTTTGTTTAAAAGTGGTATAAATATTTAATGCATATTCGGCCATTGTAGGTCGTAAAAACTAACGGATTTTCAACTTCGAATAATTTACAATTAATTTATATAAAAATATGAAATTCCAAGTTGTAGTAAAATTATTTATACGTAAGCAACCATTTATTGAAAATTTATTATTAACATACTGTTTAACACTGCTTTTAAGTAAATAAACAATTTACATTAATCTTAAGGTTAATGTTTTACTTTATTAGGTTTAACTGTTTAAGATGCATAAATTCTGCTATCGAAATGAAAATATGTTATTTGAAATAGGAATTCCTATTTATTATAATTTTCTTACGAAATAATTAATTGTCTTTAAACTAGTTAAATTAATAATACTGATATTATATAAGAGTTGATGAAATTTAAAACTACCATTTTTAAAGTTAACAAAGACAAATTTGATTATTTTATTCAAAAAAATAATCAGTTTGTTTTAGTTACTAACATGTTATAGTTTCTGTTTAAGCATTATTTAATGATATTTAAAACCGGTTGAGCCCGTAAAAGTACAACAATTAAAAGCGCACACTTTTGTGCTAACATTTTTATTACTTAAGCAAATAGTTTATCACGTTTATTCTTTTATTGATTATCTTTACATAAAGTTATAACTTTTTTATGTCAATAAAAGTTGCAATAAACGTTAAAATTCTTTCTTACGTTACTTTATTATGTTTTTTTAGATTTAAAAGTTTACTTAAAGTTATCTAACACTCTAAATAAGCAATGGTATATTTTAAGTAAATAAATTAAAACAGCTAAAAGTAGAAGCTAAGTTCGTAGTTCGAAGTTGAGCTTGAGAGTAAATTTATTTTTTTATCAATTTCATAAGCAATAGCATCATTATTGTTTAATCTAATACATAATTAGCAGAACTTTAAATATTAAAAAAACGAAAACCTAGGTGTCTTACTTAACTTTAAAGATTCAGCTTACGTATTTATCGTGTTATTACTTAGATCTGCCAGCAATTATTGTAAAAAAATTAAGAAAAACATTTAATAATGTTTTAAAAATAAAAAAATATTAAGTTACGTGGTACAATGTAAGAAAAGTTCTTTTTATTTTTCTTTATACTAAATAAAATATAGGTTGTATAACATAAAACTTATTTTAACTACTTTAAGTAATGTTGTTTAGTTATGTACTGCTGCATGACTTAAAATAAGTTAGTTTAAAAAATTATAACAAATTTAGTAAAGTTATACTTTGACTTAAAAATGTTAACGCAATAGTTTATAACGAGTCTTTCGGGTTATGCTGTTAAAACAGATAAAACTTTTTAGATTAAAAATAACTAAAGTAATAACCAAATATTAGTATCTGACAATAAACTTTGAATTTTGAAGTAAGAGTTTGAAAAAATTATTAAACAAATACATTTTTTATTTTTTAAAACTCTAAATTATTTGTTTTACAATAATTGCTATATTTAAATTAAAAGGAAACCACTAAAAAATAGTACATTGCACATATTCAATTCAATTTACACCCTAATTTATCAATCAACAGGTGTTGGTTCTAATTTTTTATTTAAATTTTCGAAAATATTTATGTTAGTAAAAAGTCTATATAACACTTAGTGTATTTACACTAGTACAATGGTCGAGAGTCCTGTATCAGTTGTCAGCCATTTTTCTATAAAAATTTGATCGCCTCATTGTATAAAAAAATCTTTGCTGGCTGTATTTGTTTTAAAATTTTTTTAGTATTCAACCTAAAAAAACTAATTTTAATTAAAAATGTGTCAAGATAAGCAGTAATAAAGCTGTGGTTATTAGTATCTCTAACATTATTGCCTATTTGTAAGGTTTTAAAACAATATTCACTATTAGTTGTTTTAAAAAGTAGTTTTTAAGCAGAAAAATAACGTGTAAGCCGCAGGGTATAAAGGTTTATTAAACCTATGTACTTTCTACATTATTAACGTAAAGTAATCAGTTAGATTATTATAAATTAAGAAAGTTTTATTTACAATGTTAATGACAAAACGTTAGTACTAATTTTATAATTAAATTTTCTTAATCAATTTTGTTGTTTAAAAACACTGTATTTCACTCGCCTTTACAACATACAACAAAAAAAAAAATAAAACAAGACAAGAACTTAATAAATAGCTAACAAAGAGTTTTTCAAGTAACAAAAACAAAGTAGCTTTACCTTTATTTATTAGTTTTTACAAAAAGTAATCAATAACTTTAGTTTGAATTAAAGAAAAGTTTTTATTAACATTTTAGTAACTTATTTTGTGGTTTTTATTATTATTCAACCTATTTAGGTTGTACAAATTCAAGTTAGTACTTCTATCATATTTTTTGATTATTCAGCTAATTTATACTAAAATTATAAAATGTTAGTGTTGCACTACTATTATAAATACGTCATTAATCATAATATATAGTATTTTTAGATTATATTTGTGTTTGAAAAAAAGTTTTTTCAGCAAATGTTTTTTAGAAGAGATAAAGTATTTTATTATAAAAGGTTATTATTAACTTAATCGGTTTGAAAGTTCAAATTGAAAAAACTTTTCAGTTCATTTAATGTAATCTATTCATAAAAAAAAGTTAATTACTATTTAAGCGGTTCAAGTTGTGCAACTTCAATATTGACCTTTTTACACTAACTACTTAAGTTTTAAAAAAATTAATGAAAATTTTTTTAGTTTGTTAAAGAATATTTTTTTGTTTTCAAACTAAAAGTTTCATTACTTAAACATCTGATAAAAGACAAACTAAATGACCTTTATCCAAAAGAATAAAAGGTTACGAGTTTTTCGTTTAAATTATTTTTTAGAAAATATCGTATTTCAAGCAGTAATTGTTAAATACTTATACAGTTATAAACTCTTTGTAAGTTTTGGTTCTTTTTCATTCCGGTTTAGGTTGTATATACTAAATGAATCACTTGTATTAAAATCATGACTTGAGAAATAAATTTATATTAGAATACAAAAGTCCATATTGCAGTACTATGTCAACAAGAATTACGTTCAACAGCATTTAAAGTTAATTATGTAAAATAAGATATTTAAAATGCGACTAGTTGTAAATAAATTTAAATACACTGTCAGAAAAAGTTAGTATTTAAACGAGCTAGTTTAGATTGTCGAAAACTGACTGTTTTGTTTTATCTTAACTATACAGCTGTCATTTTAAACAGTACAATAGTGAATTTTTAAGGAATCCGATACATAACAATCCGCCGTTAGGTATGCCATTAAAATATTAAGTTTATATAAGCTTAAATCTACAAGAACATGTTGCAATGTTAGTGTTAGTACGTCAGTAATCATACTACAACGAAAAATTTTGTTTTTATAATGATGTAAAAAATAATTACAATACCATTTGTTTAGAAAAAAGTTAATTATGACATAAGAAAAAGCAAATAATTGTTAACCGGCTTATAGAGAAACAATAAAAAGCTAGAAATAAAAAAGTCGTTAGATGTTTGATAAACTAAAAAAAAAACTTACATTAAAAAATATGAAACTTTACTTTTATTTTTAAATTTCATTTTTTTTATAGACATTACATTAAAGCAATACTTAAATAATTTTACTACAAAAACTTTATGACAATTGTATTCAAAAAATTTATAGTAGGCTAAACGTAAATTTAATAACTTCTAAAATTTCATATGAATTTTTTTTTTACACCAAAGACATAAATATGTTTAAAATATTATTAGACTGGTAACTGAGATCATAAAAATGTAGTCACAGTACTTAACACTAAAATTTTTAAATTATGTTTTTAATTCAGATTCCAAGAAAAAACTCATGAGTTTATTTCATAGCCTCAACCGGCTGAAAATATTTCGTTTATTGTATTTAGTGTTTTGGAAAAATAAAAAGAGTAATGATATTGTAATCTAGAAAGAACACTTTTTTTTCATCTCTAAAAAAAGTTTTTGTAAGTATGAAATTAATTATTTACAGTTTTTTAAATTTTTTCCTACCTTAAAGGGCAAAAAAATACAATATTTAAATTTTTAATTATTTTTTTAATTAATTTAATAATTAAAATATTGATTAGAATATTTAAAGGTAATTTTATTTTTATATTTCATAAATATAAAATAACATAAATATAAAATAATATAAAATTAAATTTAAGTTTCACGAAATTGTTTATAAAATCATTTTTAGGTCTAAACAATTAGTACAAAAGCAAGAATACTTTTGTCAATAAGTTAGATTTAATATTTACATAAATTTTATTTTGAATGTTGTGAAATCATTTTGCAACGTCAGTTTAGAACCACCAATACTTATTAAATAAATTCTACTTATTGTTTATGTTAAGTTTCTTCTTCTTTTTTACTAGTAAATAGTTATATAGTGGTTTAACTTTTTTATTATTAGAATTTTAAGCCGTATTTTAGCATTATTTTTAGAAAGATTTATATGTAGTATTGTTTACTAAATTAATTTAATTCAAACATATTAAACTTGATTAATGTCAAAATTACAGTTTAATAAAATACAATCGGCAGAGTCTGAAAAAATGGGAAACTTAAAGTAAATGTTTTATTGGTCTTTTTTATTTATTTTAGATATATTAAACTTGTGTGTTGCTGTTAAAATTTGTAAGATGTTAATTTTTATACATTTTAATAACAAGTGTTCTAGCATTAGTACTAAAGAAGTTACTAAATTTATTACTATAATAACTGGTTTTTAAACTATAATTGTACAATAGTTTTGCTTTGAAAATACATCTAGTAGAGGTTATACGGCTCTCGACACTATCATAAAAAGTGTGTATTAATTTACATTAATTAAAAAAATTAATAAATTTAAGCTTCTTTAGCATTAATAGTTTTTATATCTTAACGTTACTGACGTCAATACTAAACAATCACTAAAGGTTTTTGCTAATTTAAGTACAAAAACACACATAACAATAAATAAATGTCCGCCTAGAACAACAATAATTTTTAAAGCTATTTTAGTTAGCTTGTTTGTCTTTTTACACTTTTTTTCACGCTAACGAAATGTTAGGTTTTCTAAAAGGACTTAACCATTACCATTGCTTTCCGAAAAAAATAAGCTAAAATCATAAACAAATTGATAAATGTATAAAAATATATTAAATATTTAAATATACATTACTTTAAAATTAAACAAAACGTATAGTCGTCAAAGATTTTTAAAATACAAACTTTTAAAAACAAAAAGAATGCGGTTTCACAGAGAAAAAAGTCTGGGTTATTGACAACTAGTGAGTTTTTTTAATATTTACTGCGCTTTGAATTGATAAATATAAACCTTTATGATATAACTGCTAACTGTTTTAACACTGTTGACCTTACTCAACTAAAACAAATTTTAGATGTTTAAAAATTGTTTATCATTCGTTAAAGCTTTTATAACAACTTTATATATTTGTAAAATACATAAACTATTAACTAAAGAAGCTAATATACTGTTGTCAAAAGGTTGAATGTAAAATTTATTTTAATTTAACTTTAAGTATAATAAAAATAGATTTGTGAGGTCAGTTTAGAACTTCCCATATTTATCAAACAACTTCTTCTTATGTCTATTAAACTTAATTTTTCATAGTGGATAAATTAACTAGCTTGGTAGAAGACTAATATGCTCGAAGGGTCACTTTTGTACGAAGGGAAATTTTAACACGAAGACATTGTTGTACAGATTGTAAAAGTTTAAAATTTTTAATTATTTACATTAAACGTTTTATAGTTTTCTGTTAATTTGTTTTTTTTTTCCTTAAATGTTCACTAAATTTTTCTCTTCTACCACTACTACTCCTACCTTCGATTTGTTTTTTAGTATTAGTTTATTTACTAAATTTAGTTTTTTTGTTCTTTTATAATACCCTCAGTAAGTAATGTTTTATTATTAGTTTATCTTTATTAGTATATGTTTTTTTCTTCTTTTTTTTCCATTTTTTATTTTTTATTATTTCATTTTCGTACAAAATTGATCCTTTGTGCATAATTAACCCGTTCTCGTTTAAACAAGTATTTAGTTTTTTACTAGTACTAACTTTGTTCGTACAAAAAATATTTTAAGCCGTTCGTCTTCTAAAATGTTTGAGTTGTAATACTTTTTCCAAAGTTATTTAACTTAAATATAGTAAAATGATTTAATAAATACATGTCAGAAGTATAATTCTGTTTCAATAAATAATACTGTAAAAACTCGAAAAATTGGAATAATCGTTTTATACGTAATGCTTTTTTTATTTATAAACATATTAAACTTGAGTGTTGTTGTTAAATTTGTAAGATGTAAGTAAAAACCTTTTTTTTATTATTTGTGTTTTGTGTTTGATAAGTATTAAATTTTTTTCTCGAACGTACTTGGTAAAATTAAAACTCTTTTAATTTAATTATTTAAGTTTCTAAATCAATATTAAATACGTTAGCGTTAGTGTTAAAGAAGTAACTAAATTTAATTGTAAGCAACAAATGTACAAAAGTTTTTTAAAAGAGCAGTTTAAATAAAAATTGTACAGGTGTTAAATATTCAATTTTTTTTTATAAAATTAATTAATAAGGTCTTAAAATTTTATAAGTATTAAACAAATTGCTTTTAATTTATAATATTATAGTCTTTGCTAAATACTTAAAAGCATTATTAACTAATTTTAATTGATTATGTAAATAAAATGTATATTGACTTTTAAAGCTTAATTCTATTTAGCTTATTTATTCTATTACATTAGTCTATTACTGTATTAGAATTTTAGGTTTTGTAAATAGAAATTTTCCTAATACTAAACCTTTACCAGTTTCAATTACTTGAGCCAAAAACACTTGCACAAATTAATTCATATTCTATCATATAGCTAACTAACTGTTTTAACACGATAGGTCTCATTTTAATATGTTTTTTTTTAAATAAGCTAAAACATGAATAGTAGACTGCAATCAAATGTTTTTTAGATATTTTTAAAATTTCAAAACGATTGCTTACCAAACTTTATAGCGTTTCTTTATCTGTAGTCAGAAATTTAGAAATACATATAAATTCTTGCTTTAACTTCAAAACTTGTTTCTGACGCTTAAAACTAATAATTTGAGTGTTTGGAAAACATTCAAAATAGCAAAAATAAAACTAAAACTCGTCAATTTTTAATATAACTAATACTTTAAGTTATCATAGATATATTAAAATGTTTAGTTACTTATAAATATATACCTGAAAAAACAAACTAAAACTTAAAAATATTTTTCATACTTTTACTCTAAATTTATTTGTTTAAAAAATAAACTGAAAAATATCATTATAAAACGTCGTGTTTTAAATTAATTTAACGGTGAAAAACAAAAAAATTTCGTCGTCTTTGGTATACATACAAAACAAGTTACAATTAATTAAGACAAAAACCTTATAACAAGTTTTAAAAAAGTTAGTAGCTTTACGTTTGCTGATAACATTTTTACAAAAAGTAAAGAATTAACTTTATTATAATCATAGATAGGTTAATTATCAGTCTATTTATAGTGTTATATTTTATTACGTTTTTTCGTTATTTTACCATTTTAGGTTGTACAAATTTAGGTTAGTACTCGCTTTGATTTGTTGTATAGTAAAATTTTACTAAAATATACATCTTAATGTTGCATTAATCTTCTCAATACGTCAGTAATAAAAACATACAATGTTTTTATAATATGCTTGTGTTTTTAAAAAATGAATTTTAAGCTAATGTTTTCTATAAAAGATAAGATATGTTTTAATAAAGGTTAATATTAAACTTTATCGGTATAAAGATTTATAATTCAGAACGCTTCTTAGTTCATTTAATGTAATTTTTTGAAAAGTAAAATATTTATTACCTGTTTAAATGGCTTAACTCAATGTAGACCTTTATACATTAACTAATTAAGTTTAAGAAAAAAATTGAAGAAAATTACTTAGTTTGTTCAATGTTATCTTAATTGTTCTTAGTAGTAGTTTTATTAATAAATCAGCCGGCTTATGACCTTTATCCACCACACTTTCCACTTTAACAGTTAGTTTACACAGCAGTAAAAAAAATTATTAACTTAGTAATTACTTAAAAAACTTCGTTAAACGAAGCCACTGTAAAATAATTAGAATTATAAACTGTATTCGTTGTTTTGTAGATTTTAGAAAATTACGTTAAACCGGTTTAGGTAGTACAAACTGATTGAATTACTTGCATATTAATATTTGAGCTAAAAAATAAATTTATACTAGAATATAAAAGTCTAAAATAAAATACTATGTCGATAAGAATTACGTTCAAAAGCTTTTAAAAATAATTATGTAAAAGTAGTAAAATAAAGTATTTGTAAATATCTTAAAATATAATGTCAGAAAAAGTTAGTAGTTAAACAAGTTAGTTTAGATTGTCGAAAACTGGTTGTTTTGTTTTATCAAAACTATACAACTGTCATTTTAACTAGTAAAGCTGTAAATTTTTAGGAAGTCAGGCACATAATCAAATGTATAAACATCTTGATGTCAAAATACAACGCAATAAATAAATAATAGTTGTTTTAATACTAATGACTGACGTCAGAAGACTAAAATTCGTTAATAACTAAGAAATTTTCATTAAAACTAAACAAATATTTAAAGTATAAAAGTTGACTAAGTATTGTCTCTAAGTTTTATTGTTGCTTGAATTAGAAAATTATATTGTTTTATAAAACACTCACAGTTATAGCCATTTTTACTCTTAAGTATATAAGCTATCAGTTTGTATATTCAATGTTGTTGAGTTACTCATATAATTTTATTTTGTTCCACAAAATAATAATATTTTATTAAGATTTTACTAAATGTAATAATTTAAAGTTTTACGTATGTACATAATATATGTAAGTATTAAAATTTAAAATTTATTGCTTTTTTTATACTTATATATCAGACGGTTTAGTCTGTAAAAATTCATGTTCCTTTGCATAACTCAAAGCTTAAAAGTATCTATTGAATTTATACAATTCACTTAAAATATTTTTTGCTTTTACTGCTTAATGACGTCAGTATTGACATTATGAATTATTTAAGATTAACTGTTTTTAAATCTTAATTTATAACTTTAGTTATTTTACTATAATCTTTGACTGAAAACATTACTTTCTTAAGTTATTTATAACAATATAATTAAAACATAAAGAAATAGAAAACACAGATTGTCAAAAAAAATAATATCTGACGTAAACAAACTTTATTTCCTAAACAACTGATAATTGTTTTATTTTAAATTAAATAAATTTATAAATCAATCTTAAAGTTGATATTGTCTCCTAGCTGTGTTTTACTTAAACCAGCTCATCTAGGTCATTTTTGAAACATTTATAATTGTAATGTTTATTAAGCTATCAATTAAAAAGACTTATATAAAGCAATAAATTTTTAAAAGTTAAATGAATTTCGGTTAAACACTAATCAGTGTTTAACCAAATATATTTATTTAAAGCAAAAGCTTATTACTACAAATTTGAACCATTGTATCAGACGGTTTAGTCGGTAAAATTAGCCCCATTGTCAAATTACCAGTTTTATAAGTATCAATCAAAATTTAAGAATTTTAATATAGCATATTTTGGTTTTAAATTTTGTTTCTCGTAATTAGATATGTTTTCATGGAACCCAAAAAGCTTTAGCTTCTGGTTAAGAAATTCATAACTCAGTTTATATTTAGATGTAAAACTAGTGCTGAAATTTTTTACTGATATAATTTTATTAAGCCTCTTTATTTAGTGTACCTTATTTTCAAATTATATTTTAATTATATGGCTATTTCTAAATACTTATTAATTTAACACATCTCTGCAGTCACTACAAAATCCCTAGTACAGTACTTTAAAAATATTATATTTAATCTTAACTACATAAATAATATTAAACAAACCGACAAACGACAACAATAAAAACGAGTTAAAAACAGCTAAATCCAAAATAATGTGCAGTATATCTTGTTGCTCTCTGTATAGTTGTTGCAATTTCTTTCATAAACTGACTTTTTGCACTTCACTAAGTTCAGTTACATATTTTATTAAGTATGTACAGTCCAAAACAAACTAACGTATATTAAATAAATTTTAAAACAACTTTATTCTTATTTATAAAAAATTGATCGTAATTTAAAATTAAAGTTTAAATTCAATTAAAAAAATACTGTCTTTTTTATTTATAACGGACCGTATTAAAAATAAGTTCTTTTAAGATATACCTAGTAGTCATTTAAAAACTAAAACACTTAAATAACATAATCAAAATTACGGTTAAAATTTACGGATCCACCTCATGTTTTAGTTTAACTTCTAAAAAACATCGAACAAAATTGAGCCCTAGAAAAAAAAAACTTTTAGCTCTTAATTAGTGTTTAAGTATAAATTAGTACTTTATATAGGTGATTTTATGGCCGTTTTACTTTTAAAAAGATTCTTGTAGTAGTGTTTTTTATTATTGTGCAACCTGCTATTTTTTCTTTAACTGGACTTTTCCTGTAAATATGACCCAATGATTATAAAAACTGTCCTTATACAATTAATCTTCAAGTTCCAAAAGTTTTATATTTAAACTAAAAAATCATGACTTTTACTGTTTTTTTTTTAAATTATAAAAATAAAACTATTTTAAAATGTATGTAGTGTGAAATATTTGTATAAAATATCTATTGTAGTATTTTTTTTTTTTGAATTAATTACTATAAGTTTTAAATATTTGGATTTCTAATTAAATTTATAAAAATATTTTTTATCTTAATAGATTAATGTAAATAATACATTAACATTAAATTGCTTCGTTTTTTCATTCGGTATAATTCTATAATTTTTTAAATATTCATTACCTCTGTTAAAATCAAAGTCGTTACATTAACTACGAGTAAAATTAGTTTTATTTTGTTATTATAACTAATAATTGCATTTTATTGTTATTTAACTTATATTAAAAGAACTTGTTACATGAACTTCTACATTTAGCAAAAAGTGTATAAACCGATAGCTTAAACATAAAACACGTAATACTTAATTAAATTTTGCATAAGTTAGTTACCAACACTAACATCACAATAAATACGATAAAACTAACAACAGCCTAATTAGTGACTTCATATGCTTGATACGACAAAAAATATATCAAAAGTCGTTTATTAATAAACACCTTTATTAGAATTTTTTTGATAATTTCAAACGAACTAACAAAATAAACTTAAGTTTAAATTTTTGTAAAAAAGTTTATAACTGTTGTTTTAAAACAATATGTTTTATGTTAATAAGATAAAAGTTTCAGCCAATTAAGACTGTACAAATTCCAAAACAATTAAGCTTTCGATATATGTTTAATGTTACTAAATAAGTTAATCAAGAATTTTCAATGTGTTCCGGTAAAAAGTTAATTACGTCTGGATATGTAAAAAGCATTTTGACTATTTTAGTTCCAACTAGTTACAATGAAATAGATCTACATAAAAATTTATGGGATATTTTCAATTTTTATCAATAATGTTACTTAAAACGTTTAAAACTTAGGTACAATTTAAAGATTACAAAAGCATATTTTAAATGAAACATAAACTAAACTTTATGTTTCTATAGAAATAAAATATACTTTTAAAATTTTTAATTTACTTGTATGTTATAATATTATAATTTTATTTCTTAAACATAGTTTTGCTTCTGGCATGTAGTAAAAGTTTTAATTTCTCCGAAGCTGAGTAATATAATTAGAAATATAATTTAAAACATAACTTTAATCCACTGACTACATAGTAAATTTACAAAAACACTTATACTGATCGTTTTTGTTTATGAAGTTATTGTAATATATATTATTAACTGTTCAATTCTTTTAATTTTCTACAGCCTAAACCAGCTGATTTTATATTTGAAAGAAATATAAAACATAGGAATAGAATTCGATCTAAGATTAAGCTTTTAAAATTTAATCTAAATCTTCAAACTTATATAATTTCAAGTACTTAATGAGTGTGTTTATTCAAATATATTTATAAGAATACTATAATATTGTTAAAGTAAAACAACCTTTTTACTTACCTAACTTACGTCAACTTACCTAAAGCACTTAAATGTATTACAGTAAACTACCGCTTAAGTACGCAACTTGAACCCGACCAAAAAGTGCGTACTTAGCACGGGTAGTGCGTACTTTTTGACGACATAGTATAATATGAAATTTAGTTGTTTTTTTTCTTTCTTACAACTAGCCACCAAATAATTAAGCCAAATAAAGAAGTCTTTTTATGTTAAATAACATTTAATACATAATTCTAATCTGGAAATTTTTTTAATAGATTTTAAAATGATTTATTTTTTCTATAAAAAGTTTCTACATAAATTAATACGTTTAGTATAGAAAGTCAATGTCATTCAATGATATAAAAAATTTAGGGGAATTCCCCGTTCTAAAAACTGGCACCAATTAGACCTTATTTTAGTGAGACGCCATCGTATTAACGATGTTCTGTTAACTAGATCATATCAAAGCGCAGACTGCAACAGCGATCATTCTTTGGTCTGCTGTAAAATGCACATCTCAAAAAAGTTCATGCACAATTCAAACAATTTAGCTCGTAAAGTTCGACTAAATGTAGGTGCAATGCGGGACAAGGAAAATATCAAAAAGTTCTCAACTCTGATGCCATCTGTCTCTTCGTCGGACACATCTGCTTCTGAGTCTTGGTCTAGGATCGAAAAAAGTATATATCAGAATGCCTTTGTAACTTTTGGAAAGAACAAACATTCCAACATAGACTGGTTCGAAGAAAATATCAGTATTTTATCTCCTCTTTTAAAGAAAAAGCGACAGGCTCATGTTGATTATCAACGTGACCCAAATAACACGTGTCTTAATAGACTTCGTGAAGCCAGAAAAATTTTCCGAGGGCAGCTAGAAAATGTGCTACTGAGTTTTGGTTAAAGGTTAGTGCCCGTATTCAGGCTGCTGCTGACAGAGGAGATACCAAATCAGTCTACGAAGGAATAAGAAAAGCAGTTGGACCAACAAAGAGGTCAATATCACCTTTGTTATCTGAGACTGGTAAAATCTTACACAGTAGGAATGAACAGTTGAGTAGATGGGTTCAACACTTTTCTCTTCTGTATTCTACACAGAATGTTGTTACTAATGATGCCCTTAACAGAATGGATAGTCTACCAATGATGGATGACCTGGATAGCGTACCAACTACTACGTAAAGCCATTGATATGATGGCTCCGTGGAAAGCTCCAGGTAGTGACGGCATACCACGGACTTGGTCCGCAATTGTAAGTCATGCTTGTTACCTCATTTACATGATATTTTAGCCAAATGTTAGAGTGAAGGTATAGTGCCACAAGACATGCGTGATGCTAAGATCATAGTCTTATATAAAAACAAATGTTCCAGATCGAACTGCAATAGTTACAGGGGAATTTCTCTTCTTGCGATTGCTGGTAAAGTTTTTGCAAGAGTGGTACTTCCTCGTATTCAGAAGCTGGCTGAAAGAGTATATCCTGAGTCTCAATGTGGATTTAGGTCTAAAAGATCTACCATCGACATGATTTTTTCTGTACGTCAGTTACAAGAGAAATGTAATGAGCAGAACATGCCTTTGTACATCGCTTTCATTGACCTCACTAAAGCCTTTGACTTGGTAAGTAGAGAAGGACTATATGCTATACTGCTGAAAATTGGATGTCCTCCAAAATTATTCAATATTGTGAAGTCTTTTCATACAAACACAAGGGCAGCCATTCAATATGATGGTAGTGTGTCTGATTCATTTGAAATCAAAAGTGGGGTAAAGCAAGGCTGCGTACTTGCTCCAACTTTGTTTGGAATCTTCTTTTCGATGCTATTAAAGCATGCTTTTAATTGATTAACTACTGGAATCAAGCTTCATACAAGAACTGACGGACACCTTTTCAACCCTTCAAATCTAAGAGCTAAGCGAATTCTGAAGAAAGTCACCATACGAGATCTTTTATTTGCTGACGATGCTGCACTCATGGCTCACTCTGCCCAAGACCTGCAGACACTGCTGAATCAGTTTTCTTCGGCATGCTCGGATTTCGGCCTTACTATAAGCCTTAAGAAGACTAAAATTCTAAGTCAAGGAACAAATATTTTACCATAAATCAAGATCAATTTTAAGGATATCGAGAATGTAGATAACATGTATACCTTGGCTCAAATGTTGCGTCAAACGCATCATTGGACAAAGAAATAAATAGTCGCATTGGCAAAGCATCAGGCACTTTCGCTCGCTTGACTGCAAGAGTTTGGGATAACCAAAAGCTAAGCATTCGAACAAAGGCTAACGTTTACCGTTCCTGTGTCTGCAGTACTCTGCTTTACGGTAGCCAGACATGGACGTTACCTAGCGTACAGGAGAAGAAAATCAATACCTTCCACCTACGATGCCTTCGTCGCATCCTTGGAATTACATGGCAGCAAAAGATCACCAATGAGGAAGTATTGAGACGTACTGGTCTTACCACTATGTACTTTACCCTCAGTCAGCGCAGGCTACGCTGGCTCGGTCATATCCTGAGAATGAATACTGAGCGGATCCCAAAGTTTCTATTATATGGCGAGTTGGTCGTTGGCAAACGAAACCGAGGACGTCCAAAATTACGTTTTAAGGATGTATGCAAGCGCGACCTAAAAAGCTTGAACATTGGAACTGATGATTGGGAGTTGCTTGCAAATGACCGTGCAATATGGAGATCAACTATACACAAAAGACTGCAAGAAAGAGAAAAGGAATATTTTAGAAAAACGAAGAAGAAGATGAAGAAATAAGAAGCAAAATGAATTTAATTGTTTTTTTTTTTAAACATGTGATTTTTTTTTTTCCTCTGTGCACAACTCGCATAGCCGATCTCGGCTGATAGCGGGCCTTATTATTAATCTGAAAATTTTTTTAATAGATTTTAAAATGATTTATTTTTTCTATAAAAAGTTTCTACATAATTAATACATTTAGTATAGAAAGTCAATGTCATTTAATGATATAAAAAAGAATATTTAGCCATACTTTCTATATTTTTTGTGGTTAACTAGTTTTATATTATGTCACATTAAAATTACATATGTCTCCCGTAATAATATGAGTTTAGTAGGATTTTCAATGATGAAATGAAAATGGGTTCTCGCAAAAAATCTGTGAAAGCAATAATTCTGGTTATTTGTTTATTTAAATTTGATATAAACATATTAAAACTTATAAAAAAACTATAAAAAATTTAGAATATTTTTTTTGTCCTTTTGGATAAGTGCGTACTTAAGGCGGGGTGCGTACCAAAAAAAAAAGTGCGTACTTAAGCGGTAGTCTACTGTAATTAAATAATGTATATTAATTTTAAATTATGTCTAGTTTATCTAACTAAGTTGAATCAAAGGGATACGATAAGTACAACTAATTTTTAGTGTTTTTATATGTTAATAATTTTTCTACACAAAAAAAAGACTGTATTCTTTTAGGTATTAAATTTAAAAAAATTACTTGTTTTACTTTATATAGCTTAATGAGAATTTTGTCATAAAAAACATACATATAAAAAAGAAAAAAAATTTTAAACTCAGTAAACCTTATGAAAATTAAACCTTGTTTGTTTTGAAGTTGCAAGTTTAAGTTAGGTCTTAAGTGTGAACAATATCAAATGCAAGGTAAATGTATAATAAGTACTAATTCAAAGTTAAAAAAAGTTACTTAAAAAAATTTTAAAACATCTAATTTAAACTATAAAACTTAACTTAACTGTAAAAAAAAAGAATTATTGCTTACCGGACCTTTTAATTTTGTTATTTGATAGAGAAAATAATACTTCCTAATACTTTATAGACCCTTTATAAGCAAATGGCTTATGACAAACTAAATGACGTTTATCTAATATAATTTTTATTCATAATACATTTTTGTACGCAATAATTGTGAAATAGTTGAAGTTAAAAATTACTATTCTGTTTTGTAAGTTTTTATGCTTATTCATTCGTTTAAAGTAGTACAAGTTAATTTAATTACTTGCATTATAATCGTAAATTGAGTAATTAACCTATATTAGAATACAAATGTCAATATTGCAGTACTATGTCAACAAGAATTACGTTTAACTGGTTTTATAAATAATCATGTTAAAAAAAAGCTATATTAAAAATAACTATTGGTAAGTGACTTGAAATATGTTGTCAGAAAAAAATTATATTTAAACGAGCTACTTTAGATTACCGAAAACAGGCTGATTCATTTATCTAAACAGTATAGCTGTCATTTCAATTAGTAATCAGTGAATTTTTGTGAGTCCGGAGCTTTACAGATAAAACACTTTTTTATGTGTTTGTACATCGTTTTGTGATTATATTTAGAAAAACATCTATGAATGTATAAATATTTTATATCAAAATAACAAGCAATAGATTAATGAAAACTGTTTAAAGGAGCTGACGTTAGAAAAAAATGTTTCTTAACTAAAAAAAAAATTCATTAAAACTAAATAAATATTAAAGTTTTAAAATATACTAGGTATTCTCTTTTAGTTTTTTTTTTGTCGTTTAAATTAGCAAAATATTGTTTTTTCATAAGCGCTCTTTAAAAAGTGCAATTATAATTATTTATATCTAAACAAGTAGTCGGCAAACTGCGGCCTGCAAGCCACATTAAAATTTTTATTCAACTAGTTTAATATACTAAAATTTTCAAAAACACAAAACTAAAATTTTAGTGTTATATTTAAAGGATATCTATCGCCTTTTTTTTTTTTTGTTCAAAAAATTATCTTTAAATATATATTCTTTTAAAGAACATAAAAGACGTTCCTTTTTGACTTACCGACCTCTAATCTAAACTGTCAGTCTGTATATTCAATTATTTAGAATTACCTAAAATACTTTCAATTAATTAGGTTAAATAATCGAGTTTTTAGCATTTTACTAAATGTAATATTTAGTAGGTTTTATGTATGCACAAATTCAAACTGTAATGCTTTTATTGCTCCATAATAATATATCCTACGGTTAAAGCATGTAGAAATACTTTTTGGTTTACCGTACAAAACTTGTAAGTATCTATTGATTTGATATAATTTAATTAAAATATCTGCTGTTTTAACATCTTCATGACGCCAGTATTGACATGAGAGTTTACCAGTTCTTAAATATTGTTATATATAATAAATAAATAACAATCCTTACTTGAAAACACTAAAATATTAAGTTTTAAAAAATAGTTAAAGCATAAAAAAGTAAAAGTTATAAACTTTTGAAATGTTAAGGTCAGACGTGAACAAACTATTTTTGCTATCAGACTGATAAATGATATTTAAAAAATGAATAAATGTATAGTTTTTCAAAGTTTACTAGGTATCATCTCCTAGGTTCTTATTGTTTACACAGCTTTCTAAAACGTTTTTAAATACTTGTAATTTCAGATTTTGTTAAGTTATCAATTTTAATACAATCAAAAATATTTGTAACAACTCAATACATTTTTTAAACGTAAAATAAAAAAAATAATGTTAAAAAGTGTTTTACTAAATATAATAATTTACAGTCAGAGCTTATTACCACAAATTCTAATTAATATATGAGACGATTTAGACTGTAAAAATAGCCAGATTGTCAAATTACCAATTTTATAAGTATCTATCAAATTTCTAAAATTGATATGTGTTACATTTAGTTTTTAAAGCTTTATATCATAAGTACTAGTATGAACTTATTCTTTTAAGAATTTATTTACAAACTAAACTTGAAAGAATAAATTCCTTATTTCTCCTCCAATAGTTGAGATCTATTTATTTTTTTCATAAAACGAAAACATATACTGTAAGTACTGGTACAAAATATATAGTTTAACATTTTAACTGAATCAAACTTATTTTACTGTCAAAACAATGTTTGAGACTCGTTTAAGTTAAGTCAAACGAGATTTTCAGTTGAGTAACAAAATCTTATTGAAGTAGAGTAATAAAGTAAAGTTGTGAATAAAATGTAGCTACTTAACTTTTACTGAAGTTTTGCAAAACAAACTTGAGATCATTTAAAGCACTTAATTTTTATCGAAAATTTTTTATCTTTTATTTAACCGAATGAAATTGAACAAACTGAAAATTTAGGTAGTTTTATAAAGCTTAATAAACTTGTAAACCTGAAATTTAGTTCAAATTTTTAAACAAAAAAAACCGGCTTAAATATTAACTTAATATCTAAACAATACTTACAATTATAAACTGAAACGTTCAAATATAAGTGTTTCAGTGGTTCTTTCTCACAGCTACACAAAACCACAATAAATCAAAAATAAAAAAGTGTTTGTTACGCTGTTTCGATAGTGATACAAGTAATACTTAAATCGACGATTTCAATCAAACGATTTATACTAAAAAGTTCACACTTAAAATATCAAAGTAATTTTTTTAATTATTACTATTGTTTTTGATTAAATTAAATTGCGAAACTTAATTCATTTAATCACATTAAGTTTATATATTTCAACACAGTGTAGAAAGTACATAAATTTTCATTGTACAGGGTTTTTTATATTTTTTAGACAATGTCGTTTTTGATCTTTTATGTTTTAAGTGACTGTTTTATTACTTTAAGAAAGTTTGTGAGGAAATTAATTTCAACGATATATAAAGTTATAAGTTTTTAGATTAGTAACATTATTCTGCTATTTTAATTTTAAATGAAACTTTGTTTTTGCTACTTATCGTCAATTATAAAAACGTTATACAAAAACGGAAAACATTTATCATTTAATTTAAATTTTAAGTTTACTTATTGCTTATTCAACCGGATTAGGTTGTACAAAATTAAGAACTTATAAAAGTTTAGTTAAAAATTTAATTTATTTCAAAAACTACAAGTCAGTATGGTTTTATTATGGTTAATACGTCAGCGATCAACATTTATAGAGCTTTTTTTATGCTAATAAATACTAATCTTGAAGTAAATCTATTGTAGATATATTTTTTTTATTCAAAACATAATTTTTAACTTTAACTTAATTAGGCTGTACAACTTGCAATAAATACAGTAAACAAAAATAACTGAAAATTTTTATTAACTAACTAGTAAAAAATTCTTAAAATATATTAACAACTTACTAATGGTCAGAGCACAAACACATAGTTTATTTATCCTAAACGCACTCTTAAAAGTATTAATAGAAGTTTTTGTATTTTTCACTTAGTCAAATATATAATAAGAGTTTTACTTACTTCTAAAAATTGATAAAAAAAAAGAAAATATATACGTCATTTGTATAAAATAGCGAAGTGTTTTATTAATTGTGTATTTAAAAATAAAGCTTTTAAAGAAATTTCTTTTGAATCAGCGTGTTCAGTTTGTACAGCCTATACCGGCTTATTTTGTGTTAATCTTAACTAAAATAACTCACATTAATTGTATAACCCTGTACGTTAAGAAAATCAAAAACTGCTAGATCTTAAGTTTTTGATTTTTTCTTTTTGAGTGTCTGTCGTTAATAAAAAAAATATAAAAAGTTAAAAAAAAATAAAAACTTATGTCTGATTTTTTTTTTATATTGACATATTTTATACCGATTTTATAATATATAATTCTATGGATACACTGTGCGTAAAATTTAATTATTTACTTTGAATTGTTGAATTCTAACTAGCTAGTTTATTCAGTCTAAGACCGTTGATAAAAAACTCTAAATTCATCTGAATTTTTGTAACTTACATTATATATAAAATTGCTCGAGATCCAACCTTTAAATTTATTAAAATAAAAACTAAACTAAAAATTAATAAAGTTTTTCAAAAATTAAAATTGAAAAAAAGATTAATTTAAGTTTTTAACAAAGATAAATTGAACATTCATACTGACGCTCACAAAAAAAAGAAATCTCTAACGTCATTGTGAAAAAAACAGCAAATGGTTCAACTAATTGTGTATTTAAACTTTTCAAATTTTTCTATTATAAATTGAAACTGTATCGCTGGAGTTTGTACAGTCTTAAAAAGGCTGATTTGATTATCATATTAAGTATTGTTATTTAAATTAAGCTTTATTTTTATAATTTGAAAATTAGAGCTTCAAGTTTCAAACTGACTTAAACAAGTTTACTTTTGAATGCTTCTCATATTTTATTTACCGAACTGAAAACTTAGAATGTTCATATTAAAACTAATTCAAAATTAATTACTTTGTCAAGTCACTAATTTTTGTAAAACATAAGCTTGTGAGGTACTACTTATACGAATGAATAATTATTTTTAATGTAGATTTGACAAAAACTAAAGCTTTTTAGGTAAAACAAAAAAGTTCTTTTTTAGTACTTATACTTAGAACTATCTCAAGTAAAAATATTATTACTAGAATAGTTCAGACCTTGGAAGCAAGCATATGTAATACGAATAAATTGCTATATTAAATAAAATTCATAATTAAGTTATTGTAATACATTACTTATTTTTAGTCAAAAATATTATTACTGCATAAATTTATAATCATTATAGTATTAATTAAAAGTTATTTAAATATTATTTAAAGAAAGTAAACTACAAAACTTTTCAAAAAATGCAACTGAATAATTTAACGTAGTTCAGCAAAATACTTTTTTCCCGAGGTCATTATGATAAAAACTCAGAATGAAAATAAACTTAGCTTAAAAGTTCCTCAACAAAAATATTATTAAGTTCTTTAAAATTACTTTTGTATAAATTTTTGTTTTAAGTTAAAATAATTCAGAATACATATCTATATGATAAAAGGTATAATTCATAATAGGATAAAAGTAAGCTTTAAAGGCAAAAAGGAGATTAGACTTATTTTGAACGTCTTTTTTAAAATAAGTTTAGTTTTAACACTTTTTTGCTCAAGCTTATTATGATGTTTAGCCGGTTAAGATGATAAGCTTTGAAAAACTAATCTTTTTGATAGTTGGTATTTTTGTATAATTATCACCGAATATATATGTTCAAATATACAAAAATCTTTTAATATTTATTCTGTGTTGTAAGTGTTGTTGTTAAAACTTTATGACACGAGCCGTTATTTTTAGTGTCTTTGTCAGTTTTATCTCAATTTGATAGATAATACTAAAATAATAAATATTATGAAAAAAATTATTTTAACAGTCACAAAAATATTTTAAAGTTTGAAGTATTTAAATTTTCTAATTAATTAATTTGAAGAATATTTTACTCAAATTTATATTTTAAAACATTATTAAGATTTAAAGTTGTTAATAAAAAAATATTTAAACCTTAACAAAAAGAATTTATAAACTTTATTAATATTAAGACCTGAGGTAAATATATTTTATTTGCTAAACAACTAATCTAATTTTTTTTTATTTAATAAGTGTAAAAATCTTAAAGATGTACTAGATATTATCTTCTAAGTTTGTTTTCTTCAAACAGCTCATGATATAATGATTTAAAACATTCACAATGCTGTTTTTTTTAATATAAAAACTTAGATTTTTTCATTAAGTGTTTATCAATTTTACTAAAATAAAAAAATATAGTAAACCTATACAGTATTAAAAACTTAAATAAAAGTTTCCTACAAAACAAAATATGTTTTAGTTATACCAAAATGTATACACCACAACTCGTAATCATTCTACCAGACGACTTAGTGTGCAAAAATGGTATTCCTGAAAAAACAAAAAAAATTCAAAGCATTACATTTAACTTACAAAACTTATAAAAAATCATTATGTATTTACTTCTTTATGAGGTCAGTAATTGCATATAAATTTTAATAAGTTTTCTTAATACATTAAAAGTAATAATTAATTACTTTTGTACTGAGTTTAAACGAAAAGACGTTATATTTTATCGGATGGTTTAGTCCGTACAAATACCTTAATTACTAGATAGACAGAATTGGTAGATATCTATCGAATTTATAAAACTTATGTAAACTAATCAATGTTTTAACTGCCTTATGACGTTACTACTAAAATTTAACTCTGTTAAATATTATTAGTCGTTAATAATTGATTAAAATATTAATTTATTATATTCTATTTTATTTACCTGAACTGAATAAATGTATGACATTTTTTACTTTAAGTATAACTGATATGCTTATTTTCATATTAAGTTATGCTTAGACTAAATTTTCTATTGCCATACATTTTAGAAAAGTAAATTTATACTGATAACAGATAAGACGTAAGAATTATTAGTTTAAATTTTTAAGTCGAGCTTTACTATTTTAATGCTGCGTTTAAGTTTTTTACATTAATAAAAATTAATTCCACAGATGTTCTTGTGCTAAAACTTTATTTCAACTAACGGCGTTGCACTGCTCTCAAATAAATTTAAGAACAGATCTACAGAGTCTATAAAATGTTAACACACATGAGAAAAAAAGCAGAAAAAAGCATGTATAATTATGTATAGTGTTTATCTAGGTAGTAACTATAAATGGACTTTATGGTTTAAAAACAAAGTTTGGGATAAAAGCATAAAATTATAAAATTGTCTACAAAAAAAACAAATTTAATAAAAGTAGGCACTAACCTCAAAAAGCTCTAAGAATAGGCAAGATTTAAAAATAAAAATTAAATTGAGTTGTGCAGAAATGTTACGTCATAATAATTTTAACAAATTGTTCAATTATTTATACAGCTTAAAAACATGAAGTATTAAACTTGCAAGTATATGTGAGTTTTGTGAAATAAATTAGTACATAAATAGACAGAGTTATTTAAAGTAGAATCGTCGGTTATGGGGACAGATATTCGATAAATCTTGCCGCTTGTTCAGAAGTAGGTCTTTATCTTCTGCTGCAATTACTGTTCTTAAATTTATTTGAGAGCAGTGAAACGCCGTTAGTTGAAATAAAGTTTTAGCACAAGAACATCTGTGGTATACATTCCGATAAGCTTAGCTTATCAGGATCTCCAGGATTTAACGCCTTATAACGTTACATCTTATAAAAATTAATTCTATATATTTTATTTATTTATATATTTGATTAAAATTTGAAATAATTGATCTATTTAAATATTAATAGTAGAAAGCGTTAAAGAAATCAACAAAGTAGAAAAACATATTTAGAAAAAATTCCAGAAATACTTAACAAAACTAAATTTAGTTTGGTTTAAAGCTCATTGTTTGAACGTTTTTTAAATGCTAGGTTTTTAGTGTCCAAAGTTTCAGTGATTAAGATAAATGTAATTTAAGGTCAAAATTAGTTATCTTGAAATACAACTTAAATTTATTTGATAAAAAAAGCTGACATAGCTGTGTAGCATCATAAACATTATTTCTACTGGACTTTTAACAATTTTAATTTTAATGCTTCAAATTACATACTTTTAAATACACCAATTAAACTTAACTAAATACATTTTAACAGTTTATCAAATAGCTTTCTTACAAATTAAAACAAAAAAGGTTGACTATAAACTTTATTTTAAATGATAACTAAGTAGCAAACATTTTTATAAAAATTATAAATTATGAGTTGTAAGAAGTTCAGCCGGTTTAGGCTGTGCAAAGTTTAAAATATGTTAGGTGCTATTATGTGTAATCAATAAATTTATACTCAAACAATTATTTTTTATGTTACTTTTGATTATGTATGACGTTATTTTACACTTGTTTGAAAATTTGAAAATCAGTAAAAAAAACCTAGTAGAATGCTAACCTGTCTTTTTCACATTTTAAGCTAAATCAGTTAAGTCTTTTAACTGTTTTAAAATGTTATACAGGAACTTAAAACTAAATCTATCAAACAAATTTAACTTGAAATATATTTTTGCTCAGCGGGCCACATTTTCATGCTTGCGGGCCGCAAAACTTTCTTTCGGGGGCTGCATTCCATTAATAAAAGTAACGTGCTCGCAGGCCGCAGATTTACCCTTCGCGGGCCGCGTTTGGTCTACGGGCTTAGACTAAAAAAAATTGCGATTTACCGATGTTTTCTGTTACTACAATTTAAATACTTTCAAATTCAATAAAAAATTTTTTTAAGTACAAACTTATTTGAACACTTTAAAAACAACTTGCCTTACCCGAAATAATTTATACATAAAGTACTAGAAGTAGGTTTGAATTTATATAAACTTTTAACTCTACATTTAGAATGTGTTAGGTTGTATACTAATTACTTTATAAATTTCTTTATTAACATGTTTAGCTGGTTTAAGCTGACAAAAATTTTAAAGTAGTTTGAAGCAACTAATATATTTCTATTTACGTTATTGTATTTTTGAAGTATTGTTGCACAACTTAATGACGAGTGTCGTTTCTTTAAATATTTCTTAGATAGTATTTTATAATTTATAAAATAACATTATACTATAACAAAATTTCAACAAAACTTAATAAATTAAAATGTAAAGTATTTATTTTAATGTTTTGTACATTTTTTGTTTTAAAATATTTATAACAACTTAATACCTGTTTGTAGATTATTTTTCGATTTAAAAGATGTAAAAAAAGTTTACATCTTTAATAGATGATAAAGTAAATTAAAAATAAACGTCTATTATGGCTTACTTGCTGTAACATTTTTAGAACCGTATTATCTTTTTTACATGGTATATAATAATGTTAAAACAATTCAAGATGTAAAATCAAATTCACATGATTTCCTTATAATTGTATATTTTAAAATGACATAAAATTTATAAAACTAAAATAGGAATAAATATATACTTAAAAACCTAATTATCTTTGAATACATTTTCAGTAAAATTAAGTAGCTGCGGAATCAAGATGGTTAAAACTAAATTCAGTTTTTCCAAATGTATATGTTTAGTGGCTTGAGTCTTTAAGTAATTGTAGTTGAATTCCTAGCTGGTATATATTAATATCTGTACTATCTGTAATTTATATTATAATTTTTTGTTATTTTCCATTTATAAAAGGCAGAAATGTATTTAAAATTCATCAAAGTTTATAAGCACATTACCTAATTGTGCAGAGTTTACCACTACTACACAACTTTAAATGCATTAGTTTTAGTATTAACTAGATTATCTTTCGTTTCAAACTAAAAAAGAGTTAAAATTAAAATAAAACATAAAAATAAAACCTAAAATTATTATACAGGACGTGTATAATTGTTTACAAAAATGTTATATTTAACACAATTAATCATAACGGCTGATAAATTTTAAGCACCATAATACTCTTTACATCATTAAAAACTGTAATATTTTGTAAGAATATTTTAAATGACAAAATTAAATTAACTGGTAAGTTTAATGATGTGTTAATCAACAAAGCTAATACAAGAAACTCTAAATAGTTTTTATAGTACATTATTGAAAATTAATAAAACACAAAACAAATCATGACAATTTATTAAATAAACCTTACTGCTACTTAAAGGTTTTTAATTGATGTTAACATAAGCTGCAATTAATTATATTTTAATAGTTCAATTTTTATTTATTTTTATTTTGTATACTTGATAAAGTTTTAGGTAATTAGGCTATAAACTATTTTAACTTACGGTTTAAGGTTTTAGCTACTCATAATTTAAATCCAATTTTTTTATATTTAAGTCACATAAATCGGCTTTTAATGCTTTTGAAAACTTGAAAGTGTCAAGGTAAACAAATTCTACATTATTAAAAAATATATTTATAAAGTTTAGAAAAAACTTAACTAGTAGAAACTAATTCTAAACGTCTTATTAAAATCTTCGATGTTATAAAACACCTGTTTTACAAAGTTTTTTTTTTTTGTTATTAATACTTTAGTGGGTCTGACATTAACATTTTAGTTAAGTTATTTAAATTAGTTTTAAAGATTTAGTGCAATATCATTAAGTTACACTTAACGTTAAAATTTGTCCATAAAAGTTCTTACTTGGTTTTACAAACTTTTTTTTTGTATAAACTTATAGTTAAAGTTAAGTTGTTTTGAGTATACTAGTTTATAGTGGAAAATATATAATCCATAGTACAATAAAACTAATTACAGACATAAATGATATTAGGTTTATATTTATGTTTACTTTATAAATGAGTTAAATTTAAACACATCTTTGCTTATACTTATTGATATGTTCAGCTAATTTAAGCTGTAAAAAAATTCCTGAGAAAAAATTTTGACACTAATTAACAATAATTACCAAAATTTATATTTTGTTTTATTGTAAGTGTTGCGGTTAAATATTATGACGTAAGTCGTTATTTTTAGTGCTTTTGGTCAATATCTTCTTTCAGTTTGAAAAAAAAAAGTTTTTTTTTTTCCTAAACTAAACAAAATTTGTCACAGTTATTTTTTATATTATATAAACATTTTCAGATTTTATTAATATCCATGTTCTGGTTTATAAAAATTAAATTTTATTTTCTAATACAACCTAACACTTTTTTAAAGCACAAATTGTTTTTTGTAATGTAAACTTTGTGATGTATCTTCTTTTAGTTTGTAAAGTATAAACATTATTATCGCCAAACCTGAAAAAGTTTATTAGGATAACGTTTTTCCTAATATCATTAGAGTATTTTCAGAACCGTTTTTTTGGTTGTATAAATAGAACAATCTAATAGTTTTTCGAAAAACAACTTGTTTTTCTAAGTTATAAAAAATTATAAAAGTACCTAAATGTATGTTAAACGTAAAAATTTTATCGTAAAAACGATAATAAAGTATTTTATTACAAAAAGCTACTTCAAGTATATTTTGTTTAATTATTACCAATTTCAAAAGCTGTCATCTAAAACATCATCAGAAAGATATAGCATGTTTGATTTAAAAATTCTAGGTTTAAAGTGTTAGCAGTCACAGTGATCAAAATATATGTAAATTAGAATATAAAATATGATTAATTATAGTAATTTAAAAATCAAATAGAACTGCTAAATTCAAAAAGCTTTTTAAAAGTATTTCAATTTAAGTAACTTCTACCAGACTTAAAAATCTTTTAGTTTTTGTTTTAAGATAAAATATTTTAATTCTTTGTAAAACCGATATAAAGAAATGAACTCGCATTTTATCAGATATGTTGCTATTAATAAAAAAAATGATTGAAAACATAAATTTGTTCATTAGTTTAGCATAAAACAATTTTAGACGTAAGACAAATATAAATAAATTCATAAGTCTATAAATTTAATACAACTTTACCGTACACATAGTATAGAAGTTACAATACATAACTATAGAAGTTTAAATGATTTAGGCTGTATAAATTTATACTTTTTAATTGGCTTATGTTGAAGGTGTTGAGTAAACTCAAATTTTAAGAATTTTTTGTTATTTTATTTCGAAATTTTCCTGTAATCAATAAAAATTAAAAAAAAATCAGCTGAAAAGTTTTTTTTTTTGTTCTAAATTTCATTAATTTTCAGCATTTTATAATAACATAAAAACGATATTTTACCAATTTTATAAAAAATCAAAAAAAAAATTAAATAAAATAGTTACAACGTGCATATTCAGCAACTTCTTAAAGCTATGTTTCTATCATTGAAACTATTTGACAAGTTATCAAGTTATTAACATGCTTTTATTTCGTTGTTTTACCGTCATGACATCAGAGAAAAAATTAAAAAAGATACAATCTCACTTTAAAATTATCACACACCAACAATACAACAAAAATGGTTTATTTGAATTATTTTAGCTTGCAACAATGTTTTGCACTATATTGTTAATTTAGAATCTTTATAAGTAATAAAATAAATTAGTATATTTCAAATATCAACTAGTTAATCTCATCATATAACAGTATATTGTATTATGCTCTGATTTACTACTTCAAACCGATATTAAATTTTTGCTTACACCTAGTTCAGTATTAATTTGCATAAATAATTTGTTAATAAAGCGATATGTATTTAATTAGGACTACAGCTAGCTGCTTGTTTACTTCTTGTACTATTAAAAAAAGTTCAATCAGTAAATAAAAATGAAAATATTTTTGAAATAATTTATAAACAACATGACTTTAAGCGCTCGTTATACTTTTCATCAAATTAAACTTAAACATATTTAATATCATATTTACATTGTATTTTGAATGAATAATTTAAAATAATCAGTTTACAAACTCGAGATGTCCTCACACTTATTTTAAAACTTGTATTTATGTTTAAAATAATTTCAATATACCTTTAGATGTTTGAAAAAATCATCATGTAAGTTGTCACTTTAAATATTGTGGTTAGAGTTTGTGTTCAATAACGAAATAAAAATTGAAAACCCTACTTAATTGCTAAATATTTAATTAAAATTAACTGTTTAAGTTTTAGAAACTCTAATAACCAAGCTAGCATGATTAGGTAAGAAAAAAGTAAAGTTTAATCCTACGTTATATTTTTATAAATCTTATTTTACATAAGTTTTGATTAACAATTAATGGTTATAATTAAAATAATCAAAAAACTTAAAAATTTTAGTTTTTTTAAAATTATATTCTTTATAATCAAAACAAAATTGACGTATTTAGTTTTTTAGCATGTTTGGTAGTATAAAATTTTGTCTATTTTAATTTAAATTTTAAAGCAACAGTTGATTAAAACTACAAAACATCGATTGAAATTATTAAATTTAAAAACATGAAAAATATAAAACAAAGTAGGTGTTGAACGTAGCTCACAATACAAAAATTTTGACTATATATATTCATAATATATAAAATATATTTTGATATGTAATACTTAACTGTTTCAAAAACTGTGTCATAGCTTATTGCCAACATAAGATATCTCACCGAATACTTTTTAGAAGTTATAATTAATGTGAAAATTGAAGTTATCTGTATTCTATCATATGATTTTTTTCCTTGGAACTTCTTTCAAATACCTGTTTAATCTGTAAAAATTTTTTAGTTCTAATTAAGATACCTAAGGCTATTAGTATTATAAACAAAGTATATATAGAATGTTATTTCAAAGCAACTGTTTTTAAAAGTTGTTATTGTTTTTTGTTTTACATATTTCATTTTATGTAGTAATTTAAATTTTTCTTTATGATATAATAGATTTTATTTCATTAAGTAAGGTTTCAAAATGGCTTTACATTTGCTACTTGAATTTTTATGTTCAAAAAATACTCAAAAAATTTTCAATCCATTCAAACTTAAACTTTCGATTGTATAATGCTTTAATATCTACTTAATCGGCCTAGTTGATACAAAGTAAGACACATTAAAACACTAAAATTTTCTGGTACAGTTTATTTACACTTAAATTAGGAATTTTATGCTGAAATTTTATTTTAAGTTCGTCAGCAAGCATTATCAAAATACTATTGACTGCTTTTAAACTAGTTTTAAAATAATACACTTTAAAAAAAATAAGTTCTGTTGTTAGAAAATGTTTAAGTTTAATTTTAATGGTTTGAACCATACAAGTTTGAATACTTGTTTGAATATAGTTTTGGACTGAATAGTGTTTTTTTTTTTGTTGTTGTTGTACTCATTTATAGTATTTACATATGGGTTACATTTTTAGTCTATGAGATATTTTCCTTATATTATAAAAAGCTTTAACAGTTCTTTTTTTATTAATTTAACCTTATTGTTTCAACCTGTTGATTAATTTTTAACGGCGTTTTTTACGGACCTAACCAGTTGGCAATTTATTATGTGTAAAAGTTGTCTCTGTAGAGTAAAGAGAAAAGGCTTTGTTTTGAAAAAAACTTGTATTAATGTGGATATTGTTATATATAATTATCAAAAAGACAGCTAAAGAAGCATTGAAGTCTGGTGTCTTGTATGTGCAACTCTCCAGATTACATTTAATCACATTTATTTTTATCTTAATGAAATAAAATTTTATAAAAGTAAATATTTTTCTTGGTAGTATTTTATTAACAAACTAACTACAAAAATAATACATCTAAATAAACTTATTAAAAGCTAGGTAAATACTTTTACAATGGTATTGATAACACTGAAACAACTTTTAGCAAATTTGGAAAAATAGTTTTAAGTTTAGGTAATTCAGTTACGTTTACTTTAAATGACAGCATAATTAAACTTAAAACTTTTACATAATTATAAACATAACGTTCAATATTGATATATATATATCTAAACTTAATTTAAAAAAAAACAATAAATTAATCAATAAAATTAACTACTTAGTTGTAACAATAACACTTTTGAATTAACTTATTTTACAGTTAGAAGCTTAATTGGAAACTTAAAAGTAACATTATTTAAAGTCTTTAAATTCAGTTAAATAAATATAGATAAAAATACTATAACTGCTAAAAACTACCATATTTCTTTAGTCAATATTTTTTTTATTTATCATTAAAATATTAAATTTATAATAAATTATAGTAGATTTTGTAAGTAAAATGAAAAAATGATTTTTATAACAGCTCTATAGTTGTTTTTAAAATTGAAATCTTCAGCTGGTTTTTAGCTGTAAAAAATCAGAAAATGTAAATGACATCGTAATACAAATTTTATTTAATTTGTTGACAGTCTTTTATTGAAATTATTGTGACTAAAACTTTATGACGTAAATCGTTATTTATTTTGTTTATGTTTGGTTAGTTTTTTAATTTCTTTTACAATTAAAACACTTTTATTATCAAAATTAAACGAAAATAGTTATTTTATAATTAAACTCTTTTTTTAAATAGTTTCTTATATGTTTTTATTTATTTTAAAAATTCATAGAATCACTTAAGTTTATTTGTAAGGTTATATTTAAAGAATACAAGTTTACTACTTATTGATGAAATCTAAAGAACATTTCTGAAATTTCAATTAATTGTAAATTAAATTAAACCCGTTCTGTCTTTTTTATTTTGCAAAAATAAAATTAAACTTCAAAAAACCAATAATGTCAAACCCTATTTACATATTTTCTTAGTATTATTATAAATTTGAAAGACATGAAAAATATGAGATTTAAAATAAAAATACACGTTATTACTTTAAAGTCTAATAAATTTCTGAGTATGTTGATAGAGCTGCAAAGCCGATTTGTTCATTTTTCAGATATAATATATATAAATTTCTGAAGTTTGTAACATTTAATTATCGTCTAGGAATTTATGCTGGTATAATTACTATCGTTATTGTTAAAATTACAAAATTGAAAATATTGACTAAAGAGACAGTTTTTTTACTACTAGTTAATTAATTTAAAAATAAAAACAATTAAAACAACAGGGTAACCTAAGTTATGAAATTATAAAACTAAAAATTTAGTACTAACGTCATAAATACGTTAAAACAATCCTTATATTGAAGTTGTTTTAACAATAAATTTTTAAAGAGCTTCACAATTAAGGAGGCTTTATACAATTATGACAAAAGTTAAATTGTTAAAAAGTTTATTACTTAACAATTGTTTCACGCTAGTGCGATGATCACAAGTAAAAGTAAACAAACTAATAAGTTGCAACGGACAAACATTTTATATAGTTTTAGATAAGTAATTAGTTGATTAGGTGATTAGTTAACTAATTGAATTTTAGTAATATTCAGCAAGATAAATTATAATTAACGTAAATACAATCATAACAAAAATCAAACGATAAAAACAAAACTATATAATGAAAACAAAGGTAGATTAGACTTAAATCTAGCAAATTAAGACTTTAAATAAAATTTTGTAAAATGTCTACATTTTCCCACCAGTTCTGATCTCAAGTTTAAAAGTTTGTTTTTATCCGCAAATGCGATTTCGAGTCTTTCTAAGTTACATAGGGTGCAAATTTTACTGGGCTTGTTTTGGTTACTGCGATGAACAATTTCCCATTTTATCATATTTCTCCAATCAGGGTTACTATTCTTTATTTTGTGAATGAATCTACTTAATCTTGTGCTTTCTTTCTTCTTTACGTCATTAAAGGATTGTGTATGTTCGTAAAATCTATATTTAAATTGTCTCCCAGTTGAACCAATATAAATATGTTCTTTTTTGTTATACATGACTGTTGCTTTGTAAATAACTCCTTTGGTAAGACATTCACCTTTAACTGGACAATTGTTTTTTGATCTACAATTGCATAATTTGCGGTTTTTTTCAGTTGTATCATTTGTGTTTTGAAGTAGTTTCTGGTTGTGATTGGACAATTCTTTTTCCAAGTTAGACATGCAAGAATATGAAATCTTAATTGTGTTTCTATTAAATATAGAACCATAAAAGCCTGATTTGGGAAAATGTCTGGATACTAATTTTAGGAATTCTTTCCCTATATTCGTCTTTATAGAATTACTAAAACTAAAATTAATGATACAACTGAAAAAAACCGCAAATTATGCAATTGTAGATCAAAAAACAATTGTCCAGTTAAAGGTGAATGTCTTACCAAAGGAGTTATTTACAAAGCAACAGTCATGTATAACAAAAAAGAACATATTTATATTGGTTCAACTGGGAGACAATTTAAATATAGATTTTACGAACATACACAATCCTTTAATGATGTAAAGAAGAAAGAAAGCACAAGATTAAGTAGATTCATTCACAAAATAAAGAATAGTAACCCTGATTGGAGAAATATGATAAAATGGGAAATTGTTCATCGCAGTAACCAAAACAAGCCCAGTAAAATTTGCACCCTATGTAACTTAAAAAGACTCGAAATCGCATTTGCGGATAAAAACAAACTTTTAAACTTGAGATCAGAACTGGTGGGAAAATGTAGACATTTTACAAAATTTTATTTAAAGTCTTAATTTGCTAGATTTAAGTCTAATCTACCTTTGTTTTCATTATATAGTTTTGTTTTTATCGTTTGATTTTTGTTATGATTGTATTTACGTTAATTATAATTTATCTTGCTGAATATTACTAAAATTCAATTAGTTAACTAATCACCTAATCAACTAATTACTTATCTAAAACTATATAAAATGTTTGTCCGTTGCAACTTATTAGTATGTTTACTTTTACTTGTGATCATCGCACTAGCGTGAAACAATTGTTAAGTAATAAACTTTTTAACAATTTAACTTTTGTCATAATTGTAAACAATCCTTAAACTTAAAAAATATAAGTTTTATGCTTTTTTACAATTATATTTTCTTTTGTTAAAGCAATTAATTTTACTGCCTTAAACCAGCTAGTAAACTTTAAGCAACAAAAAAGTTTACATACATTATCTTTGGTACTTAATTAATGTAAAATTAACTAGTAAAATAAATCTTAATTTATCTAGATTAGAAATTGAAAACAGAAATTCTTAAAATATTAAAAGGACTAAATAGCAAAACAAAATACTAATACATTTAATTTATTAAAATGAGTTCTACCTCTAATTGATATATCAAATTTAATTAATTTATTGTTTTTTCTGAGATTTATAAGCAAATTATAAAAACAAAAATGTCCGGTAAGCGATACTAATTTAGTTTTAATAGCTTAATGTTTTATGTTTTTAAAATGTTATATGTATCATAAAATATAAGGTATGTAGACTACAAACTACTTTTACATATAGCTAAAGTTTTTAATTACTTTAATATTAACTTAATTCATTTTAACTTAACTTAATTTTATTTATTGTTTATATCAAGCCCTTTAATAGAATCTAAATACTACTAAAACTTAAGTGTTAAAGTGAATAAATCTTAGAAAACTTTAGATTTTTTAAGTGTTTATTAGAACGTAAACAATAATGATGTAGATACAACATTAAAACATTTGCAGAAATGTAAGGAGATGTTATTTTATTAAAGTTAAAAAGCTTATAAAACACTTGTTGTAATATAAAGTTTTTATTTATATTGTTATTAACATATTAGTTTAAATAGCATTATCGTTGTTTATTGAATCAATAAACTCAGCCATAATTCTTTGATGAAATATTAAAATGTTAAACCTGAGTTAAAATATAATTTATTAGAGTTTTTTTCTGAATATAACTGTGTGTTTATAATTAAAATTTTTAAGAAATAACTTTCTTAAATATTAAAGATTTTTTTAGTCATTAGATAAAAGTTAATCAAAAATGTTATAAGATTAATTCTTACTCCTAATTTAAATATGAATTAAGGTTTAACTCATGCTTGCTTTGACTTACTAATATGTTCAGCTGGTTTAAGCTGTAAAAGTTTAGTTTAATTATGTGTATAATTGTTTTAAATATTACTTAGATATATATACTGCTTTTATAGTAAGTTTTGTAGTAAAAACTTTATGACACTATCTAAGTGTCTTAAATCCGTAGTTTTTATAATTTTCTAAGCAAATACTTTTTCCCGTTTATACTGAACTAAAGTAACTATGTAATAATTTTTTATTTATCATATGAGTAAATATGTATTTTTTTTATATCCAATTTTTAACTTATACAATTTAATTTTACTTCCGTTATAATTTTACAGTTTTTCTAAACATTTTCTGAAAGATATAAAAAGTTAAAATGTACCTTATAATATGTTTAACGTATGCTTTTGACTAAATAAAAGGAACAAAAATGAAGAAAAAAATATTATTATAGAAAAAGTATATTTTGTTAAATAACCGTAGAGACAAATCGGATTTAAAAACAAATAGGCAACAGCTTTCTTAAATATATAATTAAGTTTAGATCTTAACAAATATATAACTTTAATGTAGGCTATTGTTGCATCTATTGAAAATTTAAAACACGAAAAAGTTAGTTCTAATAGAACAAAAACTTTTTGACTTTAAGTATTAATTTGTTTGCTATACGATTTAATTTTATTATTAGTGTACATGTTTGTAAATAAATGTATTGCAAAATCAAACTAATAAATGTCTCGAATCGTTTTTAACAGCTTGTTGTTAATATTAATTATAAAGCTTTAATAACAAAAAATAACTTAATCTAGTTTCACTGTCTAACTTAAACTCAAAAAACAGGTTTTTAAGTAGTTTTCAAATATACTTCGGCTAAACTTTTTCTAGAATTCATATTTCTTAAAAAAATAGCGTAGTTGGAAAATGTTTTAATAGTTCTCATTAATTCTATAAAATCTAAAGATATTTAAATTACATTCATAGTTTTTTTTTTATGCTCACAGAGTTTCATTAGTTTAATAAAGTTTACTAAGATGTCGATAAAAATGTATATTTTGCATACTTAAGTTATTTCTTATTTTCACTTTACAAAACAAAATAAAACAAATTGGTAAAAATACTATATATACAAACAAAATGAAACATTTAAATACGTTACTCAAGTTACGAATAAGTAACAAAGATGTTTTATCGTAAAGTAGGCTTTTAATATTTCAAGTTTAATCGTTTATTTTAGAATTTTAAAATCATAAAAATTAAAACTTATAAAAAGTTCTTCAAATAGCCTTGCACAAACTGGCATTACTTTCGTTACGTATATAATTTTTTACTTAGCTTTAAGCACTAAACTCGGTTTATCAACCCAAAAGTTTAAAAAAAAAAGTTCAAAAAATTTCTTGTTGTATTAAAGAAAAGTTGCGAACACTAATAAAAATATAAATTATATCATAAGTTAGAAACTACTTTAAAAGTAGTCAAAACTTTACACACGAATCAATCTAACAGGAATATACTTTAAAAATGTATAAAACAAAAATACGATTCAACTTCTTAAGATTTAAATAAAAATATCTATAAAAAGTAACATTGTAAAACAAATATTTTAAACAACATATGAAAATAAAGTAAGTGTCTTTTCAACATGAACAACATCTTTACTGCAGCAGGCTGTGGCTAGGATCCCCTACTTCTTTCTGTGGCATCTCTATATAGAAGCGTTCTTAACTTTTTGCAACATTACATCAGTAATTTATTGTCTTCTCTTAATTTTTTTTTATGTTAACTGTATTAAACTTTAGCAGTATAAAACCTATCTTTACAAGCTTTATCTTAATCGCTTGTTTAAGCAATGATATTAGCTAAAAACTTCGTATCAAGTCTAAACATTACTCAAGTACAACTAAATATCCTGTTACACTGTTTTTTATTTTGACACATGTTTCTACAATGAAAGTTTAATTATTAACATTAGGTAAAAACAAACAACAATTCAAAGTTTATTTAATTTTTGTATACTTATTGTATTTTTAACTGGTTTAGGTTGTACAAACTAAAGAAATCTTAATAATGCATGTATTTTATTTGTAAACAACTAATCAGTACTCAGTACTATTGTTGACACGTCAGCAATCATCATATAATATAACTTTTCTATGCTATTATTGTTAATCTAGAAGTAAATTTTGGTTAAAAGAAATAAATTAAGTTGATAGATAGACAATAAACTACTAAAGAGCTTCAAACTTAAGGAACCTACATAAATGGTAATTGGTCAAAATTCCACTAAGACGTAATTGAACAAGTTACTTTTGCAAGAGGGGATATTTATGATTGGATATTTTGCTACAATTTTTTTTATTGATTTTAATTTTTTAGCGTCTCAAAATATTGATTCGTTTGACGAAAGATATGACCAATAAACTAATTTAGGTGAAGATAATTGATTTTTTTTTGTAATTAATAAAAATATTGAAAAAAAGATTTACTAATACTTTTCGTTACTAATCACGTATAAAATAAGTACAGTAGCTACATTGAAATCTTTTATACATGATATTTTGAAAGTAAATACCTATATTTATAATTGTCAAATTTTAACTAGACTTCATATTTTTCTTAAGTTTTTTAGTGTTATACTTCAAAAGAAAAGTTTACAAATAAAAATATCGTTAGCAATAGCTGTTGCTTTTATTATAAACTTTACTTATTTTCTTAGGCAATTGATTTCATAGTTTTAAAACCACAAATCTTTTAGCTAAAAAATTACTCAATTTTACTAGTTACAATAAGCAATAGTATTTGATTTAAGAAAAGTTTGAATTGTCTAAAAAGTCAGAATACATATATTCAATAAGTTAACTATCCCAACTAGTTGGCAGTCTTTTAGAAGCCTTTTTATAAATATAAGTTTTCAGCAGACCGTTTTTTTTAAGAAGTTATTGTAGTAAGCAGTATAAAAATGCTTTTCTTACTAACAAACTAAATTGAAAATGGTCAAGATTAAGCTGTTAAATTTAAAGCATAACTGTTTTTTTTTTAAACAAATTGTTTTAAAAAAGTATTTTTAAAATGGAAATTAACTCGCAGGCGGTGGCTTTTTGCTTTGAAGGTCTTTTGCTCTCGAGCAGCAACTTGCCGGTTCCAATTTAAACTAAAGTTAAAGTGTTGTTCGGTTAAAATGTTTTTAAATAATTGACTATTTTGAAATGGTTCTTGAAATAGTTTTTAATTTAAGCTGTATCATTATAAACTGTAAAACAAAACTAAAAGTTAAAATTAAAAGTTAAAAACGTTTTACCAAGCCTTTTATATTCCGGACAAAGCTTATGTACTTCAATTCGTAATCATTATTTCAGACGGTTTAGTCTGTTAATATAGCCACAACTTTAACAGACTAATTTTATTAGTATATATTTAATTTATAATATTTAAACTATAAATTATACAGTTCTTACAAACGTAGGTACTGACATATTACTTTATTATATATACTTTGGATAACATTATCAATTAAAACATTTACCAATTATATTGAAAATAATTCAAATTAAAGCAATTATATCCTAATACATATTTAAAACAAAAAGTTTGATTACTAAACTATACTTGATTTTTTGTTTTAGTTGGACTTGACTACAGCTACAAGCATTTCATAGCTTATGAAAAAAATCAATAATTTTTTTAGCCTTTAAAACTGTTTAATTTATTTTAAATTTTAAATACTTCAGTTTTTTTGTGGAAATTCATAAATTTAATGAAAATAATGTAATCATTATTTACTTATCTAAGTTTTGAAAAATAAATATGTTAGTTTTTTAGGTTAAATTCTAAACTTAAATTTTAAAACTTATGTATAAAGCTTTTTTTTTAAAGTAAAATTAACATACTTAAGTAAAGTTTTTTTACAACTAGTTAATGGTAAGATGAGTTTAAACAAACTTCAAACCTAGTTATACATTGTTTACCTATTTTTTTAAACAAAACAATATAAACTCTAGATTTTCACGCAAACATAAATAACTTTATTCCAATTACAAAAAAAAAACACTAAACTTTTGACAAAACTATTTAAACTCTCCAACGTCATTGTGATAAAACAGCAAAGATTTAATGTAGTTTTTTGTTTACACTATATTTATATACTAAATCCATAGTTTATTCTGTTGTTGAGTTTGTACAGCTAAAACAAGCTGGTTTAATGTTCATCTAAAATAGTTAAACTTACACTAATTTTAACAGCTTCATCATATTAAAAACTGCTAGAGATTCCAATTTTAAGTTAATGTTAATAAACTTCTATTTAGGTATACCTCAAATTTTAATTGACGAGTTATAAATTCAAAGTTTTAAGTATGTATGAAAAAAAGAATCCTTTAACGTCATTATGACTAACAGCAAACAGATAAACTAATTGTATATATAACATCTTTTTATTTTCTTAGAATAAACTTGGGTCATATCTAAAAAGTTTGTAAAGTCTAAACCGGCTAAAATTATATATTTTTTTCAAAGCTGTAACTTACATTAGTTTTCAAAATTTCATTATATTTAAAGCTACTAGAGCTTACAGTCTTAAGTCGATTTAAATTCTTTTTTTTATAAGTTTTTCTTTATACTTTAGTATGAACGAGTGTCAGCAGGTTCAAACAGTGAATTATTTATGTATACATGTTTATATATTGCTTAATCACTAATTTTTTTTAATAGGAAACAATTTTTTCGAAACTTTTCGTAACATTTATAAAATAAGTAACATCAAATTCTAATAGTATATTAAGTAAAGAATAAATTTTATCTGGTTTAATTAGTTTCTGTATTAATTAACTTTGATACTCATATATACCATGTTTCTTAAACAGGAATTTATGAATAAACTATCGTTTTTTAAATAATACTAGTAACTTAAGTGTTTCTTCACCTGCAAAATGTTCTAACTTAAACATAAAACGCCTTTTCACCTGTTTAATTAATTATTTTCTCTAAGTTTATCACTAACTTAAAAAAAATAGTACAGTAAGGTCCTCACTTTGGTCCCTTTGCAGCTTTTGGCCATTTAGCTCACGAATGACCAAATGGCTCACTTTAGGAAACGTTGGTCTAAGCACTGTATTTTAGTAAGTAAATAATACTCTTAATAATTGTACGTATGTTTTTATTTACTTTATTTAGTATATTTTTTTATTAACAAATATTAAAAAACTAAAAAATCTAAACTTAAAAAAACAAAATTATAAGTTAACGTCATACAAAATTTAAGCACAACATTATATAGAACATTAAATATAAATTAGGCTGTAGATTTCAATCAATTTAACAGCAATCACAAATTAATTTATATGACCTGAACTGGCTAAACTTTTATATGTTATAAAAAAATTTAGTATTTGTTTATACTTAATCATTAAATTTGATTAAATTTAAATTATACTTTTAGGTTTGTATTGTTTTTTATGCTTATTTTATTTGTTTGTAGATAAATTGCTTTAGTAAAATTGTATTACACGTTACTACCAGTTTAAAATGAAAGTTATAACATAGTATGGTATAAAATTTCATTAAACTGAAACTTTCACACAACAAAAAACTAACGTGTTTAAAGATAATTTAAAAGGTATTATTTTATATTTTTTGAAGATGTAAACTAATTAATAAAAATTTAAAGTTAGTCAAAATTACTCATAGAAATGTTGTAAAAAAAATTAAGACACTTAATTTAGTACTTGTGTTTAAATTTTTAGTAAGCAATAATTAAAAGTTTATTTTCAATAACTAAGTTTGTTAGAATACTTGTTTCCTAAAGAAATTCTGTTTTTAACTTCACTATGATAAATACTAAATTTCCAGTTGTATTATTGATATAATCTTCTGTAGAAAAATTTATTAGTTGTACACGTTGGTCAATAAATAGTTACACATAATAGATACTTTAGCTTAATTTAGTAATAAAAAAATTTCAGTAATTGTTTCTACAATAGAAACAAAGAAATGCAGTAAAATAATATATATGTTTCAATAGTTAAAAAATCAAGACTTATAACTTTAAAGAGTTGTCTAAAATTAGTACCAACATAAAATAGCTGTTGAGGTTAAATATTAAGTATTAAGCCTTTGCTTAAAATATTACAACTTGATAAATAATTTTTTCTATAGTAAAATTAAAACATAGCTTAAGTACTTACACTTTCTTTCTGCAACAAGTTCTAGAAAAAAGAACATATTAACATCATTACTGATTGATAAAACTATTTATGCATTGTAATTTAAAACGTTTTATTATTCAATTTGTCAAACCTTATTAGATTAGTATGCATATCCTTACCCGGATAATATGATATTTAACTATACTATAAAAACTTTTATAAATTTAAAATCTGCTAGATTTTCGAGTTTTTAATCAATTTAGTTAAATGTATTTTTACTGTTTAAGCCATTTTGGATCACAAAGGTTATTTTTATTCTTATTTAAAACAAAAATTACATCTAACTACTTACGTCATCGAGCTACTAAAACTATCCTAAAACTTTTCTAAAAATATTTCTGTAACAGAATTTATCTATTGAGCGAAATTAAACGTTATTTTATAATAAGATACCTTTTTTATCCGAAGACTTTTGTAGGAGATAAAACTTTGAATGCGAAAGGCAGTGAAAAATGTTATAAAAAAAATGAGCGATTAGTGGTAATTTAATAAACAATATATTTTTTAAAATAATTACTTCATAAAATTTTAATCTCAATAGTTTGCAAAAATAAAGTTATTGATAAAGTTAGAATCCATTAGATGAACAAACGAAAACGTTTAAGCATAAAAAAATAATTCTTGATAACAGATTCTCTTAAAGTTTAGTTTTGCATTAAAAAAAAAAAATTATTAGTTCAGCGTACTTTTAATGAGAAATAAGAATTAAAATATTTTATTTTTAAAGATTAGAACAATGTTCAGCTAGTTTTTACTATAAATAATGTTATTAATTAGCACATTTACTAACAAAAATGTAACCGATTGATAATATAAGAACTGTATCCTAGTTGTTCTTTTTTTTAGTTTTTAAAAAAAGGATAAAGGGAAAAAGGGAAATTAGAAGATAGTTTTTAAAAAAGGTAATTCCAACAACAACATAACACTATTGATATATAGATAACTTATTTATTAGTTGTAAAACTCAAATATTTTATTATAAAACGTAGCGATCAAAAATAGAAGTAAATAATAACGTTATACAAAATACCAGCTAACGTTTAGTAATCAATCCTTACGAAAATTCAAACTATATTTGAACTTGGATCAGCATTCTTGATATATTGTCTGAAAGCTGCAACAGATCCATTCAATGATGCATCAGGAATCAAATGATTTTCACCTAATACCGTATACAAACAACTGATTCTTCCATTTTCAATGTAACGCTTCATATCATTATATGAGGTCTGACAACTAGAGGTAACAAACATTTTTATAAAACTTGCCAAACAAAATCCATACACTGTTGAATCAATTAGAGCCCAGTCGAAATTTTTACGGTTAACCAATCTGGTTATCGTACAGCCATTTCTACCTTCCATCGGTTGAATGTCGAGCAAACCTCTAAATTGGTAATCCATATGTCAAAATTATGAGAAAGAGCTGTTAAAATTGAATTAATTTGTTTATTTAAGTTACTAAGCTGATCTAAAAATTTTAATTAAAAAATCAGGTTACATTTACTGAAGTAAAAATATTTAAACCTATAATGCTAACTTTTTTTAATTGGGATCGAAATTTTGAGAGTTAAACTACGAAACAAGTAGTAAACTTAATGTAAAACTTAAAAAATATTAGCTGCTTTACAACTGTTTTAATTATATTAATCATCAATAAGTTTTTTACTTTACGTTTATTCCAACTTAAAGATTTTTAACTTTGTTTCGTTGTTAAAAAAGGTATTTTACACAGCAAATATTTTAATTTTAATTTATTTATATAGAAAAAAAACTTGCTAAACAATTATAAAATTATAAATTATTAAAAAAAGAACAGTATTTGTAGATTTGAAGTCTTATGATACTCATTCAAGTCATCTAGTATGCTACGTACTTTTTATTATTATTTATATTTATTTTAAATTATTTTTGATATTAGTATTAAAACCTATTTAAATTACAAATCTACTGAAGAGTAGATTTCAATTATAATCTTTCTAATTAATTATCTAACAACTACCTAAAACTCAGAAATTTATCGTAAGGAAGTAAGAAACCACATTATAAATCATCAATTATAAAATATTAGATCTAAACTTTGTCTTTTAAAAATTACTTAAAATAAAATTTTAAAAAAACAAGTTTTTTAAAAACAAGTGTGAAAATTCGAAATTATGATGAAAATTTAGTACAAAACCTACTAAATGTAGTTAACTTTAAGATGTATGATATTGTTTAAAATACGTACATCTAAAACTATAATCCAATTTAAAGTTTTTTTGTAAAAAAAACTAAACAATAATTTTTATAATGAAGCTTATACACTTGCCAAAAATATATTGAATTGAAAAGACAAGTTAGTATCTATATAATAACAGAGACACAACATTTCTTTTATTTATACAACAAACTTTATTGATTGTTACTTGGAAGATGACAAAACTTGAGGTAATTTACAAAGGTACAATCAAGACAGTTATAATTAACTGATAGCTTTCTAAATACTTAAAACAGTATTTTTTAAAAATTATTTGCAAAAGTTGAACATGTGGTATAAAATAACGCAGAAACTTTTGTTTTCATCTTTTACACTAACATAATCTATGTTATAGCAAATAATCAAATTCTAATTATAACTGTTTTTAGTTTGAAATTATTTCAAATCAATTTAAAGTTTAACTTTAGGTACAATATGTCATATAAAAACTAAAATTATAATAATTCTAGTAAAACTACAGATAAAAAATAGTTTATACTTAATCTATAGACAAAAAACTTCAATTAATTATTATTGTAAATTTGTCAATTATAAAAGTTTTAAAATTTAAGTGGATCAAAATTAAACTAATTAATTTAAATAAATATTTTAAATATTTTTTCATTTAAATATTTTTTGTTCTAATCATAAAATGTACAGATCATTAAACTATTAAGGTGTATCAGCTCTACAGTATATCCCCTAAATACAAAATAAAACATCGTTTTTAGAAATTCATACCAATTACCTTTTATGAGTACGTAACTTTAGATAGCTACAATGTTTTAGTTTCAAATTTAAATTCAAAAAGTTGAATACAGTTTAACATATTTTTGTCTTCAACTTCTTAGATAAACTTCACTTTTTTAAATGTAGTATAATGTAGTCATTTATTTAGAACTAAAAGAAAAATAGCTGATAAAAAATTAAAAAGCAGTATGTAACATAAATGAGCTAAATTATCTACTGCTTAGGTACAGGTCTAAAACAACTACATTTAGTAATTGCATTACAAAGTAAAAAAAAAGGTATGTTGTTACATAGAAAGCATAACTTTGACAGCAATATCAACTTGCAAAAATCGTTGAAATCGCAAGTTAAATATGTCTCAACGTTTACTATAAAAATCGTTTAACCAATTTTATTTTACAACTTATAAAGAAATCTTTTTGACATACTGTTTTACCGTTGCGTTGGGTTGAGCAGATTACCTAAAAATAAAATCTGCCTTATTACAGTATATTATTGCTTTTTTTAGGATTTTTTTGTTTACAAGCAATTTATCAGAAACGTAGTGTTTAAATCTTACTTATTTGTAAAAACCTATCAATTTAATGTATTTTTTTGAATATCAAAGTATTTCTGCACCTCTTAACAGGATTAAAACGCGTAGTCACTGGACTTTATTGTCCTCTAATGATCAGTTAAGGTTAACTGATTAACAAAATCAAGTATTACTACACTTAATAGAAGGTTATAAACGATACAATTAAAAGTCTAACAAACTACCTAAATTTCAAAAATTTATCGTGGAGAAATAGGAAACCACATTTTAACTTGTTAATTATAAAGTGTTAGATCTAAAGTTTGTCTTCAAAAAATTACCTAACATAAGAAACTTTAATTGTTTTAGAACAGAGGTCGGCAGGCAGTTGGTGGTCGCGGGCCGAATTTCATGTTTCCAAAGTCTTCGCGGGCCGCAGTTTTAGTTTTAGTGACATTTGAACAATCTTATGGTTTTAGTTTTAGTCACACTAGAAAAATGATTTACTTTTATTCACCTTATCATTTAAAATGACTTTTAGCTATACATAGAATGTCTACTCAAATTAATATTCATTAGATTATGACTTCCACTGACTAATATACTTTAATAAATATGTACTAATATTCTTAATAAAATATATACTTTCATAAGCATTTAATAAGTTAAACTTAATACTATTTTAATTTCACTTACAACCTAACTCTCAATAAAAACCTAATTTGAAAGACAATTTATGGGTTACTTTTATACATTTGTTATATCATCAACACTTTTTCATATTACTAGGAACAATTACTTCTAAAAAAGTTTTTGCGAGTTAAATTATTTACACTCATTAAGAAATTTAGTAATTAGTTATCATAATAAAATTAATAACTGTTTGTATTCCAGAAAGCTAAAACAAATGATTTAACATAATTAATTCTCAAATACTTTAATAAAATATTTTATTAGTAATTAGACTTTTACATGGTTGCCACTTAAAAAGCAAAAATCTCTGAGATGTATCAAACCAGCTTAAATTTATTAAAATTTGAAAAAGCTAATAAACAGTTGTTAATCAAGCTTAAATACCTAGTTAAAATATCACCATTATCAAAAAGTACACAAAGTGTAAGAAAACAAGAAAAAAATGCAAGTAGTAAACTACACAGCAGTCATAAAAACTGTTCTGAGTACTGGAAGATTTCTTTAAAGTGTTTGAAATAAAAGCTTCACACACCTGAGTTTTCAAGCTTTTAAAATAGCCTGTTTGTGTAGCAATCCAGTTAATATAAAGTTATAATGAAATATGAAATAACACTACATAATGAAATAACAAAGGTTAATAACAGTAAATAAATTACATGCCAAAAATTTATGAGTCAGCTGGAATGGACAATTGAGTTTCTTAAACAAGTTTAACAAAAGTATAAAATTTTATTGAGTCATTGCAAAGGAGAACTATTTATTATTAAGCATGATAGCAATTCTTTATTTGCAATAAGAATATTGCATTTAAAAATATTTATTGTAAAATAGAAGACGAGCTACAAGAATAAAAAAAGCGTTAGTTAGGAGTTATTGCGAGAAACAATAAAAAAAAATCACCAAAGTCATTTCCGACAAAGCAGATTATTATCTTCAGTAACTACAGAATAATCAGAAAAAATTGTTAAAGGCAAGTAATAAAGTAGCAAAATTTATTACCTAAAATGAGTTATCGTTTATAATTGAAAACTTTTATAAAGAATTGATGTTGGCGGTAATGAAAAACTTTTGCTTGTTTCTTCAATGACAGCATGAAGTCGTGTTTAGGAAATGCATAAAGGTTATAAAGTCGCATAAGTCAAATTTGGACTTTAATCAAACTGTTAACATGAGAGCACTGATAGAAAAACTATTGCTCACCTGAGAAATTTTATTAGAGATGTTGTTACTAGCTTTGATATTTTAGTAGAATTTCTTGGTTTAGTTCCAACGCGAAGCACAACAATCGGTGAAATTTTTCAAGTAAAGGTGCAATGTACCAATACGGAGTTTTTGGAAGTACAATTCCTTCTTTTATTTTTAATATAAAGTTTAATTAAAGTATAAAAAATGTCTTAAAACATTTATCAATATTAAAAGATACTGTTAAGCTTCTATAATATATTATTTAATAAAAATACATTTATTTGGTTTTTTTTTTGAGTCAAATCGAAATTTCATAACTTTAAATGTAAAAATTGTTTGAAAATCCAGGTTTTTTCAAAAATTCTCAAACTAAAGTTTTTTTTATAATTTTTAACCGTAAATTCATAAATTCAAAGCTTTTCGGGGATTCAACTTTTTTGGCAACACTGATTGTTCATTCTTTAATGTACACAATAGTATAAATAATATTTTATATTTAAATATTTATAAGACTTATAATTTAACATATATTAAAACTCAAACTAAAACTGTGAATTGAGCAAAACGTACATCATAAGTTTAGTTAATACATCGTAAGTTTAATTTGCCACTCTTTCAAGCAAAAAAGCCAGCCTGAGTCAACAAAAGCATTCCTGATATTTTTGTAAACAAAAAGCAATTCTAGCCAAAAACTTAAAAAATTACTTAGTTTGCTTGAGATGTGAAGTCTTCAAATTGTGATAGTCTATGTTTGTGGCAATGTTTACTGGTTTATTTGCTTGAATTTGAACTATTTGATTCACAATGTACAAACTTTATAAATTTACCATCCCTATATCTAGTTTATATTAAATAGGTAGCTCGAAAAAACAGCAATTGTGTGTATTGATATGCAAGGCATAAAAATTAACTTAGCTTGAAAAAAACTATGTTTGAAAAATGGAATGTATACCTAACAAAAACTATACTAATTTTTTGTCATATATATTGTTTTAAATGTGTCTGTACAAATTTAGATATGACATGTATAAATAAAAATGTTAGAAAAGTATGCATAAACTAAACTTAAACTTACTAAAGTATTAAATAAAAAGTGGTTTAAAATGTGAGCATCTTTTTAAGTTGGAGTGCATAAAAAACTTATAAAAAATTTAAATGTGTCAAAACAAATATCAAATGAACCTTATTTCTTATTACTATGTTATTTTAAATGTATTCACACTAAAATATAACATTTACAAAAAAAAAATTATAAAAGAAACTGAGGTATAAAAAATATTGAAAAAGAATATCAAAGCTATAAAGAAATGACACTTTAGTTAATTACTGTGCATTACTTTTGTACAAAATGGAAAATACTTGCATTTAGTTTATTTTATAAATAGGCATTATATAACCAACTTATTAATCCAAGCACTCTTGACACTCTTTTTCAGATAATTACTTACTGTTGTAAAAAAGAAGTAATTATGAAAATGAGAAACATATCCTGTTAGAACGCTTATCTGTTTTTTCCACATTTTTAAACTAAAGCAGTAATTACTTGAAATTATTTCAAATGTTATAGAGAAACTTTAAATCACACTAATCAAGTTAAGTTGAATTACCGAAAAAAATTAACTACAAATATAATTTTGCTAAGCGGGCCACATTTACATGCTCGCGGGCCACAAAATTTTCTTTCGCGGGCTGCATTCCATTCAAAAAAATGACATGATCGCGGGCCGCAGATTTACCCTTCGCGGGCCGCAAGTGGCCCGCGGGCCGCAGTTTGCCGACCCCTGTTTTAGAACAAGTTTGAAAGTTTATAATCTCATTTAAATTTTAATAAAAACAATACTAAATGTAGTTAACTTTTAGATTAATAAGACTGCAAAAAACACGTACATTAAAAACTAAAATACAATTAAAAGTTTGTAGTAAAACAATTGAAGTAACTATTTTTAATATTTTAATATATCATGAAGCTTATAAATTTGTCAAAAATATGTTGAGTTGAATGAACAAATCAGTCTATATCTGAAAATAGTGATACAAAATATGTTAGTTATAACAATATATTTCACATTTTGGTTGCAAAAGTAAATTTCTTGTAAAAATTTACACAAAAACTTTTTTTTTATTATCTATGTTATAGCGAATCATCAAACGCTAGTTACAACTGGTTTTTGTTTTAACTTAATCAAGTCATAATTTCAGGTATTTATTAAAATAAGTCATACAATAAACTAAACTTTTTAATAGACCTAGCAAAGTTTTACTTAAAAACATTTACAAAAAAATATTTTATATTCAATCTATAGACGAAAAACTAAATTTAATTTATTTTTATTTTAAGTTTGTTGGTTGTATGAACAGTTTAACTTAAATGAATCTAATTTCAAATTACAAGTTAAAAAGTATATTTAACTCTGTTTTAAAATTAGTTTGTTTTTTTTATTCAAAAAACGAACTGATCATTAAATTATAAACAAAAAACAAACCTTCTAAATACAAAAATAGATAAAGTTTTTAGAAATTCATGTCAATTAGATTACCTTTTACGAATACGTTACTTTTAATAGCTACTATGTTTTAGTTTTTAATTTAAATAAAAAAATTCAAATCTAGCTTAACGCATCTTTTTACGTTCATTTCTAAGATAAACTTTATATATTTTTTGTTTAATGAGGTCTATTGTTTACATTATTTTAAAATACAAGCTGTTCTTAAAAAGTAACAGAAACTCTTTAACAACTCATACTTCAAACTAAAAATGTGAATTTTTTTTTTTTCTAAGAAAGGTATAAATATTCAAATAAAAACTTAAGTAATAGTTTACTTTAGCTAAAGTTTGTTTCTTTACAACTTAATTGAGTGTTTGATTTACACTTCCGATAACCCTGTAACTTCATAACTAAATAAAATTTTTACAAACTTATTTATTACCGAGCTTTCTACAAATTTTCAAAAATTACTTTCAAATTTTAAATGAATTATAAAGTAAGTATGCAAACTTTAAGAATCATACAAAAAATCTAAAAAAAAAGTTATAAAATATTTAATTTCATGTAATTTGAGACTTTACAAATTAGCCTGTAAGTATTTGTATTGAAATGTTGTAAAAAGGTAAAGTTGTTAGAACACACACTGATGGTTTTCGCTTAATTATATTTTTTAGTTTATCATTATTATTTAATTTCAAGGTAAAAATATTATAGTTTTTTTTTTTTGAAAAAAAGCTCTGGACTCAGTTTTTTTATTCGACTCATTATATTAATATTAATTTAATCCGTTTTTTTGAAAACTAGTACATATTTTACCTAAATATACTCTCATATACTTGAATTTTCGAATATGCAAAATTTTTGTTTTTGTTTATATACTTCACGAATGAATAAATTTTTAAACAACAGTACAATTAACTAACATTGTTATATGCAGTTTCATACTTTATTTTTGCTTTAAAAGGTCGCAATCTCTTGCCACCGAAACCGGTCGCGAATAAAATATACAATTTGCATAAATCTATTTAGTTTATCATTAGAAAAAAGTCTAACATTTTAAAACCATTTATGTAAAGTTTTAAATATTTCATAAAAGTATTTAGGTTAAACCGATGACTTGTCTTAAAATTTGTTATAAAATTACAATTTAAAACTTAATCGTCTTTTTCAATCAACAAATCAGTTATAATTACCTAATATTAGTTGATATAAGCTATTTAGCAATGTCAAGAAAGGGAAGTTTATCACGATCTACTGGATTCCATTGTCAACAATAAAATCTAAATTTTATTGATTTCATTCGCCTTTTTTTTATTGAGAATATAGTAAAAGCGTCGTCGACATATCTGACGTACATTTTGATTCGATTTTATTTACAAAACCTGTTTCTAACTTACTAACAAACGAGTAAGCTCAAGGATGGACCAATGAAGACCCAATGGATAGTCCATCCACTTGTTTTAACACTTGATCATTGAAGACGAGCATGCTCTGAGTACAAAATTAAAGTATTTTCTTGAACACTGTTCTTATTATTTTTGATGTAGTGATTTTGAGAAATTTTTATTTAAATAAACATCGTCTGCTACTATATTTACTGTTTTGCTAATGAAACACATGTATATAGACTTTTTATATCAAAGGTTTTACAAACATCAGCTTTTTAAGGTTTAATGTTTTTTAAAGAATCCATAATTCATTATTTGATTTGATTATTAATTTGTTTTTTAAACAGTTTAAATTGAACAACTTGCCCAAACTGTACTTTAGTGTTCCAATAGCTGATAACACTTTCTTGACATAAATGTTAAGCTAGAAGAGAACAGAATTTACAAGAAACCATCAAACACAGACATTCTATTTTATTTTAATTCGTGTACCCCGCAATCGTAGAAGAACAACTTGATTAGATATTTGCTCATTGGAAAATAAGATTAGTATCAGAAGAACTACAAAACATAGAAACAAATAGAATAAAATATTTTCTTCTAAGTAACGGGTATCCAATTATTTTCATAATTAATAAATAGAAAAACTACAATAATTTAAACATAAACCACAGCCTCGTAAACAACAGTATTTAACAGTTCCGTACATAAAAAAAGTTTCAGAAAATATCAGCTGAAATATATCGAAAACTTTGGAAATAGATAGTATTAATATTTGAAGTAGCTAACAAAACATCTAAAAATTAAAGATATTTTTCATTGAAAGATCAATAAATTTTACATAATTTGCACTAATCTAAAATTCAATGTCCAGATGACCTGGACAACGAATATATTGGAGAAACGGTGCGACAACTGTTTGTCAGATTTAAGAACATACAAAGCCGACAAATAGTGCAGTATTTTTTCATAAAGAACAATGTAAAAAATGTCAAGATCACGATAATTTAATCATTTTGAGGTAAATAAAATTTATTTAACTAGCAGTAGAAGCAATTATGATTTAAAAAATTAAACCAACAACTAAAATATCAATTGGGTCCTGATAAAGGATCTAGATTTACACTAAACAATTTTAAGATGTTAGTTATTTAAAGTCTATCCATTTACTGTATTCAAGTGTATTCTGTCCGTTGAGTTTGTACAGCCTAAACCAGCTGGTTTAATTTTGACCTAAAATGTTTAAACTCACATTAGTTTGATACTTTGATTATATTATAGCCGTTAGAGCTTCTAGTTCAAAGTTGTTTTTTGTTTCGGTGTACCTCAAAATTTACCTGACAAATTAGAAATTTAGAGTTTGAAACTTAATAATATGAATTCTTTAAAGCCATTAATAATTAAACAGCGATGTATATTTTATTTCTCTTCATTTTTTATTAAAAAATTTGGGCTCTATTGAACAAGTTTGTACAGCTTAAACTGGCTTAATTGTTATTAATCTATAATATTTTAACTTAAACTAACTAATTGAGTGAAACTACCAAAGCTTACAGATATTTAAAGTGATTAAAATAAGCCTATTTTTTAAGTTTTTATCAAACTTCAATGTGATAAATTCTAACAGGTTAAATTGATAAACTTCATAAAATATATATTTTTTGATAAAATTTGTTTAAATACCATTTATTTAACTTACACTTAAAATCAGTATATTACTTAATAGAATAAAAATATAAATTTAATTAAGTTATTTTATAGTCTATTTATAAGTTGAAAATACAATTTGAAAAAACCTAAAAGTAAACAATCTTATTTTGCCAACAAATTATTTAATATAGAAAATTATCTATATATTTAGATCATATTTGTTCATTTTAGTTTAGATACTTTAGAATATTAGTAAAAATTTTGAAAGTCTTTACAACTTTACTTAAAGTGTTACTTCAAAAATTCTGAGTAAAGGTTGTTATCAATTAAATTTAGATTAAAAAAAAATTTATAAAAAAAAAGTTGTGACTATAACAAAAGCAAATTATGCTTATAAAAACTAATTACAATTAAGTTTTCAAATTGAAACTTTTAATATATCTAGTAAACAATTTAGAATAATTTTTTTTTAGTTTTTAGTCAGTACTAATATTAAATAAGTTAATAAAAGTTTATAAACACATACTTTGTAAAACATTTTTTATTATTTAAAATAATAGCATGCTTACTTTTTTGAGGTCATTACTCAAAAACACAAATTTTCGTTTCTACACTTTAGTACAAACGTTTAAAATTATATATCAATACTCATTTCTTTGAGGATTTAATTTATAAAGCTATTTTGGTTAGTTTATATATTTAAACTGTGCTTGATTGTAAATGTATTATGATGCAGGATATTCAAAATAGTTAGCTTCTATAACATTTATTAAACAGTTTTTATTAGTTCATATATAATGTTATAAATATTTTTTGAATTTTTTTACAATAATCACAATTTTTATTTTACATTTAAATTTTAGCAACAATTTTACAATTATACTTAATTTTATAAGTTCTTTAATTTCGATTGTATATGCTGCCAGTTTTTGTACAAATATATATAATTAAAAAGCTTTTAATTAGTTTAAAGCTCCAAAAACTTACAATTTTGATTATTAACATTTTTATAAAAATGAATACTATTAAATTAAAATTACTACTTGCTTCTAGCTAAACATTTTTTAAAAACATAAAATACTTAATGAACGACATTTATACGAGGGCAGGGATCGGTAGTAGATTATTAATCGCTACCGAAGTATCAGTTACAAGCCAATTTTCCTTTAAAAAGTTGCTTGCGGACAACACTGCTTTTCATTATACATTCTGCTAACCATAGTTATTATTAAAAACTTGTAGTTGTCAATCTAAAAACACTAGCTTAAGCAAAATAGGTTAAAAATGCAAACGTAGAGCATAAAAGTTGAGTAATTATTAAGTTAAGAGCTTAAATGTAAATTTTCACAAATAAAAAAATCTTATTGTTTTTTTATTATACTCTATAATTTAAGCAGAAACGTACTAACACAGATTCTGACTTAAAAAGTTCGCTGACCCCTGTAAGAGTTAACCGAAATAAAGTCTACTAATGATAAAGGTATACTTAGTTTATATTGATAATACGTCAGTAATCATAATGTATAACATTTTTTAATTGTTTAATTTTTGTGCTGTAATTAACTTTTTATAAGAAAACTTACGGTAAAAAATATAAAGTATATAATTAAGGAAAATAATTTCAATCTTAATGAAGTAGGAGATGTCAAGTTTAGAAAACTTCTCAATTCATTATGCACTATTTTTAAAATAAAATTTATATTACTTATATAACTGGTTTAGTTCATAGAACCTAAACTATATATTTATTTATACTTTAAATCCATCAGTTTTTTACTTAAACAATTGATTGACACCAGGGTTTCTTATACTTTTTTTCATAAGGGTCACTTTAAAGAAATTAAAAAGCTATGGCACATCCGATAAAATTTTCGGTAAGCTGTAAAAAACGCATAAAACCGTTTAACTTAGTTTTAGTTCATGTATAACTTAAAATATTAATTTATACTGTACTTAAATTTTTTTTTAATTATCAAAAGAGAATATTTTACTTAATTTGTCTGACACTCTAACTCACGTGTTAAACAAAATGTTATTAAAATACAAATAACAATAATTTCATTAAACTTTACGCTAGAGTTTCATTTTAGAATATTTTTTAGAAATTAATTCAAACAATATAAACATTTTTTTTATTGTAGCTTTATCGCTTCAGTTCCAACACTTTTATAGACTAGTGTTAAATGTTTAAAAAAATTTATACTTGACTTAGAAAAACTTGAATTTAATCGAAAAAGCTAAAATTTGATATTTTGATTATTGATAAGAAAATTTAAACTCTATTTCGTATTTCTTATAAAGAACAACGAAAAGTTAAAGTCAACAGTATTTAGATTATTGCTTAACAGATATAATTTACTGCTTAACCCTACTATTTATATACTTGTCATATAACATCTTAAATCTTGAAAATATAATTTATAAAAATTCGACAAATCAATGTCAAGAATAACTGTACAAACTAGAAATGATTAGTGATTTAATTTATAAACTAAGCTACTATTTTATCAATATAAATAAACAAGTACAAATAAACTATATATACAAACTTAGTATAAAATATAAATACAAATAACAATAGCGGTTTATTGATAGTAATAATATCGGACTGCTGGGCATTAGTAACTAGTTCTTTGTTTGAAAATTATTGAATTTAGGTTTCAAAATCTAAAATTTTAACTTATTTAATGGATTTTCAAAGTATCTTTAATTTTGCTGTTTGTTTTTTAACGCAAACAAACTGTTTAACTTTAAACAAAACTTGTAAAAAATTTTAAATTTAAAGAAGTTATTATATTTTTTACTTTTAAAGGTTTGTAATACTCGCAGCCGTTTTAGGTTGTACAAACTCAGAACTCATCACAAATGGATAGTAACCAAGTAATCAGGTTATTTATATTTAAATCCACAAGACAAGTTGCCTAAATATTTTTGTACGTCAGTATTAACTATGTAGAATAAATTGTGCTACTAAATTTTATAAAAGTATTCGTTTGAAAACAATCAAAAGATAATGGCATGTGTTAAAATGACAGGTATTATAAGTAATCTACTAAAAATACCAGTTTGGAGCGAAAATTTCTTATTATAATAAACAGTAAATCATTAGTAAAGAGTAATTATTAAATTAAGAGTCTAACTGTAAATTTATACAACAAAAAATTTCCTTAATGCTTTTTTCTATAGGTATGTTTCAAGCAAAAAAAAAACCTCACAGGCCGCAGTTCGCCGACCCCTGTACTAACTCCTGTAATTTAGGTATTTAACACATTTCATATTTATGAAGAAATTAGAAATTATAATAAAATGCACATGATTTATAATGCATTGGAATTGTAAGTACGTCAGCGATTGTCACCGAAAATATAAAGTTTTAAACATATTAGTTGTTAAAAAAATATTTTTTCATTCGTTTTTACTACATTCACAAAACAAATAGCAATAGGATGAGATAATAACTACAAAATTTAAAACTAAGAACTCACTTTCAAAATGATAACTACACTAAAGTAGCTTTACTTTTGCTAATCAGTTTTTACAGAAAGTATACACTTAACTTTAATTTAAAAAAAGTTTTGACACTGTGTTATAAATTAAAAATAAAATATACTTAAAGTTAAAATAAATATGATACCAAGATATAATGAAAATAGTTAGTACTGACATGTATAATATTCTAAAAATAATTATTTCTAACACAAAACATAAATTAAGTGTGTTCATAATTGGTCTTTTTTTATATCCGTGAATTTTTTTGGCTTGAACCGGCAGAAAACAACAAGCATCGTCAATTTTTTACTTAAGTATATTTGAATGCTAAAGTATTATCAACTGTTAAAATTAGTTTTGATTTTTATAAACACTGAAATAATTTAATAGTTTTAAAATAAATTTGCTTGAGGTGAGTTAAAGCACAAAACCAGTTAATATAATTTATAAAATAAATACTATTTTTACTTAAGATTTTCAAAGACGAACATTTATTATCTGTACTTAAATTTATTATTAACTTATAGTTTCAAAAAAAAAAAAGAAAAAAGTAATATATTTAGTATTTTATTAGTTTTATTTCAAGTTATTTTTCAAATTTTGCATATAATTAAGTACTAGATAGTTAGGCTGGTCGTTACCCTGGGGTAAACTTAACACAAAGGGTATATACCTATGTTTTAGGTGGTAGATTATCTTTATTGAAGTCGTGTATATTAATGTTTACTATTTTTATTTAAAGTTATAAGTTAGTATTTAATTGTAATTACTTCATTTCAATAAACGCATTAAACTTTACAATTTTTAGGCTTAAAGTTCAAAAATTTATCGTTTCCATTGTAAACACTATTTTATATATTGAGGGTAAATTTGGTATCTACCTTTAAAAATTTAAAAAATAATAATAACATAAAACATGATTAAGAACTACTGGTCTAACGTCATTATAATTTAACAGCAAATGGTTTAACTATTTGTGTATTTAAAATTTTTTGAAATTAAACTATAAGTAATGAATTCCAAGTAGTTAGTTTGTACAGCTTAAACCGGCTGGTTTGAAATTCATAATAAACGTAGTAATTTACATTAGTATACGTACTTACATTATTTGTAATACTGCTAGAGCTTAAACCTTTAAATTCATTTAAATAAAAATAAAACTAATGATTAAAACAGTTTTAAAATTTATAGGATTGAGTATTTCTCAAAATATTTAAATTGTAATAACAACCATAACTTTTAATTTAAGTTTTAAACAAACATAAATTGAAACTTATACTTAATTTTTACAATAAAAACGTAAACATTCCAACGTAATTACGATAAAACAGCAAACAGACCAACTAATTTTGTATTTAAATACTATTTATTTTTTAGGATAAAGTGTGATGTTGATTTTTAGTTTGCAAAGCCTAAACCGGCAGATTTGATATTCATCTTAAATATTGTGCTATATGTTTTGATTTTTAGAAAACAAATGAAATGATTTCAACTACTAGCGAATTGTATATAATAAACAATTAAACATTGTATTTTACATTACGTTTTTTACTTTAATTATATAAAAGGCTGCTAGAGCTTCCAGCTATAAACAGATTTTAATAAACTTATTATTGAGTGTATCTGACATTTTATTTACAAACAAAAACTTTAAAATGTTTCTATTAAAAATACATATAAAATTATTTACTTTGTCAAGTCACTACGTTTTTAAAATATGAGGTTGTGAGATACTAAATAGTAAAAATAAATAACTACAAATGTATACTTTAACAGAAGATTAAGTATTTAAATAGTAAAGTGAGATAACTGTTTAAAGCAAACTTATGTTAAAAATATTTTTTCTAATGAAATCAATAAAAAAAGTTTTTCTTTTCAGTGTTAGCAAATATTGTTTGCTTATTACTATTTCGATTTTAGACTTAAACAAGTATTCAAAATATAAAAAAGTATATTTTAAAACCGAAAAAATTTGTAGTAAAAATTATAATTTTTTTTTTCTTATTAAAAGCATTAATTTTACAATACTTGTCTTATATTTTATTCTTGAAAGTTAAGTTCAGATATTGTAAAACTAAATTCTTTAAAATTATTGAAACATTTTACAAAATTTTTGTTATCCATTCAAATGATTTTTTTTTACTAATCATATAAATTGGTAAATAAAGTTTAAATTACTCTTTTAGCACAAAAAATGAATTAAAATTCAGGTAAAAATATTTCAGCGTATAACATCTTTTATTATTTAAAGAAGTTGTAGTTTATCATTCCAGTATTCACATGTATGATATTAGTATTGTTTTTCTCCTTATATAAAATAACTTATAGATATATATTTGTTTTTAGTTCTTCTGTTATCATATAAGTTTTTAAATACATTTTTAAACACAAAATTCAGCTATTTTTTGTTTAGTTTTTTTAACTTTCATTTCGGTTAAATGATTGTTTTAAATAAAAATTTTAATTTCTAAATGATAAAATAGTTAAGTGCAATAGCTTGTAAGAAACTTTATAAGTGTATAAGTATTTACTTAGTTATAATTATGTTTTGTATTACAGACTTTATCATTCTTGTAATTAGTTTGTGAATAAATTCAATCAAGAAAGATAAATTTACTTATTATAAAGTCCTATTCAAATAGAATCAACAATGCCAGTGATTAAATGCCCTCTTGAGAGTTGCACATATGAAACACCAAACGTCGATGCTTCTGTAGTTGCCTCTTTGATCATCAACCACAACAATATTCACATTAATGCAAATTCTTCAAAACCAAAACCTCCAAATATGGACTGTCCTCGAATAGGGACAGACTGCAATGAAAAGGGTTTAAACATATTTACAAAAGTGGACTATTTTTAAAGTAAGCATGGAGATGACAGACATATAAAAACGCCATCAAATGTACCAGTGCTGTGAGGAAGATCTAGGGTATGCTATTTTGAACAGACATGAAGATGTAGTAAACTTAAGTAAGCAAGAGCTTTTAAGGATAATCAAGCAGCTTGCAGTTATTCCTGTTTCAGTTGTAGTAAGACGATCAGACTTTCTTAGTGCAATACAGGATTTAATTGAAAACACTAGATCCGCACGTTTAAAGGGAAAAGCCAGTAAATGCTCGTACACATGTAACTGCCCAAAGGATGGCTGTAATCATATGATATATTTTACAGACATAAAATATCTGTAATAATCACTAATAACTAATCAGTAATAGTTAATAGTAGTTTAGGATAAGTCAAAGTTTAACCTACAAAAATAAAAAAAATACAAAAACAAAACACCAATTCAAAAATACTTGTTTTTGTATTTTAATAATCATTGTAACTTTTATTCTTTAAAAAACTAAGATATATTAAAAATAAACTAGTTAAGTTTAGATCATAAAAAACTATTTTATTCAATAATTAAAGTATTTTTTCTAACGTCATTAATAAAAACTTATAAGTCCTTGAATTAATGCATTAAATGTAAACATACTAGTTTATTTCTTGTAATTTAGTAAGTTTAAAAAAACCTAAAAAGTTGTTAAAATTCATACTTATAATTAGTTTATTTCAAATTTTATTCAAACTATTTTAAGAAAAGCTTTTATTTTGGTACCTTTTTTTGACAAATGTAAATGTTTGCTCTTGTCTTGAAAAATTAGGCTTAGCTATATAAAAAAAACATTAAAGTAAAAATTGAAATCAAGCAAAAGTTAGCTAGTAAATTTTATAGTATTTAAAGTTGCTTGTTAAAAAGCTTAATAAATTAAAATTTCTTTGCCTATGTCTTATGTAAAAGTTTGCAAGCAAGAGTTTCTTATAAAGATATTGCGAGCTTTACAACTAGATGCTTCATAATTTACTTATTAATTAGTTTAAAATCGACTTAGGTGGTTGTTAATTTATCATAATTAAAAATTACTAATATTATAGGTTTACAAATTAATAATTTGGATTTTGCAGTTTGTTTACATGTTTTTTTTAACAACACTTGCGTTGTTAAAGTCAATACACTTAAAGTAATCATAAGCCATATTAATCAATTAAAAAATTTTAAAGGTTAGATTCTTTTAATAGCAATTTTGTTAAATTAATTGTATTTGTTTGCTGTATTCTGTTACTAACTAAGATTCAAGTAATGAAAGAAAAAGTTTTAATTACTACTAGTACTGTTAATAAAATAGTTAAGTACCATAGATGTTTCAGAAATAGTTATTTTTTATCTTTTTAAAATAAAATATTTAAAATCAAAAAGGTTCATACTTTCAATGTAACATACTTTTTGAACTAAAGATTCAACGATAGCTCTTTTTTGTAAGCATTCTAGTGACATTTAAAATTTAGTTATCATTTTTTGCTTTATTACTTTATACTGTGCACATTTTGGAAAGATTGTTTTCGTTAAAAAAAAAATTAACTAATTCTCTTTATCGGTTTATCGTACTTTATAATATGAAACTGTATTTTAACCAAAACTTAGGTTGATGAAAAAATGTTTAAGTAATTAAAAATTTTATTATAAAAAAGCTTAATTAATATGTTAAATATCACAAGTTTGTAAATATTTTATAAAAAAAATCTACTGTTGATAATCTACTGTAAACGTTTTTAAAAGTTTTTGTATTAAAATCATGAACTAAGTTTTTACTGTAAATTTTCAAACCGTAGATAACAATTTTTATGCCGAACCTAGTTAATTTAGTAATACTAACTATTTAAAACCTGTTACTAGAAACGTTTTGAGTATACCGGTAATGTTTACCAGAAAAAGCTTTTGCTGACTAAACTTAAAAATGAGTCATTTGGCCTGCGCAAAAAACGTATAAAAAGTCAGAATATTAGCATGCTTGAGAAGCATAATTGAAATATAAAACTTAACGTTAGCTGATGTTTTTCCTAGATAAAACCTACTTCTTACACTTATGGTTTAGCTTGATAAGCTAGGTTGATATAAATTTAGTACTTTTGTCTATTTCATATATACTTATCTTGTTTACTTTCTCATTCATATATATATATCAAAAACGATAACCAAAACTACTACAATCTACTACAAAAGTTGAACATTTTTATATTTACATTTAAACTATTTTTTTAATAAAAAAGATGTATAAGTTACAATTGTTATTTTTGTAGTTTTTTTTTTTTAGTTGCAGAACTACACTTTTTAAAATTTAATTGATATTGCGCCAATAGGTTAACCTTTAAAAGTTTATTTTGAATTTTGGATATGTATATATATATAAATATATATATAAATAAAAAGGTTTATTTAAAGATGCAAAACTCAAAGGACTCGAGTTTTGTGACTATTCACTCATCAGCTTCAAAACAAGTTTAAAAGTTTAGAAAGCACTCGACTAAGAATATTTTGAATTTAACTGGCTGATGATCAAAGCTTTATGAAAAATTAAAGCTTTGTAAAACATATGTTCCAGAATTTTTAAAATCGCCATTTGAATAAATTATTTAAAAGCCCTTCAAGTGGGCTCAGTTGAAAGTGTTTACGTTTAAACATTAACCTTATTTTATATATATATATATATATATATATATATATATATATATATATATACATATATATATATAATGATTTACAATGCTTGTTGTTTAGCAAAATACGTCAATTAATAAGAAGCTATTTAATTTTGATAAAATAAAGAAACTTAACAATGCCTTAACCTAAATCTTTTTCTTATAAATTTGTTGTAAAATGTAAACCAGAAAGTGTGTTGGTAGCTGATTGCAAAATTTAATAATTTGTACGGCTTGTTTTAGCCTTTTGTTTATTTCGTCATGATATTTGGTACAGTTTTGGTTTTTTATTACTACATATTGTAACTACTGTAGTTTACATGTATAAAAAATTTTAATAACTGCATGTATGCAAATTACCGAATACTGTTTAAAAAAAAACTGATTACAAAGTACTATGACAGCTTACTATTAAGTTTAAAGTTCGTGAGAAAAAAATGTATAACTTTTTTCACAAAAATTGCGTATACAACTTTTAAAAAACTATAAAATTAAAAAAAAAACAGAATTAAATAATTCAACATAACAAGTCTTACAGGAAGCTGTTTTAACTCTGCACAAATAGCCAAAATACTTTTGAATATATATTTTAAAAACTTTATACACTTTTATCAGTTATTATAGAAACTTTGTTTAATAGTAGGTAAAAAGATATAAAGATTATTAAATATTTTTTAACACATTTAATTACTCTGTTCAGTAAAAAACAAAGTTATATAAAAATGTGTGTTTTAAATTTTAGAGTGTGTAATTACTTCATTTATTTTGTTTCTTTGCTTTGTTTTTTTATTTTTTTTAAATTATTAAAGACAACGTTATATAACTTAGCTGGAAACAGACTTCAAAAACTAATGTGATATTAAAAATAGTATGATTTTAAAAGTGCACTTTTAATATTTATTAAAATTCAAAGTTGGGTTTTCAAAAATTATGACACACAAGTAGTAAGTTCCTGCTATCCTGCTCTGAATTTTTTGTTAGTAATAAAAGTGTTAGAAATATAGCTTATCAACAATTTTTAGCTTTTTTATAATACAAATTAGTGTTAAACTCGATTCCACTTAAATGCTTAATAACGTTAATAAACAGTCTTTTTGGAATATCATTAGATTGAACTATTGTATGTTCATTCTTAGATATAATAAAAGTAATAAACTCTTAAAATTGTTTTATGTTTTTTTTGGTTGTATTTTGTTTAAATAAATATCTCTGCTTAATCTGTTAACTTCCAAATGGCTTTTGGTAGAGATTTTAATTTTCATAGTTCTAAATACTGAACAATTAATAAAATTTTGCTTATAACAATTTAAAATATCATGGTCTGGGAACAATTTTTTTTAATATATTCAAAAATGAAAACTATGTCTCTTTATATTTTAAGTAATTAAGTATATAAATGTAAGTTTAATTTCTTGGTAACGATACATTTTTTTTTTACTTATGTCTATACTCAACATATAAAATTGGTTATCATGATATATTAGTTAAAAATTTTAAGTTACACATTACTCTTTCTTAATTACACCAATACACTGTGTAATTAACATTCCAGTAAAGTGTAAACTATTTTAACTAATTTATATAAAATTTACCAAGTGTTTTAATAACATTTAATTTATTAGTTAATACAAGAGCTTCTATAGTATTTTTTATTTTAAACAAAAGTTCCTGCCTAATTTGACGACACAATTTTTAAGTGATTAGTTTACATTTTAAAATATGTATTTGTTTAAAAAGAAACTAGAGCAAGCTTTGTAAGTTTGCAATTTATTTGCAGAGTTTAAACAACATGAACTGCTTTAAGTTTTTTAGTCTAATAATACTAGTCTTAATATGTTTTTCAATATTTTGCTTACTGTTAGCTATCAAAATAGATACAAAAAATTCAATAGGACAATAGAATAAAAAAAATATGATTATTATTGTTTGAAACTATGTATTTTAGTTTTAAAAATGTCTTGTAATTCAATTTATATCAGTACAGACGTGATAAAAACTGTAAAACCAATAAATCTTTTATAAATTCAATTTATACTTATAAAATTTTCCCTATATACGAGTTGTTATGTTTAAAGACTAAAATTTATGTTATATTGAATACTAATAAGTACATATGCTTTAACTAAAAAATATGAGTTTTTCATAATGTTTTTAAAAGTTTAGATTTAGATTTGTGAAAAGTTCAGCTTAGTTGATAACATATTTTAAAAACTAATTTAAAATAGTTTTGTTATTTTAGGAACAATACTGTAATTTTAGTTTAAACTAGGAACTTGTAAATCGCGGTCACCTGGTTAAATGTAAACAATAACCTTAAAGCAAAAACTAACCAAATGCTAATTAATTTTCTTCTAAAAACTACTTTGTTGAAAACTCATTTATAAATATTTAAACAGTATAAGAGTATTTACACCTTACAGTTGACCCAGTATACTAATATTGCTGCTTTTATAACATTTTTTGTTTACGTTTAAATTTTTTTTGATTACTACAACTCCGTTATGCTGAACACTTTTATCTTTAAAGTTAGGCCTACGACTTATAAAAGATTCTTGACTCGGTTGAGATTATTAGCTTATTGAAAAAAGGTTTAAATAGGTTCTTTTTATAGATTGTGTTTCTACTAGCGTACAAGTATAAACTATAAATTTTTATTAATTTTAAACATTCTTAAAAAATTACTTTGAAAAAGTATTAATATATGGTTCATTTCATTCGTTTATCTAATTTACGATTGTGAAGTTAGCTTGAATAACTTTTTAAAAAACGTCCAAACTTTTGATCTAATTATTTTCCTTATCTTAAAAGCAAATAAAAAACTTTTTTTATTCTAGAAAACGGTTTTTTGTCTGAAAACTAAAAGATATCTTTTGGATTGGAGTTTCGTTTTTAGAGTCGGGCCCCTTAGTAAAAGTTGTTTTTTTTTTTCAAGTTTAAGTGAAAAAAAAAATTATAATAACTTTTTTTTAAACCTTCTTAATAATATATGTACAAGCGGCTATAATTTTTTTTTTTACTTTTTGTCAACATTTTGTAAAATTTGGCCTTAATTCATTTTTTTATAAGTTTTATTAATTATGAACTCAAACTCATAAGATAAGAAAATTCATAAAATAACCCAATTAAGGCCAAATTTTACAAAATATTGACAATGAGTGTAAATAAAAGTTATACCCGTTTATACACATATTATTAAAAAGGTTTGAAAATAAATTTTAATTATTAATTTTTTTTCAACTTAAAAAAAAAAGTTTTCTAAAGGGCCCAACTCAAAAAACAAAACCCTAATCCAAAAGATATTTTTTTAGCTTTTGGACAAAGGACCGTTCTCTACAATAAAAAAAAAATAGCTAGTAATATTAAAAAAATAAATAGACCCGAAGTTTGGACATTGAAAAAATATTCAAGCTAACATCACACTCGTGTAAACTTATTGCATATTCAACCGGTTCCGGTTGTACAAACTAACAAAAATTAAACAATGCATATCTATTAATTAAAGAATTAAATTATATTAAAATCAACAGTCAGTATTGAAGTATTATTGTTAACACGTCAACATCATAATTTGATGTAACTTTTTTATGCTTTTTAACTAATCTTTAACTAAATCCACTGTAAATATAAAAACTTTTCTTTTAATAAAAAAATAATTTCTAATTTAACTGGTGTAAGCTCTAAAACTTACAATAGATACAATAAAATATACTAAAACCTACTTATAACTATCTAGTTAAAAATTCTCAAAGTCGTATTTTTTCAACTCCCTAATAAAGAAAACATTATGTTTATTTTCAACAAAGACATATATTATGAAACTTAAATGTACTTCAAATCATATTATTACAAACTTTTGTATTTTTCATAAAATCAAATATAAAGAAATAAATACTAACTTCAAAAAACTGTTAGAAAAAAATTAACATATTTACATCATTTGAATAAAACAGCGAATAGTAAAATTGTCAACTATATATGCTTAAAAATTATGTACCTTTAATTAAATTTTGATCATAAACTAAATCTACTATAGATATGAAAATATATATTTTTATAAAAGATTAATTTCTAGTTTAACTGGTGTAAGCTTTAAAACTCACAATAGATACAATAAAAGAAACTAAAAATTACTTATAACCTATCAAAAAAAAGTTCTCAAAGTATATGTTTTCTCAACTTCCTAATGGTGAAACGGTTATGCTTATTTTAATTAAACACATAGATTATGACACTTAAACTTACTTCAAAACATATTAATAAAAACTTTTTTATTTCTCATAAAATCAAATATATATTTAGTTGCTTTATATAAAAAATAATGCTAAATTTACGGGAATGTAAAGAGTTTATTTAAATAGAGTTTTGCTAATTAAATATTTTATTCAAGACTGGTTTCGGTGGCAAACAATTTTGAAGCAAATTAAATATTGATTTGCTTTAAATAGTCGCAATTCTTTTGCCATCGAAACCGGTCGTGAATAAAATATTTAATTTGAACAACACATTTTAAAATCAAATATAAAAAATGAATACTTTTACTAACTTTAAATAACTGATTTAAAAGAAGAAAAAGTAAACATATTAACGTCATTTTGAATAAAACAGTAAATAAATAAAAACAATTCTTTATTTATAATCACAGCATAAATTAATATTTAATAATGACTGCATCTTTATTTTGTACAGCCTCAACCGGCTGATTCTATATTTATCTAAACTAAAGTAACTCACACTAACTTTATAAACAAATATTTTAATTTAATCAAAAACTGATAGATTTTCTAGCTTTAAGTGAATTTAATTATAATTTTTTAAGTGTTTGCCTTTTTGAGTTTTATATAGAAAAATTGAAATATTCATCACAAAAAACTAATGTGTAAAAATAGTTTATATCGTCTGGCCAAAAAATGTAATTAAAGTTTTCTTAAAATGTTTTTGTGCGCGATCATTTTGTAGATCATGTGTCACGTCAACTTAAGATTACCTCAGTACTTGGAAAATTTTGTAGCAAAAGTAAATAAAACTAAAAATTAATTAATTAATTAATTAATTAAAACTTTAAGCTGCAATAAGTAAGCAGTTATTGTACATTTGATCAAAAAAGCAATTTGTGCTAAAATTATTTCATAAAAATTAAACCTGTTTGGGTCGCATTATGAAAATTAAAATTTATTGTTTTATTAGAAGAAAAGTTATTACTTACAACTGACCAAGCCCAACCTGCGTGAAAATGAAAAAAAAAATTCTAATAGCGAGTATTTATAAAACTTTAACTTGTTTATGTGAATATATTGTCAGCATAGCATTCACAAGAAAACTAGTACCAAAATCAATTCTCCATTTTATTTATAGAGATTACTTTGCTCAGCCTGTTTTGATTTAAAAAATACGCTATTTATTAAAGGTTTATTAAATAAATTGTAACCAGTTCAAATCAACATTAACAAGTAACATCAGCTGCATATTGTATTATTTATTAGTTTTTTCGTTTGTCCTGGAACTGGTGTATTGCTATTCGTATATTTAAAACAGAAAAAAAATGCTTAACTAAAAGTTAATTTGTATCTAAATTAAAGTTTATGTTGCTACAGGCGTTTGAAAGTTTATCAAAAAAAGTTTATAAACTTTTTAGCCTTTTTAAACTTTTGATTCTAAAATTTTTTTAAGTTCAATTTTATTTTAATTTGATTATATTAAAAAGTATAACAAAACACATTTTACTTTCATTTTTGTGTAATTTCGTAGCAAGTTTTGTTAAATATTGTATCTTACTAAGTTAAACTGAATTTAAATTTAGATTGTCAATACTGTAGTTTAAAGTTTTAAAAAATAAAATAACGTAATAATTAAATGCAGGGATGTAGCTAACTCAAAAAAATTACGAATCTACAAAAATTTAAACGAATGAAATGACGAAAAATATTTAATTCGTTTAATCTTTACGACACTAAAAACGCTAGAGAATACATACATGTCGAAATTATATCTCAGGAGTGCATAACTAAGTTTAAATGAATACTTAAAGCTAAGAAAGTAGAGTCTTTTTAAGCTGAAATAAAAGCAAGTTTTTTCGCATATAAGTTTACGTTTCTGTAGATTTACAGAAACGTACCAAGCCACGTGCCTGATTGAATGTAAAAACTTACTGAGTGCTTATACTATAGAACTTTGCTGTACTAAAAAAACTTGTAAGATTAAAATCAAACTAAAATAAACCAACGACAAAAATGAAAATAAAACTACAACAATTAAAAAACGAAAAGCTATTTACTTTAAATTATTTAATATAAGGCTTAAAAAGTCTAGTTTGATTTACGTCCTTTTTCTGATTACATAAACTGGGTTTTAAGATTGAATGCATAATGCTTCTAGAACATGTAGCGAAAAAAGTTCTCTGCTTTCGTTACAACACTTTTAGTTATTAAAAATCTCTTTTAATTGAAATTTCAGCATAACTTTGATTTTTTCAACAAAATTTTAGCAATATTAGATCATTTTGTTGCATTCATAATTTTAATAGACTTTATTTTGTTTTATTTTGTATAGACTTGAATCCATTGAAACCTTAATATTTAAATTTGATCAGTTAGTTTATATTGTATATACAAATTCGTGTTAAAGTTTTACTTTAAGTACGCCAGCAAACATTATTTAAAAACATATATTTTATATATTATATAGATTATATTTTTATCATTATATGTGTTTATAGTGCGTGTCTGTATGTAATATAATTTTACCTGGTCGACGATATAAAGACAGCACATTTACAGTTTAAATGTTTTATTACTTTATTTTAACTATTGTTTATTAAACAAGTTGATTACTTATTATAAGTACAAACTGTCCACACAATAAATAATAATCATTAAAAGAAAACTTTGGATGAGTTTATTGGTCATCAATCTTTCTTAAACTCATAGTATACTTAAAGTGTTATAAAAGCATATTTAGCTAATCTTAAAAACACATAGTGACCATTAACTGTTTGACCTAACTTAAATTAACTTTTAACAAGTTACACTATCAATAATTTAGAACATATTTTTTTTACAGTAATAGTAGATTAAAGAAACAACAGTTTAATTACATTAAGTTCAAAAAATAGCAGTTAAAGTTTTTTACGTAAGTTTACGTCATAATTTGATAAGCGAAAACATTCATTTGAAATAAATATATAAATATTTACAAAACTTGTAATTAACGGTTTTAATGAAACAAACTATTTTCTAAAGCTATTAAAGTTAGCTTATATATTTGTTTTAAACTTAGTTATTTTTTTAATTTTATTATAAAACGGTCAGAAAAATTTTAAACTTCAATGTGTACATGTTTTTCAAAAAGTGACATTTTAAGTTGGGATATAAGTAACGGTATTTCTAATTTTAGGTTGAAATAATATTTATCTTAAGAAGTGTTTTTTTTTTCAAATTAAATTATGTCTTGTTTATTTATTTCAATTTACTTAGAGTAAGTTTTTGGTTTGAGTTTAAGCTAAAATACAAAACAATGCTGTTTATTAGTTATAAACTTCGATAGAACATTTACATACGCATTAGTTTAAACATAACTAAACTTTCTAAAAAATATCATTAAATAATTAAAACAATAAAAAAATAGTTGTAAATAAAATAAAAACAAAACAGTTAAAGTAGCGTATTCTTACAAATGAAGTCCTTGTTAAGTCATCAAAACTTAACTTACAAACTGTCTTTATAAATATATTAATTTGATATTAATATTTTAATATTTTAATGATATCCATATTTTAAAAATGATTTCTTTGATCAGCCTAAACCTGCTAAATATGTTTTCTTTATAAACAAAATTTTTATGTTTGTACAAGTTTAAAAACAGCTTTGTGTTTAATAAATTAACAATATTTTTTTTTCGCCACACATAATTATGTTTAAAATACTATTTTGCAATTGAAAATATACAATAAGTGAAATTAGAAAAAATGTTTTTAATGTTTCATAATTAAATATGTTTATAAAACAACTTAGTGCTTATTGTTTTTGAAAAACTATTTTGTAAATCTAAAAGTAACTAGTTGTACGTTAACTTAAAAAACTAGAAACTTACTGTAAAATGTTGATTCATACGTTAATATATCGAAGTTTACATTTAAAAAAACTATTTAAACTTTCTTTTTTTTTATATCATCAATAGAAATTAAAAAAAAACTTTTAGCCAAATTTTATGGAAATAACTACAACTATTTTAGAACAAAAATATTTCACCTAGTAGATAAAACGAATTAATCAAATTCAATGAAAATATCAAAAGTAGTAAACAAGCTTTAATATAAAAACAAGAAATACGATTCGAAATGGAGTTTGTCAATAGTTCATAACTTTTATAAGTATCTGTATCTAAATTTCTAAATAGTTAAAGTTTTATAAACACATACTAATGTGATTTACTTGGTATACTTAACACTATTTCAAGTTTTAAAAGTTAAAAATACTTAATAGAAACTACAGCTATTGACGCAAACTTTTAATATTTTAAAATAGTTATTTGGGTAAAACCTTTGACTTGTTTTTATCATAATTCAAATTTTCGTATTTTTGTTTAAGATATTTTATTTTTTTTATATTTAACTATTATAAGTCGATACAACTTATCTTTTTATGAACTGATCTATAAAGAAAGAGATTTACAAGCTCTTTATGGTGTTTATACCAACTCAAACAAAATAATGTAAATTTGTGGATTTTCATTAAAAGAAATATACAAATTAAATATAACTTTATACTGAAATGGCACATAAAAAATAAGAAACCATCTGACGTCATTTTGACAAAACAGCAAACGTTTCAACAAATGTGCATTTAAATTAAATTTATTTAATTTTTAAAATATTCCGTTCAAAACTTCTAGTTTGTACAGCCTAAACCAGGTGATTTAAAATCCTTATATAACATTTTAACGTATATTAGTCTATATACTTTCATTACCTTAAAAATTACCAGAGCTTCCAGCTTTAAGTTGATTTAATTAGGTATAACTTTTGAGTGTGACATTTTAACTGACAACTTAAGATTGTACATTTTGAAAAAAATAAAAGCTACTTACTTCGTCAAAGGACTGAGTTTTGTAAAATAATTATAATACTACAAATAGTATATATATTTTTATTTTTATGAGTTTAGATTTTTCTATTTAATTACAATATAAATTTTATTATATAATCTCGTGAATCTATGCACACTTTTAGTTACGCAATATCGTTCAGTTACGCATTACAAAAAAAGTTGAAAAGTCTTTAACACTATAAACTTATTTCATATAATGATATTAAAAAAATATATGTTTAATTTCCTGTTTAAGTTTTTAAAAAGTGTAAGAAAATATAACTTTATTAAAACATAGAAAAAACTTTTTTAATTTTTTTCTTTCATGATAAACTTATTGAACTGCTTTGTTCTTTCTACTATAGATATTTTTTATACGTTTATATCAAACAAGATTCAATGTAGAACTCCTCAAAATTTTTTATTGCACAAAGATTTATTTCAACTTAATCAATCTCTTACTTTTTTACTTTGTTCCTAATTCACCTAAGAAAACTTATCTTGCATGAAATTAAATAAAAATTTTAACCACTCAGACAAGTTTTATATAAAAAGAGCCAGGAACATAGTTGAAAAAAGAACTTTGTAAAAACAAAAACAACATATTAAAAAGCTTTTTGCATATGAAAACAACTTGAATGAAAACTGTTTTTGTGAACAAAAATAAAGTAGGAAAGTCTATGAATTGTATTTAATTAAGTCCATTATAAGAAGACAGCCAATATAGTAGGTATATGACTTACTTCCGTTTAGCTACAAATTTTTATCTAGTAACGCATTTTTGCTTTGGACACATTGTTCGTAGATTCCCGAAAAGTGACTGTATACTAAATTTTATCTCAGATATATATTTTCAACAAAAGTCAACGGTTTTTATCTCAACAGTTTGTTTTTAAAAGAATGATAAATGTAATTACAACTTTGTTTTAAATACTAAAACTTTTAAATTCTTAACAAACATCTAAAGGTATCTTCATAAATTCGAAATTTATATATTTATACATTGCATATAATTTAAATGTTTAAAATGAAACAATGTTTAAAACCATTTGACATTTATTTAAAATTGAATTAGTTTATTTCTATTATATTTTACAAGTAAAATGCAATTTTTATCAAACATGCTTAGATTCTACTTTTCATTTAATTTCGCAACTTACTTTGAGCAGCTATCTTAGTCTTTAAACTATGGTAAACAATCATTTTCTAATTCTGCTTAAAAATTCTGGAATCAAGAAATTTTCTTTTAGTTTTAATGATTTTCAGTTGCACTTGAAATTTATTCAAATACTGGTAAAATCTTAAATATGAATAAGTACGTATAATTAATATCTAGGGAACTACAAAACATAATGGTAATAATAAAATAAATGTTTGTCTGTTTCATCAAATTATGGGTTTATGCTATTTATATCTAACTGTGTTTTTAAATCTAAGTTACAAACTTCTTAAAAATTAAACTAATTCAATAAATTTTAAAAACAATTTTGTTGCTACTGTTAAAAAAAGTACTAATCGCTGACTTAAAGTTAAATTTTTAAGTTCATTTAAACCAACTTTTATTCATTAAAGAACTTTTATTGTTTATTCAACCAGTTTGGTTGTACAAAATAAATTAATAGAACTAAACATACTTTTGACTCAAACATCTAATCTAATTAACAAACAGATAAATTCTATTAGTTCGAAAGTACATTTAAACTTACTTCTGTAAACGTTCAACATAATTATAACTATGTGGCATTAAAACTAGTTGAGTTTATAAAACTACTTCTAAATAAATTTATCAAAGTTTCACTTCACTGCCATTCTAAAATGTTTTTTTAAGACATTGGGACAATATCAATATGTCTAAAAGCTTAAAACATAATATATACTAAATCGAAAACTTTAGCTAAATATACTTTTAAAATTATCAGGTTAAAAATGTTTGGCTTAGGTAAGATTAAGTTAAAAATGATCGCGGGTTAGATATGTGAGTAAACCTTAAATAGTATATTGACTTTAATCTGATCTTTTTTTGTACTTTATTGAATGTACTTAAAATAATATATGTATTAAACACAAAGTTTTAAAAACTTAAAAAATTCTCAATATTTAGTTTTCTTAAAAACTTAATAGATAGTTTAAAAACTATCGTTTCAGTCTCTCTTTTTTTTTCACTTCTCTTGTGTACATAGTACTAAGTCAAGGTGTAATAAACTTTAAAATATATTATGATTTATAAGTCATAAAAGTAATTTTACTTAAATACAAAACAATTTAATCATGATTGAAAAGATGAATTAATATAAGTAGTTTACACTTTATAATTATTTTATAATTATTTGCAATGACAAATTAGATATTGGTACATAATTTTTCACAGATATATGAAAAAGTATGTTGTTTTCGTTTTTAGGCATATAAGTTTACGTGTAATCAATTATAAGTACTAGTTAACTATTTCTTAGATATCAATTATATGCATTGATATACTACAAGTAGTGTTATTATAAATTATAAACCGTACAGGTATAGAAAGTGTACTATTACATAGTCGTGTTAAAAATAAAAAAAGCTTAAATAAGCAAAAATATTTTATGATAACTGTTGACTTCTGAATTCTGTTTTTGTTACGCATATTACCATACAACTTTATAAGATGTTTATTAAACATATTCTAATTAAAAAAATAGTCTAGTTGAACTTGTTTGAAATAAGGAATTAAAATCATCCTAATGTATTTAATTTAACTTGACTATTTAAAAAAAGAGATATTTCAGCGGAAGGAAAGCTATAAATTAATATATTAACTAGCACGATAAAAGTATCAATGCAAAGTAAACATTAAGAACCGGCTGAACTAATTCAATAAAACGTTCAAAGTTAAAAGCTCCACCAACTTTATAAAACTAATTACAAATAAGGAACATACTTACATCGTTTTGATAAAACAGCGAAAATTCAAAACATTGTGCATTTAAAGTCAAGGAATTGCTTGAAACGTTTCATTTGTCTTCAATTTCATTTTTTACAGCCTGAAGCGGCTGATTTTATATTCATCTGAATCATATTAGTACACATCTATTCTATAACCCTATATTTTAATTAGATTAAAAGCTGCTTGATCTTCTACCTTTTAAGTCGACTTACTTAAACTTTTATTTTGCCATTAAGGTAGCAATTAAAATGTTAAAACAATTTTTTTTATAAAAATATGTATATAAACAGTGCATATATCGTTTAGCTAACAACTAAAATGCTTCTAAATGTTTTTGTGACAAGATATTTTTGTCACGCCTATATAGACGTCAATTTAACTTTAAAGTAATCTTTATACCTTTAGTATTTTTCGACACTTTTGTAAAAAAAGAAACTTTTGTCAACTTAATGCGAAACGTAAATAATTATTGTATATTTGATAAACACAATAAGTTGTGCCAATATTATTTTAGAAATATTTTTTCTCATTTAGTCATAAAGGAACAAAAATGAATTATTTGTTTAAAATAGAAACTATCATTTATACTTGAATTGTGTTAACGTCAAAAATTGATTCTGATGCAAAAAAGATTTTGTTTTAAACATAATGTGGGCACAGCATACTTTTTACAGGAAAATTTGTACTAAAATAGTTTTTTATTTTTTTGAATTATGTTTAAATTTATTTCTTAGACTAAAATTCTTGTATAAATTTTGTTTCAATTTTAAACTTTTTGATAATACATATCTATAGTATAAAAGATTTAAATTATACTATGATAAAAGTAGGTTATTAAAAAAGTATATTAGGTATTAAAAGTAAGTTAGGTAAATCAAGTAAGAAAAAATTATTTTTATGTGTGTTTTTACAATTATGTAAGTCTTGAACATTTGTTTGCTTTGACTTATCAAAATGTTCAACTGATAAACACTTAAAATCAAATTGCACCTCAATTTATTTATTGTTTTTATTGTAAGTGTTGTGGTTAAACCTTAATGACATAAAACGTTATTATCGTAAAAAAAATGAATAAATATTTTACCAAGTTATTGTTTATCGTATTGTATATCGAACAAAAAAAAACGTTTAAGCATAAAAAAATAATTCTTGATGACAGATTCTCTCAAAGTTTAGTTTTGCATTTATAAAATATTTTCTCAGTGCAACGTACTTTTCATGAGAAAATAAGAACTAAAACAACTTTTTATTTTATTTTAGAGGTTATAAGTATATCAGCTAGTTTTAACTATAAATAATGTTATTAATTAGCACATTTACAAATTAAATGTAACCGATTAGTAATATAACAACTGTATCCTAGCTATTCTTGGTAATTTAAATTTTACAGCAATTACTTTTTTTTTGAAAATTTTTCAATTATTTTAGACATTGATATAGATAATAACAAATTTAAAACAAAAGAATTAATTGCTAAACTATTGTTGAGTTTTTTTTAAAATGGTATTAACTGTTGCTAAAGGTAGTTCATAACTTGCAAAGCATTAATAATAAATAAAAGTAATAAAATAACATATTCATTGATTACTAGTCTAAGATTTAAAATACAATTAAGATTGTTTTCCAGGTAAAATCAAAAACTTAAATTTAGGCAACACTTAGGTGTAAAATGTATTTTTAAAGTAAAACTTATACATTTAATTAAAGTTTTCATACAACTAGTTAGTGGTAGTTTAAACAAACTTCAGATCTAGTTGTACAGTTTTTCCTATTTTTTGAACAAGATAATAGAAAATTTAGATTTTTTCATGCATATAAACTAATTTGATTTTAATTTAAATATTTACAAATTTAACAGTTATATTAACTTTTATCAAAAACAAATAAACTCTCTAACGTTGAGGTAATAAAACAGTAAATGTTTCATATAGTTGAGTATTTAAAGTTAGTATATTTACTAAAAAAATGGTGCATCCAACTCTTTAAGTTTTTACAGCCTAAACCGGCTGAATTGATATTCATCTAAAAAGTTGTAAATTGCTTTAGTACACACACTTTCATTATACTAAAAGCGGCTAGAGCTTACAGTTTTAAGTCAATTATAATAAGGGTGTTTTTTAAGTTTTTGCCACATCATTATGTGAAAAAGTGTCATTAATTTACGCCAGTTTGAAATGTTTCATTTAATAATAATTCTTTTTTTTTTGATTTGTGTGAATATTGTTATGACGTCAAGTTTAAAATATTTTTTGATTTTATTTTATATAAACATTTCGCAAAACAATAATGTTTTTCACTAAATTATTTTGTAAAGTTTTATTTTATTCCAGTTCAAAATAGGTAATTAAAAAACTAAAGAAATTAAATAGATTAAATTGATTGAAACTCAAATGTAAATTGAAAATTTATAAAAATTAAAATATTTTAATTTTTTTTTGCCAACAAATTTATCTAATATAAAAACATATTGAGCATATTTGTTCACTTTAGTTTAACTACCTCAGATATATTAATAAGTATTTTGCAAGTCTTTACTATTTTAAAACATCTCAACTTTATTACTGAATACAGAAAAAGTGCTGGTTTGTCAAATTCATAAATATTTTTTATGCTTCTAACTTACTTTATTTAAGTAATTTTTAGATAACAATCTTATAAACTCTACTTGAAATTTCAGACAACCTTTTAAATTGTTTGAAACAAACTAAAATTTCATAGTAAAACGTTTCTAAAGTATTCAACTGGTTTTGGTTGTACAAACTTTAGTTTAATTTTGTGTGGTAAAATTGATTCGAACAGCTAATCTTATTTAAAAACTACAGTTCCGTGTTGTACTGTTATTGTAAGTACGTCAGCAATTATAATTAAACACTTTTAAGTTAATTAAAAAAAAAAAAATTATTAGATGTAAATATTTTGGTGAAGTTTTGCTGATTCAGTTTTAGTCTTAGGCATTTTATTTTTAGATTTGGTTTAAAATTTAGCAATTGTTCTTAAATAACTATAATTTTTATTTTTTTTCTTTTTGAAAAAAATGACATGACAGTTTATTTTTTAATTAAAAATGATGAAAAGGTTTGATTAGTTACTTGATTAAATTTATTAGCACTAAGCTTTTTGTCATGAAAAAAAATTTGCATTTATATTCTAAAAACATATTAAAATAAATATGTTACATAAATTAACGAGTATTGTTTTTATTGTTTACAAAAAACATTAGACAGTATTAATATTTTAAAATATGTCTTAAATTTTAGTGTTTAAGTAATGTTTTTGTTTATATTTAGAAATTTTTAACGGAAAATAATTTCAGTTCAATTGAAAACAAAATCTACAAGTATAACTAAAAATAGTTGTTTAAAGTACTTAAATTTTAGTATAATTATGTTATACACGTCATAACAGTGTAACCACAACGTTTTAAAATAACATCTTTATTATAAATTATGTTTATTTTTGCTTTTACCTTCGTTACTTGTGATCTTATTTTTACAGCTTAAACCGGCTGAATTCAAAATCGATTTCTAAAAAAAATGTTTTTACTTTTGTATTTTTAGCCTATAAGTTTATAAATATATTTTTGGTGTAGTATTAACAATTCTAATGTTTAAACTCAGCAATATTACAGCAATGAGAGCTGTGAATTGAATACAAAAAAAAAATAGTTAAACATTTTATAAAACTTATACTTTATAACTGTTTTACAGTTTCGCTATGATCACAAGTAGATAAACTAATATAGGCATTTAATTTTAAAGTTCATTTGAAAAAATGTCTATTTGAAATATTAACTAAAAAACTTTTTAATTTCTTTATTATACTTAAACTTATTTTTGTTTATTAAAATTTGTACCTTAATCTTTCCAAAATAATTTGAGTACTCCTTTTTTATTCAAACCTTACTTTTAAAATTTCAATTAGTACGTTAAAAAGTTACTTTATCTCAAGAAAAATAATTCAAGTGGTGTAAAATGTTATTAATTTTTACTTAAAATTAAAGATGAATGTTACGTCACTATATTGCATGTTTTCACTTTTTTATACTAAACTAAAAATTCTCTGTTCATAATTCTTATATCTACTTGAGAATGATTTTTTGAGCTAGTCGTAGATTTTTTTAAGCAAAAATATTGCAGATTTCTTTTAAAAATTTTTGAAGTACAACTTCCAAATTAATTAACTACGATCAAGAAAAAAAGAAATTCAATAAAGAAAAATATACTGTGCTGGAAAGATTTAAGGTAATTTTAAAACTAATTTGTATTCTGAAATATTAACATTAACTATATATATTAAATTTAAACAAACAATTTCGGCACCAAGTGATAGTTGAAATAAAACAGACTCAAAATTTAAAAAAAAAATTAAAAAGGATAAAATAAAAAAAATAAAACTTAAAGTTAATATTAATACTAACGTCAAAAGAATATTAACAAAATGTTTTTACTTAAAAGAAACTAAAAAATTCATGTGTTTTTAATGGTTTTACTTTGTATTTGTCGCTAACTATTTATTCGGCATAAATCGGCTGATATGTTAAAAGCATCGTAAAATTTTTTGTTCTTGAATATATTATATACTTATATATGTAGCTTTGTGAATTCAACAATACTGATAAAAATATTTTATTTAATTTTTATCAAAAAAAAACACTAAACTTTTATTATTGACATTAAATTGCTGAACAATTAGAAATGATAATGATATTAACATTAAAATATGTCTTTAAGGGTTTTTTGTTAAAACAATTACGCACGAGCGTATGCTAGATGAAATATTTAAACTATATTTTTATTACATTTTATACAAATTTAATGTTTGGCTTAATAAAATCTTTTTAAAAAAATAATTCGCTTATTAACAACAACTTATTTGTTATTAAACAAATGTTTACTTACAGATAACTTTTATAAAATTTGTTAAACATTTAGACTGAAGAAGGACAACATAATTACTACTACAAGATTTCACTATAACTGTGTACAATCACAATTCAACTGGTTTGATCTAGTAGAGCTATGAATAATAATATGGAATTATAACTAAACGATAATTTATATTTTGCAAAGTTTTTAGAATACCAAGTCGTGACTTTGGTTGCGTAAACAATTAACTAGAAATAACTGAAAAGGTTATTATATTGTACTAGAAAAAAAAAGAGTTCGTCTGTACATTTTAGTAGTTCTTAAAACTTTATACTGTTAAAATAAGTTATAGTTTATATAAGCATTTATATGATTTTTCTTTTAGATACCATGTAATTATTGTTAAGTACTTTTTAAGTTTAGTAGATTACTTTATTAAGAACAATGAATTAAACGGTTTCACATTCTTTTTTTATTTATTTTAAATTTAAATATTTTTGTACAAAATGCTAACACTTCTGTTTTTTGTTACATTTAAAAGTTAAGTTATTTTGTCAAGTTGTTCAGAAAAAACTGCGATAGCAATAGTTATTAATTTTATATATTTTTTATTTAGGTAGTCTTATTTTTTTCTGAGTTATTACTTAAAAAAACTGAATCGTTACTTATCTGTACAAACGTTCATTTATGTTATTAAGTTTGTAATGTAATAAAAATTCTGGTTCTGTTTTAATATAGAGATTACTAATAAAAAAATTAAAAAAAAAACGTCGAGTTAACAAAAAACATTGATTTTTATGAAAAAGGTTTTTTTTTTTGAGTATAAAAACAAGATATTTAGTACCTTCATGCAATAGTTTTTGAAAATTTGAGATATTTTAAATTAGGTGTTAATTAGGTATACCAAAAAAACATATAATTGTCATTTATTGCTTTCAAATTTTACTAACGTTTTTTTTTTGTTATGATTTTATTACAGTAAACTATTTTTTTCTAATGTTTTATTAGTTATTAAGGGAGTATATAAATATATTTTTAATCTAGCTCGAAAAAGGTATCCTTGTATAGCTGGTCTGCCGACTTTAAAAGTTGTCTATTACTACATAATTCATGTTTTTTAATTACTTCTGAAATAATTCTAAGTGAGTTTAAATATAAGTATTTAAGGTAAAACTTAATTTTTGACCTCTAACAAGTCTAAATATCAGAAGTTTTAATCAATTTTTTTATTAACGGAATAAATAAAAGCTCGTCGAAAACATATCAAAAGTTTATAATTAATTTATTTGACGTCATTTCTCGATAGACACAAACGTTCGTTGTCAATAAACAAAAAAACATACTCAATTTCCAACTAACACTTTTAAACGGAATAGAGTATTTGTAATCGTTTTATTCTTCAAAATTTCAAAATTGATTCCATTAGTATGTACATCCTTATCCGGATAATATAACATTTATAAATACTATTCAAGTTTTTATGAACTTAAAAGCTGTTAGATCTTTTAGCTTTAAAAAGATTAAGTTAAACTTATTCTTAATGTTTCTGCCATTTTGGGTCATAAAATAAACTTCATATTCGTATTTAAAATTAAATTTACATTCAAGTACTTACCTTGTCGAGCTTTTAAAAGTCTCTTAGAATTTTTTTTACAAATTTTCCTGTAACACTATTAAGTAAAAGCAAAAATCATTTTATATTTTTTCTCGGAGACTTTTGTAGCAGATAAATCTAAAAATGCGAAAGACAGTAATAAATTATGTGATAAATAAAGGATGTTTGATAGTTTGGTAGTTTGATAAACAAAAGCATTGTGCAAATAATTACTTCATAAAATTAAAATCTCAATGGATTGCAAAATCTAAAAACATTTTACTGATAAAATTAGAAACCATTACTTGACAAACTTAAATTTTGCAAACATAAAAATATAATTCTGGTGGCAAATTCTTTTAAAGTTTAATTTTGCATTTTAAAAGTATATCCTCAGTACTGCGTACTTTTCATGAAAAAATAAGAACTAAAATAAAATTTCAATTTAGTTTTTAGAGGTTTAAACTTTGTTCAGTCAGTTTTAAATTTGAATACTATTATCAATTAACACATTTAGTTCCAAATGTAATCGATTGAAAATACAACAATTGTATCCTAGTTGTTCTTGGTCATTAAAATTTTAAAGCAATTACTTTTTTTTTGAGAGTTTTTCAATTATTTTTGACATTGATATAGATATTAACAAATTTAAAACAAAAAGGTTGATTGCTAACCTAGTTGTGATATTCTATTTTAGTTGGAATTAACTGTCGCTACAAGCATTTCATAATTTGTAAAAAGTTAATTAATAATATAAAATTGTTTGCTTTAAATAAATTTTGATTTCAATAAATAAAGATTTAAGCTTCTTTAATGAAACTAAAAATATTGAATGAAAATAACGGAATTATTTATTACTAAAGTAAGACTTTAAATATAATTAAGTTTGTTTTTTAGGTAAAATCTACAAATAAAATTCAAAACTTAGGTATATTACCAATAAAAAATTTTAAAGTAAAACTAATACATTTAAATAAAGTTTTTTTACAACTACTTATTGGTAGTTTAATTAAACTTATAAACCTAGTTGTACAGTTTTTCCTAATGTTTAACAAAACCATAGAAACTTTAGATATTTTTACAAATATAAATAACTATAGTTTTAATTTAAAATATTTAAAAACTTAAACTTTTAATTGACTATGAAAAAAATAAACAAACTTTCTAACGTCATAATGATAATTAGCAAATTTTTCATACAATTGTGTATTTAAAATTTATTTGTTTACTAAGAAAATAGTACATCGTTTACTTTAAGTTTTTACAGCCTAAACCGGCAGAGTTGATATCCATCTCTTATGTTGTAAATTACATTAGTTTATATACTTTCATTATACTAAAAGCTGCTAGACCTAACAGTTTCAAGTCGATTTTAATATTTTTATTTTAAGTTTCTCTCACAGTATTATTTGAACAAGTCTCAGCAGATTAAGTTAGTGAAATACTTGTTTGAAATATGTAATTTCATAAAAGAATAGTTATTTTAACTTTTTTATTTTAGTGTAAATCTTATGACGTCAGTAATAAATTATTTATTACCTTTGATTTTATTTTAAATATTCATAACACTAATGTTATTTACTGATTTCTTTTTTAAAGTTTTATGTATATTATATTTTAAATAGGCTAATTACTAATTAAAAGGAATAAATCAAACTAAATAATTTATAACCAATGTGAAATTAAAAAACTATATTTATTATTGTTTAATTTAAAAAACCTATTTTTTTCCAACAAAGTATACAATATAAAAACTTATTTATTATTTAGCATGTTTATTCACTTTAATTAAGCTACCTTTAATAAATAATAAGTATTTTTAAAGTTTTTACAATTTTAAAACAGTTTATTTTTCAAAACTTGTTTGTAAAAGTTGTTATTAATAAAATTTAAATAAATAAGTCTAGTTATTGAATAAAAGATGACACCAATTTAAAAATAAGTTAGACTTATATATATTAATTTTATTAAACTTAAAAGCTCAACTTTAGCCATCTAAAGTTTATAAAATATAGCAAAAAAGTGTTTCTTTTTCAATCAGCATAAATATTTACTAAGTTAGTTAATGTTTATAAACATATGCTGTGTAGAACAATTTAAAAGTTATTTAAAAAAACCTTAAGTTTACTTAATGACGTCATCATTTATAAAAATTTCTTTGGTAAATTAAGTACAAAGGAATTAATATTATTAAATTATCGTCTATTGAAAATTTATCTTTTAAAGCTATTCTTTATAATTCATATATTTACCCATTTTTGATTGTAATTGTTTTAGAATGTAAGGTGTTCAAAAAAGTTAAAAACCAGAAAAAAAATGTTTTTAAACTAATCAGATTGTTTTAATTAGTAAGAAAAACTCTATCATTCTTATTTCCTATATTTTTATATAAAGAAAATTCAAAGTTTAGCTCTCCAATTACAGCAACTTATCATAATCATACAAAACTTAATAAACATATTCTGGTAATTTAGTATTGCTGTTTGGATCAGCCTATTATTGTTGAACAAAACTTAAAAAATTTTAAAAAGTCTAATTATAGATAAAAACACCAAAATTTTACAAAATACCGCAATAAAATTTTAAATTTCAATTAAATTAAACTATGACCGGTCATAATTTGTCTCGAATGCTGTTGTTTTTTGTCGTGAGGTGAGGTTCACTGTTTATTATAAATTTCCAAAAACATCTCAACTTTATTGATGAATGCTGAAATAACTAATGGTTTGTAGAGTTTATAAAAACTTTTATATTGATGATAGTTTCTAATTCTCTTTATTAACTTATTTTTTGGATGATAAACAAATCAAATCTTATCAAAATTTCAGAACTTTTTTGATAATTTTGAAAATTATTCAATTTTTTTGGTTAAATATTTAAGAAACATTCAACCGGTTTAGGTTGTACAAACTTTAAAACAACTTTGTTTCATGAAGTGGAATATATTAGTTAATTCAAATTAAAAATCTACAGTTCCGTGCTGTACTGTTATTTGTAGTACGTCATCTAACATTTAGTTTATATTTGTTTGTTATTTATTTTTTTAAAACAATTACTTACGTAACTGTTTGTTATATTTTTGGTTTTAAACTGAGCAATTGTTCCAAAGTAGCTTTATATTATTTTGATTTTGTTTAATAAGTTTGAAATTTTATTTTTTAATTAATTATAATGAAAAGATTTGATAATTTACTTAATTAAATTAATTAACACCAAGCTCCATATCATTAAAAAAAGTGTGGTTTTATATTTAAAAAGTGTTTTAGAATAACCATAATACGTAAGTCAACGAATATAATTTTTATGGTTTATATAAAGCATCATATAGTATTAAAATTTTATAAGACAGCTTACAGTTTAAGATTTAAGTGATGTTTCTGTTTATGGTTATAAATTTTTTCATCAAAAATATTCATAAATGATTTGAAATCACTATTTACAAGTTTAGATAACTATAGTTGTTTAAATTTTTTAAATTTTAAAATACGTCATGACAGTTTAAACACAATGGTTAAAAACAACATTTTTAATAAATTTCATATGTTTTATAGTTTTATTTTCCGCATGAATGACCTTATTTTCACACCCTCAATCAACTGAATTAAAAATCTGTTTGTGAAAATATAGTTTTATTACTTAAAAGTAGTTTCTCTATTAAAAAAAATGTTTTTTTTAAGCTTTAGATTTATTTTTTTATAATTTGTAGCTGTACATAAGTCTATTACTTTTCTTACTGTAGTAATACTACACAATAATGATAGAAATGTTACAGTTTAGCTTACAGCAATGATAAAAAAAAATTAAATGACGAGTTTTATAGAACTTATTTATATACAAGTAATTTACTCTTTCACACAAGATAATAATCTAATTGACGCATCAAATTATTTAGATAAATTGTTAACTTATTCAATTTACTATTTCAGTTGCATTAAAACTAACAGATTTAAAACATAGTAATAATTTAAAATATAATAGACTTTAAGGTTTAAAAAGTTATAAGTAATGAAATGTAAAGTATATTAATATTAAAAAGTAAATTAATTTAAGTAGTTTTGACGTCATAAAAATATTTCCAAAATGTTTATACTAAACAAAACTATAAAAAATATTTTTTTTTAATGATTTAGCTTTATTATACAAAATTTATTTTTACGGCCTAGTTCGGCTGATATGTTAAAAGTATCTTAAAGTTATTTATTATTAAATATAGTTTTGTTTGGGTACTTTTTGAATTTTAATGTAGAACATATTTGATATTAATATTTTTGATCTATTTAAAAAAATATATATATTTTAAATTTTTTTTCCATTGATGTTTTAAAAATTTTAAAAGACACTTATTAAAGGTATCAATTCGATTTCTACCTCTATTTGAGGTTTTTTAGTCAAAAAGTTTATCATCTGTACTTCGATTTAATAATAAACTACTGTATTGAAAAAGCTAAATAGGTGATATTTAATTTGTTTAGTTTACTCTATTTTTATTTATGTAATATCATAAAATATTTTATATATAGGTTACAAATTCATAGTTACAGCTAAAATTTTTAAACACTTATGATTTTTTGTACGACACATAAATAAATTTTTACTACTATAAAAAAGTTATATTTTAAATGAACAGATATTATAATTTTTTTTAATAATTTTTCTTAATGTTTGTGAAAAACTTAAATCAGATGGCTATAAAAACTACTCAAAATATTTAAAGAAATGTAAGTGTTTAATATTTTAATAAAATTTAACCTTACAAAATAATCAATGCTGAGTAACTTTGTTTTATTTTTACTCACATTTAATTTAAAGTAAACTATTTTTTTTAATTTAATGGATGTGACTTTACGGTTTTTTGTTTATAAATAAACATAAATGTAATGACTTCTGGAAAAATCATAGTTTCAACCTTAATTTTTTTTTGTAAAGTTATTACTTAGATATAACCTTTTGTAGAGTTTCTTAGTAAAACCTAAGTTTTTTGAGAATACTTATCTATAATATAAAGTATGTAATTCATAATAGGATAAAAATAGAATATACGATAAAATCGGATTAGTTTAATTTAAAATTGACTTAGGTTTTAAATATTTGTTAACTTTGACTTATTATTATGTTCAGGTAGTTTAACGTGTAAAACCAAATCCTATACATAAATGAAGTTATTACACAAATATCACCTTAATTTATTTACATTTTAATTCTTTTAAATAAAAAATGTATCGTTCTTAATTTTTTAGTGTTAGGTGACTTTTTTTTTCCTGTAAACGAGTGATATTTTATAACTTATCTAATTTTTAAGCTGTAATACTAAATACAAAATAGTCTATAAATTATTTTTAACATAAATTGTACTTTAAAATGCTTGAAAACTTTAATAATTAACATTACGTAATACGTATAACACTGCTCAATTTATTCAACTTTTGTTCGTTTGTTTTGTTTATATGCAACCTGTTTAGGTTGTACAAACTAGGAAATTTTGGACAACGGACATCTTTTAGTTCAACAGTTAATTTGTACTTAAGACCACGAGTCAGCATTGAGTTATTTATATAAATACTTCAGCATTCATCAAATAATGTAACTTATATACATACTGTGCGACTTTTCTTCTGACGTTATTGATAAATATTAATGTTTTTTTTTTTACTTTAGCACTTAAAATATTGTTGTTGTATACTTTTCATTAGTTTTATATACATAGTTATAACCATACAGATACATTAGATGTTGCAAAAGATAACTCTTAACTGTAGAAATTGATCAACTTTTATTAGAATATAAATATTTATCAACTCTCTTATATTTACAATTTTAATATGTAAAAACATAATGCTTTATTTCGATTTAGTATTCGTCTAAGCTAGAATTTAATACTTAAAAATGTTTTAATAGTATTAAAAGAATGTCACAACATCATTTAACTTATAATTGAAAATTTTTTAGACTCGCTGTTGTGTGATTAAGTTCTACTTAATTTAAGTAGCACTTATTAATTTCTTATTAATTTCATTGGCAGTAGCTATCAGTGGCGTAGCATGGTGTTTTGGTCAGGGGATGCACAAATTTTTTTCTTAAAAACTCCCCTAACTTAAAAATTTCGTAAATTAGCTATAAAATATCTTTTTATAAGTTATATAATTTGAATAAATTCATTTAGTAAAATAAATTCGTAGTTACTGCTTTAAAAAATACTTATATAGTACAAAATTAAATAATTGAAAAACAGTATAAAATTTATTAGAATTACTTATGCTTGCACAAATGTGAACTTACTAAATAAATCTAGTGTAAAATCAATATCTATAAATTATATATTCAAAAAATAACAAAAGTATCTCTTTTATTTACAAAAAAAAATCAACCTAAATAATATACAATCTAACAGTGATAAAAACGCCTAATTGTGCATTATATACTGCACAAAATTAATTTAAAGTAAAAGAAAAAGAAATGTTATATATAGAATAGATAGCTTGCTTATTTCATGTAAGTTAGGTATTAAAGCTAAAAACTTAATCTAAGTTATAACAAAATTAAAGCAAGATGAACTTAGTTTATTGCTTTTTTTTAATTTTTAATGAAATACAAATCAAAAGTTTCCAAAAAAGAAGCATTAAATGAAAAATGTAGAACACAAGACATAATGAAAAATAGTTTTATGGCAAGTTTGAAACGTAAGACTTAATGACAGTTAAACTGAATATCTAAATAACAATAAAAATGCATATAAATATTTTTCTAAGGAGTTAATAATTTACAAAAGTTTTTATAATTTGAAAAATATTCTGTTGCAAGTAAGTTGAAAAATAATACAAAAGCGAAGTTTATTTATATGAAGTAGCTTAATATTTTTGAAAGTATTAACAAAATAAAAATTAATTTAAGTCAGACAAGAAATAGAATTTGTTAAACAAACTACAGGTGGTAATATTTATTAATAAAAAACATACATCTGAAACATGTCATATATATATAAGCTAAAGTAGTCAAAAAGAAAAACCTATGTTTGTCCTAAAAAAAAACTTAAATGCTTGTATTACCCTTTGTGATGAACTTTGTAATGAAGCAACCAACAATTTAGTTATATTTACAATATTTATTTATTAAAACTAACTAACAGTTTTTAAAATATATTAGTTGAACTACAATTAAATTTTCAACTAAGTATAGCAAATATTTTTCTCTATGCATTTTCTAGATAATGTTCAATATCTATTTATTATCAATAAAAAAGAATTGTATTAAACTCAAAATTACTCATACTTTTAGTATGTTGCAGCTTTTAATATACTATCTTAATCTTTCAAACATATTTAATAAATCTTAAGTATTAACATTAGCTTGATAGGAGTAGTTAAATACATTCAAAAATAGGTATGATAAAAAAAAAACGACAAAGGGTAAGGTATAGTTGTAAAAAAAAGGCAAGTAAAAATAACCTTGTTTAACATTCAACATGTCCAAAAGTGTCATCGAGCAAAAGTGACCCTTTGTGTATTTTTGATACTAATTCACAGTTAAAACTCTAGTTTAATGAATTTATTTTGTAATTCAAATTAAAAAGGTTATTTCATATAAACTTGTAATTATTTTGAAAATATAAATTATATATTAAATGACTTTTATATAAAATTTATATTTAAGAGAAAATAATTTTGATTAAAACTAAAACTGTTGACAAATTTTTGTTAGTTTCATCTAAACTTCATGTTAATCAATGAAATTCTATAAAAAATAAGAATTTATGATACACTATTAGATAGTGTCACCATAAAAGTTCTAAATAAAGACTACTTATCATTAATATTAGTTTGTTTTTTAATATAGTATACAAGCATGTAAACTTTTTTCTCTAAACTGTAAATTGTCAAAAACTGTTTTAAACATAAAAAGAAATACTAATCCAGTATTTTTCCTGATAAATGTTTTTACAATTATGTGATATTGTCTTATAATACAAAAGTAATACTCTATGTTATTAGTTAATATTTACTTAAATAAAGTTTTTTGGTATGAGTGACTTAGATATAAATATGTAAGTTGCAAGTATGTAAATTAAATGAGAAAAATTACGCTAAAATATGTGTACGCTAAGTAGGTCGGCTGCAGTTGTAAGGTTTTAAAAATATTTTCATTTATAACATTATACAAATGAGGTAAAGTGATAATACAGCAGAATATAAAAAAGTTATCTGTAACTCACGTTACCTAATGGATTGGAAAATAAACTAAAAAAATGCTGACTATTCTAAACTTATAATTAAAAAACTAAAACATGAGCAATTCAAAAACTACTTTAGAACTGCAGCCGATGCATTTTAAATTAAACCATTCTGTGATCCTTTCAGTAGTTCCTCATCAATTTATTCAAAAAAAAAGGGAATTTCCCCAAACCAAAAGTTTTTTATTTTTAAGGGGGAATCATCCACAAAAATTTCTTAAATTATTTCGCCATTTTTTTTTTATATTTTTTATCTTTTTTGTCAAAAAATTTTTCTTACGAGCCAAATTGCCAAACCATTTAAACATGTGGTATTGAGGTTTAAGTGTGATTTTGATTACGAGTTAAAATGGTATCAGACATCTATCAATATCTCTGCATAAGTTTTTCGAGTGCAATCTACCTCCCTTGGAAAAGTTTATGTTGTAGTAGTATTGAAATTTGATAAAATCTATTAAGGCTTAGAAACTCAGGAAAAAATGTTTCAGATAAAAAGTATTGCAATAAAATACTTAAAAAAAAAATCCACGATATTTTGTTAATATAATATGCAGTTTTGTTAATCTTCTATGTAATTTAATTATTTATAATACAGTAACTAAGTTCCTAAAATTTAAACATTATATACAGAATATTAGAAGCACTAATTACAGTGTATCAAGCTTCTTCAAAGCAAAATTATTTTAAATATAATGAAACACTTCAAGGTAATATCGGAGTTTCTATCAGATAGTTTGTTGCCTAATACACCTCTTTAGCTAGTTAGTATAGAGTTTCATACAGGTATTAACTGCAGTAATTAATACTTTTTTGTAAATACTATATTTATATTTATATTTTACTTTTATTTGTTTTATCCCTAAATATTACGTTTACTAACTTGAACATTTTTCAAAGTGTGCATATAAACAGAAAACTGTAATTTACTTCAGTTTAAGTTATAATTATACTAATGAAATATACTAAGTTACTACAACATATTACAACTAAGGTTTTAGATATTGCTTATTGCTTGTCGTTAAAAGTTCAATAAGTTTCATATCAAGACTTAAACAAGTATGTCAAATTGTTCAAAGTTATGTTTTGATTATGTTAAAAAACTAGAAATCCCTGTATGTGAAAAAGCATATCAAATCTAAAAGTCGTGAAAAAAAATGTGCAGAAAGATTTAAACAAAAATAACTTTAGAGCTAAACTAAAACAATAATTTTTATATACGAATTTTTATGCAATAAAAAACATGTAAATATATACAGATATATTATATGTAATAAAACTATACTTTTATAAGCTTATAGCACTACATATAGAAACATAAATACTTTATTTTAGTTTTTTTTTAAATCAAGAACATGTATACGTCTTTAAGATTACAGAGCAAATGTATAAAAAACTCTGCATTATATTACAAATTGGTTTATTGTAAATTGGTCATTTAGTTTTAAGCAGTTTGTACAGCTTAAGCCGGCTGATTTAACATAAAATGTCTTTTAACTAACAATTACTTTTATTAAATTAATAGCTGTTAGAATTTCCACTAAAAATAGAATATTATAATAAACTTATATATATTTAGACTCTTTATCTTATATAACCACTAAAACGTTTGTCAATGTTGTTAGCAAGATCTTTTTGTAGAAGCTAAATACGTGTATTTTAAGATTATGATTTTTTTTAAATCCATTGATTTTGGAGGTTTTTGAAGCAGAATATGAGAAGCAATTATAAATTTTGAGAAAAATAAGCAATTATTAGACATTTTATAAACATTGTAATTTGTGCAATGAGACTTTTATAAAATATAATATAAATTGACTGGAAACGTTGAATCACTAAGAAACATGATAATGATTGGGTTTAAAAAAAAAGGGATACATGACGAATAAAGTTTGAGAAATTGAAATTCTTCAAAAAAAGTTTAGGCTTAAACCTAAAAAATAGTACATACTTGAAAAAGGTAAAGGAAGAGGTTGTAGGTCTAATGAAAAATTTAAGTGAGCATTAATAAAGATATGGACTTAAAGAAACTTTCAAATGATACTAAAAGTTTTTATGTTTTAAATGTATTTTTCCAAACTTCAAGAAATGTTTTAAATTTTGTAAAACAAATTCTGTATATTAATTAGACCTTCAAACCCTTTTGTTAAGAAAACCATATTTTTTAAGTTGAGTGCTTAGAAACTTTTTTTTTGACTTTTTATTGTCTGAATTTATAGTTGTGCACCCAAATAGAAACCAGAACCTTAATTAAGCTAACTAAAATTGTCTAAGCATGAAAGTATTAATTTTGATGAAAAAAAAATTTCGCACCTGGTAAACATATTGTCAGGGCAGCATATTTTTTACGAGAAAGTTGGTTCTAAAATGATTTTTTTTAATATAATGTTTAATCTTAGTAAATAAATATATCTTTCTTGGTTGAGTTTATTCACAAACTAATTACAAGAATGATAAAGTCTGTAATACAAAACATATTTAAACTAGGTAAATACTTATACATCTCCCCCCAGATTTTATCTACGAAGGAGATAAAATGGTAAATTTACCTAGCGAAACAAAATTATTTTAAAACAATTTGTTACAACTTAAACACATTTTTCAGGTCTAAAATTTAACGAAACTAAACTCAAAAAGACAAAACATTTAAAAAATTACGATTAACTTAGTTCACTATTAAATGATTTGTTAAAACAAACTACAACTTAAACAAACAAACTGTTACAAAAATTTGAGACTTAATCTTAACTTTTTTTCATTGCTGAATACAAACATTCAAACACTTAATTGCTTCAGCGATTTGAACCTTTTAGCTTTGAAGAACGAAACCACACGCCACTCATCTAATTAACTTGAAACTTTACTTAATTTGCCGATAAACATCTTTATCATAATTTCGACTTCAAACAAAGTAGAATGTGCATTACTGATGGCATTAAACACTGAGGAAATACTGCTACACTTATTTTCCAAGTACTCGATACCAACTAATAGTTCGAATTGTTGAAAGTCAATCCCTGCGTCCTCATCCAAGAATTCTTTGAACAGATGGCTGTTAGACAAGTCTGCTGCAAAGTCAACTACAAACTTTATGACGTCACCATTAGACTGAAACTTATTCATTAATTAGACCATAAAACATTAATTTACAGTGACCATTCCAACTTGACAATAAATGAATATCAGCAACATCAGTGTCACGAAGCTTTTGAAAAGCATCATAAAGTCTTACACGGAAACACTGCAGATAATCTGACAATTTTACACACTCATCCCGGACACATTATTGTTTGCAAGTAAACTTTGGTGGTCTGTTTGCTTTTCTGTATAAAATATAAGTCACGAAAGTATAGATCAAAGCAACTCACTTTTGAAGAAAGTCATTAGTACAGAGGGAAATTACACAACGCTTATTCAAAAAGAATCTTCCTTCTGGAAACACAGAACATCAAAATTTTTCTTGAAATCTTTTTTTTTAACTTTACCAGAAAAGACAAAATTTTACAGTGGTTTGTTTGCTTTTCTCAGATAAGGGATACTACTTATACATTTGCAAACAGGAGGGGTGAATCTTCTTAGAAACTTACGATTTTGAATAGTTAAGCGACCTGATCCATCAACTTTGACAACACATTGTTGACAGTCCTTCACTTCCACCACCACTCCACTTTTCCCCCACTTGCTAGGAAAGTTACCTGTTTGATTTAGTATCACGACATGATCACCGCAATTCAAAGGTGGCAAAGATTTGTGTTCTCACTTATATTTTCTAGAGACTTAATAAAACGAATACTGAGAGATTCTTTCTTTTTATTCCAAATGTCACGCCCCATTTTTGAGATCTGCGGGTTATTGTAAGTCATAACACTCTTTCTGACGTAAGGTAATGACTTCTTATCATTTGGAGGTAGGTGAGGATTGCTTTGGGATTTTTGCAGTTTTCGTCGCCCCCCAGTGTGTAGAAATACATTTTTCTGTCCCTGTACCTCCTTTTTCTTCTTGGCGTTTTTACACTTAAACATATTTTTCCTACGACCTTGGCTGCAAAAGTTATCAAAGTTTTGTGTATACAATCCACCAACTACAAATGCATTTGACTCATCAGCATAATTTTGGTGATTTTGATAAACTTTTTTACGGGACTTTATCCAGCATTGTTTGCAGGCAAAACACTCGATATACCTCATACTTTTACTGCTCCAAACAAATTTATCAGTTGATTTTTTACATATGCCACAAGTTATTTTACCACTTGGTTTTTGTGTGGTTTTCTTTGAGGATTTGTATGAGAAAACTGAGGCTGTAACAGCGGGTTTTGACATTGCATCACGTGCCATCTCTTTACTTTCAATAAAACCGATTGTCTCAATGACATTTTTCTCATCTAGATTTTCCCATCCTATTACCTCTTTACGGATATCCTCATCAGCTAAACCTGTTACCATGACATCTTTTAGAATTATTTCTGTAAAATCTATCATTTGATTACATCCATCCTTTGGGCATTTACATGTGTACGAGCATGTACTGGCTTTTCCCTTTAAACGTGCAGCAAATGATCTAGTGTTTTCAGTCAAATCCTGTCTTGCACTAAGAAAGTCTGATCGTCATACAATAACTGAAACAGGAATAACTGCAAGCTGCTTGATCATCCTTAAAAGCTGTTGCTCACTTAAATTTACTACATTTTCATGACCCTTCAGAAGAGCATCGCCTAAATCTTCCTCACAGCACTGGTAAAGTTGACGGCCTTTTTCTACTTCTGTCATCTCCATGCTATCTTTGAAAATAGTCCACTTTAGTACAAATATATTCCAACCCTCTTCATTGCAGTCTGTCCCTATTCGAGGACGGTCCATCTTTGGAGGCTTTTGTTTTGAAGAATTTGCATAAATATGAACTTTGTTGTGAATAATAAGCAAAGAAGCAACTACAGAAGCATCGACGTCAGGTGTTTCATATGTGCAACTCTCAAGAGGGCATTTAATCACAGGCATTGTTGATTAAATTTAGCTAGTTTGTCATAAATAAATATATCTTTCTTGGTTGAGTTTATTCACAAACTAATTACAAGAATGATAAAGTCTGTAATACAAAACATAATTAAACTAAGTAAATACTTATACACTTAGTTCAGCTAGTTTCGGCTGTAAAATACTATAGTTAACAAAAAAGAATTATTAGTTAAAATTTTTAAAAATTAAAATATAAGAATTATGGCTTAGCTTTTGTTGGTAATTGTAGTCTGATATAAGTTACTTTTTGATAGATTTCATTAGTTTTGTATTTATCCGTAAGCGGTTTTTGCAAATTACGTATTTAAAATAAAACAGTGTAAACAACCTAAAACTGAAATTTTTCTAGCTACGGAAATTTAAAATTTATTAAAAAACAGTTGATATATATTTTTACAGCATTATAAAACTATTTATTTAAATAATTTTGAAAATTCCAAGGTCCTTTCTAAAAGTTGATAAACATAATTTAAAACTTAATTGTAACATTTTAAAATAAATATCTAAAAAAAATATTTATCAATATCTTGACAAAGTTTAATAAGTTGTGAGATACTAACAACTGATTAAATGTTTTTAAAGTGGATAAACACTTATTATAGAACAAAAAAAGTTGTATTTAAGGTTTTTTTTATAGAATCGTAATATATAATTAAGTTTCATAACTGTAGTATATAATTACTCTGAACTATGCATATGTTTGTTAAAAAAATACTTGTTAGTCTACTAAACATTTCTAAAAAACATTTTTGGAATACAATAATTATCTATTAGTTAAAAAACGGAACTATTACGACGTACTTAAGTAAAACTCTGTAGGAAAACAAATATTATTATTATTAATTGTTTGTTGTGCAATATAAGACTCAGGTATTAAAACCTGAACGACTTAAACAGGACAGATAATAAAAAAAAACATACCTATATTTACAAAATTTAATATAAATGTTTAACAAATTTTAGTTATAAAAAACTCGTTAGTAAGCTTATTTATTTGAAATAAGATGCGATAACTTAGTACGTGCAAACACATTTGTACAAATTAATAAAAGTAAATTATTAGTCTGTTATGTGGAAGGCATTGGGAATTAAAACTAATTAATGTTACAAATAAAAACTTAAGAAATAGGTAGTTAATTTAGATGGGATAAAAGTTATGAAAATTGACTTTATTGTTTATTCTCTATTGGTTTTGTGGAAAATTACTGATATTTACTGATACTTATACTAATTCTTAGATTTAATTTTGGTGCGAAACTAGACTCTCGTGAAAATTTTTTTCGTGCAATTTTGACCCATTCCCATCCGAATTAGTTTTAAATTTAATAATTCTAAATATTAAACTAAAAAAAATGCAAACCTTGTCTACGTGTATTGAGTAATGACCTTAACAAAATAAACTTAGTATTATCTTAAGTAAGTATTAGAATGTTCTACAAGGCATATGTATTAAAATCTCAGTCAAACCACTAGATAATGATGTAAACTATAAAAGTCCTTTTGCTCTTAATTGCTCAATGATTTTATAAGTTTATAAATTTAATATTTTACAGCTTCAACCTGCTGACAAATGCCATAATGAATAATGAGAAAAGCTTTTAATATATGTAATAAAATCAATTTAAAACTACAAGTTCTAGCAGCTTATATTATATATAGTAAATAGTTTGAACGATAAAAAAGACTCTCAAAAGTTTGGACCTGGGACCTGGTTTAAAAAAGCCTTTTGATTATCGAGTAGCACACCATGGATGTATTTTAATATACTGTCAAAGACTGTACAATATTATAATGAAACTCAAAAATAATGAAAGTATATAAATTGATGTAATTTCAAATACTAGAGATGAATATTCAGCCGATTTAGGCTGTACAAACTAGAAGAACTGCTTAAACCTTCTATTAGGAAAATGAACAAAATTTAGAAATGCAATAAGTTAAACCATTTGTTGTTTAATCATCATGACATTAGAAAGTCTTTTTTTTCTTTTAAAATGTACGTATAAGCATTAAATTGAACTGTACTAAGTTAGAATTTGTTTTTAACCATTAAACTCCTCTAAACCACTTATATTTGTAAAAAAAACTATAATATAATTCAATAGTTTAAAAATATATATATTAAGGCTAAGTGATGAAAATAAAAGTTAAACTTAATCTTTAATACTAATTTGAGAATATTTGAAAATTCATAACAACTATCTTTTTTTTTTTAATTTAAATAATTGAAAAATCATTCTTTTTAACTATTATCAAGTTTAGTTTAGTAAAAAAAAATTTAAAACTAAATTTAAACATAAAGCACATTTTACTGTGATTAAAATTTAAGTTTACTTTTCATTATTATGATTTAACAATGTACTGATAGTTTTTATTAATTTTTATTACTATTTATTTGACACCTTAAAATCTAATTTATAAAAAACTGTTTTAAAAAGTAAAAAACTAAAAATATCACAAGTTTCTTTCGCTTAAATACATATGAAAAAACATAACTATATATAACTGATAAAAAAAAATAAACTTTTCTAGTATTTATTTTCAAGCAAATTAGAGTTTATAGCAATAACATTTCAAATCATTCTTATAGTTTTGAATACCCTGATAAAATAAAAAATGTAATAATTTACAAACTGGTATAAACATCTAGCTTTTTAATTTAAATTGTATCAACATGTATTAAATCAGCTTCCTAGAATAGCTGTACAAACTTTAAAAATTAAATATAAGCAACTTTGAGGAACTTTAGACGTTTTAGTAATTTAAAAGGTCATTAAAGGTTTCTTGGTTTTAAGTATAATTTTGAGTTTAAGAGACATTAGAAAAATTTTAAACTTACAATATAACTTCCTAACAAAATATTTTTTTTTAATAAAACTAAACAAGTTAGTTTTTAAAGTGAAAAACTGTTATAAAAATCAAAACATTAATTAGTTTAAACCTACTTTCGTAGTATCTGATTAATTTAATTAATAATAATTTAAAACATTTTAATACTTTAAAATAAACACATGTTTAACTTATTCAATTCACGAAGTTTGTAAATATAAATGTATCACTAGAATATATACCACTAAAAATTTCAGTTAGTTTTATTTTTATTTATTTACATAGAAATTAAGTAAAGCTTGTTACCATTAAGTTTTATTCTTATTCACAAGTTAAGTAAGTTTTAAAGTTTATATTTGCGTATTTGAAGTAATTTTGAATAACTTTAATACTTTCTCAATATCATAGTTTATAAGTATTTAAAATACTTTGTACACAAAAAGCTTTATTAGTTGAAAACCCAGGCAATAAAAAATGATATTAGTTTGTAAAAATTTTTATATAACACTGAAAAATTGTTTTACTTAAAACGTGTAATTAAGATTAAAAATTGATCAAATTGAAACATTGTTTTAAAAGTTAACAAATTTATCAGATTTTATGAAATATGAAAAGTATTAAAAATAGTTTTAATTTGTATTTGTTACCGATATATATAAATATGAACTAAATAAGTAAAATAAATTTAAAACTCTTATGCAAAATTTTAAATATTGGATTTTTTACAGACATTTTTACCTTCGAAATCAAAGTTTTAAATAATTAATTTTTTTTAATTTTATAATATTCTTGATATATGTAATATTAGAACTCAAATAAAAAAAAATTAAAATATAAAATTGATTTAAGATTAACTCCAAATTTAACATTTTGGGATGTAAAAGTATCTACTATAAATTTTGAAGTGAGTCATGCTAGTTTTAGGTGTATATAAATTTTCTTTGTAATTTTTTATACATTTGTTTTGCTATATATTTTTAGTTAAATATCTGTTAGTTTAAAGTTTATTATAGATTATTTTATTTGGTTTTAGTGGCTTAATGAGGATCGTTATATAAAATACATTTACATGTGTATGCTAAAAATATTTTTTTTTAACCTCTGTAATATTTAACTTAATATCTTGTCTGTTTAAAAGTGGCTAATTTAAGTTTGCCGACAGTGTCCGTATTCAAACTAAATGTATAATTAGAACAAGTTTACATTTAAAAACAAGCAATTAAAAAATCTCAAACTTATTTAGTTTAAATAGCTTACTTAATTGTATACAGATTTAGATATCAGCTTACCAGACTGTTATTACTTTTAATTTTTGTACTTTAATTGGAAACGCAAGATTTTTTAAAACACTATCGAGCCTTAAAAACGATCTAGCTTGTACCATGTTAAGTAGGTTGCTAAAAAAATTAACGAAAATTATTCTTAAACTTAATTTTATTTGTCAGGTAAGTGGCAAATATTTTTAGAATTATGATAAAACAAAAGTTTTTATGTTTATAAATTTAGCCGGTATAGGCTGTAAAAAATTTTAAGGTTGCCTTATAATTACTTATTGAAAATAACTAGTAATTTTATGTTAAACATTTATTTCTTATTTAAGTTTAAAATTTTTGTGACGTCAAAAAAAACATGTTTTTTTAATTAGTTTTGTTTAACAAACACTAGCCAAAACTTATTTACAAAAAAAAGTATTGTTGATTTTTGCTTTTGTTACTAAAATGTAAACGGTGTTATAGCTACTTTATGACGCATCAAATGCTCATTAAAAATTCGATTCAAAATCATTTTAAACAATTTTTAGATTGTAAATATTATTATGTTTAATTCTACGTTAATTTTAACTACTTTAGCATATAGAAACTTAATTACTTTTAATTTTCTAACGGTTATATAACTTATCTTAAGCTTAATTAAGTTGTATCGAAAATTTGTTTCTCTTATGTTTAGGTATGTTTAAGTTAAGTTAAGTTTATTTATAATTTTATGAATAAATCACCTGCAAAGTTTAGTTTCAAGATAAAGCTTAGACTTTGTTTAAAAAATAAGCGTTAAATAAATCAAAAAACCAAAATTTAAGTTTAAAAGGTTCCTTAGTATTTTTTTTTTTACAAATACCACTTATCGTACTCCTCAATTATTAATTCAAAGGTAATATTTTTCATATCTAATTTAAATTTGGGCTAAACTTAAACAAAACTAAAAAATATTTAGTATTTAAAACTTTTAGAACAAAAAAGCAACGACTTAGTTTTTAGGACAATTTAGCTTTTAAGTTTTTGTGAGCTCGTGTATACTTTTTTTTCATGTTCAACATTCGCAAAAACTTGTAAGTTATCTTATTCTTATGGTCGACTTTAGAGTAATACAATCATCATATTTATATAATTATAAATTGTTATTATTAGTAATAATTATAATATAATTATTAAAATAATCAAATTAGTTTTGATATTTAATAAACTTCTAAGAACTAGTTTTTAGTAAAAGTGTTAGGAAATTTATTATTTCATGTAAAACTTTTTAAAATTTGTGTATAATCATTTACTCTTATGGCAAACCTGTGGCCTGTAGTTAGTATGAATAGAAGGTGCTATTTGTAAACAAGTTGAATATTTTTTGATTTTGATATATTATTAAGTATTTAAGCTATTAAAAATGAAAACTTCTTCGAAACTTTAAATGCGAGCTACTGTTACATAAATTAAATTAGGCAACCTTTTCAATTTATATAATATTTTTCACTTTTGTTTAAATGTTTGTACTCCAATGTTGCTTTATAGAGATTTTTTATATTTACCTTAAGAATAATTTTTATGTGATGTTTAGTTTTGTTTTTTCAAAATTTTTATCAAATTTAAAAATTTTGATAACAAATAGTTCGTGTGTAACATATATTCTAAAGACATTACCACAATAATAAAAAATATTTGTTTTAATACTACTAGAATTTATCCTTTTACTATTATACTCAGCTATTTTTTATAGTACCTTTGAACATAACTAATAACAAATAATATTTAAACAAATCAATGATCTTACCAAATAAGCAAATTCGTTAAATTATTAGATAGTCTAGAATATTTAGCGAAACAATGTAAATTTAGAAACTAAGCACCTTGCTATTTCAATATACACTGCTTGTTAAGTTAGGTTTATAAAACTACTACCACAAATAAAAGAAATTTTTGAGTATATTTGTACATCAAAGATAGTACGATAATTAAATATAAGTGTAAAGTATAGACCCATACTATTTAACATGATGTTAAGAGTCTTTAATAGAAATATCATTTTTATATTATTTACACAACAGAACAAATTAAACCTAATAAAATGATATATACTACAAGATATATGTAAAATTTAAAAAAGTAAAAATTGATTAATTAAAACAAATTAAAACCATGTAACTTTTATAAAAAAAAATAATTACCTCGTAAAGTCAATAAATTCCGTTAAAAATTTTATTGTGTTATACTACATAACAATTGATTTATTATTTTCAGTGTATTGGTTTTCGAAATATAATATAAAAAGTTTAAAACAAAAGCAGACTATTCCTTTAAACTGTGCATATTTGTTTAGTGATACAATTTAAATATTTGTTATCAAAAGTTTTCATAAAACGTTATGGTAATACAATGCTATGCGTATTTATTAAAAAAGTATTATAGTATTGTTTATTAATACCTATTTAAGTGGTAAGTATAAAATGAAGTAAGTGTTATTAAAATGGAGTAAACAACAAAAACGTAAGAAAATATCAACTATTATTGTATAGAGTTTTGACTGTTTTTGTTTTTTGTTGTGTTCAATACAACATTGAAAATAAAAGTTTAAAAAATATTAGACATTAAGTTTAGCTAGCTTGTAAGTACAAATGTTTAAAATTTACTATTATTTAACATTGTTAAAAAAACTATTTTAAGTAAAAAATTATAATGTGATATAATTTAAAAATAGCAAATTTATTTTGTTTAACATAGAACAAAAAAGTTGGAATAATCATTTAGTTTTTTTAGCAGAAACAGTAGTTAATGTATCGATTTTAAAAGAGAACTCATTGGTTGTAATTTTTCAACTTACCAAAAGTGAAAACTCTCTATTTATTTTAAACAAAAACATAGCTTATGAAGTCTAAAAGTACTTCAAAACATATAAATATAAATATTTGAATTTTTCATTAAATTAAACATATAACATGAATACTTTTACTAACTTCAAAAAATAAATTCTAAAAATAAACATCATCTTGATAAAACAGCGAATACTTAAAATAATTCGTTAATATAATCAAAGCATAATTGAAATTTATAAAAAGGTCTGCATCTTTATTTTGTACAGCCTAAACCAGCTGATTTTATAATCATCTAAATTGTATAAAATCACAATAATTTTATAAACAAATACTTTAAATGAATTACAACCTGATGGATTTTCTAGTCTTAAGTTAATTATAACACAAATTATTATTTTTTAATTGTATGCCGTTTTGAATTTCATATTTAAAGTTTAAAATAAACTTTTGTGTTAAAAATGTTTATTTCGTTTAACTACTCGTTAAAATGTTTCTAAAGTTTTCTTATCTAAAACTGACTAAATAACGAAACATAAAACAGAAAAGTCTTTAATTAAAAGTTTATTTGATTTTTTGAATTAACCTCGTGTTCATTTTCACAGCTGATTTTGTATTCATCTAAATTTTATTGATTTACATAAACCTTATAACTGTATGATTTATTTAAATTAAAATTTGCTTAATTTACAGCTTTAAGTCGACTCAATTAAGATTTTTTTTCAGTTTCTGCCGTTTTGAGCTTCATTATAAAGTTTGAAACAATTATCTTAAAAAATTATGTTAAAACGGTTTATACCGTCTAGCTAGCCACTAAAGTGTTTTTAAAACTTTCCCTGATTACTTTCTTTGACAAAATATTTTTGTTAAGCCTATGCATACGTCACTATAAGATTAAAGTTATTTTCACTTACTGAGTACTTTGGAAATTTGTAGCAAAAAAGAAAAAATGTTTGTGTACTAGATGCGAAAAGTAAGTAGTTATTGGAGATTTGATAATCACGGTAATTTGTACTAAAATTATTCCGTACATTAACCTGTTTAAGTCGCACTATGGAAATTAAAATTTGTTATTTGATTAGAAGAGAAGTCATTCAACTGAACAAACCAAACATGCGTTAGAATGGAAAAATTTTATTTAAAATATATTGTATATAAGTGATTTATGAAAAATAAATTGTATTAACAAATATATTGTCAACACAGCATACTTTTGACATAAAAATAATAACTAAAATATTTTTTTATAAAAAAATATTAAAAATTTACTCAGTCAGTATTGACTGTAAATATGTTATTAATTATTAAAAAGTTTTACAAATAAACTGTAACAATTTTTCTGGACTTAAATTTTGTTATTTATGTGTTTAAATAAAGGAATTATGATTTATTTTTTTGTGTGAACTAAAAACTAAAACTAAATTGTTATTGTAGTTAGACATTATGTCGCTTCAGGCATTTAAAAAATAGTTAAAACAGATATACAAATATATAAGCAATTTAAGTTTTTTGAACTGAGATATCTTTTAACTATCTAAACTTCTTTCTTTAAATTCAATAAATTAATATAAAATATTTAGTTAAAGATTTTTGAAAAGTATTTTCTATGTAGATTAACAAGATTATCTAGACAAGTATAGATTTTATACAAGTTATATTTAGTTATTCTTTTAATGTTTTAATCAAATATCGATATGATTACTATCGACAATGTGAAGATGGCTCTAAAAACTAAATAAAATTATTATTTAACAATATAAGAAAAAAATAATCTCGTTAGAATATCTTAAATTTTTGTTCACAGCTTCATTTTTTTAAGTCAAGAATCTCTATTTTTTATATATTTAGTAAAAATCACAATTATTAAACAACATTAAGCGTATATTTTTAATACAATTTTTTTGGTATTTACAAAAAAAAGGGTTATTGAAAACTGTTTGTTAATTTTTTTACCAAGTGCATATAAAAACCAAATTAATAACTATGTCATCAATTCTTGTTCTTATTTTATTGTTATTGTTCTCAAAAGTTTATTATACACTCAAACTAAGCACATCTAACATAAAGTATAAAAGCAGACATTTTTACTTTTAGCTAACATGCAAAAAAAATGTTTGTGAAGAAATGATAACCCTGATAAATACTGGTAAAAAATAACATCATAAAAAATTTACACTATATATTTAAAGAATATAAAACGAATAATTTCTAATCAGTGGTTCTCATTGTGTAATAGTTTACAAAACTTTTAACGCTAAATTATTTTACTTTCTGAAAGGTTTGATTTAGTTATTTAACGTTGCGCAGTGACAATAAATAGTAAAACAAAAAGCTTATATATAAAGATTAATTTCTTTTGAATGTAATTTCAGTTCTACAAAATAAATTGAAGGGCATAAACAAGTTAATAAACTAAACTTGGAAAAAGTAATTTGTTATCATGATTTAAATACATCAAATGACTTAAAATAGATATTTATAAAGCCCTGAAGTAAATAACGTAAACTTATACTTAAGTTTTAACTATACAATAAATTATTAAAAAAAAATTTAAGTACTTAGCCAGTGTTAGGTTGTTTAAATTACAAAATTTTGAGAAATACACCTTGATAAAAAACGATAAAATTTTGACTTCATATAATATCTAAACTATTGTGTGAAATTTTATGAAGCCAATATAAACGAGTTGGGTTTTTTGAATTTAGCTTGAAAAAAGATTTTATCTACTTTTATTAATTTTGTTAACATAACTGTAACGTGAAGATACTTTTTGAAGTTGCAAAATAATAAATATCATATTCCAATGTTAAAAATTTATAAAACTTTTATTACAACAAAAATATTTTTTTTTTGTTGAGTTAAAACTTTGAGTTTTATTTTTGCAGTAAAATGTTTATAAAAGCAACATTAAGAAATCAGCCGGGTTAGGCTGTTAAAATAAAAGTTTTTGAAAACCAAATTGAATTAAATTTTAACTAATATGTACAATTATTGTGTTGAATTTTTATTACGAGAATGATATGTACAAAAGTTTTTTGTTTAGTTTAGCAAAAATAAATTGTTTCTCTCATAAAACTAAACATCTTTCTCACAAGTTGTACAAAAAAAATTCTTCGCTCTAAAAGTTGTACCACCTTCATAACAAAATAACTTTTTACTTTCGTATAAGTATATTTTAAAAATAGGTGATTGTAATGCTCTATTTGTTTTTAGTAATCTATCTAATTGAAAAAGCTATAGTTAATTTAAAGTAAAATTGTGATAAAGTTATATGTTAATACAGCAATATAATAACACTTTTTGGCTTTTCATTAAAAAACTGTTTAGTTATAATAACATATAATACCACTTTACTTAAGTTAATAACTTTGAATAAAAATTGTTTTCAATAGTGTTTATCTGAAAAGATTATTTTTAACGTAAAATAACATAAACTTACACTGTAACTTAACTGTACTTTTAGATATATTGATAATATCTTTAGCTTGTTTATATCATTTAGCTATAATTTTGTTTTTTCAACTAATTAGGATGTTCTTTAATCATATTCTTTAAGTAATCATTAATAAGTCGATAAACCTTTTATATCATCTTAATTTAGCTTAGACAGTTAAAGTTTGAGAACAAACTTATTGTTAACAAATTAAACGTATTTTATAAAACATAATACTAGAAGCTTGTGGTTTTCCCTAAGATTTATATACAAAGTGGACACTATTACTATCGTTTCACAACAAAAAAGAGATCCTTCTTACGTTATCATAGTAAAACACAAGTTGTTTAATTGTTTGTCTATTTAACTTTCGTTCAACTAATTATCAAAAAGTCAAATTCAATTTTATTAGTTTGTACAGCTTCAAGCGGCTGATTTAATAATCATGTCAATTATAAAAATATTAATTATTTTACTTTATTATTAAGAAATGTTTCATCTTCTAAGAGAAATAAATAACTTTATTTTGAAATAAAAACAAAACTATATTGAACACTTATACTGACCACAGATAAAAATAAAGAACTTTCTAACTTCATTATGATTACCTTGTAAACGATTCAAATAATTGAGTATTTTAATTATGGTCTTTTATGTAATAAATGTTGTATTCGGCTGTTTTACTTTGTACAGCCTAAAGCGGCTGTTTTGATATTAATCTGAACGATTGCAGTTTAAATAAGGGTTTTAGCTTTTATATTTTTAGAAGCTGCTTAAGCTTTAAGCTTTAAATTAATTGAATAGAAAATATTTTTTAAGTCCGACGTTTTGATAAACAATTTTAATTTTAAACTTCTATAGAAACAAAAATATAAAAAATTTTTGTCAAAACAATGATTTTGGCAATAAAAACATGTTGTGTACTCAAACATTTTTATGTGAAAAAATTATTTATCTATGTGAAAACAGTGGTTTGTTTTGTATAAAAATTAGTTTTGTTTTTGAATTTGTTTAAAGAATTTTAATGTATAAAATTATTGTAGATCATTCCTTTTTACCAAGCATAATTTGTAAAACGGGTTCACTGTTACGTTGATAGACATTTTCAGAGAAAATTATTTTAATACACAACTATTCTTTATAACTAAAAGAAAGCATTATACTAAAATTAAGAAAATTTTCTTGGGGTACTAAATACATATTGAAATAAATTTTGTTAATTAAACAATACAAAACCCTTAAATATCTCCTGACCTACGTTTGACGTAATTAGAAGAAAACCAAATAACTAGAAAAGTTTAGTGATATCATCAAACAAACCTTTAATTAAGCTTCAATTAAGCATATATCTCACTAGTCCTAACTTCTACGTTTAAACCGGCTAGTTTTGTATTCTTAAGTAGTGTAAAATACGACCGTTATTTATGCTAGTGAAAGTAATGTAAAATTTTTAGTTTTTATTACAATAAAAACAATGAAGATTTTGAATTATATTTTTTTATTAGAACACAGTTTTTATAGAACATGAAATTTTTTTAAGCGTTCTGTTTTGTCACTAATAAGACATAGAAGTAAAAAATGTACTAATTAAAATGTAAATATTAAAACATATAAAAACATCATAAAAAAACAATTTAACGTTAAAGTGTTATTTATTTTAATTTAAACTAGATCATTTTCATACATAATATTATTGTTTTTACTAATACTTTATAACATAAATTTCATACACTTAAACTAACTAAACTAAAATATAAAAAGAATAGTTAGACTAATAAAAATAAAATAGTTTATAAACTTGGTGAAAGTTAAAAATGTACATTTCTATAACTTAATAATTAACATTCTTACTACGCCAACAAAATTATTAAGTTTTTCTTTTTTTATATCATTTAAAATGTTTATTTAATTTAGTTAAACTAGGTTCAAAATGTTTTTATTTATTTCAAAGTCTTAAAAATTTTACTCAAATTTTTACGTCGAAAATCTTATAAATAACAATTGTATATAACAAAGTTTTCATAATCAAATTTCATTTATTGATCAAAGCATGAGATTAATTAAAAAAAAGTTTTGCTGATAACTTCTACATATAAATCTTAAACTTATAATTAGAAATACCTTTACTAAAAAAATAATAGCAAAAATGTACTTTTTTAATTAAAAATAATGTTTAATAGTGTAATAAATATTTAAGAATATTTATTTGTATATATTTTTTGAACTATTTAAAATAATACTCAATGTATTTTATTGACGTCATGTCTTAATATATCCAAGCGTTTTTTGGTGAATTTAAGTGTATGAATAAAAAGAAATAAAATGTATAATAAAATCTCTAACAATTGTAAATAATATTAATTTTCAGTAATCTAATGAACACTTAAGAACATATGCTTAATATAATACTTAAGTATAACAATTTTTAACATTACTTAATATAATACTAAATCTACTCTATTGACGTCATTACCAAATACACACAAATGCTCTTTGGTGAAATAAAGTATATAAAACTCTAAAAAATTGAGTTTTCAAAGCTATTTCGGATAGCTTAAATTTTTTCGTTATTTTTACCTGTCACTGTTATGCTATAAAATGTGAGACATTTGAATTTCTTAAGCATCTTAATGCGTATCCTTTTTTATTAAGTATTCATTATTTTAAATGAGTATTAGAGTAGTAGAATAACTCTTATTTAGTGTAATAAATAATAAGCAGAATTGGAATATTTAGGTTTAACAAAAATATAAATTTGGTAAGTTTGATCACTTATTTACCTCCAGTTATTGTTATTTAAATCTACTAGCAATTATTTTACTCACTTTTTAAAAAAATTATAAACAAATGTTTTAAAATGTAGAAAATTTTAAAATTACGTGGTTAATTATAAGAATTTTTTTTTTCTTATATCTTATGTTTAATAAAAAATATGTTCTTAAAAATAGATAAACTTTTAAATTTAGGTACACAAAAACAAAATTATATCTTATTGTACCCTTTTTTACATTAGAATGTTCTGGTGTAAATTTCATAATTTTTTAGTTGTAAATTTGGAATTTTAAAGTATTTTACTTTTCTTTTACTAAGTTACTTTATTTAATTATAGTCTTAAACCTCAGAGACATTTTAGAAAAAAACACAAAAAAACTTTAGTATATACTGGTTTATTCATTTAAAGAATTTTGTATTTTTAAAGAGTTGATATACTTATTAAACTAATTATTAGACACTGTATGATTTGACATTATTTTTTTGTATATCAATTAAAAACCTTTAATCTAGGTGTTTAATAAATAACTAAAGTTCTTTATGAAATTTAGTGGATATTTCAAATATATTAGGAACCTGAAAAATAAAATAATTAAAGAATATTTAAAACTTACTATATTATACTAAAAATCACAATGAAAAGATAATACTTTTTAATATTTTAAACTGAAACACTTACCAATAAATATTATTACTTTACCTCTTAAACTTTCAGTATCAAAATAATAAGTTAATTTTTTTTATTAACAGTAAAACTAGGTTAAATATATAAAAGTTTGAAACTTATCAAAAACTAACGAACAAAATTATTTTCAAATATGATTACCGACTTTTCTAGATAAACTCAATCGTTTGTTGTCAAAAAACATACAAAAATATACATCATATATTGTTCAATATTCTATCTATCCACCTCAGTTTCTAGAGCTATTATTAATAGCTTAATTATATATGTGTTTGAATTATAACTTTAATGCAATGTATCTTGAATAGCGTTAAACTACTAATTTTTGAAAATGGATTATGAACAGCTTTATTGAATGAAGTATTTAAAATATAAAAAATTAACATTTAACTAAGTAGTTAAGTTTTTCGAGCTACTCTTTAAAACAATAAAGCATAAAATTTTTAGAACTACCATAAATCATTTTTATTAACGATGTATATTTGGCAAAAAAGATAATTTTTCAAATTTCTAAAAGTTAAAATAATAGGTTACTGATAATTTTTTTATTGTTTTTCTATTTTTTACTCATTTTTATTTAGAAGAAACAATTAATTTAACAAAAGTAAGTTATACTTTTTTAAGTAATAAACATTCAATTAAATAAGTTCTAAAAAAAAAGAATTAAACTATTCAAACTTTGAATAAAAGTATGTAAACAGTAATGTTTAAAGTAATTAATCTAATTTTTTTTTATAAACTTATTTATCTATTGACGTTATTTTTTTAAAGGAACAAAGTGTTTACTTAAATTAGGGTTAAAAATAAGTTTCTATTTATGAAACACATTACTTTCTTCCAATTAATAATTGAATGAAACACAATTACTTTTATCAATAAAAGTCTCAACGGCATTAACCAGCCGAATATAAGTTAAAAAACGTTAGGTATAATTTTGTTTTCAATTAAACTAACCTGAAAAAATTGGACGATGGAATTTTCATTAACTAGTAAACAAAATTACATAAAACTGTTTTTTTATAACTTAAATAATTAGCCAGGCTCCATGTAACAAAATAATTTATTCTTTCTAAACATGTCGATTTCATTTTACAAACACTTATGTAAGCAGGTAATATATTAGAACTTATTGAGATTTTTGTTCTGTTATTATTTGTTTAAACAAGTGTTTGTTTAAGCAACAAATAACATAACAGATACACTAATAAGATGTTAAATTATTTTATTTTAAAGTTTGAATATTATTTTGTAATTATTACTATAACCTATACAACGAAGTACTGCAAATATTATTTTTTCATTTAAATAAAAACAAGACCTGTGACTTTACAACAGTTTATTTACAATTTAAATTAGGCGAAAACAGAAAAATGTTATCGAAAAAAAAAATAACAAACCTACTTTTCAACTTAATATTTAATTTAATCTATAAGTTTGTGAACTAAAAACTTACTTTTAGAATACTTAAAAACTAAAAAATAAATTAAACACTTATGCTGAATTTTTACATTAAATTCTAAAAAAAGAAGAACCTGTTTTAATCAATATCTAACAATTTCTGATTTATTACTGTTGTCTGGGAGACAATTCTACATATTGGCAAAGCCAAAAACCAACAAAGTAATTGCAGTACTTGCATATTAGAAAAAGTTGCGATTGCCAAAGCCTACAGAAGTCATAACCTGATTAAACAGTGCGAACTTTACTATTCTTTCCCCCACTTAGAAAAACCCCCGCTTCATAAAACTAAACTTCAAAATTGCTATCAATATTAATTATATGAATGCTCTTAAAATTTTTTTTGTAGCAACTATTTTTTAGAAACTAAAAGTTTTTAGAAGCAGTCAAGCAAATTTTTTAAATTTTCATTGTTTTTACATGCGTATAATTCATAAAACTTTCGATTAGTCACAACTAAAATAAGCAACATTAAAATAAATTTTAACTTATAGCTTTTTTACTGCTATTAACTTTTTGTTAGCAATGTTTATTTTCAAAACTCACTAAAAAAAAAAGAAGCCTACGAATAGTTTCATCTTCTTTTTATTATTATTGTTATTATTATTATTTAATTATTGAAACTTTATTAAAATTTAAATTTTACTATAAATCCAACCTTAACATTTATTATTATTTTATTATATATTATATTAAATTATATTTTATTTAACTATTCAAATACTTTTTTCAACGACTATTACTTTTTTTTTTAAATTTATATTTATAGCACTTACGAGATTTTCGACCGAAACTTAGTCTACATAATAAAGTCTTGAAAAAAAAAGTATATTATTTTCTTTCTAGTAGTTGATTTATCTTTTTTTTCATAAAAATCAAAACAAATAAATAAATGAAAAACTATTTTATTATAAACAAATCATAATAAATGATAATTAATTCTTAATAAAAATACTATATAAAAGTACAAATACTAAATATTTAAAAGTTAACAATCACCAAACATAGAAATTTGTTTATTTAAGATTAGTAGTTCTAATGTTTTAACTCGTCTTTAAAATTACTATTGTTAGTTATTTATTAATAAGCTGTTTTACGTGCTTTAAGGTTTGATTTAGTTATTTTACTTTGCAATAGTGATCATAAATAGCAAAGCTACAAGTTACTTAAATGAAAGGTAAATTACTTCAAAATTTAAGTTCAGTTTTACAGACAAACTAAACGACCTAAACAAATTGATAAACTTAGAAAATTAATCTATCATAATAATTTAAGAAATGCTGTGTGATTAAAAATATATTACTTAAACTTAAAATTAATTTGGCGTAAACTATACTTTTGCTTATATTTATACGAGAAATAATGAATAAATTTATTTTTAAGTAATCGGCCAGTTTTAAGGTTTTTAAATAGGATGAGTTGAAGCAACTAGCTTGTTAAAAACAATTAATATTGAAACTGATTTAGTTATAATGATATTGTGATAAATTTATTATGACGCGATTAAAGTTGTATAGATTTTTAATTTCAGCGTAAAAATATATTAATCTATTATCTCCTATTAGTTTCCTTAACATGACTATAAGCACACTTATGCTAGTTGCTAAAAAAGCCCATCAAGTGCGAAACTTTTAAAATTTTAAAATCTTTTTTAGAAAATTATTATTTTAATAGATTGTTAAATAAGTACTGCTGCATGACTTAAAATACATTGTTTCAAAAATTTATATTAAACTAGGTAAACTAAGTTTTAGTTTTAGATATACAATAAACATTTAAGAAATAGACTACATGTAGTAAACCGTGTTGAACTTATTATTAGTAAGTTAAGTTATCATTTTTATTTAGTAAATTTAGATTTGTGCAAGTGTAGAAACTTATATGAATATCTATAAAAAATAGTAGCAATAGTTCTTAAGAAATGGTGAACAACGGTATAAGAATTTTTTTTTTATATTATATTTTTTTTTGTTTATTTAATATTTTTTTAACAAAACTATTTAAGTTTTTTCGTTATATAAATTTCCTACTTCTCAACATTACCTTCATGATTTTCATCTAAATGGTTCAAACCGAGGAATATTTTACATAAAAAATGTCAATAAGCAGCACCCCTGACGAAAAGACCACGCGACGCCATTGGTAGCTTTACTTTTGCTGATTAATTTTTACATAGAATTAACTTTAAACTTTAATTACAATCGAAGAAAATTAGTTATAGCGTTTAATTAAACAGGTTCTTTTTAATACATTCAACCGGTTTAGGTTGTACAAAATGAATATATTAAGAAGATCCATAAATTACGATTATACAGTTTAAATGTATTAAAGTCTACAAGTTCACGTTACGTTACTTTTCTTAATACGTCAGTAATCGTATTCAACGTTTCAATTTTTTTTGTACTAGTGTTGTATTGTTTAGATAACTTTTATAGAAATAAATTTTTGAGATAGAATATATTGTTAAAAAAGAATTGTACTGGTTTAAATTGAATTTACCGATTTGAAAGATGTAAGTTCAAAAACCTTTCTAGTTTATTTTTTTATTCAACCGTATTATACCTAGTATATTGCTTGTTGTTACCGTTTAAAAATATCAAATAACAGTTTAAGTTGGAATCAAATGTTTTACAGAATAACCAAATAAATATGATATGTATTAGGTGGAGCTCTTAACATATAATGTTTGATTAATGTTATGATTCTTCACAAACATTAAGATAATTGTGAGTCTTATGAATACTATTTAAGCAATGATAATGAGTACTAAGTCTTATGAAAACTATTTAAGCAATTATAAAAAGAACATTAATTTTTTGACTTGCACGATATTCAAAGTGATCAGTCGATTTAGGCTGTACAAACTAAACTACAAATATAAGCCTATATATCTATAATTCATCTTAATTTATGTTTTATTTTAAATTAATTTACTTTACAGACATACTTACTAGCATTTTAATATTTAATAAAGAAAAAAGCTACAAAAAAAATATTAACAACCTTTTCAGGCTATGTTATCTTTGATAAAAATCTAAACTTTAACTTTGCTGTTTTTCTGTCATTACAACAGCGTAAAAAAGAAAATTAGTAAAATTTAAAATATCAACAGAACAACAAAATGACCAATTTGAAATATTTAGAGAAGGCAGTAACGTTAGCAGGCACAAAGTTTCGAAACTCCAATTAATAGGGACGTAGTCATTTTGAAGCTTTACATGAATTATAATTATAAATAATAAGCTTAAATATTCATTAGTAAATATAAGCATAAAACAACATAAAAATATTAGGCTCAGAAATACTACTCTAAACTCATATATAATTTTTGTTAACAATTGGTAACTGTTAACTTGTACAATCAACTTGCTAACAAACCAATATTTAGTTTTTTAGGACTACAATTAGCTAGTTTACAACATGTAATTTATTTAAAAAAATGTTAAAACTATATTAAAAAACATTTTTATTTCTGAAATAAACTATATAAAGACTAATTATGAATATTCATTTTTCAAGTTCATTGACTAAAAAAAAATATATTAAATACTGTTTATCAAATTAAATTAATATTAGACTTAATAATCTTTATACTTAAGTGTATTTTAAAAGGATGAACTAAAATAATCAGTCGATTTAGACTGTACAAACTTCAAGACGTTCACTCTCATATTTATTTCAGAACGTGTAATTATATATGAGAAAATCTCAATTTTCGATTTGCTGTTAAAAATTTTATGATGTAATTAGTCACTTTAATGGTTCTAGTATTAACATAAATATATGTTAAACAAAATATATTTAAAAAATTACTTAATTAGGAAACAAAGAATATAATTGTTTTTTAAAAATTTTAATAATTTAGACAGTATATGTAGTTATAAAATCACTAATATTTTTTCCTACGTTATATGATTATAACATTTTTTCTTTTAAGTTTCTTTCAGACATATAATTTTAGTAAACTTACTGTAATAAAATAACTACAAAAACAAAAATCTAAATTATGTTTTTAAATTTCGTCATCATAAAAAAATACATACTAAACTTTATTTTCAGACTGTTTGTTTTATTACAAAGTTTATTTATTTTATATTATGTTTTATCAAGAAAAAATATTTTAACAAAACTTCGTGTTGACGTTAATAGACATGATACTTTTTTTATGGTATAATAAATATGTTTTTAGCTACAGTTTATAAATTTTTATAATTGTTGTATCATAATTATGAGCTGTCACACTTAAGACTTCATTGCAATCATAATTCAAATAAAGATTGGAGTTTTCATTTTCTATTTCTTCGATTTTTTTTTAGTTTATTGAATTACAGGTTTTATCTTTAAATAATATTTATTATAATTTAGTTAAAAACAGTAATGATTTGTCTAAGAAATACTAAAAAAAATGTTACTATGTTAAATTTTTTTATAGTTTATGTGTTAGATGTTTTAACAAGTTTTAACTTTATGAAACTTTAATTGCTATTTTATTAAATAACGGTAAAAAAAAACTCTACTTTTGTTGCATGTTTTTTATTAATATAAATAATTAATATAAGCAAAGTACATATATTCTAGATAAAAAACTTCTCAGTCTAATTAAATTATTTAATTGTAAATGGCTTAAATATCTATTTAACCGGTTTGTTCTATACAAACTGAGACACATAAAAACTCTAAATTATTACTTGAACAACTTATTTACACTTAAATGTAGAAGTTCATGTTAAAATTATCTGAAGTGCGCAAGTATTCACAAAATACTTTTAACTGCTTTTAAACTATTCTTCACTTAATATACTTTTTAAAGAAATAATTATATTGTTTTAAAAGACTAATGTTTATTCTAAATGGTTTCGGCTATGCAAGTTAAAGTAATTATTGGAATAATTATTTTGACTTAAAATTATTTTTTGTTGCTATGTATATTTATTTATAATATTCACATATAGTGAAAAGTTTAATTAATGATATATGTTCCTTATTGATATTTTAAAAAGCTGACCATAGAATTAACTGTTCATAATGATTCTATTATTTTGTTTATATACTTTGAAGGTAATGTTTTAAGGCATTTTTACAGCATAAACCAGTTGGCTGTTTATGAGTAAAAAATGTCTTGATAGAGAAAATAGAGATATTTTGATTTAAAAGATATTTATATATGTGCCTTACTTATTTGATAAATCAAGCACAAAAGCGTATATGCGATTAACAATATTAGTAGTAAATGTTAACATATTTTAAATTACTGACGTCTAGAACATAAGTTTTCTTTAAGGTGTATGAAGCAATTTAAGTTAATTTAACTTTAATTCTAACTTTAAAAAACCATGAAGAATTTTAACATCGTTTATTAAGATTTTTAGCTGTTTTACTTGTTAATACATAACAAATTCAATACAAAACTAGTTATTATAAAAATGTTAAGGCTTTATTATCAAAGAACAAATTAAAGTTTTATTTAAGGTCATACCTCTAGCATAATTTTTCTAACTGGCGTTTGGTGTAAAAGTTTATTAATATACTTTTACACCAAACGCCAAAATACACGCTATACATGTTTTTATAATAATATTTTATTCTTATTAACATTTTAATAATATAATGACACTAACTGTATTTACACTAATGTACATACATTAGTGTAAATACATACATACATTTTTCAAAATCTGATTGCAAAATAAAATTTATAGAAAATAGTATCAAATAAAAAAGTATAATTGACTGATTAACACCATCGCAAGTAAAGCTCGAAATTGAACTTTTGTTTATAATATAAAATAGTTTTATTTTATAATGATTGTTTAGTAATAAATTTATAGTTTGTGTAGTCTAAAGCGGCTGAAAAAAAATTAATTTTCTTAATATTTTTAAGATTTCTTTTGTTGATTAAGTTTTAAAAAGAGGATTTGTAATAAGAAAAACTTCCTTATGATAAATTAAAGGTTTGTTAATATATAAAAAATATCAGTTATCAAACATGAAACAAAATTTTTTTTTTACTTATAAACAAAACAGCAAAAATTTAAACACTTTAAAACAAATAAATAGTTACATTGATATTGCATTTGTAAATTAACATACACATTTGAATTTTTTACTTTGTCTTGTTTGAAATAATTAAAATAAAGAAAAGCTTCACAATTGTTTAATATATAGATATTATATTAAATCTAGTTTTTTATTGACATCAATTAATATTTTCTTATTGTATTTTAAGTGATTCTGTTCAATATAATAATCACTTTTAAGCTGCATTAAAAGTATGTAAAGAAAATTACTTTTTCCAAATCTATTACAGACAAATTTAGCAATGTTAATAATACGTTAACATTATTACAAAATTCTTTTTTTTTGATAATGCTAAAAAATTGATTCAGTTACCAATTAAAAAAGACTGTTTAAATTTATACTTAACCATTATTAAATATGCCATTTAATTTTTTTTCTCATTGAATATTAAAATAATGGCTAGTTACTAAAGTTAATTATTTTAATACTCATTGAGCTTAACATATTAGCTTTCTCGAAAATTTTAAAATAACAAAATACATCAAAACAAGTTAAACAAGTTTGGCGTATTTACTTATGTAATGAAATAATCACAACAATATTTATAACAAACTGTGATATAAATTTTTATTTGTTCATAGTGATGTAGTCTTATCTAAGTTTGTAGTTTTACAATCTAGACCGACTGAATTGCTTATAGAATATTGAAAATCATTGTAATTTATATATTTTTTCAATAATATACAATTTACGCTTTTTTCAACCTTATGTGCTTAAAAATTTAAAAAAATCAAGATAATTAAATTATTATATTATAAAAGCTTTATATTATTAAATAACGAAACATTTTAATTTTTTTTATATGATTGACGTCATTTCTCGATAAACACAATTTTTGTTGTCAAAAAACTTTCAAAAATGTAAATCATCAGTATATAATATCGACATCAGCATTAAATTTAGTTTGTAGAGCTATTATAATTAGCTTATTAATATATATATTGTTTTTATTGAAATTTTATTACAATGTTTATTATAAAACGATAAATTGTTGATCTTTGAAAATGGAAAACTTACAGTTTCATTGATTAAAATATCAAAAAGTGTAAAACTTATGTTTTGACTTAAACAATTAGTTTAGTTTATCTAACTTTTATTTAAAGCAATAAAACATTAGATTTTAATGCCAAAGACCATTTCTGTACACTGTGCATATTTTGTAAAACGGATATACTTTTAAATTTCTAAAATTTGTAAGAACAGGTTAATAATAAATTAGTTTATTATTATTGTTTCATTTTATTTGTTAATAAGAAAAAAAAAATTAAGCTAACATAAGTCATACTTTTTCAAATATTAAACATACATTAAAATAATTTTATAAAACTGAATTGAACTAGTCAAATTTAAAAACAAATATGTAAACAGTTATGCTTTAACTAACTAATTTTGTATTTTAGCTGACAAAAAACTTTTTTATCTGTTGACTTAACTGTTTTTAAACAACAGATTGTTCATTTAAACTTGTGTTTGAAATAAATTCCTTTTTATTGTATACAAAAATATTCTACCATCAAAGTATCAACGGCATAAACAAGCCGATAATAAATTCCAAAATTAAAACTATAATTTTATTTTTCTGATAAACTCACTTAAAAATCGTCAGTGTACGATGAAGTTTTTATAAAATATTGAATAAAGTTACAAACCAACTGATATTTTCATAATTTAAGTAACAAGCCAGGATACATAAAACAAAATAATTATTTTTCTTAAACCTGTCGATTTATATTTCAAAATTTCTGTAAACAGATGAAATATTTTGGTAAAATTAACTTCAACGTACCTAATAGTTTTAAATGAAAGTTATAATACTTTTTTTTTGTTATTTAATAAAATTTAGATTAAATATATTATTTTACAAACGTTTAATAAAAATAATAATTTGTTTATATATATAATATATATATATATACATAATATATATATAATATATATAATAATATATGTTTAATAATTTAATAAAAGCACAAACTTCATCAAACTTGCTTAAATTTTTTTTTTGCTAAAAATAAAAGTAAGGTTTCACTTTTTTAAAAAATTATTCAGAGAGTTTTTTTTTACGACTAAAATTTTTGTTCTGTATGTAAAATTGATTTGATAGGTTTTTGATAGGTTATTTATCATACTAATATGATAGACGGTAACTTTAATAAATTTCCTTAAATTGAATATTAAGTTTCCAGATGTGAAATTGGTATGATCTTTAGTAAAATTTTAAAAATTTAATATCATTTCGACATGTATGCAAATAATAAATCACACGTAATGGATGTTTAACGTCATATCAATGTATCTCAGTTTAAAGAATGGAGCAACAGTAGTTTTTGTTTTGTTATTATTTGAATAATTAAATGTTCACTTAAGCAATGAATAAAAAAAAAGATAAACAAATATATTGCTAGATTGCTTTACTTTAAATTTTAAATTTTATATTGTAATTGCTTTTACAATATATTCAGCTTAATACAGCAAATATATTTTTTTTTTTCATTTAAATAAAAACAAGACTTTTGACTTTAGAAAAAGTTATTTACAATATTTAGTTGGTACCAATATAAAAAAAAGCTGTATATATTAAATAAACAAAATTATGCATGCAAAACTTTGCAAGCACTTTATATAATAATATAATCTTTAGATATATGAAGTGAAAATTTGCATTTAGTATACTTTAAAACTGAAAACATAAATTAAATACTTATGCTGAATTTTTACATCAAACTATAAAAAAGGAAAGGAAACATCATTATTACAAAACATCAAATTTATAATTTTTTTAGCATAAGAAATCAAATTGTTTTATTTTCTTTTGTAGTTATAAAAAGCACAGGAGCATATTTAAAAAAGCACAGAAATATAGAAATAGATCAGGAAACTTAAAATAACAACAGTTATTATAAAATAGACTGGGAATTAATCCACTATATTGACAAAGCTAAAAACCCACAACGTATTTGCAATAATTGTATTCTAGAAAAAGTCGCGATTTGAAAAGCCAACGGAAGGAATAACTTAAATAATTGGTACAAACTCTTCTATTCTTGCACTAACTTCAAGAAACTACACTTCAAAATCGTCCGTAATATAGGTTTTATGCATGCTCCTGAAAAGTTCTTTGTATGTACTATTTTCTAGAAATTTAAAGTTTTTTTAAAAGCAATAAAATCAAAGTTTTCAAATTTTCATAGATTTTACAAGCAAATAACTCATTAAATTTTTGATAATTACGTTACGATTAAAATCTTTAAGCTGCTTTAGAATACATACTAACTTAAAACTCTTTTACTACCAGTTAATTTGTTTTTATTTAAGCAATGTTTATTTTAAAAACATACTAGAGTAAAAACAAAGCCTACATAGAGGTTGTTCTTATCATTGTTTTAATTATTATTTCAATTTTGAAATTTGAATAACAATTAAATTCTACAACAAACTCAGCTCAAAGACTAAAAATTAAATTGTTTTGTTTTTAAATAAAAATTTTTGTTTTTTAATTGTTTTAATAATATTTTTCAATTTTTCATGACTGTTACATATCTTTTTAGATTTATATTTTAAGCACTTATGAGGTTTTTGACCGAAACTTTATTTACATAATAAAATCTTGAAAGAATAAATATATAAATTTTCTTCTAGTATGTGAGATTTATTTTTCTAAAATCAAAACTTAAATAAAAAGAAAACAAAATTTAGATTATAAACAACACATAACCAATGATAAATACTTCTTATAAAAACACCATAGAAAACTTAAATACTTAATATTTGAAGTAATTAGTCAGCAAAAATTTAAAATAGTTTATTAAGTGTTAGTGGTTCTCATGTTTTGATTAGTCTACAAACTTACTGTTACTAGTTATTTGGTTACTAAGTTGTTCTACGTGCTTTAAAATTAGATTCGGTTATTTTACTTTGTCATAGTGATCATAAACAGTAAAAGTTTTACTTACTTTAAAGGTAAATTATTTTGAAATTTTATTACAGTTCTACTTAAACAAACTGAACAGCCTAAACAAGTTGATAAACTTAAAAAAACAATCTATTATTATGAATTAATAAATGCTGTTTGGCTGAAATATATAACTTATAAAACTTAAAGTAGATTAGACATAAATTATACTTTTACTTATACCTTAACAAAAAATAATAAAGAAATATATTTTTAAGTAATCAGTCAGCTTTTGCTTTTTAAATAAGAAGAATTCAAGCATATTAGATATTAGTAAAACAATTTAGTATTATATTAATGTAATATGAAAGATATTGTGCTAAATTTATTAATATGCGAATATAATATGTTTAGTTTCTTACATTAAGCGTAGAAAAATTTTTCTACTCAATTCTTTGACTTTTGTTAACATAATTATAAGTATACAGATATTTTTGTAGATGCTCAAACATCTACATTAAATTAAAAGCTTTAAAAGTTATAAAACCTTTGTTGGAAAGTTTATATATTATCCAATTGTTGAGTAAGTACTGCTGCATGCTTGAAATAGAATATTTTGAAAACTTATATTGGAGTAAATTTTACTTTGAACTTTAATTACACAATAAACAATTAAGAAATAGCCAACCTGGTTGAGCTATTTAAATTTAAAAATAACAGCAAGGAACCATTTAAAATTAGTTTAATTTAATTTTTAATTTTTATGTGTAAATATTGTGTGAAATTCCCCTGATGTTAATGACATATGTTAATTATTTTTTTTAGTTTGCAAGGAAAAATGCCGTTTTTATTTCATTTTAAAAGTTTTATTGATATGAATATAAACTTACAAACACTTTAAAAATTGCTTAAAATATTTTTTTAATTTTTGGCTTTAAAAGTTGTGCAAACTTTATTAGAACATAAGTGTTTTGTTTACTTTCGTGTGCATATAATTAGAAAATAATCAAATTTAATGCTTGATTAGTTTTTAGTATTCTATTGGAGTTAGAATTTAATACTTAATGCAATGTAAAAGTGTTTTAATATTCCTTGTTAATAAAACGACATAACAACATTGATTAGTTTATTAGTAAGTATTTTAATTATTTATTATTAAATAACTATATATTACTTAAAATTAAAGCTATCAAATTTTTTTTCTTTGGCAGTAGCCAATATTACTCTTCTTTAAATAAATTAAATAGGTTTAAAAAAAAAAATAAATAAAAAGAAACATTTAGTATATAAAATTGTTTATATTTTGAAAAACTTATATCATTTGAAAAGTGATCAATAGAGATTAAATATAAAATGATTATGATTGCAATTCGTTGCAAACTACAAAATAAGTTTAAATTTATTATAGAGTTGACGTCACGAATATTATTCAACAAGTTTTAAATTATCTAAATGAATAAAAATTATCTATATTCTAAACAAAATTTCAATCATTACTTTGAGTTTTTACAGCCTCTACGAGCTAATTTTATATTAAAAATTTCTTAATTCAATTAATCAAGTAACTTGGTAAACTACTTAAAACAAGTTGAGGTTCTATTTGAACAGTTTGAACGGCCTTAACAAGTTGATTAACTGAACTTTGGAAAAATACGTAAATCATTTTTTCTAGTACTACTTAAAAACTAAAAATAAACTATTTTAAAAACTAAGTTAATTTTTAGTTTGGTACTTTGAATTTTTTTTAGTAACGATCTAAAAGTTATTAAAAAAAAATTATTATTTTTTAAATATTATAATACAAGTTTAAAAAAAATCAACTAAACTTGAAGATATCAGGATAACCTTGCTATTCTTTCAATAAAAAAACTGTTCTAAGTTAGTTAAAAATTGTACTGAGTAATAATAAGCATTTAAATTTTTATTTTTTTTGTTTAATAAAACTCAGAACTTTAGCAAAATTTTTTAGATAAAAACATATAGTTCAAATAAATTAACTGAATATCGTGCATAATCTAGAAAAAAAAAACAATTTATATTTTAATTTTAAACTATTTAATTCAAAATAATTGACGTCATTACTCAACACACACAAATGTTCTTACTAGATTTAAGTGTATTTATACTTAAAATTGTGCAATTTTATCCACCATTGTAAACAGTGTATTTTTTAAAGCTATTCTGGTTAGCTTAAATGTGTTTATTAAGATTATTTGTAACTGTATTAGATTAAAGAGTACTCGAAGTAGTTAGTCATATTTTTTCAATAGCTTTAATAACGTCCATCAATAATATAATATTTCTTGTTTGCGTTTTTATAAAGTGAATAGACTTTTGTGTTACATTTAAATTTAAGCAACAATTAAATATATATTTTTTGTTTCAAACAATCTGTAAACTTTTAATTATATATTTCGCAAACTATAGTAAAGGCCCTAAAAGAAATTGTTGATATGTTTAAGCTTCAATAATATACAATCTAACTTCATAACGCTTAAGATTTTTTTTAATATAGTATGACTTTCAATTTAACTAACAATTAAAATTAGGTTAATAAAAAATTGTAAACTTACAAATTGAAAAATTATTTATAAAGATTCTTGCTTAGTTTTGACATTAATGCTTTTATATAAACTTGCCAGATATTCTGCATATTCTGCCGGATATATTTATATATACAAATAAACAGTTTTCGGCCGATTTAGGCCGTACAAACTTTTGACTTATTTTATCAACTGCATTATAACAACAAATCAAGTTGTATATACATAATTGAGGTAAATTTTTTGTTGGTTTACAACTTTGACGTATTTTAATATAATTCCTCCGTTTAAGTCTCATATTTCTAATCTAGCTAAGTTTTTCAAAAGTAAAAAATATATTTTTTATAAAATAATGCTTATACTATAGTTAATATAAAATTATTAATATAGAGTTGTTGTAAGAATACAATTGAATAAATTTGTTATATATCATGTCTTAAAAGTTATATTTTTATCGAAAATTTTAAATAAAAATACATAAACATTTTTATTAACATCCATAGGTTTTTAAGATTTAAATCTAAATATTAAATTAGTATTTATACTGAATATATTTACTTCTAGTGCTTCAAATTACTTTAGTTTTTTAAGTTATTAGTAGTAATGTAAAAACAGTTTAGAACCTTTAGTCACTTTATGTTAAATTTGGAAAGTTATTAAAAATTAAAAACTATCTGCAATAAATAAAAAGGAAGCAATTATTTGAGGTTTTATTTTAATTTTAAATTGTATTTGGTTTAAATTTTCCAATGCTTTTTTTTAAGGTTTTTTTATTCAACCCTTTGAATAAAGCTAATGTCGAATACACTATTTGAGTAAAATCAAGTTCACTTTTCATTTATCCAAGTTGAGGTGATATTTAATAATCATACATACTTAGCTGAAACTGTTTTTCTTTTATATGAAAAATAAACACATTAATTATATGAAAATTACATAAATTTTTTTTAAATTTGTTGGGGTATATGCATTATAAACTAAATTATGATAATTTTTTCATACATCTTTCTGCTGCAAATATTTACTTGTAGTACTTCAAAAAACTTTAAAAATAGTTTAACAGTAGGAGTATAGAAAAAATCACTAACTTATAGTTATACTTTGCAAAATGAAAAAAAAATAAGGATTATAAAAACTTAATCAAAACAAAAAAAACACCTGCAAAACCTGGAAATCGATATATTATTTTAGGTTTCTTTTAATTCTTAAGTTGTGTATACATTTTTTTAGTTTTTCAACAACTGTTTTCTTAAAGTTGTTATACTCAAATTTGAAAAAATTCAATAAGGAATACACTGAATAAATTATGTATTTAGTGTATTATATAGTAAATATTTTTTTAATTTTGAAGTATAGTAAGTATGTAAATTTATTTTGCAATTTTTTTTACTTTAACAAAAATTTTTGAATGCTATGAAAATATATTATATAGTAAAAGGTTACAAAACTTATTTTCCTAACAAAAAATGTTGATAGTAGAAGTAAATGAACAAGTTTTGTTTCAAAATCAAAACTTTAACAAGAAATTTTCTATAATAAATATTTTATTATATTGCTAATGTCATAGGTATAAAATCACTGCTAATTTGTAGAAAAATAAATAAACAAAGTAGCTAAACTTACAAAACTTTCAATAAAGATATGAAAGTTTGTACAGCTTAAACCAGCTGAGTAGCTATATAAGTGTATTATCAACCTAAACTAGTTAAATCATTATTCATGTAAAAAAATTACTTCATTAACTTCATTATAATGTGTATAACCAGATACTATTTTGTATTCTAGGATGTAAACGTTAGTTTAATTTAACCGATATAATTTTTTTTTAAAGATTAGTTAACTGTTAAAACTTCATTAGTCTTGTTTAAAACTTGATTAAAATTTCTTGTCGAAAAACGTTCTTACTAATAAACAAACAGCTTAAAATAAACTAGCTTTGATATTATTCAAAATAAAGTTATTAAAATAACTTTCATAAAATACAAAGCTGAACATTTTTACTTACTTTAGAAATATAACTAAAAAATGTGAACACATTTACGTAAATTTTACAGTCAAACTGGCTGATCAAAGTTTTAATCTGTACAAAAAAAATTTTTGAATGATAAAACAAATAAATTTAAGTAAGGAACTTTTTAGTTAACGATTGAAACTTAGCTTTAATTAAAATATTTTGGGTTATTTCTTCTGACGTTATTAATTAATATCAAGGTTTTTTTAGTTTAGTAGTTAAAATATTGTTTTCATATACTCTTCTTAGTCTTATTGATATGATTATAAGCATACAGATATACTAGAAATTGCACAAAAAATTTCTTAACTGCACAAGTGAATCAATCTTTATTATTAACTAGCTTTTACATATACTTTAAGATTTTAATAAATAGAATGCTTAATTTTGTTTTAGTAATCTATCTACGGTAGAATTTAATACTTGTCACAAATTAAAAGTGTTTAAATAACTTTATAAATGTATCAACATCATTTAGTCTAAATTAGAAAACTGTCTAGATTTACTGTTATATGATTATATCTTTTTATGATAAAAATAATAATTTTGTTCGGCAGAAGCTAGAATTTAACTTAACTGGAAATACTGCAAACAGGTTTGTTAAAAAATATTTGAAATAAAAACAAGATTTGTAGTATAAAAAACTTTTTTTTAATAAATAAAATTAATCAATTTGTAATTTAAGGTTAATTATTTTACATCTATAGAAGTAAATTTAATGCACTTAGAGTCACTTTTTCACGGCGACATTTTTTCACGATGAAAATTTTTTTCGACAACATTGTTGCTTAACGATACTTTTGCACATTGTGACATTTTTACGATGAAATTTTGTACAGCGACGTTTTGGCACTACGACTATGTCGCACGGAACATCAATTTTGCACGCAGGCCGATTAAAAGTTTTTTTAGCTAGTACCAAATCCGTAACAATAAAAATAAAATGGTAACTAAAATTTTATAACATACCTATATTAAATAAAAAAAATGAAAGGTTTAAAATCTGAAACAATAAAAATTAATCTTAGAAAAATATCTAACTCCAAGATAAAGATATATCATTTATAAAAGATTCATACCAGGGACAAAAAATTTAATTCATTTAGAAAATAGGATAAAAAAAATACTTTTAGTGTAAGTAAATTGTGTATAATTAAATTAAATTTAAAATTAAAAAATAAAAAATAAAAAAAAGAAAAAAAACTTTTTGAAAAAATTTTATCAATAACTATGATTTTTTAGATATTCTACTGTATATTTACAAATCTATTGTCCCAATGATGAACCTAGGCATCAAAACCTAGACCATTTAAACTGAAAGACACGTAAAGACAAAAACTGTTAATTTATTAAAACAATGATAAAAACAATTTTTGATGAAAAATTTATACGTTAACATATAGTTTACGTTAACAACGTCTTGTAAAAAAAAAACTTCGCAATAACAGAAAATATAAAACTTTCTGTTGTTTTAAATTTAAGTACAAAGTGTTATTCTATACAGTTTATTTAAGTGCTAATTTTCTTATAAAATTTATAATTTATATAGCAATTTTTTGTTCATGTGCAAATCGCTGACGTATTTCTTCTTTAAATGAATACAAACTAGTTATCTGGTGTACCTGATAAAAGATTAGGAAATAATCCAACATCTCCTTCAACTTGGATTAGTTAAAGAAGTATAACTTAATATTGAAACAATTTTAACTATACACATACAGCTAATTATTTTGACTTAACTTTTAATAAAATTCATTATTAATAGGTTGAAAACTAACAATCCTTTTAAACATTTAAAGTACATTAAAAATAGCGCAATTTAAAGTTTACTCATAATAAAAAAAAATAATAAACTTTTTACCTAACTTACGTCATTACTTAATAAACATAAGCGTTTTTTTGAAATAAAACTATAGAATTAAAAGAAATTCGTTATAAGAGCTACCAAGTGCGAAAGCTAGTTTATAAAGCTATATCAGTTAGCTTGTATTCTAAATAACAAACAAATAATATTTTTGAAAATAAGTGTATACGTAAACCTTTGTTTCGAACTAAATTTTATTGAAATGTTGTAATTAAGATAAAGAGATATTTTTTATTTACTATTTTCTTTTATCTACAAAATTTTTCTTCTAGTTGAGCAACAACCATTTAATGATACACAAAAGTTTTTATTATAACTCAAGTAAGTACATACCTTTATTGAACCAGGTGGAAATTACTGATCATGTAAAATCAAGATAACTTAATTCATAAATAGTCTAGAATATAATACATTTAGTAGAAAGTTCTGATAAAAAAGTAGTGTACTATTAAAATTTTTACTTTTCAACATCAATATTTTAAAATTTAAGTACTTAACACGACGTTAAACTGTATTTAAGTGGTGTGAGACTTGTATACCGAACGATTATTACGTAAACAAGGTCCTTGGACCAAATTTTTATAGCGCTTTAGTTTTGTCGTTCAATAAGTATTGAATAAATCTATATTAAACACTGAAATTAATGAAAATGACAATTTAAAAACATGTTATTGTAAGCATAAACCTTAGTAAAGTAATTAAAATAAAAAACGTAAGCAATATGTTTAAAAGTTAATTTATATTAAATTTATCGAAACAATTTCATAATAAACTTTTAAATAAGTTTTCTACAAAACTTTTGTATAACAATAGCTTTGTTTTACAGATTTGTTTTTTTTTTTTACCTTAAACCGATGTGTAGTTTTAATTTTTTATAAACGGTTTAAATAATACATATTTATAAAAATTTAAAATTGTTTATACTATTGTAAACTAACTATTACTTAACTAAAACCTGAATTTCTTTTTACAATCTAAAAAGTTAATTTGAATTGTTAGAAACTAATAAACCAAAAAAAACTAAAGTAAAAAACTAGAAGTGTATACTTAGTTAAATACTAATTAGCTTTAAATATTTTCTAAATTAGATATATAGTTGCAAAACATAGTTTCTTCTAAATTAAAACTACATTTCTTAAAATTCTTAAAACATAATTTAATAAATAAAAAATGATGCCCAAAGTTGTTGGTCTTAGAACCTGGTTCGCAGAGATGTTTTTAGTTATTGATTCATACACCACTTGACTTTTTAATGTCTTGTCCATGAATTATAAAGTTAAATATTTTTTTTTGTTAGTATTTTATGTATTCTACGTTAACTTTTAGCTGAAAACATATTATTGTTAATAATTGACTTATAAAGTTGGATAAAAAAAATAAACAAACAGTTAGTTCAATATTGTTAAACAAAATTTGTTTAAACTAAAGAAAAACAAAAGAAAATAAGGGTAAGTTTTTTGTGCCTAGAGTAATGTTAGTATTATTAATAAAACATATTAAAAACTCAAGTACTTGGTAACTAATTAAGTATCAATTTATGTAACTTTATCATTACTTTAAACTAAAAATTTAAAAAAACAAAGTTTGTAAAAGAGCTTAAAAATGTGCAGTAAGTGTATTTTTAAAACCAATAGTTTGTTTAGTTTTTTTTTTTTCTCAAATTGTTTTAAATAAACTGATAAAAAAGTTTTATTTACAAATAAACATTTTTACTCAAATTTCTTTCATTTTAATGTAGTTAGTTATATTGACGTCATAATAGTACAACCCAACACGTAAAATTAACTTTTTTTATATAAGTTTAATGTTTTTAAGTAGATTACATAGGTACGTCTTCTCCATATTTTTACAGCCTAAACCGGCTGAACTCAAAGTTTATCTATCAATTGCATAAATTGTTTTGGAATTTCATCATATTCTAATAAATACTGATTAAAATAAATGAGTCTGTTAAATTAACAAAAACTCCAAAGTACTTAATGACCAATTAAATAATTATTATATTATCATCCGAGTTAATATGGGAGTTAGTTAAAAGTTATATACATAAAACTTATTAGTAGTATTAGTCGTTAGATAAAATTTATCTAGTGCAAAATTGACCTTTGGTTTAAAATCGTCATCGTGCAATTTTGTTCCCTCGTAAAATTTTTCGCTTGTGCAAATTTGGCTTCGTACAACTTTGACCATCTGAGGAAAATGTCAGCTGATTTAGCTGTGAAAATACTTTAAGTAGCTTTGCCTATAACTTTGTATAAAACATCAAAACTTTAAATTGATGTTTGTAATATAAAATAATTTTGAACATTGCAATGACATCAGAGAAAAACTATAATTTTTTATTTCAGTTATATAATTTGTTGGTATAAAATTATAGATTTAGTTAAATTTGGATGCGTAATTTTTTTATTGACACTAAATCTAGTTGAACTGGTAAATAAAAACAAAACAAACTGACTAAGTTAGATATTAAATTAAGGAAAGTTTTAAGTATAAACTAGTAAAATTTAATATTTATCAGTTTTTCTATGCAAACAAAACTTATTATATAAAACTTTTAGTAAAAATTTAAAAATATAAATATTTTTTAATTAAAAAATTTTAATAATAAAAATCCTTACAACTTATAAGTAAAGTTTGTTTGTAACAAAATTGAACAAGTAAATCTTATTTAATGGACGTAAAAGAAAGACTTATTTGAAAGCAAAAAAACTACTACGTTTAAATTTTAATTAAAAAATATTTTGTAAATAACCTACAAAAAATATGCACTATCTTAACCTTAACACTTAGTTTAAGAGTATACACTGTTAATCTTATAATGAATCTATTAAAAATAGTTAATAAAAATACATCTTGCGACATAAATACTAATCACACACACGTTCTTTACTAAGTTTAAGTATATAGTTATGCAGAACTGCTAATAATCTTTCACCCATGGAGAGTATGATTTATACAGCAATATTTAGACAGTAATATTTATATGTATTCTTTAATCATGTTTAAATGACACTGTACTTGAATCTATTTGTAAGAAGTTAAGAATCCAAAAACACAAATTTCGTTTGAAATTGTTTAATTAGGTTTACAAGTTATGATATATTTTAATTTGCATCACTATAAAATAATTAAAAATTTTAATTTATACAACAATCTAAAAGTCATAATTGTTTTAATTAAATTGTGTATGTATAACTTTTATTTAATAATACATTTTGTAAATTGTTGTGCAAACCTTTAAAAATTTAACAATTTAAAAAAGGTTTAATCAAGGGGTAGGCAATATAAATAATCGAAATTTATTAAACTTTGGTGTAAAATATTTAGCAACTTACACAAAAAGCAGTTGAATGAGTGAAACAAAATTAAGTAAGTCGACTATGAAAAATAATTTAATTTCAGTATAAGTGAAAATTAAGAGAGTAAGTTGGTTAAATATTGCAGTTAGCATAGTTAAATTAATTTTACTCTGTCTACAAAACTTATAAAAAAACATTTTAAAATTATTTAAAGTTATATATATTTACCTTCGTTTAACTACCTTAAATTTACTTGTAAGTATTTTAAATTTATTTACAACTTATGAGTAAATGTTGTTATTAACAAATTAGAATATTTATAAATTTTTTATTGAACAAAAAAAGAGCTTTGTTTGAAAACAAACTAGAGTTATATCTACTGCATTTAAAATTAAAAATTTAAATTTGAAAATGGTTAGTTAACAAGTAAAAGCAAAAATGTATTTTTTTTTTTATAAATTTAACTTTATGCTCTAAGTTATACACTAAATATTTTTCAAATAAAATTTAATAACTCTCTTTTAGCAACAAATTCATTTTTTTAATTAACACGTAATTTTTTGATATTCAATTTAAAATTGAACAATGGACATATGCTTTGTAAATTTTTTTTTAAATTGCTTATTAAAATAACACTAAGTGTATGTTATTGACGTCATAACTCTATACACATTAACGATCTTTGGTAAAAAAATTATATAATAAATATAATTTTACGTTATAGCCCTAGATTCATAAAGGCTAGTTTTTAAAGCTATTCCAGTTAGCTTATACATTTTCAATGTTTGATTGTCACTGTATGACATTCTTAAGCTTTAAGCTTCTTAAATTTTTGTTTGCTTTACATAACTTTTTTAAACTAGTTTAAAAAGTTATATTTTATATTTGTTAGCTCTATTAAACAATGATCACAATTTTTATTATTATCAACATAGTTAAAGACTATATTTATTTTAAAGAACTAAACATGTTCTTGTTATTATAATATCTGCCATTAACTAGTTAACAAGCTTAAAAAAGTTTAAAACTTTTTTTTTGAATTTTCAAACATTTTTTAGTTTACAAAACTACACAGTGTAAAATTAAAAATAATATTCAATTTTTTTCCTATAAAAATGTGGTTTATAAAAATCAATAGCTTATGTAAATTCAACTACAAAAAAACTAAAGTTATCTTTGATAGTATTCTATTTAACATTAGACTATCCTGATTAAACAGTTTTAAAATATTTGGTTGCAAATATAAAACTATGTAAAAACTGATTTTTTTTTTAATAGAAGATTATATAAACTTTACTACAAAAATTCAAAATTTTTAGAATAGTTTTTGACTTTAAAATACATCAAATAAACATGTTTAAAGTGTTTTGGTTGTATATAAAAGTAAATAAATTAGTATGAAAGTCAAAAATATTTTACCTTTCTAAAATTAATTTACTTGAAATACTTAAGTTTTAAAACCTCAGATTTAATCTTTTAATAAAAAGAAAACTTTAACTTAATATTGTGTTCTTTATAGAAGTTATGTTTTTTTAGTTATTTTTATATTTATTAGAAACTGTATGATCTAATATTTAAGTTTTATTACTAAAAATAAACTTTTATTAAAGTATTTAGTAAGTTATTTTAGTCTATGTTGTACCTTTAAAATAAACAATTACTAGTTACTTACATTATACACTTGCGTACATTAAGTATTTGTATATATTCTCATAAATTTTTATCAGAATTGCCAAGAATCAGGGTTTAAACAGCCTAAACTGGCTGGATTACTATTAAAAAGTTAAATCACATGTCTCTGCTATTATTTATAACTTCTGCTAGTTTAAAAAATAAATTTACGCTATTATATAAATGGTTTTAATTTTAAAGTGAACCGTTGTTTAAGTTTTAATTTTTTACTTATTACTTATGAAACCTTTTAAAATTCGTCTAACAGTCCATAAATTTTAATAAACTATCATTATATTAAACCATTAATCATCAAATGTACCTTAAACTACTTGAGATTTATTGCAATTTGTTTAAAACTTTTCAAAGTATTATTTGTAAAGCTACAAAAATTAAAAGGGTAATTCGAACTTGTTAATAGTTTAGTATTGAGTTTATGTTCTGTATGTATTGTCTGTTGTGTTCTGTATGTCTTTATTGAGTTGCATGTTCTGTTGTTTAACTTTCTATAATTAGTTGGAATGAGGAAGAAAAAAAAAAACTAACTTTATTGATATAACAATGTTTGTCAATTCGGTTATCAAAGAGTATTTGTATACTTTATGTTGTTCTTTGGCAATAACTTAAGAGTTACAATTTCTTATCGTGTTTAAAAACTAAACACCTAGTGCTTTTTTAATTAACAATTTTCACCTTTTAATACTTTCGTACTTTTTCTTTTGTTCAGCCGACTAACTATACGTTAGAATCATTGACGTATTGAAATAAGTAAATAGTTATAAATTATTTAAGTGTTTTTACAGCCGCATTTATTCTCAAAAATTACAAAAAAAGAATTACAGATTGAAATGTAGGAGCAAAATAGGGCTAAAATGATTTTAGTTAATGTTTTATTATCTTAATAAAGTTTATATATTTAATTATATAATTCTTTTTATAATTGACGAAAATAAAAATTAAAACAAATTTTGGTAAGCATATTAAGAATATATAGCTATATCTATTATGAATATATAATATATAAAAAAAAAAAGGTTGTTTTTATGTCTATATAAATGATTTACTACGTTTCGAACTGATTTTAAGTTTGTAATCAAGTCATGTAGAAGAGAACTAAAAATAATTAAAAGCTTACTTTCAGTTTAAGTTATTTGTAATAAGAAAAATATGATTAAAATTATGATTTCCTTTTTAAAACAAGCTTAATAACTGAAATACCATAAAAATAAAATATTTTGATATATATATATATATATATATGAAAAAAGCACTTAATTTTTTTTTCTGTATGTTATTAGAAGGTGAGGTTCTATCCTATGAATTTTTTTTTTTATTTATAAATGCGCAAAATTAAAAACTGAAAGCTTTTAAATAAATTGTTAGTATTTAATTTAATGATGGAATTTGGCTTATACAATTTTTTTTTAAATCAGTTCATGTTATATGTTTAAAAATATTTTACTTCTGTAAAAAGACGTTTAACAACAACTTTGCATCATTTCATTGTATATAAGTAAAAATAAAAAATGAGGGATTCTCAAATAGTTACGAGTATTTTTTAGTTTTTATAAATAGCGTGAACTTGTTTGAGAGCGTTTTATCTAAACTCTTAGCAATGGAGCAAGAAATCCCTTAAATAGTGTGGCTAAGAATTCAGGTAAAACTTGTATTGGTCATATATTTCAAAGGCAATAATAAACTAGGAAAAAATATCACAACATAATAAAACATGACTGTAAAAGTCTGTAAAAAATTGAAATTACTCAAAAGATATTTTATTTTTGCATAAAAGGTTGTATATCTGAAAAACGAAAATCGTGCAAAATTGAAATTTTTCTCTAAAGTTTATTCAGGCTTATGGTATAAAAAATTAAATAAAATAAAAATATTGAAAGTAAAAAGTTTACAACATGATTAAGCTCATTTTGATATAAAATTTTAAAAAACAAATTTTGAAACAAAATAATTATTTTTTAAGAAAAGGTTGTTAAGCTTACCGGACTTTTAATACTTTAAACTTTTGTAATTTGAATGGAGAAGATAATGTTTATTAATTCATTATCGAACATTAATAGAAATAAATTTTTCTGCAATGTTATATACGTTGCTAATAAAATTGAGGAATGTTAATTTTAAAGTTATTTTTATATTTCAGGTAAGTGTAAAGTATTTATAGAAGCTTGTTAAATAAAAATTCAAATTTTTATAAATTCAGCTGGTTTGGGCGGTAAAAATTTTATTGCTGTTTTGTAATTATTTGTTGAAGATAATTAGTGATCTTATTATAAACATTAAATTCTTATACTAGTTTGAAGTTTTTGAAGTTTTGTGACGTCAATGAAAACAATTTTAAAGTTAGTTTCGTTTAAAAAATACCGGCTAAAAATTATGTAGAATAAAAATACTTTTTATTGTTTTTTGCATTTATTAATTAAATTTAAGCGGTATTATTAAGTATACTATTTTATAGATACAATTTTTTGTTAAAAACTTAGAAAATAAAATAAATTAAATTTTGTAAGTAAGTTAATTCATTATAGTAAAAAATGTTATATTAAAATATTAATATCTTTAAATTTTTAGTTATAAGTTCATCACTCTAACTGATTATAAAAAAAATAAAAAAAAAAAGGTTTACAAACAATATATTCGATTTCCTAATTTATAAGTAGAAATAAAAATTTATTTTTCAAAATTAAAAAGTGTAATTAATACAAAATGTCAAACTAGTATATAAATAATGTATACTAGTAGTATGTAAAAATACTGACCATAACAAAAATGATCACTAATAATTCTAATTACTAAAGGTGGCTATAAGTAGTTATTACTCTAAATGAAAAAAAAAAATTTAAATTTGAACTATTTTTATTTTAAGTAAAACAGTCGATTACTAACTAAAATAATTTTGAAATTTAATAACACTCAGTTGAATGTTTCAAAGAATAATGATAACTTTAAAATTAATTACCTTTTTTTGATGAAGTCACAAAATGTTTTTTAAAAGTTAAACTATTTATGAACATTGAATTACAATTAGTATAAAGTTTTTACACACAAGATAATTACTTAAATTTATTATATTATTTGTTAATTTTGTGTCAATGCATAGTAAAGTAATATAAAATATGCTACAATTGTAGATAACTAGTACTATAAAAAACAATAGGTATAAGTTTCAATAATAATTAAAACTTCGGACTTTAATTTTGTTTTTAAATTAAAGTTAACCGTTTTTAGTTCTTTCGAAACAACTTGATACAAATACTTCTATGTTTTATTAACCTATACTTAAAGTTAGAAACATGATTTAAAATATTAAAACTTATGCCAAATATAAATCAGTAAACGTTACAAATCAAAAAAAAATGTAAACAAAAACTCTAAATTAATAAAAAACAAACATTATTTTCTATCATTGAGGCAAGTTTAATGAAAAAAAATGTTATTTTAAAAATAATGAGATATTTTGTATAATCTAAAGTGCACAAAACTTATTTTTAAGTAATTTAGTGTACACAGCTTTTAGAGAGATTGAATTGCTGCTTTAATTATTTAAGTTTAGAAATCATTACTAGATGAGCTAGCGTTAGTGTTTATAAAGTTATTAATATTTGATTGTAAGCTAAAAATGTACAATATTTAAAAAAAAAAAATTGAAAATAAACTTCATAGTCAAAGTAAAGAGATCTTTTTAACTATGTGTATGATTGGTGAAATACTTGTTAATTTACTGAAAATTTCTTAAAAAAAATATGATGACAAAATAGTTTTTTACTAAAAAACAACTACTATGTCATAAAAAAGTAATACTTTGTAAAATAAAATAAAAAATGAAAAAATCTCATTAATAGAAACTAAACTACAAAAACTAAAAGCAAAATGAACATGTATATAAATAGTGACACTTAAATTGAAAGATTTGTTTACTAACATCATCATGATAAAAAAAACTAGCTTTAGTTTTTACGGCATATACCTGCTTTTTATTTTTAATAATTATTATATGAACATATTTTTTTCAATAAAAAAAACGTAAAGTTTAAATTATTTTATAAAAGAAAGAACTTAGATTGTTTAGTTAAGCTGTATTTGTGCAGCAAGTCCTAGAAATGTATACTTTGAACTGTTTTTTTGTCGTTCTGAAAATAAAAGTTATAATGTAAAATCTAAATACGCTCGGAAAATGTTAGCCGTTTGAAGCTGTAAAAATATCTAAAAAAATTACAGCTATAAAAGTTGCTAAAAGCGTAAGAATTTTGTACTTTTGTTTGTATTGTAAAAATGTTTTAAATGTGTTATGACGTCAGTTATAAAAGAACTATTGTTTAGACTTTTATTTTATGAGTTTCTTTGGCAAAATAGCATTGTTTCTTAAAAACTTTAACTGTAATATATTTTTAAAACTACACTTAGCTTAACTACACAAAACACTATATTATTTTACAAACTTAGTTTAAGCTAAAAGACAGAATATAGTACAAATTAGTGAAAGCAATATTATTATGCCAAAAAAATATATACCAGCTTTTAAAACAAATCTAAAAGTAATGTTATTTATTTTATTCTAACTACCTTATTTTGTAACAAAATGACATTTAATAATTTTAGTTTAGATTTTTACCTAACTAGTATGTAAATTTGGTGCTAGAGAGTAACTATGTTTTTTATGACTGTTCTGTGTTAATATTTGTTATAAATTTTGGTTAGTGAATGTTTTATTTATTTTGCAGGCTAAACTAACAGTCGTTAACACATCAAGAGCTGAATACGACCAGTCTGTAAGCAACATCAAGGGATCAATTTGAATTAAACTTGTTGTCGTTTCACTAATTATTTCGCCTCATATTTATAGTTACCAAAATTTACACATTTTAACAACAGTAACCCAAAAAAAAACTAGAGTTTAAAAACTAAAATTTCAATACACGTTAGCTTTTGTTAACAAATATTAGTATTTCGCTCGTCATTACATATTTACAGTTTAGTTAAAATATTTTAATACAGATATTAGCTGAATTCATAAAATTAATCTTTTATTTTTACAATATATAAGTCTATTGTATTTTTTCTTTACAAATCGTAAAAACCTGAAGAATAAAGTTTGTTAACCCTGTAGTCAAAATCAGTTAATGTATTAATGCTACAAATTATTATCAACGTGAAAAATGGTTCAACTATAAGCCTGTTTAGACTGTACAAACTTAACGGTAGACATTTCAAATTCTACTGTAAAAGTATAATTTAGTCATAAATTTTTTTTATAAGAGTTAATTTTTGAGAAAAAACTTTTTGTGAAGAAATTAAACGTACTTTATAAAACATAATATTAGAAGTTTGTGGTTTTCTATAAGATTTATATACAAAATGGACACTTTTACCATCGTTTCACAACAAAAAAGAGATCCTTATAACGTAACCATAGTGTTTAAGTAAATGATTTAACTGTTTGCTTAGAAAGTTTTCTTTAACAAATTGTTAAAAAGTCGAATTCTTTTTGCTTAGTTTGTACAGCCTAAAGCGGCTAATTTAATAATCATCTCAAGTGTTAAAATATTAATTATTGAACTTGATAATAAACAAAACATCAATTTCTAACAGAAAAGTAAAGTAATCAGTTATACTGACTTTTTACAAAAAAATAGAGAACTTTCTAACGCCATTAATGTTAACTTGTAAAAGAACTAAATAATTGAGTATTTAATTTCTGATCTTTTACGTGATAACTGTTGTATTCGGATTTTTTTTTGCTTTGTACAGCCTAAAGCGTCTGTTTTGATATTAATTTGAAAGATTGCAGTTTAAATTAGGTTTTTAGATTTTATAATTTTAAAAGCTGCTTGATCTTCAAGATTTAAGTTGATTGAATTAAACATGTTTTTTAGTGCAAAGTTTTAATAAACAAATTTCATTGTTAAACTTCTATAGAAAAAAATATACCTTGTCAAAACTCTGATGTTATTAAAACACCTTGAAGTGCATTCAAAATTTTTATGTTACAATTTACTTATCTTATGTGAAAACAATAGTTTTGTTTTGGTAGAATAAAATTAGTTTTGTTTTTGAAAGTGTTTAAAAGATTTTAACAATTAAAAATTTCATAACTTAAGTAGATCATTTCTTTAATTTAAACCAAGCATAATTTTAAAAAACCGTTAGATTAATTTATATTTTCAAAGAAAGTTATTATAAAACTTAACTATTCTTTAGATCTAAAAGAAAACATAATACTAAAAATAAGTAAACTTTTTTAGTACTAGATATAAATTGTTATAAGTATTATTAAATTGAAAAACACAAAACATTTAATATATGTGCGACCTACGATTAACCTAATTAAATAAAAATCAATTAACTAATAACATTAAGTGACATCATCAAAAAAAAAAAAAAACAAACATTCAGTTAAATTAGGTTTTTAAATATTTCATATACCTTGACTGGCTTAATTCATCGAACTTTTACGTTCAAACCGGTTAGTTTTGTCTTCAAAAGTAGTGTTGAATAGGATTTTTATATTATAGTGAAACTAACATAAGATTTGAAGTTTTTATTAATAAAATAATGAAGATTTCTTAATTATATTTATCGTAATAGAACACAATTTAATATTTTTTTCTAGTGTTCTAGTTGGTCACTAACAATACATAGAGATAAAAAGTGTACAAATTATCATGTAAAATATTAAAACAGCTGAAAATATCAGCCGTTTAAAGCTGTTAAAATAAATTAAATAAAATTTTAGATGAAAATAATAAAGTCATCGAAAAATTTGTTTTATTGTATAATTTAAAATTTTTGGTAACAATTTTATGATGTTAAATTTAAAGTGTTGTTTTTTTTTAATTTAAACTATACAATCTTCACACATAATAGTATTGTCGTTTATTTTTTGTACTGATATTTTATAGGTTAAATTTTGTATACATAAACTAACTAAACTAGAAAATAAAAAGAATAATTGGACTAATAAAAATAAAATAGTTTATAAACTGGATGAAAGTTGAAAATAAAAATATTAGTATAACTTAATAATTAATAATGTTACTATGCCAACAAAATTTTTAGAATAAATATTTTTTTTACATACTTTTAAAATGTTTATTCAATTTAGTTTAACTACGTTGGAAATAATTATAAAGAATTTTATAGTCTATAAAATTCTACACTAAATTTTACATCAAAACACTTATAAATAAGAGCTGTTGTTAACAAAGTTTTTATAATTAAATTTAATTTATTGAATAAAACATAAGCCTAATTGTAAAAAAAAAGTTATGCTTTTAACTACTGCATATAAATCTTGAACTTTTAATTATAAATATTTTTACTAAATAAATAATAGCAAAACCGTATTTTTTTGATTAACATTAATGTTCAACAGTTTAATAAACATTTAAGAATATTTTCTTCGTGTGTATTTTTTGAATTATTTAAAATAATACTTAATGTATTTTATTGACGTCATTACTCAAAACAAAAGTTTTTTTGTGAAGTTAAGTTTATAAATAATAATAGAAAAATTAAAGAGTAAGTTTAATTCTAAAAAGTTAAGTTTTTAAAGCTATTCCGGTTAGCTTAAATATTTTCGTTATATTTACCTGTCACTGTTATAAAATGAGAGACATTTGAATTTCTTAAGCGTCTTTAAGTCTATCCTATACTTACTAAGTATTCATTTTTAATATGAATTTTAAAGGAGTAGGATAACTGTTATTTACTGTAATAAATAATGAGCAGAATTTTAATCTTTAAATTCAAACAAAAATATAAATTTGATAACTAAGCTCACGTACTTACCAGCAATTAATGTACAAACTTTTGAGAAATTCAAAATCAATGTTTTTAAATTTAGAAAATGTACTAAACTACGTGTTTAATTATGAGAAATTTGTTTTTCTTTTATTTTTCATTTTATAAAAAAGTATGTTTATTGAAAGCAGCTAACATATATGAAATTTAAATACACAAAAACTAAATTATATCTAATTGTATTTTATTGCATCAGTATTTAGTTTGAAATATTTGTTCATTGTACAATGATAGCCGTTTGTTGTCTGGCTCGTGCATTCAACCGTATCTAGCTCTAAATAATATCTAAAACAATGACAATGCAAGGATACTTGTATTCTCATTACATCGTAATAAAAGTACATTTAATTATTTTTTAGAAAAATTCCTAGATATTAATTTTACAATAAAATTTATGTATATTGAACCTGAATTTCATTGCATAAACGAGCTATCCTGACTTATGTATTAAGCGATTATTTATTTAAATTTTTCATAACGAAAAGAAGTAGCTAAACTGTGCTTATTTAAATAAAACACTGTATAACACTTCGTTTATCCTTTTTAAAGTGGGCTACTTCACAACTAATAACACAAAAAAAAAAGTGTTTTAGCTAATAAGTAAAATGTAAAAACGTGAAAAAATTTAAGCCGATTTTAGCTGTAAAAAATACTTATAAAAATTTATTTGACAAATATTATAAAATCATCAATAAATAAATTTTTGTGTTTAATATGAAAATTGTGTAATTGATTTGTTTAAGTCAACAAAAAAAACCTTTTAAACTCTTGAATTTTTCATTAATAAAATAAAAAACCATGATTTATTTTATTAAACTTATAAAAGAACGAACGTACTTACGTCATTTTGATGAAAAAGCGATTAATTCATTAGATATTTGTTTATAATTAAAGCATTTAGTAAAACTTAGACTTACTCTGCGTCTTCATTTTGTACAGCCTTAACCGGCCAAATTATATTCATCTAATCTAAACTATATTAACTTAAATTTATTTTACAACCTTATACTTTAGTTTTAATAAAATCTGATAGATTTTTAGCTTAAAGTCGATTAAATATTACTTTTTTAAGGGTCTGCCGATTTAAGTTTAATATAAAAAGTTTTAAATGACTATCAAAAAAAACTTTTAAGTTAAAATTGTTTATATTGCGACTTAAATGTTAATAAAAGTTTTCCTAATTATTTTTGTGACCAGATCTATTTGTATAGACTATGCATTCGTGAATTTAAGATAAAAACTGTAATTACATCATGTGAAGTTTAGAAATTTCTGGCAGAAAAAAAAAGATATATTTAATTGCTGCAAAATCTAAATAACTTAAGTTTTTTCGATAGATAAAACTACCAAAATTGTTCAAACTATCATTAAAATATTTTTTTAATTTTATTTTAATTAAACTACGACCGGTCATAGTTTGTCTCGAATGCTATTACTGTTGGTCGTGAGGTGAGTATAACTGTTTGTTATAAATGACACAAAAAATTTCAACTTTATTTATAAATGCTAAAAAAACTACTGGTTTTTCAAGTTTATAAAAACTTATTATGTTGATGAGAGTTTCTAACTCACTTTAGTAACTTATTTTTTAAATAATAAACTAATCAACTCTAAACGAAATTTCATAAATTCTTTATTATTTTGAAACATGTTTAATTTTTTGTCGAAATATTTACGAAACATTTAACTGGTTTAGGTTGAACAAACTTTAATACAATTTTGATTCGTAGAGTTGAGTTGGTTATTTGATTTAAATTAAAAGTCTACAGTTCCGTGTTGTACTGTTAATTGCAGTACGTCATCTATCATTACATTTATATTTGTTTGTTAAATATTTTTGTTAGAACAATTATTGACGTAACTTTTTTAATAAAGTTTCGCTGTCGCATCTACAGTCTTAAGCATTTTTGATTCCTTTTTGGTTTTAAACTTAGCAATTGTTCTAAAATACCATTATATCATATTGATTTTGTTTAATAAATATAAATTTTTTTTTTTTAATTAAGAATAATAAAAAGATTTAATAAGTTAATGGTTTAAATTAATTAACACCAAGCTCCATATCATTAAAAAAAGTATGTTTTTATATTTTAAAAAGTAAGTGATTTATATAAAACATTATATATTATTAAGATTTTATAGTTACATAAACACATTATTTATAATTAATTTATATTTACAGTTTAATACTTAAGTAATGGTTTTTTTTTTATCTTTAGAAACTTCTCATCGACAATAATCTTAAATGTCTTGAAAACAACATTTAGAAGTATAAATAAATGTAGTTGTTTAAATTATTTAGATTTTAGTAACCGTCATGACAATTTAACTACAACGGTTCAAAACAAGATTTCTAATAAATATAATTAAACTAATAATTACACCTTAAATCAGCTAAATAAAATTCTGTTTTTAAAAAAAATATTTTTATTACTTGTAAGTAGTTTTTCAATAAAAAATATTTCTTTCCTATAGATTTAAGGTTTTTTAATTTGTAGCTGTATATAAGTCTATTATATTTTTACTTTATAAAAATTAGTTATAAGAATGTTACAGGTGAGTATACAGCAATAAGGGAAAACAAATTAAGTTGAATTAATTTTTTTATAGAATTTGTTACTTGCAAGTCTTTTACACGTTCACAAGATAATAACGCATTAAATTATTTGGATAAAATGTTTACTATTTGAACTAATGATAAACTTACTATTTGAATTACATTAAAACAAACAGAATTGACACATAGTATTAATTTAAAGTAAAACATACTTAAAGTTTAAAAAATTGATTAGTAATAAATAAAACGAAACAAACATTAAAAAGTAATATTACAAAAGAAGTATTGACTTCAAAAAAATAATTCGAAAATGTTTATATTAACAAAAACTATAAAATTTATATGTTTTTAACTATTTCACTCTTTATATTCAAAAGCTATTTTTACGGCATAAATAAGCTGATATGTTAAAAGTATCTTAATTTTATTTATTAGTAAGTTAAGTTTTCTTTAGGTACTTTTTGAATTCTGACATTGTATTTTTATATAAAACTGTTTTTAAAGATAGAATTATTTGATAACAGTTATCCTTATATAAAACTCCTAATTCATTATAGAATAAAAGCAGTTTTAAAAATAAAAAATAGGAAAAAGCATTTATTAATGCCCACTTTAAGAATGAGTAAAGTATCAATACTTGTTTGCTTTTAATTATTAACATTGTCAGCTGATTTAAGCTGTAAAAATACAATACTACCAACAAGGGAATTTTTGAAAATGTCACCTAAATTTTTTTAGTATACTTATTGTAAGTGTTGTGGTTAAAATTTGTTGGTAAAGTCATCATATGTAGTCTATATTTTCAGTATTTTCTTGTAATTTGTACACTAAAAAATACTTTATCGCTAGCATAATGCATATTTTAATTATTTTTTAAATACTTTGGTAATTTGGTAATATTTAAAATTTAAAATATTAAAGTTCAATTTCGTTTTGTAATGGTGCATACAAAATAATAATTTCTAAAGAAATAAAGAGATATGCTAAAAAAATAAAAAATACCTAAAAATGTTTTTAAAAACTTTTTAATTGGAGTAAAAATAACATAGAAAGCTTTTATAGTACACTTAACTAACTTTAATATATTTACTAATAAGCTGCTTAATTTAAAAGCTAATATTTAAAATATTTTTACAGCGATTGAGCAAAACTTTAGTTTTAACTCTAAAAAAAAATTGTAGATGTAATTTAATGTTTTTATATTTTTTTGCTATTTATACAGCTTTTAAAATTTTGAGAAAACGATTGGGAAAATTGAAAAACTCTTGTCGAAAAACGTGCATACTAATAAACAAAACAGTTAAAAAGTATACTTACTATTAAAAGGTTCATAATAAAGTGAAAAATTGGCAGAATATAACTGCTGTTTTTACTTTGGCTTCTTAAAATAACTCTTAATTTAAAAAAAAATAAGTATTGGGTTGTTGTGTTTGAAATTTGTTGACCACTATATGTTAGCTATTATGTCTTTTAACTCTTTTATTAAACTGACTAAATACTTAAAACTAATAAAAATAAAACGACAGTTAGTTAAGTTTTACTTTACTTTTGATAAAACAAACAAGAACAATTACAAAAATTAGTTTCAATATTTAAAGTTTTATTTAAGACAGTTAGTATATTTGTTAAATATTTATTTAAATAACATAAAAATATCAAAACAATTATTTGAGTAAATTTTATTTTGTTTATTTAAATTTTAGCAGTATAGGTATGTATAAAGTAAATTAAGTTCAATGCAATAAGTTTACAAAGAAATAGTTTAAAAAATGTCCCGTGATAGGTTTAGTAATTATGTTTTAAAGTTTATTTATGAATGTAAAATTTGAAACCCATTAGTTACGTTTTACCATAAATACCACAAATAATATGCATCCTAAAATTTTATATTAATAGTATATTAATATAAATATATACAGATTATACTTGAGGATATTTGTACAGCTGTTACGGCTGAATAAATTTAAATTATTTTTTAAAATGTTTTATACTTTGTTATTTGCATTTTTTTAAAGTCTAGCTCACAGCTAAGAGATAACGTAAAAAAACTAGTTCAAAATATAAAATTTATTAGTTAGTTGCAAAAAATCTAAAACGACATATTTTTGAATCAAAAATAAGCTAAGTAGTTATATTTAATTTTTTAATATTTTTAAACCTCATAAACTTAGGTTAAATCCATGCTTAAAATGTATAGTATGGTATTCATATTGTTAATGATTATTGTAAATATAACAAGTTGAATAATTTTATTTTTAAATGAGTTGTTCCATTTTAGTAAGTTTAAAACTTTTTTTGATGTCATACCTTTTAATATCTAATAAACAAAATTAAAATGATTAAGGGTGATTGGTAATACTTTAAGAATGTTTTTAAAAATTATTGTCTTAGATAACCGTTTATTTTATCTTTTAAATAATTGCAAACTTAGATAAGCATCAAAAACTGTAGCCGAAGTTACTAGTTTTTTTAAACGTTTTTATAAGCAATATGATGTTTTTAACCTACTTTTATATATATATTATTACAATTTAGTTTTATGGTAATATTTTGTCGTCAAGGTGTACACTGGTGCACACTAGTGTGCACGAGATTTATTTTTGGGTGCACGAAATTTTTAGACTGCAAAAAAATCTAGTTTTTATTATAAGATTTATCTAGTTTAAGGGACTTATTAATATTAAATAAAACATTTTAAGAGTACTGTACTGAAAATTGTGTAGTGATTGCGGAGAAGTGTTCAATTAATAAGTATGTAAGACAAAGCCATATAAATAAAATATCATTGTGCAAACAAGGTAAACCAAATAGAAATGTTCAATAAAAACAGGATCAAATAATAAACTTCAATTTTAGTTTATTTTTAGTTATTGAAAGGTTTACATGTAAATATAGTCTGATTTATTACTTAAAAGGAGAAATGCATTAGTAAAGTGTTTATGTAGTGACACCACTAGCGGCACTTAATAAAATAAGCTTTACAACCCCTGTTGTAAGGTATGGAATGTGGTACCTATAGTTTGTTAGTACTACTAGTCTTAACTATATTTCACGTCATAAAATTAGTATCTTATAATTACTATATTATATTTGAGACTTCTTTATATAAACCCGACAAGACAGTTTGAACAATGTATCTATTGTACAAATGAATCACAAAACCATAGTAAAACATTTCTATTTCAAAAATACAAGTTACATTTCAAACTTTTATAAATCACTTAGCAAAAGTGCAATTAAATAATAAACCAAGTTTTAGTGCAGTTAACTATAAAACAATAAATGTCTACTATTTAAGGCTATTTCAAAAAACTTAAAACAATTAACTAATGCTTGAACAAAAACTTTTAAGTAGCGATAAAATAAAAAAAGCTTAACAATTGTTAAACATGTAAATCTAGCTCAAGTATTTAAGCAATTTTAACAGTTTTCATATTAACTTTATATCTTAACAATACTTACAATTATAAACTAAAACATTCAAGTAGAAGTATTTCAGTAGTTTTTTATCTCAGCTACTCAAAAACACACTAACTGCACTTAAAAAATACATAAAAATTGAGTTTGATACGCTATTTTGATCAGTTTTAGAAGTGCGTACTTAAATCAACGATTTCAAACAAAATAAGTTTACACTTAAAATATCAAAACAATTTTTTTTTATTATTACTGTTATTTTTTTATCAATAAAACTGTAAAACTTAATTTATTAAGTGATATTAATGTTATGTTTTTGTTACGAGTACATAAAATACAAAAGTTTTCATTGTACAGCAGTTCTTTGTTTATTTTTTAGAAAATGTTGTTTTTTATCTTTTATGTGTTGAGCGACTGTTTTATTACTTTAAAAAACTTTGTAAGTGAAATTATTTCAACGACATATACCTTAATTAAATTCTAAGCTGTCAAATTAAAAAAAAATAATATGCTATTTAATTTTTAAAAGAAACTTTATTTTTGCTACATTATGTAAAAAACAAACGTTAGGTAAAACCGGAAAACATGTTTACATTTAACACTGTTAGTACTACTTTACTTATTACATAATCAACCGGTTTAGGTTGTAAAAACTAAGAAATTTTCGACGACGGACATTTATATGTTCAACTGTTAATTTGTGTTTAAAACTGCAAGTCAGTATTACGGTATTATTGTAAACACGTCAGCAATCATTATGAAATGTATTTTTTTATTTTATTGAAAGATAGTCTTAAACTAAATCTACTGTAGATATAAAAATATATTTTTCTATAAAAGACTAAATTTTAGTTAAGTAGTGTAAGCTTTAAAACTAACAGTATATACAACAAAAAAAACTATAAATTTTTTACAACTATCAAATTTTAAATTCTCAAAGAACATAATTTCTCAACTTCGTAATAGTGAAAAGGTATGCCTATTTTAAACAAACACATAGATTGTGAAACTTCAATGTACTTCAAAACATACTATTAAAACTTTTTTTTTCTCATAAAATAAAAAATAAAAAATTAATACTTTAACTAAATTCAAAAAACTGATTGAAAAAAATGAACATATTTACGTCATGCTAATAAAAAAGCAAATAGTAAAAAGCATGACGTTATAGATAATGAAAGCATAAATAAGAATTAAAAAATGTCTGCGACTTCTTTATTTGCAGCCTAAACCGGCTGGTTCTATATTTATCTAAATTATAATAACTCACATTAACTTTATAAACCTATACTTTAATTAAATTATAAGCTGATAGATTTTCTAGCTTTAAGTAAATTTAAGTATATCATTTAAGTGTCTGCCGTTTCGAATATCATATAAAAATTTGAAATAGCTGTTACAAAAAACTTATGTGTAAAAATGGTTTACAATGTCTGGCCAAAAAAATGTTGTTAAAGTTTTAAATAAAATGTTTCCGTGACAAGATTATTTTGTAGATCATGTGCCACGTCAACTTAAGACTAGAATTATTATTACATCCTAAGAACATTTAAAATTTTGTAGCAAAAATAAATAACTTTGTTATTAAAATACCTATATGCTGCAAACAGTAAGTAGTTATTGTAGATTTGATCAACAAGGCAGTTTGTGTTAAAATTATTGCATAAAAATTTCACCTATTTGGGTCACATTATGAAAGTTTAAAATTATTACTTGGTTTAAGAGAATTAATTACTTACAACTTTTCAAGCCAAACCTTTGTGAAAATGAAAATTATGTTGTGGTAGTGAGTATTCAACAAGTTTAAATTTTGTTTATGTGAATATATTGTCAGCATAGCATTCACAAGAAAAATAGAACAAACATAAATTGTCTATTTTATTTATAAAGGTTAAAATTTTGCTCAGCAAGTTTTGACATTAAAAGCTTTTAGTATATGATTTAAAGCTTTATTATCGGTTTACTTTAGTAAAATTACCTTAAGTTTATCTACAAGTTTTTCAAAAATGTTTACAACTTTACTCAAAGTTTTCCTTGCAAATACATATAAAATAAAGTTTTTATTAACAAAATGATATTATTTTGAAAGTAAAGTAGGATTAAAAGTAATACCACTAAGTTCTATTCTATCGAGAGATCGAATGTATAATAGATCGAAGTACATATTTTTGGACAATAAGGTCACTTTTTTATATACATAAATATTTAGTTTTATTTTTTTAAAACATTTTTATTACTTACTTAAATAAAGTTTTTGCAATTGATTTCGTTACATAATTCATAAAAAATATTTTTAGTAACATTGAATATATAAATATAAGGATTTGTAAACAGATGTCTACTTCTAAAAAGTAATATTTTTATTTTGCAGTTAGCTTTTTTATTTTTTAGTGTAAAACAAAAAAAAAATAATTTTACTTTTAATCCCAAGTAATTTTTGTTGTTAATATCATATTTTTTTAAATTATTATTGTTTTTTTTCTATGGAAAGCATAAGTTTTACAGTTAGTGTCTTCATATTTTCATTTATAAAAGTTAAGTTCAGTTATTGTAAAAATAACTTCTTTAAAATTCTTTAAAAAATTTACAATAGTTTATTTAATTATTCAAATTGTGGGCTGCGGATGTTGGTGGGCCAAAATTTAAAACCTCAATTGGGTCAGGTTCACTTTCTATCGGTAGATTGTCAACCTGACCTTTTTGTTCATGCTTATCCTGCAAGCAAGGTGACATTCTAACAGGCTTATGTTCAGGACCAGCTGCAGGCTACTTACTATTAATATAATCAAGTTAGACATAATAACTTTAAACTACTTGTTAGTGCTAACTTGTAAATTATCAGTGGATACTATATATAAAACACTTAATGCTACTCTAGGCTACTTTATATCAATCAGACAAGACAATTTTTAGTGATGAATTTTTTATATAAAAAACAACAAGAAATAATAGCATATACAAATTTTAAGTTACTATTATATTCAGTTTTTTAATATAAATTGATAGCTATTTAAACCTATATCATTTATATCAAAAGACTTAAAACAATAAACTAAAAATTTAATTAAACTATTAATAAGCAATAAACTGTAAAAGATTTTATAAACTATAAAGCATGTTAATCTGGCTCAAATATTTAAAGAATTAAACACCAGTTGAAATACTGACTTTAAAACAAAAGTATACTTGCAATTAACATTCAGAAAATAAGTTCAAGAGAAGTTGCTGCTTCCAGCTGCACACAAAACTAACTTTAACTGCACACTAACTGACTATCTGTTCACATAAAAACTTCCTCATCATATTTTGATGTTTCGTTGAATCAGTATTTAGTTTGAAACATTTTGTCAGTGTAAGAATATGGCCGTTTGTTGACTGGCTTATGCATTCAGCCGTATCAAGCTCTAAAAACTCTCTTGATCTCAACGCTTAAACAATGAATAATGCAAGTATTCATCACAAAATTTAAATTATTTTTTTTAAGTTTAATTATCAATAAAATAAAATCTACCTTTATAGCACAAAATACTTAATTTTTTTTTGTAAAATCTTTCAGCATTTCACATTTTACTTTTTTTCAGAGGTTGTAATCTATAATTCAAATATCCACACGTTTGCTATTCGTGTTTTTTATCTATTTTTGAAAGTTAATTTAAAGTTATATATTTTTCTGTTCTTATGTTACTAAACAAGATTCATAGTACATTATTAAACACAAAATTAAGTTAGGTTTCGTTCAGTTTTATTTTATTTTATTCATTTTATTTACTTTTATTTTCCATTTTTTTGAGCTGATTTTTTATTAGGAAATATCCTGGACATGTCTTCGAACTGTATCCTGGTGTATGACTCGATAATCGAAAGGTTTATTCGTACACCAGGTCTTTGGACCAAACATTTAAACGTTTTTTTTTTGTTCAATAAACAATGTCTATAATTGTCACTATATTAAATTTTGAGGCGTTCATCTGCAAAATACTTTTTACTTGATTTAATGTTGATCAATTTAAATAAACTTAAGCAACTTGAATTCGATATAAAGTTAATTTTAAACAATGATTTAAAATAATCAATCAGATTCGACTGTACAAATTCCTTAAAAAATATTTTAGCGTTAACTTCAGAACTCTTATTTATTTGTAGAATAAGTTAAACTCACATTTATCTGTAAAAACTTTATGATGTCAGTTATAAAAAAAAAACTTTGAATACTTACTTACAACAAAAAAGTATAAGTGACGAGATTGCAGCAACCGATCAAAGATTAATAGTAAAAAATCATTTATGTTCAGTTTTACGTGACATTTGTATAAAAGGTTTTTTTATACGTTTAATTCAATATTATACAGGTCTTAAGATTTAGTAAATTGACAACTTTGTTTAAAAATATTCTAAAAACTAAAGTACTCAAGTTTTTTTTATCATTAGAATTTAAACGACTTATATGATTTTTCAGCTGGTTTGGGTAATACAAACACTTTGAACTACTTAACACTAATTTTTCACGCAGCATTTACATTTTATATAACATTTACATAACAATAAATTGTTAAATAGTTATTATGCTGTATGTGTTTATATACAAGACTAAACTGTTACTTTTGTTTAAATCAGGGGTCGGCAGGCAGTTGGTGCTCAAGGGCCAAATTTCAAGTTTCAAAATCTTCGCGGGCCACAGTTTTAGTTTTAGTAATATTTTTATAATTTTTTGGACTTAGTTTTGGTCACACAAGAGATAGCTTTGCTTTTATTTACTTAATTACTTTATAAGACTTTTAGGTATACATAGAATGTAATTAATTAGTCTTTAAAAATTTTTTTTAAACTATTTTGAATATTGAGAGTAAATTTGGTAACTACCGTTCAAAATGGAAAACAAAAAGTTAAACTTTCAAAAAAGGACAAAACATACTAAAATAGTTTAGAAATGCTGGTCAACATCATTATAATTTAACAGCAAATGGTTCAACTAATTGTGTATTTAAAATTTATTTATTTAAACTGAAAATTTTTAGTTCTAACTAGTTAGTTTGTACAGCTTAAACTAGCTGATCTTAAAAATGGTAATTTACATTAGTATACGTACTTACATTATTTATAATGCTTCTAGAGCTTCAACCTTTAAATTTATTTAAATAAAAATGAAACTAATGATTAAAACAGTTTAACAAAAAAATTTCTCAAAAAATTTAAATTGCAATAACAACCATAACTTTTAATTTAAGTTTAAAACAAACATAAATTGAACAATTATGCTTGATTTTCACAATAAAAAAGATATCCTTCTAACGTCATGACGATAAAACAGCAAATAGTTCAACTAACTTTGTATTTGAATTCTATTCATTTTCAATAGAGAAGGTGCAATGGTGGATTTTAGTTTGCACAGCCTAAACCGGCTGATTTGGTATTCATCTTTTGAAATTGTGTTATATGTTTTGATTTTAAAAAACAAACAAAAAGATCTCAACTACTAGAGGATTGTATATGATAAAGGATTAAGTATTGTAATTTACATTAGATTTCATAACTTAATTATATAAAAGGCTTCTAGAGCTTCCAGTTTAAACAGATTTTGATAAACTTATTCTTGTGTAGTTCACATTTTAATTAGAAATAAAACCTCAAAAATATTTTTAATCAAATTAGATAAACAATTTTTACTTCGTCAAGTCACTACGTTTTGTATAGTATTAGGTTGTGAGTATATAAATAGTAAGATAAGATAACTGTTTAAAGCATACTTTTGTTAAAAAGATTCTTTTTTTAAGGAAATAAATTAAATAAATTCTTCTTTTTAGTGTTTGCAAATATTGTATGCTTTTTATTATTACAATTTTAGATTTAAACAAGTATTCAGAACATAAAAACTATTTCAACATTTAAAAACTAATAAATAGATCCAAAAGTTTAAGGTAACTTTTTTTTACTATCTTTTATAAACAGAAAACTATAATATAAACATTCAATAATATTTTAAATTAAACTTAAACATGTCTGATTATGCCATTAATATTACACCAAAACCTTTATATTAATTATTTCAGTATTAATGTGCTAATTAAATACTTTATTTATTACAAAGTTAATAACTAGTATGGAACCTCTTTAAATTCCAGTATATCGAGCAAATTTTTATAAGTACTATAATAGCTATTTCAAAAACATTGTTATGTACATAGTCACAAAGTTTTTCTGTAAAGGTAGTTTTTGCGGGTTAAATCGGCTGAGTTGATCACATAGGTTTGTATGTAAATACTAGTAGAAAATGCTTACATTATTGATATCTATAAGCAAATATAACTCTTTCTATTCAATTTAATAGAATGAATTGTAGAAAAAAAAAAACATTGTTTTGTTATAAAATGTTAAAACATTTATTATGGCAAACTTAAACTAAATTAAAGTAAACAAATAGCTTTGTCTACTTTTATATGTCTGATTATATCAAAAAAAGTTAAGTATAAAAACAGTAATTATTTAGTAAGTACGATAGTATCGGTTTTAGGTTGTAAAAACTTAAATTCGAACGGTTTATTTATACTGTTTTATATAAGTTGGTGTTGAAGCTTACTTTAAGTACGCCAGCAAGCACAAACAAGAAACATATATAATTTTGACTACTCGAAATGGAAAATAAACTATTAAAAAGTTAAAATCAAGCAAAACTGTATTATATGTGTCACTAGTTTATAATTTTGTAAAAGTTAAAGTTTTAGAAACACACACTGGTGGTTTTTACTTGATAATCTTAATTAATTAATCTTAATTTATTTTAAACTACTCAAAATACCAACAAAAAACTAAAACAATTAAGTTTAAATTTTAAGTCTTTGCAAATAGCAACATCGATAAATTGCTAACTTGTTTACAAAAAAACTCGTTAACTTGTTTACAACATTTGTATAAAATTTGCGTTGCTTAAGTTAATTAGGATATTCAACTTAATACTTTTTTATATTTAAGTATTTTAGTCTTAAATGCTTTTAATCCAATTGCAGTTCATAAAGTTTAAGTGTTATAAGCAAACTTATAATTAATAAATTAAACGTACATTTTGAAACAAAATATTTTAAATATTTGTTTTTATCAAAAGATTATCACATAAATAAATACGTACACTGACTTTTACTAACAAAAAAAGATGATTTCAACGTAATTAATATTAAACAGCAATTTACTTATCTGTTTGGCTATATAAATTCTATCTAAAAACTTTAACAAAAATTGTTTATTTACATCAAGTTTGTACAGCCTAAAGAGGCTGATTAAATTTTATATTAAATATAAAAAATTTACATGAAAATTTATGTTTTTGAAAACAAAATTATAAAACTTTTCGATTTTGTCTTAAAAATACATAATTTTAATTCAAATTAAAAACATATAAAAGTCTAATCTTAATAAACTGACTTTTTGCAAACATTCAAGAAACCATATATCGTCATTGTGTTTAAACAGCAAACGGTTAAATTAGTTGTGTTTTTAAAATCTAATCAAATGTATCAGAAATAAATTAATCGTATGAGTTTGTACAGCCTAAACTGGTTGATTTAATAGTCATTTTGAAAATTAAATTTTACACTAGGTTTATAACTAACATAAAATTAAAGCTTCTAGATCTTCAACTTTTACACTGATTTTAAAAATAATTGTTTTGAGTGTTTCTTACATTTTTACTAACAAATTAAAAATTTGAAAACTTAATTAAAAAGACAAAATAACAATTTATTACGTTGTTAAGTAACTAAATTTCGTAAAAACAATATTTTAGAAGATACTGCAGATCTAGTTGTTTATTTTGAATGTAGATAAAACCTTCTTAAGTTTAAAAGTTTTATTTTTAGAACTTGTTTACAAAATTAAAACTGAAGTATATCATTGTTTTAAAGAAGGGCTTTTCAATGGTTTTCACATAAAGTCCCCTTTGAAAAAAGCCCCCTTGTATAACATTTTAGTTAATTAATCGTTGAAATCTAATTTTGTTTGCATTGATCATCACTTTTTGAATATCTAGTGTAAGCATTATTGCCCCCTATGCTGCTTGTGGCCTCAAAACTTTCTAAAATGTTCTGATTTGGAAGCTCTGCTTGGTCTTGTTTACGCATTAAAGTTTTTCGTAACTTTTAGTTTAAATTTCAAAACTAGCTTTTAACGTGCTAAAAACCTTTTTATTTTCTTCTTCATCATCAACTTAAGAAAATCTAGTGTAAATTTTAGATTAGTCACGGCCAACCTCAACAACTAATGAAACCCCACATTTTTGCAATTGCCGATTTTAAAAACCTTGGTCTAAACTATTATAACAACATTAATTAGATTTCAAACATTATCAGCTAATTCATATTTAATGCAAAAACAAATAAATAAAACACTCTCTCAAGTTTTTCTGTGATAGTTTATACGTATTACACTACTTTTTGTCAGAACTTAACAGTAGAACAATTCTAAAACTATTAATAAGTTTTTAAACAAAATCACAAAAAGTTAAAACTAACAAAGTAATAAGCACAATAAATAATCAGTGTAAAGTAATAAATAATTAAACTCAAATACTACTAACGATTAAAAAAATGATAATTTAACTAAATAAAGACACTTTATAATCAAATTCCTTCTGTTTACACAGTCCTGGTTTCTCCAAAAATATAGAGATCGCCTCCAACTTCACGAGATAAAACACACTATTGCAATGATGGATTATTCTAAATCTGGATATGTCATATTTCCTAGCACAATCTCTATTATTTATTAGATGTTCTGCAACTGAAGATCTTTTTGCTGCGTTTTTTGTTGCTATTGTCTTAATCTCAGGTTCTTGTTCGATGAATTTTAATACACAAGCAGGTAGATGTTCTTTTATCCTGGTTTTTAAGTGCCTAGAGGTCTGACCGATATAGCTCTTTTCGCAAGAGCGATTAAACTTGTATACTACACAACTTTTGTCTTGGTCTGGTATCGGGTCCTTCAACTGTACTTTTAATAAAGATTTTGAAAGAAATATAACTCTTGGAAGCACTTGATTGTAAGATGTTTTTGTTAAGTCTTTTAGTTTGCTCTCAAATACTCGTAATTTTTCTCCAATATAAGGTAGTTTTAATATTGCTGGGAACTTCTCCGGTCCAAATAGTCTAGGTTGATTTATGTTATTGTGGTGTGATTTTATCACCTTCTTAATCAAATCTGGTGGGTAACCATTTTTTATTTAAATTTTTTTTATTCTCTCAACCTCTAAATGAAGTAATTCTTTCGAACAGATTCTGTATGCTCTATGGTACAGCGTTTTGATTAGGTTTACTTTTCGTTTCTTACTACAAAACGATTGGTAGTGTAAGTATTGCCCAGTGAAAGTGGTTTTTCTATAAACATTCGTTAAGAAGCTTGTTTTATCTTTTATTATTAATATATCTAGAAATGGCAGCTGGTTGTTCTCTTCTACTTCTTAAGTAAAAGAAATCTTTTCGTGTAAAGAGATTAATTTTTGAAAAATATCTTCATTTTCACTTTCTGTTTTGGATATGACCAAACAATCGTCGACGTATCTTATGTAGACAACCTGTGAAGACAAGTCGTCAGCAATTTTGGATTCTAAATATCCGATAAAAATATTCGCTAGAGTAGGACCCAAAGGTGACCCCATGGCTACGCCGTATATCTGACTGTAAACTGTATTATTGAAATTAAACTGCACATCACTCGTTGCTATTTTCATCAGCTTTTTAAAATTGTTCTTCTCTAAATTAGGTTTTCTTATTTCATATAATTTGTCAGCACTTGTCTTAATTGATTCTTCTAGTGGTACATTTGTGAACAATTGCTTTACGTCAAAAGATGTTAAAACTGTATTAGTTGATTTAGCATGTCTGATCTTTTACATAACTTCAAAAGAGTCTTTTACAACGAATTGTGAGTAATAGGCTAAAACTGGTTCTAATAAAAAATTAAGAAATCTGGCTAATTTGTGTTGTGGAGACTTGATCATCGACAGAATAGGTCTAAAAGGAATATTTGGTTTGTGTAGTTTTGGAAGGCCAAGGATGTATATCATACCAATTTCAATAATACAGTTTACAGTCAGATAGACGGCGTAGCCATGGGGTCACCTTTGGGTCCTACTCTAGCGAATATTTTTATCGGATATTTAGAATCCAAAATTGCTGACGACTTGTCTTCACAGGTTGTCTACATAAGATACGTCGACGATTGTTTGGTCATATCCAAAACAGAAAGTGAAAATGAAGATATTTTTCAAAAATTAATCTCTTTACATGAAAAGATTTCTTTTACTAAAGAAGTAGAAGAGAACAACCAGCTGCCATTTCTAGATATATTAATAATAAAAGATAAAACAAGCTTCTTAACGAATGTTTATAGAAAAACCACTTTCACTGGGCAATACTTACACTACCAATCGTTTTGTAGTAAGAAACGAAAAGTAAACCTAATCAAAACGCTGTACCATAGAGCATACAGAATCTGTTCGAAAGAATTACTTCATTTAGAGGTTGAGAGAATAAAAGAAATTTTAATAAAAAATGGTTACCCACCAGATTTGATTAAGAAGGTGATAAAATCACACCACAATAACATAAATCAACCTAGACTATTTGGACCGGAGAAGTTCCCAGCAATATTAAAACTACCTTATATTGGAGAAAAATCACGAGTATTTGAGAGCAAACTAAAAGACTTAACAAAAACATCTTACAATCAAGTGCTTCCAAGAGTTATATTTATTTCAAAATCTTTATTAAAAGTGCAGTTGAAGGACCCGATACCAGACCAAGACAAAAGTTGTGTAGTATACAAGTTTAATTGCTCTTGCGAAAAGAGCTATATCGGTCAGACCTCTAGGCACTTAAAAACCAGGATAAAAGAACATCTACCTGCTTGTGTATTGAAATTCATCGAACAAGAACCTGAAATTAAGACAATAGCAACAAAAAACGCAGCAAAAAGATCTTCAGTTGCAGAACATCTAATAAATAATAGAGATTGTGCTAGGAAATATGACATATCCAGATTTAGAATAATCCATCATTGCAATAGTGTGTTTTATCTCGTGAAGTTGGAGGCTATCTCTATATTTTTGGAGAAACCAGAACTGTGTAAACAGAAGGAATTTGATTATAAAGTGTCTTTATTTAGTTAAATTATCAATTTTTTATCCGTTAGTAGTATTTGAGTTTAATTATTTATTACTTTACACTGATTATTTATTGTGCTTATTACTTTGTTAGTTTTAACTTTTTGTGTTTTTGTTTAAAAACTTATTCATAGTTTTAGAATTGTTCTACTGTTAAGTTCTGACGAAAAGTAGTGTAATACGTATAAACTATCACAGAAAAACTTGAGAGAGTGTTTTATTTATTTGTTTTTGCATTATTTAGATTATCTTTAAAACACTATTTAGACTTAATGTTATGTGAACATATCTTACTTATTAATGATTCAGTGGTGACTCTTAATATCTGTACTAAAAGTACATAATATACGTTTGTAAAAAATATTCAGACTAAAACAAAACTTACAGAGTTAACATTTTATTGATACCAGCTTAAAAAAAAAACTATAGAGGTTAGTTATAAAAAAAGATGGTACTGAGTCTTAAAAAATGAAAACAATACAAAACCATATAAATTACATTATAAAGTTTTAATGACGCGAAAACAGTTTAATTATTTATAAATTATTTTACAAAATCTATACTATCATTTATTTTTAAAAATTCGCGAAGTTTGATTCGTAATTTTTCCAGTAAAAACTTACTTTTTTGTTTTTCAAATATTATAGATAGATAGTAAATTAAACTAAATTTGAAATATTTTAAAAAGCTTTAGAAATTTAATAGTATTGTATGTTTATAATTGAAAGAAAAACATTAATAATAAATACAAGCTTTCAAATCTAGTTAAACTAGTATTGTAACTTGAATCAAAAAATTATATACAAATTTTAGGTTATACAACGTCAAGGTAAATTTAATGTTTTCGATTATAGTTTTTTTACAAATAGTTATAGATAAGAAGTTATAATGATTAACAACAAACTTTTAGTCATAAAACTTGAACGTAGTTTTAGTAGAAATATAAAAACTCTAGACTTGCTCAGAAGTACATCATATTTTAAATTAGAATTAAATAAAAACAGATTAAACACTTATGTGTCACAAAAGTATTGGTTAAAATTTAAATTTAAAACATTTATACATTTAATTACTTATACTGACTTTTTAAAGTAATAAAAATTCACTAACCTCATTACGATACTACAACAACGGTTCAACTTATTTTGTATTGAAAAACTATTCATTTTCTTCGAAGATAGTAAACCTTTTTTCCTCCTGTTTCTAAACCGGCTTAATAATGCTCATCCTAAGTTTTGTGTTTTTACAATGTGTTTTTAACCTTCGTAATAAATAACGCTGCTAAAGGTTCTAGCTATATGCTGATTTTAAATAAACTTATTTTTAGTGTTTTTCAATAGCTTTTTGTAAAGTAATAAGTTCCGTATAAAGTTTTATTTTGAGATACTACATAAACAATCGATTTATTATTTTCAGTGTAGATAGTAGGTTTTGGTAGCACAAAAGAAGTTAGGTTTTTAGAACTTGTTTATCGAACTACTATATAACATTTTTATAACTAAAAGAGATCATTTTCTCTAAGCTGTGCTTATGTTTAGTAATAAGAATAAACTATTGTTTTGTAAAATGTCTTCAGAAAAAGTTATGGCAATACAACGCTATGTGCTTTTATAAAAGAAAGTAATATAACATTATTTAATAATTTTTATTGCTTTTTTAGACGTTAAGTATAAACTAATTTAAGTTTTAATCAAAATGAAATGAACAACACTTTAAAATAGGATTAATGATACAAACAGAATTAGTTAATATAATTAAATAGAAAAGATTATCTCCTGGCGTCATCATGATACAAAACAGATTGTTTAATTTAACTCACATATTTAAATATTCTTTTACCATTAACAGACATAGTCAATTTTTTTAAAAAATCATAACAAAACACTAAAGAGTTCTTACTATACTTATTTAAATAAAACACTGCTGTATTATATTTTATAGTTAAAGTAAAAGTTTTTAATCTAGTAAATAAAAATAAGACTTTGACTGAGAATACTAAGTCAAATTATGATATAATTGTAACTAAAAAAATAAATTTAGCCAGATTTAAAATAAAAATCTTCTATGCTACATAATCTAAATTATTAAAACTGTTGTCATTAATTTTAAAGTATATTTGTTTACCTTAGACTATCTACGTTGAGTAAGTATTTCTAATGAATATAACTTTGCTTAAAGTATTAGTTTGATAAACTTAAAAGTAAAATCAAAAATTTTAATAAGTAAAAATAAAAAAATATTTTTGATTTAGCTATGTAAACTTTTCTAAATATTTTTATCCTAAATGTTTAGGTTCTTTTTATTTATCACGTTTCGTTATGTTGTTGTTTTGTCGTAATTTCATCAGCGTATTTAAGAAAAAAGTTCAGTTATACATGTTTGTAAAAGAAAGTTATTGAAATTTAAAATACCAAATAACAAAAAAAAACCTTATTTGAATATTTAGGCTATAAAGTTTTGACATAACGTACAAAGCTTTAGTCATTTTATTTTGTGACTGCAACATTACAATAAAGGATTTTTCATACTTACTTCACCATTATACTACAAGCTATCAGTAAACTATAACTCAGATAAAATAAAAACCCAGGCCGATGTCAACCAAAAGCTTATGGACTGATAATCGTAGATTTTGATAACTTGAAACTTTTTTGTCGTGATCAAAAAAATTTGATGAAGTTGTTTTTTTGAACTTTTATTCTATTTGCTTTTAGCATTGATCAATCAAATAAAAGCGGTGTTTAATTTACTTTTTAAAGCATCCGCTGTATTTGAATAATGAATAGTTACAACATAAATATTCAACAAATTTCAATCTTTGTAAGTTTTCTTTAGAGATAGAGTTTTAGTTTCTTTAACATCTTTCTGCTGTTTTTGACAAATAGTTTTACTATCATGATATAAGTGTGTTAAATAAATAATTTTCTTCATTTCAAGTTCAAAGCACCAATAAAAAATACTTTATCTAATACAAATATTAAATTGATAATAAGAAATTTTGATATAAAAGCAACCAAAATGCATACGAAACACGGTTTATTATTTAACATATAAGACAGCAATACTAGTTTTATAAATTTTCTAAAAATGTTTTATATAAAAAATACTAAAATTCCTAACTACCCTAAAAATTTTATCATGATTACAGCTGACGTCATTGGTTTAAAACCAGAGCTAATTTTAAGATATATCTTTATACAAATTTAATTTAACTTGTATGTACAGCCAAGATTTCATAAGTTTGTATATCCTAAACCAGCTGAATACATTGTTGTATTTTTAACACTAAGCTAATTAAATTATCGATGATCAATTTTATACTAGTATTTATATAAAAAAATATTTATCATAGATAGAAGTTTTCAATGTTTAATTTTAGATATATTATAAGTAAAGTTAAATAAATTTATTCAACCCTCTTTTTCACTTATTAAAGAAATTAAGAAACTATACTAACTTTAATTTTCGTGTATCAAAAAGTAAATATTCAAATCAATGACAGTTAATCGTAATTAAAGCTATAAATTATTTAAACTATGTTTAATCACTTTCTAAACAATGTGTAAACCTATATTTATTAAGTTTTATGACTATAACTTTTATTCATTCCGATTTAACGACAAACTACAAGTTTTCAATAGACTGAGACCAGTATAAGATCAAAATCCAGGTCTCAGCCTACCCAAAGCTTGTGAGCTGATATCAAAGTGATAACTTGAAATTTTTGTTATGTCAAAAAAATCAGCTGTATATTGTTTTTTTAAATCTTTTTTATGTTTTTAACACTTATTAATTATGTATCTACCATTTAAATTATCCAATGTACTTCAAAAATATGTTGAAACAAACATATTCAACAACCTGTTTAAGCTATGTAAACTTTCCTTATAGAATGTTTGACAAACCTAATATTTTTGTATATTTATTATAGTTATTTATTATATACTATATTTTTAGATATTTTTAATATATTTTATATTATATACTTACTCTCTGCTGCTTTTATGTTATTGTTTTACCATATAAACAATCGTATTTTAATAAATAATTTTGTTTATTTAAATTTTGAAACACCAAAAAAACAAAAAAATAATGGTAAATATTTAGAGTTGGCCATAAAGTTTGATAATTCATTGGTAATTTTCAGTAATAATTAAATTTAGTTTAATCTTTGTTGTTTTTATTTGTATAAATAACTTGCTAACAAAGCGATATTTAATTAAGCTTTTAATTAGAACTACAGCTAGCTTGTTGTTTAGTTCTTTTAATTTAATTAAAAATAAAATAAAGCAATTTTATGTTTTTACTTCCTCAGTAACTTATATAACGACTACAAATGATTATTTTCTTTTTAAAACGTTCGTTAGCTTAAAATACTTATTTGTAATATTGTGCAACTAAATAATTAATCTCATGCGTGTTGAATTCAATATAAATAAATGCAGTACCTTTTAATATATAAATGTGAAATAGTCAGTCGATTTGGACTGTACAAACTAGAAGACTGTGGCTTGAGGTATATTTAAAAATTCCTATATATTTGTAGTATAAGTATAATTTAGTTTCGCCGTTTAAAATTTTATTTTGTAATTAGTCACTTTTCATATTATGGTAATAGTTTGAAAAACTAATCTTTGAAAAACGACCTTAACGGATGAATAAAACTGATCAAAAAAGTTTTGAGAAAACCATAACAGCCGAGCTTGTAGTTAAAAATCACTGGTATTTGATCATGTTGTATATTTTTTTTTAAATGAGTTTTATTTAAGTGTAAGTAAGTTGGTAATTTTTGTTTAAAACTGTACCAAACACTAAGATATTCTTTTTTATTTCCAAATTTCTGTACTTAGTAAAAAAACAAAATGATAAATATTATTTTTCGCTAGTTTAGGCAAAACAAAAACTTTAAATTGTTTATATTAAACTTAAAAAAAAAGCTAATTTCATGTACAAGACTTTATTAAACCATTAGGGTTACACATTTAGGTGTTACACATAATGTACAATACCATGGTTTACTTATAGTTTAACTTCAATGCTAACAATTTTTTTTTTCAAAACTTAAACTATTCAATTATAATGTCTTAATTATTTTCAATAAGACTTGTGACTTCAATAATTATAGTCTAAATTTGCAAAACTTTAATTATTTAGTTACAATGTCTTAATTAATTATCACTACGACTTGTAACGCTACAGTAATTCCTTCGAATTATGACTAGCAAAATAAAAGGTATTAAGTTTCATTTTTCATGACCTATTTATACCTTCTAAATATATTCAAATACTGGTTTATCTTTAAAAAATTGTTTATTTATCATTAAGCTAAAAAAACTATGAAACATATTCTAAAGGTCAAAAAAAAAAAACAAATAGTTTATATACTTAAAATTGTTTTTGTTTTATGTCTGAGATGTTATACAATATAAGTACTAGTTCAAATCTTACTTTATTAAACTAAAATTGTAATTTTTTTTGATGAGGACTTAAATAATTTTTTTTTTGATCTATATTTTTTTCAAATAAGAACTACATGTTTATGTTCCAAAAACTTTTTATTTTCTCACAAAAATAAGTTATTTAAGTTTATATACTATATACATTTATACTGAATTTTCACAATTAAAAAAGAAGCAACTAACTTCATTATGATTAAGCAGTAAACGATTTAACTAATTCTGTGTTTGAATTGTATTTATTAATTAAAACAATGGTGTATTCTGTCCGTAAATGTTGTACAATATTAGCCGGCTGTTATATAGTCCAATTAGTAGATGTAGATTAAAATCTATATAATTAAAAAGATTTTACGAAATGACAAATTTTGTTTTTTTAGCTTATGCATTGAATTGTTAAACACAATTATTCCGGTAATGTTTTATCTCAGACGGTTTAGTCTGCAAAAATATTGCTTGCAAAATGCAATAAAGTTGTGAATATCTGATAGACCTATATAAATAATTTATAAAACTTGTTGTTTTTAAAGCTTTATTGCGTCAGTATGGAAATATAAAAGTATTTTATCTCAGTATTACAGTTTTGTTTCTATAATCTTTGTATAAAAATATTTAATCACGTTTTTCTTATCAGTTATTAAATCAGGTTTAAATTAATTAACTGTTGTGATAACAATTTTATGCTAAAAGTTGTGTTTTAATACTCATTTTTTTAGTTTTTTCTTTTAAATAGTAACAGTAGGATATAAAATTAAATAATTTTTTTTTTAACTTGAGCAATGTTATTTCGTTTTGTAACAAAATACTAACTAGTTTCAATAAATGAATACTACTATTAAACAAGTAGAAAAGATCTATAGATTAAAATAAATAGTATTCTGAATATTTTGGTTTATTACTTCTGTCTGATTATTTACAGTTAATCATTACGGTTATCGAGTCATACACCAGAACAGTTTAATGTCATGACCAGGACAACTTACTACATTATTAAAATACGAAATTATTAAACAACTATAAATGTAACATATTTATATTTATTTTATTAAATATGTAACTTATTTTGTTATAAACATCTAAATTGTATCTCCCTTTAATTAAGTTTAATTTCTTTTCTTAACTTAAATTGTTTCTGTTACTGATCTGTCGAAAAAATTTAGTTAATTTTTGCTTAAATAGTATATATGTAAAATGAAGTTTAAACAACAAGCACTCTTATAGTAATTAATTTTTTTTTTAAATATTTCTTTATTAATAATTAACAACTTACAAAGATTTTCTCCTATTCTTTGGATATTGCATTGACATATTAAATTTTATTAATAAAGATATTGTGTCTATAGATGTATTTATGTACAAATGATAAAAATTCTCTTCGTCAAATGAATTTGAAGCAAATATTTAAATGGTATTGTTAAAATCAATATAAAAGTATTTCTAGTTTAAATTTTAATCAAAACTTATTTTTAAACAAATGAAATAAAAAGTCATTAAAGAAATTTTGAAATGTGCAGCAAATTACCAAATAGTATTAAAACTTCTAAAGTTTAGTTTAAGTATTGTACTAAAAACACTAACTAGAATTGCTGTATAAACTTTACAGAAATATTTAAACTTTCAGTCAAAAGTTTTTTTATTTTTTTTAGACTTTATCAAGATTTTGTGGTTCTATTTAAAAAGTATAGTTTAGAAGCAGTTTGTAAAACTTTTGAAATATTAATGAATGTTTTTAAAATAAAAGACATTTAAACTGCTTTTAAATTGAAATATTTCTAAAATACTTATACTCTTTATCAATTCTAAACTACTTTTGTAAGATCTAAGTTGTAATTTGAAAACCTTTAATGCTACAAAAAAGTTATTTACATTTGATTTCTTCTTGCACTTACTAAACATCAATGTATCACTAGCGTTTATACCACTAGATTCTCATGACGGTTTTATTTTTATCTTTTTTAACTACAATTTAAAAAAAAAACTAATCACCATCGAGTTTTGTACCTATTGACAAGTTGAGTAATTTTTTAAACGTTTAAGAAAAAAATAGTTTTAGATAATTTTAAGTAATATAGTTTATTATTTGAAAAAAATTATTTATTTATCTTTCATACATAAATAGATATATAAGTTTTTTATTTTTTAGAGTTTTAGACTGACAATAAGATATATAAAGTGTATTAATTTTGATTTCATAAAATACTTAATTTTTAAGTTCTTTACTTTATTAGCTATTCTTTGAACATAAAATATAGTTGTTTTAAGTTGTTAAAGAATATTTGTTTTATTATATATATTTGAAGTTGAACTAAACTACTTGTGTTTCTTATTTTGTTTTATCAACACAAAAAAATAGTTGTTACAAAATTTTAAAACAAACTTTAAAACAACACTGGATAAACCTAGCATTAGCTATTTAATAAAACTTCACATTTTTATTTTTTTTTCTTATTTTAAGTTTTAATTTGCTGATTGGTTGTAATTTAGTACTACAATAACTAAATTAAAAACAAAAGACATATTTTAAATTTAATAAAATTTAGTTAAACTGAAAAGTATTTTTTAAATGCTTCAATGCAAATTTTATTAAAGCCTATCTATTTAATATACTGTTTTTTTTCAGAGAAGTAAAAGCAAATATCAAAAAACAAGAAAGATAACATATTTAAATTGACTTTAAATTATTTCACGGCAAACTGCGTTTTATACAAGTTTAAAACAAGTTTAAATATTTCTGTCGAACAACAAAATTAATATTATTAAAAAACTAACTACACTGAAATCTCTTTAAAAATTACTATACTTAACAAAGTATTAATATTAAAAATAAGCTTAAATTGTTGTTTGAATGTTTAAAGTCTTAGATTGACGTAACCAAAAGTAAAATCGCAACCCTAACAATACAATTTGTATATTTAATTATTTATAATACTATCAATACCTCCAACTTCCAACGGAAAATTTTTTACGGCCTAAACCGGCTGTTATATAATAGTTAAAACTATTAAAGTTATAGACAATAGAAAAGTTAAATTATCAATTAATATTTTTTTAGTAATCTTGTAAATATACACTACAATAAAGCTTTATTTATTTAAAAATATGTTACTTTATTTTTACTTTATATCTTAAAATCAATAACAAAATAGTTATGATAAATTTATATAATATATTATTAAAAGTGTAACTAAAACTCTTTAAGTAAAATTTCACGTCGTTATAATTTTTTTAATACTAATAGTCAATATTTTGTAAAATTTTGCTTTAACTCAGTTTTTTATGAATTTTATGAATTATGAACTCAAACACATAAAATAAGTAATATCATTAAAAAACCTAATTAAGGCCAAATTTTACAAAATATTAACAGTTAGTAGATAATGAAAATTATAGCTATTAAACACATATTATTAAGATGGTTTAAAAAAAAAAGTTATTATTGATTTTATTTTTCAATTAAACTCAAAAAAAAAACTTTTCTAAGGGGCCCCACTCAAAAAACGAAACCCCAAACCAAAAGATATTTTTATAGCTTTTGGACAAAGGACCGATCTCCGGAAATAAAAATTAATTAGCTTTTAAGATAAAAAAAATAAATAGACCCGAAGTTTGGACATTAAAAAATAATATTCGAGCTAACTTCACAGTCGTGTGTACTTATTGCATATTCAACCTGTTCCGGTTGTACAAACTAACGAAATATAAATAATATATACCTACTAATTAAACAATTAAATTATATTAAAATCTACAAGTCAGTATTGAAATATTATTGATAACACGTCAGCAATCATAATTTGATGTAACTTTTTATGATTTTTAACTAATCTTTAACTAAATCCACTGTAAATATAAAAACTTTTCTTTTTATAAAAAATTAATTTCTTATTTAACTGGTGTAAGCTCTAAAACTTACAATTGATACAATAAAATATACTAAAACCTACTTATAACTATCTAGTTAAAAATTCTCAAAGTCGTGTTTTCTCAACTCCCTAATAAAGAAAACATTATGTTTATTTTCAACAAAGACATAGATTATGAAACTTAAATGTACTTCAAAACATATTAATACAAACTTTTGTATTTTTCATCAAATCAAATATAAAGAAATAAATACTAACTTCAAAAAACTGTTCAAAAAAAAAATAATCATATTTACATCATTTGAATAAAACAGCGAAAAGTAAAATTGTCAACTATATATGCTTAAAAATTAAGTACCTTTAATTAAATTTTGATCATAAACTACTGTGATATGAAAATATATATTTTAATAAAAGATTAATTTCTAGTTTAACTGGTGTAAGCTTTAAAACTCACAATAGATACAATAAAAGAAACTTAAAACTACTTATAACCTATCAAAACAAAGTTTTCAAAGTATATGTTTTCTCAACTTCCTAATGGTGAAACGGTTATGCTTATTTAAATTAAACACATAGATTATGACACTTAAACTTACTTAAAAACATAACAATAAAAACTTTTGTATTTCTCATAAAATCAAATATATGTTTAGTTGCTTTATATAAAAAATAATGCTAAGTTTACTGGAATGTAAAGAGTTTATTTAAATAGAGTTTTGCAAATTAAATATTTTATTCACAACCGGTTTCGGCGGCAAAACAATTTGAAGCAAATTAAATATTAATTTCCTTTAAATAGTCGCAATTCTTTTGTCATCGAAACCGGTCGTGAATAAAATATTTAATTTGAACAACTCATTTTAAAATCAAATATAAAAAATGAATACTTTTACTAACTTTAAATAACTGATTTAAAAGAAGAAAAAGTAAACATATTTACGTCATTTTGAATAAAACAGTGAATAATTAAAAAAAATTCTTTATGTATAATCATAGCATAAATTAATATTTAATTATGACTGCATCTTTATTTTGTACAGCCTAAACCGGCTGATTCTATTATAGTAACTAACACTAACTTAATAAACAAATATTTTAATTTAATTAAAAGCTGATATATTTTCTAGCTTTAAGTGAGTTTAATTATAAATTTTTAAGTGTATCCGTTTTGAGTTTTATATAGAAAAGTTGAAATATTTATCACAAAAAACTTATGTGTAAAAATAGTTTATATCGTCAGGCCAAAAAAATGTAGTTAAAGTTTTCTTAAAATGTTTTTGTGCGAGATAATTTTGTAGATCATGTGTCACGTCAACTTAAGATTACCTCAGTACTTCGAAAATTTTGTAGCAAAAATAAATAAAACTTTAATTTAATTACCTTTAAGCTGCAATAAGTAAGTATTTATTGTAGATTTAATCAATAAGGCAATCTGTGCTAAAATTATTTCATAAAAATTTAACCTGTTTGGGTCGCATAATGAAAATTAAAATTTATTGTTTTATTAGAAGAGAAGTTATTACTTACAACTGACCAAGCCCAACCTGCGTGAAAAAGAAAAAAAAATCTAATAGCGAGTATTTATAAAATTTTAAAATTTATGTGAATATATTGTCAGCATAGTATTCACAAGAAAACTAGTACCAAAATCAATTCTCCATTTTATTTATTATTACTTTGCTCAGCCTGTTTTAACTTTAAAAAAACGCTATTTATTAAAAGTTTACTAAATAAATTGTAACCAGTTCACATCAACATTAACAAGTAACATCAGCTGCAAATTGTATTATTTATTAGTTTTTTCATTTGTCCTGGAACTGGTGTATTGCTATTCGTATATTTAAAACAAAAAAAAGTTGCTTAACTAAAACTTAATTTTTATCTAAATTAAAGTTTATGTTGCTACAGGCGTTTGAAAGTTTATCAAAAAAAGTTTATGAACTTTTTAGCCTTTTTAAACTTTTGATTTTAAAATTTTTTTAAGTTCATTTTTATTTTTCCTAAAATTCAAAAACTAAATAAAAAAACTTATTTTGATAATATTAAAAAGTATAACAAAACACATTTTACTTTCGTTTTTGTGTAATTTCGTAGCAAGTCTTGTTAAATATTGTATCTTACTAAATTAAACTGAATTTAAATTTAGATTGTCCATACTGTAGTTTAAAGGTTTAAAATATAAAATAACGTAATAATTGAATGCAGGGATGTAGTAGCTCAAAAAAATTACGAATCTACAAAAATACATACATTTTTACATAATTTATTTTGCAGTTTTTATTATTCTATTTTTGTTTGTAAAGTGTACTTAAATCTAAAATATAAAGAAAACATTTTTCTTAACTAGTATTTTTGCAAAAACTTAAACTCTTTTTTTTTCATTTACTCAATTTTGTAAAGAGTTTTTTGAAGATTGAAAGGTACTAAAACTATTTACTGGCATCCAGTAGTAATTTAATCATAACCGAATAATAAATTACTCATAAAATTTAATGTTAAAAGTCACAGAAAAAAAAATCATGGCGTAAAATGTAGTAAAAGTTATTAAAAGTTTAAACAGCGTTTTTAAACAAGTAACAACGTAGACTAGCTAGTATAAAAATGTTTATTATTAGTGAGAATTTAATAAATAATAAACTGAACTGTAAGAATATAACTAGCTAAAAAAAAAAACAATAATTTAATAACGAAATACTGTTATATTTAAAAACTTTAATTTAAAAATTAGTAAAATTATTTCAACAATTATCAAAGTGTTGATAGGCTTTTTCAATTGCAAAGTTTAAAAGATAAAAAAGCTTTATTATTCTGATCCTATACTTAAATATAGTCTTATTAATTATATTTTATTAACTAAGATATTCATACAAACAATATAAATGATTATACTAGGTTTCAAAAATAAAAATAATAGGGTTTTAAAAGATTAGATACGCAGACCTAACTTAAACAGACACGAAAAGACCTTTAACTTTTTTTCTGAATAAATAATAAAATATTTACTTTATACTTAAAAAATAAACAACTTTACTTTTACAATAACTAATTTTTAACTTATGACTAATAAAATTCTTACGTTACCCTTAAAAAGTATAATGTTAATTTAACTAGTCAAACAAAGTTTTAGAAAGTCCAGCACAATTTTCATTTTTCTCTACTCCTTCTATGTAATTGCAGTGTTTGTAGACCATGAAAGCTAAAAAACTATTCAAAAAAAATATTATTCTACTTGTAGCTTCTTACAAAAAGCTATCATTGCAAAATGGCTTAATTTACTTTTAAAAAATCTACCGGTTAAACTTAATAAATATATCAAATGTTGGTCTGTAATGTTGTATTTTACATTAGTATTTCAACTTTCATATATCAAAAGGTGCTAGAACTTCAAGTATTAAGTTTATTTTAATAAACTTTTTAAGTCAAAATTTAATAAACAAATTTTAAGTTTTAAGTTTTTATAAAAAATATATATAAAAACTAAGTTTCTTAAAACATTGTATTGTTATATGTTTTAAGTTATTTGTTATTTAAAGTGTAGACAGTATATTATATTTTACTTTATATGTTACTTAAGGTTAAAATGAAGCATTCTAACTAGCGATTTCGTACTATCGAAACCGGCTAATTTGAAGTTCATGCTAAAAATTTAAAGTTTATCTAAACATCTGAAAAAATTTATTAACATCATATTTAAAGCTGCTAGAGCTTCCAGCTTTAAATACTATAAAGTACAAACTTAACACTATTTTAAAAGTCGTAGAAATTGAATAAACAAAAAAAAACTTAAAATGGAAAAATAAAGAATATAAACAAACATAAATTTAACACTTATACTGACTAATACACTTATAAAATTATTAATAGACACTGTATGATTTAATATTATTTTTTTATATCTAAAATAAAAACATTTACTTCTATTGTTTGATAAAAAATAAAGTATTTTATGAAAGCTTTATGGTTTGATACACATTTAGAAAAAATGACGAACCTAAAAAATACGATACTTAAAAATATTTAATAGTTTATTTTGTTCTTCTGACGTTTATTAAATTGACCGCAACATATAGAATAAGCAGTTGTGATTATATTTTCATTATATTTCTACCTATAAAGCAAAACCACATTCCGTTTTTTACAGTCTAAACTGACTGAACTTCAAATAATATTTTAACAAGTTGAAAACATGCCTCTAATAACATTTATTATTTATGTTAGTTTAATAGAAACATATACGTTTTATTAAACGTTTATAAAAAACTTAAATATATATTTTTTTACAATATGATTTTCCGATGTTTTATTTGTAAAGTATTGTTTTTAAGATTTAAAGTAAACATATGTATCTCGTTAGTTTGTTGAATATTATTTGTACATAAAATAAAAAAAATAAAAATCTTAAAAACAAATGTAACCTAATTACATCAAAATAAAAGACTAATTTTCAATTACTATTTTGGAGAAAACACAATATGATATGATAAAAAAAATTTTAAAAATCATTAAAATTTTAACAGTTAGAACACGATGAATTAATTATACAAAATACTATTACAAAAAACACTGTTAATATTCTGTAGTTTAAAAATAAGAAGTTGTAAAATAATAGTCTATGCATTTTCTTTACTGTAACATAAAGGATTAATTTTTATGTTTTAAAGCTCATGATATTTAAAGTTGAACTTACAAAAAATAACCATGTTTTAGTAGTATTTTCGTAGAGTTTGTGTTTTAAAACTTTGTATTTGTTTTTAACTTTAGCATTATATAACATACCTACTAATAGAAAGAAGCTTTAACAAAATCATAACTCTAACACATAATTTAATAAATAAATTTTATAACTGTTAGTTACATTAAAATAACTTTGTTGTGCCAAAAACGTCTATTATGGATGATAAACAATGTAATTCTAGAAACTAAATATTTTGCTTTTTTTAAAATACAGTGCTTTTTGAATAAGGTTTATAATATTACTATCCTCAATCAAAAGAAATTATAAGGTACACGGATATATTTATACTTTTAAGAAGGAACAATTTAAATAATATAAGTGTAATATAGTATAGGTCGTAATTTATTAAGATGTTTAATTAAATGATAGTAATTCCACATTTAATATTAAATTATTTAAAGCAATAAAATAAATTAAATCTAGGAAAATGAGCCTAACTTAAATGTTTTTAATTACATTTTAGGTTATTGTCCATCATTGTTTTTTCGTATTTTTCAATGTTTTATTTAAAATTTCAATGTAGATTCTTAAAAAGTTAAACTTTTTTGAAAGTTTGATGGACTTCATTTTCCGATAAACATAAACGTTCTTGCCAATAAACGTAAAAAGACATACTCAGCTAATCTAAACTGTTGAATATTTTCATTACATATTTTTGAAGCTGCCATAATTAAATTTGTTGTTTGTATTATTTAAGTGATAGTTTTTTACAGTGTAAAACGAACAGAAGATGTTAATGATAAATACATAATCGTTTAATTAAATGTTTAAGTATTTAATTGGTTTCAATAAGAAGTTAAAGATGTTTTCTAATTTATTAAAATAAAAATTTTTTGAAAGAGTAGATCAATTTATTATAGTTGAAATTATTTTTGTATTAAGACTCGCAAAAATAGAAGTTGATATTTAGATTTTTAGGCAATTGTTGATTTAGTAAATCAAATAAAATACTGTTAGTAGAATAAAATAAAATAAAAATGCAAAATAATTATAGTTTTAGCAAAAAAACAAGAGTTTTATTTCTTAAAATCTTTATTAAAAGTATAACATGTAATACTATCAACTAGATAAGATCTTTGTTTTAAACTAAGCTCATTTGAAAAACGGATATACATATAAGTTGCTAGTTTTTGTTTGATAACTTACAAAATAATATTTCAAAAGGACATTTTTGTTTTTGCATATATTTTTAATTTTTAAAATTACTTAATGTGAGATATTAATTAGTTACACTTTTTCAAAACGTAAATAAACAATGAAATGACAAGTACTTTTTAACTTTTTAATGTAAACCTGTACAGATATATATTATTATTTTATCTGTATCTGTTTTCATTATCAAAAGGTAAAACCCAAACTTATTTTATTCACAGTAAAACTTGGTTAAAGCGTTAAAAGTTTAAAAAATTATTATGTTATGATTGACGTTATTTCTCTATAAACACAATCTTCGTTGTCAAAAAAACGTACAAATTTATACATCATCTAATATGTATATTCACCTTCGTTCTAATACAATTAGCTTAAATATATATTGCTTAAATTAAAACTTAAATACAATATATTTTTTCATAGCGTAATATTTTATATTTTAAAAAATGAAAAATTTACAGTTTCATTGAAAAAAACATAAAACGTGTATAAGTTAACGCTATGATTAAATCAAGTAGTTTAGTTTTTCTTATTACTCTTCAAAGTATTAAATAGGTTTTACTACTACCATAGATAATTTTAAATTTCCATTTAATCATAAGTAAAAAGTCAATTGTATTACTTTAAAAATAAAAAACTAACAAACTAGTTTTGAGGTTGATTGAAAAAAATTGAAGGCAAGCAACTACTAAATTTTCCTCAAAAGTTTTTTACTTAACTATATTATAAAATTGTTACATAAAGTCTTAAGGGTTCTACTTAAATAATAGTTTCTGGTGTTTATTTATATTTAGAATTTTAAAAAAGTCAATGTGGGAGTCAACTGTTATTATTGTTAAACTGATAATTTTTGAAACATTTTTCTATTTTTAAAAAAATTCAAAACAAGTGTTTATGATTTTTTTTGTTAAAAAATATTACCAAAACTAAACTTTTTAGAGTTTATGAAACTATATTAAATATCATAAAGTGAAAATCTTTTTTTTTAACTCATAACAATTGGAATTATTTGTAAAAAAGTAGATAAATATTAGAAGTCAACTAGTTATAACAACGTTTTACTACATCAACAAAAATTACTTTTAACATAGAAAAAAGTTTTGTATAAAAATACTTTAGTCAAAACAATTATTTGTAAATAAATTAAAATAAAATGTCAAAAAAAATTGTTATTCAAATGAGCATGTTAAGATTGCCATAAAAAAATTAGTCTTGTTTAGACAGCTGTCATCTCAAACAATACACAATTAATTAAATGAATATTTTGACAATTCGGCACATCTCAGATATAACAACTTTTCTACATAGTTTCAAAATATAATACTACAATATGTATAAAATGAAAGGTATAAATAAATTGCAGTCAAAGTATATGAAAATAGAAAATAAATCCGTATTAATAACAAAAACTAACGTTAGAAAGCTAAATTTCTAAAAATATGATTTTTTGAACCTAAATAAATATTAAAACTTTACTAAATTTTGTCTATAAGGTTTTCGTTTCTTTTATCGGTTTTATTTAAAATTTATCTGTTTATAAATTTAATTAAGGGCAAAATATCTTAAATTAATTGTATAAAATAATCATTTTAAGTTTAGATATTACTAAATGTAACATTTTACATTTTTTTGTTGCCATTAAAATTCGAAATTTAATGCTTCTTTTTTTCTATAAATTATTATATCTTACTAATGACGTAAGTACTGGTATAAAAGATTTTATTTTAACTTACTCAAATTTTTAAAGTTTATTGTCAAAACAATGTTTCACTCGTTTAGAATGAATCAAACGAAGCCCTCAGTTAAATAATAAAATCTTATTTAAATAGAGTGGTAAAATAAAGCTTTTAATGTAATGTAGTTACTGAACTATTACTAAAGTTTTCATAAAGTTCATAGTTCATTCAAAGCACTAAGTTTTTGTTATATAAGTTCTTAATTACTTATGCAACTTACTAAGTTGTACGAACTAAAAGATTGATATTACGTACTTTAAAAAAATATTCAGTTTATATAAGCTTAAATTTAAAAGATCATATTTCGTGTTAGTGTTAGTACGTCAGTAATCATACTACAACGTAAAACTTGACTTAAATATGATGTTACATTTTTATGTAGTTTTTTCAAGCTAATTTCATGAACAACACTAGTTATTAAACAAGTAGATGTTACACATAATGTACAAGGCCATGGTTTACATAAAGTTTACTTCAATGTTAATAAAGTTTTATTTGAAAAACTTAAATTATTCAATTATAATGTCTTAATCATTTTCAATAAGACTTCTAACTTAAATATTAATAACCTAAATTTGCAAAACTTTACTTATTCAATTATAATGTCTTAATTATTATCAATAAGACATGTAACTTCAAAATTAATAACCTAAATTTGCAAACTTTTTATTTATTTGTAATGTCTTAATTAATTATCACAACGACTTGTAACGCTACAGTACTTCTTTTGAACTATGACTAGGAAAAAATAAAGGTATCAAGTTTCATTTTTCATGACTTATTTATAACTTCTAAATTCATTCAAATACTGGTTTTATCATTAGAAAATTGTTCATTTATTATTAAGCTAAAGACAGCTACAAAACATGTTCTAAGGGTCAAAAAACAAACAGTTTATATATTCAAATTGTTTTTGTTTTATGTCTGAGATGTTTTACTATATAAGTACTAGTTCAAATCTCACTTTATAAAACTAAACTTGTATTTTTTTGTTTTCAGGCCTTAAATTTTTTTTTGATAAATATTTTTTTTTAATAAAAACTACATGTTAATGTTTTAAAAAACATTTTGTTTTCTCACAAAAATAAGTTATTTCAATTTATATTTAAAAAATATATAAGTTAACATTGAAAAAGAAGCATTTAACTTCATCATGATTAAATAGTAAACGATTTAACTAATTATGCGTTAAGTTTTATTTATTAATTAAAACAATGGTGTATTCTGTCCGTAAGGTTATACAATATTAGCCAGCTGTCTATAGTTCGATTAGTATATGTAGATTAAAATATAAATACTTATAAAGATTGTACGAAAAGTCAAATTTTATTCTTTTTAGATTATGAATTGAATTGTTAAATACAATTATTCCGGTAATTTTTTATCTCAGACGATTTAGTCTGTAAAAACATTGCTTGCAAAATGTTACAAAATTTTTGAATATCTGATAGATCTATATAAATAACTTATAAAGCTTGTTGTTTTTAAAGCTTTGTTACGTTAGTATGGAAATATAAAATTGTCAATTAATTTTAAAAGTATTTTATCTCAGTATTAGACTTTTGTTTCTTTAATCTTTGTATAAAAATTTTTAATCAGGTTTTTCTTATCAGTTATTAAAACCAGTTTAAATTAATTTACTGTTGTGATAACAATTTAATGCTAAAAGTAGTGTTTTAAAACTCATTTTTTTAGTTTTAACTTTTAAATAGTAACAGTAGGGATATAAAAAAAAAGAATTCATTTCCAACTTGAGCAATGTTATTTTGGTTTATAACATAATACTTACGAGTTTCAATAAAAAAGTACTACTGTTGAAGAAGTAAAAAAGATCTATAGATTAAAATCAATAAAAATCTGAATATTTTGTTTTATTACTTCTGTCTGATTAAAAAATCATACAAAATTCAATAAAAATTCCAATAAATTATAAACAATTTTGTATTTTTAAGTGTCTTAAACACTACTTATTGTAAACGTATTCTATAAACTAAAGCTATTTACTTCTTCTAATAAAATTCTTAAAAGTAAATATTTTTTAAAATTCGGGTTTTTGGTCATTAGTTTAGTCTGTAAAAATAATTACCCCTACATGGAAAAGATTTTATGAGTAACTATCTAATTTATAAAGTTTTGGTAGTATATTTGTTGTTTTTACAGCTTTATGACATCAGTAATGACATATAAATGTATTTAAGTAATTTTAATTAGTACTCTACTTATACATTTCTTTATTTTCCAACCACGTTAAACTAAAAATATTACTTATTTAGTTTTTTGAATTTGGTATTTTTTAAATGCATGTTATGTATCATTTTATGTTTAAATCAATATATAGAGAGTCAACTAACTATAAATTGTTAATACAAAAAAATAATAGCTTTTACCTTGAATTTTAAACTTAGTTATGCTAATTTATTGGTGTACTGAATTTCTACATAATTAGACAGTCTTTTTTTAATTAAAGTTTTACAACAATTTTGGTGTTATACTTTACCTTAAACTGAATCTTAATACTAAATTTTTTTTTTGTTTTTTAAGTAAATATTTTGTGTAAAAATTTGTTTTTATCTTAATTTAATCTTATAAATGCTATTTTCCATGACCCGACATTTTCATATATCTTTTTAAATTTATTTAAGCACTGACAAGGTCTTTGACCGAAACTTAGTTTGTAAAATAAATTTTTGAAAGAATAAATTTATAATTGATATTATTTAGTTATAACTGCTAACTAATGGTTTTCTTGTTAGAAGTATACAAATATATAAAGATTTTTTTTTAGTCCTGGAATAACTAAACCATTTAAAATCTTTTTAAATTTAAACTGGGTAGTTTAAGTTTTATGATAGAAATAATTGCAAAGAAGATTTCTCAAGTTCACATTGACAACAAGAAAAAGTAAACAAAAAAGGCAATAACAAACTTAACAAGCTAGCAAAGTAGTTAAAAAAATGATAAGTTTAATTGTAGTATTGTAACAATTTTTTTTGATAGTTTTTGCTATAAATATAATTTTAATTTAATTTATTTTTATTGATAAGTTGAAGTACGAGTTAATACTTACTCTAGCTAACTTAAAATGTTTTTCTTAATAAAACAAAAAAAATCATTAAAGTTTACAATATTCGCCACTATTTAAGTATTTACTTACTCCATGCCCTTATTTTAATATTTCAAATGTATTGTTTACTTGTCAAAAAACAAAATTCAACTAACTTTAAATAAAGAATTTAAAGTTGTTTAACGTTCAAGTTTTTAAAGAATCAGTTATTTTGATAGTATATGTTTTAATTATTTTTGAGAAAAACGTTTAGAGGTTTGTTTTTTTCATTTCTAACTTCCTTAAAGTTTTGTATAATCATTAACTCATGAAACTAAAGAAAAATACTTTTAGTAAGTGTAGGTTTCTGTTGGTAAAAAGAAAACATTTAGTTTTTTTTTTTAGTTATTGAAACAAAGTTTATAAACAGCAAAAGGGTATACAAAACCTGAGAGGAAAACTTCCACGTCTTGTGTTTGTGAAACATATTTTATAATTATATTAAATAAAAGACTATATATATTGTTTTTAAACTATTTTTAAAGTACTGACGACCTTTTTATTATTCATTGTTTAATTATTATAAAGCTTAATAGGATGTATTAAAATAAATAACAATGATAATAATTCAAATACCTTTCAGTAAATTTAAAATATAACAAAAAACTATATTTTACTCAAATTTACTACTTCTATTTCCTATATAAATTTTGTTCATACTTTGTATATTATTATTATTCGTAGTTAACATCCTTATAAAGTGATATTTAGTTTTTTAGAACTACAGCAAGCTTAATGTTAGTTTTTTTTAATTTTATTAAAATTTCATCTAGAATATTTCAAAGAAAAGTTTTTACATCTAAAGTAGGTTATACTACGACTAGATATGATTATTTTTTTTCAAACGATCCTTCGCTTGATTTGTAAATACTGTTCATAAATTTAATTATCATGAACATAATAAAATTGATATATGCAGTGAATTTTGGAAGACTAAGTTAACAAACCAGTCAGTTTAGACTGTACAAACTCCAAAAGGCATGTCGTTGCGATTATTTTAAAACTTCTATTATTTTGTAGAATGAGTTCAGTTTATGTTTTGCTGTTAATAATTTTATGATGTCAGAAGGAACTTTCCATATTATGGTCATAGTTTGTGTTCTGTACAGAAGCAAATTCTTTGAAAAAAGGTATTAATGGATAAATGAATAGAAAAAATAAATACATAAGTTTTAAAAATAATAGTAAACGAGCTGGTGTTTTCTTTGACAATCTTTGATGTTTGATCATAAATTACATTCAAATAAAATATTTTTTGAAACATGAGTTTTATTTGAAGTTATACAAGTTTAGTATTTAATTAAACTTATATTTTTTTAAGAGTACTGAAAATTAGAAATTTTTCTTAAATATTTTATTTACAATAAAATCTTATTGTTATGTATGACTTTTCAGTCAGGTTAAGAAGTACAATAACTATGAAATATTTTATTGTAAACTTTAACGCAGAGATACTTCAAACAAAAATCCTGCTAACTAGTAGATGTGAAACAAATTGTACAAGACCATGGTTCAATTTTAATTTTATTTCAATATTGCTTACTTTTTTTACAAAACAAACTCGTTTAATCTCTATGTCATAATTTTAAATACGACTTGTCATGCTAATGTACTTGCTTTTAATCATAATTTGTTTTTACTTTTTGTATTTATTTTAATGCTGGTTTTAGCTTTAAAAAATATTTTGTAACTAAATATTAAGCTAAATAAAGCGATGAAACATATTGATAATATCAAAACCGTTTATTTGTTTAAAGTTATTATTGTTTTATACTTGATATACTTTAATAATAGTAGTAGTATAAGTAGTTTAAACTTTAGTTAATAAAAATATGGTTGTTTTTTTTATATTAAGTTTAAAATAATTCACTTTTGTTCCTTTCTTTTTAATGAAAACTAAATGTTCTTGTTTCAAAAAAAATTCGAAAAGGTATCTCAGTTAATTATAAAACAAATATTTTTAACTGTAAAAGTCTATGAAACTTATTTAACCGGTTTAGGTTTTACAAACTTAACTGCAATTAAGTTACAAAATTATTGAATTAACGGTTGATTTATACTCTATAAGAGAAGTTGGTTTTGTTGTTTTAAATTAAGTACGTCAGCAAGCACCATTTAAATCAATTATTTTTTCTTGCTATAAAGTTTTTTTTGTTAAAATATGTAGTTGTGTTGTTTACATATAGTATAAAGAAACATAATGTAGAATTACTTAGCTCCTTCATAAACAAGTATTTATAAATTTAAAAGGCTTAAATACTCATATAACCGGTTAGGGTTGTACAAACTGCACTACATTAAAACACGAAAGTTTTGATTAAAAAAATAATTTACATTGAAATAAAGAGGTTCGTGTTTAAGATTAATTAATTTAGTTTTTTTGAAATATACTTTTTTGACTGTTTTTGAAGTTAAAGTGTTTTATTTTTGTATGCACTAATGTGTTTTACATATTCTATATTGTTTATATATAAATAATATTTTCACCGTTTACGTTAAAGAAAGCTACCTAAACTCTTACAGTTTAATTTTCTTTTAAATTAAACTAATTTGTTAATATTACCTTTTAAAAGCGTCTTCAAAAAGAAAATGCAAAACTTGTGATTAAATATTTCGTTGTATTTCATACAAGTTTAGCAAAATTTAAAATCCGTTACAAAACATCACTCTAATTCTATACGCTTAATTATAACAAACGTTTGAAACAAACGTTTGAAAAAGTGATTCATAAGGGTGTTATTTTACAATATATCACACAAAAATAAATAGTTTTTTCAAATATTTAACATACATGAGTTTAACACTTATATTGACTTTTGAAAAAACTAATTCAACTGTTTAACGTCATTGTGATAAAACAGAAAACATTTTATGTACTTGTCTATTTATAATATGTTCATACACTAAAAACATAGTCCATTCTGTCGTTGAGTTTGTACAGCTAAATCCGGCTTGTTTAATGTTCATCTAAAACAGTTAAACTTAAACTAACTCTAATAGCTTCATCATATTTAAAACTTATAGAGCTTCCAGTTTTAAGTTGATGCTAATAAATCTTCTTTTTAGGTATACCTAAAACTTTAATTGACAAATTTGAAACTTGAAGTTTACATATAAAAAAAGAATCTTTTAACGTCATTATGATTAACAGCAAACATATAAACTGATTGTATATTTAACCTCTTTTCATTTTCTAAGAAAAAAATTTGATTATATTAAACTAGTTTGTACAGTCTAAACCAGCTAATGTGACATTTATTTATCAAAGCTGTAACTTATATTAGTTTTTATAATTTTCCTTAAGTCTTAAGCCGATTTAAATTTATTTTAATTTTATAAGTTTTTCTTTATACTTTAGTATGAACGAGTGTCAGAAGGATAAAATATTTAGTTTAACGTTAAAAGGTTTACTTTTGATAGTTTTAGATATTAAACATATTATGTCTGATTCGTGAACTCGGACTACCTCAGTGAATTATTTATGTATATATATTGATATATTACTTAATCACTAAGTTTTTTTTGTGAAATTTCAGTCACCTTGTATCCTTTAGCAACTTAACCAAGTATTTTTTGAAGGACTTAAAATATTACCAGGAAGTTATAGACCTATTTCAATTTAATCAAGTTGAAATAAAATAATTGAAAATATAATCTATAATCGCACGTACAGAGTTTTTCTAAAAACAAAGTTTAAATTAATTCTCTTTTTAGAAATATAGAGGGATATTCCACTACTTTTGCTGTATCAGAATTTGATGAAGGCAAAAACTAAAAAAAAAACGAGAATTTTATTTCAAACAATGTTTTATAACTTATCTAAAATATTTTTAATATTTTAACTTTAGCTTGACTCAAAGCATGAAAAAAACTAGGATTAGGTTCCTTAAAACTTAAACACAACATTAAAAATTTAAACTTTTAAATCTTCTGAAAATTTTGTATATACAATCAAATAAGTACAAATTTTAAATTTTATATTGTTATACAGCCTTAGGCAAATTAATTTGTTGAAAAATTTTTTTACATAGTTATAAGATTTTATTAAGTTTGATATTACAAAACTCCTAAATATATACATTCATAAGTATTAAACCTTATAGTAGTAAATTAATAAAGATAATATACAAATAAAATTAGTAGATTATTTATTAAAATTGTTTTAATATCTAACTTAGAATACAGCTGACGTCATAATAATAAAAACACACCTAAATTGTAAAAACAAAAATAGTTAAGATAAGAAACTTATCCACAATGACTTTTTTAGTTGTTCAAAAGTTTGTACAGCTTTAACCGACTGGTTATTAAAGTATTATTTAAAAAAAAATTACTATAACTGTCATCAATGTATAAATGTAAAACTTTATATCTAAAAATATTTATCTTAATAATCTTATCAACCTATTACTATACCATTACTTAAACTTAAGCTTTATCATGTTTAACATTTTACTAGTTCTAGTTTATAAATTTAGTGATAGTTTATACTATTATTTTTATTAAGTTTATTTAAACTAAATTAATATTTTTAATCATATTAATAATTTTTTCAAGTTATTTCGATTTAGGGGTTTTTGTATACAAAAAAAAACGCTTATTTCTTTATAACTTTAACAAAATAGATTTACTAGTCTATTGATTTAAAATCATTACTATATTTTTAAGTTATACATAACCTTTTGCGAAAGGTATAATAAATTAATTATTTAATTTCCATTAATAAACTTTAAAAGTATGTAAATGGATCAATACTACTGACTTTTCACATTAAAAAGAAAACTTTTTAAAGTCTTTATGTTTAAACAGCAAATAGCTCAACCAATTGATTATTTAAAGTGTATTTAATTAATTAATTAATATTGTATCTTTGTCACCGAGTTTGTAAAGCTTAAAAGGAATATTTATTTTTAATGTTATGACTTCAACTAGATTTTTTATATTTAAAATAACATTATAGAGCTTTAAGTTTGTTTGATTAAATATACTTTTTTAGTATGAAATTTTAAGTAACAACTTAAAAATTTTAAGCTCTCTTTATACAAATTTTGTTTTTCAAATGTTGGATTTAAATTTGCGACGACGTATCGAAACTTCATTGCTCATTTATTCTGAAGCTTAATAGAAAGTATAAAAAAAATTGTAAAAATTGAAAATATCCTTTAGTAAATCATACATAACAGTGTATATGTTTTGCTAAGATTAACTAATCCTAAATTTTTAAAACTTTTGTTTACTAACAATTTGTGTGAATAATTTGCTAACAAAGTGATATGTAGTTTATTAGATTTACAACTAGCAACTCTCTTTACTAACTGTGTTTCTAACAAAAACTTTACTTTAAATATTGTGAAGAAAAGCTTTTAACTCTAAAGAATTTTGTAAAATAACTAGTTAAATTATTTTATTTTTAAAACGTTCATCTGTAAAAAACTTTTACTTGAATTACTGTTTATCAGTATATTTAAACTTAAGAATATTGAGTTAGATATACAGTTTTTTTTTTAATAATTTAAATTATTAGTCGGCTTAGACTGTATAAACTCCGAAATACCAACCCTATGTTTATTTAAAACTCATATTTATTTGTAAAAAAATATTTAGTTGACGTTTTGATATCGAAATGTTTATGAAGTCAGTATTATGGTTAAAGAATGTGTTCAATAAAAAAATGCTTAATAAATATAGCTATTGTATTAAAAGTAAAAAATATTACAAAGCTTTCAAAAATCGTAAAAACTCAGCTAACACTAGTAGTAAAGAAGACACTGATACTTGATCAAATTTGAATGAAATGTTCTTTATATTACATTTTTTTTTAATAATCTACAAAAACGAAATATTACTTTAGGTTTTAGTTTGATATATAAAATTCGTTTTTAGCCATAAATGGTAATTTATTTAATTATTATTAGTTGTTGTCAAAACGAGCTGTCAAACTAAATACTTCCTTTATATTATGACTCATGTGAAAATTGTATTTAATAGTTGTAAATTTTTATAAACACTTCGCCTTTAAATTTATTTTAAATACAGATATGATATTTAAATAAAAATTTTTAGTTATTTTTAAGCTAAAGAAAACCTTGAAACATACTGGTAACATTTTTAAAATATATGGTTTAATTATTATATGGTTGAATGTTTAAAATTGATGTTGTTTAACATTTGATGTATTTTATTTTAAGTGGTAGTTTAAATTTTACTTTAAAAAATATAATCATTACTTTATTACATGAGGTTTAAAAGTAGCTCTACTTTTTCTACATTTGTTTTTTTAATATAGTAATTTGTTATAACTAAATAAGATTGCTTAATTTACTGGAATGTACAGAGCTTAAATAAAGGTGTTCAAATCAAGTACTATATTTACGACCCGGTTTCGGTGACAAAAATTGCAACTTGTTCAAGTTAAATAAAATAGTAAACTGCAATTTTTTTTTTTAATATGGAATTTAATATTTTATTTAACTTCAACAAGTCGCAATTTTTTGTCACCGAAACCAGGTCGTAAATAAAGTATTTAATTTGAACACCTCTTTTTATTTACATTGTATTTAGTAAAAAGTTAAATACTTATGTTCTAAAAAAATTGCAAAAACTTTTTAGTTTACTATAAATAATATTTTTAAGTGCTTTATTACTTACTTAACCGGTTTAGGTCATACGAACTCGAACTTATCAAAAATTTTAAGTTTTAATTTTAAACATTTTATCTATGCTGTAATATAAAAGTTCGTGCTGGAATTTTATTTAAGTACGTCAGTAAATATTACTTAAAACTTATAATTTTTACTAATTTCATTATTTTTATTATTGCTTTATGCTTTTCTGTTTCTTACTTAAAGTATAACGTTTACATAAAACTATATTTTCATTATTGGCATTACAAAAAGCTAATCAGAACGTTTACAGTTTATATTTTTTATTAAATAAATTAAATTGCATAAATTTTGAGGGTTTATTTTTTAAGGAGCTTCTTATGGCCTAAACCGTTTGACTATTTATTACGTGTACAAATTGTCTATGTAGAGAAAAAAGGAGACATAGATTTAAAATTTTTTATGATATTGTATAAAAATTTGCCCATTTTTATATATTTAAATCACAAAATCAGTACAAAATTTTAAATTACTAGAAATAAGGCTAGTTAGGTTATTTTAAGTTAGTAACGTCTATAAAAACAAGTTTTTCTGATTTCTTAAAATCTAATTGAAAGGTAAATCTTAAATTAAAAAACTTTTAAGAGTTTAAATTTATTCTATTAAAACTTTTAAATGCTTTAATTAGTAAAATATGTAATCAAACTTAATACAAAACTAGTTGTTTAATATTTCTGAAACAATAATAATACCATACTTATATGATAAAATTCTAACTAATTATTTAAACTATAAACAAATGTCATTTCATTTCAGCTTATACCCCTTCATTGGAAATTTTTTAACCGTTGCTGATGTAAAAACTTGTTTATACCCGTTAAATATGTTAGTTATGATAATATTTGATTTTTAATAACATTTCACTTCGATAAAAATAGTAATATCGATATATACTAAACTTTTATAATGCTCGTTTTATTTTAGTGCTTCAAAAATCTTTTTTATAAAAAAATATACAAAAAATGTAAAAGAATATTGAACTTTTAATTAACTTCATGACAAAATCAAGCACAAGATGAAACAAAACTTTACATTACACATTAACTATTAATTTAAAAAGTGTATATGATACTTTTTCGTAGTTTATGTAGTCCGAAACGACTAATAAACAATGAACCCCATTAATTAAAAAGAAAATTACTTTTATTTTTATCAAAATTTTTAAAATAACCAAATACATCAAAACAAGTAAAACATATTCAACATATTTACTTATGTCATAAAACTATCACAACAATCAATATAAATAAGTAAATATATAAATTTACATTTATAAGTAACTGTATAGTGTATATAAGTTAATGGTGTTTACGACCAACTAAATTATTTCTAAAATGTTTTAATTAATATACTTTTAAGCATACACAACTAACAACAAATCAACAACCCTTTTTTGATTAAAACATAATTATAGACAGTTACAATGTTATTATTTAGTTATAACTTAAAACTAACGTTTAGCATTAAGAAAAAAAAACAGTATATTCTTTTTTTTTTATCTGACCATATTAAAGTAATAATTTCGTTTGTAATATACAAGTGTTAAGAAACTGAATTGTTTTAATACTTATACAACATTTTAAACAAAAATGACACTTTTCGTTTTAAGTCTACAAAAAAATAAAAATAAAAATTGAACTTTCAAATAAATACCTGAAGACTAGTAAGATATAAGTACAATTTATTACTTAATATATATTAGATCATCCCCATGTAAATTTTGCTAATTTTTATTTTGGTTTTATTACTAATGCAATTATCATACAACAAGCTAACTTTTTTAAATCGCTCGCAAAATACTTTTCTAAAAAACTTGTCCCGCTGAGTATAAAAACTATCTAGCTCTATCTTGACTTATAGTACCTGAAGTAGTAAAAAAATATTATTGAGATAATTCGAAGTATACAGCTAAATATTTTGACTCGACATTTAACAAGTTTTGTTATCTATAGCTTTATATACAACTTTTTTTGTTGGCAGTAGATTTGAATAACTACAACTTTAAAATTTATCAATAGTTGAAAAACAAAATTGAGTTTTTTATTTCAATTTAGGTCATACTTGATAAACTCAAACGTTCGTTTAAAAAACCTATAAAAATAAATTATAACTAGTGTAAAACATCCTTAATCTATAGTCAGCAGTTTTAAAAGCTATTCCAGATAGCTTGAATATTATACATTTTACCTTTAACAGCAATTTCATTTGTTAAAAAAGTAAAAGTTAAAGGTTGTCTCAAGGTTAAATTTAGAAGTTTTTAAATTAGTATTAGCTATTTAATATTATAAAAATATTTTCTAATTTTTTTAGTAGAGAAAAATTAAATGATGACACACAAACCTTTATATCAAAACAATAATATCTATATGTTTGTAGTAATAATTGCACTTTGACTGTATTTTAGTACTATAAAACCTTCATTAAAAAAGCGGTACATACTGTCACAAATAACTTTTATTTAAACTACTAGATTTTCAACTTACCTTACTGTTAATGCTTCACTAAAAATCTTTAAACTAACTTACATATATAATAACAATGTTTTCGGCTGGTTTAGGCCGTACAAACTTTGGATCAGATAAGTCGATTGCATTGTTACAACCAATAAACTTTTGTATACATATAGTGAGATAAATGCTTTGTTATTTTACTTGTCTGACGTATTTTAATTTAATTTCTCCGTTTAAGTCCCTTATATTCTTTTTTTCCTAACATTTTCAAAAATAAAAACTATATTTAATAAAAAAAATGCTGTTAATATAGTTATTTTAAAGTTATTAATTTATAGTAAATTGAAGTATACAATTTATTAAGTTAATTATAACTTATCTATAGTTATATAATTTTTGTAAGTTAGATCCATTAATTTAGAAAATTTATATCTAAAAAATTATTTTGTACGTAATTCTGCTGCCAATATTTACTTCTAGTACTACAAATAAATTAAGTTTTTAGGTTAGTAGTAGCAATGTAAAACAAAATTAAATTTATTAGCCAAGTTTTATAAAATCAAATAAATAAAGAATTATAAAAACCTTTTAAAACTAAAAGTTATCTGCAAGACCTGAAAAGCGAGCAACTATTCGAGAAATGTTTAGTTTAAAAGTTATATCTATTTGTTTCAAGCTTTGCTTTTAAACACTGATTTTTTAAAATTATTATATTCAAACCTTAAATAAAGATAATAATGAATGCACTGAATATTTAATGTAGAGTAATGTTTTACAAAGTTAACACTGTTTTTTAGTTTTTAAAATGAGTGATTTTATATAGTTATTTTTTCAACCATAACAAATCTATAAAAACATTTGAAATTATGTTAAATAGTTTAAAATTTCAAAACTTATTTCTTACTACTAACAAGCTAATAGAAATAATTAAAAAAAATCAATTAAAAAAAGTAAAATCTAATCTTAAACAATTTTTTTTATAATAAACAGTTTATACTAATACTAACATCATAGGTGTAAAGTCACAGCTAATTTGTAACAAAAAACAAATAAATAAAGTAGCTTAAGTTACACAATGTCCACTCAATTTTTTGAAGTTTGTACAGCTTTTATAAGCTGAATAATTAAAGTAGTATAATATAAATTAAACTCGTTATAAAGCTTACAATGTTTAAAAGTGTTTAATTATATTGATTATAAATAAAAAATTTTTTTACAAACACAAGTATCATTAAAACTTTTCTTAAAATCGTATTTGCGGTTATTCTTTTAAAAACAAAGGTTATTATTTCGTTATTAAAAAAATAAGTCTTTTATTGTTTACTTTTCACAAAGTTTAGCATTTGAACGTTAATTGCTCATTTTTAAAATTTTTGATAAACATAGATACTAATAAATAGTGCTGCAATCTTGATAACCTAGTTATTTTGGTATTCAGTATAATTTTTAAGAACATAAAAAAAACTAATAATACTAATTTTAAAAATAAGCTTTTAAAAAAATTAACATTTTTTGTATAGTCTAAAAAATTTAACTCAAAGACGAAAACTTAATTAACTTGACACAAACATCAGTTTATTTTTTATTGTTTTATTGAAACCATCTTTATCAATTTTGTTTAAGTGTTCAAAAATATAGGTTTAATCGTTTGTTAACAAAAGATCCCAGTGAAGTAACTCCACTGGAATATAAATCAAAACAAATTATACAGTAATCTTCCTTTATTGTACCAACATATGTTTCTGTGTGTTAATGAATCAACACACTTCAACTGGGTTGTTAATGGGAAAGATAACTCTCGAAGTTTGCTACAATGAATTGGTAGATCGTACTAGTTACAAACTAAAAACATAGAAAATAGTCGACATAAAAAAAATCTTGTCTTGTCTCACGACTCATAAAACAATGCTGTCAAGGCGTAAGTTAAGTTTTTGACCTATCGATTTTCTAATTAATAACTCTGTTTTGCTTGTTTAATTTTATATGCTTATTTAGTTGCCCAGAAAAGATGATGATATTTTTATTTTATGCTTTATAAATGCTCTCTTGTTTTTACAGTTTACAAAAAGGGTTTAAAAATTAAAATTTATGTAGTTTTAAGTGAGCTGTAGTTTTTTTTTATTTTACACACTATAGCGCTGAAAGAACTTTTTCTTGCAAATAATAATTTAATTGATAAAAATAGTTAAGTTATTAAACCTACGTGCTGCGAAACTTAACTTGCTAATAGCCTTTTTACATAAATTAATTAAATAATACAATGCTTATAAGTTTTGAACTTCAGTTTTATTAAACTTTTACATAACTAAGCTTATTGAGTTGATGGATAGCTTTTTATAAATTACTGACTTTAAAAAATGTTTATGATCAAACATAATATAAAAGCTCTAGCTTCTTAAACCTTTTAATAAAATTTAACAATTTAAAGTATTATGTTGTTTTAAAACAACTTATTATTTACAAATGTTTTTTAGGCTAGAATAAATCAAAATATTTGTAGTATTATTACAGGTGTGCTTATATTTTAGCCTATAATTAATACTTTAAATTAAGTTTATCGTCTAACGTTAAAACATTTTTTTTTTCGAATTTTGATTTGATTCACGAAATAATAAAACTTTTTTTAATAAACTTCAAAGAGTTTGTATTCTTTGTTTGCTTAAGTTATGCTTAAGTTTATGTTTAAAATGTATCAGTTTTTAACCAGATCTCATAATACTTTGACTAATAACATGTATAGCTATCAAAAACTGCAAAAACACAAAACATACCAGTTTATAGCCTTTAAGGTTTTAAGCTTTGTTTATTTACTCTTTTATTTATTTACTTTTTAAAATACTATTCTCACCATGTTCACGATCTTGGTGATTTTTATCGAGATTTATTATCATTATTTTAGTGATTATGAATTAAACTACTTGACGTCAGCGGTTGCTAAAAAAATTACTTTAGATAATTTTTGCTTTTTAAGTGTAAAATATTTTAATAATTATAAATATTTTAATACATTTATACAATTGATCTAACATAACTGAAAAAATCTCTTGTGTTAGTATAACTTTTTTTAGTCAAGTATTTTTTTAGTTAGTCGAAAATAGTATTAAACAAGTTTATCGAATTAATTAAAGTAAATCAAACATGATGATATATTAAACTAAATAAAGTCTTCATCTTACTTTTTAGTTGTTTTCTTAAATATTGTTTCAAAGTCATGTTGTAGTACATTTTGTAACAATTTAAACTTCACTAATTATTTCTTGATCATATAGTATTTTAGGAATCCTTTCTAATGTTAACTTTAGATATACATCATTATTTATCTACTACTTAGTAACTAATTTCACAAATCTTGAACAACTTTTATTGTATTTTATTACATTGTAAAGTAACCATATTGTATCAGATTCTTAGGTATTTTATTGCAAAACCAAAAATTAAATAAAATTAAAGTCCATAACTGTTTGATGCTCAATTTTATGCTTGTTTTGGAAAACTCAGTTTTCTTATTTAGAATTAAACAAATAATTTATTTTATTAACTAACTTTTGCTAAACACAATTATCAGGGTTAGCCTAACATTTGGAGTTTAAAAAAAATACTCGAACTTTGATCCTTAGTTCTAATGAGTTTCTGATAAGATACTTAAAGTCTATGGTATACAATAAAATTTATTTGACATCATTTACAGTATCGCTTCGTTATTTTTATAAAATATAACACATTCCTTACCTTAAAATTTATTTCATACTAAAGGTGGTAAAAACTTGTTATTTCAAAACCTGAAAAAATTCGAAAAAAACCTTTTACAACCCTGATATATGCTTAAATGATTTGTAGGTAAACGTAATGTTTAAGTAGTAAGTAATAAACTGCTGGATTAAAAAAATGTGAATTAACTGAAGTGCTATTAATAAATTTGATTCGATTTATTGTGCTTAATACAAACTAAATATATTTTCAAACAGAATAACATCACAGCTGACATCATCAGTAGAGCGAGTTTTCCCAGAGTAACTAGTTCGAGACGGAACATTTCTAGAACGATGAAGGTAGGAGAGTATCAGAAATAGAATCAGTGCGGATCGGATAACATATTTAAATAAACATTTGAATAAACTTTTGCATTTAATTTATGTTAACTTTGTCATAACTAAATAGATTGAGAAAGAAACTTAATTTAATTTCCAAATAATGTAGTAAAAAAATAGTGTAGTAAAAAAAGTTTTATTATTTAGTAGTTTCCTTTATTTAGCTGGAATAATGTCTTACGTTTAAGCCCAATAATGTTCTTTTTTTCGAATGAGAAAATTAGGAGCATAAAATAATTGTTTTTATAAACCTTTTGGTTATCGAGTCGTACACCAGTTAGATACAGTTTAGTCCTGTCTAGTACAAGTTTATATGAAGACTGTTTAATTCAACATAACGACTAAGAGATTGTCGACAAGAGATTTAATTGACTAAGAGATAGCACAAGTGTCAAATTGTGATTGCATGAAAATGTGAATTTTTTTTTACTGTTTTTTAACACTATTGTTTCATAACTTTGAAGAGAAATATTAATACTAGGAAGTCATAACTCAAAACTTATAAAAAAGTTTATACCTTTATAGTTTCAGTTATAATAAGAAGAACACAACAAGTAACTGATTAAAATTTCTACAAACAAAGTAAAAAGTTATTTGTCAAAAGATGTTGATAAAACACATATGTTCAACAGACAAAATCATTTGTTTAAAGAAGTTGATCTTATATCATCTAAAGCTTGCAACATGTACTAGTTCAATAATATTTATTTTTAATACATAATAACTTTTTTTTTTTTACAATTTATGCATTGTAAAAAAAAAAACAAGAAAAATTGAAAACAAAAAAAAATTTTCGATACTAGATGTGCTTACAACACAAGGTTTTCTAGAGAAATGATTCAAATGTGAAATAAACTTTCATCCAAAATCTTTATTTTTTGTTTATTTCACAAATAAAAATATAATCAAGTTAATGCACGGTCATTATATTATTAATATTTAATTTTAATAATTAAATTTAATTTAATTTATATTATATTTTACATTATATTTATATTTATATTATTTTTGTATATATTAATTTTATTTAATAATAATTTAATAATATTTAAATATAAATTATAATTATAATATAATTTAATAAAATTAATTTAAAATATATTGAATAAGAAAACTTTTGTAATATAAAAAAGTAAATGTCTGTTGAAGCTGAAATCAAAGCATTGGTTGAGTCCTCTAAAGTTGGAAAATAGCTCAAAGAAAAACTGATTTCCATTGGAAATAAGAAGGCAATGAATTTAGTTGTTTTCAAGCTAAGATGCTTTAATTGAAGGAAGATTATAATGAAAAAACTAAAATCATTGAAAATAACATTGATCAGATTCAAAAAGATGAATTCAGCAGTAAGAGAATAGACAATATAGAAAATAAATTTCAGAATTACAATAAAGTTTATCAGAATTTAAGTCTGATTTTTCTTCTAAATTTAACAAGTTTGAAACTAAATTCTCCAAATATGCTCATGCTATGCAGAAAATTATCACAAACATTAGTACCAAATTAAATTGAGTAGCAGAAAAAATAGAGGCTGAAAATGAAGAAAAACTGAAAGAAAAAAAGGCTTTAAATGTAATAATATTTAACATTCCAGAAAGTAAAAATCCAACTAATAGTGCACTAGAAAATTGCAAAAATGATATAAAATTATTCAACAAGTATTAGGAGAAAATAAAATGAGAAAAGAAGAGTTTAAGTCACTTTATCGAGTTGGTAAAATTGCAGATATCAAAATCAGACCAATTATAGTCAAATTAAACAATTTAGCATCCAAACACAGACTGTTAAGACTGAGAGATTTGAAAATGTTTAATGATGAAATTGAATCAAAAATCTATATCAACCCTGACAGAACTTTCATGGAAATTGAAGCTTTCAGAACATTGAGAAAAGAAGTTAAAATAAAGCAAGCCATCGCTGATGAGAAAAAATTGAACTTAAAGTATGTTATAAGGAACAACAAGATAGTTAAACTAACAAGACAGCCCTATCGTTACCGATCCCAGGACATCTGGGATTAGTGGAGGAAATCGTGAGTCAACGGGTATAAATTTATTAAGTGATAGGATTAATTTTAACACTAACAAGTTTTCCTATATAGATTGTAACAACAACTATTTAAAAGTTTGTTACACTAATATAAGATCTGTTTTAAATAAATTTTATATTTTAGAGAACTATATAAATTTGAATAACATTGATTTATTTTTTTTGACTGAAACATGGTTGACTAATAAGGTCAACGATGCCACAGTGTGTCCTTTTAACTTTAACATTTACCGAAATGATAGGTCTAGTAGGGGTGGAGGTGTTGCTATCCTTTTCAAAAATTCGCTTAAAGTTATTAAAGTTAAAAACGATTCTATCTCTACTAGCAAAATCAATTTTGAATACCTATGTGTAAATGTAATTTAAAAAAAGATAAAATTAAGATTTTGTTGTGTCTACCTTCCTCCACTGTCTGCGAGATGCGCACTGACTGTTCAAAATGATTAAAATGGTTTTTCCAAAAGAGTGTTCTTTTTAAGTTCTTGGTGATTTTAATACGCCAAACATAGATTGGAGAATTCCTAGCACGGATTTCAATAAACCCCATAAGTGTTTTCTTAATTTTTGTACAGAAAATTTTTTAACCCAAGTAATTGAAAATCCAACCCATAAGAATGGTAACATTCTCGATCTCATAATTTGCAATCATTTTGGTCTAGATAGAATCATATCACAATCAACTAATTTCCCATTAACAAACACTTGTGACCATAACTGGCTTTCACTAAAAATTTAAATTGTAAATAAAATAGTACCTATTGCTAAAAAGTCTCATATGACTATAAACAATCAGATTTCGAAAGCATCAATGATTTCCTGTCAAAAAGTAATTGGACCTCTTTATTTAAAAGTTCAGAAAATCTCCAGCATTTCTACGATCAATTCATTAGCTTAATCCAAATCTCAATCAAACGTTTTGTTCCAATTTATTCTAAATATGACAAAAGTAAAACATATCCATCTCATATTAAAAAGTTATTAAAAGAAAAAGCGAATCTTTACAAAAAAAGTAAGACAAATAAATCACTTTTGATAAAATACAAAAACAAGTCTAAAAAATATCAATTAGCTGTTAAAAAATACAACTTTGAATATTAAAACAAATTCTGCAAAAACCCAAATTTACAAAAGTTTTATAGCTACGTAAAATCTAAACTTAAGTTAAATAATTCCATGCATCTCTTATATGATAATGATAAAAACAAAACAGTAACCTCAGATTTTGAGATAGCCACACTTTTTAACATAAATTTTCAAAAAATTTAAAAAAAAGACGAGAGTTACCAGTTTTTTAAGCTACCCCAAACGAATTGTAGTAAAATTCAAAAGTTTTTCATAACCTATGAAGACATTATAAGTTCAATTTACCACTTAAAAGATAAAATCATAAGAACGCCAGAAAACATTCCACCCTATTATATCAAGCATGTTATCCAATCAATTATTTTTTCACTATCATTAATATTTAATTGCTCTCTAGAACTATCTGATGTTTCTAAACAATGGAAAACATCTTTTATTATTCCTGTGCAAGAGAAAGGTAATGTACACGATGCGTTAAATTACAGACCAATATCTCTAACAAGTGGCTTCTCAAGAATTTATGAACATATTGTATCTGTAAAAGTTCTCAATCACCTCTTTGATAACATATTATTAACTAACAAACAGTTTGGTTTTGTCCAAAACCGCTCATTAACCATTCAACTGTTAACATGCTTACATTCTTGGTTAGTTCCCTATCTCAAAAATGAATTTACTTGAGTAGTTTATACGGATATTCAAAAAGCCTTTGATTCGGTATCACACAAAAGATTATTAAACATTTTAAATCAGTATGGGCTACATGAAAGCTTAATTGATTGGTTTGATAACTTTTTAAATAATAGATCACAAAGAGTACTCATCAATAATACGCTTTCTGACTCTTTAACAATCTACAGTGGAATACCACAAGGTGGTGTAGTTGGTCCCCTTCTCTTTTTAATTTATATTAATGATATTTGTTAAAACATTGATATTAAAATTGAGTTAAGCTTGTTTGCAGATGATGCCAAAATCTTTAGTCAGTCAAATACTTCATTACAACTATCTTTAGACAATATTTACATATGGTTAAAAATAAGAAAACTATACTTAAATCCTAGCAAATGTATAATTCTAACCATTAACAAAAAAAAAATCTTCTCCAACTGACCTCTTAATCAATAACATTAAGTTACCAGAAATTAAAGTTTTTAAAGATTTGGGAATTTATATTTCCAAAGATTTAAAATGGAATAAACATATCAACTATTTATACAAGATTGCAAAAACTACATGTTATCAAATATTAAAAAGTTATAAAACTAATTCTGCTTCAATTCTGACAAAACTCTTAAAAACATACTCTTGAGTTTAGTACCCAAATTTGGTCACCCCATTTAAAAAAGGATATTAATAAAATTGAATCTGTGCGAAAGAGTTTTACCCGTCATATTAGTAGTTGTTGCAACATATCTTACACATCATAAAATGATATAATGATTAAAGTTGGCTTGAAATCACTGGAATATAGAAGATGGGAATTTGATTTATTAACACTTTACAAAGTTATCAATGGCAAATATAAAAGTTGTTTTAACAAGTTTTTTAATTTTTCTAAAAATAAATATCAACTAAGAGGAATTAATTTGAAAATAAAATGTAAACATGGTTTTCAAAACAGTCAGTGGCAAGGCGCATTTTTTCACAGAGCAAAAGCTATGTGGAACAGACTACCTCAGGATAAAGTATCTTGTGAGAGGGTAGAACAATTTCGTTAAAAGCTAAAAAGATTTGATTTAAATACAATAAATACCATTCACTAATTTTCCACTATAAACAAAAGAAAAAATATTCGTTTCCCTACGCCTCCCCCTACAAACTTTAAGTTTATTTATTTATTTTGTAATTATGAATTTTGTACTATAAGCGATGATTTCAGATAAACTTCTTTATTGTGTGTACTAAGTAATATATAAGTTTGAATTTTTCGAATTGGATTTTTAATTTAGTTCATTTGTATATCATATTGTGTTTAACTTTGTGTTTTCATCTAAGTTATGTTTATATATATATATATATAATTTATCTTAAAGTTTTGAATATAAGTTTATTTTCGTTTTCTCTTTTTGTGTGTCCTGTTTAAGTGGCTCAGATTTGATGCCTGAATCCAACATTGCACAATAAACAATTTAATAGTATAAGCCCGCCTAAAATTTATGCTTATTTTCCCTTATGTTAGATATTTGTAAAGCTCATACCTTTTGATGGCTGAATTTATTTTGATATTATATTTAATGTTTATGTAAACCTTAATTTTTAGACTAAGCATTGTTTTTTACATTACAGTGCTTTATTTTAAAAACAAAAATGCCACCTACAATTTCTTTAAACTGTGCACAATATGTATTATAATGATAAAACTATCATTTTTGTTTAAAAGTTTTGGTAGCTCAGACTGAATAAAACCACTTTGAGTTTTTACAAGGTTTTTATTGAAAAACTCAGGTAATATTTAAAAAAAAAACAAAAACTAAATAAAGTAAAGCTTACAGTACTAAAAATGTTATTAAAGTTAAGATTTTTGAAACTTTGAAAAAATATTATAAAATTGATTATATTTGAAAGCAATAACAAAAAAATTTTTAAAGGTTTATGTAAATAACTTTAAACTGAATTTGGCTACAGCATACTTATTTTATTTTTAACTACTTAAATGTTTTACGGTTATCTGTTTTTTACTAAAACAAATTAAAAGTATTTGTTAATCATATAATTTAGATGTTCTATTATAATCATTTATATTTTCTATTTTAGTCTTTTTTTTTAAAGTAACTTACTTTTTATGTTATAGTCTCTTAATAATTTTCTAAAGAATTTGAATTGTCGTGTAATCAGAGTTTCGCTTTAATATAGATACATTAATACAAATATTTACGTAATCTCACCACTAGAGGCACTTTCAAAATAAGATCTTAGGGTGCACCGATTTTATTTTTTGCAGTTTAGTGTACACAGGTTTTGATAAGCTTGAAGACCACTGCTGCAAAACTATTTACAATTTTTTCTGCCTAAAAATTATAACTATTTCTTTAACTACTCTAAACACATTCGTCTAAAACTTAAACTAATTTTCTTTTAAACACTTAGAACATTTTGTTATTAACTTCAAAAGGCAATTCCATGCATTGCGTATTTTGCGGTAAATTAAAATATTTTAAAACCTCAAAAAAATTGCTTAGTAAAGTATACAGAGTAGATTTGTAAAGTATAATTTTTTGTTGTTATAAATGAATATTTCGTTTAAGTGATTCAAACTAAAACTTTAAACACTTCTAATATTATTTTCAAAAAAAATGAATAAAACTAAAACTTCTAAGTAATTCATGTATCTATAGGTTTTGATAACTGTGGGAAACAAGATCTTATATAACTTTTGCTACAGTTTCTTATGAACAAGAACTAAACTTTAAATTATTTATAAACAGTTCTTTCCTTTTAAGAAATAAAATTAGTTATTATTTTATCTTTCATAACCAAAGACTCTAAGCTTATTTGTTTAAAACTAAAGCTATAAAAACTATTTAAAATAATACTCTCAATGAGTGTGAATAAAACTAAAACGAGAAGTTTTTTTTTATATCATAATTTAAAGTAAGTAGAATTAAAACTTAAAAATTACCATATAACAAATAATTTTAGTCGTTTAGCTTTAGTGTTTGTTTATTTTAATAAATATTAAACGTTAAAACTTTTTGTGTGTTAAAATATAAAGTTTCTCAATAAGTATTTCAAAAAAGTGTTTTTAAACTCAAATTCTTGTACTAATTTTGTTTAGCAACATAAATATTTTAGAGATTAAAAAGTCATTAAAAACACTTAATTTTTACATAAATGCATAATTTGAATAGCCGTGACTCTAAGTTTCTTTTTAAATCAACTTTGTTCTCTTTTTCTCACTCTCTCATTCAATTATGTCACTATAACTTTACTCACATCTGTATCTCACACTATATCAAATATTAATAAGCCTAAATCAAAAGTATAACTAAAGGGTATTTCTTTTTTGACTTAGATTTAAGTTTAGTTTTGTTTTTTTAGCGCAGTTTGTTCGTTTTAAATTTTTTAAAGATATTTAATTTTAACCAATATTAAGGGAAATGGTAAAGTATTAGTTAAAAACAAGTAATTAAGGTTTAGTTTGTGCGAGAAATATTTTAAATATGTTAAATAAATATTACCTTTTTGTAAATATCTTTTTTAAAAGCTTTTGAAAATTAGTGTAAATCAAAAAAAAAACAGACACATTAAATTTTATTTATATAAATTAATTTTAAATTTTTAGAAAGACTAGTGGTGACTTAAAACTAAAAGATTTAATAAGGGTTTGTGTCCATCTCTTATAGAATCGTCTATGTACAAAATAAATTCATTTTTTATTAATACACGAAGATTGTGTGTAAAGTAATAAAATTACTGAAAAATATTAAAAGCGCATAAAAATTAGGATACATAGTCGACTTTATGAAGTGGCATTAAAGCAGGATATTAAACTTCATTTGTTAACTGTTTAAATTAAGTAAATATTTATAAGTTAAAGTTTTAGTTCATCCAAGCGTTTAAGAGAAAGCAAGGTCACGTGTTTTACTGATGCAAGTTTGCTTTTCTATACTACTGCCATATATAAACACACATCAGTTAGAGAGGTGATTCATTTTAGTCACAGCTAGCTGCAGTAAACATGTTAATCCAAAATAGACATTTATACTGTTTGATTAGTTTGTATAAAGCTTTTATTTAAGAATGTTTTCGTCTTATAAGTATTTTTGTAGTTTAGTTTATAGCACTTAAATTTAATTTAAATTTTAAATTTAGAAAAGCAAAATTATTTTAAATTTAATTTTTATTTAATGGTTTTAAAAACATTCTAAATAATTTTTAAAGCATAATTTTTTTGTTTCTCATGGTTTTTTAATTTTTTATGTCTTTACAGCGATTCTTCAATACAATGTGTTCATTAATTATGAAGCCAATTTTATATATATCAGCTCTAAGTATTTATTAATATCAGTATTAGTTTGATCAAATTAAGTATAAATTAGTGTTTGTAATGTGGGTGTAAAGGATACTACAACCTTACAATTGTTTGTTGTTTAGAATTTCATTGCATATAGTTCATAAATGATAAAAAAAAAGTAAAATATTTCGTTTTCAATCATTACTCAAAAGTTATTACATATTAAACATTTAATTATCTTATATTTCAACCAATAACGAAAATTTTGTTGATTGAGTTTAGGTGTACAAATTTTATTTGTACAAGTGTTTTAGTGTTTATAAGATAAATAGGTTAACATTTTAATTTATTTTACTAAAGTTATTTTAGTCCTATAGGCTTTAAACACCTTTAATGACAAAAGTTTACTAAAAATAACAGTATATTTGTTACAGAGTGCATCTAAAAATGGATAAAATGAGTTATAACAAAGCAAACAACAATGTTATTAATACTGGCGGCTATACTGAAGTTTGGCAATACAACATGAAACAAATGCTTAAAAGAGTATGTGAAATTTCAAGAACCCACAAAGTAGTTGCGATTGATACCGAATTCCCTGGAGATCCACACGGAAGTAATGATTACTGGCGTAATGAGACAAAAACAAATAAGGCTTACGAAGTACTAAAGAAAAACGTAGACTGCACAAAAATGATTTCATTAGGTTCGTGAGATAGTTATATTTCGAATTTTTTTTTTGTTTTTAGTGCAAATTTTAAAGTTATAATTTTTAATGCATAGCTAAAAATTATTATCGTGCAGAAAATGTTAGGTGAAACAGTTTTCACAAAGATTTAATTGCTTCTTTATTCATATAATAGTATTTAAACAAAGTATATTCCAACCATAAATATACTAAAATTTAGTATTTTCATCTTCTACAACACTATATAGGCCTCTTCATTTTTAATATTAATTAATTTTGTACACCTATAAAATACTATAATGGGGTATATCAAATTTAGGTTTGTCTTTTTGTTCATACGATGGACAACAGCCTATAGACCACACCTTTACTTTCAATATGAATTTCGATGAAAAGACAGAACTAGCAAATCCAGCTTCTGTAATATACTTAAAAGAACATGGCACAGATTTTGATAGACACAGAAAGTACGGTTGCAAACAGATAGACGTGGTAAAAGGTCTTAAAGGACTTTTCTGGGATCAAGGCATCACTTGGGTTACTTTTCAAGGGTAAGACTTTAGTTTATTTTGTAAAATAATAAAATTAAGGTTTTTAACTTGCAAATTTTCAATTACGACTTTTCGTTATGTTTTGTTATACAATATCTTTTAAAAGTATAGGTGTTAGCTAACACAAACTATTTTAATTCCAAAAATGAAGGGGTTTATATAATGCTATTCTTACATTTAATAAAAATCTACTCATCATAAAAAAATCAACAAAACGATGTAAATATAGATACGAGTACAAATTATTTTACCATGTTAATTAATATGTAATAAATATAGTAAAATTTGAATCGAGCAAACGTAAATTAATACTATTGTCTGTTTCAGATGTAAAGACCTGGCATACATCATAAAACATTACAGAAAGACAAATCTGCCGAAAGAGCTCACTGGATTTAAGAGGTTTGTTTAATCATTATACTATGATATTTTGTATTAAGATAATAACAAAAGCAGATATTAACCCTAATACGCATCAATTTCAATGCAATAATTTTACTTGACCGAATACAACCATTTTTAATATATCTTAATAATGCATAATGTTACAGTTTAGACAACTTTTTATATGAGATATTTTCAACAGATTAGTGAGCCAACATTTTAAAACAAATGTCGACCTGAAGTACATTGTGACGCACGTACCTTCATTTCGACATTTCAGCAGATGGGGGCTGTCGAGAATCGTAAAAAGTTTCGGATTGCCTGCAAACCAGGCCCACAATGCCGGTAGAGACGCAGAAATGACGTTGAGACTCTTTTTTCAAGTAGGCAGCATTCTACCAAACTATCAAGAGTACTTAGGAAAACTATGGAGCTTACACTATCAGCCGCCAGTAGCTCTGCACTGACAAAAGCAATTTTAAATTAATTTTAAAACTATAATTTTAACGTCGTCAAAAACATTAAAAAATAAACATAAAAAACAGTAAAGTTTGTTCATTTAGTTGTTTAAGATGCTTTAAAAGAAACTTTATTAAAAATTGTTTGTTTAGATAAACATATTGAACATACATGACTAAAATGACAAATAACTTTTTTTTTTATTTTAAGGATTTTAAATGATACTTTATGAAAAATAGACAACTTAAAAATTTATCAACTTGTAGAAAGTCTAGAACTGTTTCATTTAAAGTCATTACAAATTTACAGTTAACTTCATTATCTTTAAATTTAACAAAGTTATAGATTAAGTGGTATCGTGCCATCTTTTTAAATAAATTTACCTAGTTTACTTACCTTTTAATTTTAAGAAATCTGACTAAAACAAAAATATTTATTAAAAGCTGGAACTTGTACTTAGTTTTAGTTAGAGTCTATTAAATATTTTAACAGTTGATATTACCTTATCAATAAATTACAAAAGATATTTGGTACGTAGTTTTTAATAACAAACTACAATTTAAATTGTTTATATTTAAAACCAATACTATACATTTAACAGAAACTAATGACTTCAAAAACTTAAACTTATAACAATATATTTTTTTCAAGTATTTTGTTTCAAAAGTTTTAATACTTGTCATCTTTTTATTAAAAAAAAAAGTTTAATAAGCACAAGAAAAACTAATCGGTCGTTGGTCGTGCGGTGAAGTTCATTGTTTATTATATAAGTATAAGAACATCTTTTCAAACAACATAATTTCAAAACAACAATATAGATTATTTTATGTTTAATTACCATTAAATTGATTTCTTGATATCAAATTAATGAATTTTATCTAAAATTAAAATAGTATGATTAAATCTTAGGTGTGTTTGCAACATCTGTTTAATTCAAAAGGCAGCAATGCTTATAATAATGCAGTTGTATTATTGTTTTGTTTTCTGATAAATAATACAATGAGATTACGATTTGCAGGTTAAGTTATAGACGTAACGATAAAAACACCAGTTCCTAAATTAATTGTGTATCAGTTGGATTGTTTTTTTGTTTAATAAAATATTTTTTTTTAATTTTAAATATGAAAAGCATATGTTTTGTACTCACTAAACAACTATGCGCCTAGATTTTTCACTTTAATTTTGTTATCATTTGTACCTTAACAGCATAATAAATAACTAAAAAATCTTTATGACACAAATTGATATACAATTTTTATGAATTCTTTAGAAACAAAAAAAAACTTTTTACTTAAAACTTTGAAAAAATGTGATTTGTTTTGTTGAAAGTAAAAAGGTAATTAGTTAAAAGTAATTTACTAAAACAGTTAAAAAATTAGTTGCGTAACTAATTTTTTAATCCAATTACACTAAATAAAAGCATTTATTTATTCAGCTCAACAGATTTATCT